>NC_088979.1:153225950-154431211 GCF_963932015.1 Anas acuta
GAACAGGAAAATTACAAATCTGTTTGCTTTCAAAGAAAAAAAAAACCCACACTGAACAGAGTGCAGATAGATGAGCTGGCACCAGTAGTGCTCCATCTGTTTCTGGCTCCACTAAAATACAGAGGTGTTATTTAGACTTCCTTTTTAAGTCTAAATAACACTCGGTGGGAGGAGTGGGTGTAAACACTTTCTAGCATAAGCCAATACCCCTCAGTTAGCTGTCGAGGTCTGAAACATTAAAATAGCTAAATACTTTTCAGAGCAGTGGGGTGGGGACGGTTCAGTTGGTGCTCAGGGCTGGGAGCTGGGCTCTGCTGCAAGACAGACCCAACCCCTCCAGTTTGGGGTACACCATGGTGTCACTATATGCACAAACAAAATCCAGATAACTAGCATTTATTATGCAGTAGTGTAAGCTGTATGAAAATAAAATGCCCTGTGCAGTAGAAAAGTATGTGCTAGGGAAAGGAGATGGACAAACACTGAATGCAAACAGCAAGCCGCTTTATTAAAAAATAAAAAAAAATAATATCTGTAAATCCAGTTTCAAATGGCCATTTTTAATATCTGGATAAAAAGTTTACCATGGTAGACTTTTTAAAGTTACCCGTTTCATTAATTTGCCTGATGGGTAAACATACTATAAACTTTTATCTCTGTTTTCAAAATAATTTATTGATAGAATTTCCATTCAAAAGTTTATTTAAGATCTCAAAATCATATATATTTTTAATGCTCACACATTTACACACATGCATGCATGGTGTTTTTTTTTTTTTGTTGTTTTTTTTTTTCCTTCTTTTAGGCAATGGAGAGTGTGAAAGACATTTTTAAGAAGAAACTCTTTCCACTCATGCTTAAAGAAATAACTTCTGAAAACAGCAGGAGACTGCAGGAAAAAAAAAAGTGAAAAGATTGATATCCCTGAATTTCTCATACATGGTTCATTTTGGAGACGAAAATTATAACTATTAAATTTTTTTGTATGCCTATATGGTACTTTTGTCTCTTACTCAGTGTATCAGAGGAAACTCAAGTTAATACCAGGGTAAGAAGAGGGAAGGGGGATGGATGAAAAAGACAGGGATATAAAAGAAATCAGTCTTTGGCAGTTTTGCTGTTCTGCACGCAAGCCGATAATCTTCTGGCTTTACATTGATATACAAAATATATGTCTACAAGCCTTCATTTCTGATGAATAGAAAAATTCTTTGAATTCTACTGAGTTTGAGTAAAAGGAATTTAACTGAAATGATGGTTGGAATATAGAGGGCATAAACTTTCCTACATATAACTGTGAAAGTAGAGGAGGTTTATTTAGATGAAAGTGTTTGCTATAAAGTGTGTATACACGAATGCTTATGCAAAATGGATCTCCAATTCTTAACATTTCTGAACAGTATCCTGAATACAATTGAACCCTCTTTTACTTTATTTTACTTTTGTTTTGTTTTGTCTCATAAAACCATGAGTTATCCTACAGAAACTGAAAAATCTTACATAATCATTTTAATTTTTCTCATACCTATGTCATCTTGTTCTTTCCCTGTGTTGGTTACTCCCACATTCAGCATGGAAGCTAACTGGTAAATGGAGTAGGCTTTGACACCATTAAACCCCAAATTAATCCAATATTTTAAGCATAAACTCTGAAGAGGTCTCTTGCAAGTTCAGCCCTTCCTTGCAATGTAGTACTACGGAAGCCTTTTCCAAAAAAAAAAAAAAAAAAGTAATGGAAAAATTACTTCATGTGCTTACAAGAGGCCAGCTGGATTTACCATTTCTAGGTTTTAGGATGTACCTTTAAAACAGAAACAGTCATTTAGTACATCTTTAGAAAGAAAGCACCCTTACCATCATTTCTGATTACCGTGTTTTTGGCATCATAGATCATGTCTATTTTAGCCTCACATACTCTTTATTGTTTCTTAGCCTTTATGCCTCGGTATTGGATACAAATTAATTAGCACATGCAGCTGTACTCATACAGAGCATAAAAAAATCAAAGTGCTATCTGATTGAGGAACAAATTATTAAAGATTAACTCTCAATTTTCAATGGGTAATGATCAAGGAGAGAAGCTACATAAACAGAAGTGTTTGATCTCTGTTTCCTCATTCTTCTTCAAGAAATTGTCTTGCGATAAAATGTGCTGTTATTTAGCAGTTGTCTATTGATGTGTTAAAACCTAGTGAATTTAGCAGATTAGGTGAATGACTGATTTCAGTAAGACATTTTTATTTTCTGACTGTTGTACCTTTTCCACAGCTCTGTGTTGCAGCTATTTCTCCCCATTCAGGAGAATTTAAACTGCATGAATTTATATTACATAATTACAGAATCTCCTTTTGAAGGTTTGCCTGATACAGAATGTGTCATTTGCCATTTTGTTCAAATGTTACAATTATGCAACCATAAATAAATTCCCACATTTTTAGAAAATAGCATACATATAGTAAAGACCGAATGATAAGATGCTTAATATGGAAAAGGAGGATAAAAATAATACAAGCCATTAGTCACATGTATTACAGAGAACCACTGATTTCAGAAGATGAACAGATTTAGGCAAACTGTAATTCACTGGAAAGATCTGTTTTGTCTTCAGATTGCCCTCTCTCCACCCAACAGCTGGGAAACAATAAGTTTCTAGCTAACCTGTATCTTTAATGAATAAATGATTATTATTTATTATTTTTAAAACAAAGAAACCCACCTCTTGCTTACAATTAGTATTGGGTTGGTGGTTCAGCACTCTATTAGATATGGGTTAAAATGGGTTTGTTCTACTGATGTTTTCTCAGGTCCAAATAAGTAGAAGTGAAACTGCCTGTGATCCAGTATATCATGAAGATAATATCTTTGGCCTGGAATTTAGGAAATCTGAATTCAGGCTGAGGACTTGTGTTCTTGTTAGCAAACTTTTATTTTTATTTTTTTTTTCTGAAAGGCTCATGAAAAACTCTAGAGGATTTTGGATCATGACATCTCTGAAAGCAGCTGAGACTTTCATAGTAATTTCAGTGTGGAAAGTATTTCAGCTGTTGTTTTACACTGTATGTGGAGATTATATTACAATATTATATTACAATTATATACAACTGTAATACAGTAGTTTGTACTTCAAAAATACACATCAAGTGTCCATCTATAAATAATTTCTTTGACATCTTGAGGTGGCATGCAGGTAATTTCAACAAATAAATCTCAAATTCAAGTTCTCAGAGCTATGTATTACTGCTGACTTCAGCTAGATTTTATAGGATTTAAATCAGCGTTAACTGAGATCTCTTTTCATGCATTTAAGAAATCCCAGTATTTTAATACAACAAAGTACCAAGGACAAAGCTGTAGAAAAACTTGCTTTTCTGAAATAGGCAACGATTAGCAGATGAAAAACAAGCTACTTTATAATGCATTTTCAGCCTTTGATGGTTGCTACCTAAAGCTCAGGGTTTCTTGTATTTGTTTGAAATTACTGTTAATTCTTGCCTAAAGTAAAATTGCTTATCAGTTAAAAGACAGTTTTTTTCATTTATCATTCTATTTTTACTTAGGCCAAGTTCTAGTTCTGCTGCTTAGAGTATTCTTTTGTTGCCTATCCTAGTAATCTATGTTACCTTGAGTTTCTCAGGAGATTTTAAGTGTTTGCCATATCACATAAATATTGAAAATGCTTTTAAAATGGTACTAATTTACTGCATTTTGGGAGCGTACAGTGCTCCATAAAGGATACATTTCTAATAAACAGCCCTCCCCTTGCTTCTCTCCCCAGGTATCTCATTTTGCTTTCAGGGATAGGTTTGGGTGTACAAGTTTATCATTCAAATAAAAAGTATCTTCCAGTACATAAACCAGTCCTACAGGAAAGCTTGAAGAGGGACAGACCTTTATCGGGGAGTGTAGTGATAGAACAAGGGGTAACAGCTTTAAACTAAAAGGGGGCAGATTTAGATTATATATTTGGAAAAACTTCTTTACTCAGAGGGTGGAGAGGCACTGGCACAGGTTGTCAAGAGAAGCTGTGGATGCCTCATCCCTGGAGGTGTTCAAGGCCAGGCTGGATGGGGTTTTGGGCAACCTGGTCTGGTGGGAGGTGTCCCTGCCCATGGCATGGAGGTGGAACTGGGTCCCCTGGAACTGCAGGTAGAAGTTTAAGGTCTCTTCGAACCCAAACCATTCTGTGATTCTATAAAAGGCCCCTTCTGTGAGTGGTTCTGTCCATCTGTCATCATCTAGCACTGCTGATGCACACGGTGGGGACAGGTACTTTGCCTGGGGGTGCTGGCACAGCACACAATCGCCCAGCACCCAGAGGAGGGGGAAAGGTAGGGGCAGTGCTGCTTCTCATCCTGACAGCCACCCTTCCTCTGTCCAGTTAGCAGGGCTGGTAACAGTTGACGTCATGCTGAAATGATGGCAACTGCAACTAAGTGACACAGCGGTAGAGAACAGAATTATCTGCTGACCAATTGGCTTGCATTTGAAAAGCTTTTCCCTAGAATTAGAAGAAAATTACAGTTATGACTGTGTTGTCTGCAAAAGGAATGGCCGTTCTGTTACTGCCTACTGGGTATGTTAGGGTTATTAGTGATTACTGAAAGTGGGATTTATGTGCCATTTACATATTTGCTAACAGGATGTTATTGGAAAACATTAAACATTCCCTGTTTGCACTGATTAATGATTGGCTTTTTTGTTAATGGAACCTAGTTGTAGACTTACAAAAGGTTAGCACTCATTTGGTTGAGCAGTTAAATGACTTAATTGCTTTAAAAAAAAAAAAAAGACAAAACAAAAAAAAGCCTTAATTAAGTAGCAGACTTAATGGCTTTGTGCACTGCACTGCTGTAGCATCCATACCTGTCTTTCTGCCAGTTAATTTTGCAACCGACAATGAAAGAGTTGCCTTAAGCAAAGCACATCTTTTATTGCCACGTGGCTGCCTGGCTGGAGAAACACCTGTGTGGGGAATACAAGAAAGTTCTCTTCCATTTCATCTTTGTTGCCAGTGTAGGTAAATATATATATGTATATATATATATCCAGGTAGATATAGAGGAAATCATTGGGGGATGCACGTAGGCAGAGGCTTGGATGTAGTGCGACCATACCAAAATAATAACTAATGGGCCCTGTATTAGCTGTTATCAACTAGTATACAAAATTGATTAAACTATGTCAGTATTATATCTGGCCTGAAAGTTTAATACATATTTCATTAACATACATGTTTATCGTGATGGCAGTTATGGTTCCTGTGTATTGTAAATGGTCACTTTATGCCAGCTTTAGTAACCGAGGAGTTTACTTTCTAAGCAGAGCAACTGGTTTTAAAAGGACTACACTGGAAATAAAATAATATGTAAGTTGAGGGAAGTAGTAGGCTGTATACTGCCTGTTTGTATTTTGTGCCTGCTTTTCAGTCCCTGAAAATACTTTTTTTTTTTTTTTTTTTTCATTAGTATTCAGTGACTTTACATCAAAAACAAGGCAGAGAAGGAAGACAGGAAGATTTTTTAAAGTTGTTGGTTAAGAAAGATAGCTGAAATGATGCATCTTAAAGAATTCAGGATGGTTATGCAGAAGAACTAGATTTGGGAATATGTTTTGCTGCATTTATTTAAATAAGTAGCTCTATCTATAGAGGTGATGTGCAGCATTTCTATATAACCAGGATTTACTTTTTTCTTTTTCCTCCAACTAGAAAAACAGGATTCTGAGATGCTTTCTAAGTCACTGCATGAGGTCTGCTACTGCTGCAAGCAGTCAGCTCATATCCTCCGTTTCATAAATGATCCATATTCCACTGTAAAATTAGCTAGAAGCAACCTAGGCAAAACAGTCCTGTTGTTAGGCTGTGAATCTTGCTGCTGTGATAGTTAAAACTTGTCTCCTAATTCATCCTAAATTAGTTCATGGTCAATTTATACCCATTTACTTTGCGTCCCGTGGTTTAAGTACCTTTTTCTTTTCTGAGTAATTTCATCCTCGTGTATTTCTAGAGAGAGACTTCCACAGTACTTGTTTTATTAAGCTAAAGGAGTCATTGACTTTTTCCCCCCTCTCTCATTTGGTAGACTTCACATTTGTGCAATTATATGAATAAACTTTCTTTGAACAAAAGTTGTGTGTTTCAATTAATGTTTTAATTTATGTGCTTTACATCTGGGAAGTAAACTGGAGGGGGAAAAAGAGCTTTGAAACTGCAAACTTGAAGCAACTGGTCCTGTGGTTTGTTTTTGGGGGCTACTTGGGGTTATGCTCTTTTCTTTATTTAGCTGGGTAACTCTAGCAACTGTGGAAGTTTATTAAAAAGTGTCAGAAGCCTTTAAGCTCTTCTGTATTTATCCAAGTTTACTACTGGAGTTTACTCTCTTGTATCAAGAATCCTTATTGCAAGGATGTGCTTTCCTTTGTTTATTCTCATGTGAAGAAGAAGGCAGCCTTTGTATTCTGTAACTACAAAAGATAGGTACATACTTAATTCACACCAGTTGCCCTGATCCATCACTGGCTTTTGGTCAGTATTTTGCAATGCCCTTCTGCTTCTGTATTCTTCCTATCCACTCCTTATCCTTTCTCCCAGCAGTCTCTGAAAAGTAGTTATCATTTCATTAGCATCATTATCAGTAAACAAAAAAAGGGAATGGCATGTCAAGAGCAGATCCTCTCCTGGACATGGGAGGAACTTCCTTATGTGGCCGTCTGCCCCGGCTTCTGGGAGCTATCAGAGGCTTGGTGGTGTCCACAAGGTGAGAGCTCCCACTGAGGGACATTTTTTCTTTTGCATCTAGAAATTGGTCATTCAGAGCAAAAATGTTTTTGTTTGTTTTTGTTTTTGTGCCTGCTTTTACTATAAACAGAAGCGGCAATGTAAGATAAAAATCAACTGTCTCTTAAAAACAGATGGAGTAAAACTACCTATTTGCTAAACTTCAAAAATGTGCCCTCAACTTCTAAAAGATAACTTCAATGTAATAAGCATAATATTAAGCATGAAAATCAAATAAGAAATTGTTTTGATTGTGGAGATGGATAAAATTACAAGCCAAATTATAAATCTTTGATTAAACAGTTGATTTTTTTTTCTCCACACATAAAAGATGGAAGCATCCATGCACCAAACTTTTTTGGAAGGAGTTTGTCATTTTTATAAACTCATCATTCTTGCATTATAACTCCTTGTCAGGTGAATGGAAAGGAACTTCTTTTTGTCTAAGAGATGTTTGAAAGCCAATAGAAGAGGAAGCACAGGCTCCATCTGCTGTTGCCAATTTCTGACTTCATCCCTAGCAATCAGCTAGAGGGGAAAGAAGGAAGGAATTGGGACTATGAAAATAGGTCTGAACAAACAAATATGAAGAACTTCAGGGGGTCATGGGCTTTCATTGTTAAAGCCTGAGGGTCTTATGTCATTTATTTCTCTCCACGCTTCTCTGTTCTGTAGCTGGTCGTCTCATTTCTTGCAAGGATAGCATACTGTGGTAATTATGCAGTGATTAGTTCCCAGTTTATGACTGGGAACTTCTTAGAGTCATAGAATGGTTTGTGTTGGAAGAGACCTTAAAGACCACCCAGTTCCAACTGCCCTGCCGTGGGCAGGGATACCTCCCACCAGACCAGGTTGCTTAAAGCCCCATCCAGCCTGGCCTTGAGCACTTCCAGGGATGGGGCATCCACAGCTTGTCTGGGCAACCTGTGCCAGTGCCTCACCACCCTCAGAGTAGAGAATTTCTTCCAAATATCTAATCTAAATTTGCCCTCTTTTAGTTTGTCATTACTCCTTGTCCTATGACTACATTCCCTGACAAAGAGTCCCTCTCCAGCTTTCTTGTAGGCCCTGTTTAGATACTGGAAGACCACTAGACTCCAGCATGAGTCCCCCACGAGTGGCAGCTCCCCCCAGGCCCTCTGCTCCTGTGGGGGCTCTCCATGGGCCACAGCCTCCTCCAGGCCCCATCCATCTGCTCCACTGGGGGCTCCTCCACAGGCAGCAGCGTGGAGATCTGCTCCATGTGGGACCCATGGGCTGCAGGGGGACAGCCTGCTCCACCAGGGGCCTCTCCACAGGCTGCAAGGGAACTTATGCTCCAGCACCTGGGGCACCTGACCTCTTTCTGCACTGACTGTTCTCAGGGCTGCATCTCTTTGCATTTTCTCACTCCTCTCTCCCAGCTGCTGTTGTGCAGCAGTTTTTTCCCTTTCTTAAATCTGCTCTCCCAGAGGCCCAACCAGTGTCACTTGCTGGCTTGGTTATGGCCAGCAATGAGTCCCTTTAGGAGCCAGCTGGATCTGGCTCTGATCTGACACAGGGCAGGTGCTGGGCTCTGCTCACAGACACCACCCCTGCAGTCCCCCGACTATGAAAAGCTTAACACATAAGCCCAAGATAAGGACAACAGTATTCTGCTGACAACTGTTTGTATTCAACATCTCAGCTTCTTTAGAAAGGACTTCAAGTGCTAAATTGGCTCTTCTGTTAGTATTAGCTATAATGATCTCTGCAACCACATGGTGAAGTATGTGCTTCCTTCAGATACTGACTTGATCATATCTCTTCACTTCATGTTTGTCTTCACAACAGTGAAAAATTTTCAGGGGTCAGCTGATTTTACAGGCAACCAGGGATTCCCTGCAAGTTGCCTTACTTTTACACTGGTAGCGTGGTCGTATGGAACCTGAAGACTGAGGTCTCTGCTTCTACAGGCCATGCCGCCCACCCAGACCAGCTTGAGCAGTTCAGCTGTATGGCAGCAGGGCTGAACCATGTGCTTGCTTCTTGAGACCTCAGCCTGCCTCTCTTTAGTATTTTACTCTTTTTTTCTCTTTTTTTTTTTTCTCTTTTTTACTAATTTTTACTACTTTTTACTCTTTTTTTTTTTTTTTTACTAATTTATATTCCTTCTGTGTGGTGCACAAGGCAGTAGTCCTGTGAAGTAACAGTGAGCAATAATGCAGTTGGAGACTGTGACTGTAATACATATACTAAGAAGAGGAGTAGAAAATTTCACTGGCAGTGTTAATTTTGGCAGTAATTAAATTTAAAGTTTTTAATTTTAGTTGTATTTTGTGAGTAATTAGAGGTTACTGAGCATATTTATATGCTTGCATCATCCTGTTCAAGCTTAACGCTAGAGAGCATCTGATTTTTCATCTGGGAAGTGAAATATATAATCTCTTTAAGCTCTTTTAATATGCACTGTAATTTCAGGAATGCTTTGCCCATTTAATGCAAGCTTCATCATCTTAACTTTTTGCCTATTTAAATAAGTATTTATCCCTTCTTTGGCAAACATCCAATCCCTGAGATACCCCTCCCCCCCCCAGGTGTTAATTTTATTCAACAAAAAAAAAAACTATTTTTGAAATTTTCTTTCGGACTTTTCCTGGCTTCATTTAATCTGAAACTAGAACTAGAGACTCATAAATCTAATCAGCTTGTACTGTCAGAAGCCACAGGGAAAGCCAGCATTCAATCAGGACCAATTTCACGAGAAGAGGCAGTTCCTTGCCTCATAAAGGTTTTTAGGTTATATCCATCCTTTTTTTTTTTTTAATTTGGTTTTGTTTGTACCAAATCCCATAACAAATACTTATTGAAACACTAATAATTTGTTGAAATTCAGTTCTCAGTCATGCATCCAAACAGCTTGTGTTTATATAAATATATATGTAGGAGTGTGTGTGTGTGTGAGAGAGAGAGAATGAATGAATGTCTGTTAGTGGAACAACTGTATAAAAAAAATCTGGAAGAGAAGTAGGGGAAAAAAACACCTTAAGGTACCAAGTAATTAATTAAGAGTGCAAGTAGTGAACAGAAAAGATAAATCTAGTAATAATGATAAATAAAAGTACTTTTAATCAAAAAAGCATAAGTATCATATGCTTACTAAGGTAATTTATCCTGTTCAAATTGACTAATTACTGTATTACTTATTTTAATATGTGAAAATCATTATTCCAGAACTAAGAAAGGATTTTTAATATATATACATTTGTCCCAAAATCATGTAGAAGAATGCTTTTTTAAAAAAGTAAGAAGCTACTTAAGTATCAGACCATGCAACTCAGCTTTATGCTAGTTCTGTTGCTATTAGAAAATGGGATCAATCTATCATGAAAAATAATTTTCCTTTGAATAATTGCAGCTATAAAAATTGTAGACAAAACAAATATTTGTAGACTAAAGTTCTAGAAAATT
The DNA here is from genome assembly GCF_963932015.1 of Anas acuta. NCBI lineage: Eukaryota > Metazoa > Chordata > Aves > Anseriformes > Anatidae > Anas > Anas acuta. Next base: position 153,236,155 of record NC_088979.1, read on the forward strand.
TAGAAAATATTGTCCTAAAGACCATACATCTTGCCACCCGCAAGACACTTAGCATAATGCTTGCAGTTAAAAACTTTGGTGTCATGCCAAAAAGTATCCTGAAGTTTATACATTCCCTCATTGCTCAAATTTCTGTTGGTCAAGGACCAACAGAAAATAAATTGGGTTTACAACCTAATCTGGGGCTAGTGGACAGATACTGTTTCAAACATGAGGCCACATGGTACTGATGGAGAGAGAGAGTACAGAAAAAAGAAGATGTATTTTTCCATTTTGTTAAATTCTAACCCAATGACAGGAAGCAAAAAATATTTGTTTCCTCCTCTGAAGTCTTGTGGTTTAATTAAAATGGTTTTCCTGAGATTTTGGAGGGAAAAAAAGTTTCTCTGATTGGTAATGGAAAAACCAATCCAACCACTTTGGAGTTTGAAAAGCTATCATCAGATAAAAGCATAAAGGAAGAAGACAAAAATGCTGTGGGTTAGAGAAACTAAAAATTGAGGTGATAACCCTCTGCTCCCTCTGCCTTCTAAAAGAAATAGCTACATTTATTTTTTCCTGGTTACTTTAAGGTATATAAAGAGGATCAGCTACCTGCTAATAATGTCTGGGTCCAAATTTAAAATCAGTAATGATTAAGGATTTTCTTACCTTTGTGATATTGAGGCATTTGTGTATGCTTTTTCATATCATCAATTATGTCCAGACCACTTCTCAGTAATTTCTGTATGACTGCATTTTCTGTAATTTCTATATTCTGCTGTAATTTGTAATTCAGAAGGACGTTTGTCATAAAAGCTTTAATTCAAGCTTATGAATTACAAAACTAACTGAGAAAGAAGAGGAATTAGGTATCATTTTTGATTACTGTTCAGTTATTAAATTTGTTTGGAATAGAGAGAAGACAGAGAAAAAATGAACTGATGTAGGCGCTTAGCCCTGCAGTGAATAATTTAATGAAATTGCTCAGCAAGGACTGGTTAAGGTAATGTGTGTGAAGTGTTAAGTGGTTAAGTTTATTGTGCATTTGAAACAGGTCTGTTTAGTTCACGTCAAGGAGAGAAGACAGGCTAAACATGACTGAAATAGTTACAGATAACTCCAGCATACTCCAACTGCTTACAAAAAAAATCTCAGACTCAAGCATTTTCTCAAATGAGTAAAAGAATATCCTTGTTTCCAAGGAAGCCAAAATTACTGCATTTAACCTCTTTGGTAAAGTCATATAAATATATCTGATGTATATTAATTAATCCTGTTTTCAGAGAAAATACTTTTCCCACTAAATTGTTAGAAGCTTGCAGGTTTATTATATCTCTGTAATCATATTTGTTGCTTTAGTTCTGTTTTTAATATTTTTGTTTCATATGAGGCAAGGAGTACATTTTGAAGTTACTCTTTGAATAACCTTCCTCTCTTTTTTCTTTTGTCCTTATGCAGAGGATTACTGCTTCAGGAAAACAGCAGATTTTCAGAGGCATTGCATTACTATAAACTGGCAATTGGTAGCAGGCCCACATTAGCCTGTAAGTATTTCAGCTATACAAGCTCGCATAATATCGACTATTGTTTTTTAAGGACATCTTCCTACTTTTTAATAATACTTTTTTTCCCCAGATTTTTTTTTTTTCATTCTGAAAGTAGAAGGAGAAATTGTGTACTTTTCAGCTGAAGCAAGTGTTTATTTGTCAAGAGGTATGGTCACTGTGGTGCAGGGAAGAAGCAGATAGAGATATAACACTGAACAGTGTGATAGAACATAAAACACTTCTAATCGGGATGGTGAGACATAGATGCTGTTGCACAAATATATAGGCTCCCATTTTCTGTTTCATAAAGCCAGTCTCAGATTTTTATAGTATGTGTTGTGACTGAATAATACAAATATTTTTGAGGTCTTCTATTTTTTCCTTTCTTGCCTGAGGGACATGGGAAATAATTCATAAGGTGTTGCCCATGACTGATTCCAAAATTATGGAACACTTTTATTTTTTTTATTTGTCGCTAAAGTATTGAATATTACATATGTGTGTGCATGTGTGTACACATGTATATATCTTTATAAGAAACAACATTTCAAGCAATGACACCATATGCTTGATACAGTCCTAATAAGAGGAATGAAGCAGAGCACACCGCTTAGACAGCATTTCTTTTTCTTTTTCCTCAATCTTTGTAGTCGCTCTTCTTTCCTTGTGTCTGAACTTCCACCTCTTACCTGTTCTTCTTTACACCAATGATTGATCTATATTATATGAAAGCCAAATTAGATAATCATGAAATTGCTTTCTGGTATTACTTCAAAGTAAGCTGAAGACCAAGTAAAACATAACAGAACCCTATTAAAATATAACATTTCTTTCCATCTTCACAGCTGCCTATTTAAATACTGGTATCATCCTAATGAACCAAGGGAAGACAGAGGAAGCCAGGAGGACTTTCCTGAAGTGTTCAGAGATCTCTGATGAAAATTTGAAGGATCCTCATGCTCATAAAAGCTCTGTTACTAGCTGTCTTTATAACTTAGGAAAACTTTTTCATGAGCAAGGACACTATGAGGTAACACTTCAGATTTGTCTACAATATTATAAAATCTCCATACAGAAATAGTACCCATTGCTTCCATCCAGACTTTCAAAATATAACACAGGGACCAATTGAGTGAATTTCACCAAATCATTAGTATTCTCTACAGAGAGTATTTGTACTCTACAGTCATGGGTGTGAAGATGTTAATTTGCAGTGTGATGTTCTGGTGTCAGAATCAGTATTAACAATGATCACATCTGTTATGTGCTAATTCATTCTTTTTGGCTTTGCCCTCACTACTGGTATGAAAAAGATAAGCTGAGCTAATGTGTACTGGCTTTTTACTTCAAAATAGAGTAGCCCATCTTTTAAATTATTAAAAAGCCTTTATGGTTGCTACTAAGTCTCCAAAAATAAGATCTATTTGGAACAATTAAAAACGTCAGTGATTAGAAGCATTCCAGTGTGTGCTACTTTCAGATAACTGGACATAAGTGCTACAGAGATTGAATTTTTAGATGTAGTCATACATTGCACTCAACCCCATCCCATCTCATTTATGTGTGCAGTTGAGACAGTTGTGATTCCTCTTCATTCTCCCTAGTGAAATTATTAAATCCGGTCATTTGCTTGAGTTTTGACCTCTTGCAGTATTCGAAAGAAAGTAATTCTCTTTTTTTGCATTCCTAAGCATACTTCAGAACAGGAGTTACATATGGTTTTGATCCATATAACTCTTTCTGACTGTGACAGTTAACTCAGCTGTTTAAGATTAGGCATGCACATGCCCTATGGATTCCCTGTCATCTGTCTGCTGAATCCAGCTCTGTCAGATGGCAGTCACTAATTGGTTAAAACACAGGCACAGATAGCTGATACATTGATAAAGATAAGAGAACAGCAACATATTGCCTGCATGGCCAATAGAGTGTAGAGGTGGAGTGGAGTGCCTGGGAGGTGCAAGAAATTGTAAGAATTTAAAACATCAGGTTTCTGTCTGGTGGTCATGGCAGCCTGACCCAGGCTCAGTCATACACTTAGATTTTTTCAAGTATATTTGAGCCTTCACAAGCTGTGACTTTTTGATGGGATGATATGGAAAAAGGTGCAGAGCTAACAGATTGATCAGTAAGCATCCTAAGTGCTGAATGAATCATAAATACATGATCAAGTAATTCACAGCACATTAGTGAAAGGAATACAATTTTGGCACTTATATCTACAGTCCATCTCATTCTTTCCGTGTAGCAGAATTTCAGTTATGTGGGTTATATTCTGCTATTACTTGATGGTAGATAATGATTTCTTTATTTTTATGTCACTTACTGTAGCTCAGTCATCTGAAAATACTTTGCCGTTTAGTGTTATTCCATATGGTCTACCAGCCTATAGAATTTTATGTATATTTTATAAACTTGTGAGTCTTTGAAGGGTTTAAAAAAATGTTCCTTTTATTTTCACCTGGGAAAGGGGATATTTTATTGCAACTAATTTGATCTTTTGCCAATAAGCTTCACTGAATTTGGTAAAACTTTTGTATATGAGAAATGTGAGCTTGCTGTGATATATATGATGCAGATGCGTTTTCTTCTTCTGTACCCCCTCATTTAGAGAGAATAGTTTTTGTCTAATTTATATGCAAGACTGCTTTTGAAACTGGTGCTTTACTAATGATTTGTACTACCTATGTGTCTCTTCAGGATGCCCTTACGGTTTACAAAGAAGCAATACAGAAAATGCCAAGACAGTTTGCACCACAGAGCTTATACAATATGATAGGTAAGTGTGTTGTTAGTGTTTCTGAAAGGCACTTGTGAAGTCAGGCAGAGTGAAACAAAAGAGCATAGCCAGGCAACTGGGGCTCAAATTAGTTAGCTAATGAAAAAAAAAAAAAATTGCCTTCAGTAGATGCTAGCCAAACCAGGTTCAGAGTGCCAGCAAATGCAATGCTGGATAAGGCACAATAAGTGATTAGACTATCAGCTATTAGGGCAATATAGCAGCTCTATATCTAAGAGTGACCAATAAAGTACTTTTACATTTAGAATGCATGAATTAGTCTCTCATCCAGTTAGCTTGGAGACCTCATGTGCAATTCAGGTTTTTTAAACTCTTATTTATTTAACCTTGAAACTAAGAAGAATTTGCATTTGCTTTGTAGAAAATGGAATGAAAAGTCACCTTCATTATAGCATAACGTAATTTATTATGGGTGTTAGATGGTAAATTACCTTGTGAACACATTTTTTTAGGTTGCGACAAAAATGTGTTTCCAAGCTGATGTACTGTTAAGAAGAGGTCTGCAATGAGAGAATTTTTTTACAGGACCAGCCTATCTGTTCTTGAAATTTTTAGCAGAGTCCCTTGAGTACTACAAGAAACATTAACTTAAGTGTGAGGTGTTTTTATAATTTCAATTTAACTTCAGCTCCTCAAATTCTCTGACACATCCTTACAAAGAATACCTTGAACAGATAACAGAGAAAAAAAAAAAAAAACAAGAAAAAAATATATTATTTGTATTATTCAGATCTGTAAAGAAGAGGAAGGACAGGTTTTTGATTGTTCCATAGATGTTTTAAGTCTCTGAAGGGGCATGCAGTTCTTCTAACTAACCCCAGTTTCTGGCCAGTAGATTCTGTAAGCTCATATCTAAAAAGTCATAAGATGCCTTTGAAATAATTTGAAGTAGAACAATAAAAAATGTAATGAAACCATTAGGATCAACAGGAAAGGTGATTTTTTTCCCTTCCCCAATGCTCAAAATGCAAGAGTGTGTTGGTTGACACAGCCGTCAAAGGAGGCACTACTCACTCTTCTCTACTTATTTAGAAAATGTATCTTTTATTAGCTCTATACAAGTTCTTGGGCATGGGAAATAATATTCTAAAACCCTAGTTATAAAGGATGGTACATATTTGCAAATCTCTGTAAATGTTAAATTACATGGTTGTTTGAGTGACAAGTTATCTAAAGTCTGCAGTAGTATAAACACTTTATTAACAGTTCATACAGTTCAATGCAGTTACTTCTACCTAAATGCTGAGCTTTATCAGATCAATGCAAATAGCTAAAATTCCTAAAATGCTCAGGTTGATTATTGCACATACTCTTGTTGTTATAGAGTCTTAGCTGAACTATTGCTGTATCACTTATTTATCAGCATTTGCTGATAGATTTGATGGGGTTATCAACAGTCACCACTCTGTGGGAATTAAACATCTGCTTACTATTGGTGTCCTGTAGTGACTTTTGATGTACTACAGTGCTCCAAGCAATCTCTCAGAAGTTTGATTGCTCTCTTTAGTGCAGATAAATATTTCATAATTCTGATAAAAGTGCTCCTTAGAAGTACAGAAATTACAAAATGAAAACCAATGCCTTTGCCCACATCATGGTTGTTTCATTACAAAACAGGCCTGCATCGCCCTTTTTCTTTCCTATGAGCAGATGATTCTTTTAGAATCACAATGACCTAAAAGGTTCTTTGCTATTTTACTTTTTTCCCATTGGTTACTTTTTTTTGTGTTCAGGAAGCCTTTCTCAGTTTCCTTTATCCTTTTCTCAGTCCCCAAAGTTCAAGTTCACTCTGTTACCGGGATTTGCATTTATTAACTCACAAAGCAACAGTGAACATAGAGACCAGCTCAGTCCTTTGCCTGGGCTTGGCTGCTGCTACATCCTCCCTACCCTGCTCACCCGGCACATGTGCTGGGTTTTGCTTCCTTTAGACAGCCGCTGACGTGCAGTGGATGAAATGGTGGCATAACAAGTCATGGCCAGCTGAGCTTACCTTAGTCCCTTTTGGGCTACTGCAGAGAGCAACAGGCTTTTGGGGGATCTGTAAAGTACCTCTTCCCCTGGATGTAATATATATTTGTATTTGAGTTGCTGTTGTGATTGCAGCTTTTGCAGGGAAGCCAGAATTTGCTTCACACTTGTTGCAGAGGTGTGGCTTATTGGCTCTACTACAAAGGTGATCCAAGAGGCTAGGTAAAGAGCCAGATGGTGACTTCAGCTGAACTCAGTGCTGCTCTGTTAGCAGCAGGTTTCTTTAAAGCTGTCCTGGATGTGTCTACATGAGCTCACATGGTTGCAGTTAGATGCATTGAGTCAGATTGTTCTCCCTTGCCTGTTATGGTATAAAGGTTGGATGATAAGTCAGAGCTAGGTAGCTGTGTTCATTTTATGATGTGGAAAGAAAAGGATGCCTTCGGGGAGTAATTTAGCCCATCAGTCTTAAACATCTATTTTAGATTATATGAAGTCATCTGCAAGCATACTTCTGTAAAAGGAGCTGAGGTGATCAGCTTAGACTTGCTAGCTTGAGTTGGGTGAGGTATATCCTAAACACCTATTCAGCCACCTCTTTACATTGGGTGTGACAGGGGTACCAGGCAAACACATCCATTATCAGGACTACCTCACTCTGCAACTCATACTGTACCACTGGGCACCAGAAGGCTGACTGGATTGTTTATTTCTGTTTTCCCGTTGAAGACAACATTATAAACACATTCACCATAACACTCCCTTTGACATACAACATTGCATAAACTTGTCTTCATACTTCTTGCTTTTAAACAGGAGGCTAGAGGGACTAAAATAGGCCAGTCCTCTCTCATATACTTAGTGCTGCATGAAGCTGCCTCAGCTGTGCCCACTCACCATGTGCTCATTGCTGGGGAGGAGAAGGGGGAGAACCTGGGGAGTGCTCCCCACCTGTTCAGGAAGGAAGGGTCCCTCCCTGTCTCCACAAGACATGGGGAAAGGGTCTCCATGGTTTATCTTGAAATCCAAGAATAGTTACAGTTTGAGGATTATCTACTGCAGTTGTCATTATAATTGATGTATTCCAAGTCTCTGGGAATGGTTTGCTTTAGTCTCTGGGTTTTTATCTAACAGTTTTTAGTCTCTGGGAACTGCTTGGTTTTGTGTTAGGTACTGGTATGCAATCTTAGAAAACAGCACTTCCTCTAATTTCAGATAACTATTTCATTGAAGATTTTCTGGAGGCTTTTTTCCTTGCTCAGTGCAGGTGAAATACTTGAAGTAGAATAAGCAGGAGATGAACTGTTTAAACTAAATTAGAGTTGGAGCTCCAGCACTCCAAGAGCGGTAGCATTAGCACTCTGGCAGTGTTAAGCCTTTACACCACCTGCTTTCCCTGTCTGTCTTACCGTTCTTTTCCTGCACCGGCTTCTACTGGCCTTTTGCTCTGCCAGACCCAGGAGCTCATTCCCGCAGTGTGCCAGTCTGCCCAGCTGACTCTCATTTTTTAAAACTTTGAGTAACTTGTCTCCTAAACAAAAAGAAGTATTGGGCTTCAAGAAGCAAGACATCCATTTGACTTTGCATTTTATTCATTGTACAACAGGCAGAGCAAGAATACCAGCATCAAACATTCTAAGTTTGTGCATATGAAAAGTTGCAGGGTAGATTTTGCTCTCCTGTTGCTGTGATTTATTTTGCCAGGTGTGCAACAACTCAGCTAAGGAAACCATATGTTTCTCTGGCTTTGTACCAAGAAGTAAAAACTTTCTTTTTTTTTTTTTTTTTCCTAAAAGAACACCAAACAGCTAAAAATTAAAACTCTAAAACTAGAATCAAAATAATTATTCAACAGGCTGTATAGGGTTGGCTTGATATTTATTTTCTCTATGTCATACTTCTTTGATGTAAATTAAAAAGTACATACTAAGGTTACACAGATTAATTTGCTTGGCATGACAACATGCACTACAAAGGCCAGAGTCCAGCTCAGCTGCATTAAATAGGTAATATATTTTGTTTAAAGTTTCAATTAAAACCTGGGGTCAAAAGATAAAATGGTCCCTGTGGGATCTTGAACACTTTAATGCCAATATTAGGATTGCTTAAGGATCAGCCCCTGCTCTAGATGTCTTTTGCGTTCTTGAAATCTGATATTGTACAGTTGATTGTATTACACTGCTTTTAAAACCACACTGGCCCACCTGCTACAGTAATTCATACTCCTTGCCAGTGAAGTGGTGTGAGGTGGAGCATGGGAGCTTTATTTTAATATTGAACAGTACGAAGATGTTGGGGTGACCTTGTTCAGGATTAGACTGGGAAGATACTGTCATAAAGACAAACGTCATGATCACATTTCATCTGCCCTTGCCAACTAACATCTGAATGTCTATTTTCAGATGCATTTAATGCAAAGTCTTGCAAACCTTTTTGATGACAGAAAATCAAGTTACAGAAGAAACTAATGTTGCAGGAGTGAATATGGTTAATGACAGTTTAGATTTCTTCTTGCTAATCTGCTACATTGCACATGCACAGAAAACAAATCATACGCTAGTGAAAGCCAGGTACAGAACAGGAAAGGGGAGCCAAATTTTACATCTGGTGCAGAGGTTTGCATCATAAGTATAAAGGCTTAGCATGTAGAGAGATTTTCTGTGTTGATGATTATAACATAACTATCACTTTATTTGATTATGCTTTGGGGTGAATGAGGCTGTTTGTACAAACCTGTTAACATTGTTAAGGCTCCTATCCCATTTGCCCCTTGCTCCCATTAAATGTTTTTTTATTGAATTACTTTTAAATATTGTTTAGAATTCCAAGAAACACTTTTGTTGGTGTAGTTTTACAATTCATACTGTGCAAGACTTACTTTTTAAGAGCCAAAGATGATTAAGCTGTGAAATGCATATCCCACTTCATAACTTATGCAGAGCATGTTACCTACACTTGTCTGAGCTCCAGTCATCAGTGCACTCACTATGCATTTCACAAACCTTTCCTGATAATTGCTTACTAAATGTGCCTTTCAAACACTTTTTTCTTGAAAGATCATCTTGGTTGGAAAAAAAAGGATATTTTTTCCTTCATATGTATATTTTATTTCATGTTCTAGAATGTGAATGGAGTCCACTCCAGTAATAAGGGGTGTAAAAGATTTTGCTTCCTTTTTACCCCTCAAGCACCATCGGGCTACTTTAACCGTAACCCTGTCCGAGATTTTGCAGACTACTGTAGTTCATACCTGAAGTCCAAAGCTTGAGTGTAAACCTCTGGGCTGATTGAGCTGTCTCCTGTTTTTTCACTTTGTTTTGTCTGAAGGATTCAAAATGGGTATGAAGGCTACAGCAGTCAGTTGCTGAGTGGGTGGGACACACAGTTCTTGAGACCGTTTTTTTTGGACCATTGATCTATAGTTTCTAGTGAAATGCTTGAATATGCTTAGACAATATTCTGAAAGGGCCGAGAATGTATTTGTATTTTAAACATACAGGATTTTGTATGAAAATAAATACTAACATAACATTTGTAAGCTAAAAATATAGTCCAATATTGAAACTGGACTCCATGGATTCCAGTTAGACATGATCATAATAGAAAGTGCTTCTATTAAGAGTATTTTAAAGAAACCTGTTCTGGCATAATGTCCATGTTATACTGAAAATAACATAAAACATAAACTAAAGTAAAATATATGTATAAAATATGTGTACGTAAAGTAAAAGGCAAGAAAAGAGTACAATTACTTGTTCAGTTATGAATTCTTAGTCAGTTTGTACCTTACAATTTACTGCTGGCTCCACATCTGTTGGGAAATGAAAATGAACTTATCTGTCTCAGGTGAGCTCAGGGCCTCCATTTCTGTCAGTTTGCTTCATTCACTGGAAGTCTTTGTGTAACAACAAACAGCTGTGCTAAGTCCATGCTGTTCCATGCTGCAACTTATTTTATTTTGCCCTTCATTCGTATCCGTTTTCCACTTCAGGTATTTTCCTGGAAAAGTAGATTACTAGTCTAATTAAATCAGATCAAAGGCTTTGCTTTGGCTAATTGGGAACTATAAGAATCTGCTCAACCAAAGTAAACGTGGATTGACTCCCATCCATCAAAAACCCTCCTAAAATACAATGCACTCCTTGAAATCTTCAAGGAGATTATTCTGTGAAAGGGAAAAAAAAAAGTAGAATATGCTTAGTCTATGCAGTACTTGATGCTCATTAAGCTCGCATGCTTCGTCTGTTTCAGAGAAGTACATGCACTGCATATTTATCACCAAGACTGAAAAGTGCAGTGTATTTTGAACAGTAAAGTATAACATCAAACTATGCTCCTAGATTTATTATGTTATTGTATGCACTGATACCTAAGAGAAAAAAAAGAATGAAATGTATCTAGAGAGGTACATTTATGGTAAGAGCACCTGTGGCCTTAATTTGCACAGGAGGACTGCACATCTGCGTTATGAAAGACACAGACCCATTGTGGTACATGGGGTCACAGACCTCTCCATCTTTTTTCTAAGGCAACCTGTTTATATTCCTGATTCAAAGAAATAATTGAAAAATTAAATTTAAATCCTGACTGAAGGTATATAATAGACCTTTTCCTTTTTAAAATGCACCTCTGTTGTATTTTCTCTTTTGAGATCTGCTCTTGCCAATGCCAAGCTCTGTTCTGGAATTTTTTATGTTACATTTTTACCATCCAGAAATTTTGGTGGCAGATAATTACATATGCACATTTACTCTGCATTGTCTCACCTAGAGAGAGAATTTTTCAGTCGTCTTTTCAGCAATACCTTTTGTAATCCAGAAAGAAGGACCACAGAAGAATTAATGCTCTTAATCAGAAAGCATATGTACATGGCACAATGCTGTTGTGTTCATAGTTTCATTGTACTCACTCATCTATAAGTCTACTGTGCTCCCTGCAAGAAGATGGCCTTTGCTTGGGTTTTGCAGAGGTCTGGCTGCCATGGTACTGAAAGAATGATGTTATCTGCACTGCATCCAACACCAAGAATATCAGAAATCAGTAACTGGGAGGTTAATGTAGAACCATATAAGATTCTATCAGGCAAATGGTTTTAATTGTCTTCTATCACTATACAATGTGTGTAGCAAACCTCATCTTCCGTGTTTTCCTTTTGGAGGTTTTACATTAAGCTCATATTCCACTTCATTATCAAGTATAAAGTTAATGTTCCTGGGGAAATAGCTAGTAGCGAGCTGATCCTTTCTTATTATTATCATTTAATACCAATATTTAATATTTATTATTATTATTATTTTTTAATTATCCCTAATGCATTTATCCTGGGATAATTTTAGCATTTTTTGTTTATGCAGTATTTTGAAAGTATTTTGTCCTTTTCAATCCCAAGGAACCTGAAGAAATATAGAAAGATTGCTTTGCATAATGGTAGTCTTGCAATTGATCTCTTTTTCTTGCAAAGAAAATCAATTTGAGTACCAGAATTTTAGTTACAATGTCTAGTTAAAAGAGTCCATTACTCATTCCCTTGTCATAAAGTATTAATGGAGGTGATATTGAACTACATGTACAGTCCTTTAAATAGTGTTTCAGTTTCATATTAATGTGCTTTCTTGCTTTATATTAGTAAATAAGAGCTACAATTTAATTATCTATGTTTCTCCTTGTAGAATAGGCTAAGAAATGAGTGTGTAAGTGGCAAAAGTGGGTGTATAAATAACCCTGTAAAAAACGAGACATTTTTTGAATGACTGATTTGTCTTCTTTTGCTCCAGTTGGCTGTTGAATTTTTTGCTACCATTCATTGTGCAGGCACTGCTGCATGTGGCTGCATGTTGATACGTGTTAGGGAACTGAGATAATTCTCAATTTGTCATGTGGTTATTACTGCCCTGAATTTCTTCTCTGCTGCTGTTAACTTTAATGATAAAGTAGAATGCAACTTTCCTGAACGTTATAGACCTGAAAAATCTCATTAATAAATTCTCTGTGTGTGTGTGATCTCTCAGTTTTTTAATATGAGTTCTGAAAGATTTTACAAATTAAATACTTGTTAAATTTTGAAAACTCTTTACATGTACCACTGGTTTGCATACTTTCTGCCAATACAGGGTCCACTATTTTCCTAATGACTAAATAATTTATGTTGCAACATTATAAAAATTCAGACTTGTAACTGACAATTGTTCTTATATACAATATAAATATTATATTTCTTAGACATAGAAATACATCCTGAATGATAGAATTCAAGCCATACATATTTTCTCTGTAATTTTGTTGGAAAACTATCTACAGATGAAAAGCTTTTCATTAAAATTGCATTAGTCTGAGAAATAAAACCACTTGACTGAATTAACATTTCAATTAACAGTTGCTAGTTGTGTTTTTTTTTTTTTCAAATCATTTGTTTTTGTTTGTTTGTTTGTTTGTTTGTTTCAAATCATTTTGATTTCTTTTTATACAGGAGTGTCCTTCTAAATCATTTAGAAAAAGGAAATTAATAACAGACACTCTCACAGGACTTCCTTCCATTGTAATGACACTTTTTAATCACCTATAATGTAGCAAATCATGTGGTTTATGGGCAGAAAACAGACTCTTCAGGAAGGAAAAAAAATGTTCACATATAGAGAATTCCCTGTAAAGACTTCGAGGGGATAAAATTCCTTTTTCTACAGTTTGACATTTAGATTGACATATTGTCAATGCTTCATTTCTAGAGGCACAGCTCAGAAATACCCTCAAAGTTTTAGGAGGTTAGCTCATAAAGTAGCTGAGCTCTTAAAGCCTATTAAAAATTGAATTTGCCAGTGCACTGAAGATGTTAATCTCTTCCTATGTCAGAATGCATCATGAAAAATAGATGAGAGTCTTGGATCCTTCTGAAATTTGGCAGTGCATTCAGCACATACTACTAGCAGATAACAACTCCATCTCTTATGGCTGCTTACATTTCTTTTTAAAGGATCTCGTTGCTAATTGCTTGAAACTTTGCCAAGCTGTAACAGGTTGGGCTGAAATTTTCCACATAAAATAAAAAAAAAAGGCAATATGTTTTCCTCATTTCCTGTATGCTAAATGAAGCAGGAGCCTCTGGGAAAAATAGTAGGCAATCAAATAATTAAACATTCAGCCATAAAGCATACACCCAGAGAGACAGGAGCTAAAGGGAGCATATAGCTTGACTTCTGTTTTTTTCCAGTCTTTCAACACTTGACTTCATGACTTTGTTTTGCACATAATAAAATATAATGTTATGCTACTTATTTGTTAGTGCTAATATAGTGGAAAAAAAATTACACAATGAATTTGATCATGGGTGTTCATGTGTTTTTTCCTGCTTTTATTTTTGGTTTGTTTTGATTTGGCTTGTGTTTTTTTTTTTTGTTTGGTAGGTTGTTTTTGTTTTTGTTTTTTTTTTTTAGTTATTTTGGTGGTGGTGGCTTGTTGTTGTTGTTTCTTTCTTTCTTTGTTTTTGTTTTAAATAGAATTTTTTTGATAGAATCACTTGGGTGCTGCTGGGACTGAAACATCAGTTCCTTATGTGTATTTAATCAGATATCCAAGACCAATGCAAGTACAGAATACTATTTAAACAATTGAATTAGAAATCCTGCTTTGCTAAGTTAATAGGCTTGTGTCCCTTTTTGAAATAACTCTAATTTCTGGTAAAATTCACGTTGACTTCCCTTAGCCTTGGACAGTATGACTTCCTACTCTACATTATGCTAATTCCTGAAACTCAAAATTCTATGCCACATTTTGCCAAGTGTCTAGTGACAAAAGTAGGAAACAAACAAAGAACAAAATCTAACTGTCCAAATTTCTTTCATCAAGAAAACCTTCTCTAGCCTCTGTTAAAAAAAAAAAAAAAAAAAAAAAAAAAAAGTACTAGCTCACATAGTAAGAGGTTTTTCTATTTTGTCTCTTTGAGCAGGTTGGTGGTACCTTTTTCTCTGAGTTTTGGAGGTGTAATAGTTGGGCTCAAGCTTGAACAGAAAGCATAAAAAATTCTGAGGAAAAATTATTTGGTATGAATCATCTGGTGAGATGGTAAAATCCTGACTGCTGCAGGCTTTGTCAGTCCTTCACTTGGGCAGGGGCATATTTACATCTAGAGCCCTTGCAAAAGAGCTGTGTCAGTGCTGGGTATTAATCTGAAAGCAGCTATTCTTCACCACTACCTACTTGTTGATACTGCTTACTTCCAATCTTTGAGAAATTTGATCATGTTATTTCTTGGAGATAGAGCCTTTCTTTCTCAGCATGAGAAGTCCTTTCTCAGAAACTTAAAGCCTACAATTATCTGTACCACAGTGTGGTTTCTGACAGCACATTCTTCAACATTGCCTTCCTCAGCCTCTTACATTAAGGGGTTTTACTTGAAAAAAAGTATAATTTTAGTCATTTCATACGTAACTTCCTAAGACTAGCAATTTTGAAATTATGGATGCTGTATTCTAATTTAATCTAGTTGTTCCAGATAAGCGTATTTAACTATCTTCAGAGATTATAGGGGTTTTTGTTTTGCTGTCCCACCAGTCTTCCAGGACTGTTTTCTTAACCTTGACTAGTTTTTTTGTGTTTTGTTTTGTTTTGTTTTTTAGATCTAGGTTCTTGGTGTGTTATGATTAAATGTAAACTCATTTTGTATTCTTCCTTCTGCTCCATGCTGTGCAATGTAGACTGATGAAAAAGAAGTAACTTTTCTATAGTAGATGTGATAAAAATTCTGTTCCTTGGAGACTTCTGGCTGAAACTTCACAGCTGGAGCTCTCTCTTGCAATTCTGTTCCAACAAGCCTTTCATCTAAACCATGCTCTTTCAGCCCTAACAAGGCCATAACTCAGAATCTCCTCACTCAAGTGTCTGTAAGGCTATTTACTATTATTTTTTCATTGCAGGTGTTCAAAGCACTTCACCCTTTCCAAGATCTCTGCCCATGTAATAAATAGAAAATTATAAATGAAATAATAAATCTGTAAAAATCTTGAAAATTCGGTGGCATTCTCACTAGCGTGTGTTTCGCCCTATAGGAGAAGCCTATATGAGAATGAGCCGGCTGCCAGAAGCGGAGCACTGGTACGTGGAGTCACTGCGATCCAAGAGCGACCATATTCCAGCACATCTCACCTATGGGAAACTGCTGGCCCTGACGGTGAGTTAATCAGCACTGCTGGGAGTTGGTCCCAGGCCTTTTCAGTAGGTAAGGTGAAGGGATGGGAAGACTTTGGCCTGAAAATTTCTGATTGCAGTGTTCCAGCTGTGCTTGCTAAGGAAAGAATTTGATAGCGTGTGCTTTTTCTTTTGTGAAACATTGTACCCATGCCTGAAATATCACCTTCTCTGTACTGGAATAAAACAATAGTTAGAGCACTGAAACTGTATAATATTTAGGTAAAAGGTCCTTCTTTATCAGTAGTTAGGTCACAAGTATAATATAAATACAAAAAAGGTATCTAGTGTTTGACCCAGGGTAACAACCCGTGGCAGAGCTAGGGGTGTCCTGTACTTTGCAAATTATGTCTCATGCTTTGAATTTACACTTCTTTAGAAGTATCTCTTTGAGCATGCAAAATGGAAATAATCAACTCCTGTGTAAAAGTTACTTCTAGCAAATCAGAAGAGTTGGACTTTTTCATTTCTTCAAAATTTACTCTACCTTTTCAGTAAGGAGGAACTTTCAGCTCCAGCTAGACTAGCCCCATGATAGTTACAGCAGAGTGCCAGTCCCTCCTCGATTTTCACACATTTTGAAGATGAAAAGGGTTTTCTGTTCTATTCACTAAAATAGCCCTGTTTTAAAACCACCTTTCACTTCTTTCCTATTATTTTTTTTCTGACAGTATCCTCTTTCCTGTCTGTTTCTTCCACATTTGCTTTCATTGTTCGCCCCACTGGTTTCATATATCCTTTCTGCACTCTACTGATACGCCTTTGTATGGCTTTTCAATCAGCGTGCCTCAGCCTGAATCAACTTTTCACTCAACTTTTCACCAGCTATGAGCTTTTACTCTGACCTTGTTTATGTCCTGTCCAATCTTTAAGCAAAATATGTCCTTGGACAGAGGGTAGAGATCAAGTTAAGAAAAACAGTTCAAAATTAATTTCAGCAGATCCTTTGCTGCTAAAAGTATCTGAATTTGCAAAAGAGGGAGAGATTAGAACAGAAAGCCTCTATCTGAGCAACAGGTAACATAAACAGAAAGAATTAAAAATTGTTCAGTCTTATCATTTAATATTAAATAGTTTTATAAAAGCTCTCTTGATGAGAGGTTTTAACTTGTGCTAGAAGTCAAGCTGTTAGTGTTATATTCCCACTCCCTTTCAGATTCGGTCTCTGGAAAAACATTGTTTTATCAAAATTTCCAGTTCCCGTTAAAATTTTCAGATATTCACAAATGCATTTACTCACTGATTACCTTCCTCTGGAATAGAACTGTAAGTAGGTTACACAGCAGAATTACCTAAATTACCTTGTTTTTCCAGCAGATATCTTCATATCTTGCACCTAAGAATAGTATCAAAAAGACAGTATTATTGGCTTCTTCTTAGATCTTTGACACAGAAGTTCCTATTTGTTAGAATTGCTGTGGGGAAAGGAAGAGATTTCTCAATTAAAATCCCTTTAGTTTTTCCTTCCCTCCCCTCCCCCCGTTTCTTTCCCTACCCTTTGTACACCATGGTTAGTTTTGTTCATTTCCTGGACTTCTGTGTATGTGAAATACAAGCCTGATAAGGAAGGTCTTGCAGTTGCTCAGGGAAAAAAAAGTCTCTTAATTTTCTTCAAAATAACAAAACTGCTAAATCCAGTAACTCCTTACAGACACTGTGAGCCACTAAAAAGAAATTCTGGGTTTTGTCCCCTCACTGTGAATGTTCAGTTATAGGATTAACTATCAGTGACATACTCCAGCTTTGGAGAGGACGTGATGAATAATGTACACAAATCCTTATATTAGAATTGAACTGTTTGCTTTTCTTCAGGGATATAAACACAAGATACATATGAGGTGGATTTTGCCTTGAGGATCTTAACTATGCTTGTAGAAGAATGTGTCCCATTAGCAAAAAGGACAGGAGTTATATACAGCTTTGAAGACTGAATCCTTTACCATGTTAGGCCAATAAAGTACTCTGCCTGTCCTTTCCCAATGCATTCTTGCTATTCTGTACTCACCCTTTGCCATAATTGTAGTCTGTTCCCATCACACCTGTTTATTATCATCTCTTGACACTTTTTTTCTTATATTTCTGCCACTTCTTCTGATATTCAGGGCAACACGTACAGATAGGGCTCATGTCTATTCTAATAACAGAAGCATAAGCTGAAAATGCAGCGCTGATGTCCTTCTTGCCTGTAGTGACATTTTCATAAATGCAAGAAAACACATTGATGACAACGTAATTAGAGATAGTGGGAAATTTCACAGGTGGATATTTCATTCATGATAAAAATGTTATTTTGTCTTTTTTGTATTCAAATTCATTTATTTGGTTCTTTTAGTAACAAAGTCTGAAAAGACATTCAATAAAAAATCGGATGATGGAGAGATTTTGCAGTATAATACAAATTTTTATCTCTGTGTTGGTCACTTATCCCTAATAAGTTTTGCAGTCTACCATCTGCTCGATGATTCACATTAAATGCATTTTGACTAGTTTCTAGTTTCTAGCCTGTACTAGTATTAGTTCCCATCACAAATATATGATTGCTATAAATGACATCCTTCCTGCAAGACTGCACAGACTTTCCTGGGATTCAGTAGCTCTAGAACTACTCCCTTTGGCGTAGTTGTTTCAGTCCATATTGATCATGAGGTACCACGGTGATTTATTCTTCCATTTAACTTTGCTACCTAGGCTCATGGTCATTTATACACAGCCAGTGTATTTATGAGGGAGAAAAGTCTACTTCACTAAGTTTTCAGATGTTAGAGGAAAGGTGTTTTAGAGGCTTGTTTCCCTTCATCTGTCATATGCATTTTGGAATTAAACCTTCAGACTTTTTGCAGTCCTTTGTCTGAATGCAAGTAATGAGACAAAACTATTGATAACACTTCTCTGTGTCTTTCCCAGGAGAGAAATGTGAGACTGTTGATAAAGTGAAGGGTAGGAGTAGGTGCTAATATAGATAGAAAATTCTTCTCTTTCTGTGAAGTTGAGGGATTGGGGGGGCAAGAGGAGCAGAATTTCAGACAAGTTCCCAAGTCTCAGCCAAAGGCAATTGTATTATTGTACTATTGAAAAAAAAAAAGAGAGAGAAAAAAAAAGAGGCAGTAAAATCTAACCTGTAAAGTTCACAAATTTGGCTATGTTTTACTTCCTGACTTATATTCCAATAAAGTGATAAAGTGGCATAATTTCAACCCCTTTTTGTCCCCTTAAGTCTGTTGCCAGTATTAATGCTTACTTCATGACACAAAGAATTTATTGCCTTAGTGCTAATCTAGATACCTGCACCAGCTTCTTGTACCTTATGTGTGCTTTTTGTTTGTTTGTTTGTTTGTTTTGTTTTGTTTTGTTTTGTTTTTCCTTCCTATGAGGAAATGTGAGGCTGACCTATAACCAGTGTGTAGACTGGAAAACAGCTTGCTCATTATAGCAGGCTATCATTTCCCAACTTCCAGCAAAAACTTGTCAGTTTCATAGACAGAGACACAGAAAAAGAACATTCTAGAGTGTAAACCATTATTTTATTCATGTTGTCTGGCCTTGGTTCTGTCAAACACAAACTAGAATCTCTGGACATAAAAAAGCATCTTTTCTGAATTCATGATTACCTATCCATGTCCTTTTTTCTTTTTTTTTTTTTTTTCCTTTTAATAATATGTTTTCCAGCACACTTAAAATAAAGACACAGTATTCTGCATGAGTTTAGTAGCTTAGCAATGAAAAAAATATATGTTATCTATACATTTATTTCCAACTTGAACAATAACCACACCACATGAACAATCTGGTCTAAATAAAATATTAAGTCTACTTTGAGTAGGAAATTGGACAGGATGATATCTTAAGTTTTTTCCAGCATGAATTGTTCTATGATTCTATGTAGCTATCTTTGTTTTTATGCTGAAGCTAATTCTAGTTTACTAAAATGCATTATTCTGAGTCAAGGCCCTTGTACAGACATGTTTAATATTAAAGACTATTATTCTCTTATATTGAAAAGAGATTTTAAAGGAGAATTAGGTTGTACTGGAATGGGTTACCTTTTCTAAGCTCTAAAAAAAGTAATTCACAATTCATCCACCATGATAAAATGATTGCAATCATGCTGTGAGTGACAGATATTAATTCATGTCATCATCTCTATCCATTTGCATGTAGCTAATGTTGCTACTGTTCCGAAGGGCAATTTAAATTTTAAACTTGCATTTTATAAGAGATGAGTTGAACAATAGCAAACAAAAACATAATCTATGCTACTTAATTTTACTTGTGCTAATTCTCATATTTTTTTATATGCTCAATATAAATGCACATAATTTGTAGATGATTTCATTCATAAACTTGTATCTAGTGTGAAAAGTCTTCATAAGAAAACATAAAGTTATTTCTGTTCAACATTCTCTTCCACAGAGATGAACAACACAAAACCTCTGAGAGTGTTAATAAGCTTGCTTACTTCTAGAAATAATTTAATGAATAGTACAAAATGTACTTATTCAAAAACAGGGAAATTATTGAAACATTTTTTTTTAGGTTAGAATTATGGGAAAATTGAGAATATAGGGTGCTACAAGTCCAATTTCTAACAGTTTATTAGACAAACCTGAAAAAATGTTTTCTTCTCTAAAGGCTACATAAATTTTTGCATGTGTATACCTGGAAATATGGAATGATGCAAAACCAAGGAAACCCAATAAAAGGAAAAAGTGAAATAAGAATCCAAATAAAACAAACTTCCCTTCACCATCCCTGAAAACTTGTTGAGGACAACATCGGGTCCAGCAACATAATTTCAAATGCTGAATGTGACATTTCTTCACAAAATTATTCTCAGTTAAATTTACTTTCTGAATAACAGTAAATATACATCCTTAAAACTCAAAATACACTGTTAAGCTTGTAATAACTTTAATTTACATTTTAATATCAATAGTATAAACACAAAGCAAAACACACACACAAGAACAAACCACACACACACAGAAAACTGTATGTTAGTTTGTCATTGATAACTGAAACACCTAAATGGCATATACGCATGCATACTGCATATTTGTATGCAATAGAAACTTTTGCGTCAATTATTTACTACTGATAAAATATTTTTTAAGTTTTACTAATGATAAAATATTTTTTACGTTTTGTTGTAGTTTTTTTTTTTTTTTTTTTTTTTTTAATGCAGATACTTGTGTTTTGTCTTGATAGATTTTGTGATACAAGAAATGCCAGGTGGACTTTGATGTGCTGCTGTATCTGCAGAAAAAAGAGACCAAATTAAGGTTCTAAAGGAATGACTAATGAATTTAAAGTTCCATAAGTCACAAGTATTTCATAACCCATATATTGGATAATGCTATATGTTCATATCTAAAGATTAAAGATTACTAGTCTACAATTTTCCTGATAATATATTAGAACAGCAAAAAATGAGACGTTAAAAAGCATGATTAGTAGCTCAGCTAGTAGAATAACAGAAAAACAGATGTCTGTGGCTTAAGTTGATGCTTTTGTTATTGTTTATTTTTCAGAAATATGTGGCTCTTTAGGACTTACTTCAGTGCTTTTAGCATTTTATATTTCCAATGTTTTTTCATGTCTTTAATTTGTTACACTGAATAAATTACACGATAAGTTTGTCAGAGGGACATGCTAGTTGACCTGGCCCATCTACTTGTAGTACGTGAGTCTAGAGTCACAGAACCTGAGCCTCATCCCTTGCTTAGCTAATTTATTGCTGTATCACAAAGAAAAACATAATTTTTATAAAGTATTTAAAATTGCAAGGCTCCCAGTTCTAAGATAAAAACAAGTCTGTCAGAATGACAGTTCCAGGTGAGGCCTTGAGCATAAGCTGTAATTTATTTTCCATTTTATGAACAGACCTTCCAGAAGAAAAAGGGTTGGCTATCATCTAAAAACGTAAAATAAAAATCATGCATAAGTAAGGTTTTTATAATTTTCTTTTCTCCTGTCACTTTAATCTCCTCTTAGAGAGAAGACTGAGAAGCCCTCCCTTCTCATGTCTGGCCTCTGCCATCAGGCCATGGATGGCTGTTGTAGTAGCACTCAAGTCTGAGAAGCTTTATTTCAATTATAGATAAATTTGGTTTGAATATTTGTTTCATCTGTTATGAGTGAAGTTGAGCCCACAAACCACCCCTCACAGCTTGCAGCAATGCCTGTAATTGCAGTGCCTGTAATGTATTTAGGGCAGCCCCATATTGTAACATTTATCATTTTGCATATAGGAATTACAGGCTTTACTCTATTCCTTTGGAAAAAAAATGCACAGTGTTTCTTGCATTTTACATGGCTCCACACAGTGCTGTTAATCTCCTGTTTTTTTACTGTCTTGGAAAATCACCCAAAGTGATATAAAAAAATTTACTTTGCCTTGTAAAATTTCTGTGTTACAGCTCCAAACCATATTAAATTCAGTAATAATCACCCTAGAATGTTCCCTAAAATCTAAAATATTTTATTTTAAAACATTTTCTCCAAAGGGTGATGGTGAGAAAGGAGGACATAGACAGATAGTGGCAGTGTTTTGGATTAAAATAAAAGAAACAGGATTGTGCCATTCTGGTATCGACACTGAAGTTAAATAATTTTTTTAAGGTTCAGAATATTCACTCCTCAGTGGGTGGCCCGATTTTTGCCCACAGGTGTTTGTTGCTTATTTTCCAGACAAACAGAAGGCCAAAAAGCTATGCTGCCATTGTTGGTTAGTTGATAAATTACTCAGAGTGCCACTGTCAAGTACCCTACTACATTCAGTAATTGGTGTAGTCCTTGAAAGTCATCTCAAAATAAATATAAATAAGTGACAGTACAGAAGGAAATGGAAAGTAGGAAGAACAGAAAGACATGGGACAGCACAGGCAAAGGGGAACATAGTGCAATAGAGATTAGACTAATTCAACAGATTCTGTTTCTGTAATTATTTGTTTATTGTGTTCCAACACAGAAAGCAAATTTGCATTTGGATAGCTCTGTTATATTGTCGCTTTTTATTTCACTGTTCAATTGCTACCAATTGCTATCAACTCACGCCAATTGGAAGGAAGCATGGGCAAAGTAGTACAACCATGAAGTCAGAAGAGTCAGTTCTCTTCTGAGTTAGCAATTGAAAAGCTATATGTTAAACTTAGGTAAGATTTCCTAGAACAGTTTAACCCTTCTTTTAAGAATTAATAACTTTAAAACAACAAAATATATATTTTTAATGATATTTATTTTGGGAATGATAAATAGATAGATACATACATACTACATACATACTATATACATACTACACATACAAAAATCTGAAAACTATGAAAATGCTTTTTCTGAATGGGTGGGTCATCTGATTAGATGAGCAAAGCTGTTAGATGTTTCATCTTGGGAGGCTAAATGCGCTGGATGTTAGTACTGTATCTAGGAAGACTTTTTTATATTATTTTTTCTTTTTTTTTTTTTAATAATGAAAATTGTGTATTTCACTTAAACACCCAAAATAACAAAGTACAAATGACACTGAATACTTCAGTAGACCCTCCATAAGAAATCCAGTTGAGCCAAGAAACATCCAGTTCTCTGTTCTGTGTTCAGTTTGTCTTTGAGTCTGACACAGACACTGTAATTTTTCTTGCCACTTTAAATTCCTTGGGGGTTAAAACTGATCCAAACATAAGGTTTGGATTTAGTTATGAAATTTGCAAAATGTCAGAAGTTGTTTTTGTTTTCAGTTTACAAGCAATTTGTTTGTAGGGGATGGGGTTGAGTCTCTTCAATGTGGAAAGTCGTGTTTATTGACTTCAGAACCATAAGCCCAATTTATTTATTTATTATTTATTAAGTATGGTTATCTGGTGCATCTGGAGCATTAACACCTCCAGGCTGAATGTCAGGATTTCCAAACTCCAGAAATCTCAATAAATGACATCTATTGAGCTTGTATTTCTTCTGAGATTAGCTGCATGCCATAAAAATTGCATCCATAGATATACTTTTCAGTCCCCTTAGGATATATATTTGGCTGCATGCCAAGTGTAACAGAACTAATTGTAAAATTGAGTATTTTCATTTAAATAGAAAATCTCCATCTTACTGGTTGGTAAATTACTCTGATGCAGGTATTCAGGCACGTAACCCCTAACTAACCTCCTTCAGGGATCTCATCTTCTGTATCTTGTTTCTAACTTCCTGCAGACAGGAAAAGGGGAGCCCTAAACTTCTCACTTTACTCAACATAAATTTAAAGCTTATTACAGAAAACACCAGTGACACAGGATGAACTGCTTCCATTAAAGAGAGAGATCTTTTTGTTTTGTTACATGGTTGAATGTAGCTGCCAGTCACCTGTTATTACTCTGTGTGTAGTAATTTTGTCAGTAATCATAGAAAAATGCAAGATATAAGCCAAATTTACCATAGAAGAAATTCATAGGACTCAGTGAAAACAGTATCTGGAGATAGTGAATTTATATTCTGCTGACTGGCTAGTGAAATATGAGGAGATATTAATACACAATTTTATCAGAAAATATAAAATGTGGCTTAAGACTGAATGGAAAGGAAAGTGCCTAAAATTTACTTAACATTTCATTACATATTCTTAAAATAAAATTATCCAAAGCTTAATGACCAAGGCGAATGTTTCAATATAGGTCTAGACAGTAAATAAATCAGATGGTATGGAATGAAAAATTGTAAAGGTTTATTTAAGATTGCACACAATCTTCATGAGTGTTAATCGTGATTTAAAATAAAGTAAATAGGTTTTAGACTTCCAAGTTGCCCCTCCCCCAAAAAAAGACTAAAAAATGGGTATATATTAAAAAACAAAAAAACACTTCAAGGAAAAAAACAAAACAAAACAAAACAAACCCTCTGCCTATATTTCTTTTCTATACCATATTGAATGCTTTAGTAAAATGAGAATGCTTTTTGTGATATGAGACCCATAAAACAAGAAAATGGATGGGAAATAGCTCTAATATATTAGTTCTTAATCAGATACATACTGCTTTACTTGAAGAAAATATCACCTTAATATACTCTGAATCATGCCCTGAGCCAGTAAAGTTATGAGCTGTGCTTTAGATTCCTAAATCTGTATGTAAGCAGTGATGTCACATTCAAAAATGCTTAAGCTCCAGTGGATTCCAACCAAAGTCAATGGGCAGTGCTTAAATCTCAGCTCTCTGGTTATCGTGCCATTAATTATCCCCATAGATGTAGACTCAAGAACCCACTTTATCTTAATATTTTCTAAAATACCCTTGGCTCATAGAAGAATTCCACTGACTTTAGTAGAAACTGAGTCAGGCTAGTAGACGGGTTTTTAATCCACAGAATTACACCAGTGGTTAAAGGAGCACTGGGGTGATGCATCTAGATGGAAGTGCACCACTTCCACCTAATGTGCAAATAGAGGATTAAACTAAATCAAGATATTGTATTGTATTGATCCTATGAAGGCTTATTTCTCAAAGTAACCCACTGGATTACATTAGTGGTATTCAGACTTGCCTGTGTGAGGACCCTGGTCCAGTGAAATGTCTGGGGAGGACAGCATCAGTCACAACATCAGGGTCAAGAATACGTGAATGTGTCATACTGGACAATAACTAAGAAAGTTGTTTCATCTTTACTGTGAGGTAAACATTTGTATATGGTGAATATCGTATGTTAGTAGTTACGGATTTATCCCCTGATGTCTTCCAAAGTAATTAATTTATTGCTCCTATACACTGAGATTAATATATTACAAGAAACAGATAAAATATTCTCCCATTCTTGAAGTTACTAGAGAGCCAGAAATTCAGAGTATCAGTGCTGGTAATTTCTTACTGTGCTTATCTAAGGATACAGGGGAGGAAAACTTTCTTTGAAAAGGTGGCATGGAAAAGGTAGGTAAAAACACACTGTTTTTAGTTGGGCAATGCTGAAAGAAGGGCTTAGGATGACTGTAAACTTTACCCTCTTACAACTGTCTGTTTTTATAATAACATGTACTACTACTCATTGCAAATCTTGCCTCACGTACATGTGTTTTTCTGGACCAGATATTAACTTTTAGAAGTCATTGCTTCTTTGCTGTGTTTCATTGTTTTTATTTTATTATTGTAAAGAAGTGATAAGATTTGCCTCTGCTGCACAGGAAGTATAGATACTGAGATAAATTTTGGACCTTTGATGTGAATAAGGCAAATCCCATGTACTTAAGTGGGATTAGCATTTGACATACAAATTGTAGTGCAAGGCATTCATGTTCTAATTCAGAATAAAAAGAGTTGTAGAAACAGAAAAATTAGGAAAAAGAAGAATCTGCTGATTTAGATGCTTTAGTAGTAGATATTACATTAATTTTGTAAGTATTAAGTTAGAGGAGGGATGGAGATCTTGTCAATGTCAGTGACCTTATTGTAAGATGTAACTAACTAAAACTTTTGAAAAGTTTATTGCTAATTTACTCAGTTATACACCATGTAAATTGTGTTTTTACTGTTCTGTGACATGTTTTATAAGGCAAAAGGAAATGTTTATGAAACAGGTCTGCAATAATTTAAAGAAACCTGAAATGAAGCCACAGGTTCAGTTCAGACATATTTTCTCTCCTAGCATGCTCGCTGTTACTGAAGGGGAATATCCTCACGGGGAAAAAGGAAATATCTGAAATGATTGCTTTTTTTTTTTTTTTCCTGCATTCAGTGTCTGTATTTTAATCAATCTTCTATTAAGAAATCTTTCCATAATTCAGTTCTTTTTATTAAAAAAAATGAATGCTTGACAAAAAAAAAAAAATTGAGCAGATTTGGGGAAAGACAGTCAATTGCATTAGTGATGTAGTTAAAGATGGTGAAACTATATCGAGGAGTGAAGTTTCTGTTCTTCTGATTAAACCCTTGTGCATTTGGAGAACGACTACTATTTACAAAATATGAAATTGGTTTAAATTGCAGAGACCACCTAACTAGTTGAACCACCTTGCTGGTAGCCACTGTGTCATCATAGTTTACACAAGAGAGTTATTCAGAGCTGCTCAGCTGTATTAGTCTTTTCCAATTTTATTAGCATCTCAGGGTCCTTGGGCCTCCAGCAGCCTGAAGCGCACCAGCTGCCTCAACATGAATTTGGCACAGTCTGCCGGCACAGGGAGGGGAAAATTGGGGGGAGTATTGAAAACAGTAGATTTGTCCTCATTGTTTAAATGTTTTAAGGATAAATGCAGGGTATTTTACTTATCTGTCAGCTGTCATTAGCTGGCTTTCTTTCTTTTGTCATGGTAATCATACGTCTTTTGTAGGAAAGACTGGTTAACCAAATGTCTGACCATATTAGTAAGGTCAGACCCATTGTCTTGTCTCTAGGGAAGAAGCAACCAAGGAAGCAAAACCCCTTGCAGTCAACTTCTACAAAGAACAGGTGTCTTAAAAATCAACCTCCTGAATTTATATTTAACCATTTAACTGTTTCCCTGCCGAAACTGCAAGCAACCAGCCATTCTGATTTGAAGTCTGCATTATTTGTGAAGAACAGGATCTTTCTGAAAGCCAGGACAACTGGCATGCTAGGTCATAAGAGTCATGTGTCAGTTAAATTTACTTCTTTACGTTTAATTTCTGGAAGGTGGTAATCACTGGCAATTCTCGTTTATTTAGGCCCAGGAAAAAGAATGAAGTCTTCTTTATTAATGGAAAACTGCTGAAAGTTTTTCTTCATTATAGGGTAAGGTCCAGGTCTGATAAGGAGAGTGTCAGCGGAGTCTTCCAAATTGATTATTGAACTGTCTTCATTATGGATTTTTTCCTCAGCAACGAGATTGCCATTCATTGTTTTATGTTTCTGTATCATTATGTCTCAGTGCACTGAGCCATAAATATACCAGTGCTTTTGTGAAGAGGATCTCCATTAGGGTTTGGGCTAGGACCACCCACTTATTTCTCCTGAGCAAACCAGTAGCTATCAGATAGCACCTTTTCATTAGCTATTGACCTGGACTGGATGTGAACTGGTGACCAACAGGTGAAAGGTATTCTGTATCCCATTATTAATCCTCAGAGCCATCAAGTCCTTCTATTAAAATCTTATGAATAACTTTTTTTCCTTCAAATAAGTATGCTAGTATGCAATTGTAAACTTATATTTTTTGCTTTGTAAAGTTGCCAAAGCATGTGGTTGTGCATATACAACCTGCTGCTAGAAACTGGGAGGTTTTCAGTGTTTCTCAATACATGCATCTGTATGGATCAATATACATAATGGTGAACATGCACACAAAATGCCTTCCTGCACTAAGACTGCACTAAGGTACTTTTCAGCAGTTTAAACAATTTTTGTGGATTTTCTTTAAAAACTAGATTTTTTTTCCCCCCTCATGCTATGTGTTTTGTTTTACATATGATGGGAAGGGACAATGACAGGATTGTCATCTAACTGTAACTACACAATGCCAACATTCTGTTATGGTAGTTTACGTGTATATTGGATAGTTGAAAAAAATATACATATGCTAAAGTTTAATTGTAAAATAGCCTGATTCTGTCAAATAATTGGATTTCATATCATTTGACACAACCATACAGCATATTAAATCTATGCTGAGGTACTGACATTTTAGCAGCAGCCAGATGGCACCAAAGAGAACACATTAGATGGTATGTTAGAAGCTTCCTCAGAATGCCATTCTGCAGAAAACGTTTTTTGTTTGTTTGTTTGTTTGTTTTTTAATAAATATGGAATAAAAATGATGGTCAACATGAACAAATGGAGCTGTGCTGATCATTTGTAGTCAGATTATTTCATGTCCTGGGTGACATAATGTGAGATTTTCCCCCCTCCCCCTTTTCCTGTTAATGAGTATTTGGGCCTGTTAATAGCACAGTCTTTCTTTTGATGCTATGTATACTGGCACCTGTCATCATTACGTACTTCAGGTCTCCTGACAGGCCTGAACTTGAGTGCAGTATGCCATTTGGAAAGTGCCAAAAAGAGTAGAGCAGTCATGTTTTTTTGGTTTTCCTAGTAAATGAAAATTAATCATGTCTGACAAATGTTTGGGGCCTCAAAGTTCTGTAGGCAGAAGCTACATATTTTGTGACTGTATTCAATGAATTGTCCTTTTATGTTCTAGAAATAGACACAGAGACAGAGTGCAACCAGCTAAAATTAATGGTGTTTGTTTGTTTAAACAACAGCAAGAACAAAACAACGATGCAAAATGTGTAAATGTTAACTCTGCCAGAATTACGGATACATATGCTTGGTGCTTGTCATTTTGGAGCCTCAAGTCTGGGTTTACATGTGTCATGGTACCTCTTGCCAGAGTAAGAATGCCAATCTTGGAGTTAAAAGTGTTTAATTATAAACCTTGACCCCAATTAATTTAATTTGAATAATTATTTTATATTAACCCAAATTTACCATGTTTTCAATTGGAGATGATTTCATTCACTTTTTATTCTCAACTATGGTTGTATGCAATTAAAAAAATGTATTTAATCTTTAAATGTGTCTTTATTACTCTTGTAGATGAGGGAAAATTAGTCTGGACTATATGTAATATGGTACTCTTTTCTGAAAAAGAAAAAAAAAGAAAAAAAGGATAGCATATTCTGTCATGCAATTACACCAGTTGGTTTTCAGAAGCTTTGGAGTTATGTATCTAAGGTATAAAGGTTTACCAAAGTTTACTAAATAATCAGGTTAAACTCTTATTGCCTATGAGCTTTCATATTATGAAACTGCAATACTGTAAATGATTCAGTCTGCTTGTATGTCAACCAGGATGCTCTCTTGGAAATTTTCCATTTGTTTTGGTTTTGATAGAACCTAGTCTTGATATACTTCTTGGTGTGCTGCAGAACTTCTTTCTCTCTTTATTTAATTGTTTTTAATTGTTTTTATTCCCCTTGAGGGGAATACTGAGAATCTGGAGCAGCTGTAATCATGAACAGACCTCATTACTATTCTTATGTTAGGTTGTGGGATAGTGCAGGATGTTTTCAATGTCTGTTTCCAGACCACAAAACATGAGACAGCCTATATCTGTGAAATAACTATCAGGGCAATCTTGAGAGGTGCACACCGCAACGCCTTTTTTCCACCGTGGTTAAACTTTACTGTTCTTTATTCTGGAGGCTTTCTATTTCATAATTCAAAACACAGCAACTAATTTCATGGGGACTGGGATAAACAAGTCACAGGTATCTTATCAAATACCTAATGCTGATTTGCATTTGAATATCAGACTAGGCTACTCCAGTACTAATGCTTATTTATTTATTTATTTATTTATTTATTTATTTTATGAAAATCATAATCACTACTAATGGCTCTGCTCTGGCACTTTGTACCCCATAGTGCAACTTCAGTGGCTTGGTAATTTCGGTGACAAGAAAAGCTGTGGCTTAAAGTATTCCTGCTCTTCTCTTTTCAAAACAAAAACACCTTTTCTGTTTTTTTATTTTTTGTTTTTTTTTTGACTGCTTTGACATCACATTGACCATCATCTCTAAAAGTTACCCTTTCCGCTTACGTTTTAGGATTAACAGAACTGACTTTTGATGAAATCTTACTTGCCCCATTAAAATCAGAAGTATTTTATATTTCTATTCCTTCATTTGCAGTGTCCTTATTATTGGCTGTGTATATAGTGTTATTTCATAGAACCAAAGCACACTTTTCCCCTTCACCTCTTGTGGTTTTGTTTGTTTGTTTGTTTGTTTTCCAAAGGGAAAGACTGAAACTTCCTCCCACCCTCCCTTCTGATTTTACCCTTTTAGCTGATGCATGTCCGGAAAAGTATGGAGTTCCATGTTCACTCCAAGCCCTTTACAATATATTTTTTTGCAGTATACTTCTGCCATTTCCTTACTTCTTGGACACTGATGATGTTGGACACATTTCTTCCTCAGTCTGGAGATCTGCAGTGTAAAGTAGCTGACCACAAAACTTGCTCTAACACTTAAGCAATCATATTTACTTAGGTTAAGTGTAGCGATAATAGTAGTTGTTTTTCTCTAGTGCCTGGAGTTTGGAAATTGTAACTGCACATGATGGCTCCATGGTGACACACTGTTAAAATAATCTTTCCTCTTTTTCCCCCTCCTTTTTTTTTTTTTTAAGGGACGCAAGAGTGAGGCAGAAAAGTACTTCGTGAAGGCTATTCAGCTGGATCCTACCAAAGGCAACTGCTACATGCATTATGGTATGTTTTAGATAGATAGGGTTTCCACACATATTCCAGGCCTGCCGTTAATCTCAGAGTGATTAAGGATTTGAAAAGTGCTACTAGCATAATACCTTCTTTAAAGGGAAAGAAACTAATCTGCCATGTATAACTTCATCTCCATTTCAATTTGTTAATAACTACAGAGGGAGAGGTGAAGATTTTCTTATTTTTCATAGCTTTCCTCCTATGAGGGGAATTTCAGTATCACTGCTTCTGTGGGAAAGAAGAAAGGTGACTGCTGCCATATGTCAAAACCTCATGGATTGGAATATCATTATTAACAGTTTTGGCCTAAATTTGTTGAGTGATGGTGGGTGGGCAACTAAAAGTTTTACTTTAGTGTGCGTGAGTTTTACATATTGAAGTGTCTGTTTTTTGTTTAAGATTTATGGGTCTTAAATCTTCCTCCTTCCCAGCATCTTCTTGGCTTGAAATGGATAAGTATTAAAAAGGTTTCAACAAGTTGGCTGTGTCTTTGTCATACTAAAGCATAAATGTGCTTAAAGCACACAGTTAATTTGAAGGTATCTTTATAAGTTTGGATTGGTTTTGCTAGATGTGCAAAAAATATTTCCAGATGTGATTACTCCCAAGGAACCAAAAATATCTAACTTTATGGACTAATTCTTACTGATAATAGACAAATCTAAAAATAAATAAATAAATAAATAAATTCCATTGTAATTGAGGAAAAAGGTAGGGAACCATAGGCACACTGTATATATCTTTGTATATTGTTTTAATTTCCTCTTCTAATTCTAAATGGTAAATGTAAAATAAATGAAATTAAGTGGCCAAAATGGAAAATTAACCTCACTTAATAACCATGTCTTTACTTTGGGTATTTCTTTGTCTGAATTGCTCACATATTGTATTTCTGTTTGATCCTGTTCAGTGTAAAATTCTGTGTGTTAGACTCCCATAATTAATGGATACATTGTTACTTTGAATGTGTCATGGTATTTAAATGAATGTAGCTCAGTGTTGCATTATTTTGTATTATAGGTCATTTCAGTTAGTGACATTGTCTTCTATTTACGCCTGTACAGATAAATTTGATATGCATGTAAGCTCCATTATTTGAGTTGGATATTAGTATACCTGATGATATCTTAAGATAATGAGAAAAAGTTGATTGTTTCTTGAAATCCTACTCCATCCCATTCCAGCCTTTCATATTAAGAAATCTATCCTTAGCGAATAGGAAATCTATTTGAATACAAATTCAAAGGTAGGTCTCAACAATCCATTCTGGCATTGAAGTTAGGATTGTGTGTATTTTATTACAGGTCTAGACTTTTTTTTTCTCTCTCATTGCTTGATCAATTTGCCTGTCTTTTTTTTCAAGTAGGCATCATTTTGTGTTGGCCTATAAGCTAAAAGCAAGCTTATTCAAATCATCATTCATCTCTGATGTATTTGTTTCTTCATTACCAGACTACAGTATTAAAATGGTATATTGTTTCCTCATTAAGATTATTCCTTATCACTTCAGGCACAGGACTTCCTAAAATTTGAAATAAATTGTCCTTACTTTTTTCTCTTTCTCTCTCTTCTTTCATTCTCTACTTTCCCTTACACTTATTTATTGTATTGATCAGGAATCTTTAGTGTATGTTACCAGGAACATTCCAAATATTAAACACTAGTCCCTAGTGAACACTTTAAGTATATCTCTGCATCCCATGAATTTGTTTTAGCACCTTGTCACAGGTATGGTCCATATTCTATATGCCAAACGTTAAGCCACAGGGAAATATATCCATAGTTTACATATAAATCGTATCATAGGGATTCTTTTTTTTTTTTTTTTCTTAGCATGAATATATTGGAACAACAAATAAAATAGTTGGCATTGA
Organism: Anas acuta; assembly: GCF_963932015.1. Lineage (NCBI taxonomy): Eukaryota > Metazoa > Chordata > Aves > Anseriformes > Anatidae > Anas > Anas acuta. The sequence continues at coordinate 153,268,711 of NC_088979.1, forward strand.
TCCCTAATAAAACACATACCTCACTGAGCAGCCAAATGGAAGGAGTGGTCTGTTGGGAGACAACAGTGTGTTGATGGGGTAGCATGAATATATGGACTGAAGATTTTCCTCCAAGTGCACATATATACACAGAGTTATAATTTCTTCTCCAAGGATGTGCAGATGTTCTTCTTGACTTCTAATTTTTGGACTTTTTTTTGGAGCTAAGAGAAGTAACTGTCGATACACTATATCTTTTAAGAGGCTTACACTTGTATTATAATGTGCTTTAATTCAGGCATTAAGCCAAAACTATTCTTAGAAAATGTAATTTGGTACAGGAGTCGGCTTATCAGATCCCACAAAAATTTGAGCAGAGGTGAACTGTTTCCTGGTTGCTCCTTGGGATAATACCACCATAGTACATTTCTGTGATCAAGCTAGTGTTACAATTAGTTTTGTACAGATAATTTGCTGGCTTTGAATTTATGTGGTTTGGCTTTAAAACAGTGTTTCTCTAACTCATTATGCTTGGAGATGTCTGAAAGGAGAACTAGTGGAAAAGCTGAAGAGCTATAAATATAGATACACATGTATATTATACTGAAGACGTGATGCCACTTTATTGGTCATAAGAGAAGTGGCTCTTGCTCAAGTGACAAATGAGGGTGCCAGTCCCCTCTGAGTCAGAAGTGCAGGCAGCTATTCAGTTGCCCACTCTGTTCTGTTCTTCTCATATGCCATTTATCTGAACTTCGTGCAGAACCATTGTCTTAAAAAAGCGTGAGTCTTCATGGGTGATATGATACAAGCTATTGAGGTTCAGCATACTGCCAGAAAGACTGAGCAGTTGAAAAAGAGAAAAAGCATATCAATAAGGAATAAGGGAAATGGTAAAGGGAAAAATGCAGAAGCATCAGTATATATTTTTTATTTATTTTTAATTCTCTGCAATGAAAATAATATTTTTAGCACAACCTACATGCTTTTAAACTGAAACACTGGAGAAAATTATTTCATATGCTAGATTTGAATGTTTCAGTAAAAGCTGAGGTTTTTACTTGGATATTTTAATTCATATTTTCTTTTTAAAGACGTTTGAAATGAACAGTTTTGACTAAACTGAGTTAAACTTAATAAATGTTTATTCATTTTTTGAACATCCATCTTTGTTTTTTCTGGGAAACGTTTCTTCAAAATATCCTACCCACATCTACTCAGGATATTGACTCTCATGTATCCCACTTTAAACGTTTAACTTGAGTGTGCCACAGTAGATCCTGCAGGGGTATATGCAGCTTCTGTCATCAACAGAAAGCACTAGGTATCTGCAGTGTGAGATAGACCACATAACTGAAATGGTCTTTGTTGCTGTCGTCTCCATTCAGAAAGAGTTCTTTGAGAACTCTTTCTGAAATGGGTGCCTTGATTAAATGCTTATGGTCAAGTGGGATGAATCCGAATGTCAAACAGCATCCACAGAGAGAACTCATCAATTCCAAAGGAATACTTCATATAAATACTGTGAGACCGTGTTAGCATTTAATGAATCAGTAAATCAAATTTTTGAATTTGCCAGAAATAGGAATGTCCACTGAGGTCAGACCAATGCCATTATGTCCCAGGGAATATTTAGTTTTGGATACTCTATTGACCACTCACAAAGGAATTTCCATTTCTGCTTGCAGTGGCCCTATATCAGGAAAAGCTGAAGAAAGATTCTGTATAAAATTGGTCAGTGAGGAGAGATGGGATGAATTTCAAATGGCATTCTGTACTTAAGTGTTTATCTGTTTGGAGCATAAATTCTTCAGAATCTTTTGACTGAAATGCAGTGTAATTGAGGATTTTGAGCTTTTGGATGCTTTATGCACTATCTTTCTCTTAAACAAGCAAACAAATAATAATAATAAAAACCCTAAAATTACAGTGAAGTTTATGTAGTGGAAATGTTTTACTTACAAAGCTTTCTTATTTCCTTTATAATTTGCTGTCTGAAAGCAAAACAAAAGAAAGAAAGAAACAAACAAAAAAGTGATACTAAAACAGGTTTCATTTTGCTTGTTGCTATAAATAAGTGTTGTTAACGTGCCTCTTAAAGTGTATACAGTTGCCTCTCTCCAACACAATGTAAATCAAGTAGCATGTATGTACATGTGTTGAGATTTCAAGATAAATTTGTGTAGAGGATCCTTCTTCCTTACATTTGTACTAGTTTAATTGGAATGGGAAAGTCTAGAACCAAACAGGATGTTCAGTTAATTCTGTTTTACCAATAACCATTGAGACCTCTTTTTAAAATAGTTCATTTGAATAATTCATTGTTTCTAATAACACTGAATTGTTTAACGATTCTCTTTTCATTATAAAAAGGGATTATTCTCATTAGATTAATTATACATTCACTTAATTAGGCAATCCACATTGATTATCTGCCTTTTTTAGTACATTTCCAGTTATAACCATAAAACAAAATGAAAAACAGCCTGTCAGATTAGGTAAAAGTGAAGAGCATTAGCTCTGCTCTCATTGAAGGCAGAATAGATTAACGCATTCTCTAATATTCTCACTTTTCTTTTTAATTATTTTTCACTTTTGAATTCTTGATAATTTAAAAGTTGGTTTAGCAGTTGATTTTGAAACACGTTTTTTCATTAAGTCATACATGTGTTACTGTGAAAATTTATATATACTTACATGTGTGCATTCAATTTTTTTCTTAGATGTGATGTATGTATAATCCTTACATGTAGTTACATTATTCACAGTGCTAGATTTTTTTGTCTTTATTCTTCATTGCCTGAAGAGCAGCCTAGGAAAACTTTATTTTTCTCCCAAATATGTAATGAAAAGATCTTCTGAAAAGAACAGTGTCGTAATGAAAAATTAAACATCAAAGTTTTATTGATAGGAAAGAGAAATATCAGCTGTGACCTAGGAATGAGGTCTTACTGATTTCTTCAAGAAACTTTTATGCCAATTGAAGAAATGTCACCTAGGCCCATAGGAGGGTCAGTTTTTATCTTCATCAATGAAATTAATAAAACTGACCTCACAGTGTGTAATTCCAGTGAATGAACTGTCCATTTCCCCAATTGTCAGGTTGGCTAAATGCAGTGTATGCTAAGTAATAAATAAAAGAGTGCATGGATCTGCTCTATTGGGAATACCAGATGCTACATGGTGATTGTGTGTTGAGAAATTAAATTCCTTGATGTGATGGGCTCAGGGCCAACCAGATGCAGTACGTCCATCACTAAGTCACTTTGCCAGCCTTGCCAATATGCACTCATGAATCTTTCAGCAAATGGAATTTTTCTTACCTTTTAAAATCTTTTGGAAATCCTAACACTAAATACGTCATAATCTTGTAGGGAAGCTCTAAGAAAAAGTTTATGATAGAACATGTACTTTTTAAGAAGGAATCTCTCCATCTTGTGCATTCAGTGCTGTCAAAGTAAGATGCTTGGGATACAGCTTGTACCTGCTCCTACAGTATCAATAAATGTTATTCAAGGGAGACAAGATTCATAGACCTAAAACAGGAAGAGAGATATAACTGGCTCACATAAAAACTTCACTAATCTTCCAACCTTTTTGCTCCCAGAACTCTCCAATAACTTAGATTTAAGAAAATCTTCAGCTGCTATTAACATAGAGAGTAATTCTTACTTCCAAAATGAAATTGAACAAGAAAGATGTATCAGAAACAGAATTATTTGGAAGAATATACTAGTTTTAAGTTGTTTGCATTTTTCTTGGCAGCTGTGAGTAACTTTAATGAGCATACAAAGACGTATGCATAAATTATCAAGTCCTTTTTTTTTGCTCTCTAGGCTGTTGCTATCATACAACATTAAAAGAAGATTATTACAAACCACTCTAATAACTATTTATTCCAAAATCCCTTTAGAACCAATTGCTTAAGTGATGGAATGTAGTGGAGTACTTCCAAACAAGCTAGGTCACTGACCCTAAATGCTGTGGAATGTACATGTTTCTGGTTCTCCCTTTAAGTTTCTCCTTAAATCTAATCATTCTGACATCCTGAATATGTGGCTGACTCTGCTTCCTCAGCACGATATACTAGACTGTTCAAGAGTTATCATGTAGAAATTTTAAATTAGAGACAGTGCTGGAAATGTGTCTTTATGCATCTTTCATGTTGCCAAAATTTGGGATTTCTGCAGGAACTGAAAAAGCTTGTGGTGCAATGATCCCCAAAGACTTGTTAATGATTATGTGTTCTGACCCATGAGTACCAACTCATTATGAAGATTTTTGAAGACAGAGCATGGAGGTGCTACAAAAGCACAACTGAATAGTTCTTTCCTATCCAAATATCTCTTTTCCAAACCTTATATATCACCAGGTGTCTGGGGAATTATATAGGGTCCAGACTCTAGCTTAGGATTTGTAAAAACATCAGGTCCTCTGCATTATACATTTTCATCATCAATTTTATGTTTTAGTGAGAGCTTGTAGTGATCCAGATGTGGTCACAAGCTCAGTCATTGAGTCCCAAAGGCTTGCAATTTAATTTTTTTCTCTGTTATCTCTGGTTGTGCTCTGGATGACATCCAACGGTATATTTAGCATAACTGCAACAGATAAGTTTTTCAGACAAATAAAAGCTTTAATAAAAAAGGACTGTTCTAAGCCAGTGCTGATATTGATGTTGCAGCACCCACTGGCTTCCATAGTCTTTCTATTAATTTTATTTGCACTGAATAATCTTCTTGATAGAAAAGAATTGAGGGGATAGACTCCCCAACAGTCCTTTCAGAAAGAAAGCCAGAAAGCAGGAGGAAAGATGGAATGGGATATAAGGAACAGTAAAACAAACTGGAATGCTACTGCCATCTTGGTGATTCTAGGTGATGTAAGTTCATCTTTGTTTTCCCTGTCACATCCTACACATTCAGTGAGAAATTGTCTTAACAGGCCTTGAAAACAAGATCTTTAAGCAAACATTCCCTTGCTCTGGGAAATGCTCATTCGCAGCCAATGAATCTGTTTTGAAACTCTGAGAGGAAACAGTTACATTAGGTCATGTCTGTTGACTTGGCATCTTGCAACATTGATTCATCACCCAAAAAGTTTTGGATATCAACTCAGAGGCAAGGTCTTTCCTCTCATTTCTTCCCCAGCATATGGAAAATTTTCCATTTAGAGAAATATCACTTGGCATCTGCTCTTTTGCTCCTGATTGGCACAGAGGTAGTGGTGGTTTCAGTCATGGTTCTGCGCATGCCAATAAGAATATAGTTCAGTTCTCAAGACATGATATTGTAGCCTTTCTGTGTGCTTCAAAGACTCACAAAATGTGTGAAGTCACACAGAACCTGATACCTGTTTTGGTTTGAGATGGAACGCTAAGTGCTTTGAAAGCTTCAACAAATATTGGTTTTCAAATCCTTGGTGTTGAATGTGCTGAAAGAACCACTAGTGAAGTTTATTATAAACAGATTTTACATTTGAGTTTATGGTCTTGATATATCCACTTCTCATGTTAAAATAGTTGTTTAAGTTGCTGCCATAGAAGGAGAAAACTCTTTTGAAGAGGATAAAATGCAGAAGATTTGGTGACGAAGGTATATCTATTTAAAAAAGCAAGTGCTAACTACTCTCTGTTGGGATTAGAAATTTTCTTCCTTCTTATTCAGAAGGTAGTTTACTTTTGTTTTTTTTTTTTGTTTTGTTTTTGTTTGTTTGTTTGTTTTCTGCATTAGTAAAGATAGCAGGACAAGAAAGCAAGCTGGAAGCAAGTTGGAAGAGAAAACCCAAGAGCATCCCCAGAACATTCAGAATGTTTCTTTTTAAAAGTAGTAGTAGCAAGATGCACTGTTTCAGAAATCCTCTCTGTTCTGGTACAAAGTATCTTTGAATGGATGCCAGTGAGCAAAAGAGAATGAACATTTCAACTAAGGAAAGATTGGTGCAACTTTCACTTTTATCTAGTGAAATAAAAGATCATAGTGCCAGTAGGGAATAGTTGAAGCCAATTCTTGAGGCAGGCACTAATGCGCTTGTGCTCTGAACATGAAAGATTGTTACAAACAGGCATATCCCAACCAATTAATACCTTTTATATTACAACAAAATAGCAGAACTACCCATTCAGTTTATAGTTTTTAAACTGGTGTTAGCACATGTCTTAACAAAATGCTTTACAAATGTTCATGGTCATTTTAGAGAGAGAATTATACAGGCTTTTATTAAAGCTCTATGCTTTATTATTATGATTATTAAAGCTCTTAATTAATTATTATTATTATTAAAGCTCTATGCTTTCATCTCTATGGATGAATAGTTGTTAAAATTTTTGACAGAAGATGAAAATCAGTTCTTTTCAACCACTGGGAACTGGAAACTGTTTTATTTTATTTTATTTTATTTTATTTTATTTTATTTTATTTTATTTTATTTTATTTTATTTTATTTTATTTTATTTCATTTTATTTTATTTCATTTTATTTTATTTTATTTTAATTTTATTTTATTTAAATATATATATATTTTTTTCAGAGACAAGTAGATTGCATATATTATCTTATCATTTTTTCCAGTCCAATATAGGCTCAAAACCACCATTGGTGATTTGCAGTAATATGTTTGAACAAAGCCGTAGGTATAGGAACCTTAATTTTTAATACTATTTCTGATGCTTAAGTATCTTAGAGTTTAGAGGAAAAAGAAACATGACTAAGAGGATAATGAAGTATTGACTTAGTTCCCTTTTGTCAAAGGTCTTTAAGAACTCTTGGCTACACATTTACACTCATCTCTATGCTATCTAGCAAAGATGGAAAATTCTATTTAAAGTAATAATGCTGCTCCAGACAAAGAAAAGTGTTGTTGAAGATCGCATCTGGAACTGGACTGTGGATTTCCCACTCTTGTTCTGGAACAGCAATGAGAAATATTCATTCCTTCAAGGAAGAAAATCTTGGATCCAGAGCTTCTAGAAAACTATTTTCTAAAAATCTCATTCTGATTCCAAAAAACAATCAGGCTACCATAATTTATGCTGTTGGCAAGACTCAGATTCATGACACCTGCAATAAGAGAGCTCTGTATGTGATGTTGGGCAGCGTCTCATAAATCACGCGGTTTGCCAGCTACCTTTCAAAGAAGAAAATCCTGCATGTAAATTTAGACCCACACAAGAGGCTCCTGATCCAGGGGCTTGTGGATCAAGCTTTCTGATCCACCTTAACACTCTGCCAGTATTTTGCCCTGCCTAGTGTTCTTTTCTTGGGAAAACACATCTTTATAGCTTTGACAGAAGAAGTTCAGAAGTCGCCTTTTTAGTGAAGAAAGTGCAACACTAAACTGCCAATCCAATTCATTCTTCCATGAACTTAGTGTATCATTTTAAAAGGAGCTGTAGCTAATGTTTTCAAAATGGGTTATCTCTACTTAGATGCTGTAAATCAAATTTAGATGTGTGAATAAATTTGGTTTGCATTTCAGGAGAACCTGGCAAATCTCAATTCTTAACTGAAAGTTTCCACCTTGTACTGTGTCTGTTTGGGATGGAGTTAACTTTTTTCATAACAGCCTTGGTGATGCTGTGTTTTGGATTGTGGCTAAAGCAGCGTTGATAAACACACCAATGTTTGGGCTGCTGCTGAACAGTGCTTGCACAATATCAAAGCTTTCTCTTTTCCCCACTCTGTCCCTGCAGTGAGTAAGCTGGAGGTGGGCAAGTGACTGAGAGGGGATATAGCTTGGACAGCTGGCCCAAGCTGGCCAAAGGCATATTCTATAGCATATAGTGTTATGTCTAGCAATAAAAACTGGAGTAGAGGAAGAAAAAGAGGATTTTTGGCTTCTAAGGTGAGCTTTGTTAAACAACTTGCTGGGCATCAGTCCATATATAAGAATCAGTGAGCAATTTCCTTTTTTGTCTTTTTTTCTCTTTTGCTTTTTTTTTTTTCTTTTTCCTTCACATATTAAACTGTTTTTATCTTGAACCTCAAATTTTCTTGCTTTTTTTTTTCCTTTACTGTCCCCTCATCATGCTGGGGGGTGAGCAAGCGAGTGCTTGGCTCTGCTTAGGGCAGTCCACCACACACCTGTATGCTCAAGTGTAGACTTTTCCACTAGACTGGAAAGGTAGCAGTCATTTATATTTGTAGCCCAGTCAGTTTATGGAAATGCTTAATCAGCAACCTCTGATTAAATTACCTCTACTTAGGAAATGAGTGGGGCAGTTGCAGGGTGTTCTCCTCTCTTGTTTGCAGTCAGAATTCTGTAAGAGTTTCGGTGTAAATGATGCTACAGTTGGTTTCAGGAGGGTGCCATGTGTCATTTGCTACCTATCCACTTAACACGAGGTATTTCCACTGTTATTAACCCTTCAGTGCAGGAGAGAGATTTGTTTATGGGAATGCATAGTCAAGAGTTTTCTGGAAAGTCTGACTTGTACTTAGTTGGTGTCATGGATTAATTGCAATTTGTTTTAGATAGCTTTGGTAAAACTGCAGTAAAGATAATCCTTTAATATGTTATATAAAATAATAATCCTATTATAGAGACACTCTTAAGAGTCCTGATAATAAACAGAGAGTGAATTCCATTTTTAACAATTTAAAATGTTAGAGTTGTTGCTGACATTTTTGATATGTCCATGTAGACTAATGGAATGTATGCAGCCAGAATCATAGAAAAAGCAATTAATAAAAATAAGCTTTTAGCTAAAGCATCTAGCAATGCACTTGCTTTTCAGTAAATGTAAATAATGATGTCCTATTCTAAATTAGCCTTCTTGTAGTAATCCTAAAGCATGTAGGAATTTCATAATATTTTTAGTAGTATGTTGATATTATAGACCTCTTAAAGAGCTAAGAATTAACCTAGTATATGTTGCTTAAGACAGCCAGTAAACCATTAGTATTGGTTTGAAAAGGTTTCCAAAAATGTAATTTAGTAATTAAATGGATGAAGTGAAAGAATTTTACTGTTTTAATAATGTAAATCTCAGTCAAGAAATTTGTTGATTATGTCACATTAAGTTGAATGTACCAGCTACATTCTACTACATTCAGACTAGTTATAAATATACCTAAGCTCTCTGTTGAGCTCCAGTGTTGAAATGTTTCATACAGACGGCTAGAAGTATGGTTCTGAAGATCTCTCCCTAAAAATCCTTGAGTTATTTTTGATGAAGACGATAAAGAAATATTTTATTCCACCCTTTTGGAATTAATTAGGCTAATGATCAGTTGACATTATTTTCAGGTTCTAAGCTGCAAAATATTTTTCCTTTTTTTTTTTTTTTTCAGAATAATCTTCAAGGCTTAGTACATCTCGAAACCTAAAAGGTTATGTGTTCTTTCTCTCCTCCTGTATAAAGAGTACATCCAGTTACTATCATCTTGCTTTCCTAATCCAGTACTTTCCATTATAAACAAACAAACAAAACGAAACAAACAAACAACAAAAAAACGCCACCCACAATATTAACAGTTTTAGGCTGGTTTGCTTCGACATTGACCTAAAGATGAGGGATGCTCTTTCAGTTCATTTGAAAGTGAATTGGAATATCAATTAAAGTTTTATTTTCAAATAATTCAGCCAAATCAGGGGAGAAGAACTGCCTATTGTAATTGGTAGATTGTCTGAGAATTTTCAGATTCAGAGATTGTCCTGCTGTATATAAAGCATGTCCTGATGTGGTACCAGAAAAAAAGAAAAAAAAAATGTAATTTTTGTCCCATTTTTTTCCCCATCTTGACATAAGGAGAGAAAATATTGACATTTTCTCATTCATAAGAGACTTCCGTTAATGGCTCAAGCAATAGTTTCTAATTCTGAAGATAAATTAATTTCTTATGATCAAAATTGTTCTCATATGTTTTCTTTTTATGTTTTTCCCTTCTTCTCGCTGTTCTAAAAAAGCCTTTTTGTAAATCATGTATTTCTGGAAACAACATAAAACATCATAGTGCATGAAAGGATGGCGCATAGCTGAGAGCGGATGTAACTGAAGCAAGCAAGGCTTATGCTATGAATGCCGTAAGATGTGAATGTTTTTCCGAGACTTTTTTGCAGATCTGAATATCTAAGACATAGGTGACTGTCTGAGTAAAGAATCTCCCGTCTCTTGCCAAGTTGAAAAGTATCCATGGAGAAAAAGCAAAAAGCTAGGAAAGCTGTCTTTCATCACTTTTGGTATTGAGATAATTCCTTCTGCAAACATTTTCATTGTACCCAAGCATTACTGGATTCACTGTGCCCTTACAGACCTCGCTGGCTCTGGTTAAGTGGATTTTCTGCAGAAAAAGATAGAAAGCAACAGGGAATGTATGAGGAAAGGAGGCAAGAAAGAAAGAAAATCACTTACCATGAGAGGAACTCATTTTTTCATGGACTGCTGTTCCTGAAGAGGCTTGTGGCCAGTGATGACTTGCTGGACTTTTGGATGAGTGATCTTATTTTTCAAAAGTAAGATAAAAAAGGAAGGATGGGATGTTGGAGCATATAATCACCATACTTCAAGATGGCTTTTCCAAATATAAGGTTATGCAGACACAAAGTCTAGACAGCTGAAACCCTTTGAAAAGTCCATGATCCAAAAATAACATGTTTTACAAATTAGGTGTGAAAAAGTCATTAAAAGGAGCAGAACTACAGTGGTTTGAGTAGCTTCCAAAGTGTTTTCTTCTTCACAGAATCACAGAATTTCTAGGTTGGAAGAGAACTCTAGATCATTGAGTCCAACCTCTGACCTAACACTAACAAGTCCTCCACTAAACCATATCACTAAGGTTCTTCTTCAAAGGAAAACTCAATTTTGTTGAGTTTTACTAGTTGTTATTTGCCTATCTTTTGAAAGTACTGTACTTTAGTTTAAGTTTGCTTAATGCTATATTATTTATTCTTCTCTGTTTTAACTTGGTGTGATGATTACAATATTGCCATTTGTAAAAATTCAGTCACATGATTTTAGCTATCTTCAGTTGTTTTTGTTTGTTTGTTTGTTTGTTTTTACGTGAAAGGTAAGGATTACTTAGGAAACATAAAAAAACTGCAATTCTATTAGAATCATTGATATATGTGATAAAGTGTCAGTTCATCAAGGTATACATATACAAACTTTCTAAAGCAAAGTATTGCTTATAATTCTAAAGCTGGGGAAACATTTGCATATACGTATGTAGAAGTAAAAAATATATTTGATACGATCTTTGAGATATCCTTATAAAATGGGAATATATTTTGCTTGTAGAGGCTATTTGATTTTATTTCTTTTTCCTCTGAGGAAGCAAAGATCAGTATAACTATAAGCAGAAGGGCAGGTTCTTGAAGACAGGCCTCTCGCAGATCAAGGGTATAGTTTTTTGACAGCTTAGTTTTATTATAACATTATTCCTAATCATAAATATCTTTTGTAAATATTTCAGTTAGTTATTCCTATCATATCTACTGGATTTTTCTGTATTTTATACATTTTAATTATATTGCAATGCAGAGTAAATCAATAAATGGCCAAACACTGAGTGTGGGACATCTAATTTGTTTTTGTTTTTTAATTCTTTTTTGTATCTGTATTTTCTGAAGTATTACCTATCAGTTGTTTTACATGAATTCATGTTCATGTACTCTATTCCAGGTCAGTTCCTCCTAGAAGAATCCCGTCTAATAGAAGCAGCTGAGATGGCAAAGAAAGCAGCTGAACTCGATAATACAGAATTTGATGTTGTTTTCAATGCAGCCCATATGCTCAGGTTAGTACCTTTACATGTCTTACTTGATTTTCTTCTCTTGTTTTGGAGAAAAAAGTCTTTGCTTAAAAAGGGTTTATTTTTAAAGCTCAGGGACTGTTTTGAATAATTTAATATCTCTAATAAGATGAAAAGAAATGTAATGAAAGTGTTGTGGGATTAGGACTATCTATTTCTAATTTTCTATGTGCTAGCTCATAATTTATTGCCTTTACAACTTCCATTGTTCACAAGTAGGTAGTTCTTTTTACTTGCATATAAGAACAATTGTTTCTTTTGTGAAGAACATCCTGCAGGATTTCCTTTGATCTGATCTCTTAAGATTTAGGATGCATAGCATTTGCAAATTATAGATCTGGAGGTAACTAGAGAATATTGGAAATATCACCTTTTGTGTTAATATCAGTAGGGAACGCTAGGATGATTAGACATCTAAATATTCTCGGGTTAATGCTGACTTTTAGACACACAGGAGCAATTAGTATTATCAGAATCTATGATTTTAAATGTAGTCATATTTAATTCTGTTCTCGTATCTGAAATGAATAAAATTTTAGTTGCCTTTTTTTCCTTTTAAAGCTGTTAGACCTGGATATTCAGTAACATTGAGCTTCTGCCTGAACATGATCATTAAATTCACATTACTTTAATAGGTATCATCCACACTTATTTCTAGGATAACTATCTAATTATTATCTATTGTTGACTTGACAGTTATGAGGATATTTAGTTTCATTTAGATTACATCTATGCTCAGAAAATGGATGACAAGGAAATAAAAAATATACTTCATTAGCATAAAACAGTTATTGAGATTATTTCTTTAATGGAGATCTGTCACTTGGCTGTTTGTACTTTTAACATTTAGGATATGAAATGAAAGGAAAAGAAAGGTAGAATCAGCTTCAGCCAAGTGACGTGTGTTGTAGAATGAAGTTTTATATACCAGGATTTTGAAATAAGCCCCAAAACGTTCTTAGATATAGCTCTTACTGCTTATAGATTAGAAAAGAAGCACAGACAAATGGTTCGCTGATATATAATGGTTTGACCTGCAACAGGTGTATCCACTATTTTTCCTTCCTCCTGATTATTTTCTGAAACTGTCTCCTCAATTCGGGAAGTTAAAACATCTAGTTTAATTAAATAAATTCATAGACAGAAGCATAGTAAGTTAGGCATGAAAGCTGAATCCAAAAGGATGTAGAAAGCCAGATTCCTACTGACTTCAGTAAGTGTGTTGTGCCAGATAGTTTAATGGTGTAAAATGGTGTGATTTTTTTGGTGTGTGTTATAAAATGTGTTGGCATACATCAATACTATTTAGCAATAGGCTTACTACATGACTCACTTTCTCTGTGACCACTGACTAAAGCACCTCAGGTCTTCAAGGCATATCTTTACACTGGGATATGAGTATTGTTTCACTCAGTGTAAGAGCTGTGCTGCTGTACTGTACATCAGCCGTGATTACCCTACTTGATCTGATTGGGACTGGACACTTCTAGGAGGTTTCATCCAGCAATGAGCTTAGGTACTCTGAATGGCATTCTCTATTTTAATTCTAAGCACTAATTAAAACCTTAAAACAACAACAACAAAACAACAACTAAGCCAAAGGCTTTTTTTAAAAAAATGTGCTGATGGTTTAGCTTAGCTAGAATTTATCTGTGCTCCTATGTGATACCTAGTTGATCTAGTTTTCCATTACAATACTCATCTTTCTTTGTGGAAGACTGTAATGGCTTCTTAATGGCTCTTGAAGTCTCAACTGGCCTGGACGATTTAATAAGCGTCGGGGTGGTAAAGTCAAATTCAGTGCTGCCAAGTTTTTCCTTAAAACCGCATGCATAATTATTTGAATTATTTTTGCTAAAATGTTATGATCCTCCTGTCTGCCTTGGTTTACTGCTTTACTTAGCAGTTTATTCAATGTGTTGTTTACATAATAGCAACGGGACATAGAGAATGTGTATCCATACATTGGGAAAGCAACTACAAATCCATTATGAGTCTGTGGAACTTCAGAAAAAGCTGATTTTCAGGATATTTAGAGTGAAGGAGAACAGTGGTGATTCCAAGCGGAAAGCAGATACCAAGAAATTAATGAAGAAAAGAAAGGGGTACTCAGACTGGAACAGAATAAGAAAGCTGGAAGCTATGGATACTCAAGAGGGCCATAAATGAAAAGCTGAAATTATTAAATATAGCAGTTTCATGTAGGCAGACAATAGCTATTGAGGTTGCTGTAGAGATCTATAAAAACTGATTGGTAAGTAAGAATTTTGAATGTACTGCACAGCTCTGAGGTAGAAAATATAGAAGTTCACAAGACATAGAAGTGAACTGTTTTGAGAGAGAAGGAGGGATACATTTTAAAGATTTGTTGTGGATTAAGAGAAAGAAATTGATATTGAAGTGGGTGATGCAGGATGTCCAAAATGTCTGGGAAGGTAATAGCAGTAGCTCTTTTTTTTTTTTTTTTTTTGCAAATTCTAATATTTTTGTATTGACTGAATGTTCTTCCCAGTGCCGTACTGTTGATTCAGGGAAGTATCATCTTTCCCTTTTGTCATTATCCTGTTTCCACCATTACCCCAAGGAGTGTCAGGAGATTTAGAAACATTAAGATGCTTATTTAGAATTGCACATAAATTCTTTATAATTTGGGTTACAGCTGCTTTGGGTGGATAAAATCACAGCATTCCCTCCAAGTTCAATTTGTTTTCTACACCACTAATTAACAATTTTTGAAAAATTTGAACAAGGCATACACTGGAGTGCTATGAATTAATGATTTGTTTGTTTGTTTTTAAATTTGCAACAGAACTGTTAACTGTGTCCTAATGCCATAGCTGTATTTTAGATAGCCTGTTCTCAGTTTTGCAGTCACAAGAAAGATTCCAGCTCCTTCTGTGAGGTATTCCATCACTGTTTACTTTCTGTCTTTGTGACTAAGTCTGAAGCTGAGGTCAAGTTTGCATTATTAGTGAACCTCTTTTTTTTCCTAATTACACAAACAGTTAATCATTTTTTTTTGCCTGGGTGATTTCTGTAGGATCATGATAATGCAATGTCAGATGAATTGAGTCACCTGTAAGAGGAGTGAGATGTAGGATGAATGTAATAATTTATTTTCAACAGTCTGGTAACTTTTAACTTGAATAGTTCTTGCGTGTAAAATTTGTTTTCTCACAGAATTTGTTTTTCAGACAGCTATATTCAAGGGTTATGTAGCTGTTTTTTTTTGAGGTGGTTCTTAAAACAGTAACTGCTCATGCGTTTTACTTTTGTAGTGTTTGCTATGCTTTTGCTTATATCCTCAGCTTGAAGCCTTTCAGTAAAGCTAGATACATCTGAATGGAGTGTAGTGAAGCATATATATTGGGAGTGCCTTATGGTGGCTCTAACTTCAGTGACAGAGTCATCTCTTAACATTGCTGTTTCACTTGGCAGTTGTGTACTGAGGTGAGACAGGTTTCCTGTGAACTAAGAGATGATTGCATTTAGAATGAGGAATGGCAGTGTAGTGACAGCGCTGTACTAATTTGAAACAGGAAAAGAGCTTCATGTTGTCTTCAAATGAAAACAAGCATAGGGAGAAGAGCTAAAAAGCACTTTTTTGTAGGAATATTTCTTTTTCATGCTTCTGTAAGACAATGGGTTGTTCTGGGCAACCATTGTATTACATGAAGTCATTGCATGCTTATTGGCAATTTAAAAACATAAGTTTGAATTAGAGCAGTGCTACGTGACTTGGTCTTTATTTTGCAGTGAACATCTATGAGAATATTTTGGCTTGCCAAACACACTGACTGAACATAAGGTCTAGTTGCTGGCACAATCTCACAGATACCTGTTCACCCTATATTGTTGCCTACAAAGATTTTATTCACTATGTAACTGCTATCGTTGTATTTAAATAGGTATATATATGGCTAACTATATCATTCCTGTAAAATTCTGTAACTGTTGTAAAATTGAAAATATGGATGAAGGGTTATGTGTATGGAATGTCATTATAATTTTGGTATGACACAAAAGGTTCCATTAAGAATGATAAGAATCAAACATCTGTTCTATTAAATACGAACCTCTTTCAGGAAAATGTCTTTTTCATAGTGGGACTGTTATCCATGATTTCACTTTAAAAAAAAAAAAAAAATTAACAGCCTGAAGCTTTAGGCCAAGCAACTGGCAGTTTAAAAATAGCCCTTTCCATTCACTTGTTTATGTATCTAAGCCAGTTTATGTATCTAAACATTGGTGTAGTTTTTTCTTTCAAAGCAATATTTTTTCCAGTGGTTAGCATAAACATTTAAAATGAATGTAAGTTGAATGTAACTGGGTGTCAGGAGAACCTAAGAGTAATGTGTTGTCCAGCACATTTAGGAAGTGTCATTGGTAATCGCCTGGAACTGGTGAAACACAAGAACTGGTAGGTCTGAAGGCTCAGGTAGAGAGAGATGAGAGAATAAAGAGAGATGACATTTTTTCCCTTGAAATAAGATTGAATGCTAGATGTTAATTGGGGAAATCAGATGTGTTTTCAAGGACACTCCTCATGAAAAGATTTGGAATACAGGTTGAAATATATATCTTAAGTATAAAAAGGGCTCTGTCTTCCCAACTTCTCTTTACTTCTTTTCCTTCCTTTCTGTTTTATTATTAACATTTTGTCTAATGTTTTACTGCCATGTGAATTATGTTTCCTTTAGTGGTGTCCTTCCCTTCTTTGACATTGATCCAGAGCCCTTTACTGCTTAGTGGCATAGGGTTACTGCAATTTCCTACCCCTGTGCCTTTTATTTTTCTCAAGGGATAGCCATTCCAAGGCTTAACATAATGAATTTCTAGCATAGATCTCCAATGAAAACGTGAACCAGAATTCTCCCGTAACTTAACTAAAGGAGCAGTTGCTGAATGCCTCAGTAATGGAACTGGCATTTTTCTGAACAGATTAGTTGGTGTGTGTTCGTTTATATAAGCCAATTTTAATAGATAATTATAAATTTAAATTGATTTCAATTTGAAAATTAATGATCAGTATGTGCATGTGGGAGGAAAGCAAGCCATGTATTTCCACCACTGGGCTAAAATTGGACAAGATTTTAATTTGGTCTATATTTACGTGCCAACAACACTTTTTTGAGCTGAAATGTATGGTCTGTGTCTGCCCCTGGGTAAAGCACCTTACATGTATGGGATTTCACTACATTCAGAAATGCTTTGTTTCCTGACAGTTCTGCATAAACAGGAAAAAAAAGCTGTGTGACATATTTCAATTTATGTGCCTTATAGTAAGTCCTGAAATTTGGAAGTATGACATATATATATTTATTATATATATATATTGTGTGTATATATATATATATATATATATATTTTTTTTTTTTTTTTTTTCAGTAGTTTCAAGTGCTACTAATGCCCCTCAGGGGTGATTCAGAAGCATGTTAAATGAGTGTTTTTAGACATTCAATTATATTTAACCGCAGCAACCACTGTGTTGAAGATGCATGTGCAAAGTAATATCAAACAGTTAACAGGTATCAACTGGGTTGTACGTGTTAAATTGTTAGTCAGGAAGTGGTTTCTGGCTGCATGTGAAGTATGTGAGAAACTTCAAAGAAATTATCCATCCTCCCTTTCTCTTCCCAAGACCAATAACTGTCTGTCAAAATATGTTGATTGGAAATAACTGCTTATTATGTATAATGTGGCTAATGTTTAAAATTTTAGTGGATGGGAATACAAAATTAGAACAAAATGTGATCACTGAACAACAAAGCACGTGAAACATCACATGTAACTAACAAAGTAATATCTCCAGATACATGTGCTCAGCTGACTTATTCTCAGCTAATTACTGTTCTTGGAAGGGGAAGAAAAAGAAAAAATAATAATCCATCCTGGTCTGTTTTATCCTTGTTTTCTAATTTTTCACTTGTATCATACAAATGTATCTGTAATCACATAACAAATAAGATCTCTTATATGAAGACAGCTAACTCTCTCTCCCTATTTTTTTTTCCTCCTTGGATTCAATATTGTGACAAAGCAATAGCAAAAGATATGTAGCTTGCCAGTTGTTCCTACATATTTACCATCTTTCTCATAACTTGTATGTGATTGAGAGATACTCCTTCAGCCAGTGGCCACAATGAAAATTTTGAGAGAGTTTAAGAAGGTAGAGACAAAAGAAGTAGAAAGGAGTTTGAGAGACGATGTAAAAAGGGCCTGTTGAGCAAAAAAAATGCATTTGGATTTCTTTGGCAACATAATGCATTCTTTTGAATGCATTAAAATTAAACGTGAGGGAATGAAGGTATAAAAATTAAACTACTAGGAGAATGTAGGCACCATCTATATGAAAGGAAAAAGAAAAGAGGTGGGCTGATAGTGCTTCAGATACCCTGAGACTCATCTTATTCCCGTGCAGTATGATGTCTAAGTTAAACCCACTCTTGGTCTGATGTGAGTAGGTGTTGAAATGAGAACTCATATAAATGATTTCCCTGAATCATAGAAACCTATTTTTAAGAAGTAGTATTTTCTGTATTTGGTTTCTTGAATAACAGTGTTCTTGGAGAAGCAGAAAGAAATGAACTATGTTGTTGTATAACGTGTAGCTTAATGATTTACTGTTAGAGTATGGGTAATTACAAAAAATAAACCAGGTTTTCCTCTGGTAAAGACTGGTACATCAGTGCTTTTGCCTCAGATGAGCATTTAGCCTTCTGAAGTTCTCTCCAGTGTGCACTAATTTTCAGAAAAACTATGTACCTTTTCAGAACTAAGAATCACAGAATTTCTAAGAAGAAAATATAATACACAAAGAGGGTTCATCAGATGAAATGGATATGCTGAACTACAATCTTTTAGATATTGTGGGTATTTGTTAAGGTAATATCCTTAAATGGTAGGGAATAGTTGCAGTATTTTTAGGTGTGCTTTTGTATGTTTGTTGGTTTGTTTTTAACCCAAAGAAACTGAAGAGTAATTATATTATGTTTTTTGTTTGTTTGTTTGTTTGTTTTTTCTCTTCTAATAGACAAGCCAGCCTTAATGAAGAAGCTGAGAAATATTATGAAATGGCAGCAGGATTAAGACCTAATGTAAGTACCTTCTCAATGATATCCATTACTTAAACTGATGAATGTGCTGTAGTGCTGAACTGTTTATGCTGAGGAGGGACTTCATGCTGGAATGTTTGATTTCTTGGCCTGTATCATATATGGTCAATTATAGGGTAGTCAGATAAAGTCATGCATTGGCTAGACCAATCAGTACACTTTCATGTTATCTTAGTGTAGTATTCCAGCAACAAGTCATACTTGGCTCACATATTTGAAAAAAGATTTATAGATTTAGATTTATTTATCTACTTTTAAATGTGTCAAGTTTGGAAAGCTCTCCTAATTCCATCTATTTTCACTAGTAACAAGATAATGAAAGGCTATTCTGTGATCTACTATTTAAGGCATTTTAAATAATACATTTATGCCTTTTTTTCTGTCAGGAACTTGTGGAAAATGTTGTTGTTCAACAGACTTAAAGATGGTACAAAATCAAAGAAATGCTTATTCCTTGAAGTGGAAATATGTAGGAATATATGAGCGCCTTGTTAAAAAAAATAAAGTTCATTACCAATTTTATTGCATCAGGAACTAAAGGAATAAAATATTTTCATTTTACCATTTATTACTCAATGTTATATTTCTTTTCAATTACCTTTGGACTTTGGGAGGAAACACCACTCATGGATATAAATGGGGCAGAAATTATTTTTAAACCCTCATACTTTGTCTATTGAAGGTATCAAGCACAGAACACATTCTTGTTGTGAAATTCTATAGTGCTTAATTTGAAAATAGGTTAGCATTTTCATTTTAAAAAATGGCAAAAGAATACAGTCTTAAGACTAAAGAATTTTGGTGCCTAATACCCCAAACTAACACTAGCTAAAACTCAAAATAAGCTAACAAAATACACTACAAAAAAATAAAGTAACCTATTCATATGAAACTTTCATTTTCACAGTCTCTTTAAAAACAAAACAAAACAAAAACACACAAACCAACTCCAAAATCTATGTATTCCTTTAATTCGTATTTTGTGAAATTACATTTTAGACCAAAAGATAGCAACTGTCTACTAACTTAGATATTTATTGAATCAGCACTTGTTTAGCTTGACTCTCCAGTTCATTGCACACACCATTAGCACCACTATACTGTGGAAGTCAACAGAAGGGTAAAGCTCAGTGTATCCTCTTAAGCATTTCAGTTCAGAGCAATGGCATGCTTTTGAAGCACATCTCACAGACATCTCCACTTACTGCACTCTGGTTCTCATCACTTAGTAGTATATGAATGGGATTAATTGTATATGAATGGGATTTCTTTGAGAGGAAACTAAATGAGAAGATGCATCCAGTATACATGTACTCTAGCAGCTAATAGGGATAGCCCAGAGGAAGTCCAAATTAAAACCAATGAAACACACATTTCATGGCCAAGGATACCTTAGTATCCAAATGTTTTCCTTTCTGTTGTGCTATGCCACTTGTTAGTATAGAGATATCTGTCTAAGACAAATTTCATAGAAGGTTATGAAGCTATGTCTGAATGATCTTTTGTTGGCTGTAGGTATTTTTCATATTGAAAGCAAAATATGATTTTAACATTTAATTGTTTTGATTTATAAGAACATTATCATCTTGCATAAGAGTGTGTTATTTTACTGGTATTATAAAATACATGTATTTTGGAGGTAGGGTGATAGCCTCCTCCTTGGCCTATCATTCCTCCTTGGAATGATAAACATCCCACCATCCCACCATTCCTTGTTTGCTGGTAAGGGTCTACTTTTCCTTTTGTCAACTGTGAGGGTTCTTTAGTGTTTTCTTTTTTTTTTTTTTTTTCTTTTTAATGCAAAAAATGTAACACATTTTCTCCAAGCATTCTTGGAAACAAGGTCAGCCTTGCTTGTAATTCTTAGTTCATTATTCTACCTTAAAATAATTGTTCTCTGTTTAGAAATAGTTTTATCTTAGCATCTAAATACTATTAGTTAATCAGAAGAAAAGTTAAATCTTGCTTTTTAAGTTTAAATCTAACAGGAACTCCTGTTGAGTTTCCTTTAAGAAGGAATTCACTTTTATCTTCAAGGTGCTAAAGCATAACTCTGTGGCTAACCATAATATGCATATGTTTCATGACTTCTCATAAATAATAATTACAATGGTGCAGAGTGGACAAGATGTATCAGTTTTCATTGCCAGCATCAACTGTTAGGAGAAGACTGTACAAGGGCAGTATCTCAAGAATGAAAGTCAAATGGGTAAAAGGGTAAAAGAAATCTCTCAAACGAGGTTTTCTAGGTAGTAAGTAATATAAAGCAGATGTGACAATAGAGTTCCTGGTCTTTCCAAGGCAGAGTAGAATGCAAATTGGCTGGCCATAGTAAAATCCTGTGTGCTCAGTTGCAATGTGTATACTGGAAAATTAAATGTGTCCGGGACTAGTCTCTAGCGTCAGGCCAATCAGCTTCTCACAGTGCATACAGATACTGTCTGAGAGACTGCAGTGGCCCAGTCCAGAGCTGTGTAGGAGCCATTTTTATGTACTGAAAATGTAGAGAATAGATTTCTAATGGCCTGGAATGTTCCCTGCTCACAGTGTAATTTGTTGTTTTGGATATAGCCCTTGTATCTTCTCAGTGCCTTATGAAAAATCAACAAAATGATGTCAGTCAAGATCTTAAAGAAATATCTTAATTTCAAATAAAATATATTACTGAAGGATTTTTTTTTTATGTATCACTAATAGTCTGAAACCATTTATTTGTACAGAATTCAAATACTAGATGTATGAATGCAATATAATACACAGATGTATGCATACAAAATTCCATATGTATACGTACATATATATACATTTGCGTGCATCTGTTTAATATTAGTTGCCAAGAGATCTGTTTCTACATTCCCTCACAGTGAAAATACTGCAGCATCTCTGAAGCCTCATTCCGTGCAATGGGTCAGCCTTGTTCCTAGAACAATGAAGTGGTAAAAGTGTCTGTTTTACAAGTCTTCCTCCTTCGGGTGCTTGAGATAGTACCTGTTGAATCTGGTGAATGAAACTTCTCTGAAACATGCAAGCCATTTTTTTTAAGAAAGCAAACATCACATAGATTATTATGTTGTTGTAATATTGGTGGTAATTAATTCATCATTGAATTAATTCTGATAGGACTGAAAAATACTGAAAATACTATTTATTCTCTGTGAAAAGCCATATTACAATGAATAAAATGTTTGCAAAAATGCTATAACTGGTAAAGGAACTGCTGAACACAGCACAGGTGAATTTATATATGTATATACACACTTCCTGAACATCTTTGCTTTTGGACACTCCTTCATTTTACAAAGTGTAAAAGAATTATAACACTTTGGTATAACAGCAGCAGCAGCTGAAATGCAGTTTGGGTACAAAATTAAAAACAAATCTAGCTAGTGTTATTGAGGGTTTAGACCTAGACATTCTCTCAATAATGTTTGTGATTGGCCGTATTTACAGTAGATGTTTATTTATCCTCTATGAAAGTAATTTCCAGTCAAATTTCAGAAGAGCGGTACTTTCTGTAGAATATAGTACTTCTGTGAAAAAGAGAATTGTTTTTCTTAATTTTCACTGAAGAGGCAAGCATTCTCAAAGTTGTCTATTTATTTCCAAGTAGACTTCACAAAGTTGACTTTCCCCTGGAGAGCTAAGGAGGAATCCAGGAAGAAATTCAGAGAATAAGTCTACTTTTATTTGCTATGAATCACTTCTTCCAGAGTTCTCTTTTCCTCCTTTGACTCCATAGGTAACCTAGAGAGATTATTTTCCCTAGTGCCTGGATCTTTTTGAATATTTTCTGAAAAATGCATTCCCACTGCGTGTGTTTACCATGGTCAAAACAAAATCATTTTAGAGCAGTGAGAAGCCCATATGTGTTCATTCTAGCAGTGTTGGCTTGGAAGTATGTTTACCATGTTAGTCTAATTTTAACAAATGCAATTACATGAAGAAATGAAAGTGCAGGTTTCTTGAACAGCAAGACATGTATGCAGTGATTATTCTGAGTGGGAGTATTGCTGAGGAAAGTCTGTACTCAGAGATAGTTTCTAGGTGCTCTTCATCTTGTAATGTTCATAAATCAGGCAATTGTTTTAACAAGTTGTTAGGCACTCTGTAATGTGAGCTTTATGCTCCCTTTGTTGTGGAAAAATCAGTCACGCAGAAACTGTTCTTTACAAGAATGTGAGATACTGTCTTAAGCTCCAGCTGTTATTGAACTTTTAAGACATCATTTGTGTAATGGAAATTCATTTCTAATTTTTTAAGTCTGAACTCAAAGCAACCAATCCTTAAAAGATGCTCTAGAACCCCTACATATGGCCAATGGCTCTTGAGAAGAAAAGGCACTTTGAAGTGTGACCTCAAGAGTATTAAATGAAAGAGGGCTCACCAGAGCCTTAAGACTTTGAGCCAGCACTTTGAGCTGATTGGCTTAGAAACATTCCTCAAGGAGATGCCATGACCTGCAAGTCACTGCCATCCCAACCACATATTAATGCTGCTTGCAGTCTGGAGTTCATGACAGCTTTAAACCCCATATCATCGGCACATTGTTAGAAACAGCTGTTTCCACTCTACCACTTCAAAAGGGCTTGATTAAATGTCTTACTGTAACAACATACATAAAGACACACACATAGAATGAGGGGGAAAAGAGAAATGTACCTATAAGCAAAATAAATATAATTTCAACTAGATGGTTTAATCATAGTGTGGGGGACTAAACTATTTCTTGACTTGAATGGTTTATGTAGTCAGTTAACACAATATCATATTAAAAAGCAGTTGCTACAAGTGCTTACTTTTTCCCCCCAGTGCTGGAATACAGATTTAGTGTCAAAGGCTCCAGTTTACAATAAGCTCTACCTCAAAGTGTCCAACAGTTTAAAGAAGGACACTAGTGATTTCCAGATAATTGAGTATATGTTTTTATAGCCTTCTTATAGATAAAATGCTTTTGGTGCCTTGTATGGCATATATCCTTTTATTTATGGCAAGACCTCAAAAAATAAATAGCCTTCCTAGAGTGCATATATCTTAAAATCCAACATCTATCTTGAAATATATGTGACCAAATCCTGCTTTATCATGATTTTCTTCCTTCAGAGTTTCAGTGCCAAATTCCCTTATTTGACTTTCTCCTGAATGTTTAGTAATTTTGTTATTTAGCTTGGGTAAATGTGAAGAAGATGGCTTTAATGTATTTAAGCAGTATCATTAACCAGTATGCTGTTTTCACCAAGGTGAATTTTCATAAAGTTCTTAAGAGCTCCTGCTATGTTATTTCTGCTGGTGATGGTAGGCAGATTGTTTAGCATTGATTCTTGAACTGTCTGCAGCTGATCCTCAACTGATAAGGCACCGTTCAGCACTTCACCAGCTCCGGTCTTCTCCTTGTGCTGCTCCAGGGATACTGCAAATCCCTCACCAGCAATGGATCCATTGCTCCAGCAGCTCTTTTAAGAAAATCTACCTAGTACCTGTAATCCAAACCTAAATGGGTTGTCTTGTCATAGTACTCAGCAGCATGGTACAGATAAAGCAGTCGTGGTCATCTACAGAAACAATACATATTTGATTTTTATACCACATATTATTACCAATAAAACATAAAATGACATAAGCATAAACATAAAATGGCTTGGGTTGGAAGAGGCCTTAAAGACCACACAGTTCCAACCCGCTGCCATGGGCAGGGACACCTCCCACCAGACTAGGTTTCTCAAAGCCCCATCCAACCTGGCCTTGAACACTTCCAGGGTTGGGGTATCCAGAGATTCTGTGGGCAGCCTGATCCAGTTCCTCACCACCCTCATTGTGAAGAACTTCTTCCTAATATCTAAATTTACCCTCTTTTAGTTTAAGGCTATTACTCCTTGTCCTATGACTACGCTCCCTGACAAAGAGTCCTCCCACAGCTTTCCTTTAGCTCCCCCCTTAGTCCTTATAGCTGCCTTCAGGAAGGCTCCCCAATAGGCTCCCCTTCAGTAAGGTCTCCCCAGAGCCTTCTCTTCTCCAGTCTGGACAACCCCAACTCCCTCAGCCTGTCTTCATAGAGAGAGGTGCTCCAGCCCCATGATAATCCTCTTGGCCTTCATGTGGACTTGCTCCAGCAGGTCCATGTCGGTCTTATGCTGGGGGCCTTGAGGCTGAGAGCAGTACTCTACATTGGGTCTCAGAAGACTCATGAAAATTTTCAGCTAAGAATCCTTGTTCTAAAATGTTCTTCTGTCTGTTTACTTCCTTATTCAAAGTAATGACAACATAGTAATCTTTTATTTTCAAATATGGATGCCATGGAATGAGCTCAGGGTCCTATTTTTAAATAGCTAGTGTCAGGCATTGACTTGTGCCTGCTTTTACAGGAAATACTAAAGTGAGCCATATGGGGCAGATGTAGCTTCTGTTGGTTGCCTGCCTGCCTCTGAGCTGCCCCTTTGCTCAGGGCTGCGGAGCTTTCCCCTCACAGCACCAGTTTTACTAAGCCTCGCATTGTTTAAAGCTTCTTCTCAAGCATGCCAAGCTTTCCGCCTCAGTGATATGAATGGCTGTGGACTCCTTCCAGCGCAGCAGCACTCTTGGCCTCCTGAAAATTGCTCCTTTCTTCTTTCCTGTTGAAGGTGTGAGGAATAAGAAAACTTCCCAGGATCCAGTTCTTCCTCTCTTCCTGCTCTGTTGCTTTCTGAAGACTGAATCGATTGTTATAGGGCATACAAAACTTTTAGAGACTAAAAAGTGTACCACAGCTTCCCTAATGAGAAGATAGGCGTGACTGATGGGAACCATCCTTCCAGATGGCACACTTAATGGTTTGTCTTTGGACAGTTAAAGGGGTGGGAGGCTTAAGCATCAATCAGCTTCACTGGGACAAGAGACAGTGGAACACCCTGAGAGGAAAGAGGATACCACTCTCTGATTGCAAAAGCATAAGAGAGCACTTTCTGCTTACTGCAAATTGGGTGGAATGTCCCCTTTGACAGAAAAAAGACTGCGTCCAAGATTTGATATCAGAATAGTTATGAAATATGTCAGCCTGCCTAGCAGAAGGTAGAAAGGGTCTTCACCGTTTACGTAGAATTAGCAACGCTTCTCCATGTAAGGAGCTTATCAGTGCATATTCTCTCTTTGATCCTCATGAGATGGAAAGCTTTTTAAATGTAGTTTGGGACCTGGGCCCAAATTTTTGTTGTTGGTGGTGGTGCTTCACCCATTACAGGTCCTTACACTCAACTCATTTTTTTTGTCTGTGGCTAAGTGCAAGGCAGGTACATTGCCTTTATCCAGTTATTGGGAGGAGATTGTGTTTTTTCTTTTGAACAAAACTTACAATTACATTTGTTCACGGTCCTCTTAAGTATTTTATAGATGCATTGCATTTTTTCATTGTGCACAATTGTCAGCAGCTTCGACAGTCTTCTGAATCTTAAAGTATTCTTACTTTAGCAGACATTGTTGTCTCCCATCTTTTTTCTTTTTTTCTTTTTTTTTTTTTTTAAAGGCAAATTTTAAAAAAAACACCAATATAAAAAAACAAACACATAGCATTTCTCATCCGAATGATCTCTGTCAGGGGACAAAGAAAGAACATGGGCTATTGGATTGGGGATATTTACCTGTAATACTGAAGCACAATATCAGGATGATTTGTATAATTTGAAAACTAACTTACTCAGCTGTGGAA
The DNA here is from genome assembly GCF_963932015.1 of Anas acuta. NCBI lineage: Eukaryota > Metazoa > Chordata > Aves > Anseriformes > Anatidae > Anas > Anas acuta. The sequence continues at coordinate 153,295,230 of NC_088979.1, forward strand.
AACACTAAATTTCCTTTGGGAAATACATGAAATGTTTTACAGCCTTATCCCAGAATACTCTATGTGCATTTTCTCATGCATGCTGCTAGCAGCTCTGTGAAAACAAAGATTGAGCGTACTTTTGGGTGATTATGGAATACTGAAATCTGGTTCTAGATATTATCCATCATAGTGTAAGATGCATGGGAGGAAGCTGGAAATCATGTCATTGTTAGCTTCTGTCTTATAAGAGTTAGATAATAGGAAGTACTTTTGTACTCTTTTCTTCTGGTTATACAAGCAGTTTAACATGTGAATATCTGAGATCAATTGGCCCACTCAGTGTATTGGGTGAACTTGGGAATTATAATAAAAATGTCTTTATGTTGCTTTTTATTTCTCATGAAGAATAACTTGTTTGACATCGATATCATTATACATACTTATAAGTATTTTGTCTGCATGAGTTCTGAATGATTGAAGTGAAAATCTGTATGAGATTTTTCTGCTTACATTGGATTTCTGTAGCACCATTGACTTTTTTAAAGTTACTTCTCTGTTTCTCCCATGTGAGAGGTAAATTGGGGTCTGTAGTTCCCGGTTTCTTCAAGTAAAATTATGTAAACTACTATCAACTCATCTTAATGTAAAGTTTTTCAAACAGCAAGCTTGCATACCCAGAAATACCCCACAAAGTAAGCTAAAATCTCGTTGTCATGGTAATTTGGAGTACTTTTCATTTTTAGCTATGAAAATGTTTGCAGATTTCCCATAAATATTAGTCCTTATACAGTCTAATTATTGCCATAATATATTTTCTGAGTCATTCATCTTTGTGAACTGTAAAATATATAGACGTGCTTTTCTTTAACAAGGGAAAGAAGTGTTGGAAATAAGCAACTGTATATTAACTCCTCTTTTCTAATTTCATTAACCTTTACCAATTCATTAAGTCATCAAATACTCTTACCAAGAACTGTTGAAACAGTAATTTTGTGCTTAACATTTAATTTGAGAGAAATTCTGATGATTCATGTGCTATTCACTTAGGATCTAGGTTGTATAACGTTTTCAGTACCTCTGGTGGCAGTCTCTTTTGCTGCTCAGAGCTGCTGGTAGTCTTTTCTTTGCAAACAAACACACAAAAAAACACACCAGTGTTTTGTTTTATTCATGTATCTTCCATTGTAACCTCTGTTGCCCTCTGTACTCAAAATTATAATCTAACTAAGTGTACAACATGTAAAAAGACCATGTTACCACAAAAATTATGCAAGTTTATTATTAGTTCAGTAATGTTTTTCTGAAGTTAATCACCCAGGTGTTAAGGTATAGGCGGTGGTTTTTTTTCCAGGCAGCTACCTAGATGCATAACATTGTTCTTGAGATCATTGATCTCAAGGGATGATTGTAATTCTCAGTTGATAGGTTGTAAATTCTCCAAAGAGAAGAAGTTCTCATACCAAATAATACTTGAACCATTTTCTTGTCAAGACCCTGATTCAGAAGTTGTCTAGGTCTGTGCCTTAGTTAGCTTGAATGCTTTTCTCACATTTATAAAGCAAATTCTTTTTATGCTTTTATGTGCATTTTCATTATGCAAATATGAAGCCTTTTTCTGATATATAAATACATTTGGTTCACCATCAAAATTACTTGAAGAAAAAATGATGTGCAACAGCTACACCTGTCTCATGGAGGTCAAAGTAGTTTCATCTAGTGTTTCATCCACATCTTTCTCAACAAATAACTTTTCTATGGTTACTTTTCACTATGAGAATAACAGTGTAGTGATTGTGCTCATACTCAACCATGGCATTCATTTACAGAATAATTAAAAAAGTAGATTTGTGAGACTAACTAATAGGATGTCACAGCCTAGAATTGTAGGATTGATTTAAACAAAAGGATTCATCACATTTTGAGATGATGGGAGACAGTAGTTTGTAAAGATACAGTCTCTTTGCTGAAATTGTGGAAGTGAAAATGATACATCACAGATAGACCTGTGCACTTGATTGTGATTCACAGGCTTATAGTGATATAGCGGGGGGTACTATGCCGCCTTCATCAATTCCTGGAGAGAGCAAGATTGGCTTTGCCTTGTAAATGTAGCCCTCGGTGTCAATCAAAAATAAAGTGCAATGAAATATAGAACTCACAGCAGTAGATTAGCATTTCAGAAATTAAACCATCTGTTTGAACTCAATTAAAAGAGAATCCAGCAAGGTTTTTCCTAATAGAGTATTCTAGTGCTAATTCTGGAAACAATGCAATAAATTTATTATGCAATTAGAACCGATAAGGAACTGATTTTAATGCTCATTAAATAAACTCAGCAGTACTACATTCTCAGTAGGATGTTTTGCAATAAATAACTTCTTAATTTTCTTCCTAGTCTATAATTCTGATGTATCTCTTATTCTAGGAAGGATATTTAGTTGTGGGTTGCTTTATCCTATTTGGCTTATTTTCCCCACAAGTTCTGGAGAACTCACGTTTCTGTTTCATGAGGTGGTTTTGATGCAACTGCTTTTGTTTTTTCCTCCTCATAGCATACATAAGTGATTGTCTAGGGAAAAATGCCCAACAATACGACTGTTTTGTGTCTGAGATTTGCCTGTGAACAATTTTGCAGACTGTCAGGAAGGAGACAGGTGGGAGTTTGCAACCTGATGTCATTTTCTTGTAATTTGTCATTAAAAGTAACTTCAATACCAGTCTGAATTTATTTTTCCCTGGAAAAGTTACAGTCGACATATCTGCTAAGGAGAAGGCACAGTAAGGATGGGTAGCTTTTAGTTTCCCCCAAAGAATAGTCACTTTCTCTTGAGGCATTCTGGAGTACTGTACATTGATCAACTCTGCATGTTGTGTTTACATGGATTTTGTTTACCACAGTTAGTTTTACTGGAGAGCAAGTACACATTCAAGTGTACCTACCCTTTTGAAACATATCTTCCATCTAATGAACAGCTTTGTTACTAAGCTGAGGCAGTTTTACTAATTCTTCAGGTGCTCCAGTAAAGATTGTCTTCCTGTAACATTAAGTAACTTTAATATGACATTATGATTTGTAACGGTGCCAGTTGCCTCAGCGTCTGGCTACCTTAAACTTGTTGAAAATGATTGCAGCATGAAAGAAAATAGAAATCTTTTCCAATATAACAACAACAGTAAAAAAGAAAAAACTACAATAAAAAAAATAAATCCATATGAAGGTTTGTTGTATATCTCTTAGGTACCATAGGGTGAATGATTGATGTATTTATAGTGGAGCTATCTTGTGGAAGGTTACTGTGACCTGGTAGTTCTCTGCATTATTTCTTCACATTGTGACTGCTTTAAAATACTCTTATAATTATCTGATTTACTTTTATCATGTTTAAAAGATCAACACACAACCCTTCATTAATTCTCTTTGAACAAATCTGTTTAATAGTCACATTGATTGAGTTTCTTGCTAATTAATTCACCAGTTGGTTATTTTACTAATAACAGAGGAACGAAATACTTTCTGATGGCATTTCTTCTCCGCTCCAGTCTGTGAAGGACTTTCCCCGGGGCAGTTTGGAACAAGCAGCTGCTTTCATTGAGTAATATCTGACATTGAATTTCAGGGGCAGGCATTGAACTATGATTTCTAGGTGCTATTTCTGCAAATAGTTGTCCTCCTGTGCTTTAATAAATAAATACTTAAACGTTTTTATAATAGGAATATATTATTTGCAGTGTTGTTTACATTTCTTAATGGAGTTCGAAGAATATGGAAAGCTTGTGTTCACTAAACAGCAGTTATTGGCATATGCATTATTAAGAGCAAACTTCCAGAGTAGTATGTGTAGGTCCACCACTGGTCTTTTTGATGTTACTTACAAAGCACTGCAAATATACATGTCATGGATTAGATATAGCAAATAAGGCTGCTTTCGCAGAAAGTAGCTCTATTTTTTAACAAGTCACAGTCTTGTAAAAGCCTAGCAAGTGATTAGTTCCAGTGGTCTCACTATTAGCAATCAAAAGACCATATTTTAGAAACTATGGTCTTAAAATCTTTTAGCTACAAGAATCAAAATTAAATCCTAGCGTTTACCCTGGAAGTTAATAATTTTAATATGTACTGTAGATTTAATTGCTAAATAGTGTATAGGGAACAGCTGCAGGTTACTGGCTGACAAAAAGTAAGTCATGAATTCATAAAAATTATATGGAACAGTGTAATTCAGGATTTTTGAAAGGACCTATAGTGTGTGCCTCTTTTCTCAGCTACTCTCATGTTCTTGTGGATAAAACTAAAGTCAAGACAGAGTGTGAGCAAATCCTTTTTGCTCTATACAACAGGCATGAAAGGGATGGGAGCCAGATGAAGGGGAAAAAAGGGAAGCAAAAAGATATGCAACCTTGTTCATGAACATTTTTTCAGACTTTTTCAGTTCTGTCATCTGAGTAAAGAAAAACATAGTTCCGTGAGCAATACATCATCTCAAGAGGTTCTTTTGTTTTGTTTGCTTGTTTGTTTTTTAATTTATTTGCAAAGTTACAGAGTTCATTTTTATTTGTAAAATTGCCTTGGTAACATTTTGACGTGCTAAAGTTGCATTTACTTGAACAAATAGAAAATACCTTCATATACTGTTGATAAAACATGCTATCAACATTGTATCACTTCAAGAAATAGACTTCAATTGTACTTTCCTGCCAATGAAATTATTACTAGCAGACGAAAAACTTGGTCTTCTTTTTTTCCTTGTTGCCTTGGGAAAGTTAGTCAAAAGAAACCATTTCTACAAAGTTCATCCTAAAACGTGCTGCAATGCCTAACAACCTCCTTATACATGTTGTTTTTCTTTTCCTTTTTTTCCAGTTTTTGTAATGCTTTAATATAACACTTTAAAAAAAAAAAATTCTTTGAGCTGTCTTAATAGTAAATATGCCTGTTATAAGCCTTAAATAAATTTTTGAGATTGTCTTTCCTTGTGCTTAAAGCAGATCTATCAAGTTGCATATAATGGTTTATACTCTGTGTCTGAAAGCTTTACTTTATAATAGCAAATACCTAAATACTGAACGGCAAATACCTAAATACAAGTACTGAAAACATACAGCAATATTCATATTAATCAAGTTCTTAAGTGTTTAATTCTGCTGACTGCACTTGTCAGCCAAAGGTGCAAAGCCTTGTTTGACACAACATTTTATCCAAACATCTTGAGTCAAAATCGTGGAAAACTTGTGATTTTGAGATTTCTTTAATTAGGACTAAAGTAGAGCTTAATTAAATTTTCGAGGCCAGAAATGAGCTCCTTTTCCTTCTGAAATTTTGGTAGTTGGCTATTCTACTCAAAAATGGAAGTTATAATGCAATACTTCATATGATTGTGAGAAGTATCTTGAAAAACTATGCAAAGTTCCCTGAGGACCGATGTATTTGATCAATATCTGGGCAAAATAGATGTATGATGCATTCATTCTCAGCAGTCATTTTTGTTTTCCAAAAAAATTTTTTTTTTTTTGTGAAGCTGGCATGAAAAAGTTGAACTTTTTTTTTTTTTTTTCCCCGTAAAGCTGGCAGCATGCACAGAGATAGTGAAACCTAAAGCATTTTAGAGATCAGATGATCTCTACACTGGAGTGTTCCCTGAGGATTAGCCAGTTTAATTGTGTTAATAAGGACAACTATTCTAATCTGCCCTGCGTTTGTGCCACTGGGTAAAGTAAGGTATATTCTTTGTTTTAACACTTGGCATTTCTTTTAAATTAGCAGTGGTTTATCTGTCTTTAAACAGTAACACAAAGCTACCTATTTTTCTTTTTTCCTAGGTTTAGCAAGAAAGTACATGCAAAAGTACATATTTACTTACATATTTAACTCCATTTAAAAATACCTTTACTTTTCCTTAATAGGACAAATTTCTGTTACTGAAAGATTTTAAGCAATTTCTGTTTGTCAGTATGGTAGTACAGATGACATTTCTGTTCAGCGAGTTTCTGACTTGCTGAGAATAGACTTTCTAATTAGCACAGAGGGTACTCGTGTGAGATAAGGTAAAGGAGTTGTTAAATGTTTTATGCCATAGCTGTGTATTAAAATGATCAAATTGCAGGCATCAGAGCACAGCTGGATTTCTATAAACAAAAATTAAGTCATCTGATGATTTTTTTTATGAAATCATACAGTGCTAGGAAAATTGGGTAAGATTGTCATATTCCATACTGATGAGAACATTTATTCTGGAAAGCTACAAAGTATAATTAGAAACATTTTGAGGCCTGGACTTATTTATTTATTTATTTATTTATTTATTTATTTTTAATATAACCATAATATTAAATACTCATAACGTATGTTCCTGTTTAGTTTTTATTACGGAAAAACAAGTATGTTATCCAAAAATGTCCATCGCTCTTTCTATATAAACTGAGAGAGATTACTAGGAGTTTTTTTAAGCATAAATCAAAGCAATGGATGCATGGCCATTGATAAAAAATCTAGATATACTGAAATTACAAATGTACATTTTCATGGGACTTTTAAAGCTGCCATGGTGATCTGCAACCTTTACCAGCTGTAACAAAGGCTTTTGTTAACCTGCCCATATATAAAATGGTATACTCTGCATTTATATAAAGGCCAATGGTAGGTAGCTTTTCAGCAACAAGATGCAACATACATCTCTATACACTTGTTTAGTTTTGGATAGCTATGTTTTTAAAACTTTGAGTATTCTATGGAATTTAATATGAAGAAAACATGGAGTGAAAAAATCTCCATTGGCTGCAGAAAATTGACGATAAAATGCCCCGTATTGATGTGATAATTTGAGAAACAAACTAGACCAGCTGATGTTCCTCCTTGTGCCAAGTCTAGAACTCTTCTCCAACTCACAGCTGTGGGTTTCCTTACTGATATTGATGACTAGGAAGGGGAGCAATCCTTCATTTTCCAGTTTGGGGTTTTAGGTATAAATATCTTGGAGCTTTTGATTTTAGACAGGAAAGTCTACAGTGTTCAAAAGCACACAAGACTAGATCCATACAGACAACTGCTTTATATTCTCTCATTGCACCAGGCACATAAAAGCATCATCTGCTTTGAATATCCAGATGAAAATGTCCAAATGTAAAAATAAATAAAGATAGAAGAAGAACAACAAAACAAAAAAAAAATATATGACCTAGCGTTTATGTAGTACCATCAGTTGGTAAGGTGACCAAGTGATGGTCTTTACTTTTGCCTTATTACCTTGGTACATTATTCTGACTTGAGGCTATTGCATAAATGTTATTCAACAGAAACTGTGCATTTTTCCTATCTGCTTTTTTTGTGTATGTGTGCTTTGTTTTTTTATGTCCGTATTTTTTTCTTGAGGGTGTTCATCTTTTCATCTGGAGATTAATAACTTGCCACTTTGGTGAACTAAATATGACTAGAATATGAAATAAAGACTATATATTTAAAGGAATATCAGTAAATTACTAAGGCTGTTCTCTGTCAGAATTACTATCAATGTAATGCTCTCAAACCCGATGACTAAATCCAAGGATCCACTCCCCTCTAGGGCCCAGGCTTGCTGTTAGTTAGATTTATGTAGCTATGTATGTTAGTTAACCTCACAGTAATTAGATTGGGATGCAGGCTCCCTTTACAGCAGAGATGTTTAGGTCCATTTCTGACTAATGCAACAGTAGAAACTGTGCTCTTCAGAATATTTACTCAAATTAGTACTTGCAGGGAGAATGTTTTTCTCTCCATTTCTCATCTTCGCTATTTAAGCTGAAAGCTGTTGTTGACACAGAAGCATTTTTGCAGAAATTGTTCACGGGCAAACTTGCAATTAAGTGTGCACTTAACTGTCGTAAAGGAGGAGTTGCATAGCATTCTTCCATTTTACGAGAGAGTTTGTAAAGAAGCTGTTGTTTTTATTTTACAATAGAACTGAGTGCTTTGCAGTCTGGGCTGATGATGCAGGAAATCTCCCTCAACTATGAATTTTATGCTTTTTCATTCTCTTTGATCCATAACATTTTGCCATACATTCTGTCATCTTCTTCCAGAATGCTTTTTCCACTAAGTTATCTGTTCTTAGACTATTTACTATTGTCATCTCAGACAGCTTACTGGAGATAGGTGTTTTAGTTGTGATTTATGTGCTGTTTGGAACAAAATACCAGAGGGAGCATATGCAAACTGCAGTTCTTAAGAGATAAAGCAGCATAGAGAACCAGGTAGAAAACATGAATCTCTGGAAGCAATAACTGGCACTTGGCTTGTCTGGCAACAGTAGCTCACTCCTATGAAAAGGTCTACTTCTATGTGTAACTCTGTCTCTATAATTTTATAGTAGAGAGTAAGATCCAGTTGGCAGCCACTATCTATATACCTCTCCCCTTCCTCTCCTTCCCCCCACACACTTTAGAATAGTATGCTTACATCTTGGGCAACCCTTAGGTCATGGTTTTTACTTGGATGTTTTGAGGTCTGTCAAAAGTGCCACCCATTAAATTATTCTGTTTTTCACAGTTATCTTTAGCAATAAAAAAATATGTTGACATTTTGATTGCTTCAGAAAATGCTATGTTGTGCTACAGCAATAACACCAGTAATGAAAGTTCAAGTAAAAACTCTTGCCATCACTGTAACAGGATAAAAAAGGTATTACAACACATTGTGACATGGCCACAATGAATGAAACAGTCCACCATACTTTGCTTTCATACATAGTGATCCATTCTACAACTAATACTGTGCTGCTTCACTACTCAGCCATTATTGTATCACCTATGTATCTTCACTTATCAAAGAGAAATATCTTAATTCTTCTTTTCACACAAAAGTGCTGGAATTAAATGTTCATGTGACAAAGTGTCTTTAAGTATAAACTTTACTCAACAAGAACATTTAAGAGAATAAGGGTCCTTAATTGCACTGTTAAAACAAAACACTTAACCTGTGTATTTCTGACGGGTTGGCCATGCTGATTACAGTTTTCATTAAAGAGCCCTGGGTTTGTTTTGAAACATCTACAAGATCGTGTACTACAGTAATTCACTAAGAGCAAGAGGAATGTTGGCAACATCTTTTCAGTGACCTTATAAAATGGCTAAGTGAGAAGTAGCTTGCAGTTTTTATTCTACTGGAGTATAAGCTGGCATGGTTTTCATTAAAATTACCTGAGCAGCAACAAAATGTATTTCCATTTCAGAATCTGTCACTGTGGCTTCCGTGGTGTCAAGCAAAGAAGGTCATTTTAAGCATAACTTTGGGGAAAAGAATTTCAGATTTCAGTGCTTGTGTTTGGGCTGTTCTTTGGTCATAGTTGCCACGCAAAAGCTGTTTTTGAACTAGACTCTGTTTCTGTATTTGTTTTTCTCTCCATAAATTCTTAGGCATATATAGGAGTAGACTTCTTTTTGGGAGTGTTGTTCTGATATGACATGAGGCATACACGGAGCCAGAGATTATGAACAAGATACTAGTTCATCAACTGTGTTGGAAAGATTCTTTGTGGTGGTGGGTCCAATATGGTACTTGGTTACATTAGTGTAATCCTGAAGTACTACACAGATTATTTTGAATTATTTGGGGATTCCAAATGCATTTTAGAAAATAATTTAATTCATGTTATTTTATTTTATTTTATTTTATTTTATTTTATTTTATTTTATTTTATTTTATTTTATTTTATTTTATTTTATTTTATTTTATTTTATTTTATTTTATTGGTGGTATGGAGAAAGTTTGAAAGAACTGTCATCAATGTAAACCAAAAACACTTCAGGCAACTGAGTTCATGCCTTTTGTTATTTTGTTATTCATTACTTACACTGTCATTCCTTTCCCCATCACCCCCCTGGCATGTCCCCCAAAAACACACTAAGGAAACAAGCACACCACAACAAAAATGCTAATAAAGAGAATAATTTCCAATAAACCATAAAAGATAGCATTTATAACCAGCTTTTCTGATGTAAAGCATCTGTCTCCAAAAGGAAATGAAAGAAGGCCTGTTCCTCCTTTCAAGTCTCTGAAGTAGTAGGTGGTGTCATTTGTTATACAGTGCTACAAGTCCCCAGTTATTGCACTGGTAGCTGCTGGCTGCCTTTGTTCACGTACTGAAAAGTTTCATCAGCTGTCTTTAATAAAAGAAAATACATGTGAAGAAAAACTATAGCAAATGTCTTTTGCTTTCTATCCTCAGACCATCATTTATAGCTATCAGGGAGTGATGACGCTGATGTGTAATCCTTCAGTCGCCCAAAATTCTTGTGACTGTTACAATATGCCATAGGTACTAGGATGGCTGATGCCCTAAAAAGTCAAGGAGCAGTCTTTCAGCTATCCTGTGGACTTCCTCCTCCGAAACATAAAGGAGCTGGTGTGAACTTGTAGGATTACTTGAAATGAATTTTCACTGCAATGGATACATTTTCCTAGAGCATTAATGGCCTAAAATTTGCTGTCTCCAGAAAGTCAGGAATAATAAGTATAAGTTGAAAAATTTCACATTTAGTTAAAAAGTTTATTTTTTTCTATATAATTTTGTTGCTTGCTCTAGTGAAATGATGTATTGATTTAAAGACATGATGGCAGAAGAGTTCTCTTAGCTAGGTGTACAGTCTTAAATATATGACTTTCTTTAGAGTACTTGACTAGTACCACACACATACAATATCTTCAGGGATGTGCGAAGGAAGTGGAGAGGAGTTCTGGAATCCATATTAGAAAACTATGTTACTTCTTACACAATAAGTTTATGAATGTTATAAAATTAGAAATGAGCATATTTTAATGTATCTTATTTAATACAAGTTTTTCTAGGTTTAAGTTTTTTAGTTCTTATCCTGTTGTAATCTTTGTCTAGCTACATACATCTGCACAGAATTATATTTTGAGAGAGAACATAGTACTATGTCAATGACTGAACTCTTGAAAAAAGCTGTTTGATTCACAAACTCTAGTCAGACAGATGACTAATAAATTAGCGAGTATGGACCATCCTACTTATGCTAATGTACAGAAAATTCTCTCAAAAAAATCTCCTATCTAAAATTAAACTAATAAAAATGTTGATATTTAGACAGCCATCCATTTGCAGTGAAGCTGTTTGCCTATCATTCTTCACTTGCATCATTTCAATTAGCACTCAGAACTTCTGTAATTAAGGAGTATATTATTCCATTATAAAATAGTGTGTACTACTGACACCGCTATGGGGAAACTATGGTAATGTGGCTGCTGGTATGTGTTGTCTGTAGCAAAGATTACATTTCAAGGGCTTACTTTTCCTTCTTTATGTGGAATATGACTGAAGAAGAAAGTTTGGAGAGTATTTAACTCAGAAATTCTTCATAAAATCCATCTGGGGATTTTGGGTTTTGCTTTTTTTTTGTTTTGTTTTGTTTTGTTTTGTTCTGTTTTATAGTAGAAGGCAGTATCTGAGTTGGGGTGAGGGCAGGGAGTTAATCTGTCAGAGTTAAGCAAGAAAAGTTAAATCTAAAACTAACATCTTCATATTTGATTGCATTAGCATTATGAGGTTTACAATAGGGAGGGTTGAACTCATTTTATTTTGCCTAATTCTGAAACTCCAGAAACCATGTGTTCTGAAAAATTGTTGCATTGCTTATCAGTTTTTAAGATTTATATCGTAATAGGTGAAAAGAAGCAGGAAGAAAGGTGAAAAAATATGAAATATCCATAGAACATAAAAGTAAAGTATTTTCTGAGCACATTTCCACTGCAAAATTTAGGTTTGGGGCATGAGTTACATTTTTTTGTGTGTTTTTTTTTGTTTTGTTTTGTTTTTTTTTTTTGAAGCTTGAATAAGAAGAATAAGAATTTAATTTGCTAGTGGATAGGTTTGGAACATAGGTAAGTCTTCTTCATCCGGACAACTTCCCATTACCACATTAGTCTGGAAGATTATCCCTAGTGAATATGTCATTGGCCTTCTACCTACCATATTTTCCTGAAGTTATTTTCACTGAAGGAATTGTAGAGCATTTCTCAACTTACTCCTAATAGTCTAAAGCTGATTTTGTATGTGGCTTCACGTTTTGAGTACTGCAATTTGATCAGAAAACTGGTGAGTGCTGTCTTATCCTCTGAGGCAAAGCTGTGTGACTTTGAAAGTGAGTGCTCCTGAAGTTCATCGGAAATGATAGTGACCAGAGAAGGGGGGCAATAGGGAATTTTGTCTAGTATCCTTTTTCCCCTTTTTCTTTGAAATGCAAGGTACTGGTTTGGCAAATACTTTGCTCTCGCTAGCATGTGAAGACCTTATGTACTTGCAAAAAGGAAGGTTAGACTGCTGTCTTCAGCTTCATAAATCTGCTTTCTCTGCCCTTGTAATGTTTGTTAGCTCTAGTAACTAGTCATGTTCAATTATCATGTAAAACCTTTTATTTCATGGTGGAATAATCTTAGGATTTAAAAATTAAAACAAGGAGCATTTTGTCTTAGCTAAAGATGCAATATTTGTTAGTAATGTAAGGAGCTTTCTCATAGATTTGCTATAAATGTTTCAAATATTTGTTATTAAAATAGTGTTTCCACCATGTTAATTTTATTCAATCATTCATAAAGGAATAATTGCCACAGCCTAAATCTAAATGGATATCCTAGGACTCCTGAATAACCTTAGAATCTGAGAACAGATTGTATTTTCTACTAGTTATAATTAAGAAAGAGAAGGGATGAGTTCCAGTGTGTTAACTGTTCCCACCAATTATAAACTCTTTATTGGCAATGAGTTAAATTAAAATTAAATTCCTGTCTTTAATCCACCCTTGGACTACTTTAATTTTCTCTTGGAAACTGTGCTATGCTGACATTACCACATGTAAAGCTTTATGAGGTCTGTGTTTTCTCATTAAAGAAAGAAGTCTATGTCTGTAGACACCAGGGCTTTATCTGTTTAAAGCACAAAGTACATAGCAGCTGTTCAGAAACTTTTTCTTGTTATCTCTATTTGCTTAAATTGCTAAATTGCTTCCATGAAAAGTCTGCAAACATAAGGGAATAATTTAAGTCGAAGAAGATTGTCTGAAAAGAAAATTGAAAATATTCTTAATATTTCTCTTTCCTTTTTTTTTTTTTTTTTTGTACCAGTATCCAGCTGCCTTAATGAATCTTGGAGCCATTCTTCATCTGAATGGTAAACTGAAAGAGGCTGAAGAAAACTACCTCCTTGCTCTTCAACTTAAACCTGATGATGTCATCACTCAGTCCAATCTTCGCAAATTGTGGAATATCATGGAGAAACAAGGTTTAAAGACAGCCAAGACATGATACAGAAAACTCTGAACTTTTTTTTTGTGTCTTAAATTGATTAAAAACCCAAACTAGAACTTCCATACAGCTGTCTGATCAGAGAACTCATTGGACTTGACTGCAAGGATCAGAGATCTTGATTGATTGCTGCTAGGAGAAGCTATTCTGCTTTTTTTTTTTTTTTTTTTTTTTGCTAGATAAAAAGGGAGACTGAGATATTCATGAAGGACTTCAGTGTTAGCCCACAAAAAGATTTAGAACCATAGCAGTCAAAAGAGAGTGTCTTGGCATATTTGATAAATCATTGCAAATCCCACATTGCTTACTACTCTGTGGGTACTTGAAATGTATACTGTCATAGAAATACTAAAGGAAATTTGTACAGTATACACTAAACCATATGGGAATAAAAGTGGTAATAATAGGTTAAAGTATTTTGCTGATACTCATTAAAATGCCTACTAAATCCAGTGTGTTTGCAGTTTGTCTTAATGCTGCTGTATCTCACTTTAAGACCACTTAATTCATAGTTTATATGGCCAATTATTTTTTTTAAAACCTGTCACTTGTGTTTAGATGGCACAGTCATAATTGTTTAGTGAGAATATATATGTTATTTCAATTTATTAAAAAAAATGTTGCAGTTCTTCTGAGATGCACAGTCAGATGGCAGTGGGCTAGACAGAATGAGCAAGGAATTACCCAAATTCTATCATATTCTATCTACAAATCATATGTGTATGCAGAAGCTAAAAACAAACAAAAAGTCCAAAGGTGTGATTTGTCCTGACTTAGCAATATGAGTGAGACTGATATACTGATATTTGCCATGGTATTGAATATGGTCAGAATGTCATCTTAAGAAAAAGAAAAAAAAAAAAAAAGATAAAAATGTTTGAATCTTTCTACATTGTCAGATAAGATTGACTTTAAACTAGATTCTGCATCCAATATTTTTGCAATAATTCAGCCAAGTGAGATTTGAAAATATTACTGCTTGTGTATGCTGCAGAGACTTCATGATTAACTCGGAGAGAAGGGAATGTAATAATACATTGTTGAGGCTAGAAAATAGGGACTGGATTAGATTATGTGTAGAATAGCACACGTAGGTCAAGAGAAATGTGAAACAGTGGTTGCCAGTTACTTTTCACAGTGGTGGTGTTTTAAAAACATATTACCTATTCAGAGTCTAACCAAATACTATAATTCTGTGTGTATTCTGACATGTGCTAGCAGCAGAGCTGTCAAATATCTAAGTATGCTTCTGGTGAGGTTCAGTTAATTTCTGGTTCAGAATGATTTGGCCTAGTTACTGTTTTATTCTTCAGTTTATAAGTGTAAAAATAATTTATTTTAAATTGCAGTGTATTGAAACTTTTGCAAGATTTTTTTTTTTCCTTCAGGCCATTTGTTAACTGCTTTCTTTCTTTGGAATAAGTATTATTGCTTATAAGAAAATGTACCATTTCATTTAATGACCTGTTGGTATCTGCTTCAATGTTCATTTCATAAAGGTAGATGTAATGTTAAAGTGGTAGAGCACCTTGAACTGAAGCTTCTTCAGGATCTTCTGCTAAAAGCTCTTTATTGAGAAAGTTTTGTTGTTGGTGGTGTTTTTTTAACTGTTGAGCACCATTCCAACAAAACCGTAGAAAAAAATACTTTGCTGTATTTATTTATTTATTACTTGACTGCAGCAATGTTACCTGCCATTAACACAGTAGTCTTTGAGTATTACTATTTCTTTTATTTTGTTTTCCTTGCATTTTTTTTGTGGTTAATATGTGTACCTAATGGAAAAGGGGACACTTGAGTTACTCTTCTTGATAATTTTCCACTTAAGCTTGGATATAAATCTGTGTTGAAATAGACTGGGGAGTAGCTGTTTCAAAGTCCGTGTAGTAAGAAAATATAGTAGTGTGTGTTTCCTTTTCTTTCCTCTTGCTCACTAAAATATCATATTGCTAAATTCACAACTGGCCTACCAGAAGGGCCAGAGGGGCAAGATTGTTTGGTTTTGTGGAATGTGTAAAATTTTTCTCAAATAATGTTTTGGCTGGAAAAGCAAAATTGAAGGGTCAAAAGTTGAATTTCTACTTTATCATTGAAACTAGTGGTAGAACACAATAGTAGCTGAACTTATTATTCTCCTTTACTGTTTTTCTGGAAAAAATATAGAAATAAATCAGATAGAACATGTGACTGAACCCAGTGTAAAACTGTGGTATCTTGTAGCTTAATTTGCTCAACAGCCATCAAACTTCAGTGGCTTCTAGGTCTTAACCATTCATTTACTATGTTATCTTTCCTTCAATTTGTACTCATTCTTGTTTAGTAACTTGTATTCATTGCACACAAGAGGGAAGGGGGGGCACTCAACTGATGCAGTATCATGCTTGTGTTTTTGCTTGTTTCTAAATTTGCTAGTGTAAATTTAACAAGAATGTCCCTGAATACATTTTTAAGTATAGGTCTGGGCTTGATAACTTTCTTCTTTTGGGATAAATTTGAAACATGTCTAGAATATGTCTCTCTGCTCAGGGATTTATGGTGGATTATTGCAGACAGTGCTAAAAAATAGAAGAGCACAAGACAAGTTTACTAAATTAAAATTTTATTTTTTGAAAAACTGTTATTTGTATAAATTATCAGATTTGTAGGCTTTCCTTTTTTTGTAGAAATAATTGTTTATGTGCCAGATAAGAGAATTTCAATTTTGTTTTCAATAATAAAGCATTGATAACTAATACATTGTGCATTCCTTTATCTGTTACTGTAGCAACTCTTTTTTTAATTCTTATTCTAATTTAGTGAGTTAGGCATGAGAGAGCTATATAGCTTAAACAAAGTAAAAATCTATTGTAGCTGTTTTTTTTTCTATATTCTATTACAATTATTATTAATTTGATATTTTCAAAAAGGTTCGCTGGAAGCATTTTTGAATATATCTACTTATAAATCTAGCCAAAAGCATATGGTAACTGTTAAATTTGAATGCTCTTTCTAAACTGTATGGGAATTGAAGCTAGTGAATAAGCTCTACTTAAAATTTGTTTTTATATTGACATACAAATATGACCTCAGTAAAAATGCTTCTAGAATGTATAATTGGCTACAGAAACTGGGAAGAAGAGTTGGCTTTACATGCATGGCCTTTTTAGTGTTTGAGATCACCTTTCTCTGATGTTGTAGTGTTATACGAACAATTTTAAATCTACTGCTGCTTTTACACAGGAGATGTTATGAAGTGATGCGTTTCTCTGACTTTTTTGTTTTTAATCCCCTTTCATCTTTTATGCACAGAGTCTGTCTAGTTAAACGGAACTAACACTGATGTTCTGCTACCTACCTAGGTCTGTTGCATTCAGGTCTTATGCATCGATGCTCTACAATTGAAAAACGTTGATGGTCATGAGTAGAGCATTAGAGAGACTTTGGGTCTATGACTTCCAAATTTAATTGTCATGCCTGATTTTTATTAAAGGTCAAGCCTTGCTTTCAGACATGGTCATTCCCTGCCTAAGTAGGTTTTGATGAAATGGCATATGATGTATGCAGAGTATGCAAAGAATAATCTGATATGTGTCACTCCTTTCTCATAGAACCAGTCTAAAAATGTGCCTGAGATCCCTCTTTGCAATCTTATCCCTAAATCTTTCTCTGTGAGATAATGTTCTGTCTGCCTGTTCTCCCAAAAGTCATGCTTTTCAGGTAGCAGATATTTGATAGCATTTCCATTTCTGAGGGAGGCACACAGCAGCTCCATGCAGGGGTAATTCAGTAGGAAGGATGAGGTGGCTTTTTAAATCTGGTGTGTTATACAGACCTATCTGATCTTGCTCACTGCAGCTGGCACAGATAGCTGCATTACTTCTAGGGTTTGAGCTACTATAACGGTAAGCCAGTAAATTATTCCACATGAATATGCCAGTTCATTTGGATCTGGCTTGGTACTCTTAACATGGCTCATGGTGTAAGCATTCCCATAGCAGCTTTGACCGCCAGAGGTGGATGCAGGTAGCAGGAGAGAATCTGTCTCCAGTTCAGGTGTGAGAACAGTCACTGATGGCTGAACTACTCTTTATTTTACTGCATCCC
Organism: Anas acuta; assembly: GCF_963932015.1. Taxonomy (NCBI): domain Eukaryota; kingdom Metazoa; phylum Chordata; class Aves; order Anseriformes; family Anatidae; genus Anas; species Anas acuta. The sequence goes on from NC_088979.1 coordinate 153,312,583, forward strand.
TAACGGTTGCAAGGGAGAGATTTCAGTGGGAAAATCTAAAGTGATTTAGAAAGAAATTGCAGGAACTCTGAAGAGAATTCCATGTAACCAGTTATCTTTTTGAAATTTGGTTTTCTGGTCCTTTTAAATTAAGATTGAGACCCCCATTCAGATGTTGTGCAGGTTCCCTCAGGTGGGTTGGCCCTGCAGTTTGAAAAACCCTCCCTTCCTTCACATAGATATTGAATGCTTAATCTCTTTGAAGTTCACTAGTGTAACATTTGAAGAATGAGTTTTAAAGAACAGAATATATAACATGTTATGTACAGGGGTGGGGTAGGAAGTGTCAGGGAGGTGATGCAAACATTTATATGGAAATCGGTAAGAATTTTAGAGGACAGATTTTATTCCAACAACAAAGAGGGAGCCTCTAGATCAATGTATAACAGGATAAACTAAAGGAAAGGGTATGCATCAGTGGGGGGAAAATTAATAATAAGTCAAAACCAAACATTACCAACCAGAAATACTGACCTCAGAAAGAAGAAGATGCAACAGACTTGAGGACATACCAACACATATTCAACATGAAAGACGGAATGCACACTTGAAGATATGCCACTTGATTAGAAAACCTTTATTGATTCATATTTGTTCAAAGTTCAAATTGTTGTTCCTCCCTTTCCCTTCTGTTTCTTTTCTTATCATATTAACCCTGTCATGGTGCACTGGCTGTTTGATAGTATCACTGTTGTAGACTCAGACAGCTTTGGAGGTTGCATATGAGGAAGCATTTCATAAGGGCAGAAACATCAGAGTGGACCTTCTAGAAAGGTATAAGGTAAATCAGATTAAATCTCTCATGCTTGCTAAATACTCATTTATTTCGAATCATGTTTCAGCAACATACTTAAATTATTGAGCTTGCAGCTATTTGTGCAAGGTTTGAAGATTTTTTTTGTTGTTTATATTAATTTCTGTCAGTGTGCATTTGAGCACATTTATATTTAAAAAAGATTTAAGATTTCCTTAAGATTTCTTTTTGAAGAAGCAGGTGTGTACACTATTTACAGTGAGAACAGTTTTTTTTTTAGTTGATAGAACTTGAGCATAATCCTATGTTTCTTTGCATCACCACTCCCTTAGCTGCTGACATTCTATTTTTAGACTGATATTTTTGCTTTTCTGAAACTCTGAAGCAGTATTCCTGCAGGATTTGAGTAGTTTATGCCACAGATACGACTATTTCAAGATAAACAGGAACAGAATTTGGCTTTGATGGATGATCTTGAGTTCAGGTTTGATTTCAGAAGTTATTTAACCTTGCTGAACAGATTTCCAACCAATAGTACAGTGTTTTGGTGCACCAGGAAATCCGAGAAAGTAGAGAGTATTTGGGAGGCTTTGTTCCTATAAGCAAAGCATTTTTTGTCCTTTTCTGGAGAAATATATTTTATCTTGTCTCTAATTTTCTTGAAAACAGATGTTCCTGTTTACTCAGTATATTTCTTTATTACAATGAGAAACTAATTTTACTTAGAACAGATTTATGCATTATTTTGACATGTTTGTTGCAACCACAAACAAGTTTCTCTACAGCACATGAGTGTGTAGTAGAGAGTATTGTTCCCTACATTAAATAAATTCCCTCTTCTGGTTTCCATCCAATATGCAAAGCCAATCATTAAAACAAAGAATCACTTTTGCACACCCACAGTTTCTGGAATCCTGCATTGTTCTTCTTGTGGCAGTGAATATTTTTATATGACAACATAAATATATAGGATGTTAGAGAAAATGTCGTATTCCTTCTGCAGGGTTGGATCTTTTCTTTCTTCTCAACCACCATTTCATAGATTTTTTTCCCCTTTGCTGCTCCTTAATGGAAGAAAGTCTTTAAGAATTGGTTTATTATTATTTTGCTTAGATATACAAACAATAACAACAGAGAACTTTACAAATGACACTCGTGTCTTGAAACTCACTGAAAGAGCAAAGCTAGTGTCTGTCATAAAAATAATCTATTAATTGCTATTTCTTCCTCCTCTACAATGTAGTTCCTCTGTGAAGTTTATATGTGTCAACATATAAAACATTTATATGTTTTAGCTATATAACTAGACCTGTGTTTTCTCTTTTTGTGTGTGTTTGTTTGTTTTATGGAATAAGTCTCCTGGTTATTGTTATCATCAAAACAGTAGATGCAGACAATTATTCTTGTTGCACAAAATATTTTTTCTCCCTCTCTCTTCTCCTTTGTTAGTTTTGTAAATGGTTGAGAAACTAAAAGAGGAACTACTTTCCCTGAAGCTGGCAGAGAACAGTTCTGGGTGTGAATTGAGCTTCTACATGTTTTGTGCCTTATAGCCATAGAAGTTAGTCTAGACGTAAATGGTCCATAGTTTACAGTTCTTGCTAAAAAGCAAAATGAGTTTTATATCTTTCTAAGTCTTTCACTAATAAGAGTTTTAAACCTTGACAGAAATATTTGGGACTTGAAAAAAAAATCTTGTCCACCTTTTTTTTTATTTATTCTATCAGTTTGTCTAGTAAGAGAGTACCTTCTTCACCCAAATTACTCTTCCACCTTTGCTGCCTGTCATTTTTAAAGAATTATAGGTGGTTCAAAGATGCAAATTCTTCAGATGGGCTAAATTTTTCTGTCTGCAAAGTTATGACTAATAAACTCCTGTTTTCTTGCTGAGTTTCAAAAATCAATTGTTAAATAACAACAACAACAACAACAAAAAACTACATACCTGAAAAGTTAAAAAATGGTATAATCTATTCAAAGTTTTTTGCAAGTGCTGTTTGCAAGTTTTTATTCCACTTTTCATTCCATTTAATTGTAAAGTTAGATTTACAATTGATGTCAACATTCTAATAATAACTCGATATCACATCAACTGGTTTGTCACTTTGTCATGGTAAAGATACTTTTTGCTTTTGCACATATGTACACATGTATGTTCCATAGCAAATGTTCTGATAATCTTCCCCATCAGTGCTGCGCATATTTACCCAACCAATTTTAGTAAGCCATTTATTGTAAGGTTTGTTTTGATGGTTATGAAAACATTGCTTTATTTGGCATGGGAAGAAGAGGGCATCAAGCATGTGAAATAAGACACGTACTGAACAACATATCTGTGGCCTCTCAGTAGTAATATATACAATATATAAATGTCAATTAGAGGTGGCGATATAAGAGTGAATTTTGTTTAACTCAATAAATGGTAATTTTGAAAAAAGAATGAACTGTAGCATCTGCAAATGTAATCATTAATGTTTAGATTTACAGACAGCTTACTCAAATAGTTTTTATATTCACCGGTGTAATAATGATTTAACATTAAAGTTATCTTTTTTTTTTTTTTTCTGTTTACTTACTTTATTTTATGTAATAATTTCAATTACTGTGCATTTTTAATCAGCTGCCTCTAAATTGAGTTACATGTATATTTGAAATACTTTCTCAAACTTATTTGAGAAATGACTAATAAAAGGTATCATGGTAATCTTTTTTATATTTCTTTTATTCTTAGGTAAAAATAATAAGGACAAGCAAGAAGGCTTGTGGTTGTATTTAGTTATTTAGTTACTTTTTTTTTGTAACCATTGTTTCCATATAAACACACAATTAACTGTACAAGGCACATAGTGATCCAAAGAAAATTGAAGCATGCTCCTGGGCCCAGGCAAATCCAGATGAAACTGTGGCTGCATATAATGCATGTTTTCCTGGAAGCAGCACAGCATTATGAAACAGGATCTTCACAATACGCTTATGCCAGCTGCAGCATATGATGATGTTTACCATAATTTTGCTAATCCTGAAACCAGGTGAACACATCTGAGAATGAAGGTCAAGTACATTTCTGAAAGTAAGGCTTATGAAGGTCGCACCTGGGAACACCCACAGTACACCACATCTCAAAAAGGAGTACTGTCAGGAATCACTTCTTTGTATTTTTTTTTTTTTCTCCATCATTTGAATGATTGCAGCCAAGGCTTTCTGGCCTGTGAAATGTTTGAATAACCTTCAAATGGCTGGTAGGCCTGGACTCTCTGATTGCCTTGGCTGTTGCACATATGTGGCAATGTGATCTTTTATAGGCAAAATATGCTTAGAACAGACTATGACCAGTATGCCATAAGATGGCAACCTGCTTAAATATTTTCATTTAAAAGCAGGAGGAATAAAATCTATGATATTTCAACAAAAAACTTGTACAATGCTGTCAAAGCAGCTTTACAGATCTTTCATGAAATCTTTGTTAGGTAAAGCCTTAGTTTATTCATTTGTGTAAGAGTATAAGTAAATAAAATAAAAAATAAAATAAAATAAAATAAAATAAAATAAAATAAAATAAAATAAAATAAAATAAAATAAAATAAAATAAAATAAAATAAAATAAAATAAAATAAAATAAAATAAAATAAAATAAAATAAAATAAAATAAAATGTCTTGCTCAGTAGTGAAGTGTGACAGTTTGGAAGGAAACATTTAAAAAGAATAGGCATTCTGGTCTTCTCTCTCTGAAATAATGCATTTTTCTTCCTTTCACTGAGGAGTGGGGGAAATAACTCTGGAAAGGGTTCATAGGGATTGTGAAAGAGTGATTTCTACTCTAAGTACCTTTAGAAGCTGGATGAATGTTAATTGACCATAGGGAGAAGCTGAGCTGGGAGAAACAGGCTGGACCTTGATGGCTCCCTGGTGACCAGTCAGTGAGGCAGGAGAGAGAGAAAAATTCAAATTGGCAACCATGCATGGATTTCATCTAACTTATTTTTTAAAAATGTAGTATGAAAAGGACCACCCATTTTGATTATGGGAATTTTTTGCTTTGCAGAGGTGGAATCCCTATGACTTCATTAGGCCTGACAGACACAACATGCAAATACTAAACCATACCAAAATATTTCAAAAGCATTTATAAACGAAATGTGCAAATTTAAAGGCCATCTTTTTTTTTTTTTTTTTTTTTTTTTTTTAACTTATTACTACCTTGCAAAGGCATGCAGTAGATCAAACAGATACCTTAACCAAGTGTCTTTGTTCACTATAGGGTATGATGATATGTTTCTTGGCATTGTTTCATGCCTCCCTTTCCCCCCCCCGGAAAAGAAAAAAAAAAAAAACAGAGGGGAGGAGGGGAAGAAAATCTCTGTTTTTGTCCCAGCCCTACGGGGGGAAAAAGAAAGACCATATTTCTAAAAGCATATCTGTGAAATTTAGTATGAAAACAGAAGTCATTTTAACTCAGGTTTTGATAACACATTGATTCAACTAGGAAAAGTGCCTTGAGATGGAAAAATGTGGGCTTTTAAAACTGAAGTTCAACATAAACTGCAGAAAATAAGGCATTTAAAAACAAAAGAAAGAACAGCCCTTTAATACAGTATATTTTTTATTATTATTTTTATTTTTTAATACCATTCCTAGGAAAAAAAGTTTTACTACTGTAGGAAAAAGAGAAAAAGCCAGACAGACAATGTGGAAAGCTGTTCTGTAACTGATTACTTGTTCCATTTTTACTTCTTGTTGCAAAAATACTGAGGGATATTTAGTCTCAGCATTTTTTGTTGGGGTGGCACGCCATGTTTTGGCAAATCCCAAATTGTCACATCCGTCTTGGCTGTTTCCTCCTTAGAATCTCTGGAAGTGACAAGATGAAGAGATCATCTCCCAAACTTCTCTAACCTTCGTCTTCCCATAACCTCACTTGTGCCTTTGGCTATTGTCCCTGCTTGCCCTGCTATATTCATCGCAGACAGCACTGTCCTGAGAGCAGTGATTTGTTTCTCCTTTTTGGCTCTGAAGTGCTTTGTACTCTAATGGGACTGTATAAATAAAAGTAATTAGTTTTTCTGCCTCATTCAGGGAACTATAAGTAAGAATAACAGGGTATGCCAATCTAACTTTTAAACAAATTACTTATTTGTAAGGTTAATAGATTTCTAACATGCACCTCCCTTTTTGCCTCTTAAATGGGAAAAAAAAGTCAGTAATACTTAAAATGTAAAACTGCCTCATGCAGTTCTGATCAGAGAGACTGAGAAAGCTGTAGAAATGATAGATGGACATACAGTGGGTAAGCAGCATCACTCAGTGTTGGATTTCTACTTTTAATTCAACAGTGGAAGTGATACAACCATACCTCTTAAGAGGAATTGTACAAGTTCCAACCATCTGTTAAATTAAGCATAAGTGATTATTATGAACATGTAGAGCAGGCCTGTTACAAGGGGGACAATAACTCTGCATGTATAACTAAGCCCTATGAGACTCCTCGATTCACATTTTTGTTTATTTATTTATTTATTTATACACTACTGTCTCACTCGCTGCAAAGTTCAATGGCAAGAATAATTAGCTTAATTCTTCCATATTAGATATAGTACATCCTGTGTTTGAAATAATGAAATGCTGGAAGAAGTCCAGATAGTAATGTCTTTTAAATAAATGCTTTAATATGTTGATACTTTTCTGGCAGTAATTTCCTCTGCCAGCTGCTTCTGTCTTGGTGGTACTTTGAAAATCAGTGGACAATAAATCAGACTCATTCAAAGAGAGGAGTTTCGATTACTAACAAAACCCAAACAGAACAAGACATAGCACTCTATGTGACAAACCTGGAAAAAAATACATGATCATGCTATTTCAAATAGGAAACTTCTCAAGGGTCCTCCTGTTTGTGCCTGTTCCCAACCAACAGATCTTGTTGCCTTACAGTTTCTGAAGCTTTTCTGACAATGTGCCCCCACTTTTTTCCTACTCTGCTTTTACAGAAGAAATCCTGTCCCACTTGAAGTTGAAAAGTTTTGTCATTGACTTGAGTGACTCGGTAACTGGCACAAAGACTTCACATTTATATGGTGGTTCCTCTGATGATTTTTATGATCTCCAAGCAATATAAAAATTGTTCTTAGACATACTGTGTACAGAAACAACTTGAGTACACTCTATTTTTTTGTTAAAGCCCACTCCCTCACTCAGGCAATGAGAAGCCATGTTAAAAGCATCAAGATAGAGAAGTTGCTTTAAAGCATCGGTGCTGGTGCAGAGCAAGTGCAGGTTGCTAACACAGTGAGTTGTTGTTTTACAGTGCAAGGTCACATTATCAAATTATAACAGGAACTCTATGCAAAAGGATTGTGTCTGTGTGTGTTGAGGAAAATACAATTTATTTGGAGATATATCCCCTCCAAGTGCCTGGAGAACTTTTGTTATAATGGCAACATTCAGCTGAGAATTAAATCACGTTTTAGTTTGTCAAACGTTCAATTATAATTATATGCATTGTACCAAATAAAAGTTAAAGCCTGATAAGGAGGCAATCTCTCTGTCTTTTCTATGTATAACCCCTCCTCCCAATCTACAAAAAAAGCATTATTTCTGGTTATTTTCAGTATGACCTCTCTTATAGTTGACTTCAACTTCATGGTCCACTGAGCAATGTGGACCAATCAATCAATTTGAATTTTGTGGACCAAATTAATCAATTTGAAAATTGATTAAAAACTGTAATTATTGTAGCAGGAACATAACTGTGATTGATAGGCCAAGTAATCAAAGTGGGTGGGAGGGAGGGAAGGAACCTCAACCTAAAATTTATTTGTGCTTCAGCAAAGCGTAAGTAAAACTGTAATTTCTGATAAGTTTATTTCTGAAACTTCTCAGTTTATTCTGTGTATTTTAAACACAAAAAGTGAAGAAAAATAAAAATACAACCATCATCCCCAAAAAATCCCAAACCTCTTGAAATTATGGGGATTTCTGTTATCTTCAGTTAACATTAAAAAAGACAGATTTTATTTGGTATAGACCAAAGAATTGTTCTATTTCATGAGAATGAAGCTATTATGGACATTTAATCTTCTTTGCTATTATTTTTCCTTTTGTAAAGTCTACTTATAACAGCTCTTGTATGTTTCTAATTAGTTTTGTCTGTCACAAACTTGATGAACAACTTTTTCCTCTGAAGCTCTAATCCTTTTGTGGCTTGCATATTAACTTTTAAATTAAATATTAAATATTAAATTAAATATATATATCATAGAAAACACAAAAAGACCTTCAGTAATGGATATCTTTTCTATCCTGATTTCTTTTCTTTGGTGATTGGCTCTACCACCCATGCCGTAGCTGAGAGTTCTTGCACAGTCTCCTGATTTTTCTAAAGGCATCATCTCCCACGCTGTTTTTTCTAACCACGTCATCTCCCTGCTCTTGACACAGGATTGTATGCTAAGCCCTTTTTGCTACAATACTAACCATTTGACTGGCAGATTCCATTTTTACAGACTAGGGCAAAACAAACCATTTTCAACTCAGTAGAGAGATTCAGTTGAGGAATGAGTGAAACGTGATTTGTATTGTTTGTTAGGTAGCTTTTGGTTTTGTTTTTTTGAAAAATATAAAATGAAATGTTTTAATCTCATCTAATCTTCAGTTTTGATATTACACATTGATGGTGTTTGTCTTTTCAACGAAAAATTGGAAGGGCTAATCTCAAGAAATACAGGAGTTAGGCTGGGAAAAGTACAAGGCTAGCAGGTCACTGACTGGAATACAAAGATCATTTGAACCTGGTCGGAGAAGTGCTAGTCATGCATAATTCAGTTCATCATTAGTAGGAGGAACAGGACAAACAATGTCACATGAGAACATATTAAAGAAACGTTAAAAAAAATGACCATTCTACTATATCTATTTTTCAATCTAGTGCCATAATATGGATTAGATGTGCAAGTTTTTTTGAAAGTTATCTACCTGTTACAGGAAAGAATAACACCTACACTCAATGCATTCAATTAAAATACCCACATATTATGTTTTCATAACTGGAAAAACCATAGGTTCTCACTATAATCTCAGACACATTGCTATAATTCCAAAGAAATTCCACCAAAGTGGAGTTGTATAAGCATATGTAAAACCAAAATCCAGCCCTGAGACCCTGAGGTTTTCTTGTTATTTACCATGCTATCCATTCCACATTTAAAAAAATTGAAATAAAATAAAATAAAATAAAATAAAATAAAATAAAATAAAATAAAATAAAATAAAATAAAATAAAATAAAATAGAGAAAAAGAAAAAGGAAAAGAAAAAAGAAAAAGGAATTATAATGAGCAATAATAATTATTATTGTTAAGTTACAGCAATCTTGAAAAAGTAAACATGTTAAAGAAAAAGTATTAGTAAGCAGTCTGTGATCTTCTTTCCAAATGGGACCTTCACACACAACAAAGTTACTGGCATCTGTTGTTCACTACAGACAGAGCAGTGATGACAAACAGATGCCAGTTTCTTTGAGTAGTCACCAACTCTGTGTTTGATTCTGTAGTTGCTAATGAGGTATTTTATTTCTTTGGTTCATAATTCCTGCATGGAGATGAAAAAGGAAAATAACAGTTTTAATTACCTTCTTGCAGTGCGCTAGAGATACTAATTTTTCTAGCCATTGCAACTTGTAATACTCGCAGGTTGCAAGAGAGGGTTCCTGTTTTCCTTGCAGTTGGGCTCAAGGCAGGTTTGGCTAGAGCCAGACATTCAGATCTAAATTGCTCACCACCTTTGGTGTTAGGTAAATGTGTTTGGAGCTGGAGCTTTATAAGAGGCAAGTATGTCAAAATTAACCTTAGAGGAAAGTACTCAGTGAGAACAGATCTGATTTCATCCCCAGATCTACTCTTCTTGTGAAGCACAACAGCACCTGATTTCAACTCGCTGCAAACAAGCGTACCAACACACTGCTCATAGGAGTAGCATTCAACTGTATTCATTTCTTAAGTTGTTTGTACTTTTCCACATAATCTATTCACATTATGAGTCCTGTTTTGACATTTAATCTCTATTTCATTAACTTTGCTTCTGAAAAGAGAATGAAACTTTTTCTGCTTCCACTGTTGGCGTATCTCAGTGATAGCTCTGTCACTGACACTCAATTGCCTTGCTTCCATCTCCACTTTGGAGGACATCAGGCAGGACATTTTCAGCAGTAAGACATCTGAAGTGAAGCACTGCTGCCTCTCTGACAAAACATGCAACATCTCCGTGTTTTCTAATACAGATTGGTCTTATTTTCCAAAGAGCTGAACAATCTGGATAAAAATATTGATCCAAATTGTACAAAATTGCCTAGGTTTTTGTGTTTTGTTTGTTTGTTTTCAAATATATCGATGCTCAATTTTTAGTGTTTTATGTACCCTCTAAGATTACTTAGAAATTTTGTCATACTTTCTGTGTAGCATATTATTAAACTGTTCTAACTTGATTTTTTTTCCAAGTGCTCTTGACTTTGACTGAATTATTCAGTTTGTTGAGAGGCAACACATTTCTAAGATAGTACTCTTTGAAAATATTCCTAATTTAAAATTGTTTAATAAATAGGTTTCTCTAGAAAGTTTATGTTCTTCATATTACCTCAAAGTACCAGGATTATTAATCATTATGTTGTTCCATTTCATTAAAGTTAATTGATTTCAAACATTTGAGAATACGATTTACTCCTACTATAACCTTGGAACCTTCTATCAATCTTAATCATGATTTTTATGGAGTAGATTTTATTTTATTTGTTTGGTTAATTTGCCTTATAGCTTCCACATTTAGCAGTTTGATTACATATTTCATTGTTGTTACCTTGTTTTTAAAGTGGTAGACAAAGTTGAAAGAATTTCATGTTCACAGAACAAGTGAATTTGCTCTAAACAAAGACTATCAATTGCTGGCAGATTTAAAATGGCAGAAAGAGAGAGAAGAAAAATACCTGATTTATAAACATATATATCTAACAGCATCAGTGGCAACAACAAAGCAGATCCCCCCATCCCTCCCCAAAAAAATGCAGAAAACAAACTGGGTTCTCTCAAGCTGGGTAGAGAGCTTTGTCAACTCTCATGCATGCAGTTTAACCAATGTTTTCGTGTCTCCTTAATAGTTTTACATAATCAAACATCTTTATATATTCAAGTGGATGTTTTCTTGTGCACACCTGAACCACATGCTGATTACTGATCAGTAAGATGTCGAATAGCAGTCTAAGACAAAAGTTAAGGAAACATTTAAGGAAGACAGCAGTTGAGGAAGAACATCTGAAACTAGCTGATTTTGGAAAGAATTCACTGGAAATATGTGGGTGACACTGCATTCTCTTTCAGTGAAAAGAGGCTTACATGATGTCTCTCTGTCCGTCAGTCTCACTCCAACCAAGCTGTGAATTTTCTGGCCAAATTCTACCCAGAGCGACATACATTTAACTGTCTTGTCATTAGCCTGAAAATGGTCAGCTGAGAGCAGGAAGACGACTCTGCTATTGTTCTTTCCCCCATACCTGCCCTCCCACAGTGCTTTCAGGAGGGAAATGCTGAAAGGAAATCCATACTGGAGAGTGAGAACAACGTGGGAAAATAGGAGCCTGGACCTTTTTAGACATCAGGGAATCCAGCCATTAGATGCAACCCATAGGAAACCAGGCCTCATTAGTTTTGCAGCTCACAGAACTGTTTTTCTAATGTAAAGAGGCTCATCTGTGCAAGCAATTTTTTTCGGAGACTTTCAGTCTGGGCACTTAGGTTGGGGGTATATGACATCAGGTATTTTGGGCCTAAATTTCCTGCAGTGAAGGAAAATTCCAGTATGTTAAATTGTTGTGTATTATACTTGGTATTTCTAAAAATTCCATTCTTTGTATGACAATTTGGAAAATCCTGGCAGTCCTCTCCTGCAGTGTGTCTTCCAGAGATTTCAGTGTCACATTAGGAGCTCTGACGTAAAGAGAGAATTAAAACATCACTCACTATTTCATTAATGCTAGTGTATTCCTTAATAACTTTTCCTGAGGCTATCAGAATATTTTAATGTCCCATCACTCCTGCAGCACAGAGAAGGGACATAGAACAATAATTTTCCCATGACGGAAATGCCTTTGAAGCAAAACAAAGCAATATTTAACACTACAGAGCAAACTCTCAAGAGCAGCCAGTGAGAAACACTGCTAAAACTAATTGCAACTGCCAGAGGAATGTAGGTCAGGAAGATGCAATTATCTGGCTAGAAATTTTAAAGGGTAATGAGGTCAGCACCCTATTTTTGCATTAAAGATCCACACAGTATTTAGAAACCACAACTGAGAAGACCCTCTGCCTTATTTCTTCTTGGAAAGAGAGAGTCCCTGTGAAGTTTACTGATTGATAGTGATATGTTCAAAGTGCTGTGCAGTATTCGCTTGCTCAGTGCTACCCACTTCCTATTGCAATATGGGATTCCTGGAGATCAAGGGAGGTCATGAGATCAGTGTAAAGGACTACAACAAAAATCTTCCAATAAATGAAATAGTATTTTGAAGCTGACATCAAGGAACAAAATGTCAAAAGCAGTGAACTGGGAACTGGCCACCCAGTAATGTAGTATCTGGACACTGTATCTTTCATCTTAATGTATCCCAAACAATTTCAAATCATAACAAATGGGGATCTCCTTATGTTCTACAACTGCTTGGGAGGTGAAAAAGTATAGACCCAGGAGGAGCATACACCCTTGCTATTTAATATGGTTATTACATCTGGCCTTGTGGATTGGCAATTCTACTCTGTTATATATGAATTTTCATATGACTTTGTTCACTATGGCATCTGTTTGTTCCAGTAGTTCATAAACCGCAGGATGAAAAGCTGACCTGTGGTTCTTTTTTATTTTTATTTTTATTTTTATTTTTATTTTTATTTTTATTTTTATTTTTATTTTTATTTTTATTTTTATTTTTATTATTTTTATTTTTATTTTTATATTATTTATTTTTATTATTTTTTATTTTTCTTCCCAGGGGAGAAGAGTATACTAATGCATGTGAATAGCTTAAATTTATAGTTAGTCTGCTTTATAGTTATAGCTCTAATAGGTTTTTTTATTAACAAAGATATCCTATTGTGTGCTTATGCTGTATGTCTTTAGCACAGAAAGATATGAAAAAGCATCTTGCATTTGGAGTGGAAGACTGTTAGGGCTCTAGACCTTAGTTTATAAGGAAGACTTTTTAAGAACTTCAGACTGGCCTGCAGAAAAGTGGTATCTATTGTCCTGCAAGATTTATCCTTACTTTCAAGTGCTCTCTTGTGCCAGAAGAGCAAAGCTATGTGCTATGATTTTTATCAAGAGATTTATGTGAACATTTTATATGTTCATAGATATCTGAAAACCTGCAAATACAGTTTGCTTTGACCTGGATCTTGACTCTGTTCACTGAAAAGACAGTGTAGAAAGCCAAGGACAATTTTGATATGCTTTTGCTAGTGTATAATTCAGAGAAGATGATGCATGCTTAGTATTAGTAAACATAGTATGATTTGATTTAAAATATTAAGTCAGTCCCATTTGTAAGTGAAATTCAGTAACACAAGATGGTCATTAGTAAAACTAATATTGAATCTCCATCAATCAGGCGTTTTTTTGTTGTTGTTGATTTGTTTTGTATGCTAGGTACTCAAATTAGTATTCAGTTTATGGCCTGGTAAGCATTCAGCTTAGAGCCTTTGTGACAATGAAAGAAATGGAAGGCCTGCTTACCACCAGCACTTAGCTTTTGGGGCCTTAGGAGAGCATACATAAATACTTTTAATGGCTTTAGTATGTTTTCACTGGGGAGCATCAAAACCAGTCTAAGCAAGATGAGTAAGAGAAAGCAGCCGAGGCTTTGTCTGCGCAGATGGTTGCAGGCAGTCATGCGTTTGATCTGCTTGCACACTGAGCTGCTTGAATAGAAGCCAGCTCTGGCCTGGAAGCCATAAAGACACATTAATACATTGCCATGCTGGAGCTCATAAGCCTTACCAATGCTAGGGCTACTTTTGTTTCAGTAACCTATTGCATTTATTTATTTATTTTTTTAAGGAAGTTTTTCCCATAGTTTGTTCCAACTATTATATTGTATACTACTATATATACACTATATACTATATATACACTGTTTTAGCAGGATCTGATTCTCAGAGAGAGAAAGCTTGAAACATCCTACATGCCGCTGGATCTACAAAGCTATCACAAGTTACTGTTATTTGGAAAGTTTCCTGGTTCCACAGGTGAAAGAACTGTCAAATTTTCTTAAATGCAAGACCCTGATCAGGTAAGAGTATACAAAAGTGAGATTAAAACTAGCAGCCACGACAGTTCTAGCAAATAGCTAGTGATAACAGGTAGTTTTCTGTTTAAAATATTTGAAGTGTCCATAGTACTGTATGATGTGGCTGCAGGCTCCAATTTCATGTTCTGGGTTAACAGCAGGCGTAACTTGGAGGAGCCACCTGATGCCCCAAAACACAGTGATTTCTCCTCATACTCAATGCCTGGGGAGGGGGGTGGGGGGTGGGGGGGAAGGGGAGGAGGGGTTGCTGGGGCAGGAAGGCAGTGGTTGAGCACTGGAGCTTGAGGCTTGAGGTTTCATAAAGGGTAGGGAGGATGACAGAGTGTGTGTAATAAAAACAGAGAGGAAAAAAAAAGATGTGAACTAAAAGAATAAAATGATATTGTCATAACACCCACAGGCCTCCCTTCTGGAAAGGATGGGGAGTAATTGTCAGAAGCTAAACTCAGTGTGCTGCAAACCCAGTCTCAAACTATCATTAATAATCTTGAGAAATGAGTCTGGAGGATAGAAATGAAACTGGCAGTTTTTCAGAGGCAGAGTCGACATCAGCTGTCATCCCATTGAGAGGCATACCCTGTTAGGGCCTGTTAATGTTACACTCCTGTCAGAGTGACATATAACATTACATGTTAAACAAGTGGCAGACGAGACAGTGTGGAGGCAAATTGTTGAGCAGATGGCACAGCCTACTTTACTTACCATTTGAAATCAGAATAGAGCAAATGCCATTTTTTGCATTCACTCTCATTCTTTCCAAATACTAGTCTGGGTACTGCTCAGCAGCTTCCTTCCTTTGTTGTAGCTACTGAGACAAGAGGAATTTCATGGTATAATTATAATATGGGGTATTTCAAGTGCACCACTAATTGTGTGTCTATACACATACATACATGTTGAGAGGAGATGGCAGCAGGGCTGGATATAAGTTTTCGAGCTGCAGCAAGTGCATACTTTGAGTGTATTACATCTCCAGATATCTGTTTTGAGCTGTGAACTACCTGTGGCTCATTGTGTCACTCTTCTTTCTATTTCTAAAACCTCACAATATGTAGAAACATCAGACTTATAGCATCTGCCTTCATTCCCAGTTATAGAAGGAAAAAAAAAAAAAAAAAAAAAAGGAAATTTTCTTTGGGAGCTGGGAAAAGAATGGCATAAAAGGCATGACAACTCTTTTCTCTCTCACGTTGTTCAATTCCTGTCCCTCTGAATTAAATTACAGTAATCCCATTGACTTTAGTGGTGTTGTACTGAACTATAATAAACCAATCAACTGATCTCTTAGTAAAAATAAGAGACTTCAACCATCAGCTTGGGACAGTCTGCATGAAATAACAATTTTAATCTAGTCCTCACATTAACCACCTTCTAGATACTGCTGGTTCACTTTCCTAATTAAGATGACTTTCTTCTTCTGGCCCAAGAAAGGAACAGTGAATGACAAGATATTGCTATGGAAAGTGACAGGCAAGGAAAAGTGCCATCACTAGTTACTTAGTAGGGTTAGTATGTTTGGCGCTTTTCACTCATTGACAAGATACAGCCTCTTCCCTAAGGACTTTACAGGCTGACTAGAAGAGACATTAAGTGTTCAAATATCTCTTAGTGACTCAGAAGAAATCCCAATCTGAAACGTGGTTTGAGAAGCCTTAGTAAGGAAAAGTGGAACCAGCAACAAATTCTAGCCCTGTTTTACATTCTGCACAAGGCAGAGGAAAAAAGGAAAATCTCACCTTCACAGGTGGTATGTTCAGCAGTCACACTGGATAACAAAAAGTATCCTACCACACATTTTCTTAGGTGGAGCTCATGAATTTATGGGCTTCTCAACCAGTATCCATGTTTTACAAGGTCAAAAATAAAAATAAATTAAAAAAAAAATAAATAACCTTGAGAATGTTTAATTAGTGTCCAGTAGCTTAAGTTATGCCTATCCAGAAGTTCACAGATAATGTTCTATGTTTGTTTGATATTTGTTAGAAGACTTAGTGATATATAATGAAATCATTATTAAAGAAGTGCAGGCATAAAACCCAATTATTTAATAAACCTTGTTTTTGTGTTTTCTTGAAGAACCACATAATGCTGACTCTTTTTTGTTGTAAATTTACCTGTCTGTGTGGAGGTGTGCTCCCCACCCACATTTCTTACCTTCTGCCTTGCTTAAACGCTGGCCATTGCATCCGAGGCTTTGCTCAGGCAGACAGCGACCACAGTGTCAGCTCCAGCTGGGTGCTGGAGAAACAGACAGACAGGCAGACGTCTTGCTCAGAGGCTAAGGGCCAACATAGCACGTACCACCACCACCACCACCCACCTCCCCCGAATATGTCCACCATCTTACCTCACAGACAGTGAGCAGGCTGAGAGAGCGCTCTTTAGGCCCTTCTGCACAGCAGATGGCTGCACGACAGGACCTCCCCTTAAGTAGGGCCACTTCTCAAGGTCACACCTGCTGCAGAGGTCCCTCATTCCTCACCAGAGATTCCTTGCTGTAATGGATCCTCAGTAAGTGACTAATAGCTTGGTAAACTGAAAGCTTCTCTAAGATCATACCTTAGATTGGCTGTGCACAACTGTTGTCCCGTCTGGTACTAGGAGTGGATTCAGCTACACCTCGGCTCCTTACCTCTTAGGTTCAAGTTTAGAAAGCAAGGGGGTGCCCTCTGAATCTCGTGTTTCAACAGGAGGGTCTCCCTAATGTGTCTGACTTAACACATGCTCTGTGCAGTAAATGATCAATGCACCTTACTGTCTCAAAACTTAAGTCAGTGACTTATTTAAGCTTTGTTATATTACTACATTATATCAATAAATATATTGTTGCTTTTCTCTTATAAGTGAAGTATATAATTTCATCCATGATGAGTTGATCCCCAAATAAAAATTATTTCTGGTCACACAGAGCGTGGAAATGTAGTTGTTGAGAGAGAAGGATAATGGCTTTTATGTCCGAGATACAGGAAGTCTCTTCCTTTGATACAGTAAATATGTTATGATTTAGCCTGCACTTCTGGTTTATTACCAAGTGTCTCTTGAAAAAAAAAAAAAAAAAAAAAAAAAGATGAGTGAAAGAAATGACAATTATTTGAATTCATGTCATTTTTATAACTTTGCCTATTTGTTTGGCAAACAGCTTCTTTTTGCCAGTCTGGTCTGTTGCATGCCCCACCTGGCAGGTCCACTGCATTCCAGATGTAGGTTTAAAGATAGGTTTGTTTGTTGCCCAAAATATGTACTGAGTTTGTATAATAACTTAAGGCTATTTTTTTTCTGGCATCAGCTTTCAGCTAATGGAGTTGGAAAATTCTGATTCTGTTGTCATTTTACTGTGATTTTAAGAGTGTGTGTGTGTGTGTGTGTGTGTGTGTGTGTAGACAACACAATAGTGAAAATTTCTTTATGGCAGAAATGGACTTGGTTTAGGAAACAGCTTTCCAAAACTTTTTCTTTAAAGTTGGAAACCTTCTTAAGTATCATTCATGGCTCATAAAGCATATATATGAAATAATGCATTTAATATTTCCAGGAATTTAGTATACCATTTAAATTGTAGGTTAATTTTCAGTGGTGACATAACACTTATAATGCACAATACATCTATTTAACAATGCTGTTATTATTTCAGTTATTCTCAGCAGGCCAGAGACTTATAATGTTTTTAACAAACAGAAATTCAGTTTGAAACAAGATGATTTATCTGTTTTTATTTCCTGGTGATAATCATCACAAATAACTGAATGCAAATATATTTCGTGAAGATTTTTAAGATGTTAGGCCAAATATTGTTCTCAGCTAAATGAATGGCTGATATTGATGATAAAAATACTGATGGTAAAGTCCAGGGACCTCTCAAAGGTGGGAGCTTTTGATGCTTATGTGTTATTAATCCCATATCAATGTAAACAAAACTACTGCTTCCTTTACCACAATGGAAATGCACACACCAATTTGACAACTATGCTTTAATGAACAGTTGTAATACAACTTCTTTCTACCTATGGCTGCTATAGAGCTTTAATATCTATTTATTTGTCTTTACTGGTGTTGACCTTTTATTGTTATAACTCAGTACATTCCAACTCATTATAAAACTTTTTATTTATTTGGCTCTACAACGTGTCTGTTGGTAATCAACTACTGTTTTTCTGTTACTATGTTTCTGAATAACATGAAATGTACAAAAGAAAAACAAATGGCATTTGTAATTGTTACAAGGTTTACCGGAAACAGCCTGAAATTGTTACAGTTATTTTTACATGGGAAAATTTTGGAGAAGGATATTCACAAAGAATGATATAAAACTCCCTGCACTCTTTTGACAATTTAATTGGGAAAGAGAGAGACACAGCTTAGCTCTTCTAAATGATCCTCTGCCTTTTTGAATAAAGGATAGAGGGACAGATTAGTCCCTCTGGTTATTAGGATAACATTGGCCTTTATGAACACCCCTCACAGACACTAATAGGGATGAAAGAGAAATAGAGCGCTAATAAATGTGTAAGCCTCTTCAGAAAAAGCCTTAAGTAGGTCTTGTTTTTCTAAACCATTAAGAAAACCTGAATGTCCAGCAAGGCCAATTCAGTGGCAGATGCCCAGTTTCTGCATATGAAGTCATAAATAATGTAATAGGGATGGTATTGATCTATGAGGGGGTTAACTCATTCTGTGCAGTTTCCCATTAATTAAATAGGGCAAATAAAGTCATCCTTCAAAGTGAAATTTCACTTCAGTGTCAATTTCCCTAACATGTTTTGCCTTCTCCAAAACTCAGCACTGCTCATTTGGCTACTTGACAGTAGCTATTTGGACGTTGTCATGCTGAATACTGAGACTACTGGATCTATGTGACAGACCCTTGAAATGGAGAAATCAAAATATGACTGTTGTCAGGAACTAACTTAAAAACAAAGAAAAACACTACATTGCCTAGGTGGAGCTACTCCTTGTCTGAAAACTCTTCGCGAATGGCAAAAACATCATGAAAGGGTGTCCAAGTCATTGCCATGGATTTTTGTGGTAAAATCAATTGAAAATATAAACATACAGTTATAAATAAAACTAAGTCTAAATACTCAGACAGATAATGACGGCAAATAATGTTAATAACTGCCTTCATATAAGTGATCAAGGAAAGCAATCAAGAGGAAAGAAGATTAATTGTTTTTATCTTGAGATTATCTTCAATCAGTTGTTGCTAGAATCACAAAGGGTGTTTCAAAGCTCTGGTTTAATTAAGAGATAATCCAGAATTATCACATTTAATTATGTTGTAAAGGTCATTATGTCTTCAGTCTTTGTCAGAAATACACCCACTGTGAAGAAGGCTATTATACCAGAACAAAAAGAGCACGTCACCGAAATGGGTAAAACTACATGGAGCTACACATACTGATGTATGTGAACAGCTGAGGGTCTTCATTAGATAGACAATTTACAAACTAAGTTGTCACATTCTTGAAAAGGCAAAAATACAAGTAATTAAACTGGATGATTCTGGATTATTTTACGTAATCCACCATTTTAGGATGGTTGTTACTGAAAAAACACTCTGATCTTCAATAATCTCTAGACTATGCAATTAGTCTTCTTACTTCACATATGTGATTGATGGCTACTTTTAAATAGGACCAATTTTCTGTACACCTTCTTTCCCCCTCTCCTCTTTTTCCCTTGGAGCTCATTCAAAGCTTTTCAGAATAAAGTAATCAGAATAGTTTATAAACCAACCATGATTAGATTAGTGCCTTTCTTCATCGCACTCCCCCAGCCCCAGAAATGTTGGCTTTCAGTACCTCTTGAAAGTCCCAAAGTAGTCCTAATGTTTATTTGCCTGTTCTCTTCTTATGTTTCACAATATCAGAAAGTATTTTTCTACTGAATATTAAAAAGCAACATTAATCATCCAGCAGTAAGGAGAAAAGCTTCAGCTGCTATAAACAGACTTCACTGACTTCAACAGAGTGATGGATAATTTATGACATGAGAAGATCATGCAGTAAATAGCCTATTAAATCTAAATGAAATGTATAGTTAATTGTGTATGGCGTATGATTTATAGCACTATTTGTTCTAGGAATTTCTTGACAAGATATCATTACTATTTGGCAAAAGATCTGAAAATTCTTATTGGAAATTTGGCTTCATTTTAACCATAGCCAGTGTATATCTAAATAAAGTGTTAGTAGCAAATCTGTTAGTGTTCTTGCTTAATCTGTATTAAATATAAAATATTTGTTGTATTCTAATGATATATATATATATATATTAAAAAGCTTTTAAATGTCTTTTTGATTTAAATTTAGTTGAACAAAATACTGATGTTTGATGTACCACATTGATGAACCTTGATGAACCAGTTCAATATTGGAAGTCTGATTGCTCCAAAGACCATGGCCAGAAACAACACTTGTTTTATCTGTGCTTTGTCTAAGTAATTACTAAAGTTGTATGGCATTGTATTTTAGATTTCCACTTAGTTTGTTATTTAAACGTTGAGGCAGCTTTAACTTTGCCTCAGAATAGCGATCTTAAAATGGACACTTACTGTGAAACAGAAAAATTTAACTTTCTAAAATCAGGTCCCTGGTATCAGGATCTGAAATACAGTCATGAGAAGCAAATTGCTATTTGCAAAGCAGAGAAACAACAGACAGATTGTTTCTTCTTCACTTACTGCGCACAGTGTGTTGGCACTACATTGCAGTAGCTCAGAAATCTCAAACTGTCAGGAAAAACAAACCATGCCCTACAGACAGAATATAAGGGTGAAGAAAAAGCACAAAAAGGAAACAAGGAATTCATCTTCATTTAACAAAAGCATGCTGTGTTTGCCAACAATGTGGTAGAGTCTACTTGTTGATGAGTCGTGCATTCCCAGTTTGTCCTTTTTATGCTGCTATTCTCTCTTGTTTCAGCTTACAGTACTAAGCTTGACTTAATGGGCAGTGAAACAAAAAAGGGAGGCACATTGTTCACATTGATTCTCATTGATGCTTCTTAATTGCATCCCAGTCTGTTTTAAATATCCTCTTTCATATTTGAAATGAAATATATTCTGATTATCTAACAATCCAGCATAATTTCTCACTTGGATGTCTTTTCTGTATACGGTTTGGTTTTATAGAATGTTTCCTTTGCTCTTAATTGTTTATGAGTTACCATTTCTTCATTAGACTACTTCAATTTTTATTAAATTTCCAAAATGTAATATGATACAAAATAATAATAATAATAAAAAAACAATAAGAACAAACTGTACTATTCTGAATGTAACCAATTAGGAGGTCTAAATCATGTAATGTAGTAATGATAGGCTTTCAGCTCAGGACCATTCCACAACTTTATAAAGTCAGGCAAACTTTTCATTGCTATGGGTTCTTTGTGAATGTTGTGCTCTAGACAAATTTGTGTTGTTATTTTTTAATTTGTTTGTTTGTTTTCACTGCTCTTTATAGCCTTGTATGTTCTTAACCTCTTTGCAGCTATACATACATGTACATCCGGTACAGGTGAAATTGTGCAGAAGGAAAGCTACTGACCAATTGCAGAAATCCATTTCACATGCCCAGCCTCCATAAAGAATGCACAAGAAAGCTTAGCTTCTTCAGCAAGTCATCCAAAACACTCAGCATGGTCACCAGGAAGCTGCCAAATGCCTGAAGTGTGGGGAATGCAGATGATGGCGTGCTCCTGGAGCTTTGTGAACAAGTATCCAGGACTATAGGGAAGCTTTTTCCTTTCCTCACAGCCTGAAGATTAATTCTGTGTCCCTTCTTGCAAGGGGCTATGCAGTACTCATGTTTCTCAGGTAAAGGAAGATGAGAATATTATGCTGGTGTGAACCTTTTAAAAAGTGTTTCCTTTCTTGGATGATAATTGTATAGGCAGGGGCAGTTATCAGGCACTGCCAGACTGCAGGCACTTAAGCAATATCAGATCTAAAAGGATGTTGCAGAGGAAGTTAGGTTTTTCTTTTTCTTATATTTTTTTTTCTTAACAGGAATTTGGAAGTTTTAAGTCAGCAACGTGGATGATAAGAGACACTGGGAAAAAACAACAAAGTAACTTTTCCTATTGTACACTAAAGACATAAATCCCATCCACAGAATTAAATCTTTCTTGGCAAGGGTTGGGGACCCCTCCTCACCCCTCGTGTGGGTTGTTGCAGTATCCAAGGCCCTCTGTTCCACATCCCCAGCCACAGTGCTGCCACGATCAATGCCTGCAGTCTGCCACCATGCTCAGCACAGGGAGGGATTGACACTTAGAAAGAGACAGAGAGGTAGAAAGGTGAGGGTTGACTCTTTCGTCTCCAATCCCTGCTGAGAACTTTACCTGAAACTCGTTTAAGGAGGAGTATGAATTTCTTCCAAAGCAGTACTGTAGGCTCAGACAAATGTAATGTTTTCCTGAGGAGTACTAAAAAAGGTTTTAAATAAGCAAACAGAACCACGTGTATAAACCAAAAATTTAAACATCAGTGGATGAATTTCTGTTTGCTAAACTGTTTCCTTAGTCAGCTCTTCTGAACAGTCACCACAGTCCCATGATCAATTAGTAAATCTGCATCACATACAGTTTCTGTATACAATCTCTTCTTTAAATATAACACTTCCTATGTGAAATCATTGGCTGTTGTTGGCTACAAAAACAGAGAGAGGGAAAAAATGATCAGATACTAAAGTATTACCATCAAAGTTAAATTTTAACCCATCTTATTCTTGTGTAAATAATTAAATTTTCCATCCGCTCTCTGATCCATTAGTACTTAATTTAAACCTTTTTTTTTTTTTTTTTTTTCTATGCAATGAAAACACTTAGCTTTTGAGGAAAATCCCTCCCATCACCTCCAGCTGGCTCCTTTTCCTTTCCCGTCTCACCATCTTGCTCTCAGGATAGCCCCTATTTAACCCCTTGTTTATTTATTTTAAGTTATTAGTATTGCTCTTGAGAGGTTAATCAGAACTAAGGCAATCTTTCAATCCAAGTATTTTAATATTTTCTTGAATGTCAGGGCACAGCAGAGCAGACCTGCTCCACAAGGTCTGGGGTGCTGGGGTCTCCCACAGGGTGGGTCTTTGGGATTGTACCTTGACTGGTAAGACCCTTCCAGCCAGGGCTGTTTGAGCCCTCCCTGCAACACTGCCTAGGATTGCTCTGTCTATGGCCACAAGGAAAGGGGTAGCTCTTGGCTCTGCTGTTGATGGGCTGTCCCTGAGCCCCAACAGCGAGACCTCCAGGGGTGTGAATGCTCTCACAGCCCTTACAATAGGCTAGTAATCAACCATTCATCCTTGCAGACTAAAAATCTTGCAAGGCAGCTGCCTGTCTTGTTAAGTCTTGAATTTCTCACACTTCTGGCATCATTTAAATAAGCTGCTTTCTAGACTGTCATCAAAGCAACACAGCTTCTGGGTTTTCTGAATTACTGTTTCATAGTACATATACAGAACCGATGAAAGCAAATGCAAGTAATGACACTGAAAATCATCATAAGGTTTCTAAACGAACCACTCAATCATTTGATCTGGATTGACCCTGCTTGTCATGGGGGTTGGACTAGATGATCTTAAAGGTCCCTTCCAACCTCAACTATTCTATGAGCCTGTGAGATTTGGGCAACAAAGATCATCAAGGGTATGAATCAACTTCTGATTGAGGAAGAATAAAGTTAGAAGTTATCAGTCTGGAAAACAGCTACTTGATGGAGGGGAGGGAAAATAATACAGATTTATAGATTCCTTGGTGGCATGCAGAGGCTCAATTAATGTTTCATTCTCTTTACCACAAGATGAAAGGGCTAATCAAATAAAGCTGAGGGTTCAAAACAAATAAGAGGACTCTTACCAAGAATACCGTGGATGTTCAAAGTTTACTTGGCGCTCAGGGAAGTTCAGTCAAAGTTCAAAGGAAAACAGCCATATAGCCATATATGTGGATATATGTAGCCATATATGGCTACAGTTGAGAGTAGGATACTGACCTAAGTGGTTCTTTAATTTAACCTGGTGTACAGTTCTTACATTCTTGCTTTCTGTTGTTTTTATGTAAGGGATAAATTAAGAGAGATTACAGAGCTGTAGAATACAGAGAATACTCCAAAACACAGGGTCACCAGTGTTAGACTCTTCCCTTAATACCTCCTTAATACCTCCTGAGTATTTTATATGTTGTTGAGAATTTGAAGCTTGGAATTATGAAAACAATTCAAGAAGAAAAATATAGCCACTCTGCCTTCTTATAAACTCTCAGGCTCAGGATGTCCATCTGATTGGAGCATATGATTTAGGATATTTTATGTGTTTTGAAGTTCACAGCAATGAGATTAAATGAGAAATAGCTTCAGTATCAGGACCAGCCTGGGGTTAGAATAATGGTGATGCTGGAGTAGTAAAAAAAAACAACAAACACCTGTATGGATAAAACTATCCCTCCATAGATACATATGGGTGTAACAAAATTCATTAGAACTAAAGGAAATATAGAACAAAATTACAGGTGCATTAAAAAAAAAAAAAACAAAAAAAACACTACCTGACTAAATTTATTTTTTGAATTTAATCCTCTAATTTCTACAGTTTTTTAGCTGCCAAGCTAGGAAATTTCCATCTTCATAGCAATAAATGTATCTCATGTTAGTCCTTTTGGCTTTATCTTATTTTGTAATAAAGTAATTTTCTCACTCCATCCTTACTGATCCAACTTTTATATTCTTTTAGCACTTACAGTTCTGAATGTTTGTTTGCCTACAGGATAATTTCCTCTTAAAAACTGTCATTTTTTATAAGGTCTCATCTTATGCTTGCTGGACTTTCAACAAAATATGGAGTTAGGAAAACAACAAAAAAAATTAAAAAGCTAAGCATATAAAATGCAGTGACAATACCACTAAAGTTTTGCATGAAATTTTAATACCGTTTTCCATGACAGTACTTTTCCATAGTCTGAAGACTCCAAATCCCTATTACTCAAATTTCCCAGAGGTCTAAAACCCACAGATACATCTTGATAAAGTTTTAACATACCCATGAGAAATGTGAGCTGTAAATACAAATGCTGAAACTTTGCTTGTATTACAAAAAGGTTGATCTGTGAGAGACTTTCTTTGATTAATTAAAAGTAAGGACATAATTCAGAGAGGGGTCATGCATATTTGGTTCCTACTGTCTCCCCAACGTGCACATACATTTATATTTTTAAATAAGATTATATTCTATTGTCAGTTTGGAAAGATAATGCATTATGAACATGCAGCAGCAAGATGCTGTTAGAAGTAGATACTGTTCTTTATCATCACCTGCCAGTTGATCCTGTATGATCCTGATTAACTATTTCTTTTTTAATTTTTGAATGCTATAGTTGGAAAAGCAATTAAATGTTTGCTCCTTTTAGAGTGTCTGATTTTCTGAGATCCTCTTGAAATGCTTCTCATCCAAGTCAGTTACCTTCCTTCTTTAGCATTAAGGCTGATACTATGGACACCAGAGACACCAGAAGTGTTGTCTCTTTGTCACAGGCAGATACCTTTTAATAAATGTTTAATAGCTTACATCTTGGGAACCTTAGAAACAGTTGCCCTGGTAATGAGATACTGCAAAAATTAACTTCAGTATTTGAACTGGAAATGGAACATTTTCTCTGTGAATGCTTCTGCTGAAACAGTTTATTTCTGAATGAGGACTTAGCAAAGTTAAAAAGAAAAAGAAAAGAAAAAAAAAAAAGTCTGGACCATGGAACAGTACAGATGACAGAATAAAATGGAGAAGTTTCATGGTATTTCTTTGTAACAGCATTCCCTTCTCTCCTGCAGCCTCCTTCCCATTTCCCCCTGAACTAGATACACAATTTACAGAGAAAATATGATGGTTTATTTTCTGTATGTGCCTTTAATCTACTGTTGTTTGAATGTGTAATAAACAATACTGTCTGATTGCTCCCCCTCACAGCGTAACTGTACTGGTATCAATTTAAATTTTTCCTTTAAATTGTTTCTATGTACTTCCCACAGTAACGTACATGTATCATTCTGAAGAATAACTACTGAAGATTTAGAAAAAAATGAGATTGTATCATAAACGCAATTAAGCCAGAAATGAATAAAAGGTCAGCTAAAAGTCAAACAATTTCTTAGTATTATACTCTTTTTTTTTTTTCACAATGTAAATGTACATTTTAATGATACCAAAATGAGTGAAACAGTTAAGATAACGATTGAATGATAGAAACCTTTTCAGAAATTCTTTGGTCTGAATCTTTAAAACTAAATAACATAATATTAAATTAATAGAAATAAATTCTACTTGATGCTTAAAATGATTATACTTCACACTTAAAAACTAATAGCTGTGTAATACATGTAAATAAAGTAAATATTGGCCTTATATAAGGTTCCAGTCTGTGAATCATGGGACATTACTTGTAATTTCAGCTCTGCTTTCAACAGAAATACCTCATATTGCTTGTTAGTGAATGCTGAAAATGGCACTGTCAGATGGGACAATGGAGGATTTTCCTAGAATGCAGGTAAGTGTTACTGGTGGTTAACAAGCTGATACTGCTGACTCCTGTGCTACCCTAATTCTGCTGCTTCTGAAAGGATGTTCATGACAGACTGATAGTTCAAGGAGCAGGCATTTCAAGGGGCAAGGCTAATACAGATTAGCCCCAAATGGGCTCTTTACACTTATTTTCACATCCATAAGTAAATGCAGGCCAAAAAAAAAAAAAAAATCCATAAAATCCAGTCATTGTTTGAGGTGTAAAATGCAATGAAACAGTTCAGACACTTAATCTTGCATTCTACAAGAAGAAGGACCAATTACTTTCCTGTGCATGTCAGAAAGTTGTGTAGAAAGAAAGGTTCTAGCTGGGAATAAAGAGTTTTCATGATGCTGTAATGTTAATTACAAAAGTGGGAGTAAGTCACTCTACTGCTCTGCTGGTTTGTGATTACAGTTTTATCTCCACAATCTAATTGCTAGGGCAAATGCCAGCATTTATATGTCTAAGTGAGCACTCCAAATGTGTACATGTAATTATTGCAAATGCAGGAATGTGCCTGTGAAACCAGAAATCTTTTTTCTGAAAAAATCAGAAATCTTGGAAACCTTTTTTCTAAACCACCTAGGTTAGCAAGTCATTTGTTGTATTAAAGGAAATAAAAACTTCTTATCACAGAAGGCACCATTTCAGGGTTCCTAGCATGTATTTCAGAGGGACAATACTTAAATGTTA
Organism: Anas acuta; assembly: GCF_963932015.1. NCBI lineage: Eukaryota > Metazoa > Chordata > Aves > Anseriformes > Anatidae > Anas > Anas acuta. The sequence continues at coordinate 153,339,951 of NC_088979.1, forward strand.
ATGTCAGGTCCTAATGTTGCAGGATAGGAAGGTCTAAGTATAACACAATTTAAAAAGTACACTCTTGTCACATTTAAGATGAATGGTTGTTTCTTTCAATAGGAGGAAGAATTATCTCATTTTTTCCTTTGAATAGCTAGGTGATTTTAATATCACCAACAGATTTAAATAACATTTTCTGACAGAAAGTATAAATCCAACTGCACCCATGAGGAGGTTTGTGGTAGGTTTGTGGATGATGATGTAGGTGCTGGTCAAAAGAAAAAAAGTCCTGAGAATTTATGCTTAATCTGATCAATAATATTAGCAAAACAATCAAATAAAAAAATGCCTTAAAAATCAACAAGTAACAATGTTTCATTTTGTCAATTTAAAAATGGATTGTTTGGGGGCTTGCTTCAGAATTAGTTTTCATTTCAGAATGGTATTTCAAGCATAAATTTCCCTATGTTTGTTTTAAAACTAATAGCAAAAAGAGAAAGCTAGCAAACTTCCAGACCCAAATGAATTACTTAAGTAAAATAGTCTTGCTAAATCCAAAGCAATATTGATTACAACCCTAAGGCCTCCCCAGGGGGCATGAAGGCAGAGGCTCTCCACTGGGGCTGCCACCAGCTGAGGGTTCTGACCCTGCAGATGGCCAATGACCCAGAATACAGTCTGGAGAAGCACTTAGGACCAAAAATCATCAGATAATTAGTGTTGATGGAAGACACCTTCTGGAGAGAAGCTGGTCAGGATTCTATGACAAAAATGCTTTCTCTCAAAAAATGATAATTTGTCAAGAGTATTATTTGTACTGGAATTGTATGTTTGAAGGAAAAAAGAAGTCTGCTTAGTGTTTCTTGTTAAGAAAAAATCCTGAATAGTGCAGGATGTGGGAGACCTAGATTAAAATCCTTGCTTTAGTCTTTTTCTTTGTAGTCAAAAGAAGATTTAATTATTTATGGAAAGCAGGACAGTTCAAACAAAGGAATTAGAGTTGCTGAATTAAGACCAAGGACCAGAGCCTGGATTTCATACAAGGCAGTCTATTGACTATTTATAGTTGAGAGAAAAAAGGGGTTTAGTGCAGATCAGGAATTTCTGAAATCTTTCACTGCCCTTATAAGAAGCAAATCCAATTCTGTTTTTTTGTCTGGCTGTGTTCCAGGGCTAAGTGGAACTATGCTGGACTAAACATCTAACTCAGAGCTCTCAGTATGGTATTAGTAGAATGAAACATATTTATTATGTCAAAAAATGTGATTTTCTCCTAGAAAGGAGAACATTATAAGGAAATAGAGTATCACCAGTCACTTATTTCAAAATTACTTTGCTTCACAAGACATAAAATACTGTGGATGGGGAAGAGTTAAAAATACTTTTGCAAACTTTCAGCTGGGCAAGGAATATATCTATTAGTGCAGCCAAATGGATTTTTTTTTTTTTCCAATACTACTGTAACTTATTTCAGCTTAAATAAATAATTCTCTTTGAAAATAAATAATCTATTCCCACTATGCAAAGTTTATTTGCACAGACCATAAAATAACATTTATTTATAGTTTGGAGGCCCCTGGGGGGATTCTGAAGATATAATTCATATCATGTATTTATTATCCTTTCTTCTGTCAGAGAGGGAGAGAGAAGATAGGGAATGAGAGAGGAAGAGAATAGTGGGTGGGGAAGGGAGAAGAATAAAGAGAGGGTGGCTGGGAGAGATAGAAAGATAGAAATAGAGCTTGATATACTGAAAAGTGTGAAAAAAAATGAAAAGGACATTAAAATTATCAGCAATCAACACAATTTCAGGTTACTCTTTGAGAATTTAACAATAGCAGGAGAATAAGAAGATAAATGACCTGGGAAAATCATGGGAGAGAAAATGTCAGATTCAGCAGCTGCAGCTTTTTAAATCCTATTAGGTAAGTCTTTCTTCTATAGCTCTGGGGTTGTAGAGGTAAAGTTTGCAGTAACAACAGGAAAATCAATTTTCGTTTATTTTTAGAAGAAATAACTTCCAAAATTAGGATTAAATGTATTTAGAGAAGATGATGCTGCAAACCCTGTTAGGCAAGCCAGAAGTGAGCAGGAGTAGTAAAAACAATCCCACTTATACATATCAGATGCTCAGGAGAAAGGAAGGGCATACATTCTTCCATGCCACTAAGCTGACAGTAGTCATGTTCAGCTCCATACTGATCATCCTTCCTGGCTGATCTTACAAGCCTGCTACAAGAGTGCTGAGTAAATAACTGCAACTTTAGATTTTCACTCAGCATAGAAAGCAGGCAGGCATTTGATTGGAATTCTTCAGTCAATCCTCTCTGCTATGATAAATGAGCTACAAGTAAAGACAAAGCACTGAAACACATCATTGTCTGTGAGAATTTTGCAGTTAGGATGAAAATTTAGATTTGGTGGAAAGCAACCTACAATGAAACAGCCTGACTAGATGACACAGACATAACACATAACACTCCCCTTCGCTTCCCCTCACCCCATTTCTGATGTGATAGTCCTGAGCAAAGGGAAAATTTGAGGCACTAATCTTTTCTTTACTAATATAGGCTTTTTTACAGCATTGTGTGTTGACGACTTCTTGTCTCCTAGTTAATTTATCATGCTGTATTGGCCTGAGGAATACTACTCATGACTCTGACTGCCTTAATATGTGTAATAAGCCCTGCTTTATATGTATTGCAAGTAGTAGTGCTAGCATAGTCAACAGCTGCCACAAACAGAAGTGGCAATAGTACTGATCAACTTTCTTTAATTGAAGGCTTCTAGTGAGACATTTGTCTGGGCCAAATAAATGCTGCTAACCCCATCACTTTTGATTAAAAGGTCCCTGACAGTATAGTTTGTGACACCTCATGTTTTAACAGGTACAATATACCATGATACAAGCCTATGATTCTTGAGTGTCAACACAGATTGTCTCAAGGTTCATGTTAGTTTTCCCTAGTTAATCTTAGCCGTACACAGAGTAGTAGTTATTTATTCATATTTGTTTTCTGTCATATTCTTAATTTATTTGCATTATTTCTTCAGTGCTAGGTTCAAGTGGTTATTCTGTGCGGATTCTTAAAAACCTGTGGGAAGCGCAGTATATTGTGATCACTAATACCTTTACATCCCCCACCCCACTCCCATCCCCTGCCTCTGCTAACACTTCCCTTGTCCCTTAGCTGAATTCCCCATAATAACATATGGAGTTTAGGTGCAGTGGGGAGAAGTTCTCATGATGGAGTCTGAGTGACAGAGAAGTTGAAAAAGGTTTGTATGCCATTTGAAGTACTTGAAGCTTGATAATATGGGTGCAAATATTTCTGGAAAGTCAGGTGAAAAGTCAAATTCTGCCATATTCATGCATTCACCACCTGTATTACATTGTTTAGAAATGAACAGTTGCAGGAGGTGCAGTATGTATTCAAATGCACAAAGATCTTTATCATGTGTGTCAGTTCTGCCTTCTGAACCTGACGCTTACAAAGTTCTTATATCAGCATTTAGATTTTTATTACTGATGTGAAATGTAACAGATTACATTAATCTGCCATAATGTATTGAATAGAAACATTTTTTTCTGTGTGTCTTTATTTATTAGTAAGTAAGCAATATGTGTCATTTTAAAGCATTTTTCCCTTAAGGCAGAAAAATTGATCTGAAGACATCAACGCACAAATCCTCTTACCATGAATGAAAAGGGGAACCTTGAAGCAGTTTAATGTAGCTAGACAAAGACATTATTCTCCACAGACTGCACAAGGAGTGGGGAGAGGTAAATGTCTGCTATATTATGTTTCTCTGTTAGTCAGTCATTGGATGATCGTGTTTCTTCTATTTACCATACAATGATCTGTTTCCTCTCTTTTGTATCCTATATGTGCTTTGAGTGACATACTTGCCATGGAAAACAAATTAAGGAAATTTCTTTGTGAGTAAATCAGACTGTTGAGCAACTAGCATGCTGCTTCAGTGAAGCACTGTTTTTCCAGCTCTTCTTTTTATATCAGTTATTGGTATTTCACTTTTTCCTCCTTGCTTTTTGTGCTGCCTTCCCTTGTTTTTGAGCTTGAGACACTCAGCCACAGGCTGAGAACAAATGGCTTTAACACTATGAAGCCTTGTCTGAATGCTAAGAACGCTCAATCTCAGCTAGTACTTGGGTGGGAGACAGAGCGTAATACAGCTGTAATACGGTATGATGGTGAATGTGTCACTTGTTCCATGTACTGGAAAAATGTCCTCTTAAACAATGAATGCCTCAGGCTTTGAATCTGAAATCACTGCCCACTGTAGTCACTCCATATATCATGTCTAAGGTTATGGCTTTCCAGGTATGTGTTTTGGAAGCAGAGCTGGTACCCTGACTGTTAAGTGAGGTGAAAAATGTGGCCACCTGCTCCAGTCACCGTGGCCCAGGACTACTTAAGCCCAGCTGCTTGTGCCCAGCCCAGTGCCTGGGGACCTAGTGTCTCTGCCCAGACTGGGAGGGGGCATGCGACTTTTGACATCCCCTCTGCAGATCCAACCAGTAGCAAAGATGAGCACATATCCCTGAGACACACAGACATGCAGAGATAGAGCACTGACAAAACCAGTCACACAGGCTGCCCCAACCACAGGCTGCCTTCAGCAGCACTTACACACAGGACTATTAAAACAGACACAGACAGCTGAATTCCCTTCCTCCTCTGCCTGGTAGAGACAGAAGACCCTGGTGTAGGCAGACACACACAGTACTCTCCAGGCTCACAAACACACACACATTCATGGATCCTTCAAGGCACAGCCCTTCTGTCTGTCCAACATCTTCACTCTGTCTGTCCAGCACCCCTGCACAAATCCATTGAGTACCAGCATGGCCTCTCTGTCCATCCAGCACCCCTGCATGGATCCTGAGCACTCATACCCACTTCATGGGTCACCTCCTTGCTGGCTGGTTCAGACTGAAATTCACTGCAACACACCACTCTACCCTTGTGCAGCTTTGCTCATCCTGTCATCAGTTACCAGGGAGAAGAGATCAGCACCTTCCTCACAATTTCTCTTCCTCAGGAAGTTGTAGAGGGCAATAAGGTCACCTCTTAATTTTCCCTTCTCCAGACTTGACAACCCAAGTGTCCTCAGCCTCTCCTCACAGGACATGACTTCCAGCTCTTTTCCCAGTTTTGTTGCCCTCCTTGGGTGCTTTCAAGTACCTTACTATCCTTTTTATATTGTGGAGCCTGGAACAGCACATAATATTAAAGGTGAGGCTACACCAACATCAAATATAGTCAGGTGAATCACTTGTTCTGACTGTCTGGCTCTACGTGCTTAATGCATCCCAAAACATGGTTTGCTGTTTTGGCTGCCCAGACACACTGCTGGATCATATTGAGCATACTGTTGACCAGCACCCACAGATTCCTTTCTGCTGAGCTGTTGTACAGCCAAGCATACCTGTGTCCCACATTACTCTGTCTCAGGTGCCAAACCTGACATTTTCCTCGTTGAACTTTATGCCATTGATGATTACCCGGTGCTTCAATCTATCTAGATCCTTTTGCAAAGCCTCTCATACTTCCAGAGAGTCAACAGCACCTCCCAGTTCAGTGTCATCAGCAAGCTTGCTGAGGACGCATTCCACTGCTTCATCCAGATCATTGATAAAAGTGTTGAACTGAACTGGCCCTAGAATTGAGTCCTGGGGAATACCACTGGTCTGCCAGGTAGATATAGCTCCACTCAGTAAAACCCACTGAGCTCTACCTTTGAGCCAGTTCATCACCCAGTGTAGTGTGAACCTGTTTATCTCACAGTTGAATAATTTATCCAGAAGGATGCTGTGAGGAATGGTATGAAAGACCTTACTGAAATACAGAAAGATTATGTCTGGTAACAGGTAGATTATGTGAGCAATATTATGAAATGATTATGCTCATATATTATATTATGTATTATAATATATATTGTATATATACAGTATATACATGTATATATATATAATGTATATGTATTATATATATTATATTTTATTATATGTATATGTATTATATATATATTACATATATTATATTATAGTCTATATTATTGTAATATAATATATGATGTGAAAAAGATTATGTCAGGTAACAACTTTGGTTTCATTGATTTTTTTTCTTTAATGTTTCCTTGGTTAAACTTGTTTGAAGCCCTGATGATCTCTTATTTTACACGCTACACATCACTCCAATTTCATCTCTCCAAGCAATGATGTTTTCATTATTTTTTGTGAAATAGAAGAAGCCTTTCTACCTTTTTGTCTATTACTTGCTTCATCAAGGTTATCAGAGGTATGTACAAGTAACCATTGCTTCTGCCTCATACTGCATTGCTTCTTTATGCAGTGTATTTATTTTTGTTTAGCAATCTATCAGAGGTGATATTGATCTTCATAATCTATGGTGTTATCTCAGGAAATCAGATTTAATACAGTCATTGCTATTTGCTTTGTCTCTTTAAGAAGGTGATTAATGTGTGTGACATTTACCTTGATTGTTACTCTCTTTAAAGATTGTCTTAATAATGAAGTTCATTTTGGAGGATCCAGCTGGAACTGGCAATATTAGGGGCAAATTAAGTAGATTCCAGTTTTCAGACTGGAAAATCAGAGAAGATACAAACATGCTTTGAAGCACACCAGTTCCCCGAGTGCTGAGAGCTATATGACTATTTTTAAGTTCATTGAAGATGCTCTGGCTCAAATTAAAGTCAAATTATTTGAAACATTCCTGGAAAACATCGGTTTAAAAGCTTCAAAGCCTGAAATGTGGTTGAAGTTAGTCAGATAAGATTTGAATTTCTGAAGGCACACAAACTTATCTACTCACACTTTTTTAAGAACCATGCCTTGCCTAGAAAGAGTTTTCTCTAGAGAAATTTGGCAGTTAACACTTTGATGTTGTTCTAGAGCCACTTTGTCATTCAAGAAAACTGAAAGCTTTCTAGTTTTCTTGGCATATCTTGGCATTCTATGGCAGTTGGCATTGTTAATACTATAGGTTAATACCCCACTGTTTAAGTGCAGTTCTAGGAAGTCACAATAGTCTTAAAAAATAAACTAATCAGCTTTCATGTCTGAGTGGTATTGTCTGTCTATTCCACTGTGTTCTGAATGAAATACTGGCCAGAATATCCATTTTAGTTACAAAATATGTCATAAAATCAAGGTTTAATTTGTACTTCTAGGTATGCAGATATAGTATAAGAAATTTTGAAAATACAGATTCAGCCAGGACACATTAAGGGTATAGTGCTCTTTGCACACTGTGATAGTAATCTCTAATTATTTCTTTATTTAGCTAAACCTTCAAAAACAAACAAACAAAACCAAACAAAAACCAAAAACAAGCAAACAAAAACCAAAAACAAAGAAAAAAAATACAATGAATGAAAATCATTTGATAATAGTAAGTAGACCCTATAGCTGGCCACTGGTGGAAAAGTTTCTTTCCTGATCCTTCAGCTTGGCAATAAGCTGATGTGTTCAAAATATCCTCACAATGTTTTCAATATGAGCTCACAATAGCGCTTTTAAGTTAAATTTGTTATAAAGAATTAAGGATGAGAGTAAAAGGCCTTGTGCCTTCCTTCTTAATACTAATATCAGGTAAGGAAAAACTCCAGTTTAGTCACCTCAGTAAAAACAAGACAAATCAGACTGTAAAGGAATATGTGCTTATACTCCTTAGCCATGACCACAGGTGCTGAGTTACTTGGTGTGATCTTGGATTACACTTCGTGTGAGGTTGTATTGCTGGAGCACTCCAAAGGATATTGGTGGGGGGCACTTCTGGATCTCCTTAATTGTTCCTAAACTAAATAAATCCCTTCAAATATCCACACTAGTTTTAGAAGCTCAAACTTTTTCTTTAGTCTGTTTTCATGTATCAAGATGAATAAATTCAGGTTCCCAAATATGATAGATGGATGCAAGCTACTTGCAAGCAATGTATTACCTACTTCACAAAAACAGAGTAGAAATAAGTACCTAAGGCAAATTGACATGAACAAGATAGCAGCAGCAGGAAGGAAAAAAAAAGAATTTTTTGAATTTCCTTCAATTCTAATAATTTGTTAGGCAGCTTCCAAACAGTGCTTGTGTACTGTGAAGTGCATGGAAAGTCTTTTGAACTGTGTAGCCAGTGGAGAGCAGGGAGCTGCTAGTGATTTTTGCTGCAGCCGCTATTTACCAAAGCATTCTACAATTCTCTTGAATGTACTTTCTTGACTGCAACTAAAATAATAATATTTTATGCACAAAAGGCCTATTTAAAATAAAGTTTAGATGTTAAAAATAATATTGTATTATTTTATGCTTTATACTAGTTGTTGCAAGTTTTTTTTTTGTTGCCTTTTTTTTTTTTTTCTCAAAACCAACAAATGGAGTTCATACTCATCCATGCTTTCATAACTTCTTTCTACAAAATGTCTTTCTTATGACAGATTGACAGTTTCATTTTGGATTTTCTTCTTTTTTTTTTTTTTTTTTTTTTTTTCCTCAACAGGATCTTTTTGCCTTGCTCCATCTGCTCTTTAGTTGGTTTTGAAACAGATGATTATAGAAGTCTAAAATTATGTACTGAAAAGTCACCACATTAATTTAGGATAGAAGGAAGCTGCACACATTTTATGCAAGAGCCAAGGTGGTCAACGAATGTTTATTAATATATAAAAGAAGAAGAATTATTCCGGTGCAAACAGTCTACACCCACTTACCATTAAGAAGAACTGCTTCTTAGGGACACTCCTGGTTTTGGTGACTCAATTTTCCAGCTGGAAAATTGAATGACTGAATGAATGACTGAATAGCCCAAGATGGAAGGGACCCACAAGGAACATCAAGTCCAACCTCTGGCTTTGCACAGGACCACCCCAAAATCAAACTATATGTCTGAGAGTGTTTTCCAAACACTTTTGGAACTCTAGCAGGCTTGCTGCTGTGACCACTTCCCTGGGGAGTCTGTTTCACTGCCTGACCACCCTCTCAGTGAAGAACCTTTTCCTAATATCCAACCTGAATGTCCCCTTTCACAGTTTCATGCCATTCCTTCAGTTCCTATGACTGGTTACCAGAGAGAAGAGATGAGATCCTGCCCCTCTGCTTCCTTTTTGAAGGCCTAGTAGGCCTTCTCTTTGTAGAGACCTAGACGTGTAGGCCTAGTCTAGGTCTCCTCTCAGCCTCCTGTTTTCTAGGCTGAACAAACGAAACTGCTCCTCATACATCATGTTCTCTAGACCCTTCACCAACTTTGTAGCCCTCCTTTGAACACTCTCCATCAGTTTTATATCTTTTTTATACTGTGGTGCCCAAAACTACACACAGAATTCAAGATGAGGTGGGTTTTATGGCCCCCAAAATATTTCATCAATCAGGGCCAGGGGATGTTGTATAGTAAGTAATACAATGGAGACACTATTTACTGTTTACTATTTATTAAACTGCTTAAACTAGTCTTCCCACTATACATACATATACATATATATATATTTGGTACAGCTATTTATATTATCCATAGACTGTTGCGGAGAAAATTTTTCTTAGTTGAGAACTTTGTCACTAGCTAATGTTAATTGTTAGTGGTTGTTCAAATCTATGTCAAATTGTGCTGAGCACCAAAGATAGAGTGCCAGAAAAGACATAGAAAGACATGCAAAAACACATGGGTTTTCCTAATTGTAAATATCAGACCCGTTAGGGAAAGAACACAAATTTTTAGGTGCCTTTTTTTTAAAAAAAAAAAAACAAAACAATTGAAGAACACAATATCTGTGACTGTCAACAACTTTTGGTCCTTAGTAAACTGTTTTCAGAAATATTCAAGGGTAATTGATTTTCAGGTGCTTCTATCTAGAAACAGTTGTATAATCTGTGAAAGTCCTTTGAAAGAAACAACTTCTTGTGAATGCCACTATGAAATGATAAGATTCAGTGTAAAATCTTTGCCAACTGAGGATTTTATATCTTATTTTTGATGCTAAATGCAAAGGTATGAACATGCTTGGATTACATGGAGAAAATACTTTTAGTTATATCCAAGGAAAGTCTTTCTCAGTGTTCTCATGTCTCTGAATGGCAAAAGCATTCATTAGTCTTAGAAAAGAGTATTTTTCAAGTGGAAGTAGTAATGCTTAGGAATTAAAATGTTTATATTTTATTGTATTTTATCTTATTTATTATTATTTTCTTTTGTTCCTTAAAAGATGAGACCAACCATTTCTTTGTCATTTTCCTGGTAGCAGAATAGTCAGTAGATCACTTGTTATAGCCATGAAGCACAGACGAGAGGTCAGATTTTTTTCAAAGAGAACCCTTTGGGTATATTGTGGGCTAATACTGGAGGAGTTCTGCAGAAGGGGTAACTTGGTGGGACTTCATGAGTTTTCCTAACTCACATTTGAAAAAAAGAGAGAGCAAGAGAGAGAAAGAATGGATAGGACAGTGAGCAGAGGAGCTAATGAAGCCTGTTCTGTTGAATTTGGCTGAAAGTTACATGACATCTATGACCTGAAGATGGACAGAGAAACAGCTGAGCAGCCAGATACAGTGTGCTTTCCAAAGTCTTACTTCAAAAGAAACTGAACTTAAAATCACAACAAAAACACTACACATAATAAAACAAACAGGGCATCTGCAATTTTCAGGAATACTTAGCATTTTTTCAAATTATCTACATAGACTCCCAGATGTGTAGATTTTATTTTCTCTACATCTCTATTAACCAAAGGGTTTTTTTTTTTTTTTTTTTTTTCCCCACATTTTTCTCTTTTTATGTCATGGCTTTCCATACTTTGGGTGCATGTGAGGTTGAACAATCTGCAGTGCCTGCAAGCAGGCAGGAGTATCTCTCAAAGGGAAGTGGACTCTTGTAAACTACAGTAGCACGTCTGCTGAAAAGAATCGATTTGGCAGTGTGGAGGGACATTTCACAATGTGCATGCAAAATGGTTAGATCTAATTGTATAGGCACTTCAAAAGTGTTCTTTTAAAATGGTGCTATTTTATTTGTTTATTAGAAAAGTGAACGTTTATAGCTGGAGATTTAAGGTGGGGTTGGGTTTCTACTCCATGTAACTTCCATTTGAATACTGAAGGACTATTAGTTTCTCTGAATTCTGCCATGTAAGCACTGTCCGTGGTCTGACAAGTATAACCTCTTAACAGTTTGATATTGAAATCAGGGGATTTAGTCTCTGGAATTAGCAATTTATATTCTGTGTTGCTGCTACAGTAGTTGCTGCATTTAAATTATTTATGCAAAGAAAGGGTACTGTTGTGTTCTTTCTTACAAATCGCACCAACTGCATGCTCAACAAGGGTAGACTTTTCCCTCTGAAATTCTGCTCTGTTTTCAAGAGTATATCTTTACCTTGTCACTGCCTGCTTACTGTGATGAAGATGAATCGAGATCACATAGCACTGAACCTTTCATTAACTCTAGAAAAAGTATCAGATTTGCTCAGAGATAGGAGAATCTTCCAGCAGTGGAGAATTCCCCTTCAGTCAGTCATTAGTATTTCTTGTAGATCACAGCTGAGCAGCCAGATACAGTGTGCTTTCCAAAGTCTCACTTCAAAAGAAACTGAACTTAAAATCACAACAAAAACACTACACATAATAAAACAAATAGGGCATCTGCAATTTTCAGGAATACTTAGCATTTTTTCAAATTATCTACATAGACTCCCAGATGTGTAGATTTTATTTTCTCTACATCTCTATTAACCAAAAGTGTTTTGTTTTGTTTTGTTTTGTTTTGTTTTGTTTTTTTCCCCACCTTCAGGGAGTGAAACTAAGTTTAGAGCACTAAATGTGCCTGGCAATACAAATCTGCTTTTATGATGCAGAGAAGTTCAGAACTCTTGTAGATTCCCAAGAAAAAGAAAAAAAAAAAAATAACACTGGCAGATCTTTAAAAACAAGTTGAATAGAAGTAATGCTTGTGGAAGTAAGCAAATAACAAAAAGATTCCACTTTTCCAGAATGGTTACTTGGTTTGGCATGTAAAATTCCTCAAGCAGAGAGAATTCACTGCCATCTGTTAATCAGTCACTCTCATAGTTTCATATATATCCACATAAAATTATGTTTATTTCTAAAAGCCTTATATACAAATCTTCCTGGACAAATATCAACTGTGTGTAAATAGGAACAGGATTTCTCCCATGAAAGTAGAGCTTCTTTATACATTTTCCCACACCACGTGCTCGATGCTAATAAGTTAGCAATGATTTGCATTATTATTATTATTTTTTGATGTAAGTAAAATTTTGACATTTGTGATCGATTTGATTTTTTTTTAATGGTCTGACATAAAATTACCTTTTAAACTTCATTCTTTTGAAATCAGCCCTCAAATTTACATAGGCTGAAGTCTTAAGAAAAGACAACTCATTAAAGATTATTTCTCCTTTCTGAAAAGAGAATGGGTATGAAAATATAATGAAGCATCTCTGTCAATTGTGGAGCAGCAGTACATACACACAAATGAACTTCCCTTTCTGCACAAAACGCAGGACATTTGCTGAAAAAAAAAAAAAAAAAAAAAAGTGAGAGAGAGAGAGATCAAAAAAAGCTTAAGTTCTTGCTTTTCCTCTGTTCTGTTCTCAGGTAGGAGCATCGTAAGTATGAAAATAGCAATGTTCCTGGCCAAGACTAATTTGCCAAATCTCTCTGCTTTTGTCTAGTTCTCTCTAGCTATGTCCCACTACAAAGAGCATGCAAACCCTGCGTGAACTTAAATGAACATCTGCTCGGCTGTAACTGCTACCTGATGATCCACTGGTAGTCCTGATGGCATAGGTGTAGTTATACTCCTGAGTTTATTCGAGTCATATAAATCTCTTTTCTCAATAATTTGTTTCTCCATTTTAATTTCTTTAACTTGTCGAAGTTTTATCTATATGACTAGAAATAGCAAGCAGTAACAGTCTCTGTTGCTAAGGCTTTATTAGCATCCTGTAGACAAATCAAATAAGTTAAAATAAAACAAAAATAAAAATAAAAATCGAGTGCTCAGTGGCAAGGGCAGTCAAATTTATCACAAAAATCTAACAAGACAGTAATAACAAGGGCCTTCGGTGACCCACTTTTACCATGCACAAATGTACAGTGTTTGCAAAAAAACAATTTGTTGATATTTTAAGTGTTTGCTTCTTGGAACAGATAGTTACAGACAATGACAGTAGTGTTTATTCTTGCTTAGTCTGAAGTAACTCACCAGAAAGCTCATTCAAGTCACAGCAGTAACTGAAATTCAACACCTAAGGGCAGGTGGTAACAGAAGCAAAATATATGTTATAAAAGGAGATTTCAGGTAAAGTAATAGTTTAGTTAAAACAAACCCCGTGTGTGTAAATAAATCAAGTAAAGTATTTAGAAGTTGCTAGCATGTTGTAAAAAAATAAAAATAAAAAATATGGGTACACATAGATAGCGAGAATCACTGCTTGCTGCAGCAGTTGTGTCATGGTGGTGTTCTGTCCAAACTGAGGAATGGGATTTACTGGCTTAGATGCAGTATGTCACCAGCACAACCATATGGTTTCTAGAAATAGCCAGATATCCCTGCTCTGTGCTCTGTGCTCTGCTGTGTTGTCTTATTAGTCTGCTCATGCTGAATTCAAGGGCTTTTGTATAACACATGTTTTAGCACTGTTTAGGTAAGCCTTGAGAGGATATGCATACTACTGAACAGAAAAGATGTGAAGGAGAAGTTAAAAGTTGAGATTTACATGTATTTACCTTCAAAAACAAGTAAATAGATCAGGATGTGACAAAGTGCACAGATGTTCAGTTTTGCTTCCATTTGAAGACAACAGCTACGTATCAATGATCAGGCTGAGATCTAATGAGGAGAATGGATCCTGAGACTGAGAAAGTTTCTAATGTATTCCTTTGCAGTTCTACTTATCAGAACCATATAAATTTTATAGCAATTTCTATGTTCCTGTACGAATATTCTCTCTAATTAGGGAAACATCTAGGTGGCATAAAAATGGTATTACTGGATGTAGGCCACTTACTGCTGGCACTTTGGTGTAGAGGTTTTGCCAGGGCAGAACGGAAAGGAGTCTGTTCCGGGCTCTTGAGCCAGCAGAATGTTCCAGAGGGACTATTCTGGCTGGTGCAATGAGGGCTAAACCTAATCAGATGCAACTTCAGGGGAAAACAACATCCTGAAATAGTCAAGAGGCAAGACTTTTTTTTTTTTTTTTGTCCTTTCTTTACTGGAATTTTGGAGAGACGGCCAAGAAAAATGGAAATATTGCCAAGATGTGACAGAGCCAAAGAGGAAGCTAAAGTTTAGGTGGATCTCTTGTGAGACTTTTATATTACTAGCCTTAGGGGAAAGCCTGGTCAGTGGAAACCAGTAGGAGAGCTGTCATTGATTTCCTCAGGGCAAGGCTGCATACGTTGTCCTGCTCTAAACAAGTTTTATAAATATGCATGCCAAACTGTGTCCTTGGGCACAGGGACAAAACCTACTTTTAGTATGATTTGAATTCACATCTTCAGAGGTCAAAGGTTAGACAAGTAATAGCTGGTGCCAAAGAGTACCTTTAAGCCCATAATTCCCCAAGGAAATAAGATTTAATTATGTAAGCAGTGCCAGCATTCACATGTTTTAATATTATTTACCATTGATGTAATAATGCAATTTCAAGACAAGAATGAGCATCACCTCCACCTTTTCTGTGAAATCAACAGCAAGGAATTAATTCCCACAGCACATGCAAATGTCTTGTGTTTTGTGCAAAAAGGGAAGTTCGTGTTTGTTTGTATGTACTGCTGCTCCACAACTGACAGAGATGCTTCATTATATTTTCACATCCATTCTTTTTTTCAGAAAGGATAAATAATCTTTAATGCATTGTCTTTTCTTAAGACCAGATTTTCGACTCCTCATTCACCCATCAAATCACTTAATGATATGAGCAATCTCAGTGAATACAAAAGGATTTTATTATGCAAATTATGCTTGTTATTCACTGTTTTAAAGAATTTGAGGTTTAGCTGCTGGAGTTCTTCATGGTGCCAGCAAAACTGTAGTGTCAACTATGATAGTGGTGTTGATCTTGCTCATGTACACTGAAAAATTGTCATCTGAAGAAAGACGACACCCACATCTATATTTAATTGTAACTAAAAACAGAAAAGCAATTTTAGTATCAATAGGTTTTAAGAAATTTGCAGTACTTTTTTGACTTTTGGATTATGGATTTGTTCAATTACAAAAAGAAAATGGGTATTGTATTGTTAATCCTAGTGAGAGATTAGTATGTAATAATGTTTTGTTCTAATAATGTTACTTCTTTAGAGTAAATCTCTTAGTTTATTCTAATATTAATTCACCTCAATTAACTTCCACTTATCTATTTATTTTATTTAATATTTTTTATGTATTTAAAATACTACTGCACCTCAGTATATGGAAAATATTTAGAATGCAATTTTTATTCATTTATGACTAATCTTTGTAGATAAGGTTAACAAAGAGGAGATATGAAATGTCATATTAAGGAGAAGAGAACAGCTGAGAAGCTGTCTACCACACAGCATGATTATGGCTTCATACAGTTTTTAAAGTAGCTACATAAGTTAACAGCCTTTATTGGTTTATTGTCTCAGAAATACGTCCAGCTGGGATTACCTATCCAAATCAAAAACTTTATGCTTTACTGAATTTTCTGCTTATAAGCAACAATTATATAAAATAGAAAACCCTTTTTAGTCATAAATACCTAATAAATAAATTTGTTAGGATTTATTTAAATATAAACATATGGCAATTTTATTCGGATAGCAAATCTTTTTGTTTCAACCAGATGTTTTGTTGCGTGTTTCAGCACTTTGGAAGACTATACCCCTGTAAGGTACAGAAATGGGGTATCTGATCACAAGTGTGCATGCAAGACTGGATGTCTAATTCAAGCCATGTCAATGACTGTGTTTTATTTAAATAAATTTAATTCTAACAGAGCTCTCTCTTTCCTAACCTGACCCTTTGCTGCCCTGACGGTTTCTCTGTATTCCTCCAAGGCTATCTGTCCTTGCTTTCACCCTCTGTAGGCCTCCTTTTTCTGATTGAGTTTGGCCAGGAACTCCTTGTTCATCCATGAAGGCCTCCTGGTGTTTTTGCCCAACTTCTTCTTTGTTGGGATGCATTGCTCCTGAGCTTCAAGGAGGTGATCCTTGAGTATTAGCCAGCTTTCTTGGGCCCCTCTTCCCTCCAGGACTTTGTCCTGTGGTACTCTACCAAGCAGATCCCTGAAGAGGCCAAAGTATGCTCTCCCAAAGTCCAGAGTAGAGAGATCACTCTTCTCCTTTATTTCCCTCAGGATCCTAAATTCCATCATTTCATGGTCACTGCAGCCAAGGCTGCCCTTGAGCTTCATATTCCCCACCAGCCCCTACTTGTTGGTGAGAATGAAATCCAGCATAGCACCTCTCCTCACTGGCTCTTCTATCACTTGGAGAAGGAAGTTATCAGTGTATTCCAGGAACCTCCTGGATTGCCTATGCCCTGCTGTGCTGGCCCTCCAACAGATAATCTATATAGTTGAAGTCCAGCATGAGGACCAGGGCTTGTGAATGTGAGGCTGCTTCTATCTGTCTACAGGGGGCTTCATCTGCTTGGTCTTCCTGATTGTGTAGCCTTTAGCAGAACTCCACTTTAATGTTCTATGTTCTGGCCTTCCCTTTAATCCTGACCTATAAGATCTCTGTCAGCTCCTCATTCATCCCCAGACAGAGCTCCATGCACTCCAGCTGCTCTTTGACATAGAAGGTAATATCCCTTCCTTGTCTCTCTTGCACATCCTAGAAAGCCTGCATCCTTCCTTCCCAAAACCCAGTCATGGGAGCCATCCCACCACATCTCTAATGCCAGCGAGGCTATAGCCCTGCAAGTGTACATACATATCTAACTTCTCATTTATTTAGCATGCTACGTTTGTTAACATAGACACATTTAAGTTGGGCCCCTGATGAAGCTGACTTACTTGCTGGAGTGGCTGGAATTCCTTTGTGCTCCTCTTTAGGTACTCTCATAATGAACTGTGACCCTTCTTCAGGCTCTGGGCATCTTTTGTTGACACCACCATCAAAACTGCGAGGAGTGGGATGGATTGAAGTTTCCCTCCCCCAGCAACTCTGGTTTAAATCCCTCTCCACCAATTTGGCAAGACTATGCCTGAAATGCGCTTCCCCTTCTCTGACAGGTGGACTCCATCAGCCCCCATCAGACCAAGTTTCTCAAAGTGTGTCCCATGGTCTAAGTAGACAAACCCCTATCTGTGGCAGCAGTCCTGTAACCATCTATTAATTTGCCAGATTCATCTGGCCCTTTCAATTCCCTTCCCTTTGACCAAGAGGACTGATGAAAGAAATACCCTTTAAAAACACCCTTCCTTAATTCAAATAAATTTTTAACTGGGGCCAAAAAATTCTTTCATTAAGGTTATTTAGAAGAGTTGAAGATAAAATTCAGGAGTTCACATCATATTGTAGTCTGTAAAAACACCACATATGAAATCATTGAAGAATGGCCAGCTGATGCCTATAGGATATTCTAAAATATGTATGTGAGTATAGTCTTAAGTAATGGACTTCTGATGAAGAAAGACATATATTTAACAGGTGTTATTCAGTTTGTAACAGGCTGAATAAAAATATTTTGTGTACCATCTGCTGTCCACTTAAAAATAAAATTGACATAATGATATGCAGTAACACATCACTGCATGTGCAACATATCTGGACTCTTTAATAGTCTTTTCTTTCCAGATTTCTCTTCTTGCTGAGACAATGCAGATTAGAGGGTTGAGCAAGATTTTCTGCATGGATGTTTCTGGGGATTTGACTGGTAAGGATTTAAGTAGTTATTCTGAAGTAGTGGCTATTCTGAAATTAAAACCTGTGTTCAGTTTACCTAACCTTATTGACATATGTAAGAAAATGAAATCTTAATCCAGAATACTTGCATGCAAGGATCTGGTTAGATTGTACCTGAGCATGAGGTAGCAGATGGAAGGTCAGCAATTTCTGATAGCTAGTGGTGGCTTTCCAGCAAGGAAATCACTACCAGTTCAAGGCTCTAGACTTCCCCATTTATCTTCACTGGCATAAAATTTTATTTCACACTGTTCCACTGTAGATACCTATCCAAAGCTACTTGGCACACAGTGATAAACTGATGTAGAAATCACCCTGGTACCTCCTGGTACCTAGGCAGTGCCATGTGCCATACACCAAAGATTGTGGTCTCTAGGCTGTCAAGCTGGCGGATGTGCCTGGAATGGATTAGTGCAGTTCTCAAGCCCTGTGGTGGGGTGTTTCGGTGTGAAAACTAGAGTTCTCCTCCAGCTAAATCTGCAGATCTATTTGAAAATCAGCAGTATTTCTGACCTGCAGTCACTCAGAGTTTTGTGAAAACCTATGAATTTTTCTCTGATCCTGTGTGTGAGATAGTAGGAGCTGGGTCAGATCTCATCATTGCCTGCCCCTGCCCACCAGATCACTGGGGAAAGGCTGAAGAAGTCTGTGATAGCATGCCAAGATGGTCCCTGGGGTGCATGGCACAGTGAGGTTCGCAGCTTTTCATGGCTTTGTGGTGCATGACCTCTCTTTCCGTGCTGGAGTCCACAGGTCATATGAAAGTAATTGGCAGTTTTTTTAACACAGCTAAAGAAAGAGCAGAGAGCTTTGCTGCTCTTTGTGAGTTGTTGAAACTGCAGCAGGGAGCCTCAGACACGGGCAAAATTAATAGGTATAATACAAGGTGAGTAACTTCTCATATCAGTGATTGCCTGGAGCCTCTTTGTCATGTTACAGGAAGGGAAGAGAAACCTTTGCACCTTCAGCTTGTGCACCTTGCATCCTAGTATCTATCTGATTTCTTCCTTAGTGACCAAGTAGACAAAACACGACCATTATCCTTCTTTCCTGGTGTGCTCCTTACAATCCATTTCCTTTTACAGGTTATTGTATGTTTATATCTGGATCTTTTATTTACCTGGGAGAAATAAGGCTGGCAGCTTTAATTCTAGGTGAATAGTTGGGTGAGAATAGGGATTTAGTCAACATTAATATCCGTAGGAATGGTACAGGAAGCTTTAGATAAGTTTGAACCAATGGAAGAATTAGTGGGTGACAGATGAGCTAGGATTTCAGAACAACTTTGATTAGAGATTTCAGTGGAGTGAACAACCAAATTTGAAGAAAATTTGTAGCAGTGAAACCAATAAGGAATTACATCTGACAGTCTGAACATGTTCTTCAAAAGAGATGGTTTAGGATTGTAGTTAATTTTAGGTGGCTTATGTAAGTCTGTTAATAAACCTAGCTTTGGACTAAGATATTTCAAGAAGAAATGGGAAAGAAGATAAGGGTTATTTGGTGGGTTGCTGATAGAGAAAAGTGAGAAGGATGAGGCATGGAGTTAGTGACAGGATACTTGTTTGGAGAAGATCTGTGTTATGGCAGGGGTACAGTGGTATAGAGCTTGAAAACAGAAATATCAGAGGAGATTTTCTAGAGTTATTCTAGAGGTAAGAGAGGGCCTTTGGTCACTAATAAGAACTTAGAAACCAAAAACAGTCGTTGGGGGAGAGGGCTCATGGGAAAAAATGAGAGATAGGATATAAAGGAGAATCCCCAAGTTTGCATGAAAAGAGAGAGGCCACAGACATTCAGGTTCCCTCTCTCCTTCCTTAACAGCCTTTTATTTAGACTACTATTAGAAAAAATAAAAATCAAGATCATAACTTAGAATGAGAGTTTAATTGTGAGGAAATTGAGAAAGTTTGGGATTGAGAGCTCCTGCAGGAGGGTTTTGCAATCCAGAGGTCTTCTTTTTTGCCTTTCCCTGACCAGGAATCCATAAAAAAATTATTTTGGGCCTGTTGCCCTTTCCCTATTCCTGTTTAAACTTTCTGAAACATGGAAGCCTCAAACTGTTTTGCAGAAAACTTGCTCCCATGGCAGGCTCTAAATTATCACTTGAAAAGTAGTCAGATAAAATATAAACCAAATATCTTCCAACATACTTCTATGTCTCTAGGTCAGAATCTTTGAACTTGACAATTCTACTTTGATCTGTAATTTGTATGCTTTAAATTTCATGTCAATTGGACTCCAAATGCTCAGAGGTCAAACTGGGTTCACTGGACCTCCTGCTGCTGAATCTGCATCCTGAAATACTGTCTCAGAAGAAGTCACTGCATTTGGTAGCGCTGGTTTAAGATTACATATTCAGCAAGTGTTCTGTGCTGTATATGTGTTCCACAACCTTTGTTCTGTACTTTACTGAAATGAAATGAGATGAGAAAGAGTTAAGTATACAGCATTTCCTTCCTAATATTTTTTGTTGGGCTTCACCTTGACATTTTAAATGCCAACACAGAGATCACAGAAGTGAGCGTCCCTCTGCCACAAGCCACCCACTTGCCCATATCATCTCCACCACTAAAATATTAAATGGGCAGAATCCCAGTCAGGGGCCCTGACTGTAGAAACACTGAAGTTGCACAAAACGAGTGATTACTTGATAGCATCAACTGAGTTGGGGACCTGCAAAAACACATCATGAAAGATAAAGTGCAATCTTATCTTTTACCACAGGACCTTTGATAGTTCTTGCTGTTGTGCAGAAGAGTCTTTTTCTAAGACACTTAGTACTTCATGAAAATGTTTGGACTATAAAATTCCAGAAACTGATGTGTAAAATGAAATTTGTTTACATAGAAACCTGATTAGTATTCTTTGGACACCTTCCATCCCACTGGATCTTATTGCAGAGCTGTTGACAGGATGTGTTTCTGTGATCAGGAAGGTCTAAAATTATATATATATAATATATATATATAATATAAAGATATATATATATATATCTTTAAAAAGAATAAAAAGAATAACTTATTTTGGAAACTATTCTGTATTGAATGAACTGAATCATCAGTAGATGAAAAAGGTAATTTATCGTTTAGGTGAGCAAGAAGATAGTGTTTCTTCTCTGAATGTAGGGGTGTGTATTAGATACTTTTCATTTCGTATTGCTTTGTAAAATTGTAAAATACTCCTTCAACAAAAGTTTTCTGTTTTGTATTGGGGCATTTCTAAAAAGGACATCACAGAATAGATCCCTTGAGAATCAGTTGCACAAAACATGCTTAGTTATCTCAAACTGCTATTTCCAGATTCTAAAGCAAGTGGGCATTTTAATGGATGATATTCCTCAATCTGAGTCCATATTAATTAATGTTCTTGTGTAATGATGTAGAAGCTGATTTTTTTTATTTATTTATTTTTTTTCTGGAAGAATGTAATCAACATATCCATTAGCTATGGTGATTAAAAATAGCTTCCTGATGATATTTGCAAAAGGAGGGAGGGTAGCTCCATTGTTCTATTCAAATTTCAACACAGCTAATTACATCCTGCTTATCCAAACTGTGATATCTGTACTTTCACATGAATATGATATACATAGAATGACTGTTAGCAACTGATATGTTCCATCTTCCAAATTTTCAGGTGTTGCTAAGTTGATGAAGTGTGTTGGGCCAGACCACTCCTTTCTATATTCAGGAAATGGCAGCTGGGTTCACCCCTGCAGAGAGTATTTCTATGGCTGATATATACAAGGAACAGAGCAAGGTGAGAGTTACTCCTCTGTTGCATACATTAAATCAAGACAGTTATGAAAGATAACTGGTAGCAGAATTAGGAACAGAATTCAAGTATTTAGTGTGGCTGCTCAAACCCATACCTTGGCTGATTTCACAACAAATGTGAAGCACAATAAAGGAGTCTCTTTCTGTTGTTACTAGGAAGTGGAATCATGGCACAGAATTTCTTTTAGTCGTTTTATAAAAAATGAAGAAAACAACAAAAAAAACCAACACCCTCAACCTAGAATTTTTTTAGATAAAAATATTCAAAGAATATTCTGTGATGAACAGATATGGAAACTGTAAAATATGAAGATTAAAAAGTATCAAAAGTAAAATTATACCTGAAACCTTAATTCCTTCCTCTAAAAAACTGCTTTTAGTTCTTTGGTATATTAGTCATGAAGAGTGGGAAGCACATAAAGCAGAAAATATCAGGAAGGTAAGAAAGTTTCTGTCGAGATTAAGGCTATTGGACATTAGAAAGCTTGTTTATATTTTCCATTGTACAGTAATACACATAGCCACCAGTAAAAGTGGTGTGCGTTTTCTTGTCACACAATCTCTTTTCAGCCAAGCAGTCGTGTCTTTTCAGCCAGGTATGTTGGATGGGATTTTCTAGTAATTGCCCTCCATATACATAGGCTGAGACTCATAACTTCCACTTCTTACATTTCTAAAGCAGAATTTTACTGCTTTAATGTTTAACTTCAATATAATTTAATATATATACTTGTAATGAAAAGTTTTAAAATTTTCCTATCTGAATCAAAATATCATCATGCTGACTACAACTACTATATCAGTAGGCAAAAAATATTGGATTACTGGATTCATACTCCAATACATATCACCTCTGTAACTGTGTTTCATAGTGAGAAACTTTGAACAGTTAGTTTCAAGTAGCTAGACTGTTTTTATGTAGTTGTATCAGTGTACCATTCCAAATAAATAGATAAATAAATAGAATTTAAAGCTCTGATTAGGACAATTTTGAAAACAAAAACAAAAAACAACAACAACAAACAAACAAACAAAAAAAAACAGTATTCGGGATATATTGCACAGACCTTTCCAAAGTTGTTTTTGTACCCTTGCGGGAACACCAAAGCAAAACTGCAGAATTTTTTAGGGAATAAATTTCAGATGCATAACAACACCCAGAGGAAATATCTATCTGTTTGCATATTTGGGAAAAAAAAAAATCTTTCTCATGTTCATTCTCAGTGCATGAAGGTGATATTCCAATAATTAAACATAAACAAAGCTCAAGAATTATAGTCATATTTAGAAAATGTGAATAGGCTAATTTAAATCCCTAAAGAGCTCCAGAAACTTTAAAGCCCTAAGTAATCATAAATGGAAATTAGGTTAATGTGGCATCCAGGCATTGTTTTCTGAAAGGATTAATTAAAAGCAATTTGCTTTCCCTGGAAAATATAGCCTTGTTATTATCAAGCATAACATTAACACTATTTGGTCAACAGGATTAAAACGAAAACAGATCAGGTGTAACACCTTGCGATATCTTTTTTTTTTTTTTTTTTTTTCCAAGATATGTGTTAACTTTATTTTTAAAGAAAAACACATTGTATAGCTGCTAAATAATTTTATCGTGTTTTATGTTCTTATGTATTGAATCTTGTATTGCCTTTGGATACCTTTTAAATATCACTAAACCTGACAAACAATTTATGAAAGAACCATACACGGACATGCATTCAGCCACTCTTGACACAACAATTTCTCAAGCCAAATTCTGTTTCCCTGATTTTTTTGACACCTGGGTATCAACTTCATCCTTTTACAAGCTCTGGCATTTCTTTCTGTTATGTGCCATGAAGAAATAAAGAAAATGACAAAACAGCTTCCTCCTATACATCCCAGTTCCTAATTTTTGTGAAGCACTTGTAAAAAAGAGAAACTCCAGCTCAAGGTTTCTGATATTTCTTCTGAGTCATATCTGAAGCTGAAGCCTTTTCTCTTGTGCAGATCCAAAAGAAATAAATCTCTTGCAAGATGGGAGATTGTGGCACCCATATTCTTAGCTTTAATGCACTCAAACAAAATGGGATCTTATAAACACTCATTTACATAAGGAGATTTCTAATAGCTGCATACTTGAACCCAAGTCCTAAGTGTTGACATCCTTCCTAATGCTTGCACGAAAAGTAATGTGGCGTCGGTTCTTATTTAGAAGCATCATCTATAGCTCACATAAAAAGTATACTTGGACATTGTACTGAGGAAATCTTCCTTCTGCCCATCTCTAAATCTCCAAATACATCTTACCAAACTCTTAAGTGATCTGAAATTCCTGGCCCTCCTTCAGAGGTTTGCTCTTAAGTAACTAAAGCTAAAACCTGGGATGTGTTTCCTGTGGGCTTCTTGCTCGGGGAAGGGGAAGCTCCTGGATAAATAAATAGAAAAAAAATAAAAAATAAAATAAAATAGCGTGATAAGGCCATTTGCACTGCATTGCAAATTCTACTAGGTTTGTACTGGGGATCAACCTGTTCCTTCTAACTTGTGAGCCTTTTTGTTTGTTTGTTTGTTTGTTCGCTTATGTTAATAGCACACCGTTAAAGCATTGGCTTAACACAGAGAATTAATGTTTGTACAACTTATACTGCTCTTGGCCCACTTGTCCCAGTGTTGGCCTATGCAGTGAGTAAAAAGGCTTGTAAATCCTAGTCCCTAAATCCCCAAATCCACCAGTAACAATAAGCTATGAAATGGTGCTGTTTTACACTGCTGGAGTCACAGAAGAAACAACCATGTTACCAATTCCTTCCTTTTATTTTCTTCTTATTTTAAAATTGTATATGTATTTTATATAGTCAGTATTTAAGAAAAAAGTGTCATTATTTTGCAATGGGGATTGAAACTGAAAAGGAAATAAGGATCTGGATAGCAATAAATGGGCTGTTTGTTACTTGATCCCACGTGAAAGAAAAAAAAAAATAAAAGAGCTAATTTGTTCTAAGGCATTTCTATATAGACATAATTACCATTTCTGACAGTTTTCTTCTAGCTCTGTTTTCTTAGCTAAAACATCAATAGATCATGTTCTAAGACTTTGTCCTAATGAACCAAAATTGAAAAACAACCCAAGGCGTCATGTTAAGTAAAAACTGTGAAATTCAGCTTTTCATCTGTACTCCCGTTGCAATACAACAACCTGTAATTTCTCAGAAACTATTCTTTTTTGTAAAACTCTTTACCTACTTTTTCTACATGATCTTACTTTAAGCTTATGAGCATATATTTCTGTGTGTTGTACTCTGCAGCTCAGACATATTTTAAAGGTATGGAGACATGACTGAATGTAACTGAATTAAAGCCAAAGAACAAATTAAGTGGTCTAGGTATCCACCAGCATGCTCTTAGCATGCCTCAGGTCTGAGCTAATGAATGTTATCACACAACCAGGACAGGATAAAAGCATACAAAACTGGTCAGTTATGCCAGCTCAGCTGTTAGAATGCAAATAGTTGAGTCGGTGTAAGATGGTGACATTTTGTGTCCATAAACTTAGTCGTGTAAGTATGGATATAAGAAAGATAAAGCAGTACTAAAATTGTTGTTACAAAAGGGGAAGAAACAATAATATTTTAACAAGCTATAATTGCAAATAGGTATTCCTGATATGCAGATTACTGAATGGATTGCTCATTTGCCTGCCAAGCAGATAACTCTGGACTTTTTTACTCCATGCCACCATTCACATTCATAACTTCTGTTTTTATTCTATGTGTAGAAGAGATGGAATGAACACATTTGAATGGCATTATTTGTTTAACCACCATCTTCCCAGAGTAGCTATATTTACTAAATACATTGAAAATAATAACATTTGGCACAATGTTCAAGATTCTGTTGTGAAGATTGAGTCCTAGAAAACAAAACCCTACAATAAAACCCTTCACTACCTGAAATCCCCTCTGTTGGCCTGAGCTTGTTACTTAGCAAGTATAGTTTGCTGACAGTGATTTAAAACCAGATACTATAGCATATTAAAATATAAACCTTTGTTGGAATAAGTACAAATTAAATGTTATAGCATAGCTGGCCCCTCTGAGTATAAAACATTATATTGATGCCTAACTGGCTACAGATATTAGAATAAACCATGTTTGACAGTGAAAAAAGGCCTTAGGCAACGTAGCTAGTACCATGTCAAAGGGAGAATGAAACCTTCTTTCTGTTACATATGGTTATTGATCACTGAAACAAATCTGTAAACAAAATACATTGAATATGTCAGCCTCTGCTGCCTTATCTTTCACAAGCAGGCCACTGACATCTCTCAAGAACAAGTAGGCTGGCACTTGAAAGCTATGTAAAACTTCAAAGAAAATGCACTGGAAAAGAGTCTTGGGAAACAGTACTAAAAAAAGTCTGAAGAAAATCAAAATGTCCATTTACAAGTGCAGTATGACATATACTGTACAGCTTTTCATGTCAATTTTAATTGTGAAGGTTTTCTGTTATTTTCAGTTT
This sequence comes from Anas acuta, assembly GCF_963932015.1. NCBI lineage: Eukaryota > Metazoa > Chordata > Aves > Anseriformes > Anatidae > Anas > Anas acuta. Next base: position 153,366,138 of record NC_088979.1, read on the forward strand.
GGTAGTATTCTGTGTTGAGTAGCTTTGAACAAAGAAGCAGCTTTTAACTTTAAGCCTGGCTCAGCAATATGACTTTGCTCTCTGAAGAAGACAATGAATATGTTACTGCCTAGTTGGTGCCATGCTGTAAGATACAACACTCTTTTTATTAATATTTAATTATTATTATATCAGATTTACTATTATTATGCTTTTGTAGGGTTTTAGAATTATTCTTAAGTACATATCCAGTTTGCACTTAAATATGCTGCACAGAAAGAGCAAATTAATAGATATTAACAGAGGGGATAGATATGGAGGTAGGGAAAGAAGTGTGTGTGCATGGAGGGAAGGGTTAGAGAGACAGACAAAGACAAAAGAGAGACAGAAATAGATCTCTTTAGAAGACCAGAACAATCAGGATTCCAGATCAGAAGAAAGAGCACTTTCTTGGTAGCAGAAGATAGCCCTCTCCCATGAAGGCAGTAAAATAATAGAAAATAAAAATCCACAAAGGCAAATTCAACTCCCTATACTAAGGATGTGGCTTTAACATGCTTATTTTTAAATGTTCAGACTTTAACAGGCTTCTGAAAGTCACACAGTGTTAAACCATGTTTCATCAAACATACCACTGGAATTTTTGTGGTTAATTAACAGGTTATAAAGGTTACCTTTATATTTATATAAAATATATTTATATATAAAATATATTTATATAAATATATTTTTATATTTATTTAAGTAACATATTTATATAAAATATATTTAAATTTATAAGGTTCCCTTATAAAAGGGAAGGTTTTAGAAGGTTTTTTTTTTTTTTTTTTTTGTTCCTAGGCAATCCAGAGATGATAACATAAGTTATATTTTATGGTTTTTGTTTGCTTGTTTTTTACCAGATATTTTAAAAAATATTTGTTATTTTTATGTTATTAAAAACAAGTACATTCATATTGTATTTTCGTTAAATAAGTAACAATTGTAATACTGTTCTATGATCAATTATAAAATAAAAATGGAATGCTTTCTATTTCCAAAGGGAATATTCACCACTGAACTGAAGAAAAAATATTTTTCATATTGCTCATTAGCTACTGTTTCATCCATACTATTCTACCAATAAATCTATCTGTTTTTCATGTTGCTCATGAACACTATTGCAAAAAAAAGCTAAGTTGAATAAATCATTAAGGAAAGAAGGAGGTAAAAGTAGAATTTAAATAATAGTTTAAATTCTACTTTAAACTTTAAATTTCATTCTTTGAAATATATTTTTGAACACTTTGAATTAAGCATTTAGTCATATTCACCAAAAAGTCTAACATTATGCGAGGTAAAATTTTTTCCAACACCTTTTTTTTTTTTTTTTTTAAAGTCTGTCAATATCCCAAATTCAAATAAATGTATCTGACAATGGGATATTTTTACTTGCATGGGTATCTTGTCCAGTAGTGCCTCTTTAGTACAATGATATATTATTACTAGCTGATGCCTATTTGCCTATACTGTCTGAAGTGACAGTTTGAAATATCATTGTTCCATATCAGTGTACAAATGGTAACACCATCATAACTGGCAGCAGTCACCTTTTTTATTAGTCAACTCATGAGAAAGATTATGAGCAGGAAAGAACAAGTATTAACTATTATTGACATTATTATTATTATTACCATTACCATTATCATTATCATCATTATATATATATATTTTTATTTTGTTTCCTCGGATAAAATTGAAGATATGGGCATGGTAGCAGTGAATAAAAATTTTACTGTTTCTATTTACTTTACTCATTTCTGTGAATGAATGCAAGTTTAGAGCTCAAGGTTTGCAATTTGACATGTTTGATAAGTACTGTAATTGAGCATGTATGTAAAACTGTATATTAGATGCTGTCTCATTTCTTTATTTCATCTCAGCAGCAATAATTGTATCTTTGTTAAAATTAGTCATTTTGGGGAGAAAATGAAGGAACCCAGAAGACTGGGTGACTATATCTTGTTTTAAATAAATTGTTTTAATATTACATGAAGACAACAAATTAAGATATGCAAAGATGATTTACCACAGGATGATTGTATTTGATGAAACTAGTAAATTTTTCTGGTAAATCATTTTCTAAGTAAAGAAAATCTGACAAATGTTATCTGTTTATCAGTAACAATTTCACTTGAAGGTTTTTAGTTAACCTGGACTGAGAAGAATTGTATAGGTGGATGAAAAAGGTATCAGGGAGAAGGCATTTGAAAAGAAGCAGCCAGGACAGGTCTTCACTACTTTGCAAACTAAAGCTTTGCAAATTCTTGAGGCTGACTGGATTCAAAATTTCATGAAAGATTTTGCCACAAAAAATAGAAAAGTGACAATAAAACAAAGATAAAAAGGTATAACCAGTTCTTTATGCATTTCCATATAGAAAAACTGGGTGACCTAGTGTATTGCAGTAATTTAAACAATATGTCATTCTATATAGTAAAGTGCATGGTCATGCACATAAAGAATATGTGTATTTTAATTTTTGGTAGGCTTGCTGTGAGCTGTCAACATGATGCAGCTCTGAAAACGGAGATGGTAGGTTTAACAGAGAGGATAGATATGGAGATAGGGAGAGAGTTGTGTTTATGTTGGGGGAGGAAGACTTTTCCATGAGAAAGTGTAGTACAAGATACTGGGTTCAGCTCAGAGGCATAATGTGAGCAGTTGTGCTCCCCTACGTACAAGAAGAAATGCAGATTCTTTAGAGAACTGTTATGAGAAGAGACTAGAACAGCTTTTCTTAATTATGATAGTAAAAAGAAAGCTTAGAAAATATTTTTTCTCTACGTAAAAAGCTCATGGAATTGAACACTGGGGAGTAAAAAGATGACTATTTTAGCTGAAAAGCAATATTTGGCACTTGAACAAAGGTAAGTAAAGTGGTCATTAGTAAGTCTAAGTTGGAAATTAGTAAAAAGATTTTTAACCATCAAAGGAGTGAGGTTTGGACAAAACTTCTACCATGTAGTAATGGGAGCCAAAATGCCTAAATAATTTTAAGGTAGAGCTTGATGATACATAAACAGGTCTGCGCTGTGTGGTTTCGTTTGAAAGAAAGTGTATTTGATACACTGTGAGGCTCCTTCAGGTTTTTATCAATATCTTTTAGGAAGAGAGTATTTCTAGAGTTATGCATCTGAAATAACTATTCTATATCAAACTATTTATGACTTCAGTAACTAAACATACAATAAATGACAGGATGATTTTCTGAAGTTGAGAGAAGATCGGCATGTTTTAGAGTGTATCTAGATTCATAGTAGAAACTCAGCTAAAAAATGACATTCCTTACATGCTAGTTTCTTTGTAAGTCTTTGTTAGTCATAAACTGGAAGGTTAGAGTCATATTTGCAACTGTTATTTTCTGTCAAATTGCACCTTGATAATTTGGGGAAATAATATGAAAATATTGCACATTTCTACAAACAGAATTGTATATGTATATAATAATGATTATCAATTTCAATGCTGTCTTTTGTTTAGGCAACTTAGTTTCTCATGTGCAAACGTAAATTTCTGCATATGCAAAACTAGGAATTTTATTAAATACAATTTTTTTTTTTTTAAAATCCTTATACCAAATTAAAGTTTTAACTGACGAACAGATTCCTTTACTGAGCTGATCTACATTTTAATACTTGAGAGGATTAGGGCATTATATTTTTATAATTTTAAAAATTATAATTTTTAATTATAATTTTAATTATTGGGGCATTTTTAATTATACATGGGAGATGTATGCATACAATAATGCCTTTTAGGGCCAAGGAAGTTATACCCAGCAAGGTGAAATTCTCTTAGTCTTTTGGGGAGTAGAATACTTGCTTTGTATGACCCACTTCCTTGACTATCCACTATAGGATTTGGCTAACCATCTTTGGGTACATCTGTAACATACATCTGTAAGAAGATTTGCAAATTCCTTCATCTTTACCGTGTTACATACAGCACCAAGCAGACAGTTCTTTAGTGATAATATTTCAGGATCTTTTAAAACAGCCACTTTAGCATTCAGGTGACTTCTGTAAAATACTCAAAAGCAGTCCATATTTTTCTCTTTTGAGGATGTGTACCATAACACTTCAATTCTGCACCTTAATTAACATTTAATTTAAACTATTTGAGTGTAAGAAACACTTTCATATAATCTCTCCCTCTTCAGTCTAGCCTCAAACAAAGTGAAACAATCAAAAAACAGAACAACAACAACAAAATTAGCAAGACATTAGAGCTGTTAATATTTAGTTTGTACATTAAAATCAGATTGAAATTACTGAAATAAATCTTTTTTAAAGTATAATCTAGGTGTACTGAAACAAATGCAAAGTATAAAGGAAATTATTGACAGGGTCATGGTCAACACTAATGTTATTAGCTCTTTAGTCAGATTGTAGCTACTTTGGACTCCATCAAATAGTGAAATTGCCTTCCCAGGGTCAAGAGTCTTCCAAATCCATTTGTTGCAAGCACATTGTGGTGTCATAAACATGTTTATTTGTTCCTGAACATTGTGTTTATGCAAGGCTGTGTATAAGGTTATAATGGATATTTACTGTCTTAGAACGGTATGACTGGTAGGGAGGGATGGGAATAAAGACACATTTCCCTCTTTGTGCTAAAAATAAAAAGAAATTGAACTCACTGAATTTCAGTAGATAACATAAATCAGTATTTTCTAACAAAACAATATAGGGTGAGTCTTCTAATAGAAATGATTTCATATCTTGATGAGTTATAAAACTCCACTTGAAAAATATATAATGTTAATTAGAACAATTGGAGCAATAATTCATTATTACATTTGTCAGAAGACTATAAACAGGGCAAAAGGCAAAGTAAAGCTCCATCTCACCTATCTACATAATACATTAGCAAAAATGTGAAACTATGTTTCTAGTACATAATAAGCTACATGGAATATGGTTCTCTATATGCTGACCTGCATTTCTGGATTGACTTTTGACTGGTGAAAGAGCACAGGAAACACTAAAAAGATATTCAGCTTGTTAGGGTTTAATTTCTGCTATAGTGGTTTTCACCATGGGACCCATTTTCAACAGGGATGCCATCTGATTGCATTAAATGACTAACCTTCTCTGAACTTCAGTGTATACTGAAGGCCTAGTAAGAAAAGATACCAGACTGTCAGAAAAACTTCCCATAAACTTCTTCTAAATGATTTGATGCCCAACACAAAAGAGAAATTATAGCTGTTTTCTTTTCTATGAGACACTTTCTCTTAGGTCCCACTTTGGCAGAATACTTATCCCATGTGTTATTTTAAGCAAAGAAATAGTTCTAATTGACTTCAATGGGACTACTCTGGTGTTTAAGGAATCACATGGGTTTAAATATCTTATTGGATCAGACTTTTAAGTTTTGGAATTTTCACTGGCTGGAGGGGAATTTGCTATTGGGTTGTTGTTTTTACTACTGTGGCAGTAAAATTTGAAACCTCTCTGAATACACTGAGATGGGGAGTTCCAGACTAAAAATGGAAATGTGTGAGATTTAGTTATTGTTCACACATTTTCTTCACATTCACAGCTCAAGTCTAGCAAGTAGTTATGCAGACCCAGACCCTAGGCACACTTTTAACTGTATATAAGCAAGACACACTCTTAACTGTATATAAACATTTATGTGAATAGTCCCAAGTCATTTTATACCTATAGTATAAGAATGAAAAGATTCTATTGAGAGAAAAAAGTGTCTGGAAACTCTAGACACATTTTGGTGATGTGTTGTATGTTTGAGGGTCAATAACTTTCTTGGCATTGATTCCATTAGACACTTCTTCCAGAGCCAATGGGTACTGGCTTTCCTTTGTTTCTCTGCTATAGCTCAGGCATAAAACTAGGCTACTCCATATAAATGCACAACTAAGGTTCAGTTGATTATTTGTTACTAACTACATGTATTGCAGATTGAACTATAATGTGTTAGCTTAAGCCTCTTTCCTTGAGGCTCTTTTGATGTGTTTGACATTTTGTTGTAGATATAGAATAAGCCACTGTGGTTTAGTTGAGGTAGAGTAACTCCCTAAGGCGTGATTATGCAGTCACATGCAAAAGCCCTTTGTTAAAAACATAAATTTGGTATTCTTCCTAATTAAATTTATTGATTATGAAGTTCAAGGGAGACATCAGAACCACATCAGAATATGATAGCTTAAGTGGGGCTGAAAACATGTGCCTATATCCATCTAAAAAACACTTTCAAAATGGCCTTCTCTGCTGAGACTTTTTAATTGCAGAGGGTCCTTTTGGTTGTCTGGTTCAAAGGAAAAGATGTATATAGTAGAATGAATAAGTTCCATAATGTAGCAGATATTAGGAGAATATGTAGCAGATATTAGGAGAATATGTAGCAGATATTAGGAGAATATGTAGCAGATATTAGGAGAAATCTTTAGTTAGAACAACTTGCTGACTCTGCCCAAGGGTTGGACTGCACAGTTTCCAGAGGTCCCTTCCAACCTCTATGGTTCCCTGAACCTATGAATTAAAGCTTGCATTTCAATCACCTTGAAGTTGAGGGGAATGGGTCAACTTCAGGCATGTATTTCTCCCTTTCGGAAGACTAAGAGTAGGCCTTCTTGGCTGATCAAGACTGGCGTGCACTGCCTTTTCTCTAATTGGTTTGTTTAGTGCTGTGTGTGTTCACTGATGCACAGCAGGGAAGCTACTGCCCATCTTAACTGTGCCAGCAGCAAAATATGGGCATATGCTAACAATCCCAGTACCTAGGTCAACATACAGTAGTCATAAATAGTTACACAATAGTATATAATCCATCACATTCAGCCTAAAGAACTGGATTTAATAGAGTAGTTAGATTTTACAAGCATCTGAAATAGCAGTTGGTTAGTAAAACCCCATAAAACTGAGGTTTTATAGTAATACAACATATATATGTATCCATTACACAGCTAATCCTGTCTGATTTTGTTTTTAACAATCAGTTAGTATTTATTGATTGTAATGCCCAATAACTGTCTAGTTAAATTCATAACTAGAAACCTTAATTTGAAGTGGCACTAGAAGTTTGTCATTCAAAGTGTCTCTCAATCAAAAAAGAAGTCTGCTAACATAACCAAAAATATGAAATAAAAAATGCAATATATACAAGACATAGATTGTAAAAATAAATAAATAAATTAAAGCCACATCTATTGAATGAGACTTTTAATTTTTAATTTAATTTTAGTGATTATGTTCAATAAGACAAACAGAAAGCATTTCTTACTGTTTAAGCAGGAACCACAGCTCATGGGCTGTCTGCTCTCTGAATATGTTTCTATATATATGGAAAAGAGAAAATGGCATTGCAAAGAAAGACTGGGTAAAACAAAACATCACAACTATGGTATTTCTTCCTATCTTACCCTTTGTCAAAAGCATTGTAATATTTGAATGCTGTAAAGTATTAGAGAGAAAAAAATATATATATATATATTTTTTTTCTAAATGGGATAAATCAACTAGATGCAACTCAACTGTATACAAATGCAGTTATTGAAGGGGATGCAGAGAGAGTGACTCCTTTAATACCTGCACCTTTGCTTTCAGTATTCTTCAATAGGAAAAGGTGGTCATTAGTCAGCAACTGCAGGTAAAACTGTTTTGCTCTGTAATGCCAAAAATCAGAGTCCTTCTGAATCCTGTGAGTCCTTCTGAATCCAGAAGGCTCCCGCAAATTCCTGAACGAAATGGAAAGCTATACAACATTTACATTATGAATGCAGATTATAGAATAGCCCAATTGTCTTAAGTTTCCAATATTAGATATGTTTGGCTTTGTTAAGGACCCAGAATCCAAGAATTTAATGACGTACTTAAAACACTGCAGGAGTAGACTCTAATTTAGATTATATCTTTGGCTGTACTGTGAATAAATGTAGCAGTTTAGATTCTCTTCAGCAACTGATTTCAGTTGCAGAAAATGTGGAGAGCTGAGACATAAATGATCTCGATTGGCTATTTATCTTGCTTCTTTCACAAAGCATGATGTTTCCAGTATATAAAAATCTTTTCACTGTGAAAGTATTGTTTGATTAATAGAGCTGTAATGGAGGGAAATAGTCACTTTATGAATGAAAAGAAACACACATCTTGACTACTCAAATAGATGTCCAAATTTATATCCAGTTACCCAGATACTGAGCTTGAATTCAATACACTAATATATATATATATAACAAACTTGTTATGTGTCATGTTGTATTGTATCCAATTGCTCCATTAGAAACATTGAAGGTAAAATAGTTGTTAAATAAGTGTTTTTGCACTTTAAAATGCTGCATTTTAAATGCAACAGCTAATAGAATTTTCTCATAACAAGGGACATGATTAATACTCCGTGAGATTAGTAGAACCTGGCTGGTGAGATGACTTTCTATTTTATTTTAACATCTCCAGGGTCAGCAGCCTAAAGCAAGTTCAATTACACCTCCTTGTTTTTAATTTGAAGTAGATTGTCTCATGCTTTAATGCTTCATCCAGAGGTCCTATTTTTCTGCAAGAGTGTTTTTTGGACATTTATATATACAAGCAAAACTGACAGAACACCTGTGAAATTAAAATGTATTTGGAAAAATAAATTCTGTCCTATACCTTGACTTGCCATTAAAATATACCTATGTCTGAGTCAACAATGCTCAAGAAATCTGTTTTACATAAGAATTTGGAGCAGTTGATGTGTTAATCACAGCCTGAGTGGTCTAGATACTTTGTATTTCCTTTTTCTTGTGTGCATATATGACATACAAAGTACATTCCCAAGAGACAGGCGAGCATCTAAGAGTAATAACTAAAGAAAAATAAACAAAAGAAAGTATACCAACATTTGTATAAATATAAATGCTCAAAAAAAGAGAAGGCAAAATAAATCTAGATAGTGCCATAAAGCAAAAGAAATACAGAGGTTGCAAGGGATGCCTGAGGCTGAACTAATACTTCAGGTGGAGGGAATGAAAACTTGATTTATCATCCTTATGGAAATTTGGAAAGGGAGATTGAAAAGCTGAAAATTATTCCTTTCTGGAAATATGATTACAAGCTGACAATCTGAAAATCCATGCAAAATGATATAAAACATAATACAGATCTACTAAAATACTTTGTTTCCCTTTTGACCTTTATTTCAACTCGTTTTTATATGTTAAGATGCACTGACACTTGTCATATGTGAAGATGAAGTAAGGACACAAAGCTCTTACTTTAGTGCCTAAAACTAGACTTAGGTAGAACTGAGGCACCCAAATAAAATAAAACAATTCAGGACATTATGCTATAATGGCTATCTAGTCCTAAAAGCACCAAAAATAAGACACTGAGTTCCTACTTATGGACTTACCTGCTCATACACATACAGAAGAATAGAGACCATTGGAAGTTCCCAGTATTTTAGCTGCATTTGTGACTTAGCAAAGAAATATGAATTTCATTTACTTCAGTACTTAAAACACAGCTGATTTCACTAAAAATCTTGGTAGGTGTGATGGTTTTGCATGTGATAGAGTTAATTTTCTTCATAGTGGCTTGTATGATGCTGTATTTTGGATTTGTGTTGAAAGCAGTGGTGATCCATGGTCTAGTTGTTGCAGAGCAGTGCTTGCATGGAGACAAGGACAAAAGGAAAAGGAGAAAATAGAAGAAATGTTTGCAAGTAGATACACCACATACTATGCTTTGCTTTGTGGCCATCATGAGAGAGCCTTAGACCTCGTGCTGGGAAGCTCTACCAAAGGGATTTTTTTACTGTAAAACTTTTCTTTAGTGGAGCCCCTGGTGAATTTGAAATTCATTCATGCTTGACTTTATTTCTTTTCTTAGAGGAGGCTTTTAAAGGCAGGCAAAATTTGCTTGAATGTTGGAAAGCACAATTTCCCTAGGCAGACAATGAAAGCAGGATAGAAAAAGAGGGCAGAAAGCAGGATATGGGCCTGGCTAAGAACAAAATCAGGGCCTAAACTTCAGAAGAGCCAACTTTCAGCTGTTCAAAGAATTAATGGATGAGATCATGGTATGAATCCTCCTGGAGGCAATGTTAAGGCACATGCAGGACACGGAGGTGAGCTGGGATAGCCAGCATGGCTTCACCAGGGGCAAATTGTACCTGACCAGTCTGGTGCCTTCTATGATGGAGTGACAGCATCAGTTGACAAGGGAAAACTGACTGATGTCATCTACTTGGACTTCTGTAAGGCTTTTGACATGGTCCAATATGACACCCTAATCTCTAAATTGGAAAGGTACGTATTTGAAGGGTGGACCATCCAGTGGATAAGGAATTGGCTTGATGGCCACACCCAGAGATTAGTGGTCAATGGCTCTATGTCCTGGTGGAGGTTCTATGTCCAGGAGGCTGGTGATGAACGATATCCCTCATGGGCCTGTCTTCAAACTGGTGCTTTTCAATATTTTCATCAATGACATAGATAATGGGATTGAGTACACCCTCAGCAAGTTTGCAGATGACACCAAGCTGAGTGGTAGAGTTTATACAACAGAATGAAGGGATGCCATCCAAAATAACCTGGACAAACTTGAGAAGTGGGCCCATGTGGACTAAGTGAGGTTCAACAAGTCCAAATGCAAGGTGCTGCACCTGGGTTACGGCAATGCCAGACAGGAGTACAGACTGGGAGAAGAACTCATGGAGAGCAGCCCTGCAGAGAGAGACTTGGGAGTTATAGTGGACAAAAGGCTCAACATGAGCCAGCAGTGTGCACTTGCCAACTGCATCCTGGGCTGCATTAAAAGAGTTGTGACCAGAAGACTGAGGGAGGTGATTGTCTCCCTCTATTCTGCCCTTGTGAGGTCCTATCTGGAGTACTGCATCCAGGTTTGGGGCCCCCAGCACAAGCAGGGTGTAGATCTATTATAGTGAGTCCAGAGGAGGGCTAGAAAGATGATCAGAGGGCTGGAGTACCTCTCCTATGAAGAAAGGTTGGTAGAGCTGGGGATGTTCAGCCTGGAAGAGAGAAGGCTCTGGAGAGACCTCATTGTGGCCTTCAGTGCTTAAAGGGATCTTTAAAAAAGGACGGAGAAGGACTCTTTACTTGTGTAGATAATGATAGGACAAGGGGGGGTGGTCTTACACTAAAAGAGGATAGATTTAGACATTAGGAGGAAATTCTTCAGTGTAAGGGTAGTGAGACATCAGAACAGGTTGCCCAGAGAAACTGTGGATGCCCCATCCCTGGAGATGTTCAAGGCCAAGCTGGATGGGGCCTTGGCCAATCTATCTAGGGGGTGACATCCCCGCCTATGTCAGTGGGTAGGAGTTAGATGATCTTTAAGGTCCCTTCCAACCCAAACCATTCTATGATTCTAAGACATGATTCAGGTGGCAAAACTGAGTTCGTGAGCAGCTATGAGGATACTTCTTACTTGTTAAAAATACCTGTATTTTTCTAGGAGTTAAGGAAAACTGTGTGCCCTCCAAAGGAGAATTATATTTTTTTTAATGTGGAAACATCATCTTCTTTACCTATCCTTTTTGCATTATGTTACTGTATTTTTAATTTTCTTAAAAATAGGTACGGGAATTCTAGGGTACATGTAGAACAAATGTTCTTGCCATTCTTTTCTAGCACACACCCATGTTTAACTACATTTCAGTTTTCATTCATCATGGAAGTATTGAGGGATGAAAGAATGAGATCTTCTGAGACATTGTAGAGTCTTTTGAGAGTCTTTTCTTCACATTTCCAAGGAGGTGCAGTCTAGAAGCATCCAGAGAATTGCTGAACACTTAAGAACAGGTTCTAACTCTTCATTACTCTCTCTCAGAGTGACAGCAGTTGTTAACTCTGTAACAGCTTCAGCAGTGCCCTCCCAAATGCCACTTTGACTTGCATAAGGCATTAGGTATGTCCTTAACCTGCTGGAGACTCACCACGAGCCTTCATTTCTGAGACACGTTTCACTGCCCTTGGAGCGTCTATCTCCTTCCAGCAGTATAAGTGTCTGTGCATATTTTGACGATGGGTGAGGCCAAGAAAATAACATGATTTGAGGTTTCAGAATTACTACTGCTATGTAACGTTTTCCCCTATTCCTTTGTTCCTAGGTGCAAATGAACTTAAAAGCAAGGCCAAGAAATTCTATTTTGATTTTATTCAGTCTCAGCAAAGAATTCAAGAAAAGATTCCAGATATAGATATGGAACCCACAAGTTATTCATTTTTCCTTGTTGCTCTAGAAATACATTCTGTTGCTTTTAAAATGCTGATATTTGCTTTCTGAATGCAGTGATAGCATACTTTTTCCTCCTTTTTTTTTTTTTTTTTTTTTAAAGATCATTTAAAATTGTCATATAAGTGACACTTTTAAAATAATTTCTGAAATTCAATTTGAGTTAAGGTTGATGCAGACTTCTTTGTATCTAAAGAAATCCTCACATTTTTGGTAGAAAAGATGGTTCTTAAGAAATACGAATTATGTACATAAATCTTGCAAACAGGTTTAATATGTTGAACCTTCACAAGTCGTATATATATACACCTCAGCACATAATTGAGAATATGGCATGTTCAGTACTACCATATCTGAATTGTACACAACTGATAGATGCTTTTTTCATTTCTTCATTACATCTTACTGCTTCTGATGCAATTGGTCTTCTGGCTTCCTGGACATGCACAGCATCATTTAAACCCTGCAGATACAAAATACAATTGCTAAAGTCATCCTTTTTCTTGCTAAATTGCTAAAGTCATCTTTTCCATCTAATTTGTTTACCACTTCAACTGATAAACCTCGATGCAATCCCCATTTCATCTCTTTTTCAAATGTAATGTTTTTGACTTAGAATTTGACCTTGAAAACAGTTGAAACTTGCAGCTTGATTCAGCAAAGCATTTATTCGCCTTCCCAATGAAAAGTGGTTGCACTGACTACTTTCATTCTTCAGCTGAACACACTAAATGTTCATTATTATTTTTATTTTATTTTGTTTTGTTTTGTTAGTAACCACTTTGAACAATTCTCAGTCTATCCCATAGTTAGAGTTATATTATTCAGTTATATTATTCAGAGTATTCAGTGCCTGATACATTTATTAAAACTAAACCAGCCCATGCTATGTAATTTAAATTATGCATAGTTTTCTTAACTATTTAATTACTGACCTGTAGTTCATGAAATTTTATTTTTTTTTTTCCAGCTTACTTTCTACCCTCCAATCTTTAGCATAATCCTTTCATTTCAACTGTGCTTTTTAGTACCATCTAAGTGCTGTACATCAGAAAATACATAACTGAATTAATTAATATACACACACTTGTTTAGAAATAACATATTTTTTCACTTATTTTTCATATTATCCTAGACAGTTTTTGGGCTTAATACTTTTATGCCAATATTTTCACAAAGATTAACTGATTTTAACATTTGAACACAATTTAATTTTTCTTGCAAAAATCCCTGTGGCTAAGTATCAGTTTTACTAGATAATAAGACTTTTTATTATTCTTGAAAATGTTTTACCATTATTATCTTGTATTGCACAGAATAAGAAGATGCTATGAAGGATATTACTGTGTATGCTTTCTCATCCTATTTATCACAATAACTTGAGTATAAGAACAATAACCTAGTATTACGTCTGAGATCCCTCTGAGATTTAAAATTTTTAGTACCGTGGAAACAGTCTTGTGGGCTGATGCCAGCATATGTTCCTGGAAACATTTACAGTGATACAGCTTCAGCAGAGACAGTAATGGTATAAACAGGGCAAAGGAAATACCAGAAATGTTGCAGATGTTATTGATTATATGCCTTGGAGAATATTCCACTTTTGTATTTTGAGTCCTGTCAGTGTAAATCAAAAGGTGATGATGTTGTCAGTAAGATATATCACAGTTAGAATAATGTGCAATGACAGCAGTCCCACTACACTGATTGAACAGATTGTGATTTTAGAAATGGAGAAGACATCCATAGCGTAGATGAGGTATTGTAAACCAGAGGAAAATAATCTGATTTAAACATACTAATCATTGTGACCTGCGATTCAACTTATGCTGAAAGTTCATATGGCTGATAGGGTCATATCAACTTTATGTTAAACTGATATGGCTGCTTTAGGTTGAATTGACTGGCACATTGGAACTTAATGTAGGTCTTATTTCTGTTGTATCTGTTTGCAGCTTTCATTCTTTCTCAAAATGTGGAAGCTGTAGTACTAATTTTTAGGATCACTAATGAATATACAGCAAAGGCAAGCACAAGAATCTGTATTTAAAAGACAACACTCCATTAGATGGTGAAGTATGGCATATACCTAAATAAAAGTTTTTTTGAATTTGTGAAATCAAATCTACCAAAAGCTACATTACTACTTTTAGAATTCACATTTTAAACACACAGTTGAAATATTTCCTAATTTTTAAAGCTTTCACAGTCATCATTATGGATAAAACTAGGTAGATATGTTAATATGGAACAAAGTTCTGTAATAAAAATGTGCTAAGAATGCGAGTTAATTTTGAAGTAAAACATGCCTCTCTTGCCTTTTGAAACATGTAAATTATAACACCACCTGCAAAAAATCCCTTGAGAACAGATTAGCCCTACAAGTTTGTATAAAAATAGGACTAGAAGGAAATTACCAAGGTTTGGAAATTAAGGTGCAATTAACGTGCACTGACACGTCTATTCCTTTGAAATTACACATTATATATACATTTACACTGAAAGGTTTTAGCAAAGAAAATCAACTGATTAGCGCTTTGTCAAAAAATGCTGCAAAATAATCTGCTGCAAAATACCTTTATTTTGAACGAGAAAAGTGGATATCAAGAAAGATGAATACCATTATTTATACATTTTATTTAACAATTACTGTTTAAAAACAGCAGCAAGGAAAAGATCCCATTGTGATCTTGTGCAGTTAAATCAGACCTCTGGTAATTATCAGTGAATACAAAAAAGAAAGTTAAGAAATATTTTAGTGGCTAGATATCAGACAAGATATATGTAGATATACAAAATTCTTGTAACCTATTGGAAAATACAATAGTTCCGTAAGTTTTAAGACGTTGTGCAGATTTGAGGAGCTGAAACATCACATATGACATTCATTCAAAAATAGACAACTACAGATTTAAAATTCATGCAGAGTAGATAATTGAATGACTGCATTTTAATAGTTGGTGCAGAGCTCCCCTTATTCCGTGGGGGAGCTGCAGCCCTGCAGCTGCAGTGGCAAGGCAGAAGAGACAGGACACATGGGAGATGTGATGAAGCTGCCATGCCTGTTGGCATTGAGACTTCCATCTGAAAGGTAGGGCAAGATGGATTAGAGAGGAGGCAAGAGGTGCAGGGCTGCCTTTTGCAAGGTTACGGGGAAGTTGTGTGTACCTTGAGTGGCACGAGAGGTTAGAAAGATGTGGTGTGTTTCTGAGCTCCCTTTCTCCATGTCTCTTGGCACATCGCAATGGTGTTGGAGGGCATGAGAGCGTCGAGCGCAGGTGTGTGGTGCCGAGCTCTGGGTGTCCGCAGCTCTGGGGAAGTTGTAGGTCCCTGTGCAAACCGTGAGAGGTGCCGCGTGGTGCAGAGCTGAACCGTCGCCCATGACGGTGTGGAAGGTGGAGCTGACAGGAAGAGCACGGGAGGTTGGAGATAGCCTGGTTGTAGTGGAGCTGCTGGTCTCCATGAGTCTGCAATCCTTTCTTGTGCCTGCGAAGAAGAGACTTTGCTGGAGAACAGGTTGGAGTTGCGCAGCTCCCTGTGTCCATGCCTAGGGGTCCCTTGAATCTGACAGGCGCCCTTCAGAGGCGGCAGCATTCTGCCTCGTGTTTGTGACCCGACCAGATGGGTTTGCAGGTCCCTGGGAGGCCCTGGAGAGCTTCTCGAGCTGCCTTTTGGGAATCTCTCTCTATGCAACGCTTTGGGCATGGTGCTGCTTGAGATGGGAACATGCATAATTACCGAGTGCTTGGGTGGCATGGAGCGCCGTGTCCTGAGCCGTGGGGACCTTCCAGCTGCCAGGGAATAAAGGAGAGGTTAGAGAGAGAATGTGTGGTGGGAAGCCTTTGGAACCTTCCAGCCAACTTCCACACGGGGAGGGGCTTCAATCTGCGGTGTTTTTCCGAGATCCCTTTGCCGGTAGCAGTTGCGCCGTTGTGGTGGCCTGGGAGAGAACGACAGGTTTGATAGGAGGCTTGTTGGTGCCTTGTCTGGGTGTGACACAGGGATAGGCAAGTGGAAGGGGCCTGTGCTTACCATGAGAGACCCGAGTGCAAGATGCTGGGTGGTTGGCCGCCCCTCTTTTCCACGCCCGCGGAGTCCCTTTTTGTGCCTGTCAAGAGGAGGACGTGTTAGAGAAGTGGCAGGAGTTGCGGAGCACCCTGTGTTGATGCTTGTGGGAAGCTTGCACCAGACACGGAGGCGCTGAGAAGTGGCAGCGAGTCGGCCTTGTGTCTGTGTCCTCACCATGTGGATTTGCAGCTCCCTGAGAAGACGTTGACAGGTTGTGGATCTTGCTTGTGCGAGGCTCCCTTTGCCCAGGGCTTTGGGCATTGTCCTGTTGCCGCTAGTTGGGGAATGGCTGCTTGGCGTGGAGCGCTCTCTGTGCACAGGCAGTGGGACCTTGAAGTTGCTGCGGGAGAGGAAATGGGAGGTTAGAGAGGTGGTCAGTGGCTGAGATCTCCCTTTGTCCACAGCTGGTGGTGTCAGCTGCAAGGGAGCCCCTAAGAGATACCCTTGAAGTGGGTGGGGCGGACTTACCTATTTCTGTGGCCTTGTTCCAGCCCTGTAGCTGCCGTGGCAAGGCAGGAGAGCGAGCAGAGATGGGGCATGTGGTGAAGCTCCTGTGCTCGGCGCCTTTGGGACTTCCATCTGCAAGGTAGGGCAAGATGGGTTAGAGAGGAGGCGAGAGGTGCGGGGCTGCCTTTGTGCAAGGTTACGGGGAAGTTGTGTGTACCTTGAGTGGCACGAGAGGTTAGAAAGATGGGGTGTGTTTCTGAGCTCCCTTTCTCCATGTCTCTTGGCACGTCGCAATGGTGTTGGAGGGCATGAGAGCTTCGAGCGCAGGTGTGTGGTGCCGAGCTCTGGGTGTCCGCAGCTCTGGGGAAGTTGTAGGTCCCTGTGCAGACCGTGAGAGGTGCCGCGTGGTGCAGAGCTGACCCGTTGCCCATGACGGTGTGGAAGGTGGAGCTGACAGGAAGAGCACGGGAGGTTGGAGATAGCCTGGTTGTAGTGGAGCTGCTGGTCTCCATGAGTCTGCAATCCTTTCTTGTGCCTGCGAAGAAGAGACTTTGCTGGAGAACAGGTTGGAGTTGCGCAGCTCCCTGTGTCCATGCCTAGGGGTCCCTTGAATCTGACAGGCGCCCTTCAGAGGCGGCAGCATTCTGCCTCGTGTTTGTGACCCGACCAGATGGGTTTGCAGGTCCCTGGGAGGCCCTGGAGAGCTTCTCGAGCTGCCTTTTGGGAATCTCTCTCTATGCAACGCTTTGGGCATGGTGCTGCTTGAGATGGGAACATGCATAATTACCGAGTGCTTGGGTGGCATGGAGCGCCGTGTCCTGAGCCGTGGGGACCTTCCAGCTGCCAGGGAATAAAGGAGAGGTTAGAGAGAGAATGTGTGGTGGGAAGCCTTTGGAACCTTCCAGCCAACTTCCACACGGGGAGGGGCTTCAATCTGCGGTGTTTTTCCGAGATCCCTTTGCCGGTAGCAGTTGCGCCGTTGTGGTGGCCTGGGAGAGAACGACAGGTTTGATAGGAGGCTTGTTGGTGCCTTGTCTGGGTGTGACACAGGGATAGGCAAGTGGAAGGGGCCTGTGCTTACCATGAGAGACCCGAGTGCAAGATGCTGGGTGGTTGGCCGCCCCTCTTTTCCACGCCCGCGGAGTCCCTTTTTGTGCCTGTCAAGAGGAGGACGTGTTAGAGAAGTGGCAGGAGTTGCGGAGCACCCTGTGTTGATGCTTGTGGGAAGCTTGCACCAGACACGGAGGCGCTGAGAAGTGGCAGCGAGTCGGCCTTGTGTCTGTGTCCTCACCATGTGGATTTGCAGCTCCCTGAGAAGACGTTGACAGGTTGTGGATCTTGCTTGTGCGAGGCTCCCTTTGCCCAGGGCTTTGGGCATTGTCCTGTTGCCGCTAGTTGGGGAATGGCTGCTTGGCGTGGAGCGCTCTCTGTGCACAGGCAGTGGGACCTTGAAGTTGCTGCGGGAGAGGAAATGGGAGGTTAGAGAGGTGGTCAGTGGCTGAGATCTCCCTTTGTCCACAGCTGGTGGTGTCAGCTGCAAGGGAGCCCCTAAGAGATACCCTTGAAGTGGGTGGGGCGGACTTACCTATTTCTGTGGCCTTGTTCCAGCCCTGTAGCTGCCGTGGCAAGGCAGGAGAGCGAGCAGAGATGGGGCATGTGGTGAAGCTCCTGTGCTCGGCGCCTTTGGGACTTCCATCTGCAAGGTAGGGCAAGATGGGTTAGAGAGGAGGCGAGAGGTGCGGGGCTGCCTTTGTGCAAGGTTACGGGGAAGTTGTGTGTACCTTGAGTGGCACGAGAGGTTAGAAAGATGTGGTGTGTTTCTGAGCTCCCTTTCTCCATGTCTCTTGGCACATCGCAATGGTGTTGGAGGGCATGAGAGCTTCGAGCGCAGGTGTGTGGTGCCGAGCTCTGGGTGTCCGCAGCTCTGGGGAAGTTGTAGGTCCCTGTGCAGACCGTGAGAGGTGCCGCGTGGTGCAGAGCTGACCCGTTGCCCATGACGGTGTGGAAGGTGGAGCTGACAGGAAGAGCACGGGAGGTTGGAGATAGCCTGGTTGTAGTGGAGCTGCTGGTCTCCATGAGTCTGCAATCCTTTCTTGTGCCTGCGAAGAAGAGACTTTGCTGGAGAACAGGTTGGAGTTGCGCAGCTCCCTGTGTCCATGCCTAGGGGTCCCTTGAATCTGACAGGCGCCCTTCAGAGGCGGCAGCATTCTGCCTCGTGTTTGTGACCCGACCAGATGGGTTTGCAGGTCCCTGGGAGGCCCTGGAGAGCTTCTCGAGCTGCCTTTTGGGAATCTCTCTCTATGCAACGCTTTGGGCATGGTGCTGCTTGAGATGGGAACATGCATAATTACCGAGTGCTTGGGTGGCATGGAGCGCCGTGTCCTGAGCCGTGGGGACCTTCCAGCTGCCAGGGAATAAAGGAGAGGTTAGAGAGAGAATGTGTGGTGGGAAGCCTTTGGAACCTTCCAGCCAACTTCCACACGGGGAGGGGCTTCAATCTGCGGTGTTTTTCCGAGATCCCTTTGCCGGTAGCAGTTGCGCCGTTGTGGTGGCCTGGGAGAGAACGACAGGTTTGATAGGAGGCTTGTTGGTGCCTTGTCTGGGTGTGACACAGGGATAGGCAAGTGGAAGGGACCTGTGCTTACCATGAGAGACCCGAGTGCAAGATGCTGGGTGGTTGGCCGCCCCTCTTTTCCACACCCGCGGAGTCCCTTTTTGTGCCTGTCAAGAGGAGGACGTGTTAGAGAAGTGGCAGGAGTTGCGGAGCACCCTGTGTTGATGCTTGTGGGAAGCTTGCACCAGACACGGAGGCGCTGAGAAGTGGCAGCGAGTCGGCCTTGTGTCTGTGTCCTCACCATGTGGATTTGCAGCTCCCTGAGAAGACGTTGACAGGTTGTGGATCTTGCTTGTGCGAGGCTCCCTTTGCCCAGGGCTTTGGGCATTGTCCTGTTGCCGCTAGTTGGGGAATGGCTGCTTGGCGTGGAGCGCTCTCTGTGCACAGGCAGTGGGACCTTGAAGTTGCTGCGGGAGAGGAAATGGGAGGTTAGAGAGGTGGTCAGTGGTTGAGATCTCCCTTTGTCCACAGCTGGTGGTGTCAGCTGTCAGGGAAATCCTAAGAGATACCCTTGAAGGTGGGAGGGGCGGACTCATCTTTTTCTGTGGCCTTGTTCCAGCCCTGTAGCTGCCGTGGCAAGGCAGGAGAGCGAGCAGAGATGGGGCATGTGGTTAAGCTCCTGTGCTCGGCGCCTTTGGGACTTCCATCTGCAAGGTAGGGCAAGATGGGTTAGAGAGGAGGCGAGAGGTGCGGGGCTGCCTTTGTGCAAGGTTACGGGGAAGTTGTGTGTACCTTGAGTGGCACGAGAGGTTAGAAAGATGGGGTGTGTTTCTGAGCTCCCTTTCTCCATGTCTCTTGGCACATCGCAATGGTGTTGGAGGGCATGAGAGCTTCGAGCGCAGGTGTGTGGTGCCGAGCTCTGGGTGTCCGCAGCTCTGGGGAAGTTGTAGGTCCCTGTGCAGACCGTGAGAGGTGCCGCGTGGTGCAGAGCTGACCCGTTGCCCATGACGGTGTGGAAGGTGGAGCTGACAGGAAGAGCACGGGAGGTTGGAGATAGCCTGGTTGTAGTGGAGCTGCTGGTCTCCATGAGTCTGCAATCCTTTCTTGTGCCTGCGAAGAAGAGACTTTGCTGGAGAACAGGTTGGAGTTGCGCAGCTCCCTGTGTCCATGCCTAGGGGTCCCTTGAATCTGACAGGCGCCCTTCAGAGGCGGCAGCATTCTGCCTCGTGTTTGTGACCCGACCAGATGGGTTTGCAGGTCCCTGGGAGGCCCTGGAGAGCTTCTCGAGCTGCCTTTTGGGAATCTCTCTCTATGCAACGCTTTGGGCATGGTGCTGCTTGAGATGGGAACATGCATAATTACCGAGTGCTTGGGTGGCATGGAGCGCCGTGTCCTGAGCCGTGGGGACCTTCCAGCTGCCAGGGAATAAAGGAGAGGTTAGAGAGAGAATGTGTGGTGGGAAGCCTTTGGAACCTTCCAGCCAACTTCCACACGGGGAGGGGCTTCAATCTGCGGTGTTTTTCCGAGATCCCTTTGCCGGTAGCAGTTGCGCCGTTGTGGTGGCCTGGGAGAGAACGACAGGTTTGATAGGAGGCTTGTTGGTGCCTTGTCTGGGTGTGACACAGGGATAGGCAAGTGGAAGGGACCTGTGCTTACCATGAGAGACCCGAGTACAAGATGCTGGGTGGTTGGCCGCCCCTCTTTTCCACACCCGCGGAGTCCCTTTTTGTGCCTGTCAAGAGGAGGACGTGTTAGAGAAGTGGCAGGAGTTGCGGAGCACCCTGTGTTGATGCTTGTGGGAAGCTTGCACCAGACACGGAGGCGCTGAGAAGTGGCAGCGAGTCGGCCTTGTGTCTGTGTCCTCACCATGTGGATTTGCAGCTCCCTGAGAAGACGTTGACAGGTTGTGGATCTTGCTTGTGCGAGGCTCCCTTTGCCCAGGGCTTTGGGCATTGTCCTGTTGCCGCTAGTTGGGGAATGGCTGCTTGGCGTGGAGCGCTCTCTGTGCACAGGCAGTGGGACCTTGAAGTTGCTGCGGGAGAGGAAATGGGAGGTTAGAGAGGTGGTCAGTGGCTGAGATCTCCCTTTGTCCACAGCTGGTGGTGTCAGCTGTCAGGGAGCCCCTAAGAGATACCCTTGAAGTGGGTGGGGCGGACTTACCTATTTCTGTGGCCTTGTTCCAGCCCTGTAGCTGCCGTGGCAAGGCAGGAGAGCGAGCAGAGATGGGGCATGTGGTGAAGCTCCTGTGCTCGGCGCCTTTGGGACTTCCATCTGCAAGGTAGGGCAAGATGGGTTAGAGAGGAGGCGAGAGGTGCGGGGCTGCCTTTGTGCAAGGTTACGGGGAAGTTGTGTGTACCTTGAGTGGCACGAGAGGTTAGAAAGATGTGGTGTGTTTCTGAGCTCCCTTTCTCCATGTCTCTTGGCACATCGCAATGGTGTTGGAGGGCATGAGAGCTTCGAGCGCAGGTGTGTGGTGCCGAGCTCTGGGTGTCCGCAGCTCTGGGGAAGTTGTAGGTCCCTGTGCAGACCGTGAGAGGTGCCGCGTGGTGCAGAGCTGACCCGTTGCCCATGACGGTGTGGAAGGTGGAGCTGACAGGAAGAGCACGGGAGGTTGGAGATAGCCTGGTTGTAGTGGAGCTGCTGGTCTCCATGAGTCTGCAATCCTTTCTTGTGCCTGCGAAGAAGAGACTTTGCTGGAGAACAGGTTGGAGTTGCGCAGCTCCCTGTGTCCATGCCTAGGGGTCCCTTGAATCTGACAGGCGCCCTTCAGAGGCGGCAGCATTCTGCCTCGTGTTTGTGACCCGACCAGATGGGTTTGCAGGTCCCTGGGAGGCCCTGGAGAGCTTCTCGAGCTGCCTTTTGGGAATCTCTCTCTATGCAACGCTTTGGGCATGGTGCTGCTTGAGATGGGAACATGCATAATTACCGAGTGCTTGGGTGGCATGGAGCGCCGTGTCCTGAGCCGTGGGGACCTTCCAGCTGCCAGGGAATAAAGGAGAGGTTAGAGAGAGAATGTGTGGTGGGAAGCCTTTGGAACCTTCCAGCCAACTTCCACACGGGGAGGGGCTTCAATCTGCGGTGTTTTTCCGAGATCCCTTTGCCGGTAGCAGTTGCGCCGTTGTGGTGGCCTGGGAGAGAACGACAGGTTTGATAGGAGGCTTGTTGGTGCCTTGTCTGGGTGTGACACAGGGATAGGCAAGTGGAAGGGACCTGTGCTTACCATGAGAGACCCGAGTACAAGATGCTGGGTGGTTGGCCGCCCCTCTTTTCCACACCCGCGGAGTCCCTTTTTGTGCCTGTCAAGAGGAGGACGTGTTAGAGAAGTGGCAGGAGTTGCGGAGCACCCTGTGTTGATGCTTGTGGGAAGCTTGCACCAGACACGGAGGCGCTGAGAAGTGGCAGCGAGTCGGCCTTGTGTCTGTGTCCTCACCATGTGGATTTGCAGCTCCCTGAGAAGACGTTGACAGGTTGTGGATCTTGCTTGTGCGAGGCTCCCTTTGCCCAGGGCTTTGGGCATTGTCCTGTTGCCGCTAGTTGGGGAATGGCTGCTTGGCGTGGAGCGCTCTCTGTGCACAGGCAGTGGGACCTTGAAGTTGCTGCGGGAGAGGAAATGGGAGGTTAGAGAGGTGGTCAGTGGTTGAGATCTCCCTTTGTCCACAGCTGGTGGTGTCAGCTGTCAGGGAAATCCTAAGAGATACCCTTGAAGTGGGTGGGGCGGACTTACCTATTTCTGTGGCCTTGTTCCAGCCCTGTAGCTGCCGTGGCAAGGCAGGAGAGCGAGCAGAGATGGGGCATGTGGTGAAGCTCCTGTGCTCGGCGCCTTTGGGACTTCCATCTGCAAGGTAGGGCAAGATGGGTTAGAGAGGAGGCGAGAGGTGCGGGGCTGCCTTTGTGCAAGGTTACGGGGAAGTTGTGTGTACCTTGAGTGGCACGAGAGGTTAGAAAGATGGGGTGTGTTTCTGAGCTCCCTTTCTCCATGTCTCTTGGCACATCGCAATGGTGTTGGAGGGCATGAGAGCTTCGAGCGCAGGTGTGTGGTGCCGAGCTCTGGGTGTCCGCAGCTCTGGGGAAGTTGTAGGTCCCTGTGCAGACCGTGAGAGGTGCCGCGTGGTGCAGAGCTGACCCGTTGCCCATGACGGTGTGGAAGGTGGAGCTGACAGGAAGAGCACGGGAGGTTGGAGATAGCCTGGTTGTAGTGGAGCTGCTGGTCTCCATGAGTCTGCAATCCTTTCTTGTGCCTGCGAAGAAGAGACTTTGCTGGAGAACAGGTTGGAGTTGCGCAGCTCCCTGTGTCCATGCCTAGGGGTCCCTTGAATCTGACAGGCGCCCTTCAGAGGCGGCAGCATTCTGCCTCGTGTTTGTGACCCGACCAGATGGGTTTGCAGGTCCCTGGGAGGCCCTGGAGAGCTTCTCGAGCTGCCTTTTGGGAATCTCTCTCTATGCAACGCTTTGGGCATGGTGCTGCTTGAGATGGGAACATGCATAATTACCGAGTGCTTGGGTGGCATGGAGCGCCGTGTCCTGAGCCGTGGGGACCTTCCAGCTGCCAGGGAATAAAGGAGAGGTTAGAGAGAGAATGTGTGGTGGGAAGCCTTTGGAACCTTCCAGCCAACTTCCACACGGGGAGGGGCTTCAATCTGCGGTGTTTTTCCGAGATCCCTTTGCTGGTAGCAGTTGCGCCGTTGTGGTGGCCTGGGAGAGAACGACAGGTTTGATAGGAGGCTTGTTGGTGCCTTGTCTGGGTGTGACACAGGGATAGGCAAGTGGAAGGGACCTGTGCTTACCATGAGAGACCCGAGTACAAGATGCTGGGTGGTTGGCCGCCCCTCTTTTCCACACCCGCGGAGTCCCTTTTTGTGCCTGTCAAGAGGAGGACGTGTTAGAGAAGTGGCAGGAGTTGCGGAGCACCCTGTGTTGATGCTTGTGGGAAGCTTGCACCAGACACGGAGGCACTGAGAAGTGGCAGCGAGTCGGCCTTGTGTCTGTGTCCTCACCATGTGGATTTGCAGCTCCCTGAGAAGACGTTGACAGGTTGTGGATCTTGCTTGTGCGAGGCTCCCTTTGCCCAGGGCTTTGGGCATTGTCCTGTTGCCGCTAGTTGGGGAATGGCTGCTTGGCGTGGAGCGCTCTCTGTGCACAGGCAGTGGGACCTTGAAGTTGCTGCGGGAGAGGAAATGGGAGGTTAGAGAGGTGGTCAGTGGTTGAGATCTCCCTTTGTCCACAGCTGGTGGTGTCAGCTGTCAGGGAGCCCCTAAGAGATACCCTTGAAGGTGGGAGGGGCGGACTCATCTTTTTCTGTGGCCTTGTTCCAGCCCTGTAGCTGCCGTGGCAAGGCAGGAGAGCGAGCAGAGATGGGGCATGTGGTTAAGCTCCTGTGCTCGGCGCCTTTGGGACTTCCATCTGCAAGGTAGGGCAAGATGGGTTAGAGAGGAGGCGAGAGGTGCGGGGCTGCCTTTGTGCAAGGTTACGGGGAAGTTGTGTGTACCTTGAGTGGCACGAGAGGTTAGAAAGATGGGGTGTGTTTCTGAGCTCCCTTTCTCCATGTCTCTTGGCACATCGCAATGGTGTTGGAGGGCATGAGAGCTTCGAGCGCAGGTGTGTGGTGCCGAGCTCTGGGTGTCCGCAGCTCTGGGGAAGTTGTAGGTCCCTGTGCAGACCGTGAGAGGTGCCGCGTGGTGCAGAGCTGACCCGTTGCCCATGACGGTGTGGAAGGTGGAGCTGACAGGAAGAGCACGGGAGGTTGGAGATAGCCTGGTTGTAGTGGAGCTGCTGGTCTCCATGAGTCTGCAATCCTTTCTTGTGCCTGCGAAGAAGAGACTTTGCTGGAGAACAGGTTGGAGTTGCGCAGCTCCCTGTGTCCATGCCTAGGGGTCCCTTGAATCTGACAGGCGCCCTTCAGAGGCGGCAGCATTCTGCCTCGTGTTTGTGACCCGACCAGATGGGTTTGCAGGTCCCTGGGAGGCCCTGGAGAGCTTCTCGAGCTGCCTTTTGGGAATCTCTCTCTATGCAACGCTTTGGGCATGGTGCTGCTTGAGATGGGAACATGCATAATTACCGAGTGCTTGGGTGGCATGGAGCGCCGTGTCCTGAGCCGTGGGGACCTTCCAGCTGTCAGGGAATAAAGGAGAGGTTAGAGAGAGAATGTGTGGTGGGAAGCCTTTGGAACCTTCCAGCCAACTTCCACACGGGGAGGGGCTTCAATCTGCGGTGTTTTTCCGAGATCCCTTTGCCGGTAGCAGTTGCGCCGTTGTGGTGGCCTGGGAGAGAACGACAGGTTTGATAGGAGGCTTGTTGGTGCCTTGTCTGGGTGTGACACAGGGATAGGCAAGTGGAAGGGACCTGTGCTTACCATGAGAGACCCGAGTGCAAGATGCTGGGTGGTTGGCCGCCCCTCTTTTCCACGCCCGCGGAGTCCCTTTTTGTGCCTGTCAAGAGGAGGACGTGTTAGAGAAGTGGCAGGAGTTGCGGAGCACCCTGTGTTGATGCTTGTGGGAAGCTTGCACCAGACAGGGAGGCGCTGAGAAGTGGCAGCGAGTCGGCCTTGTGTCTGTGTCCTCACCATGTGGATTTGCAGCTCCCTGAGAAGACGTTGACAGGTTGTGGATCTTGCTTGTGCGAGGCTCCCTTTGCCCAGGGCTTTGGGCATTGTCCTGTTGCCGCTAGTTGGGGAATGGCTGCTTGGCGTGGAGCGCTCTCTGTGCACAGGCAGTGGGACCTTGAAGTTGCTGCGGGAGAGGAAATGGGAGGTTAGAGAGGTGGTCAGTGGTTGAGATCTCCCTTTGTCCACAGCTGGTGGTGTCAGCTGTCAGGGAAATCCTAAGAGATACCCTTGAAGGTGGGAGGGGCGGACTCATCTTTTTCTGTGGCCTTGTTCCAGCCCTGTAGCTGCCGTGGCAAGGCAGGAGAGCGAGCAGAGATGGGGCATGTGGTTAAGCTCCTGTGCTCGGCGCCTTTGGGACTTCCATCTGCAAGGTAGGGCAAGATGGGTTAGAGAGGAGGCGAGAGGTGCGGGGCTGCCTTTGTGCAAGGTTACGGGGAAGTTGTGTGTACCTTGAGTGGCACGAGAGGTTAGAAAGATGGGGTGTGTTTCTGAGCTCCCTTTCTCCATGTCTCTTGGCACATCGCAATGGTGTTGGAGGGCATGAGAGCTTCGAGCGCAGGTGTGTGGTGCCGAGCTCTGGGTGTCCGCAGCTCTGGGGAAGTTGTAGGTCCCTGTGCAGACCGTGAGAGGTGCCGCGTGGTGCAGAGCTGACCCGTTGCCCATGACGGTGTGGAAGGTGGAGCTGACAGGAAGAGCACGGGAGGTTGGAGATAGCCTGGTTGTAGTGGAGCTGCTGGTCTCCATGAGTCTGCAATCCTTTCTTGTGCCTGCGAAGAAGAGACTTTGCTGGAGAACAGGTTGGAGTTGCGCAGCTCCCTGTGTCCATGCCTAGGGGTCCCTTGAATCTGACAGGCGCCCTTCAGAGGCGGCAGCATTCTGCCTCGTGTTTGTGACCCGACCAGATGGGTTTGCAGGTCCCTGGGAGGCCCTGGAGAGCTTCTCGAGCTGCCTTTTGGGAATCTCTCTCTATGCAACGCTTTGGGCATGGTGCTGCTTGAGATGGGAACATGCATAATTACCGAGTGCTTGGGTGGCATGGAGCGCCGTGTCCTGAGCCGTGGGGACCTTCCAGCTGTCAGGGAATAAAGGAGAGGTTAGAGAGAGAATGTGTGGTGGGAAGCCTTTGGAACCTTCCAGCCAACTTCCACACGGGGAGGGGCTTCAATCTGCGGTGTTTTTCCGAGATCCCTTTGCCGGTAGCAGTTGCGCCGTTGTGGTGGCCTGGGAGAGAACGACAGGTTTGATAGGAGGCTTGTTGGTGCCTTGTCTGGGTGTGACACAGGGATAGGCAAGTGGAAGGGACCTGTGCTTACCATGAGAGACCCGAGTGCAAGATGCTGGGTGGTTGGCCGCCCCTCTTTTCCACGCCCGCGGAGTCCCTTTTTGTGCCTGTCAAGAGGAGGACGTGTTAGAGAAGTGGCAGGAGTTGCGGAGCACCCTGTGTTGATGCTTGTGGGAAGCTTGCACCAGACACGGAGGCGCTGAGAAGTGGCAGCGAGTCGGCCTTGTGTCTGTGTCCTCACCATGTGGATTTGCAGCTCCCTGAGAAGACGTTGACAGGTTGTGGATCTTGCTTGTGCGAGGCTCCCTTTGCCCAGGGCTTTGGGCATTGTCCTGTTGCCGCTAGTTGGGGAATGGCTGCTTGGCGTGGAGCGCTCTCTGTGCACAGGCAGTGGGACCTTGAAGTTGCTGCGGGAGAGGAAATGGGAGGTTAGAGAGGTGGTCAGTGGTTGAGATCTCCCTTTGTCCACAGCTGGTGGTGTCAGCTGTCAGGGAGCCCCTAAGAGATACCCTTGAAGTGGGTGGGGCGGACTTACCTATTTCTGTGGCCTTGTTCCAGCCCTGTAGCTGCCGTGGCAAGGCAGGAGAGCGAGCAGAGATGGGGCATGTGGTGAAGCTCCTGTGCTCGGCGCCTTTGGGACTTCCATCTGCAAGGTAGGGCAAGATGGGTTAGAGAGGAGGCGAGAGGTGCGGGGCTGCCTTTGTGCAAGGATACGGGGAAGTTGTGTGTACCTTGAGTGGCACGAGTGGTTAGAAAGATGTGGTGTGTTTCTGAGCTCCCTTTCTCCATGTCTCTTGGCACATCGCAATGGTGTTGGAGGGCATGAGAGCTTCGAGCGCAGGTGTGTGGTGCCGAGCTCTGGGTGTCCGCAGCTCTGGGGAAGTTGTAGGTCCCTGTGCAAACCGTGAGAGGTGCCGCGTGGTGCAGAGCTGAACCGTCGCCCATGACGGTGTGGAAGGTGGAGCTGACAGGAAGAGCACGGGAGGTTGGAGATAGCCTGGTTGTAGTGGAGCTGCTGGTCTCCATGAGTCTGCAATCCTTTCTTGTGCCTGCGAAGAAGAGACTTTGCTGGAGAACAGGTTGGAGTTGCGCAGCTCCCTGTGTCCATGCCTAGGGGTCCCTTGAATCTGACAGGCGCCCTTCAGAGGCAGCAGCATTCTGCCTCGTGTTTGTGACCCGACCAGATGGGTTTGCAGGTCCCTGGGAGGCCCTGGAGAGCTTCTCGAGCTGCCTTTTGGGAATCTCTCTCTATGCAACGCTTTGGGCATGGTGCTGCTTGAGATGGGAACATGCATAATTACCGAGTGCTTGGGTGGCATGGAGCGCCGTGTCCTGAGCCGTGGGGACCTTCCAGCTGCCAGGGAATAAAGGAGAGGTTAGAGAGAGAATGTGTGGTGGGAAGCCTTTGGAACCTTCCAGCCAACTTCCACACGGGGAGGGGCTTCAATCTGCGGTGTTTTTCCGAGATCCCTTTGCCGGTAGCAGTTGCGCCGTTGTGGTGGCCTGGGAGAGAACGACAGGTTTGATAGGAGGCTTGTTGGTGCCTTGTCTGGGTGTGACACAGGGATAGGCAAGTGGAAGGGACCTGTGCTTACCATGAGAGACCCGAGTACAAGATGCTGGGTGGTTGGCCGCCCCTCTTTTCCACACCCGCGGAGTCACTTTTTGTGCCTGTCAAGAGGAGGATGTGTTAGAGAAGTGGCAGGAGTTGCGGAGCACCCTGTGTTGATGCTTGTGGGAAGCTTGCACCAGACACGGAGGCACTGAGAAGTGGCAACGAGTCGGCCTTGTGTCTGTGTCCTCACCATGTGGATTTGCAGCTCCCTGAGAAGACGTTGACAGGTTGTGGATCTTGCTTGTGCGAGGCTCCCTTTGCCCAGGGCTTTGGGCATTGTCCTGTTGCCGCTAGTTGGGGAATGGCTGCTTGGCGTGGAGCGCTCTCTGTGCACAGGCAGTGGGACCTTGAAGTTGCTGCGGGAGAGGAAATGGGAGGTTAGAGAGGTGGTCAGTGGTTGAGAGCTCCCTTTGTCCACAGCTGGTGGTGTCAGCTGTCAGGGAGCCCCTAAGAGATACCCTTGAAGGTGGGAGGGGCGGACTCATCTTTTTCTGTGGCCTTGTTCCAGCCCTGTAGCTGCCGTGGCAAGGCAGGAGAGCGAGCAGAGATGGGGCACGTGGTGAAGCTCCTGTGCTCGGCGCCTTTGGGACTTCCATCTGCAAGGTAGGGCAAGATGGGTTAGAGAGGAGGCGAGAGGTGCGGGGCTGCCTTTGTGCAAGGTTACGGGGAAGTTGTGTGTACCTTGAGTGGCACGAGAGGTTAGAAAGATGTGGTGTGTTTCTGAGCTCCCTTTCTCCATGTCTCTTGGCACGTCGCAATGGTGTTGGAGGGCATGAGAGCTTCGAGCGCAGGTGTGTGGTGCCGAGCTCTGGGTGTCCGCAGCTCTGGGGAAGTTGTAGGTCCCTGTGCAGACCGTGAGAGGTGCCGCGTGGTGCAGAGCTGACCCGTTGCCCATGACGGTGTGGAAGGTGGAGCTGACAGGAAGAGCACGGGAGGTTGGAGATAGCCTGGTTTTTGTGGAGCTGCTGGTCTCCATGACTCTGCAATCCTTTCTTGTGCCTGCGAAGAAGAGACTTTGCTGGAGAACAGGTTGGAGTTGCGCAGCTCCCTGTGTCCATGCCTAGGGGTCCCTTGAATCTGACAGGCGCCCTTCAGAGGCGGCAGCATTCTGCCTCGTGTTTGTGACCCGACCAGATGGGTTTGCAGGTCTCTGGGAGGCCCTGGAGAGCTTCTCGAGCTGCCTTTTGGGAATCTCTCTCTATGCAACGCTTTGGGCATGGTGCTGCTTGAGATGGGAACATGCATAATTACCGAGTGCTTGGGTGGCATGGAGCGCCGTGTCCTGAGCCGTGGGGACCTTCCAGCTGCCAGGGAATAAAGGAGAGGTTAGAGAGAGAATGTGTGGTGGGAAGCCTTTGGAACCTTCCAGCCAACTTCCACACGGGGAGGGGCTTCAATCTGCGGTGTTTTTCCGAGATCCCTTTGCCGGTAGCAGTTGCGCCGTTGTGGTGGCCTGGGAGAGAACGACAGGTTTGATAGGAGGCTTGTTGGTGCCTTGTCTGGGTGTGACACAGGGATAGGCAAGTGGAAGGGACCTGTGCTTACCATGAGAGACCCGAGTACAAGATGCTGGGTGGTTGGCCGCCCCTCTTTTCCACACCCGCGGAGTCCCTTTTTGTGCCTGTCAAGAGGAGGACGTGTTAGAGAAGTGGCAGGAGTTGCGGGGCGCCCTGTGTTGATGCTTGTGGGAAGCTTGCACCAGACACGGAGGCGCTGAGAAGTGGCAGCGAGTCGGCCTTGTGTCTGTGTCCTCACCATGTGGATTTGCAGCTCCCTGAGAAGACGTTGACAGGTTGTGGATCTTGCTTGTGCGAGGCTCCCTTTGCCCAGGGCTTTGGGCATTGTCCTGTTGCCGCTAGTTGGGGAATGGCTGCTTGGCGTGGAGCGCTCTCTGTGCACAGGCAGTGGGACCTTGAAGTTGCTGCGGGAGAGGAAATGGGAGGTTAGAGAGGTGGTCAGTGGTTGAGAGCTCCCTTTGTCCACAGCTGGTGGTGTCAGCTGTCAGGGAGCCCCTAAGAGATACCCTCAAAGTGGGTGGGACGGACTTACCTTTTTCTGTGGCCTTGTTCCAGCCCTGTAGCTGCCGTGGCAAGGCAGGAGAGCGAGCAGAGATGGGGCATGTGGTGAAGCTCCTGTGCTCGGCGCCTTTGGGACTTCCATCTGCAAGGTAGGGCAAGATGGGTTAGAGAGGAGGCGAGAGGTGCGGGGCTGCCTTTGTGCAAGGTTACGGGGAAGTTGTGTGTACCTTGAGTGGCACGAGAGGTTAGAAAGATGTGGTGTGTTTCTGAGCTCCCTTTCTCCATGTCTCTTGGCACGTCGCAATGGTGTTGGAGGGCATGAGAGCTTCGAGCGCAGGTGTGTGGTGCCGACCTCTGGGTGTCCGCAGCTCTGGGGAAGTTGTAGGTCCCTGTGCAGACCGTGAGAGGTGCCGCGTGGTGCAGAGCTGACCCGTTGCCCATGACGGTGTGGAAGGTGGAGCTGACAGGAAGAGCACGGGAGGTTGGAGATAGCCTGGTTGTAGTGGAGCTGCTGGTCTCCATGAGTCTGCAATCCTTTCTTGTGCCTGCGAAGAAGAGACTTTGCTGGAGAACAGGTTGGAGTTGCGCAGCTCCCTGTGTCCATGCCTAGGGGTCCCTTGAATCTGACAGGCGCCCTTCAGAGGCGGCAGCATTCTGCCTCGTGTTTGTGACCCGACCAGATGGGTTTGCAGGTCCCTGGGAGGCCCTGGAGAGCTTCTCGAGCTGCCTTTTGGGAATCTCTCTCTATGCAACGCTTTGGGCATGGTGCTGCTTGAGATGGGAACATGCATAATTACCGAGTGCTTGGGTGGCATGGAGCGCCGTGTCCTGAGCCGTGGGGACCTTCCAGCTGCCAGGGAATAAAGGAGAGGTTAGAGAGAGAATGTGTGGTGGGAAGCCTTTGGAACCTTCCAGCCAACTTCCACACAGGGAGGGGCTTCAATCTGCGGTGTTTTTCCGAGATCCCTTTGCCGGTAGCAGTTGCGCCGTTGTGGTGGCCTGGGAGAGAACGACAGGTTTGATAGGAAGCTTGTTGGTGCCTTGTCTGGGTGTGACACAGGGATAGGCAAGTGGAAGGGACCTGTGCTTACCATGAGAGACCCGAGTACAAGATGCTGGGTGGTTGGCCGCCCCCGTTTTCCACGCCCACGGAGTCCCTTTTTGTGCCTGTCAAGAGGAGGACGTGTTAGAGAAGTGGCAGGAGTTGCGGAGCGCCCTGTGTTGATGCTTGTGGGAAGCTTGCACCAGACACGGAGGCGCTGAGAAGTGGCAGCGAGTCGTCCTTGTGTCTGTGTCCTCACCATGTGGATTTGCAGCTCCCTGAGAAGACGTTGACAGGTTGTGGATCTTGCTTGTGCGAGGCTCCCTTTGCCCAGGGCTTTGGGCATTGTCCTGTTGCCGCTAGTTGGGGAATGGCTGCTTGGCGTGGAGCGCTCTCTGTGCACAGGCAGTGGGACCTTGAAGTTGCTGCGGGAGAGGAAATGGGAGGTTAGAGAGGTGGTCAGTGGTTGAGAGCTCCCTTTGTCCACAGCTGGTGGTGTCAGCTGTCAGGGAGCCCCTAAGAGATACCCTTGAAGGTGGGAGGGGCGGACTCATCTTTTTCCGTGGCCTTGTTCCAGCCCTGTAGCTGCCGTGGCAAGGCAGGAGAGCGAGCAGAGATGGGGCACGTGGTGAAGCTCCTGTGCTCGGCGCCTTTGGGACTTCCATCTGCAAGGTAGGGCAAGATGGGTTAGAGAGGAGGCGAGAGGTGCGGGGCTGCCTTTGTGCAAGGTTACGGGGAAGTTGTGTGTACCTTGAGTGGCACGAGAGGTTAGAAAGATGTGGTGTGTTTCTGAGCTCCCTTTCTCCATGTCTCTTGGCACGTCGCAATGGTGTTGGAGGGCATGAGAGCTTCGAGCGCAGGTGTGTGGTGCCGACCTCTGGGTGTCCGCAGCTCTGGGGAAGTTGTAGGTCCCTGTGCAGACCGTGAGAGGTGCCGCGTGGTGCAGAGCTGACCCGTTGCCCATGACGGTGTGGAAGGTGGAGCTGACAGGAAGAGCACGGGAGGTTGGAGATAGCCTGGTTTTTGTGGAGCTGCTGGTCTCCATGACTCTGCAATCCTTTCTTGTGCCTGCGAAGAAGAGACTTTGCTGGAGAACAGGTTGGAGTTGCGCAGCTCCCTGTGTCCATGCCTAGGGGTCCCTTGAATCTGACAGGCGCCCTTCAGAGGCGGCAGCATTCTGCCTCGTGTTTGTGACCCGACCAGATGGGTTTGCAGGTCTCTGGGAGGCCCTGGAGAGCTTCTCGAGCTGCCTTTTGGGAATCTCTCTCTATGCAACGCTTTGGGCATGGTGCTGCTTGAGATGGGAACATGCATAATTACCGAGTGCTTGGGTGGCATGGAGCGCCGTGTCCTGAGCCGTGGGGACCTTCCAGCTGCCAGGGAATAAAGGAGAGGTTAGAGAGAGAATGTGTGGTGGGAAGCCTTTGGAACCTTCCAGCCAACTTCCACACGGGGAGGGGCTTCAATCTGCGGTGTTTTTCCGAGATCCCTTTGCCGGTAGCAGTTGCGCCGTTGTGGTGGCCTGGGAGAGAACGACAGGTTTGATAGGAGGCTTGTTGGTGCCTTGTCTGGGTGTGACACAGGGATAGGCAAGTGGAAGGGACCTGTGCTTACCATGAGAGACCCGAGTACAAGATGCTGGGTGGTTGGCCGCCCCTCTTTTCCACACCCGCGGAGTCCCTTTTTGTGCCTGTCAAGAGGAGGACGTGTTAGAGAAGTGGCAGGAGTTGCGGGGCGCCCTGTGTTGATGCTTGTGGGAAGCTTGCACCAGACACGGAGGCGCTGAGAAGTGGCAGCGAGTCGGCCTTGTGTCTGTGTCCTCACCATGTGGATTTGCAGCTCCCTGAGAAGACGTTGACAGGTTGTGGATCTTGCTTGTGCGAGGCTCCCTTTGCCCAGGGCTTTGGGCATTGTCCTGTTGCCGCTAGTTGGGGAATGGCTGCTTGGCGTGGAGCGCTCTCTGTGCACAGGCAGTGGGACCTTGA
This sequence comes from Anas acuta, assembly GCF_963932015.1. Lineage (NCBI taxonomy): Eukaryota > Metazoa > Chordata > Aves > Anseriformes > Anatidae > Anas > Anas acuta. The sequence goes on from NC_088979.1 coordinate 153,399,971, forward strand.
AGTTGCTGCGGGAGAGGAAATGGGAGGTTAGAGAGGTGGTCAGTGGTTGAGATCTCCCTTTGTCCACAGCTGGTGGTGTCAGCTGTCAGGGAGCCCCTAAGAGATACCCTCAAAGTGGGTGGGACGGACTTACCTTTTTCTGTGGCCTTGTTCCAGCCCTGTAGCTGCCGTGGCAAGGCAGGAGAGCGAGCAGAGATGGGGCATGTGGTGAAGCTCCTGTGCTCGGCGCCTTTGGGACTTCCATCTGCAAGGTAGGGCAAGATGGGTTAGAGAGGAGGCGAGAGGTGCGGGGCTGCCTTTGTGCAAGGTTACGGGGAAGTTGTGTGTACCTTGAGTGGCACGAGAGGTTAGAAAGATGTGGTGTGTTTCTGAGCTCCCTTTCTCCATGTCTCTTGGCACGTCGCAATGGTGTTGGAGGGCATGAGAGCTTCGAGCGCAGGTGTGTGGTGCCGAGCTCTGGGTGTCCGCAGCTCTGGGGAAGTTGTAGGTCCCTGTGCAGACCGTGAGAGGTGCCGCGTGGTGCAGAGCTGACCCGTTGCCCATGACGGTGTGGAAGGTGGAGCTGACAGGAAGAGCACGGGAGGTTGGAGATAGCCTGGTTTTTGTGGAGCTGCTGGTCTCCATGAGTCTGCAATCCTTTCTTGTGCCTGCGAAGAAGAGACTTTGCTGGAGAACAGGTTGGAGTTGCGCAGCTCCCTGTGTCCATGCCTAGGGGTCCCTTGAATCTGACAGGCGCCCTTCAGAGGCGGCAGCATTCTGCCTCGTGTTTGTGACCCGACCAGATGGGTTTGCAGGTCCCTGGGAGGCCCTGGAGAGCTTCTCGAGCTGCCTTTTGGGAATCTCTCTCTATGCAACGCTTTGGGCATGGTGCTGCTTGAGATGGGAACATGCATAATTACCGAGTGCTTGGGTGGCATGGAGCGCCGTGTCCTGAGCCGTGGGGACCTTCCAGCTGCCAGGGAATAAAGGAGAGGTTAGAGAGAGAATGTGTGGTGGGAAGCCTTTGGAACCTTCCAGCCAACTTCCACACGGGGAGGGGCTTCAATCTGCGGTGTTTTTCCGAGATCCCTTTGCCGGTAGCAGTTGCGCCGTTGTGGTGGCCTGGGAGAGAACGACAGGTTTGATAGGAGGCTTGTTGGTGCCTTGTCTGGGTGTGACACAGGGATAGGCAAGTGGAAGGGACCTGTGCTTACCATGAGAGACCCGAGTACAAGATGCTGGGTGGTTGGCCGCCCCTCTTTTCCACACCCGCGGAGTCCCTTTTTGTGCCTGTCAAGAGGAGGACGTGTTAGAGAAGTGGCAGGAGTTGCGGAGCACCTTGTGTTGATGCTTGTGGGAAGCTTGCACCAGACAGGGAGGCGCTGAGAAGTGGCAGCGAGTCGGCCTTGTGTCTGTGTCCTCACCATGTGGATTTGCAGCTCCCTGAGAAGACGTTGACAGGTTGTGGATCTTGCTTGTGCGAGGCTCCCTTTGCCCAGGGCTTTGGGCATTGTCCTGTTGCCGCTAGTTGGGGAATGGCTGCTTGGCGTGGAGCGCTCTCTGTGCACAGGCAGTGGGACCTTGAAGTTGCTGCGGGAGAGGAAATGGGAGGTTAGAGAGGTGGTCAGTGGTTGAGATCTCCCTTTGTCTACAGCTGGCGGTGTCAGCTGTCAGGGAGCCCCTAAGAGATACCCTTGAAGGTGGGAGGGGCGGACTCATCTTTTTCCGTGGCCTTGTTCCAGCCTTGTAGCTGCCGTGGCAAGGCAGGAGAGCGAGCAGAGATGGGGCATGTGGTGAAGCTCCTGTGCTCGGCGCCTTTGGGACTTCCATCTGCAAGGTAGGGCAAGATGGGTTAGAGAGGAGGCGAGAGGTGCGGGGCTGCCTTTGTGCAAGGTTACGGGGAAGTTGTGTGTACCTTGAGTGGCACAAGAGGTTAGAAAGATGTGGTGTGTTTCTGAGCTCCCTTTCTCCATGTCTCTTGGCACGTCACAATGGTGTTGGAGGGCATGAGAGCTTCGAGCGCAGGTGTGTGGTGCCGACCTCTGGGTGTCCGCAGCTCTGGGGAAGTTGTAGGTCCCTGTGCAGACCGTGAGAGGTGCCGCGTGGTGCAGAGCTGACCCGTTGCCCATGACGGTGTGGAAGGTGGAGCTGACAGGAAGAGCACGGGAGGTTGGAGATAGCCTGGTTTTTGTGGAGCTGCTGGTCTCCATGAATCTGCAATCCTTTCTTGTGCCTGCGAAGAAGAGACTTTGCTGGAGAACAGGTTGGAGTTGCGCAGCTCCCTGTGTCCATGCCTAGGGGTCCCTTGAATCTGACAGGCGCCCTTCAGAGGCGGCAGCATTCTGCCTCGTGTTTGTGACCCGACCAGATGGGTTTGCAGGTCCCTGGGAGGCCCTGGAGAGCTTCTCGAGCTGCCTTTTGGGAATCTCTCTCTATGCAACGCTTTGGGCATGGTGCTGCTTGAGATGGGAACATGCATAATTACCGAGTGCTTGGGTGGCATGGAGCGCCGTGTCCTGAGCCGTGGGGACCTTCCAGCTGCCAGGGAATAAAGGAGAGGTTAGAGAGAGAATGTGTGGTGGGAAGCCTTTGGAACCTTCCAGCCAACTTCCACACGGGGAGGGGCTTCAATCTGCGGTGTTTTTCCGAGATCCCTTTGCCGGTAGCAGTTGCGCCGTTGTGGTGGCCTGGGAGAGAACGACAGGTTTGATAGGAGGCTTGTTGGTGCCTTGTCTGGGTGTGACACAGGGATAGGCAAGTGGAAGGGGCCTGTGCTTACCATGAGAGACCCGAGTACAAGATGCTGGGTGGTTGGCCGCCCCTCTTTTCCACGCCCGCAGAGTCCCTTTTTGTGCCTGTCAAGAGGAGGACGTGTTAGAGAAGTGGCAGGAGTTGCGGAGCGCCCTGTGTTGATGCTTGTGGGAAGCTTGCACCAGACACGGAGGCGCTGAGAAGTGGCAGCGAGTCGTCCTTGTGTCTGTGTCCTCACCATGTGGATTTGCAGCTCCCGTAGAAGACGTTGACAGGTTGTGGATCTTGCTTGTGCGAGGCTCCCTTTGCCCAGGGCTTTGGGCATTGTCCTGTTGCCGCTAGTTGGGGAATGGCTGCTTGGCGTGGAGCGCTCTCTGTGCACAGGCAGTGGGACCTTGAAGTTGCTGCGGGAGAGGAAATGGGAGGTTAGAGAGGTGGTCAGTGGTTGAGATCTCCCTTTGTCCACAGCTGGTGGTGTCAGCTGTCAGGGAGCCCCTAAGAGATACCCTTGAAGGTGGGAGGGGCGGACTCATCTTTTTCTGTGGCCTTGTTCCAGCCCTGTAGCTGCCGTGGCAAGGCAGGAGAGCGAGCAGAGATGGGGCACGTGGTGAAGCTCCTGTGCTCGGCGCCTTTGGGACTTCCATCTGCAAGGTAGGGCAAGATGGGTTAGAGAGGAGGCGAGAGGTGCGGGGCTGCCTTTGTGCAAGGTTACGGGGAAGTTGTGTGTACCTTGAGTGGCACGAGAGGTTAGAAAGATGTGGTGTGTTTCTGAGCTCCCTTTCTCCATGTCTCTTGGCACGTCGCAATGGTGTTGGAGGGCATGAGAGCTTCGAGCGCAGGTGTGTGGTGCCGAGCTCTGGGTGTCCGCAGCTCTGGGGAAGTTGTAGGTCCCTGTGCAGACCGTGAGAGGTGCCGCGTGGTGCAGAGCTGACCCGTTGCCCATGACGGTGTGGAAGGTGGAGCTGACAGGAAGAGCACGGGAGGTTGGAGATAGCCTGGTTTTTGTGGAGCTGCTGGTCTCCATGAGTCTGCAATCCTTTCTTGTGCCTGCGAAGAAGAGACTTTGCTGGAGAACAGGTTGGAGTTGCGCAGCTCCCTGTGTCCATGCCTAGGGGTCCCTTGAATCTGACAGGCGCCCTTCAGAGGCGGCAGCATTCTGCCTCGTGTTTGTGACCCGACCAGATGGGTTTGCAGGTCCCTGGGAGGCCCTGGAGAGCTTCTCGAGCTGCCTTTTGGGAATCTCTCTCTGTGCAACGCTTTGGGCATGGTGCTGCTTGAGGTGGGAACATGCATAATTACCGAGTGCTTGGGTGGCATGGAGCGCCGTGTCCTGAGCCGTGGGGACCTTCCAGCTGTCAGGGAATAAAGGAGAGGTTAGAGAGAGAATGTGTGGTGGGAAGCCTTTGGAACCTTCCAGCCAACTTCCACACGGGGAGGGGCTTCAATCTGCGGTGTTTTTCCGAGATCCCTTTGCCGGTAGCAGTTGCGCCGTTGTGGTGGCCTGGGAGAGAACGACAGGTTTGATAGGAGGCTTGTTGGTGCCTTGTCTGGGTGTGACACAGGGATAGGCAAGTGGAAGGGACCTGTGCTTACCATGAGAGACCCGAGTACAAGATGCTGGGTGGTTGGCCGCCCCTCTTTTCCACACCCGCGGAGTCCCTTTTTGTGCCTGTCAAGAGGAGGACGTGTTAGAGAAGTGGCAGGAGTTGCGGGGCGCCCTGTGTTGATGCTTGTGGGAAGCTTGCACCAGACACGGAGGCGCTGAGAAGTGGCAGCGAGTCGGCCTTGTGTCTGTGTCCTCACCATGTGGATTTGCAGCTCCCTGAGAAGACGTTGACAGGTTGTGGATCTTGCTTGTGCGAGGCTCCCTTTGCCCAGGGCTTTGGGCATTGTCCTGTTGCCGCTAGTTGGGGAATGGCTGCTTGGCGTGGAGCGCTCTCTGTGCACAGGCAGTGGGACCTTGAAGTTGCTGCGGGAGAGGAAATGGGAGGTTAGAGAGGTGGTCAGTGGTTGAGATCTGCCTTTGTCTACAGCTGGCGGTGTCAGCTGTCAGGGAGCCCCTAAGAGATACCCTTGAAGGTGGGAGGGGCGGACTCATCTTTTTCCGTGGCCTTGTTCCAGCCTTGTAGCTGCCGTGGCAAGGCAGGAGAGCGAGCAGAGATGGGGCATGTGGTGAAGCTCCTGTGCTCGGCGCCTTTGGGACTTCCATCTGCAAGGTAGGGCAAGATGGGTTAGAGAGGAGGCGAGAGGTGCGGGGCTGCCTTTGTGCAAGGTTACGGGGAAGTTGTGTGTACCTTGAGTGGCACGAGAGGTTAGAAAGATGTGGTGTGTTTCTGAGCTCCCTTTCTCCATGTCTCTTGGCACGTCGCAATGGTGTTGGAGGGCATGAGAGCTTCGAGCGCAGGTGTGTGGTGCCGAGCTCTGGGTGTCCGCAGCTCTGGGGAAGTTGTAGGTCCCTGTGCAGACCGTGAGAGGTGCCGCGTGGTGCAGAGCTGACCCGTTGCCCATGACGGTGTGGAAGGTGGAGCTGACAGGAAGAGCACGGGAGGTTGGAGATAGCCTGGTTTTTGTGGAGCTGCTGGTCTCCATGAATCTGCAATCCTTTCTTGTGCCTGCGAAGAAGAGACTTTGCTGGAGAACAGGTTGGAGTTGCGCAGCTCCCTGTGTCCATGCCTAGGGGTCCCTTGAATCTGACAGGCGCCCTTCAGAGGCGGCAGCATTCTGCCTCGTGTTTGTGACCCGACCAGATGGGTTTGCAGGTCCCTGGGAGGCCCTGGAGAGCTTCTCGAGCTGCCTTTTGGGAATCTCTCTCTATGCAACGCTTTGGGCATGGTGCTGCTTGAGATGGGAACATGCATAATTACCGAGTGCTTGGGTGGCATGGAGCGCCGTGTCCTGAGCCGTGGGGACCTTCCAGCTGCCAGGGAATAAAGGAGAGGTTAGAGAGAGAATGTGTGGTGGGAAGCCTTTGGAACCTTCCAGCCAACTTCCACACGGGGAGGGGCTTCAATCTGCGGTGTTTTTCCGAGATCCCTTTGCCGGTAGCAGTTGCGCCGTTGTGGTGGCCTGGGAGAGAACGACAGGTTTGATAGGAGGCTTGTTGGTGCCTTGTCTGGGTGTGACACAGGGATAGGCAAGTGGAAGGGGCCTGTGCTTACCATGAGAGACCCGAGTACAAGATGCTGGGTGGTTGGCCGCCCCTCTTTTCCACGCCCGCAGAGTCCCTTTTTGTGCCTGTCAAGAGGAGGACGTGTTAGAGAAGTGGCAGGAGTTGCGGAGCGCCCTGTGTTGATGCTTGTGGGAAGCTTGCACCAGACACGGAGGCGCTGAGAAGTGGCAGCGAGTCGTCCTTGTGTCTGTGTCCTCACCATGTGGATTTGCAGCTCCCGTAGAAGACGTTGACAGGTTGTGGATCTTGCTTGTGCGAGGCTCCCTTTGCCCAGGGCTTTGGGCATTGTCCTGTTGCCGCTAGTTGGGGAATGGCTGCTTGGCGTGGAGCGCTCTCTGTGCACAGGCAGTGGGACCTTGAAGTTGCTGCGGGAGAGGAAATGGGAGGTTAGAGAGGTGGTCAGTGGTTGAGATCTCCCTTTGTCCACAGCTGGTGGTGTCAGCTGTCAGGGAGCCCCTAAGAGATACCCTTGAAGGTGGGAGGGGCGGACTCATCTTTTTCTGTGGCCTTGTTCCAGCCCTGTAGCTGCCGTGGCAAGGCAGGAGAGCGAGCAGAGATGGGGCACGTGGTGAAGCTCCTGTGCTCGGCGCCTTTGGGACTTCCATCTGCAAGGTAGGGCAAGATGGGTTAGAGAGGAGGCGAGAGGTGCGGGGCTGCCTTTGTGCAAGGTTACGGGGAAGTTGTGTGTACCTTGAGTGGCACGAGAGGTTAGAAAGATGTGGTGTGTTTCTGAGCTCCCTTTCTCCATGTCTCTTGGCACGTCGCAATGGTGTTGGAGGGCATGAGAGCTTCGAGCGCAGGTGTGTGGTGCCGAGCTCTGGGTGTCCGCAGCTCTGGGGAAGTTGTAGGTCCCTGTGCAGACCGTGAGAGGTGCCGCGTGGTGCAGAGCTGACCCGTTGCCCATGACGGTGTGGAAGGTGGAGCTGACAGGAAGAGCACGGGAGGTTGGAGATAGCCTGGTTGTAGTGGAGCTGCTGGTCTCCATGAGTCTGCAATCCTTTCTTGTGCCTGCGAAGAAGAGACTTTGCTGGAGAACAGGTTGGAGTTGCGCAGCTCCCTGTGTCCATGCCTAGGGGTCCCTTGAATCTGACAGGCGCCCTTCAGAGGCGGCAGCATTCTGCCTCGTGTTTGTGACCCGACCAGATGGGTTTGCAGGTCTCTGGGAGGCCCTGGAGAGCTTCTCGAGCTGCCTTTTGGGAATCTCTCTCTATGCAACGCTTTGGGCATGGTGCTGCTTGAGATGGGAACATGCATAATTACCGAGTGCTTGGGTGGCATGGAGCGCCGTGTCCTGAGCCGTGGGGACCTTCCAGCTGCCAGGGAATAAAGGAGAGGTTAGAGAGAGAATGTGTGGTGGGAAGCCTTTGGAACCTTCCAGCCAACTTCCACACGGGGAGGGGCTTCAATCTGCGGTGTTTTTCCGAGATCCCTTTGCCGGTAGCAGTTGCGCCGTTGTGGTGGCCTGGGAGAGAACGACAGGTTTGATAGGAGGCTTGTTGGTGCCTTGTCTGGGTGTGACACAGGGATAGGCAAGTGGAAGGGACCTGTGCTTACCATGAGAGACCCGAGTACAAGATGCTGGGTGGTTGGCCGCCCCTCTTTTCCACACCCGCGGAGTCCCTTTTTGTGCCTGTCAAGAGGAGGACGTGTTAGAGAAGTGGCAGGAGTTGCGGGGCGCCCTGTGTTGATGCTTGTGGGAAGCTTGCACCAGACACGGAGGCGCTGAGAAGTGGCAGCGAGTCGGCCTTGTGTCTGTGTCCTCACCATGTGGATTTGCAGCTCCCTGAGAAGACGTTGACAGGTTGTGGATCTTGCTTGTGCGAGGCTCCCTTTGCCCAGGGCTTTGGGCATTGTCCTGTTGCCGCTAGTTGGGGAATGGCTGCTTGGCGTGGAGCGCTCTCTGTGCACAGGCAGTGGGACCTTGAAGTTGCTGCGGGAGAGGAAATGGGAGGTTAGAGAGGTGGTCAGTGTTTGAGATCTCCCTTTGTCCACAGCTGGTGGTGTCAGCTGTCAGGGAGCCCCTAAGAGATACCCTCAAAGTGGGTGGGACGGACTTACCTTTTTCTGTGGCCTTGTTCCAGCCCTGTAGCTGCCGTGGCAAGGCAGGAGAGCGAGCAGAGATGGGGCACGTGGTGAAGCTCCTGTGCTCGGCGCCTTTGGGACTTCCATCTGCAAGGTAGGGCAAGATGGGTTAGAGAGGAGGCGAGAGGTGCGGGGCTGCCTTTGTGCAAGGTTACGGGGAAGTTGTGTGTACCTTGAGTGGCACGAGAGGTTAGAAAGATGTGGTGTGTTTCTGAGCTCCCTTTCTCCATGTCTCTTGGCACGTCGCAATGGTGTTGGAGGGCATGAGAGCTTCGAGCGCAGGTGTGTGGTGCCGAGCTCTGGGTGTCCGCAGCTCTGGGGAAGTTGTAGGTCCCTGTGCAGACCGTGAGAGGTGCCGCGTGGTGCAGAGCTGACCCGTTGCCCATGACGGTGTGGAAGGTGGAGCTGACAGGAAGAGCACGGGAGGTTGGAGATAGCCTGGTTTTTGTGGAGCTGCTGGTCTCCATGAGTCTGCAATCCTTTCTTGTGCCTGCGAAGAAGAGACTTTGCTGGAGAACAGGTTGGAGTTGCGCAGCTCCCTGTGTCCATGCCTAGGGGTCCCTTGAATCTGACAGGCGCCCTTCAGAGGCGGCAGCATTCTGCCTCGTGTTTGTGACCCGACCAGATGGGTTTGCAGGTCCCTGGGAGGCCCTGGAGAGCTTCTCGAGCTGCCTTTTGGGAATCTCTCTCTGTGCAACGCTTTGGGCATGGTGCTGCTTGAGGTGGGAACATGCATAATTACCGAGTGCTTGGGTGGCATGGAGCGCCGTGTCCTGAGCCGTGGGGACCTTCCAGCTGTCAGGGAATAAAGGAGAGGTTAGAGAGAGAATGTGTGGTGGGAAGCCTTTGGAACCTTCCAGCCAACTTCCACACGGGGAGGGGCTTCAATCTGCGGTGTTTTTCCGAGATCCCTTTGCCGGTAGCAGTTGCGCCGTTGTGGTGGCCTGGGAGAGAACGACAGGTTTGATAGGAGGCTTGTTGGTGCCTTGTCTGGGTGTGACACAGGGATAGGCAAGTGGAAGGGACCTGTGCTTACCATGAGAGACCCGAGTACAAGATGCTGGGTGGTTGGCCGCCCCTCTTTTCCACACCCGCGGAGTCCCTTTTTGTGCCTGTCAAGAGGAGGACGTGTTAGAGAAGTGGCAGGAGTTGCGGGGCGCCCTGTGTTGATGCTTGTGGGAAGCTTGCACCAGACACGGAGGCGCTGAGAAGTGGCAGCGAGTCGGCCTTGTGTCTGTGTCCTCACCATGTGGATTTGCAGCTCCCTGAGAAGACGTTGACAGGTTGTGGATCTTGCTTGTGCGAGGCTCCCTTTGCCCAGGGCTTTGGGCATTGTCCTGTTGCCGCTAGTTGGGGAATGGCTGCTTGGCGTGGAGCGCTCTCTGTGCACAGGCAGTGGGACCTTGAAGTTGCTGCGGGAGAGGAAATGGGAGGTTAGAGAGGTGGTCAGTGGTTGAGATCTGCCTTTGTCTACAGCTGGCGGTGTCAGCTGTCAGGGAGCCCCTAAGAGATACCCTTGAAGGTGGGAGGGGCGGACTCATCTTTTTCCGTGGCCTTGTTCCAGCCTTGTAGCTGCCGTGGCAAGGCAGGAGAGCGAGCAGAGATGGGGCATGTGGTGAAGCTCCTGTGCTCGGCGCCTTTGGGACTTCCATCTGCAAGGTAGGGCAAGATGGGTTAGAGAGGAGGCGAGAGGTGCGGGGCTGCCTTTGTGCAAGGTTACGGGGAAGTTGTGTGTACCTTGAGTGGCACGAGAGGTTAGAAAGATGTGGTGTGTTTCTGAGCTCCCTTTCTCCATGTCTCTTGGCACGTCGCAATGGTGTTGGAGGGCATGAGAGCTTCGAGCGCAGGTGTGTGGTGCCGAGCTCTGGGTGTCCGCAGCTCTGGGGAAGTTGTAGGTCCCTGTGCAGACCGTGAGAGGTGCCGCGTGGTGCAGAGCTGACCCGTTGCCCATGACGGTGTGGAAGGTGGAGCTGACAGGAAGAGCACGGGAGGTTGGAGATAGCCTGGTTTTTGTGGAGCTGCTGGTCTCCATGAATCTGCAATCCTTTCTTGTGCCTGCGAAGAAGAGACTTTGCTGGAGAACAGGTTGGAGTTGCGCAGCTCCCTGTGTCCATGCCTAGGGGTCCCTTGAATCTGACAGGCGCCCTTCAGAGGCGGCAGCATTCTGCCTCGTGTTTGTGACCCGACCAGATGGGTTTGCAGGTCCCTGGGAGGCCCTGGAGAGCTTCTCGAGCTGCCTTTTGGGAATCTCTCTCTATGCAACGCTTTGGGCATGGTGCTGCTTGAGATGGGAACATGCATAATTACCGAGTGCTTGGGTGGCATGGAGCGCCGTGTCCTGAGCCGTGGGGACCTTCCAGCTGCCAGGGAATAAAGGAGAAATTAGAGAGAGAATGTGTGGTGGGAAGCCTTTGGAACCTTCCAGCCAACTTCCACACGGGGAGGGGCTTCAATCTGCGGTGTTTTTCCGAGATCCCTTTGCCGGTAGCAGTTGCGCCGTTGTGGTGGCCTGGGAGAGAACGACAGGTTTGATAGGAGGCTTGTTGGTGCCTTGTCTGGGTGTGACACAGGGATAGGCAAGTGGAAGGGGCCTGTGCTTACCATGAGAGACCCGAGTACAAGATGCTGGGTGGTTGGCCGCCCCTCTTTTCCACGCCCGCAGAGTCCCTTTTTGTGCCTGTCAAGAGGAGGACGTGTTAGAGAAGTGGCAGGAGTTGCGGAGCGCCCTGTGTTGATGCTTGTGGGAAGCTTGCACCAGACACGGAGGCGCTGAGAAGTGGCAGCGAGTCGTCCTTGTGTCTGTGTCCTCACCATGTGGATTTGCAGCTCCCGTAGAAGACGTTGACAGGTTGTGGATCTTGCTTGTGCGAGGCTCCCTTTGCCCAGGGCTTTGGGCATTGTCCTGTTGCCGCTAGTTGGGGAATGGCTGCTTGGCGTGGAGCGCTCTCTGTGCACAGGCAGTGGGACCTTGAAGTTGCTGCGGGAGAGGAAATGGGAGGTTAGAGAGGTGGTCAGTGGTTGAGATCTCCCTTTGTCCACAGCTGGTGGTGTCAGCTGTCAGGGAGCCCCTAAGAGATACCCTTGAAGGTGGGAGGGGCGGACTCATCTTTTTCTGTGGCCTTGTTCCAGCCCTGTAGCTGCCGTGGCAAGGCAGGAGAGCGAGCAGAGATGGGGCACGTGGTGAAGCTCCTGTGCTCGGCGCCTTTGGGACTTCCATCTGCAAGGTAGGGCAAGATGGGTTAGAGAGGAGGCGAGAGGTGCGGGGCTGCCTTTGTGCAAGGTTACGGGGAAGTTGTGTGTACCTTGAGTGGCACGAGAGGTTAGAAAGATGTGGTGTGTTTCTGAGCTCCCTTTCTCCATGTCTCTTGGCACGTCGCAATGGTGTTGGAGGGCATGAGAGCTTCGAGCGCAGGTGTGTGGTGCCGAGCTCTGGGTGTCCGCAGCTCTGGGGAAGTTGTAGGTCCCTGTGCAGACCGTGAGAGGTGCCGCGTGGTGCAGAGCTGACCCGTTGCCCATGACGGTGTGGAAGGTGGAGCTGACAGGAAGAGCACGGGAGGTTGGAGATAGCCTGGTTGTAGTGGAGCTGCTGGTCTCCATGACTCTGCAATCCTTTCTTGTGCCTGCGAAGAAGAGACTTTGCTGGAGAACAGGTTGGAGTTGCGCAGCTCCCTGTGTCCATGCCTAGGGGTCCCTTGAATCTGACAGGCGCCCTTCAGAGGCGGCAGCATTCTGCCTCGTGTTTGTGACCCGACCAGATGGGTTTGCAGGTCTCTGGGAGGCCCTGGAGAGCTTCTCGAGCTGCCTTTTGGGAATCTCTCTCTATGCAACGCTTTGGGCATGGTGCTGCTTGAGATGGGAACATGCATAATTACCGAGTGCTTGGGTGGCATGGAGCGCCGTGTCCTGAGCCGTGGGGACCTTCCAGCTGTCAGGGAATAAAGGAGAGGTTAGAGAGAGAATGTGTGGTGGGAAGCCTTTGGAACCTTCCAGCCAACTTCCACACGGGGAGGGGCTTCAATCTGCGGTGTTTTTCCGAGATCCCTTTGCCGGTAGCAGTTGCGCCGTTGTGGTGGCCTGGGAGAGAACGACAGGTTTGATAGGAGGCTTGTTGGTGCCTTGTCTGGGTGTGACACAGGGATAGGCAAGTGGAAGGGACCTGTGCTTACCATGAGAGACCCGAGTACAAGATGCTGGGTGGTTGGCCGCCCCTCTTTTCCACACCCGCGGAGTCCCTTTTTGTGCCTGTCAAGAGGAGGACGTGTTAGAGAAGTGGCAGGAGTTGCGGGGCGCCCTGTGTTGATGCTTGTGGGAAGCTTGCACCAGACACGGAGGCGCTGAGAAGTGGCAGCGAGTCGGCCTTGTGTCTGTGTCCTCACCATGTGGATTTGCAGCTCCCTGAGAAGACGTTGACAGGTTGTGGATCTTGCTTGTGCGAGGCTCCCTTTGCCCAGGGCTTTGGGCATTGTCCTGTTGCCGCTAGTTGGGGAATGGCTGCTTGGCGTGGAGCGCTCTCTGTGCACAGGCAGTGGGACCTTGAAGTTGCTGCGGGAGAGGAAATGGGAGGTTAGAGAGGTGGTCAGTGTTTGAGATCTCCCTTTGTCCACAGCTGGTGGTGTCAGCTGTCAGGGAGCCCCTAAGAGATACCCTCAAAGTGGGTGGGACAGACTTACCTTTTTCTGTGGCCTTGTTCCAGCCCTGTAGCTGCCGTGGCAAGGCAGGAGAGCGAGCAGAGATGGGGCACGTGGTGAAGCTCCTGTGCTCGGCGCCTTTGGGACTTCCATCTGCAAGGTAGGGCAAGATGGGTTAGAGAGGAGGCGAGAGGTGCGGGGCTGCCTTTGTGCAAGGTTACGGGGAAGTTGTGTGTACCTTGAGTGGCACGAGAGGTTAGAAAGATGTGGTGTGTTTCTGAGCTCCCTTTCTCCATGTCTCTTGGCACGTCGCAATGGTGTTGGAGGGCATGAGAGCTTCGAGCGCAGGTGTGTGGTGCCGAGCTCTGGGTGTCCGCAGCTCTGGGGAAGTTGTAGGTCCCTGTGCAGACCGTGAGAGGTGCCGCGTGGTGCAGAGCTGACCCGTTGCCCATGACGGTGTGGAAGGTGGAGCTGACAGGAAGAGCACGGGAGGTTGGAGATAGCCTGGTTTTTGTGGAGCTGCTGGTCTCCATGACTCTGCAATCCTTTCTTGTGCCTGCGAAGAAGAGACTTTGCTGGAGAACAGGTTGGAGTTGCGCAGCTCCCTGTGTCCATGCCTAGGGGTCCCTTGAATCTGACAGGCGCCCTTCAGAGGCGGCAGCATTCTGCCTCGTGTTTGTGACCCGACCAGATGGGTTTGCAGGTCCCTGGGAGGCCCTGGAGAGCTTCTCGAGCTGCCTTTTGGGAATCTCTCTCTATGCAACGCTTTGGGCATGGTGCTGCTTGAGATGGGAACATGCATAATTACCGAGTGCTTGGGTGGCATGGAGCGCCGTGTCCTGAGCCGTGGGGACCTTCCAGCTGTCAGGGAATAAAGGAGAGGTTAGAGAGAGAATGTGTGGTGGGAAGCCTTTGGAACCTTCCAGCCAACTTCCACACGGGGAGGGGCTTCAATCTGCGGTGTTTTTCCGAGATCCCTTTGCCGGTAGCAGTTGCGCCGTTGTGGTGGCCTGGGAGAGAACGACAGGTTTGATAGGAGGCTTGTTGGTGCCTTGTCTGGGTGTGACACAGGGATAGGCAAGTGGAAGGGACCTGTGCTTACCATGAGAGACCCGAGTACAAGATGCTGGGTGGTTGGCCGCCCCTCTTTTCCACACCCGCGGAGTCCCTTTTTGTGCCTGTCAAGAGGAGGACGTGTTAGAGAAGTGGCAGGAGTTGCGGGGCGCCCTGTGTTGATGCTTGTGGGAAGCTTGCACCAGACAGGGAGGCGCTGAGAAGTGGCAGCGAGTCGGCCTTGTGTCTGTGTCCTCACCATGTGGATTTGCAGCTCCCTGAGAAGACGTTGACAGGTTGTGGATCTTGCTTGTGCGAGGCTCCCTTTGCCCAGGGCTTTGGGCATTGTCCTGTTGCCGCTAGTTGGGGAATGGCTGCTTGGCGTGGAGCGCTCTCTGTGCACAGGCAGTGGGACCTTGAAGTTGCTGCGGGAGAGGAAATGGGAGGTTAGAGAGGTGGTCAGTGGTTGAGATCTGCCTTTGTCTACAGCTGGCGGTGTCAGCTGTCAGGGAGCCCCTAAGAGATACCCTTGAAGGTGGGAGGGGCGGACTCATCTTTTTCCGTGGCCTTGTTCCAGCCTTGTAGCTGCCGTGGCAAGGCAGGAGAGCGAGCAGAGATGGGGCATGTGGTGAAGCTCCTGTGCTCGGCGCCTTTGGGACTTCCATCTGCAAGGTAGGGCAAGATGGGTTAGAGAGGAGGCGAGAGGTGCGGGGCTGCCTTTGTGCAAGGTTACGGGGAAGTTGTGTGTACCTTGAGTGGCACGAGAGGTTAGAAAGATGGGGTGTGTTTCTGAGCTCCCTTTCTCCATGTCTCTTGGCACATCGCAATGGTGTTGGAGGGCATGAGAGCTTCGAGCGCAGGTGTGTGGTGCCGAGCTCTGGGTGTCCGCAGCTCTGGGGAAGTTGTAGGTCCCTGTGCAGACCGTGAGAGGTGCCGCGTGGTGCAGAGCTGACCCGTTGCCCATGACGGTGTGGAAGGTGGAGCTGACAGGAAGAGCACGGGAGGTTGGAGATAGCCTGGTTTTTGTGGAGCTGCTGGTCTCCATGACTCTGCAATCCTTTCTTGTGCCTGCGAAGAAGAGACTTTGCTGGAGAACAGGTTGGAGTTGCGCAGCTCCCTGTGTCCATGCCTAGGGGTCCCTTGAATCTGACAGGCGCCCTTCAGAGGCGGCAGCATTCTGCCTCGTGTTTGTGACCCGACCAGATGGGTTTGCAGGTCCCTGGGAGGCCCTGGAGAGCTTCTCGAGCTGCCTTTTGGGAATCTCTCTCTATGCAACGCTTTGGGCATGGTGCTGCTTGAGATGGGAACATGCATAATTACCGAGTGCTTGGGTGGCATGGAGCGCCGTGTCCTGAGCCGTGGGGACCTTCCAGCTGCCAGGGAATAAAGGAGAGGTTAGAGAGAGAATGTGTGGTGGGAAGCCTTTGGAACCTTCCAGCCAACTTCCACACGGGGAGGGGCTTCAATCTGCGGTGTTTTTCCGAGATCCCTTTGCCGGTAGCAGTTGCGCCGTTGTGGTGGCCTGGGAGAGAACGACAGGTTTGATAGGAGGCTTGTTGGTGCCTTGTCTGGGTGTGACACAGGGATAGGCAAGTGGAAGGGACCTGTGCTTACCATGAGAGACCCGAGTACAAGATGCTGGGTGGTTGGCCGCCCCTCTTTTCCACACCCGCGGAGTCCCTTTTTGTGCCTGTCAAGAGGAGGACGTGTTAGAGAAGTGGCAGGAGTTGCGGGGCGCCCTGTGTTGATGCTTGTGGGAAGCTTGCACCAGACAGGGAGGCGCTGAGAAGTGGCAGCGAGTCGGCCTTGTGTCTGTGTCCTCACCATGTGGATTTGCAGCTCCCTGAGAAGACGTTGACAGGTTGTGGATCTTGCTTGTGCGAGGCTCCCTTTGCCCAGGGCTTTGGGCATTGTCCTGTTGCCGCTAGTTGGGGAATGGCTGCTTGGCGTGGAGCGCTCTCTGTGCACAGGCAGTGGGACCTTGAAGTTGCTGCGGGAGAGGAAATGGGAGGTTAGAGAGGTGGTCAGTGGTTGAGATCTGCCTTTGTCTACAGCTGGCGGTGTCAGCTGTCAGGGAGCCCCTAAGAGATACCCTTGAAGGTGGGAGGGGCGGACTCATCTTTTTCCGTGGCCTTGTTCCAGCCTTGTAGCTGCCGTGGCAAGGCAGGAGAGCGAGCAGAGATGGGGCATGTGGTGAAGCTCCTGTGCTCGGCGCCTTTGGGACTTCCATCTGCAAGGTAGGGCAAGATGGGTTAGAGAGGAGGCGAGAGGTGCGGGGCTGCCTTTGTGCAAGGTTACGGGGAAGTTGTGTGTACCTTGAGTGGCACGAGAGGTTAGAAAGATGGGGTGTGTTTCTGAGCTCCCTTTCTCCATGTCTCTTGGCACATCGCAATGGTGTTGGAGGGCATGAGAGCTTCGAGCGCAGGTGTGTGGTGCCGACCTCTGGGTGTCCGCAGCTCTGGGGAAGTTGTAGGTCCCTGTGCAGACCGTGAGAGGTGCCGCGTGGTGCAGAGCTGACCCGTTGCCCATGACGTTGTGGAAGGTGGAGCTGACAGGAAGAGCACGGGAGGTTGGAGATAGCCTGGTTTTTGTGGAGCTGCTGGTCTCCATGACTCTGCAATCCTTTCTTGTGCCTGCGAAGAAGAGACTTTGCTGGAGAACAGGTTGGAGTTGCGCAGCTCCCTGTGTCCATGCCTAGGGGTCCCTTGAATCTGACAGGCGCCCTTCAGAGGCGGCAGCATTCTGCCTCGTGTTTGTGACCCGACCAGATGGGTTTGCAGGTCCCTGGGAGGCCCTGGAGAGCTTCTCGAGCTGCCTTTTGGGAATCTCTCTCTATGCAACGCTTTGGGCATGGTGCTGCTTGAGATGGGAACATGCATAATTACCGAGTGCTTGGGTGGCATGGAGCGCCGTGTCCTGAGCCGTGGGGACCTTCCAGCTGCCAGGGAATAAAGGAGAGGTTAGAGAGAGAATGTGTGGTGGGAAGCCTTTGGAACCTTCCAGCCAACTTCCACACGGGGAGGGGCTTCAATCTGCGGTGTTTTTCCGAGATCCCTTTGCCGGTAGCAGTTGCGCCGTTGTGGTGGCCTGGGAGAGAACGACAGGTTTGATAGGAGGCTTGTTGGTGCCTTGTCTGGGTGTGACACAGGGATAGGCAAGTGGAAGGGACCTGTGCTTACCATGAGAGACCCAAGTACAAGATGCTGGGTGGTTGGCCGCCCCTCTTTTCCACACCCGCGGAGTCCCTTTTTGTGCCTGTCAAGAGGAGGACGTGTTAGAGAAGTGGCAGGAGTTGCGGGGCGCCCTGTGTTGATGCTTGTGGGAAGCTTGCACCAGACACGGAGGCGCTGAGAAGTGGCAGCGAGTCGGCCTTGTGTCTGTGTCCTCACCATGTGGATTTGCAGCTCCCTGAGAAGACGTTGACAGGTTGTGGATCTTGCTTGTGCGAGGCTCCCTTTGCCCAGGGCTTTGGGCATTGTCCTGTTGCCGCTAGCTGGGGAATGGCTGCTTGGCGTGGAGCGCTCTCTGTGCACAGGCAGTGGGACCTTGAAGTTGCTGCGGGAGAGGAAATGGGAGGTTAGAGAGGTGGTCAGTGGTTGAGATCTCCCTTTGTCTACAGCTGGCGGTGTCAGCTGTCAGGGAGCCCCTAAGAGATACCCTTGAAGGTGGGAGGGGCGGACTCATCTTTTTCCGTGGCCTTGTTCCAGCCTTGTAGCTGCCGTGGCAAGGCAGGAGAGCGAGCAGAGATGGGGCATGTGGTGAAGCTCCTGTGCTCGGCGCCTTTGGGACTTCCATCTGCAAGGTAGGGCAAGATGGGTTAGAGAGGAGGCGAGAGGTGCGGGGCTGCCTTTGTGCAAGGTTACGGGGAAGTTGTGTGTACCTTGAGTGGCACAAGAGGTTAGAAAGATGTGGTGTGTTTCTGAGCTCCCTTTCTCCATGTCTCTTGGCACGTCACAATGGTGTTGGAGGGCATGAGAGCTTCGAGCGCAGGTGTGTGGTGCCGAGCTCTGGGTGTCCGCAGCTCTGGGGAAGTTGTAGGTCCCTGTGCAGACCGTGAGAGGTGCCGCGTGGTGCAGAGCTGACCCGTTGCCCATGACGGTGTGGAAGGTGGAGCTGACAGGAAGAGCACGGGAGGTTGGAGATAGCCTGGTTGTAGTGGAGCTGCTGGTCTCCATGACTCTGCAATCCTTTCTTGTGCCTGCGAAGAAGAGACTTTGCTGGAGAACAGGTTGGAGTTGCGCAGCTCCCTGTGTCCATGCCTAGGGGTCCCTTGAATCTGACAGGCGCCCTTCAGAGGCGGCAGCATTCTGCCTCGTGTTTGTGACCTGACCAGATGGGTTTGCAGGTCCCTGGGAGGCCCTGGAGAGCTTCTCGAGCTGCCTTTTGGGAATCTCTCTCTATGCAACGCTTTGGGCATGGTGCTGCTTGAGATGGGAACATGCATAATTACCGAGTGCTTGGGTGGCATGGAGCGCCGTGTCCTGAGCCGTGGGGACCTTCCAGCTGCCAGGGAATAAAGGAGAGGTTAGAGAGAGAATGTGTGGTGGGAAGCCTTTGGAACCTTCCAGCCAACTTCCACACGGGGAGGGGCTTCAATCTGCGGTGTTTTTCCGAGATCCCTTTGCCGGTAGCAGTTGCGCCGTTGTGGTGGCCTGGGAGAGAACGACAGGTTTGATAGGAGGCTTGTTGGTGCCTTGTCTGGGTGTGACACAGGGATAGGCAAGTGGAAGGGACCTGTGCTTACCATGAGAGACCCGAGTACAAGATGCTGGGTGGTTGGCCGCCCCTCTTTTCCACGCCCGCAGAGTCCCTTTTTGTGCCTGTCAAGAGGAGGACGTGTTAGAGAAGTGGCAGGAGTTGCGGAGCACCTTGTGTTGATGCTTTTGGGAAGCTTGCACCAGACAGGGAGGCGCTGAGAAGTGGCAGCGAGTCGGCCTTGTGTCTGTGTCCTCACCATGTGGATTTGCAGCTCCCTGAGAAGACGTTGACAGGTTGTGGATCTTGCTTGTGCGAGTCTCCCTTTGCCCAGGGCTTTGGGCATTGTCCTGTTGGCGCTGGTTGCGGAATGGCTGGGTAGGGTGGAGCGCTCTCTGTGCACAGGCAGTGGGACCTTGAAGTTACTGCGGGAGAGGAAATGGGAGGTTAGAGAGGTGGTCAGTGGTTGAGATCTCCATTTGTCCACAGCTGGTGGTGTCAGCTGCAAGGGAAATCCTAAGAGATACCCTTGAAGTAGGTGGGGCGGACTCACCTTTTTCTGTGGCCTTGTTCCAGCCCTGTAGCTGCCGTGGCAAGGCAGGAGAGCGAGCAGAGATGGGGCATGTGGTGAAGCTCCTGTGCTCGGCGCCTTTGGGACTTCCATCTGCAAGGTAGGGCAAGATGGGTTAGAGAGGAGGTGAGAGGTGCGGGGCTGCCTTTGTGCAAGGTTACGGGGAAGTTGTGTGTACCTTGAGTGGCACAAGAGGTTAGAAAGATGTGGTGTGTTTCTGAGCTCCCTTTCTCCATGTCTCTTGGCACGTCGCAATGGTGTTGGAGGGCATGAGAGCTTCGAGCGCAGGTGTGTGGTGCCGAGCTCTGGGTGTCCGCAGCTCTGGGGAAGTTGTAGGTCCCTGTGCAGACCGTGAGAGGTGCCGCGTGGTGCAGAGCTGACCCGTTGCCCATGACGGTGTGGAAGGTGGAGCTGACAGGAAGAGCACGGGAGGTTGGAGATAGCCTGGTTGTAGTGGAGCTGCTGGTCTCCATGAGTCTGCAATCCTTTCTTGTGCCTGCGAAGAAGAGACTTTGCTGGAGAACAGGTTGGAGTTGCGCAGCTCCCTGTGTCCATGCCTAGGGGTCCCTTGAATCTGACAGGCGCCCTTCAGAGGCGGCAGCATTCTGCCTCGTGTTTGTGACCCGACCAGATGGGTTTGCAGGTCCCTGGGAGGCCCTGGAGAGCTTCTCGAGCTGCCTTTTGGGAATCTCTCTCTATGCAACGCTTTGGGCATGGTGCTGCTTGAGATGGGAACATGCATAATTACCGAGTGCTTGGGTGGCATGGAGCGCCGTGTCCTGAGCCGTGGGGACCTTCCAGCTGCCAGGGAATAAAGGAGAGGTTAGAGAGAGAATGTGTGGTGGGAAGCCTTTGGAACCTTCCAGCCAACTTCCACACGGGGAGGGGCTTCAATCTGCGGTGTTTTTCCGAGATCCCTTTGCCGGTAGCAGTTGCGCCGTTGTGGTGGCCTGGGAGAGAACGACAGGTTTGATAGGAGGCTTGTTGGTGCCTTGTCTGGGTGTGACACAGGGATAGGCAAGTGGAAGGGACCTGTGCTTACCATGAGAGACCCGAGTGCAAGATGCTGGGTGGTTGGCCGCCCCTCTTTTCCACGCCCGCGGAGTCCCTTTTTGTGCCTGTCAAGAGGAGGACGTGTTAGAGAAGTGGCAGGAGTTGCGGAGCGCCCTGTGTTGATGCTTGTGGGAAGCTTGCACCAGACACGGAGGCGCTGAGAAGTGGCAGCGAGTCGGCCTTGTGTCTGTGTCCTCACCATGTGGATTTGCAGCTCCCGTAGAAGACGTTGACAGGTTGTGGATCTTTCTTATGCGAGTCTCCCTTTGCCCAGGGCTTTGGGCATTGTCCTGTTGGCGCTGGTTGCGGAATGGCTGGGTAGCGTGGAGCGCTCTCTGTGCACAGGCAGTGGGACCTTGAAGTTGCTCCGGGATTGGAAAAGGGAGGGTAGAGAGGTGGTCAGTGGTTGAGAGCTCCCTTTCTACACAGCTGGTGGTGTCAGCTGCAAGGGAGCTCCTAAGAGATACCCTTGAAGGTGGATGGGGTGGACTCACCTTTTTCTATGGCCTTGTTCCAGCCCTGTAGCTACCGTGGCAAGGCAGGAGAGCGAGCAGGGATGGGGCATGTGGTGCAGCTCCTGTGCTCGGCGCCTTTGGGACTTCCATCTGCAAGGTAGGGCAAGATGGGTTAGAGAGGAGGCGAGAGGTGCGGGGCTGCCTTTGTGCAAGGTTACGGGGAAGTTGTGTGTACCTTGAGTGGCACGAGAGGTTAGAAAGATGTGGTGTGTTTCTGAGCTGCCTTTCTCCATGTCTCTTGGCACGTCGCCATGGTGTTGGAGGGCATGAGAGCTTCGAGCGCAGGTGTGTAGTGCCGAGCTCTGGGTGTCCGCAGCTCTGGGGAAGTTGTAGGTCCTTGTGCAGACCATGAGAGGTGCCGCGTGGTGCAGAGCTGACCCGTTGCCCATGACGGTGTGGAAGGTGGAGCTGACAGGAAGAGCACGGGAGGTTGGAGATAGCCTGGTTGTTGTGGAGCTGCTGGTCTCCATGACTCTGCAATCCTTTCTTGTGCCTGCGAAGAAGAGACTTTGCTTGAGAACAGGTTGGAGTTGCGCAGCTCCCTGTGTCCATGCCTAGGGGTCCCTTGAATCTGACAGGCGCCCTTCAGAGGCGGCAGCATTCTGCCTCGTGTTTGTGACCTGAGCAGATGGGTTTGCAGGTCCCTGGGAGGCCCTGGAGAGCTTCTCGAGCTGCCTTTTGGGAATCTCTCTCTGTGCAACGCTTTGGGCATGGTGCTGCTTGAGGTGGGAACATGCATAATTACCGAGTGCTTGGGTGGCATGGAGCGCCGTGTCCTGAGCCGTGGGGACCTTCCAGCTGCCAGGGAATAAAGGAGAGGTTAGAGAGAGAATGTGTGGTGGGAAGCCTTTGGAACCTTCCAGCCAACTTCCACACGGGGAGGGGCTTCAATCTGCGGTGTTTTTCCGAGATCCCTTTGCCGGTAGCAGTTGCGCCATTGTGGTGGCCTAGGAGAGAACGACAGGTTTGACAGGAGTCTTGTTGGTGCCTTGTCTGGGTGTGACACAGGGATAGGCAAGTGGAAGGGGCCTGTGCTTACCATGAAAGACCCGAGTGCAAGATGCTGGGTGGTTGGCCGCCCCCGTTTTCCACGCCCGCGGAGTCCCTTTTTGTGCCTGTCAAGAGGAGGACGTGTTAGAGAAGTGGCAGGAGTTGCGGAGCGCCCTGTGTTGATGCTTGTGGGAAGCTTGCACCAGACAGGGAGGCGCTGAGAAGTGGCAGCGAGTCGGCCTTGTGTCTGTGTCCTCACCATGTGGATTTGCAGCTCCCTGAGAAGACGTTGACAGGTTGTGGATCTTGCTTGTGCGAGGCTCCCTTTGCCCAGGGCTTTGGGCATTGTCCTGTTGCCACTGGTTGCGGAATGGTTGCGTGGTGTGGAGCGCTCTCTGTGCACAGGCAGTGGGACCTTGAAGTTGCTGCGGGAGAGGAAATGGGAGGGTAGAGAGGTGGTCAGTGGTTGAGAGCTCCCTTTCTACACAGCTGGTGGTGTCAGCTGCAAGGGAGCTCCTAAGAGATACCCTTGAAGGTGGATGGGGGGACTCACCATTTTCTGTGGCCTTGTTCCAGCCCTGTAGCTACCGTGGCAAGGCAGGAGAGCGAGCAGGGATGGGGCATGTGGTGCAGCTCCTGTGCTCGGCGCCTTTGGGACTTCCATCTGCAAGGTAGGGCAAGATGGGTTAGAGAGGAGGCGAGAGGTGCGGGGCTGCCTTTGTGCAAGGTTACGGGGAAGTTGTGTGTACCTTGAGTGGCACGAGAGGTTAGAAAGATGTGGTGTGTTTCTGAGCTGCCTTTCTCCATGTCTCTTGGCACGTCGCCATGGTGTTGGAGGGCATGAGAGCTTCGAGCGCAAGTGTGTAGTGCCGAGCTCTGGGTGTCCGCAGCTCTGGGGAAGTTGTAGGTCCTTGTGCAGACCGTGAGAGGTGCCGCGTGGTGCAGAGCTGACCCGTTGCCCATGACGGTGTGGAAGGTGGAGCTGACAGGAAGAGCACGGGAGGTTGGAGATAGCCTGGTTGTTGTGGAGCTCCTGGTCTCCATGACTCTGCAATCCTTTCTTGTGCCTGCGAAGAAGAGACTTTGCTTGAGAACAGGTTGGAGTTGCGCAGCTCCCTGTGTCCATGCCTAGGGGTCCCTTGAATCTGACAGGCGCCCTTCAGAGGCGGCAGCATTCTGCCTCGTGTTTGTGACCTGACCAGATGGGTTTGCAGGTCCCTGGGAGGCCCTGGAGAGCATCTCGAGCTGCCTTTTGGGAATCTCTCTCTGTGCAACGCTTTGGGCATGGTGCTGCTTGAGGTGGGAACATGCATAATTACCGAGTGCTTGGGTGGCATGGAGCGCCGTGTCCTGAGCCGTCGGGACCTTCCACCTGCCAGGGAATAAAGGAGAGGTTAGAGAGAGAATGTGTGGTGGGAAGCCTTTGGAACCTTCCAGCCAACTTCCACACGGGGAGGGGCTTCAATCTGCGGTGTTTTTCCGAGATCCCTTTGCAGGTAGCAGTTGCGCCGTTGTGGTGGCCTAGGAGAGAACGACAGGTTTGACAGGAGTCTTGTTGGTGCCTTGTCTGGGTGTGACACAGGGATAGGCAAGTGGAAGGGACCTGTGCTTACCATGAAAGACCCGAGTGCAAGATGCTGGGTGGTTGGCCGCCCCCGTTTTCCACGCCCGCGGAGTACCTTTTTGTGCCTGTCAAGAGGAGGACGTGTTAGAGAAGTGGCAGGAGTTGCGGAGCACCTTGTGTTGATGCTTTTGGGAAGCTTGCACCAGACAGGGAGGCGCTGAGAAGTGGCAGCGAGTCGGCCTTGTGTCTGTGTCCTCACCATGTGGATTTGCAGCTCCCTGAGAAGACGTTGACAGGTTGTGGATCTTTCTTATGCGACTCTCCCTTTGCCCAGGGCTTTGGGCATTGTCCTGTTGGCGCTGGTTGCGGAATGGCTGGGTAGCGTGGAGCGCTCTCTGTGCACAGGCAGTGGGACCTTGAAGTTGCTCCGGGATTGGAAAAGGGAGGGTAGAGAGGTGGTCAGTGGTTGAGAGCTCCCTTTCTACACAGCTGGTGGTGTCAGCTGCAAGGGAGCTCCTAAGAGATACCCTTGAAGGTGGGTGGGGTGGACTCACCTTTTTCTGTGGCCTTGTTCCAGCCCTGTAGCTGCCGTGGCAAGGCAGGAGAGCGAGCAGGGATGGGGCATGTGGTGCAGCTCCTGTGCTCGGCGCCTTTGGGACTTCCATCTGCAAGGTAGGGCAAGATGGGTTAGAGAGGAGGCGAGAGGTGCGGGGCTGCCTTTGTGCAAGGTTACGGGGAAGTTGTGTGTACCTTGAGTGGCACGAGAGGTTAGAAAGATGTGGTGTGTTTCTGAGCTGCCTTTCTCCATGTCTCTTGGCACGTCGCAATGGTGTTGGAGGGCATGAGAGCTTCGAGCGCAGGTGTGTAGTGCCGAGCTCTGGGTGTCCGCAGCTCTGGGGAAGTTGTAGGTCCTTGTGCAGACCGTGAGAGGTGCCGCGTGGTGCAGAGCTGACCCGTTGCCCATGACGGTGTGGAAGGTGGAGCTGACAGGAAGAACACGGGAGGTTGGAGATAGCCTGGTTGTTGTGGAGCTCCTGGTCTCCATGACTCTGCAATCCTTTCTTGTGCCTGCGAAGAAGAGACTTTGCTGGAGAACAGGTTGGAGTTGCGCAGCTCCCTGTGTCCATGCCTAGGGGTCCCTTGAATCTGACAGGCGCCCTTCAGAGGCGGCAGCATTCTGCCTCGTGTTTGTGACCTGAGCAGATGGGTTTGCAGGTCCCTGGGAGGCCCTGGAGAGCTTCTCGAGCTGCCTTTTGGGAATCTCTCTCTGTGCAACGCTTTGGGCATGGTGCTGCTTGAGGTGGGAACATGCATAATTACCGAGTGCTTGGGTGGCATGGAGCGCCGTGTCCTGAGCCGTGGGGACCTTCCAGCTGCCAGGGAATAAAGGAGAGGTTAGAGAGAGAATGTGTGGTGGGAAGCCTTTGGAACCTTCCAGCCAACTTCCACACGGGGAGGGGCTTCAATCTGCGGTGTTTTTCCGAGATCCCTTTGCCGGTAGCAGTTGCGCCGTTGTGGTGGCCTAGGAGAGAACGACAGGTTTGACAGGAGTCTTGTTGGTGCCTTGTCTGGGTGTGACACAGGGATAGGCAAGTGGAAGGGGCCTGTGCTTACCATGAGAGACCCGAGTGCAAGATGCTGGGTGGTTGGCCGCCCCTGTTTTCCACGCCCGCGGAGTCCCTTTTTGTACCTGTCAAGAGGAGGACGTGTTAGAGAAGTGGCAGGAGTTGCGGAGCACCCTGTGTTGATGCTTGTGGGAAGCTTGCACCAGACACGGAGGCGCTGAGAAGTGGCAGCGAGTCGGCCTTGTGTCTGTGTCCTCACCATGTGGATTTGCAGCTCCCTGAGAAGACGTTGACAGGTTGTGGATCTTGCTTGTGCGAGGCTCCCTTTGCCCAGGGCTTTGGGCATTGTCCTGTTGCCACTGGTTGCGGAATGGCTGGGTAGCGTAGAGCGCTCTCTGTGCACAGGCAGTGGGACCTTGAAGTTGCTCCGGGAGAGGAAAAGGGAGGGTAGAGAGGTGGTCAGTGGTTGAGAGCTCCCTTTGTCCACAGCTGGTGGTGTCAGCTGCAAGGGAGCTCCTAAGAGATACCCTTGAAGGTGGGTGGGGTGGACTCACCTTTTTCTGTGGCCTTGTTCCAGCCCTGTAGCTGCCGTGGCAAGGCAGGAGAGCGAGCAGGGATGGGGCATGTGGTGCAGCTCCTGTGCTCGGCGCCTTTGGGACTTCCATCTGCAAGGTAGGGCAAGATGGGTTAGAGAGGAGGCGAGAGGTGCGGGGCTGCCTTTGTGCAAGGTTACGGGGAAGTTGTGTGTACCTTGAGTGGCACGAGAGGTTAGAAAGATGTGGTGTGTTTCTGAGCTGCCTTTCTCCATGTCTCTTGGCACGTCGCAATGGTGTTGGAGGGCATGAGAGCTTCGAGCGCAGGTGTGTAGTGCCGAGCTCTGGGTGTCCGCAGCTCTGGGGAAGTTGTAGGTCCTTGTGCAGACCGTGAGAGGTGCCGTGTGGTGCAGAGCTGACCCATTGCCCATGACGGTGTGGAAGGTGGAGCTGACAGGAAGAACACGGGAGGTTGGAGATAGCCTGGTTGTTGTGGAGCTCCTGGTCTCCATGACTCTGCAATCCTTTCTTGTGCCTGCGAAGAAGAGACTTTGCTGGAGAACAGATTGGAGTTGCGCAGCTCCCTGTGTCCATGCCTAGGGGTCCCTTGAATCTGACAGGCGCCCTTCAGAGGCGGCAGCATTCTGCCTCGTGTTTGTGACCTGACCAGATGAGTTTGCAGGTCCCTGGGAGGCCCTGGAGAGCATCTCGAGCTGCCTTTTGGGAATCTCTCTCTGTGCAACGCTTTGGGCATGGTGCTGCTTGAGGTGGGAACATGCATAATTACCGAGTGCTTGGGTGGCATGGAGCGCCGTGTCCTGAGCCGTGGGGACCTTCCAGCTGCCAGGGAATAAAGGAGAGGTTAGAGAGAGAATGTGTGGTGGGAAGCCTTTGGAACCTTCCAGCCAACTTCCACACGGGGAGGGGCTTCAATCTGCGGTGTTTTTCCGAGATCCCTTTGCCGGTAGCAGTTGCGCCGTTGTGGTGGCCTAGGAGAGAACGACAGGTTTGACAGGAGTCTTGTTGGTGCCTTGTCTGGGTGTGACACAGGGATAGGCAAGTGGAAGGGGCCTGTGCTTACCATGAAAGACCCGAGTGCAAGATGCTGGGTGGTTGGCCGCCCCCGTTTTCCACGCCCGCGGAGTCCCTTTTTGTGCCTGTCAAGAGGAGGATGTGTTAGAGAAGTGGCAGGAGTTGCGGAGCGCCCTGTGTTGATGCTTTTGGGAAGCTTGCACCAGACAGGGAGGCGCTGAGAAGTGGCAGCGAGTCGGCCTTGTGTCTGTGTCCTCACCATGTGGATTTGCAGCTCCCTGAGAAGACGGTGACAGGTTGTGGATCTTGCTTGTGCGAGGCTCCCTTTGCCCAGGGCTTTGGGCATTGTCCTGTTGCCACTGGTTGCGGAATGGTTGCGTGGTGTGGAGCGCTCTCTGTGCACAGGCAGTGGAACCTTGAAGTTGCTGCGGGAGAGGAAATGGGAGGTTAGAGAGGTGGTCAGTGGTTGAGATCTCCCTTTGTCCACAGCTGGTGGTGTCAGCTGCAAGGGAGCCCCTAAGAGATACCCTTGAAGG
This sequence comes from Anas acuta, assembly GCF_963932015.1. Taxonomy (NCBI): domain Eukaryota; kingdom Metazoa; phylum Chordata; class Aves; order Anseriformes; family Anatidae; genus Anas; species Anas acuta. Next base: position 153,426,687 of record NC_088979.1, read on the forward strand.
TGGGTGGGGTGGACTTACCTTTTTCTGTGGCCTTGTTCCAGCCCTGTAGCTGCCGTGGCAAGGCAGGAGAGCGAGCAGGGATGGGGCATGTGGTGCAGCTCCTGTGCTCGGCGCCTTTGGGACTTCCATCTGCAAGGTAGGGCAAGATGGGTTAGAGAGGAGGCGAGAGGTGCGGGGCTGCCTTTGTGCAAGGTTACGGGGAAGTTGTGTGTACCTTGAGTGGCACGAGAGGTTAGAAAGATGTGGTGTGTTTCTGAGCTGCCTTTCTCCATGTCTCTTGGCACGTCGCCATGGTGTTGGAGGGCATGAGAGCTTCGAGCGCAGGTGTGTAGTGCCGAGCTCTGGGTGTCCGCATCTCTGGGGAAGTTGTAGGTCCTTGTGCAGACCGTGAGAGGTGCCGCGTGGTGCAGAGCTGACCCGTTGCCCATGACGGTGTGGAAGGTGGAGCTGACAGGAAGAGCACGGGAGGTTGGAGATAGCCTGGTTGTTGTGGAGCTCCTGGTCTCCATGACTCTGCAATCCTTTCTTGTGCCTGCGAAGAAGAGACTTTGCTTGAGAACAGGTTGGAGTTGCGCAGCTCCCTGTGTCCATGCCTAGGGGTCCCTTGAATCTGACAGGCGCCCTTCAGAGGCGGCAGCATTCTGCCTCGTGTTTGTGACCTGACCAGATGGGTTTGCAGGTCCCTGGGAGGCCCTGGAGAGCATCTCGAGCTGCCTTTTGGGAATCTCTCTCTGTGCAACGCTTTGGGCATGGTGCTGCTTGAGGTGGGAACATGCATAATTACCGAGTGCTTGGGTGGCATGGAGCGCCGTGTCCTGAGCCGTGGGGACCTTCCAGCTGCCAGGGAATAAAGGAGAGGTTAGAGAGAGAATGTGTGGTGGGAAGCCTTTGGAACCTTCCAGCCAACTTCCACACGGGGAGGGGCTTCAATCTGCGGTGTTTTTCCGAGATCCCTTTGCAGGTAGCAGTTGCGCCGTTGTGGTGGCCTAGGAGAGAACGACAGGTTTGACAGGAGTCTTGTTGGTGCCTTGTCTGGGTGTGACACAGGGATAGGCAAGTGGAAGGGGCCTGTGCTTACCATGAAAGACCCGAGTGCAAGATGCTGGGTGGTTGGCCGCCCCCGTTTTCCACGCCCGCGGAGTCCCTTTTTGTGCCTGTCAAGAGGAGGACGTGTTAGAGAAGTGGCAGGAGTTGCGGAGCACCCTGTGTTGATGCTTGTGGGAAGCTTGCACCAGACACGGAGGCGCTGAGAAGTGGCAGCGAGTCGGCCTTGTGTCTGTGTCCTCACCATGTGGATTTGCAGCTCCCTGAGAAGACGTTGACAGGTTGTGGATCTTGCTTGTGCGAGGCTCCCTTTGCCCAGGGCTTTGGGCATTGTCCTGTTGCCGCTGGTTGCGGAATGGCTGGGTAGCGTGGAGCGCTCTCTGTGCACAGGCAGTGGGACCTTGAAGTTGCTCCGGGAGAGGAAAAGGGAGGGTAAAGAGGTGGTCAGTGGTTGAGAGCTCCCTTTCTACACAGCTGGTGGTGTCAGCTGCAAGGGAGCTCCTAAGAGATACCCTTGAAGGTGGATGGGGTGGACTCACCTTTTTCTGTGGCCTTGTTCCAGCCCTGTAGCTACCGTGGCAAGGCAGGAGAGCGAGCAGGGATGGGGCATGTGGTGCAGCTCCTGTGCTCGGCGCCTTTGGGACTTCCATCTGCAAGGTAGGGCAAGATGGGTTAGAGAGGAGGCGAGAGGTGCGGGGCTGCCTTTGTGCAAGGTTACGGGGAAGTTGTGTGTACCTTGAGCGGCACGAGAGGTTAGAAAGATGTGGTGTGTTTCTGAGCTGCCTTTCTCCATGTCTCTTGGCACGTCGCCATGGTGTTGGAGGGCATGAGAGCTTCGAGCGCAGGTGTGTAGTGCCGAGCTCTGGGTGTCCGCAGCTCTGGGGAAGTTGTAGGTCCTTGTGCAGACCGTGAGAGGTGCCGCGTGGTGCAGAGCTGACCCGTTGCCCATGACGGTGTGGAAGGTGGAGCTGACAGGAAGAGCACGGGAGGTTGGAGATAGCCTGGTTTTTGTGGAGCTGCTGGTCTCCATGACTGTGCAATCCTTTCTTGTGCCTGCGAAGAAGAGACTTTGCTTGAGAACAGATTGGAGTTGCGCAGCTCCCTGTGTCCATGCCTAGGGGTCCCTTGAATCTGACAGGCGCCCTTCAGAGGCGGCAGCATTCTGCCTCGTGTTTGTGACCTGACCAGATGGGTTTGCAGGTCCCTGGGAGGCCCTGGAGAGCATCTCGAGCTGCCTTTTGGGAATCTCTCTCTGTGCAACGCTTTGGGCATGGTGCTGCTTGAGGTGGGAACATGCATAATTACCGAGTGCTTGGGTGGCATGGAGCGCCGTGTCCTGAGCCGTGGGGACCTTCCAGCTGCCAGGGAATAAAGGAGAGGTTAGAGAGAGAATGTGTGGTGGGAAGCCTTTGGAACCTTCCAGCCAACTTCCACACGGGGAGGGGCTTCAATCTGCGGTGTTTTTCCGAGATCCCTTTGCAGGTAGCAGTTGCGCCGTTGTGGTGGCCTAGGAGAGAACGACAGGTTTGACAGGAGTCTTGTTGGTGCCTTGTCTGGGTGTGACACAGGGATAGGCAAGTGGAAGGGGCCTGTGCTTACCATGAGAGACCCGAGTGCAAGATGCTGGGTGGTTGGCCGCCCCCGTTTTCCACGCCCGCGGAGTCCCTTTTTGTGCCTGTCAAGAGGAGGACGTGTTAGAGAAGTGGCAGGAGTTGCGGAGCGCCCTGTGTTGATGCTTGTGGGAAGCTTGCACCAGACAGGGAGGCGCTGAGAAGTGGCAGCGAGTCGGCCTTGTGTCTGTGTCCTCACCATGTGGATTTGCAGCTCCCTGAGAAGACGTTGACAGGTTGTGGATCTTGCTTGTGCGAGGCTCCCTTTGCCCAGGGCTTTGGGCATTGTCCTGTTGCCACTGGTTGCGGAATGGTTGCGTGGTGTGGAGCGCTCTCTGTGCACAGGCAGTGGGACCTTGAAGTTGCTGCGGGAGAGGAAATGGGAGGTTAGAGAGGTGGTCAGTGGTTGAGAGCTCCCTTTGTCCACAGCTGGTGGTGTCAGCTGCAAGGGAGCCCCTAAGAGATACCCTTGAAGGTGGGTGGGGTGGACTTACCTTTTTCTGTGGCCTTGTTCCAGCCCTGTAGCTGCCGTGGCAAGGCAGGAGAGCGAGCAGGGATGGGGCATGTGGTGCAGCTCCTGTGCTCGGCGCCTTTGGGACTTCCATCTGCAAGGTAGGGCAAGATGGGTTAGAGAGGAGGCGAGAGGTGCGGGGCTGCCTTTGTGCAAGGTTACGGGGAAGTTGTGTGTACCTTGAGTGGCACGAGAGGTTAGAAAGATGTGGTGTGTTTCTGAGCTGCCTTTCTCCATGTCTCTTGGCACGTCGCCATGGTGTTGGAGGGCATGAGAGCTTCGAGCGCAGGTGTGTAGTGCCGAGCTCTGGGTGTCCGCAGCTCTGGGGAAGTTGTAGGTCCTTGTGCAGACCGTGAGAGGTGCCGCGTGGTGCAGAGCTGACCCGTTGCCCATGACGGTGTGGAAGGTGGAGCTGACAGGAAGAGCACGGGAGGTTGGAGATAGCCTGGTTGTTGTGGAGCTGCTGGTCTCCATGACTCTGCAAACCTTTCTTGTGCCTGCGAAGAAGAGACTTTGCTTGAGAACAGATTGGAGTTGCGCAGCTCCCTGTGTCCATGCCTAGGGGTCCCTTGAATCTGAGAGGCGCCCTTCAGAGGCGGCAGCATTCTGCCTCGTGTTTGTGACCTGACCAGATGGGTTTGCAGGTCCCTGGGAGGCCCTGGAGAGCATCTCGAGCTGCCTTTTGGGAATCTCTCTCTGTGCAACGCTTTGGGCATGGTGCTGCTTGAGGTGGGAACATGCATAATTACCGAGTGCTTGGGTGGCATGGAGCGCCGTGTCCTGAGCCGTGGGACCTTCCAGCTGCCAGGGAATAAAGGAGAGGTTAGAGAGAGAATGTGTGATGGGAAGCCTTTGGAACCTTCCAGCCAACTTCCACACGGGGAGGGGCTTCAATCTGCGGTGTTTTTCCGAGATCCCTTTGCCGGTAGCAGTTGCGCCGTTGTGGTGGCCTAGGAGAGAACGACAGGTTTGACAGGAGTCTTGTTGGTGCCTTGTCTGGGTGTGACACAGGGATAGGCAAGTGGAAGGGGCCTGTGCTTACCATGAAAGACCCGAGTACAAGATGCTGGGTGGTTGGCCACCCCCGTTTTCCACGCCCGCGGAGTCCCTTTTTGTGCCTGTCAAGAGGAGGACGTGTTAGAGAAGTGGCAGGAGTTGCGGAGCGCCCTGTGTTGATGCTTGTGGGAAGCTTGCACCAGACAGGGAGGCGCTGAGAAGTGGCAGCGAGTCGGCCTTGTGTCTGTGTCCTCACCATGTGGATTTGCAGCTCCCTGAGAAGACGTTGACAGGTTGTGGATCTTGCTTGTGCGAGGCTCCCTTTGCCCAGGGCTTTGGGCATTGTCCTGTTGCCACTGGTTGTGGAATGGTTGCGTGGTGTGGAGCGCTCTCTGTGCACAGGCAGTGGGACCTTGAAGTTGCTGCGGGAGAGGAAATGGGAGGTTAGAGAGGTGGTCAGTGGTTGAGATCTCCCTTTGTCCAAAGCTGGTGGTGTCAGCTGCAAGGGAGCCCCTAAGAGATACCCTTAAAGTGGGAGGGGCGGACTCATCTTTTTCTGTGGCCTTGTTCCAGCCCTGTAGCTGCCGTGGCAAGGCAGGAGAGCGAGCAGAGATGGGGCTTGTGGTTAAGCTCCTGTGCTCGGCGCCTTTGGGACTTCCATCTGCAAGGTAGGGCAAGATGGGTTAGAGAGGAGGCGAGAGGTGCGGGGCTGCCTTTGTGCAAGGTTACGGGGAAGTTGTGTGTACCTTGAGTGGCACGAGAGGTTAGAAAGATGTGGTGTGTTTCTGAGCTGCCTTTCTCCATGTCTCTTGGCACGTCGCCATGGTGTTGGAGGGCATGAGAGCTTCGAGCGCAGGTGTGTAGTGCCGAGCTCTGGGTGTCCGCAGCTCTGGGGAAGTTGTAGGTCCTTGTGCAGACCATGAGAGGTGCCGCGTGGTGCAGAGCTGACCCGTTGCCCATGACGGTGTGGAAGGTGGAGCTGACAGGAAGAGCACGGGAGGTTGGAGATAGCCTGTTTTTTGTGGAGCTGCTGGTCTCCATGACTGTGCAATCCTTTCTTGTGCCTGCGAAGAAGAGACTTTGCTGGAGAACAGATTGGAGTTGCGCAGCTCCCTGTGTCCATGCCTAGGGGTCCCTTGAATCTGACAGGCGCCCTTCAGAGGCGGCAGCATTCTGCCTCGTGTTTGTGACCTGACCAGATGGGTTTGCAGGTCCCTGGGAGGCCCTGGAGAGCATCTCGAGCTGCCTTTTGGGAATCTCTCTCTGTGCAACGCTTTGGGCATGGTGCTGCTTGAGGTGGGAACATGCATAATTACCGAGTGCTTGGGTGGCATGGAGCGCCGTGTCCTGAGCCGTGGGGACCTTCCAGCTGCCAGGGAATAAAGGAGAGGTTAGAGAGAGAATGTGTGGTGGGAAGCCTTTGGAACCTTCCAGCCAACTTCCACACGGGGAGGGGCTTCAATCTGCGGTGTTTTTCCGAGATCCCTTTGCCGGTAGCAGTTGCGCCGTTGTGGTGGCCTAGGAGAGAACGACAGGTTTGACAGGAGTCTTGTTGGTGCCTTGTCTGGGTGTGACACAGGGATAGGCAAGTGGAAGGGGCCTGTGCTTACCATGAAAGACCCGAGTGCAAGATGCTGGGTGGTTGGCCGCCCCCGTTTTCCACGCCCGCGGAGTCCCTTTTTGTGCCTGTCAAGAGGAGGACGTGTTAGAGAAGTGGCAGGAGTTGCGGAGCGCCCTGTGTTGATGCTTGTGGGAAGCTTGCACCAGACAGGGAGGCGCTGAGAAGTGGCAGCGAGTCGGCCTTGTGTCTGTGTCCTCACCATGTGGATTTGCAGCTCCCTGAGAAGACGTTGACAGGTTGTGGATCTTGCTTGTGCGAGGCTCCCTTTGCCCAGGGCTTTGGGCATTGTCCTGTTGCCGCTGGTTGCGGAATGGCTGGGTAGCGTGGAGCGCTCTCTGTGCACAGGCAGTGGGACCTTGAAGTTGCTCCGGGAGAGGAAAAGGGAGGGTAGAGAGGTGGTCAGTGGTTGAGAGCTCCCTTTCTACACAGCTGGTGGTGTCAGCTGCAAGGGAGCCCCTAAGAGATACCCTTGAAGGTGGGTGGGGTGGACTCACCTTTTTCTGTGGCCTTGTTCCAGCCCTGTAGCTGCCGTGGCAAGGCAGGAGAGCGAGCAGGGATGGGGCATGTGGTGCAGCTCCTGTGCTCGGCGCCTTTGGGACTTCCATCTGCAAGGTAGGGCAAGATGGGTTAGAGAGGAGGCGAGAGGTGCGGGGCTGCCTTTGTGCAAGGTTACGGGGAAGTTGTGTGTACCTTGAGTGGCACGAGAGGTTAGAAAGATGTGGTGTGTTTCTGAGCTGCCTTTCTCCATGTCTCTTGGCACGTCGCCATGGTGTTGGAGGGCATGAGAGCTTCGAGCGCAGGTGTGTAGTGCCGAGCTCTGGGTGTCCGCATCTCTGGGGAAGTTGTAGGTCCTTGTGCAGACCGTGAGAGGTGCCGCGTGGTGCAGAGCTGACCCGTTGCCCATGACGGTGTGGAAGGTGGAGCTGACAGGAAGAGCACGGGAGGTTGGAGATAGCCTGGTTGTTGTGGAGCTCCTGGTCTCCATGACTCTGCAATCCTTTCTTGTGCCTGCGAAGAAGAGACTTTGCTTGAGAACAGGTTGGAGTTGCGCAGCTCCCTGTGTCCATGCCTAGGGGTCCCTTGAATCTGACAGGCGCCCTTCAGAGGCGGCAGCATTCTGCCTCGTGTTTGTGACCTGACCAGATGGGTTTGCAGGTCCCTGGGAGGCCCTGGAGAGCATCTCGAGCTGCCTTTTGGGAATCTCTCTCTGTGCAACGCTTTGGGCATGGTGCTGCTTGAGGTGGGAACATGCATAATTACCGAGTGCTTGGGTGGCATGGAGCGCCGTGTCCTGAGCCGTGGGGACCTTCCAGCTGCCAGGGAATAAAGGAGAGGTTAGAGAGAGAATGTGTGGTGGGAAGCCTTTGGAACCTTCCAGCCAACTTCCACACGGGGAGGGGCTTCAATCTGCGGTGTTTTTCCGAGATCCCTTTGCAGGTAGCAGTTGCGCCGTTGTGGTGGCCTAGGAGAGAACGACAGGTTTGACAGGAGTCTTGTTGGTGCCTTGTCTGGGTGTGACACAGGGATAGGCAAGTGGAAGGGGCCTGTGCTTACCATGAAAGACCCGAGTGCAAGATGCTGGGTGGTTGGCCGCCCCCGTTTTCCACGCCCGCGGAGTCCCTTTTTGTGCCTGTCAAGAGGAGGACGTGTTAGAGAAGTGGCAGGAGTTGCGGAGCGCCCTGTGTTGATGCTTTTGGGAAGCTTGCACCAGACAGGGAGGCGCTGAGAAGTGGCAGCGAGTCGGCCTTGTGTCTGTGTCCTCACCATGTGGATTTGCAGCTCCCTGAGAAGACGTTGACAGGTTGTGGATCTTGCTTGTGCGAGGCTCCCTTTGCCCAGGGCTTTGGGCATTGTCCTGTTGCCGCTGGTTGCGGAATGGCTGGGTAGCGTGGAGCGCTCTCTGTGCACAGGCAGTGGGACCTTGAAGTTGCTCCGGGAGAGGAAAAGGGAGGGTAAAGAGGTGGTCAGTGGTTGAGAGCTCCCTTTCTACACAGCTGGTGGTGTCAGCTGCAAGGGAGCTCCTAAGAGATACCCTTGAAGGTGGATGGGGTGGACTCACCTTTTTCTGTGGCCTTGTTCCAGCCCTGTAGCTACCGTGGCAAGGCAGGAGAGCGAGCAGGGATGGGGCATGTGGTGCAGCTCCTGTGCTCGGCGCCTTTGGGACTTCCATCTGCAAGGTAGGGCAAGATGGGTTAGAGAGGAGGCGAGAGGTGCGGGGCTGCCTTTGTGCAAGGTTACGGGGAAGTTGTGTGTACCTTGAGCGGCACGAGAGGTTAGAAAGATGTGGTGTGTTTCTGAGCTGCCTTTCTCCATGTCTCTTGGCACGTCGCCATGGTGTTGGAGGGCATGAGAGCTTCGAGCGCAGGTGTGTAGTGCCGAGCTCTGGGTGTCCGCAGCTCTGGGGAAGTTGTAGGTCCTTGTGCAGACCGTGAGAGGTGCCGCGTGGTGCAGAGCTGACCCGTTGCCCATGACGGTGTGGAAGGTGGAGCTGACAGGAAGAGCACGGGAGGTTGGAGATAGCCTGGTTTTTGTGGAGCTGCTGGTCTCCATGACTGTGCAATCCTTTCTTGTGCCTGCGAAGAAGAGACTTTGCTGGAGAACAGATTGGAGTTGCGCAGCTCCCTGTGTCCATGCCTAGGGGTCCCTTGAATCTGACAGGCGCCCTTCAGAGGCGGCAGCATTCTGCCTCGTGTTTGTGACCTGACCAGATGGGTTTGCAGGTCCCTGGGAGGCCCTGGAGAGCATCTCGAGCTGCCTTTTGGGAATCTCTCTCTGTGCAACGCTTTGGGCATGGTGCTGCTTGAGGTGGGAACATGCATAATTACCGAGTGCTTGGGTGGCATGGAGCGCCGTGTCCTGAGCCGTGGGGACCTTCCAGCTGCCAGGGAATAAAGGAGAGGTTAGAGAGAGAATGTGTGGTGGGAAGCCTTTGGAACCTTCCAGCCAACTTCCACACGGGGAGGGGCTTCAATCTGCGGTGTTTTTCCGAGATCCCTTTGCAGGTAGCAGTTGCGCCGTTGTGGTGGCCTAGGAGAGAACGACAGGTTTGACAGGAGTCTTGTTGGTGCCTTGTCTGGGTGTGACACAGGGATAGGCAAGTGGAAGGGGCCTGTGCTTACCATGAAAGACCCGAGTGCAAGATGCTGGGTGGTTGGCCGCCCCCGTTTTCCACGCCCGCGGAGTCCCTTTTTGTGCCTGTCAAGAGGAGGACGTGTTAGAGAAGTGGCAGGAGTTGCGGAGCGCCCTGTGTTGATGCTTGTGGGAAGCTTGCACCAGACAGGGAGGCGCTGAGAAGTGGCAGCGAGTCGGCCTTGTGTCTGTGTCCTCACCATGTGGATTTGCAGCTCCCTGAGAAGACGTTGACAGGTTGTGGATCTTGCTTGTGCGAGGCTCCCTTTGCCCAGGGCTTTGGGCATTGTCCTGTTGCCGCTGGTTGCGGAATGGCTGGGTAGCGTGGAGCGCTCTCTGTGCACAGGCAGTGGGACCTTGAAGTTGCTCCGGGAGAGGAAAAGGGAGGGTAAAGAGGTGGTCAGTGGTTGAGAGCTCCCTTTGTCCACAGCTGGTGGTGTCAGCTGCAAGGGAGCCCCTAAGAGATACCCTTGAAGGTGGGTGGGGTGGACTTACCTTTTTCTGTGGCCTTGTTCCAGCCCTGTAGCTGCCGTGGCAAGGCAGGAGAGCGAGCAGGGATGGGGCATGTGGTGCAGCTCCTGTGCTCGGCGCCTTTGGGACTTCCATCTGCAAGGTAGGGCAAGATGGGTTAGAGAGGAGGCGAGAGGTGCGGGGCTGCCTTTGTGCAAGGTTACGGGGAAGTTGTGTGTACCTTGAGTGGCACGAGAGGTTAGAAAGATGTGGTGTGTTTCTGAGCTGCCTTTCTCCATGTCTCTTGGCACGTCGCCATGGTGTTGGAGGGCATGAGAGCTTCGAGCGCAGGTGTGTAGTGCCGAGCTCTGGGTGTCCGCAGCTCTGGGGAAGTTGTAGGTCCTTGTGCAGACCGTGAGAGGTGCCGCGTGGTGCAGAGCTGACCCGTTGCCCATGACGGTGTGGAAGGTGGAGCTGACAGGAAGAGCACGGGAGGTTGGAGATAGCCTGGTTGTTGTGGAGCTGCTGGTCTCCATGACTCTGCAAACCTTTCTTGTGCCTGCGAAGAAGAGACTTTGCTTGAGAACAGATTGGAGTTGCGCAGCTCCCTGTGTCCATGCCTAGGGGTCCCTTGAATCTGAGAGGCGCCCTTCAGAGGCGGCAGCATTCTGCCTCGTGTTTGTGACCTGACCAGATGGGTTTGCAGGTCCCTGGGAGGCCCTGGAGAGCATCTCGAGCTGCCTTTTGGGAATCTCTCTCTGTGCAACGCTTTGGGCATGGTGCTGCTTGAGGTGGGAACATGCATAATTACCGAGTGCTTGGGTGGCATGGAGCGCCGTGTCCTGAGCCGTGGGACCTTCCAGCTGCCAGGGAATAAAGGAGAGGTTAGAGAGAGAATGTGTGATGGGAAGCCTTTGGAACCTTCCAGCCAACTTCCACACGGGGAGGGGCTTCAATCTGCGGTGTTTTTCCGAGATCCCTTTGCCGGTAGCAGTTGCGCCGTTGTGGTGGCCTAGGAGAGAACGACAGGTTTGACAGGAGTCTTGTTGGTGCCTTGTCTGGGTGTGACACAGGGATAGGCAAGTGGAAGGGGCCTGTGCTTACCATGAAAGACCCGAGTGCAAGATGCTGGGTGGTTGGCCACCCCCGTTTTCCACGCCCGCGGAGTCCCTTTTTGTGCCTGTCAAGAGGAGGACGTGTTAGAGAAGTGGCAGGAGTTGCGGAGCGCCCTGTGTTGATGCTTGTGGGAAGCTTGCACCAGACAGGGAGGCGCTGAGAAGTGGCAGCGAGTCGGCCTTGTGTCTGTGTCCTCACCATGTGGATTTGCAGCTCCCTGAGAAGACGTTGACAGGTTGTGGATCTTGCTTGTGCGAGGCTCCCTTTGCCCAGGGCTTTGGGCATTGTCCTGTTGCCGCTGGTTGCGGAATGGCTGGGTAGCGTGGAGCGCTCTCTGTGCACAGGCAGTGGGACCTTGAAGTTGCTCCGGGAGAGGAAAAGGGAGGGTAGAGAGGTGGTCAGTGGTTGAGAGCTCCCTTTCTACACAGCTGGTGGTGTCAGCTGCAAGGGAGCCCCTAAGAGATACCCTTGAAGGTGGATGGGGTGGACTTACCTTTTTCTGTGGCCTTGTTCCAGCCCTGTAGCTGCCGTGGCAAGGCAGGAGAGCGAGCAGGGATGGGGCATGTGGTGCAGCTCCTGTGCTCGGCGCCTTTGGGACTTCCATCTGCAAGGTAGGGCAAGATGGGTTAGAGAGGAGGCGAGAGGTGCGGGGCTGCCTTTGTGCAAGGTTACGGGGAAGTTGTGTGTACCTTGAGTGGCACGAGAGGTTAGAAAGATGTGGTGTGTTTCTGAGCTCCCTTTCTCCATGTCTCTTGGCACGTCGCCATGGTGTTGGAGGGCATGAGAGCTTCGAGCGCAGGTGTGTAGTGCCGAGCTCTGGGTGTCCGCAGCTCTGGGGAAGTTGTAGGTCCTTGTGCAGACCGTGAGAGGTGCCGCGTGGTGCAGAGCTGACCCGTTGCCCATGACGGTGTGGAAGGTGGAGCTGACAGGAAGAGCACGGGAGATTGGAGATAGCCTGGTTGTTGTGGAGCTCCTGGTCTCCATGAGTCTGCAATCCTTTCTTGTGCCTGCGAAGAAGAGACTTTGCCGGAGAACAGGCTGGAGTTGCGCAGCTCCCTGTGTCCATGCCTAGGGGTCCCTTGAATCTGACAGGCGCCCTTCAGAGGCGGCAGCATTCTGCCTCGTGTTTGTGACCTGACCAGATGAGTTTGCAGGTCCCTGGGAGGCCCTGGAGAGCATCTCGAGCTGCCTTTTGGGAATCTCTCTCTGTGCAACGCTTTGGGCATGGTGCTGCTTGAGGTGGGAACATGCATAATTACCGAGTGCTTGGGTGGCATGGAGCGCCGTGTCCTGAGCCGTGGGGACCTTCCAGCTGCCAGGGAATAAAGGAGAGGTTAGAGAGAGAATGTGTGGTGGGAAGCCTTTGGAACCTTCCAGCCAACTTCCACACGGGGAGGGGCTTCAATCTGCGGTGTTTTTCCGAGATCCCTTTGCCGGTAGCAGTTGCGCCGTTGTGGTGGCCTAGGAGAGAACGACAGGTTTGACAGGAGTCTTGTTGGTGCCTTGTCTGGGTGTGACACAGGGATAGGCAAGTGGAAGGGGCCTGTGCTTACCATGAAAGACCCGAGTGCAAGATGCTGGGTGGTTGGCCGCCCCCGTTTTCCACGCCCGCGGAGTCCCTTTTTGTGCCTGTCAAGAGGAGGACGTGTTAGAGAAGTGGCAGGAGTTGCGGAGCGCCCTGTGTTGATGCTTTTGGGAAGCTTGCACCAGACAGGGAGGCGCTGAGAAGTGGCAGCGAGTCGGCCTTGTGTCTGTGTCCTCACCATGTGGATTTGCAGCTCCCTGAGAAGACGGTGACAGGTTGTGGATCTTGCTTGTGCGAGGCTCCCTTTGCCCAGGGCTTTGGGCATTGTCCTGTTGCCACTGGTTGCGGAATGGTTGCGTGGTGTGGAGCGCTCTCTGTGCACAGGCAGTGGGACCTTGAAGTTGCTGCGGGAGAGGAAATGGGAGGTTAGAGAGGTGGTCAGTGGTTGAGATCTCCCTTTGTCCACAGCTGGTGGTGTCAGCTGCAAGGGAGCCCCTAAGAGATACCCTTGAAGGTGGGTGGGGTGGACTTACCTTTTTCTGTGGCCTTGTTCCAGCCCTGTAGCTGCCGTGGCAAGGCAGGAGAGCGAGCAGGGATGGGGCATGTGGTGCAGCTCCTGTGCTCGGCGCCTTTGGGACTTCCATCTGCAAGGTAGGGCAAGATGGGTTAGAGAGGAGGCGAGAGGTGCGGGGCTGCCTTTGTGCAAGGTTACGGGGAAGTTGTGTGTACCTTGAGTGGCACGAGAGGTTAGAAAGATGTGGTGTGTTTCTGAGCTCCCTTTCTCCATGTCTCTTGGCACGTCGCCATGGTGTTGGAGGGCATGAGAGCTTCGAGCGCAGGTGTGTAGTGCCGAGCTCTGGGTGTCCGCATCTCTGGGGAAGTTGTAGGTCCTTGTGCAGACCGTGAGAGGTGCCGCGTGGTGCAGAGCTGACCCGTTGCCCATGACGGTGTGGAAGGTGGAGCTGACAGGAAGAGCACGGGAGGTTGGAGATAGCCTGGTTGTTGTGGAGCTCCTGGTCTCCATGACTCTGCAATCCTTTCTTGTGCCTGCGAAGAAGAGACTTTGCTTGAGAACAGGTTGGAGTTGCGCAGCTCCCTGTGTCCATGCCTAGGGGTCCCTTGAATCTGACAGGCGCCCTTCAGAGGCGGCAGCATTCTGCCTCGTGTTTGTGACCTGACCAGATGGGTTTGCAGGTCCCTGGGAGGCCCTGGAGAGCATCTCGAGCTGCCTTTTGGGAATCTCTCTCTGTGCAACGCTTTGGGCATGGTGCTGCTTGAGGTGGGAACATGCATAATTACCGAGTGCTTGGGTGGCATGGAGCGCCGTGTCCTGAGCCGTGGGGACCTTCCAGCTGCCAGGGAATAAAGGAGAGGTTAGAGAGAGAATGTGTGGTGGGAAGCCTTTGGAACCTTCCAGCCAACTTCCACACGGGGAGGGGCTTCAATCTGCGGTGTTTTTCCGAGATCCCTTTGCAGGTAGCAGTTGCGCCGTTGTGGTGGCCTAGGAGAGAACGACAGGTTTGACAGGAGTCTTGTTGGTGCCTTGTCTGGGTGTGACACAGGGATAGGCAAGTGGAAGGGGCCTGTGCTTACCATGAAAGACCCGAGTACAAGATGCTGGGTGGTTGGCCGCCCCCGTTTTCCACGCCCGCGGAGTCCCTTTTTGTGCCTGTCAAGAGGAGGACGTGTTAGAGAAGTGGCAGGAGTTGCGGAGCGCCCTGTGTTGATGCTTTTGGGAAGCTTGCACCAGACAGGGAGGCGCTGAGAAGTGGCAGCGAGTCGGCCTTGTGTCTGTGTCCTCACCATGTGGATTTGCAGCTCCCTGAGAAGACGTTGACAGGTTGTGGATCTTGCTTGTGCGAGGCTCCCTTTGCCCAGGGCTTTGGGCATTGTCCTGTTGCCGCTGGTTGCGGAATGGCTGGGTAGCGTGGAGCGCTCTCTGTGCACAGGCAGTGGGACCTTGAAGTTGCTCCGGGAGAGGAAAAGGGAGGGTAAAGAGGTGGTCAGTGGTTGAGAGCTCCCTTTCTACACAGCTGGTGGTGTCAGCTGCAAGGGAGCTCCTAAGAGATACCCTTGAAGGTGGATGGGGTGGACTCACCTTTTTCTGTGGCCTTGTTCCAGCCCTGTAGCTGCCGTGGCAAGGCAGGAGAGCGAGCAGGGATGGGGCATGTGGTGCAGCTCCTGTGCTCGGCGCCTTTGGGACTTCCATCTGCAAGGTAGGGCAAGATGGGTTAGAGAGGAGGCGAGAGGTGCGGGGCTGCCTTTGTGCAAGGTTACGGGGAAGTTGTGTGTACCTTGAGTGGCACGAGAGGTTAGAAAGATGTGGTGTGTTTCTGAGCTGCCTTTCTCCATGTCTCTTGGCACGTCGCCATGGTGTTGGAGGGCATGAGAGCTTCGAGCGCAGGTGTGTAGTGCCGAGCTCTGGGTGTCCGCAGCTCTGGGGAAGTTGTAGGTCCTTGTGCAGACCGTGAGAGGTGCCGCGTGGTGCAGAGCTGACCCGTTGCCCATGACGGTGTGGAAGGTGGAGCTGACAGGAAGAGCACGGGAGGTTGGAGATAGCCTGGTTTTTGTGGAGCTGCTGGTCTCCATGACTGTGCAATCCTTTCTTGTGCCTGCGAAGAAGAGACTTTGCTTGAGAACAGATTGGAGTTGCGCAGCTCCCTGTGTCCATGCCTAGGGGTCCCTTGAATCTGACAGGCGCCCTTCAGAGGCGGCAGCATTCTGCCTCGTGTTTGTGACCTGACCAGATGGGTTTGCAGGTCCCTGGGAGGCCCTGGAGAGCATCTCGAGCTGCCTTTTGGGAATCTCTCTCTGTGCAACGCTTTGGGCATGGTGCTGCTTGAGGTGGGAACATGCATAATTACCGAGTGCTTGGGTGGCATGGAGCGCCGTGTCCTGAGCCGTGGGGACCTTCCAGCTGCCAGGGAATAAAGGAGAGGTTAGAGAGAGAATGTGTGGTGGGAAGCCTTTGGAACCTTCCAGCCAACTTCCACACGGGGAGGGGCTTCAATCTGCGGTGTTTTTCCGAGATCCCTTTGCAGGTAGCAGTTGCGCCATTGCGGTGGCCTAGGAGAGAACGACAGGTTTGACAGGAGTCTTGTTGGTGCCTTGTCTGGGTGTGACACAGGGATAGGCAAGTGGAAGGGGCCTGTGCTTACCATGAGAGACCCGAGTGCAAGATGCTGGGTGGTTGGCCGCCCCCGTTTTCCACGCCCGCGGAGTCCCTTTTTGTGCCTGTCAAGAGGAGGACGTGTTAGAGAAGTGGCAGGAGTTGCGGAGCGCCCTGTGTTGATGCTTGTGGGAAGCTTGCACCAGACACGGAGGCGCTGAGAAGTGGCAGCGAGTCGGCCTTGTGTCTGTGTCCTCACCATGTGGATTTGCAGCTCCCTGAGAAGACGTTGACAGGTTGTGGATCTTGCTTGTGCGAGGCTCCCTTTGCCCAGGGCTTTGGGCATTGTCCTGTTGCCACTGGTTGCGGAATGGTTGCGTGGTGTGGAGCGCTCTCTGTGCACAGGCAGTGGGACCTTGAAGTTGCTGCGGGAGAGGAAATGGGAGGTTAGAGAGGTGGTCAGTGGTTGAGATCTCCCTTTGTCCACAGCTGGTGGTGTCAGCTGCAAGGGAGCCCCTAAGAGATACCCTTGAAGGTGGGTGGGGTGGACTTACCTTTTTCTGTGGCCTTGTTCCAGCCCTGTAGCTGCCGTGGCAAGGCAGGAGAGCGAGCAGGGATGGGGCATGTGGTGCAGCTCCTGTGCTCGGCGCCTTTGGGACTTCCATCTGCAAGGTAGGGCAAGATGGGTTAGAGAGGAGGCGAGAGGTGCGGGGCTGCCTTTGTGCAAGGTTACGGGGAAGTTGTGTGTACCTTGAGTGGCACGAGAGGTTAGAAAGATGTGGTGTGTTTCTGAGCTGCCTTTCTCCATGTCTCTTGGCACGTCGCCATGGTGTTGGAGGGCATGAGAGCTTCGAGCGCAGGTGTGTAGTGCCGAGCTCTGGGTGTCCGCAGCTCTGGGGAAGTTGTAGGTCCTTGTGCAGACCGTGAGAGGTGCCGCGTGGTGCAGAGCTGACCCGTTGCCCATGACGGTGTGGAAGGTGGAGCTGACAGGAAGAGCACGGGAGGTTGGAGATAGCCTGGTTGTTGTGGAGCTGCTGGTCTCCATGACTCTGCAAACCTTTCTTGTGCCTGCGAAGAAGAGACTTTGCTTGAGAACAGATTGGAGTTGCGCAGCTCCCTGTGTCCATGCCTAGGGGTCCCTTGAATCTGAGAGGCGCCCTTCAGAGGCGGCAGCATTCTGCCTCGTGTTTGTGACCTGACCAGATGGGTTTGCAGGTCCCTGGGAGGCCCTGGAGAGCATCTCGAGCTGCCTTTTGGGAATCTCTCTCTGTGCAACGCTTTGGGCATGGTGCTGCTTGAGGTGGGAACATGCATAATTACCGAGTGCTTGGGTGGCACGGAGCGCCGTGTCCTGAGCCGTGGGGACCTTCCAGCTGCCAGGGAATAAAGGAGAGGTTAGAGAGAGAATGTGTGGTGGGAAGCCTTTGGAACCTTCCAGCCAACTTCCACACGGGGAGGGGCTTCAATCTGCGGTGTTTTTCCGAGATCCCTTTGCCGGTAGCAGTTGCGCCATTGTGGTGGCCTAGGAGAGAACGACAGGTTTGACAGGAGTCTTGTTGGTGCCTTGTCTGGGTGTGACACAGGGATAGGCAAGTGGAAGGGGCCTGTGCTTACCATGAAAGACCCGAGTGCAAGATGCTGGGTGGTTGGCCGCCCCCGTTTTCCACGCCCGCGGAGTCCCTTTTTGTGCCTGTCAAGAGGAGGACGTGTTAGAGAAGTGGCAGGAGTTGCGGAGCGCCCTGTGTTGATGCTTGTGGGAAGCTTGCACCAGACAGGGAGGCGCTGAGAAGTGGCAGCGAGTCGGCCTTGTGTCTGTGTCCTCACCATGTGGATTTGCAGCTCCCTGAGAAGACGTTGACAGGTTGTGGATCTTGCTTTTGCGAGGCTCCCTTTGCCCAGGGTTTTGGGCATTGTCCTGTTGCCACTGGTTGCGGAATGGTTGCGTGGTGTGGAGCGCTCTCTGTGCACAGGCAGTGGGACCTTGAAGTTGCTGCGGGAGAGGAAATGGGAGGTTAGAGAGGTGGTCAGTGGTTGAGATCTCCCTTTGTCCACAGCTGGTGGTGTCAGCTGCAAGGGAGCCCCTAAGAGATACCCTTGAAGGTGGATGGGGTGGACTCACCTTTTTCTGTGGCCTTGTTCCAGCCCTGTAGCTGCCGTGGCAAGGCAGGAGAGCGAGCAGGGATGGGGCATGTGGTGCAGCTCCTGTGCTCGGCGCCTTTGGGACTTCCATCTGCAAGGTAGGGCAAGATGGGTTAGAGAGGAGGCGAGAGGTGCGGGGCTGCCTTTGTGCAAGGTTACGGGGAAGTTGTGTGTACCTTGAGTGGCACGAGAGGTTAGAAAGATGTGGTGTGTTTCTGAGCTCCCTTTCTCCATGTCTCTTGGCACGTCGCCATGGTGTTGGAGGGCATGAGAGCTTCGAGCGCAGGTGTGTAGTGCCGAGCTCTGGGTGTCCGCAGCTCTGGGGAAGTTGTAGGTCCTTGTGCAGACCGTGAGAGGTGCCGCGTGGTGCAGAGCTGACCCGTTGCCCATGACGGTGTGGAAGGTGGAGCTGACAGGAAGAGCACGGGAGGTTGGAGATAGCCTGGTTTTTGTGGAGCTGCTGGTCTCCATGACTGTGCAATCCTTTCTTGTGCCTGCGAAGAAGAGACTTTGCTTGAGAACAGATTGGAGTTGCGCAGCTCCCTGTGTCCATGCCTAGGGGTCCCTTGAATCTGACAGGCGCCCTTCAGAGGCGGCAGCATTCTGCCTCGTGTTTGTGACCTGACCAGATGGGTTTGCAGGTCCCTGGGAGGCCCTGGAGAGCATCTCGAGCTGCCTTTTGGGAATCTCTCTCTGTGCAACGCTTTGGGCATGGTGCTGCTTGAGGTGGGAACATGCATAATTACCGAGTGCTTGGGTGGCACGGAGCTCCGTGTCCTGAGCCGTGGGGACCTTCCAGCTGCCAGGGAATAAAGGAGAGGTTAGAGAGAGAATGTGTGGTGGGAAGCCTTTGGAACCTTCCAGCCAACTTCCACACGGGGAGGGGCTTCAATCTGCGGTGTTTTTCCGAGATCCCTTTGCCGGTAGCAGTTGCGCCGTTGTGGTGGCCTAGGAGAGAACGACAGGTTTGACAGGAGTCTTGTTGGTGCCTTGTCTGGGTGTGACACAGGGATAGGCAAGTGGAAGGGGCCTGTGCTTACCATGAAAGACCCGAGTGCAAGATGCTGGGTGGTTGGCCGCCCCCGTTTTCCACGCCCGCGGAGTCCCTTTTTGTGCCTGTCAAGAGGAGGACGTGTTAGAGAAGTGGCAGGAGTTGCGGAGCGCCCTGTGTTGATGCTTGTGGGAAGCTTGCACCAGACACGGAGGCGCTGAGAAGTGGCAGCGAGTCGGCCTTGTGTCTGTGTCCTCACCATGTGGATTTGCAGCTCCCTGAGAAGACGTTGACAGGTTGTGGATCTTGCTTTTGCGAGGCTCCCTTTGCCCAGGGTTTTGGGCATTGTCCTGTTGCCACTGGTTGCGGAATGGTTGCGTGGTGTGGAGCGCTCTCTGTGCACAGGCAGTGGGACCTTGAAGTTGCTGCGGGAGAGGAAATGGGAGGTTAGAGAGGTGGTCAGTGGTTGAGATCTCCCTTTGTCCACAGCTGGTGGTGTCAGCTGCAAGGGAGCCCCTAAGAGATACCCTTGAAGGTGGATGGGGTGGACTTACCTTTTTCTGTGGCCTTGTTCCAGCCCTGTAGCTGCCGTGGCAAGGCAGGAGAGCGAGCAGGGATGGGGCATGTGGTGCAGCTCCTGTGCTCGGCGCCTTTGGGACTTCCATCTGCAAGGTAGGGCAAGATGGGTTAGAGAGGAGGCGAGAGGTGCGGGGCTGCCTTTGTGCAAGGTTACGGGGAAGTTGTGTGTACCTTGAGTGGCACGAGAGGTTAGAAAGATGTGGTGTGTTTCTGAGCTGCCTTTCTCCATGTCTCTTGGCACGTCGCCATGGTGTTGGAGGGCATGAGAGCTTCGAGCGCAGGTGTGTAGTGCCGAGCTCTGGGTGTCCGCAGCTCTGGGGAAGTTGTAGGTCCTTGTGCAGACCGTGAGAGGTGCCGCGTGGTGCAGAGCTGACCCGTTGCCCATGACGGTGTGGAAGGTGGAGCTGACAGGAAGAGCACGGGAGGTTGGAGATAGCCTGGTTGTAGTGGAGCTGCTGGTCTCCATGACTGTGCAATCCTTTCTTGTGCCTGCGAAGAAGAGACTTTGCTTGAGAACAGATTGGAGTTGCGCAGCTCCCTGTGTCCATGCCTAGGGGTCCCTTGAATCTGACAGGCGCCCTTCAGAGGCGGCAGCATTCTGCCTCGTGTTTGTGACCTGACCAGATGGGTTTGCAGGTCCCTGGGAGGCCCTGGAGAGCATCTCGAGCTGCCTTTTGGGAATCTCTCTCTGTGCAACGCTTTGGGCATGGTGCTGCTTGAGGTGGGAACATGCATAATTACCGAGTGCTTGGGTGGCACGGAGCTCCGTGTCCTGAGCCGTGGGGACCTTCCAGCTGCCAGGGAATAAAGGAGAGGTTAGAGAGAGAATGTGTGGTGGGAAGCCTTTGGAACCTTCCAGCCAACTTCCACACGGGGAGGGGCTTCAATCTGCGGTGTTTTTCCGAGATCCCTTTGCCGGTAGCAGTTGCGCCGTTGTGGTGGCCTAGGAGAGAACGACAGGTTTGACAGGAGTCTTGTTGGTGCCTTGTCTGGGTGTGACACAGGGATAGGCAAGTGGAAGGGGCCTGTGCTTACCATGAAAGACCCGAGTGCAAGATGCTGGGTGGTTGGCCGCCCCCGTTTTCCACGCCCGCGGAGTCCCTTTTTGTGCCTGTCAAGAGGAGGACGTGTTAGAGAAGTGGCAGGAGTTGCGGAGCGCCCTGTGTTGATGCTTGTGGGAAGCTTGCACCAGACAGGGAGGCGCTGAGAAGTGGCAGCGAGTCGGCCTTGTGTCTGTGTCCTCACCATGTGGATTTGCAGCTCCCTGAGAAGACGTTGACAGGTTGTGGATCTTGCTTTTGCGAGGCTCCCTTTGCCCAGGGTTTTGGGCATTGTCCTGTTGCCACTGGTTGCGGAATGGTTGCGTGGTGTGGAGCGCTCTCTGTGCACAGGCAGTGGGACCTTGAAGTTGCTGCGGGAGAGGAAATGGGAGGTTAGAGAGGTGGTCAGTGGTTGAGATCTCCCTTTGTCCACAGCTGGTGGTGTCAGCTGCAAGGGAGCCCCTAAGAGATACCCTTGAAGGTGGATGGGGTGGACTTACCTTTTTCTGTGGCCTTGTTCCAGCCCTGTAGCTGCCGTGGCAAGGCAGGAGAGCGAGCAGGGATGGGGCATGTGGTGCAGCTCCTGTGCTCGGCACCTTTGGGACTTCCATCTGCAAGGTAGGGCAAGATGGGTTAGAGAGGAGGCGAGAGGTGCGGGGCTGCCTTTGTGCAAGGTTACGGGGAAGTTGTGTGTACCTTGAGTGGCACGAGAGGTTAGAAAGATGTGGTGTGTTTCTGAGCTGCCTTTCTCCATGTCTCTTGGCACGTCGCCATGGTGTTGGAGGGCATGAGAGCTTCGAGCGCAGGTGTGTAGTGCCGAGCTCTGGGTGTCCGCAGCTCTGGGGAAGTTGTAGGTCCTTGTGCAGACCGTGAGAGGTGCCGCGTGGTGCAGAGCTGACCCGTTGCCCATGACGGTGTGGAAGGTGGAGCTGACAGGAAGAGCACGGGAGATTGGAGATAGCCTGGTTGTTGTGGAGCTCCTGGTCTCCATGAGTCTGCAATCCTTTCTTTTGCCTGCGAAGAAGAGACTTTGCTTGAGAACAGATTGGAGTTGCGCAGCTCCCTGTGTCCATGCCTAGGGGTCCCTTGAATCTGACAGGCGCCCTTCAGAGGCACCAGCATTCTGCCTCGTGTTTGTGACCTGACCAGATGGGTTTGCAGGTCCCTGGGAGGCCCTGGAGAGCATCTCGAGCTGCCTTTTGGGAATCTCTCTCTGTGCAACGCTTTGGGCACGGTGCTGCTTCAGGTGGGAACATGCATAATTACCGAGTGCTTGGGTGGCATGGAGCGCCGTGTCCTGAGCCGTGGGGACCTTCCAGCTGCCAGGGAATAAAGGAGAGGTTAGAGAGAGAATGTGTGGTGGGAAGCCTTTGGAACCTTCCAGCCAACTTCCACACGGGGAGGGGCTTCAATCTGCGGTGTTTTTCCGAGATCCCTTTGCCGGTAGCAGTTGCGCCGTTGTGGTGGCCTAGGAGAGAACGACAGGTTTGACAGGAGTCTTGTTGGTGCCTTGTCTGGGTGTGACACAGGGATAGGCAAGTGGAAGGGGCCTGTGCTTACCATGAAAGACCCGAGTGCAAGATGCTGGGTGGTTGGCCGCCCCCGTTTTCCACGCCCGCGGAGTCCCTTTTTGTGCCTGTCAAGAGGAGGACGTGTTAGAGAAGTGGCAGGAGTTGCGGAGCGCCCTGTGTTGATGCTTGTGGGAAGCTTGCACCAGACAGGGAGGCGCTGAGAAGTGGCAGCGAGTCGGCCTTGTGTCTGTGTCCTCACCATGTGGATTTGCAGCTCCCTGAGAAGACGTTGACAGGTTGTGGATCTTGCTTGTGCGAGGCTCCCTTTGCCCAGGGCTTTGGGCATTGTCCTGTTGCCGCTGGTTGCGGAATGGCTGGGTAGCGTGGAGCGCTCTCTGTGCACAGGCAGTGGGACCTTGAAGTTGCTCCGGGAGAGGAAAAGGGAGGGTAGAGAGGTGGTCAGTGGTTGAGAGCTCCCTTTCTACACAGCTGGTGGTGTCAGCTGTCAGGGAGCCCCTAAGAGATACCCTTGAAGGTGGATGGGGTGGACTCACCTTTTTCTGTGGCCTTGTTCCAGCCCTGTAGCTATCGTGGCAAGGCAGGAGAGCGAGCAGGGATGGGGCTTGTGGTGCAGCTCCTGTGCTCGGCGCCTTTGGGACTTCCATCTGCAAGGTAGGGCAAGATGGGTTAGAGAGGAGGCGAGAGGTGCGGGGCTGCCTTTGTGCAAGGTTACGGGGAAGTTGTGTGTACCTTGAGTGGCACGAGAGGTTAGAAAGATGTGGTGTGTTTCTGAGCTGCCTTTCTCCATGTCTCTTGGCACGTCGCCATGGTGTTGGAGGGCATGAGAGCTTCGAGCGCAGGTGTGTAGTGCCGAGCTCTGGGTGTCCGCAGCTCTGGGGAAGTTGTAGGTCCCTGTGCAGACCGTGAGAGGTGCCGCGTGGTGCAGAGCTGACCCGTTGCCCATGACGGTGTGGAAGGTGGAGCTGACAGGAAGAGCACGGGAGGTTGGAGATAGCCTGGTTGTAGTGGAGCTGCTGGTCTCCATGAGTCTGCAATCCTTTCTTGTGCCTGCGAAGAAGAGACTTTGCTGGAGAACAGGTTGGAGTTGCGCAGCTCCCTGTGTCCATGCCTAGGGGTCCCTTGAATCTGACAGGCGCCCTTCAGAGGCGGCAGCATTCTGCCTCGTGTTTGTGACCTGACCAGATGGGTTTGCAGGTCCCTGGGAGGCCCTGGAGAGCATCTCGAGCTGCCTTTTGGGAATCTCTCTCTGTGCAACGCTTTGGGCATGGTGCTGCTTGAGGTGGGAACATGCATAATTACCGAGTGCTTGGGTGGCACGGAGCTCCGTGTCCTGAGCCGTGGGGACCTTCCAGCTGCCAGGGAATAAAGGAGAGGTTAGAGAGAGAATGTGTGGTGGGAAGCCTTTGGAACCTTCCAGCCAACTTCCACACGGGGAGGGGCTTCAATCTGCGGTGTTTTTCCGAGATCCCTTTGCAGGTAGCAGTTGCGCCATTGCGGTGGCCTAGGAGAGAACGACAGGTTTGACAGGAGTCTTGTTGGTGCCTTGTCTGGGTGTGACACAGGGATAGGCAAGTGGAAGGGGCCTGTGCTTACCATGAAAGACCCGAGTGCAAGATGCTGGGTGGTTGGCCGCCCCCGTTTTCCACGCCCGCGGAGTCCCTTTTTGTGCCTGTCAAGAGGAGGACGTGTTAGAGAAGTGGCAGGAGTTGCGGAGCGCCCTGTGTTGATGCTTGTGGGAAGCTTGCACCAGACAGGGAGGCGCTGAGAAGTGGCAGCGAGTCGGCCTTGTGTCTGTGTCCTCACCATGTGGATTTGCAGCTCCCTGAGAAGACGTTGACAGGTTGTGGATCTTGCTTTTGCGAGGCTCCCTTTGCCCAGGGTTTTGGGCATTGTCCTGTTGCCACTGGTTGCGGAATGGTTGCGTGGTGTGGAGCGCTCTCTGTGCACAGGCAGTGGGACCTTGAAGTTGCTGCGGGAGAGGAAATGGGAGGTTAGAGAGGTGGTCAGTGGTTGAGATCTCCCTTTGTCCACAGCTGGTGGTGTCAGCTGCAAGGGAGCCCCTAAGAGATACCCTTGAAGGTGGATGGGGTGGACTTACCTTTTTCTGTGGCCTTGTTCCAGCCCTGTAGCTGCCGTGGCAAGGCAGGAGAGCGAGCAGGGATGGGGCATGTGGTGCAGCTCCTGTGCTCGGCGCCTTTGGGACTTCCATCTGCAAGGTAGGGCAAGATGGGTTAGAGAGGAGGCGAGAGGTGCGGGGCTGCCTTTGTGCAAGGTTACGGGGAAGTTGTGTGTACCTTGAGTGGCACGAGAGGTTAGAAAGATGTGGTGTGTTTCTGAGCTGCCTTTCTCCATGTCTCTTGGCACGTCGCCATGGTGTTGGAGGGCATGAGAGCTTCGAGCGCAGGTGTGTAGTGCCGAGCTCTGGGTGTCCGCAGCTCTGGGGAAGTTGTAGGTCCTTGTGCAGACCGTGAGAGGTGCCGCGTGGTGCAGAGCTGACCCGTTGCCCATGACGGTGTGGAAGGTGGAGCTGACAGGAAGAGCACGGGAGGTTGGAGATAGCCTGGTTTTTGTGGAGCTGCTGGTCTCCATGACTGTGCAATCCTTTCTTGTGCCTGCGAAGAAGAGACTTTGCTTGAGAACAGATTGGAGTTGCGCAGCTCCCTGTGTCCATGCCTAGGGGTCCCTTGAATCTGACAGGCGCCCTTCAGAGGCGGCAGCATTCTGCCTCGTGTTTGTGACCTGACCAGATGGGTTTGCAGGTCCCTGGGAGGCCCTGGAGAGCATCTCGAGCTGCCTTTTGGGAATCTCTCTCTGTGCAACGCTTTGGGCATGGTGCTGCTTGAGGTGGGAACATGCATAATTACCGAGTGCTTGGGTGGCACGGAGCTCCGTGTCCTGAGCCGTGGGGACCTTCCAGCTGCCAGGGAATAAAGGAGAGGTTAGAGAGAGAATGTGTGGTGGGAAGCCTTTGGAACCTTCCAGCCAACTTCCACACGGGGAGGGGCTTCAATCTGCGGTGTTTTTCCGAGATCCCTTTGCCGGTAGCAGTTGCGCCGTTGTGGTGGCCTAGGAGAGAACGACAGGTTTGACAGGAGTCTTGTTGGTGCCTTGTCTGGGTGTGACACAGGGATAGGCAAGTGGAAGGGGCCTGTGCTTACCATGAAAGACCCGAGTGCAAGATGCTGGGTGGTTGGCCGCCCCCGTTTTCCACGCCCGCGGAGTCCCTTTTTGTGCCTGTCAAGAGGAGGACGTGTTAGAGAAGTGGCAGGAGTTGCGGAGCGCCCTGTGTTGATGCTTGTGGGAAGCTTGCACCAGACAGGGAGGCGCTGAGAAGTGGCAGCGAGTCGGCCTTGTGTCTGTGTCCTCACCATGTGGATTTGCAGCTCCCTGAGAAGACGTTGACAGGTTGTGGATCTTGCTTTTGCGAGGCTCCCTTTGCCCAGGGTTTTGGGCATTGTCCTGTTGCCACTGGTTGCGGAATGGTTGCGTGGTGTGGAGCGCTCTCTGTGCACAGGCAGTGGGACCTTGAAGTTGCTGCGGGAGAGGAAATGGGAGGTTAGAGAGGTGGTCAGTGGTTGAGATCTCCCTTTGTCCACAGCTGGTGGTGTCAGCTGCAAGGGAGCCCCTAAGAGATACCCTTGAAGGTGGGTGGGGTGGACTTACCTTTTTCTGTGGCCTTGTTCCAGCCCTGTAGCTGCCGTGGCAAGGCAGGAGAGCGAGCAGGGATGGGGCATGTGGTGCAGCTCCTGTGCTCGGCACCTTTGGGACTTCCATCTGCAAGGTAGGGCAAGATGGGTTAGAGAGGAGGCGAGAGGTGCGGGGCTGCCTTTGTGCAAGGTTACGGGGAAGTTGTGTGTACCTTGAGTGGCACGAGAGGTTAGAAAGATGTGGTGTGTTTCTGAGCTGCCTTTCTCCATGTCTCTTGGCACGTCGCCATGGTGTTGGAGGGCATGAGAGCTTCGAGCGCAGGTGTGTAGTGCCGAGCTCTGGGTGTCCGCAGCTCTGGGGAAGTTGTAGGTCCTTGTGCAGACCGTGAGAGGTGCCGCGTGGTGCAGAGCTGACCCGTTGCCCATGACGGTGTGGAAGGTGGAGCTGACAGGAAGAGCACGGGAGATTGGAGATAGCCTGGTTGTTGTGGAGCTCCTGGTCTCCATGAGTCTGCAATCCTTTCTTTTGCCTGCGAAGAAGAGACTTTGCTTGAGAACAGATTGGAGTTGCGCAGCTCCCTGTGTCCATGCCTAGGGGTCCCTTGAATCTGACAGGCGCCCTTCAGAGGCACCAGCATTCTGCCTCGTGTTTGTGACCTGACCAGATGGGTTTGCAGGTCCCTGGGAGGCCCTGGAGAGCATCTCGAGCTGCCTTTTGGGAATCTCTCTCTGTGCAACGCTTTGGGCACGGTGCTGCTTCAGGTGGGAACATGCATAATTACCGAGTGCTTGGGTGGCATGGAGCGCCGTGTCCTGAGCCGTGGGGACCTTCCAGCTGCCAGGGAATAAAGGAGAGGTTAGAGAGAGAATGTGTGGTGGGAAGCCTTTGGAACCTTCCAGCCAACTTCCACACGGGGAGGGGCTTCAATCTGCGGTGTTTTTCCGAGATCCCTTTGCCGGTAGCAGTTGCGCCGTTGTGGTGGCCTAGGAGAGAACGACAGGTTTGACAGGAGTCTTGTTGGTGCCTTGTCTGGGTGTGACACAGGGATAGGCAAGTGGAAGGGGCCTGTGCTTACCATGAGAGACCCGAGTGCAAGATGCTGGGTGGCTGGCCGCCCCCGTTTTCCACGCCCGCGGAGTCCCTTTTTGTGCCTGTCAAGAGGAGGACGTGTTAGAGAAGTGGCAGGAGTTGCGGAGCGCCCTGTGTTGATGCTTGTGGGAAGCTTGCACCAGACAGGGAGGCGCTGAGAAGTGGCAGCGAGTCGGCCTTGTGTCTGTGTCCTCACCATGTGGATTTGCAGCTCCCTGAGAAGACGTTGACAGGTTGTGGATCTTGCTTTTGCGAGGCTCCCTTTGCCCAGGGCTTTGGGCATTGTCCTGTTGCCACTGGTTGCGGAATGGTTGCGTGGTGTGGAGCGCTCTCTGTGCACAGGCAGTGGGACCTTGAAGTTGCTGCGGGAGAGGAAATGGGAGGTTAGAGAGGTGGTCAGTGGTTGAGATCTCCCTTTGTCCACAGCTGGTGGTGTCAGCTGCAAGGGAGCCCCTAAGAGATACCCTTGAAGGTGGGTGGGGTGGACTTACCTTTTTCTGTGGCCTTGTTCCAGCCCTGTAGCTGCCGTGGCAAGGCAGGAGAGCGAGCAGGGATGGGGCATGTGGTGCAGCTCCTGTGCTCGGCGCCTTTGGGACTTCCATCTGCAAGGTAGGGCAAGATGGGTTAGAGAGGAGGCGAGAGGTGCGGGGCTGCCTTTGTGCAAGGTTACGGGGAAGTTGTGTGTACCTTGAGTGGCACGAGAGGTTAGAAAGATGTGGTGTGTTTCTGAGCTGCCTTTCTCCATGTCTCTTGGCACGTCGCCATGGTGTTGGAGGGCATGAGAGCTTCGAGCGCAGGTGTGTAGTGCCGAGCTCTGGGTGTCCGCAGCTCTGGGGAAGTTGTAGGTCCTTGTGCAGACCGTGAGAGGTGCCGCGTGGTGCAGAGCTGACCCGTTGCCCATGACGGTGTGGAAGGTGGAGCTGACAGGAAGAGCACGGGAGATTGGAGATAGCCTGGTTGTTGTGGAGCTCCTGGTCTCCATGAGTCTGCAATCCTTTCTTTTGCCTGCGAAGAAGAGACTTTGCTTGAGAACAGATTGGAGTTGCGCAGCTCCCTGTGTCCATGCCTAGGGGTCCCTTGAATCTGACAGGCGCCCTTCAGAGGCACCAGCATTCTGCCTCGTGTTTGTGACCTGACCAGATGGGTTTGCAGGTCCCTGGGAGGCCCTGGAGAGCATCTCGAGCTGCCTTTTGGGAATCTCTCTCTGTGCAACGCTTTGGGCACGGTGCTGCTTCAGGTGGGAACATGCATAATTACCGAGTGCTTGGGTGGCATGGAGCGCCGTGTCCTGAGCCGTGGGGACCTTCCAGCTGCCAGGGAATAAAGGAGAGGTTAGAGAGAGAATGTGTGGTGGGAAGCCTTTGGAACCTTCCAGCCAACTTCCACACGGGGAGGGGCTTCAATCTGCGGTGTTTTTCCGAGATCCCTTTGCCGGTAGCAGTTGCGCCGTTGTGGTGGCCTAGGAGAGAACGACAGGTTTGACAGGAGTCTTGTTGGTGCCTTGTCTGGGTGTGACACAGGGATAGGCAAGTGGAAGGGGCCTGTGCTTACCATGAGAGACCCGAGTGCAAGATGCTGGGTGGCTGGCCGCCCCCGTTTTCCACGCCCGCGGAGTCCCTTTTTGTGCCTGTCAAGAGGAGGACGTGTTAGAGAAGTGGCAGGAGTTGCGGAGCGCCCTGTGTTGATGCTTTTGGGAAGCTTGCACCAGACAGGGAGGCGCTGAGAAGTGGCAGCGAGTCGGCCTTGTGTCTGTGTCCTCACCATGTGGATTTGCAGCTCCCTGAGAAGACGTTGACAGGTTGTGGATCTTGCTTGTGCGAGGCTCCCTTTGCCCAGGGCTTTGGGCATTGTCCTGTTGCCGCTGGTTGCGGAATGGCTGGGTAGCGTGGAGCGCTCTCTGTGCACAGGCAGTGGGACCTTGAAGTTGCTCCGGGAGAGGAAAAGGGAGGGTAGAGAGGTGGTCAGTGGTTGAGAGCTCCCTTTGTCCACAGCTGGTGGTGTCAGCTGCAAGGGAGCTCCTAAGAGATACCCTTGAAGGTGGGTGGGGTGGACTCACCTTTTTCTGTGGCCTTGTTCCAGCCCTGTAGCTGCCGTGGCAAGGCAGGAGAGCGAGCAGGGATGGGGATTGTGGTGCAGCTCTTGTGCTCGGCGCCTTTGGGACTTCCATCTGCAAGGTAGGGCAAGATGGGTTAGAGAGGAGGCGAGAGGTGCGGGGCTGCCTTTGTGCAAGGTTACGGGGAAGTTGTGTGTACCTTGAGTGGCACGAGAGGTTAGAAAGATGTGGTGTGTTTCTGAGCTCCCTTTCTCCATGTCTCTTGGCACGTCACAATGGTGTTGGAGGGCATGAGAGCTTCGCGCGCAGGTGTGTAGTGCCGAGCTCTGGGTGTCCGCAGCTCTGGGGAAGTTGTAGGTCCTTGTGCAGACCGTGAGAGGTGCCGCGTGGTGCAGAGCTGACCCATTGCACATGATGGTGTGGAAGGTGGAGCTGACAGGAAGAGCACAGGAGGTTGGAGATAGCCTGGTTGTTGTGGAGCTGCTGGTCTCCATGACTCTGCAATCCTTTCTTGTGCCTGCGAAGAAGAGACTTTGCTGGAGAACAGGTTGGAGTTGCGCAGCTCCCTGTGTCCATTCCTAGGGGTCCCTTGAATCTGACAGGCGCCCTTCAGAGGCGGCAGCATTAGGCCTCGTGTTTGTGACCTGACCAGATGGGTTTGCAGGTCCCTGGGAAGCCCTGGAGAGCATCTCGAGCTGCCTTTTGGGAATCTCTCTCTGTGCAACGCTTTGGGCATGGTGCTGCTTCAGGTGGGAACATGCATAATTACCGAGTGCTTGGGTGGCATGGAGCGCCGCGTCCTGAGCCGTGGGGACCTTCCAGCTGCCAGGGAATAAAGGAGAGGTTAGAGAGAGAATGTGTGGTGGGAAGCCTTTGGAACCTTCCAGCCAACTTCCACACGGGGAGGGGCTTCAATCTGCGGTGTTTTTCCGAGATCCCTTTGCCGGTAGCAGTTGCGCCGTTGTGGTGGCCTAGGAGAGAACGACAGGTTTGACAGGAGTCTTGTTGGTGCCTTGTCCGGGTGTGACACAGGGATAGGCAAGTGGAAGGGGCCTGTGCTTACCATGAGAGACCCGAGTGCAAGATGCTGGGTGGTTGGCCGCCCCCGTTTTCCACGCCCGCGGAGTCCCTTTTTGTGCCTGTCAAGAGGAGGACGTGTTAGAGAAGTGGCAGGAGTTGCGGAGCACCCTGTGTTGATGCTTGTGGGAAGCTTGCACCAGACAGGGAGGCGCTGAGAAGTGGCAGCGAGTCGGCCTTGTGTCTGTGTCCTCACCATGTGGATTTGCAGCTCCCTGAGAAGACGTTGACAGGTTGTGGATCTTGCTTGTGCGAGGCTCCCTTTGCCCAGGGCTTTGGGCATTGTCCTGTTGCCACTGGTTGCGGAATGGCTGGGTAGCGTGGAGCGCTCTCTGTGCACAGGCAGTGGGACCTTGAAGTTGCTGCGGGAGAGGAAATGGGAGGTTAGAGAGGTGGTCAGTGGTTGAGAGCTCCCTTTCTCCACAGCTGCTGGTCAATGTAAGCTGCTGATCTGCCTGTTTGGTATGTTGCGGCCCCTTTCATACTGTCTTGGCCTGGGGATGTCATACAGAGATTCAGCCAATGAGAGGGAGCCGCCCACTGTGACGTCACTTTTTTCAGGAGGAAATGGCGGAAGTAAGGACAAGGTGGGAGTGAAGGTCGTGGGAATAGGAAGGAATGTAGCAAGGCCTGAATGCAGGAGGGCAGGGAGAGGGGAGCGAGGGGAGAGAGGGAAGAAAGGAGGGTGACTCGGGAGGTTTGGGAAGTAAAGGAGGAGGGAGGGAGAGGAAGGACAGTAGAGAATCTAAGTCATACTCCTGCTGTAAGGAACTTGCTGAGGCAGGGGGGATGGATCTGATGATCTCTTGAGGTCCCTTCCAACCGCTACAGTTCTGTGCTTCTGTTATTGTAGCATAGACAAAACATCAATTTATAGATATTTTTTTTTTTCAGGATTTTTATCCTGTCATCTCACTTTCTTTTGCCTCGAAATTGCTTTCAGTGTGTGCCACATGCTGAAGAATCAAAACCAACAGAAGCAACAGAATCACAGAATGATTGAGGGAGGAAAGGACCTCTGAAGGTCATCTGGTCCAACTCTCTTCTCAGGTGGGGACACCTAGAGCAGATTGCCCAGGAACATTTCCTGAGTGCTTTTGAATATGTCCGGAGAGGGAGACATCCCAGTTATATCATACATTTTGTATCAGGAATGGAATTAATACTGATTCACAAAATTTATGAAGGAGAGAGACAATTCTCTTTTCATAGGTTTTCTCTGCTGATTTAATTTTAATTTGAAGATTAATGTTGCTTAAAATATTTTGATTTTATTATTGAATGATGAGAGTTAACTTCAAAGATATACGGATCTCTCAGTTTACGTGTGTCCAAATGATCCTTTAATACCTTTATTTATTCCTCCTACACACCTCGGAATGCAATTTCTAGGTATATTGTCATTCTCATCATGGAGTATTTCATCAGATTTCCAGCTGCAGGCATACCACAGATATTTACATAGACTTGCTTTAAGTTACTTTAGCATTTGCAAATATACGCAACAATTTTGTATTGCATAACAAATGCATCATGGCGTCTGTTTTTCTTACAATTTCTCTGTGCAGTCCCAGTTATGTAGCTGACAGAGTTACCTATAAAACTCCATGTTATTAGGAGGTGACATGTATTACTTTCTTGCTGATCTGTGACACCAACCAGAAAGGGCTGTATAGAGTGATTTATCCATTCCACTTTGCTGAGCTCGGCTAATAAGATACTCAGGCCCCCTTACTGCTGCCAGTTATTTCTATTTTTTAAATTTCTGGATATGTTGTTATCTCCCCAAAAGAAATGCAAGTGCAGATCAGATTTAGAAATACAAGATTTAAAATTCTCTCTCTTTTCTTCCTTCACAAAATTCCATGTTTCAATAAGTAGTCTTTTTTTTTTTTTTTTCATAATACATAGATATGGATTAGACTGTTAGCCTCTAGTAATATCCAAACTCAAAAAGTCTTCATTGTCTTCTTAAATCTTAGGAAAATACTCTCTTTTAAGAATGTAAAACCTCATAGCTATCATTAACTTTTCATGGACTCATTTGTCCACTCTACCATTGTTAAATCCTGTCATGTTAACTAATGGGGTATTTATTGTTATGATATACACTAGATGAGGACTGTTTTAGGTATGAAACCTGTCTACTACTATTCCCACGCTGTTTCTGAGGCAACTAGAGCATATGAACTGGACTTCTTTTGGTGAAATTATACTGGAAGATGTGTTCCAGGTGTATGCTATTTTGGTAGCTATCTTCAGTCGTTAGAACAGCACCGCCCTCACAAAGTAAAATCCCTAAAATATTAACAGACCTCACTTTGATTTATTTAAGTGTACAGGCCTCTTTCTATTGAGCCACTTCTTGTTAGTTGTGGAATAATCTAATCCTTTTATCCTTTGGATGAGAGGGAAGGAGGGAGGAAAGGAGGGAGGGAGGATGTAGACTGCTCATAGCAATTATAGATGAGCTGTTTATCTCCATGCTAATTATGATAGTTTTGGGAACCATCATTCATATAAAATCCGTTTTCTTTTTTTCTCTTTTTTCTCTTTTTTTTCTCTTTTTTCTCTTTTTTTTTCCTCTTTTTTTATGACACAGCAATAAAATGTTCTTATCTGTTTTCCATTTCTAAGTTTGGGCTCATCCTTTCCAACATCATAAATATGTGGGAATTAATCAAATGTGTTTGTAATATGCTTTGAAGCACAGACTTCTGTTCTGGGCTCTGGTCTTGAAGTATGTGGCATGGTAAATTTTTTATTCCTTTGGAATTTGTAGCATTCAAAAGTGACTTTGAGCTGTTTGTACAGCTTTTGATCCTGGGATCACTCTGCAGTGATCCATCTTCTTTGCATGACTTATAACCTGCCTGATCCCAGGGTTGTTGGGATACAGACCACTTACCCATGACGTTGATCTGAAAAGGAATGAGCCAGAATCATGTGCAGTCACACTATGTTGGAGTTATGTTTCTTTACCTGTCTCAGTGGATTTGGGGGTAACTAGCTACATGGTGAAGCAGCAGTGAAAAATTGCCTAATAAGGAGCATCAGTAGTCTTTGGTCGTTATTAAAAGCAAAGACTTTTGATAACAACAAAATTCTGGTTGCTAACAAGAGCATATAACTACCTAACACATATTCCAGATACTTATAAGTAATGGATATATTTACAAGGGCTGCTTTTTGAATTATGATATGAAATTATAGTAGTGGAGGATATTGATACTGCTAGTAATATTGCATAATTAGAGCAGAAAAAATAGGTATGTTAATCAGATATAGATTACCACTGATATAGGTTGGCAAAAAAAAGGCTTAATTGTCATTTCCAGAGGCGCATCTATTCTTCATTCATTAAAAAAAATGTGCAGAAAGAGAACTGCATGTTGCATTTGAATCTTAAGAAGCTGAAATATCTGGAAGACAAATTTAAAAGCTGTGGATATATAAAAAAGTACATATTGGAATGAATTAAGGTCTAAAACATGAAGCATAACATCCACTAGTTCTAACACTTCTCTTTTCTTACCCTGTACTTTCTTCAGGGAATACATCCAAATCAAGGAAGAATTTGATCCTCTGAATTGCAGTAAGTATTATCCTATTCCTCCTAGAAGCCAAACTGAATTTTAACACAGATTTGTAAGTACATCTGTAGGAATTTTCTTCTGAGACTTCTTAAAATTGGTAGTGTATTTCATTCTCAAATTACAAACATCATTTTTGGTTAATTAAGGTTAAATTACATCAATTATAAAACATTATGGATGCAAAATGAAACTCCAAGTGCATTAATCATTAAAATTATAAAAATTCAAATAAAAAGCTTTATTATTAATGCTAACTTTTCCTAAACATTGGTAAAAATATGGTGTCAATTCTCATATTAGTATTGAGAACTAAAAATTGTGGTAATTTCTCGAACAACTATGAAACCACCATCTATCCATCTAAATGCTTGTAAAACTGACTCAAAACTGACAGAAGCAAAGTGTCTTCTATACACAAAACAAAATTCTGTTAATATGCCTCACATGGAAAACATTTAATATTTTTCTGACTTGAAAAATTGTTTGGGATTTTGACAGGTACTATTTATTTTCATTCTCCTTTATAACAGTTCTTAGAGTAGCTAGAGTTTCAAGAAATACTGGAAACTGAGATACTGAAAAACAAGTCAGTTAAGAATCTCAGATTTAGATATTCCAAGAAAAGTGGTCTGTACTCACAAATTCTTGCCTTTGTGAATTTCTTCTTAGCCAAACACTAGAACTAACAGAGGTGAAGGATTATCCTGTTATTGGTCTTCTAAGCCAAACAAATTAAGATGTTCTTCAAAAGCTGAATTCACCAGCTTCAAATTATACGCTGAAAACCGTCATTACTTAGAAGATACATCAGCTGCTGGCCCTGGCAAGATTAAATAAATAATAGATTTTCAAGGCTGAACTCTTTAAATTATAATTGCTTCTGGAAAGGACAATTCCTGGCATCTTGTGAGTGATAAAGAGAATTAAGGATCCACGTAAGCTTTTTGTCAAGGAAATTAAAGTATTTTATTATGTGTTGAAAAGTTTGAATTACACATTACAACGTATGTGAGGGACTTTCTTTTGCTGAAGAGTTGAATGCCAGTTTAATACAGAACAAAACGTAACTCTTACCATTCACTATCACAATTTAGAATGGTTACAGGATATCTGGATTGAGAATTTCTTGTCAACTGTTAGAGTGCTAAAGCAAAACTCCATTGTGAGACACTGGAAGCAGAGTACCATATCCATGGCATCATGAAATGCAACTTTAAATGCTTTCAGTTGTGTTATTTATTTTTTCATATTTTCATAGCTTTGAATAGTGTACTAAGAGTAAAGAATTTCATAGTAAATATGTCTGAGTGAGAAATTCATATCTTCCACATATCAGCAATTTGGTAGGAAATGCCAATACTTCTTCATGTCCTATTTAATAAGGGATAATAATTTAATAAGGAATTGGGTCTCCTGCTCCTAACTTGTGAAGATTCAGAATGGTAACTACTAGAAATTTTGAAATAAGGAAATGTGAGGAAGCTTTGAGCTGTGGACCCCAGACAGCTAAGGGAAATGCTGAAGCTTGTTAAGGTTCCAATTCTTCTGAAGAACTGGTGAGACATACCACTCATTAGAAAGAAAAAAAAAATGAAGTGATGAGTCTAGTGAGAGAAAAAAAAAAAAAAAGAAAAAAAAAAGAGCAATTGAACCTCACGAGAGAAGTCTATCATAAAAGATGAAGGAATCTATTTCTCTATACAAACACAAGATGAAAAGAAAGAAAAAAAATAAGGGATCTGTGGGACTATTTTCAATAAATTTCTCAAGATCAAGTTTTCCTTGTCTGTTGAAGGTTTATCTTAAATTTTGGACTACAGGAGAATTTAAATTCTGATAGTTATTCCTATGTTTGGTTTTATGCACGACTGTAGTTGAAACATTTGTAATAATTTTGAGTAAACTGTATTATGGTTTGAAGAGAAAAAATAATGTCGATAATTACAGAATCTGAATTATCTGAGATATCTTAAGTGTTGAAATTAGCTTGCAATATGTAAAGACAAATATGATATGAAAGTGCTATCTGTAATTCATGAAACTGACTAAATAAGGGTATTTCTTCAGGTTTGTAACACCAGAAGGGAGTTCCAGGAAAATTTGATAGCTTATTGTAAATGAAAGTTTACTGCTAGCTTACACTTTATTGCATGCTTTCCAGGAACACATGTGGCATTCCAGAAGCATATGTAGAAGGTGTGAGGTGTTTTGGAAACTATGGATTTACACAAAATTCAGTACATTGTCTGATATTTGAAAAGTACATTTTCAAATTAAATTCAGTATTTAGTGAAACAGACAACAGTTGAAAAGGCCGGAAATTTATGAGCTCTGCTCTTTTTGTGACCTGATTCTTCTGTGTTTTACTTCAGGAAAACTATTAGCTAATAAGTGTCCTTTGATTTCTCTTTCTAATTTCTTTTCTTTTTCTGTGAGCAGAGCTCTGCAGCTGCCCCATGTCAGATCAGAGCCAGTTCCAGCCAGCTCCTAAAGGGACCCACTGCCAGTGAGGAACATTGGTTGGGCCTTTGGGAGAGCACATTTAAGAAGGTAAACTGATGCACAACAGCAGCTGGGAGAGAGGAGTGAGAAGCAGCCCTGCAGACATCAAGGTCAGAGCAGAAGGAGGGTAGAAGGTGCTCCAGGCACGGAGCAGAAGTTCTCCTGCAGCCCAGGGAGAGGAGCCCATGCAGGAGCAGGGGATCTGGGAGGAACTACTGCCCTTGTTGGAGCAGTTTGGTCCTGACAGATGGACCCTACGGTATGGATTTATGTTGGAGCAGTTCTTAAAGAGCCTGTGGGAAGCCCAAATAGGATCAGTTTGTGAAGGACACCATACTGTGGGAGGGACCCCACATGGAGCAAGGGCAGAGAGGGACTGTGAAGGAGCAGCAGAGATGAAGACGTTGGATGAGGGGGGAAGGTGCTTATACTTTGCTTTTAGTTTCTCACTGTTCTAGTCTGCTAGTGATAGGCAATAAATTATATTAAGCTCCTTATGCTGAGTCTGCTTGGCCTGTAACAATAACTGGTGAGTGATCTCCCTGTCCTTATCTCAACCATTGAGCCCTTTCCATTGTATTTTTTCCCAATTTTCCATTGATGAGGGGGAGTCAGAGGGCAGTCATAGAGTTCAGCTGCCCATCAAGGTAAAACCACCACATTACTTGCTTTTTGTCATTTTTCTGACAAATGACAAAAAATGAAAGAAAATGGTGAAGGAGAATGGCTGGATATTTTAATAAATTGAAAAATTAGAATAAACAGCATTTCCCATCATAAAAAGTATATTACATCACAACTATTCTGATTTTAAAGTTGGGTGATATAACTGCAAGATTATTTCTTCACTGGATGGTTTCTCCATCCTATAGAAAGTCTAGTGTTAGAGGCTGAAACCATCTATTTTGACACAAAGACCCAACAAGAATTAGAGGAACAACGATAGGCAGATTACTCTGGAATGTTAAGGAGACAATTTCAGGGCAGGGAAAGTGGGGGCAGGGAGAGGGATCAAAATGCCTCTGACAGGACAAGAGGCAATGGGCACAAATTGTCACGCAGGATGATTGTGATATATGTTCATCTGCTTTGTGTCAATAGAGAGCAGTTCTGTCTGTCTCTGGGTCCTGCACTGGCAATTTAATTCTTCCACAGATGTGGTTTCTTCCCTTTCCTCCCAGTGTCCCAGTCTCCCCCTCATTATAGTCAATTTATCAAATCTTCAGAAATATTCCTCAAATCTATGAACCTATTTGCTTTTGTTATTCTGAACTCTTATTCCTAACAGTTACAGCCTTTTTGCCACCTTTGTGGTTGATTTAGCACTGCTAAAGATGTGACTGCAGTATCCCTGTGAATGGCCTGTGAGGAATGTTTTAACAACTCGTGAAGTGTCAATAGAGAGCTATTTGTATTTGTATGTTCTTTCTCTGAAGTCTCTGATGTCTGGGGGTTTCAGAACAACTGCTAACGACTAGTAACTGTTATGGCTTCTGAATGGGACACTATGCAAGCCCCTGATATCTGGCCAGGAGATTAAGGAGAAGAAAGAAAGAAGCTGAAGGACGGCTAGAAGACAAAACTTGCAGGGGATGCTGTGTAAGCTTTTGACATGTTGCCAAGGAGTACAAAGGGGAAGGACAAGAAAAAAAAACTGAGAGGAAGACTATAGGAGCCTTCAGCATGAAAGACCCCCAGAGACCTCCAGGGGGACCACCGGAGACTGATGCGCATGCTCCAGTAGGAGGGTTTGGATCCCGGAAGCTAATTATAATAACCCGTTTTTTTTTAGAGGTAGTAATGAATATGTATTAGCCTAGGAGCATAAAAATCAGCTACTTGATGTAACTGGTGTGCGTCTAGGTGGAGCAGAGACTCCCGACGCACCCAGCGCTGTTTGCTTACCTCTATTCTTTTAATAAATCATAAACTTTGATTATAACCCTATGTTGGGACTGAGCATTTTATAACAATGATCCATCTGAAAACACCTTTGATGTGAGGGTGGTCGAACAAGCTGTACAGAGAGACTGTAATGTCTCCATCCATGGAGGCGTTCAACATTTGTCTGTCCATAGCCCTGAGCAACCCATTGTAGCTGATGACTTGGACTATATGATCTTAAGAGGTCCTGGCTAACATTATCCAGTTCTATGATTCTGTTTGGGAGAAATTTGGGGAGCTATCTTTTAACAGGAAGGATTCTCTGGTTTCTGAATAAAACCATAATATTAAATTTTCCTTAAAGCTATGTGACAAAACTTATTCTTCTATGAAAGGTTGACGTTCAAGCTGACAGAAAGAAGGAATACTTGTTGCATACTGCAGTTGTAGTGGGGTTGAAAAAAGGATGAAAAAATAAAACGAGGAATGAAAGGGGAACTTTGCTGTGAGAAGTTTTTCAACTGGGTAATGGGTGAAGGGATCCTTGTATAACGCTCAAGCTTCAATTTAAAGCTAGGGTTGGGCTGAGGAAAAAAGAAAGGCTATAGCTATAGATGGAGTGGGGCAGGAAAAAGATTGTCAAAGGAAAGACACACCTTTTTCTATGGCCTTGTTCCAGCCCTGTAGCTGCCGTGGCAAGGCAGGAGAGCGAGCAGAGATGGGGCATGTGGTGCAGCTCCTGTGCTCAGCGCCTTTGGGACTTCCATCTGCAAGGTAGGGCAAGATGGGTTAGAGAGGAGGCGAGAGGTGCGGGGCTGCCTTTGTGCAAGGTTACGGGGAAGTTGTGTGTACCTTGAGTGGCACGAGAGGTTAGAAAGATGTGGTGTGTTTCTGAGCTCCCTTTCTCCATGTCTCTTGGCACGTCGCAATGGTGTTGGAGGGCATGAGAGCTTTGATCGCAGGTGTGTAGTGCCGAGCTCTGGGTGTCCGCAGCTCTGGGGAAGTTGTAGGTCCCTGTGCAGACCGTGAGAGGTGCCGCGTGGTGCAGAGCTGACCCGTTGCCCATGACGGTGTGGAAGGTGGAGCTGACAGGAAGAGCACGGGAGGTTGGAGATAGCCTGGTTGTTGTGGAGCTCCTGGTCTCCATGACTCTGCAATCCTTTCTTGTGCCTGCGAAGAAGAGACTTTGCTGGAGAACAGGTTGGAGTTGCGCAGCTCCCTGTGTCCATGCCTAGGGGTCCCTTGAATCTGACAGGCACCCTTCAGAGGCGGCAGCATTCTGCCTCGTGTTTGTGACCTGACCAGATGGGTTTGCAGGTCCCTGGGAGGCCCTGGAGAGCATCTCAAGTTGCCTTTTGGGAATCTCTCTCTGTGCAACGCTTTGGGCACGGTGCTGCTTCAGGTGGGAACATGCATAATTACCAAGTGCTTGGGTGGCATGGAGCGCCGTGTCCTGAGCCGTGGGGACCTTCCAGCTGCCAGGGAATAAAGGAGAGGTTAGAGAGAGAATGTGTGGTGGGAAGCCTTTGGAACCTTCCAGCCAACTTCCACACGGGGAGGGGCTTCAATCTGCGGTGTTTTTCCGAGATCCCTTTGCAGGTAGCAGTTGCGCCATTGCGGTGGCCTAGGAGAGAACGACAGGTTTGACAGGAGTCTTGTTGGTGCCTTGTCTGGGTGCGACACAGGGATAGGCAAGTGGAAGGGGCCTGTGCTTACCATGAGAGACCCGAGTGCAAGATGCTGGGTGGTTGGCCGCCCCTGTTTTCCACGCCCGCGGAGTCCCTTTTTGTGCCTGTCAAGAGGAGGACGTGTTAGAGAAGTGGCAGGAGTTGCGGAGCGCCCTGTGTTGATGCTTGTGGGAAGCTTGCACCAGACAGGGAGGCGCTGAGAAGTGGCAGCGAGTCGGCCTTGTGTCTGTGTCCTCACCATGTGGATTTGCAGCTCCCTGAGAAGACGTTGACAGGTTGTGGATCTTGCTTGTGCGAGGCTCCCTTTGCCCAGGGCTTTGGGCATTGTCCTGTTGCCGCTGGTTGCGGAATGGCTGGGTAGCGTGGAGCGCTCTCTGTGCACAGGCAGTGGGACCTTGAAGTTACTGCGGGAGAGGAAATGGGAGGGTAGAGAGGTGGTCAGTGGTTGAGAGCTCCCTTTGTCCACAGCTGGTGGTGTCAGCTGCAAGGGAGCTCCTAAGAGATACCCTTGAAGGTGGGTGGGGTGGACTCACCTTTTTCTGTGGCCTTGTTCCAGCCCTGTAGCTACCGTGGCAAGGCAGGAGAGCGAGCAGGGATGGGGCATGTGGTGCAGCTCCTGTGCTCGGCGCCTTTGGGACTTCCATCTGCAAGGTAGGGCAAGATGGGTTAGAGAGGAGGCGAGAGGTGCGGGGCTGCCTTTGTGCAAGGTTACGGGGAAGTTGTGTGTACCTTGAGTGGCACGAGAGGTTAGAAAGATGTGGTGTGTTTCTGAGCTGACTTTCTCCATGTCTCTTGGCACGTCGCAATGGTGTTGGAGGGCATGAGAGCTTCGAGCGCAGGTGTGTGGTGCCGAGCTCTGGGTGTCCGCAGCTCTGGGGAAGTTGTAGGTCCTTGTGCAGACCGTGAGAGGTGCCGCGTGGTGCAGAGCTGACCCGTTGCCCATGACGGTGTGGAAGGTGGAGCTGACAGGAAGAGCACGGGAGGTTGGAGATAGCCTGGTTGTTGTGGAGCTGCTGGTCTCCATGACTCTGCAATCCTTTCTTGTGCCTGCGAAGACGAGACTTTGCTGGAGAACAGGTTGGAGTTGCGCAGCTCCCTGTGTCCATGCCTAGGGGTCCCTTGAATCTGACAGGCGCCCTTCAGAGGCGGCAGCATTCTGCCTCGTGTTTGTGACCTGACCAGATGGGTTTGCAGGTCCCTGGGAGGCCCTGGAGAGCATCTCAAGCTGCCTTTTGGGAATCTCTCTCTGTGCAACGCTTTGGGCACGGTGCTGCTTCAGGTGGGAACATGCATAATTACCGAGTGCTTGGGTGGCATGGAGCGCCGTGTCCTGAGCCGTGGGGACCTTCCAGCTGCCAGGGAATAAAGGAGAGGTTAGAGAGAGAATGTGTGGTGGGAAGCCTTTGGAACCTTCCAGCCAACTTCCACACGGGGAGGGGCTTCAATCTGCGGTGTTTTTCCGAGATCCCTTTGCCGGTAGCAGTTGCGCCGTTGCGGTGGCCTAGGAGAGAACGACAGGTTTGACAGGAGTCTTGTTGGTGCCTTGTCTGGGTGCGACACAGGGATAGGCAAGTGGAAGGGGCCTGTGCTTACCATGAAAGACCCGAGTGCAAGATGCTGGGTGGTTGGCCGCCCCTCTTTTCCACGCCCGCGGAGTCCCTTTTTGTGCCTGTCAAGAGGAGGACGTGTTAGAGAAGTGGCAGGAGTTGCGGAGCGCCCTTTATTGATGCTTGTGGGAAGCTTGCACCAGACAGGGAGGCGCTGAGAAGTGGCAGCGAGTCGGCCTTGTGTCTGTGTCCTCACCATGTGGATTTGCAGCTCCCTGAGAAGACGTTGACAGGTTGTGGATCTTGCTTGTGCGAGGCTCCCTTTGCCCAGGGCTTTGGGCATTGTCCTGTTGCCGCAGGTTGCGGAATGGCTGCGTGGTGTGGAGCGCTCTCTGTGCACAGGCAGTGGGACCTTGAAGTTACTGCGGGAGAGGAAATGGGAGGTTAGAGAGGTGGTCAGTGGTTGAGATCTCCCTTTGTCCACAGCTGGTGCTGTCAGCTGCAAGGGAGCCCCTAAGAAATACCCTTGAAGGTGGGTGGGGTGGACTCACCTTTTTCTGTGGCCTTGTTCCAGCCCTGTAGCTGCCGTGGCAAGGCAGGAGAGCGAGCAGGGATGGGGCATGTGGTGCAGCTCCTGTGCTCGGCGCCTTTGGGACTTCCATCTGCAAGGTAGGGCAAGATGGGTTAGAGAGGAGGCGAGAGGTGCGGGGCTGCCTTTGTGCAAGGTTACGGGGAAGTTGTGTGTACCTTGAGTGGCACGAGAGTTTAGAAAGATGTGGTGTGTTTCTGAGCTGCCTTTCTCCATGTCTCTTGGCACGTCACAATGGTGTTGGAGGGCATGAGAGCTTCGCGCGCAGGTGTGTAGTGCCGAGCTCTGGGTGTCCGCAGCTCTGGGGAAGTTGTAGGTCCTTGTGCAGACCGTGAGAGGTGCCGCGTGGTGCAGAGCTGACCCATTGCACATGATGGTGTGGAAGGTGGAGCTGACAGGAAGAGCACGGGAGGTTGGAGATAGCCTGGTTGTTGTGGAGCTGCTGGTCTCCATGACTCTGCAATCCTTTCTTGTGCCTGCGAAGAAGAGACTTTGCTGGAGAACAGGTTGGAGTTGCGCAGCTCCCTGTGTCCATTCCTAGGGGTCCCTTGAATCTGACAGGCGCCCTTCAGAGGCGGCAGCATTAGGCCTCGTGTTTGTGACCTGACCAGATGGGTTTGCAGGTCCCTGGGAAGCCCTGGAGAGCATCTCGAGCTGCCTTTTGGGAATCTCTCTCTGTGCAACGCTTTGGGCATGGTGCTGCTTCAGGTGGGAACATGCATAATTACCGAGTGCTTGGGTGGCATGGAGCGCCGTGTCCTGAGCCGTGGGGACCTTCCAGCTGCCAGGGAATAAAGGAGAGGTTAGAGAGAGAATGTGTGGTGGGAAGCCTTTGGAACCTTCCAGCCAACTTCCACACGGGGAGGGGCTTCAATCTGCGGTGTTTTTCCGAGATCCCTTTGCCGGTAGCAGTTGCGCCGTTGTGGTGGCCTAGGAGAGAACGACAGGTTTGACAGGAGTCTTGTTGGTGCCTTGTCTGGGTGTGACACAGGGATAGGCAAGTGGAAGGGGCCTGTGCTTACCATGAAAGACCCGAGTGCAAGATGCTGGGTGGTTGGCCGCCCCTCTTTTCCACGCCCGCGGAGTCCCTTTTTGTGCCTGTCAAGAGGAGGACGTGTTAGAGAAGTGGCAGGAGTTGCGGAGCACCCTGTGTTGATGCTTGTGGGAAGCTTGCACCAGACAGGGAGGCGCTGAGAAGTGGCAGCGAGTCGGCCTTGTGTCTGTGTCCTCACCATGTGGATTTGCAGCTCCCTGAGAAGACGTTGACAGGTTGTGGATCTTGCTTGTGCGAGGCTCCCTTTGCCCAGGGCTTTGGGCATTGTCCTGTTGCCGCTAGTTGGGGAATGGCTGCTTGGCGTGGAGCGCTCTCTGTGCACAGGCAGTGGGACCTTGAAGTTGCTGCGGGAGAGGAAATGGGAGGTTAGAGAGGTGGTCAGTGGTTGAGAGCTCCCTTTCTCCACAGCTGCTGGTCAATGTAAGCTGCTGATCTGCCTGTTTGGTATGTTGCGGCCCCTTTCATACTGTCTTGGCCTGGGGATGTCATACAGAGATTCAGCCAATGAGAGGGAGCCGCCCACTGTGACGTCACTTTTTTCAGGAGGAAATGGCGGAAGTAAGGACAAGGTGGGAGTGAAGGTCGTGGGAATAGGAAGGAATGTAGCAAGGCCTGAATGCAGGAGGGCAGGGAGAGGGGAGAGAGGGGAGAG
Source organism: Anas acuta (assembly GCF_963932015.1). Taxonomy (NCBI): domain Eukaryota; kingdom Metazoa; phylum Chordata; class Aves; order Anseriformes; family Anatidae; genus Anas; species Anas acuta. Next base: position 153,469,458 of record NC_088979.1, read on the forward strand.
AGGGAAGAAAGGAGGGTGACTCGGGAGGTTTGGGAAGTAAAGGAGGAGGGAGGGAGAGGAAGGACAGTAGAGAATCTAAGTCATACTCCTGCTCTAAGGAACTTGCTGAGGCAGGGGGGATGGATCTGATGATCTCTTGAGGTCCCTTCCAACCGCTACAGTTCTGTGCTTCTGTTATTGTAGCATAGACAAAACATCAATTTATAGATTTTTTTTTTTTTCAGGATTTTTATCCTGTCATCTCACTTTCTTTTGCCTCGAAATTGCTTTCAGTGTGTGCCACATGCTGAAGAATCAAAACCAACAGAAGCAACAGAATCACAGAATGATTGAGGGAGGAAAGGACCTCTGAAGGTCATCTGGTCCAACTCTCTTCTCAGGTGGGGACACCTAGAGCAGATTGCCCAGGAACATTTCCTGAGTGCTTTTGAATATGTCCGGAGAGGGAGACATCCCAGTTATATCATACATTTTGTATCAGGAATGGAATTAATACTGATTCACAAAATTTATGAAGGAGAGAGACAATTCTCTTTTCATAGGTTTTCTCTGCTGATTTAATTTTAATTTGAAGATTAATGTTGCTTAAAATATTTTGATTTTATTATTGAATGATGAGAGTTAACTTCAAAATATACAGATCTCTCAGTTTACGTGTGTCCAAATGATCCTTTAATACCTTTATTTATTCCTCCTACACACCTCGGAATGCAATTTCTAGGTATATTGTCATTCTCATCATGGAGTATTTCATCAGATTTCCAGCTGCAGGCATACCACAGGTATTTACATAGACTTGCTTTAAGTTACTTTAGCATTTGCAAATATACGCAACAATTTTGTATTGCATAACAAATGCATCATGGCGTCTGTTTTTCTTACAATTTCTCTGTGCAGTCCCAGTTATGTAGCTGACAGAGTTACCTATAAAACTCCATGTTATTAGGAGGTGACATGTATTGCTTTCTTGCTGATCTGTGACACCAACCAGAAAGGGCTGTATAGTGATTTATCCATTCCACTTTGCTGAGCTCGGCTAATAAGATACTCAGGCCCCCTTACTGCTGCCAGTTATTTCTATTTTTTAAATTTCTGGATATGTTGTTATCTCCCCAAAAGAAATGCAAGTGCAGATCAGATTTAGAAATACAAGATTTAAAATTCTCTCTCTTTTCTTCCTTCACAAAATTCCATGTTTCAATAAGTAGTCTTTTTTTTTTTTTTCATAATACATAGATATGGATTAGACTGTTAGCCTCTAGTAATATCCAAACTCAAAAAGTCTTCATTGTCTTCTTAAATCTTAGGAAAATACTCTCTTTTAAGAATGTAAAACCTCATAGCTATCATTAACTTTTCATGGACTCATTTGTCCACTCTACCATTGTTAAATCCTGTCATGTTAACTAATGGGGTATTTATTGTTATGATATACACTAGATGAGGACTGTTTTAGGTATGAAACCTGTCTACTACTATTCCCACGCTGTTTCTGAGGCAACTAGAGCATATGAACTGGACTTCTTTTGGTGAAATTATACTGGAAGATGTGTTCCAGGTGTATGCTATTTTGGTAGCTATCTTCAGTCGTTAGAACAGCACCGCTCTCACAAAGTAAAATCCCTAAAATATTAACAGACCTCACTTTGATTTATTTAAGTGTACAGGCCTCTTTCTATTGAGCCACTTCTTGTTAGTTGTGGAATAATCTAATCCTTTTATCCTTTGGATGAGAGGGAAGGAGGGAGGAAAGGAGGGAGGGAGGATGTAGACTGCTCATAGCAATTATAGATGAGCTGTTTATCTCCATGCTAATTATGATAGTTTTGGGAACCATCATTCATATAAAATCCGTTTTCTTTTTTTCTCTTTTTTCTCTTTTTTTTTCTCTTTTTTTTTCCTCTTTTTTATGACACAGCAATAAAATGTTCTTATCTGTTTTCCATTTCTAAGTTTGGGCTCATCCTTTCCAACATCATAAATATGTGGGAATTAATCAAATGAGTTTGTAATATGCTTTGAAGCACAGACTTCTGTTCTGGGCTCTGGTCTTGAAGTATGTGGCATGGTAAATTTTTTATTCCTTTGGAATTTGTAGCATTCAAAAGTGACTTTGAGCTGTTTGTACAGCTTTTGATCCTGGGATCACTCTGCAGTGATCCATCTTCTTTGCATGACTTATAACCTGCCTGATCCCAGGGTTGTTGGGATACAGACCACTTACCCATGACGTTGATCTGAAAAGGAATGAGCCAGAATCATGTGCAGTCACACTATGTTGGAGTTATGTTTCTTTACCTGTCTCAGTGGATTTGGGGGTAACTAGCTACATGGTGAAGCAGCAGTGAAAAATTGCCTAATAAGGAGCATCAGTAGTCTTTGGTCGTTATTAAAAGCAAAGACTTTTGATAACAACAAAATTCTGGTTGCTAACAAGAGCATATAACTACCTAACACATATTCCAGATACTTATAAGTAATGGATATATTTACAAGGGCTGCTTTTTGAATTATGATATGAAATTATAGTAGTGGAGGATATTGATACTGCTAGTAATATTGCATAATTAGAGCAGAAAAAATAGGTATGTTAATCAGATATAGATTACCACTGATATAGGTTGGCAAAAAAAGGCTTAATTGTCATTTCCAGAGGCGCATCTATTCTTCATTCATTAAAAAAAATGTGCAGAAAGAGAACTGCATGTTGCATTTGAATCTTAAGAAGCTGAAATATCTGGAAGACAAATTTAAAAGCTGTGGATATATAAAAAAGTACATATCGGAATGAATTAAGGTCTAAAACATGAAGCATAACATCCACTAGTTCTAACACTTCTCTTTTCTTACCCTGTACTTTCTTCAGGGAATACATCCAAATCAAGGAAGAATTTGATCCTCTGAATTGCAGTAAGTATTATCCTATTCCTCCTAGAAGCCAAACTGAATTTTATAGTAAGGATATTTAACACAGATTTGTAAGTACATCTGTAGGAATTTTCTTCTGAGACTTCTTAAAATTGGTAGTGTATTTCATTCTCAAATTACAAACATCATTTTTGGTTAATTAAGGTTAAATTACATCAATTATAAAACATTATGGATGCAAAATGAAACTCCAAGTGCATTAATCATTAAAATTATAAAAATTCAAATAAAAAGCTTTATTATTAATGCTAACTTTTCCTAAACATTGGTAAAAATATGGTGTCAATTCTCATATTAGTATTGAGAACTAAAAATTGTGGTAATTTCTCGAACAACTATGAAACCACCATCTATCCATCTAAATGCTTGTAAAACTGACTCAAAACTGACAGAAGCAAAGTGTCTTCTATACACAAAACAAAATTCTGTTAATATGCCTCACATGGAAAACATTTAATATTTTTCTGACTTGAAAAATTGTTTGGGATTTTGACAGGTACTATTTATTTTCATTCTCCTTTATAACAGTTCTTAGAGTAGCTAGAGTTTCAAGAAATACTGGAAACGGAGATACTGAAAAACAAGTCAGTTAAGAATCTCAGATTTAGATATTCCAAGCAAAGTGGTCTGTACTCACAAATTCTTGCCTTTGTGAATTTCTTCTTAGCCAAACACTAGAACTAACAGAGGTGAAGGATTATCCTGTTATTGGTCTTCTAAGCCAAACAAATTAAGATGTTCTTCAAAAGCTGAATTCACCAGCTTCAAATTATACGCTGAAAACCGTCATTACTTAGAAGATACATCAGCTGCTGGCCCTGGCAAGATTAAATAAATAATAGATTTTCAAGGCTGAACTCTTTAAATTATAATTGCTTCTGGAAAGGACAATTCCTGGCATCTTGTGAGTGATAAAGAGAATTAAGGATCCACGTAAGGTTTTTGTCAAGGAAATTAAAGTATTTTACTATGTGTTGAAAAGTTTGAATTACACATTACAACGTATGTGAGGGACTTTCTTTTGCTGAAGAGTTGAATGCCAGTTTAATACAGAACAAAACGTAACTCTTACCATTCACTATCACAATTTAGAATGGTTACAGGATATCTGGATTGAGAATTTCTTGTCAACTGTTAGAGTGCTAAAGCAAAACTTCATTGTGAGACACTGGAAGCAGAGTACCATATCCATGGCATCATGAAATGCAACTTTAAATGCTTTCAGTTGTGTTATTTATTTTTTCATATTTTCATAGCTTTGAATAGCGTACTAAGAGTAAAGAATTTCATAGCAAATATGTCTGAGTGAGAAATTCATATCTTCCACATATCAGCAATTTGGTAGGAAATGCCAATACTTCTTCATGTCCTATTTAATAAGGGATAATAATTTAATAAGGAATTGGGTGTCCTGCTCCTAACTTGTGAAGATTCAGAATGGTAACTACTAGAAATTTTGAAATAAGGAAATGTGAGGAAGCTTTGAGCTGTGGACCCCAGACAGCTAAGGGAAATGCTGAAGCTTGTTAAGGTTCCAATTCTTCTGAAGAACTGGTGAGACATACCACTCATTAGAAAGAAAAAAAAAAATGAAGTGATGAGTCTAGTGAGAGAAAAAAAAAAAGAAAAAAGAAAAAAAAAAAGAGCAATTGAACCTCACGAGAGAAGTCTATCATAAAAGATGAAGGAATCTATTTCTCTATACAAACACAAGATGAAAAGAAAGAAAAAAAATAAGGGATCTGTGGGACTATTTTCAATAAATTTCTCAAGATCAAGTTTTCCTTGTCTGTTGAAGGTTTATCTTAAATTTTGGACTACAGGAGAATTTAAATTCTGATAGTTATTCCTATGTTCGGTTTTATGCATGACTGTAGTTGAAACATTTGTAATAATTTTGAGTAAACTGTATTATGGTTTGAAGAGAAAAAATAATGTCGATAATTACAGAATCTGAATTATCTGAGATATCTTAAGTGTTGAAATTAGCTTGCAATATGTAAAGACAAATATGATATGAAAGTGCTATCTGTAATTCATGAAACTGACTAAATAAGGGTATTTCTTCAGGTTTGTAACACCAGAAGGGAGTTCCAGGAAAATTTGATAGCTTATTGTAAATGAAAGTTTACTGCTAGCTTACACTTCATTGCATGCTTTCCAGGAACACATGTGGCATTCCAGAAGCATATGTAGAAGGTGTGAGGTGTTTTGGAAACTATGGATTTACACAAAATTCAGTACATTGTCTGATATTTGAAAAGTACATTTTCAAATTAAATTCAGTATTTAGTGAAACAGACAACAGTTGAAAAGGCCGGAAATTTATGAGCTCTGCTCTTTTTGTGACCTGATTCTTCTGTGTTTTACTTCAGGAAAACTATTAGCTAATAAGTGTCCTTTGATTTCTCTTTCTAATTTCTTTTCTTTTTCTGTGAGCAGAGCTCTGCAGCTGCCCCATGTCAGATCAGAGCCAGTTCCAGCCAGCTCCTAAAGGGACCCGCTGCCAGTGAGGAACATTGGTTGGGCCTTTGGGAGAGCACATTTAAGAAGGTAAACTGATGCACAACAGCAGCTGGGAGAGAGGAGTGAGAAGCAGCCCTGCAGACATCAAGGTCAGCGCAGAAGGAGGGTAGAAGGTGCTCCAGGCACGGAGCAGAAGTTCTCCTGCAGCCCAGGGAGAGGAGCCCATGCAGGAGCAGGGGATCTGGGGGGAACTACTGCCCTTGTTGGAGCAGTTTGGTCCTGACAGATGGACCCTACGGTATGGATTTATGTTGGAGCAGTTCTTAAAGAGCCTGTGGGAAGCCCAAATAGGATCAGTTTGTGAAGGACACCATACTGTGGGAGGGACCCCACGTGGAGCAAGGGCAGAGAGGGACTGTGAAGGAGCAGCAGAGATGAAGACATTGGATGAGGGGGGAAGGTGCTTATACTTTGCTTTTAGTTTCTCACTGTTCTAGTCTGCTAGTGATAGGCAATAAATTATATTAAGCTCCTTATGCTGAGTCTGCTTGGCCTGTAACAATAATTGGTGAGTGATCTCCCTGTCCTTATCTCAGCCATTGAGCCCTTTCCATTGTATTTTTTCCCAATTTTCCATTGATGAGGGGGAGTCAGAGGGCAGTCATAGAGTTCAGCTGCCCATCAAGGTAAAACCACCACATTACTTGCTTTTTGTCATTTTTCTGACAAATGACAAAAAATGAAAGAAAATGGTGAAGGAGAATGGCTGGATATTTTAATAAATTGAAAAATTAGAATAAACAGCATTTCCCATCATAAAAAGTATATTACATCACAACTATTCTGATTTTAAAGTTGGGTGATATAACTGCAAGATTATTTCTTCACTGGATGGTTTCTCCATCCTATAGAAAGTCTAGTGTTAGAGGCTGAAACCATCTATTTTGACACAAAGACCCAACAAGAATTAGAGGAACAACGATAGGCAGATTACTCTGGAATGTTAAGGAGACAATTTCAGGGCAGGGAAAGTGGGGGCAGGGAGAGGGATCAAAATGCCTCTGACAGGACAAGAGGCAATGGGCACAAATTGTCACGCAGGATGATTGTGATATATGTTCATCTGCTTTGTGTCAATAGAGAGCAGTTCTGTCTGTCTCTGGGTCCTGCACTGGCAATTTAATTCTTCCACAGATGTGGTTTCTTCCCTTTCCTCCCAGTGTCCCAGTCTCCCCCTCATTATAGTCAATTTATCAAATCTTCAGAAATATTCCTCAAATCTATGAACCTATTTTGTTATTCTGAACTCTTATTCCTAACAGTTACAGCCTTTTTGCCACCTTTGTGGTTGATTTAGCACTGCTAAAGATGTGACTGCAGTATCCCTGTGAATGGCCTGTGAGGAATGTTTTAACAACTTGTGAAGTATCAATAGAGAGCTATTTGTATTTGTATGTTCTTTCTCTGAAGTCTCTGATGTCTGGGGGTTTCAGAACAACTGCTAACGACTAGTAACTGTTATGGCTTCTGAATGGGACACTATGCAAGCCCCTGATATCTGACCAGGAGATTAAGGAGAAGAAAGAAAGAAGCTGAAGGACGGCTAGAAGACAAAACTTGCAGGGGATGCTGTGTAAGCTTTTGACATGTTGCCAAGGAGTACAAAGGGGAAGGACAAGAAAAAAAAACTGAGAGGAAGACTATAGGAGCCTTCAGCATGAAAGACCCCCAGAGACCTCCAGGGGGACCACCGGAGACTGATGCGCATGCTGCAGTAGGAGGGTTTGGATCCCGGAAGCTAATTATAATAACCCGTTTTTTTTTAGAGGTAGTAATGAATATGTATTAGCCTAGGAGCATAAAAATCAGCTACTTGATGTAACTGGTGTGCGTCTAGGTGGAGCAGAGACTCCCGACGCACCCAGCGCTGTTTGCTTACCTCTATTCTTTTAATAAATCATAAACTTTGATTATAACCCTATGTTGGGACTGAGCATTTTATAACAATGATCCATCTGAAAACACCTTTGATGTGAGGGTGGTCGAACAAGCTGTACAGAGAGACTGTAATGTCTCCATCCATGGAGGTATTCAACATTTGTCTGTCCATAGCCCTGAGCAACCCATTGTAGCTGATGAGTTGGACTATATGATCTTAACGGGTCCTGGCTAACATTATCCAGTTCTATGATTCTGTTTGGGAGAAATTTGGGGAGCTACCTTTTAACAGGAAGGATTCTCTGGTTTCTGAATAAAACCACAATATTAAATTTTCCTTAAAGCTATGTGACAAAACTTATTCTTCTATGGAAGGTTGACGTTCAAGCTGACAGAAAGAAGGAATACTTGTTGCATACTGCAGTTGTGGTGGGGCTGAAAAAAGGATGAAAAAATAAAACGAGGAATGAAAGGGGAACTTTGCTGTGAGAATTTTTTCAACTGGGTAATGGGTGAGGGGATCCTTGTATAACGCTCAAGCTTCAATTTAAAGCTAGGGTTGGGCTGAGGAAAAAAGAAAGGCTATAGCTATAGATGGAGTGGGGCAGGAAAAAGGTTGTAAAAGGAAAGACAAACCTCTTTCTGTGGCCTTGTTCCAGCCCTGTAGCTGCCGTGGCAAGGCAGGAGAGCGAGCAGAGATGGGGCATGTGGTGAAGCTCCTGTGCTCGGCGCCTTTGGGACTTCCATCTGCAAGGTAGGGCAAGATGGGTTAGAGAGGAGGCGAGAGGTGCGGGGCTGCCTTTGTGCAAGGTTACGGGGAAGTTGTGTGTACCTTGAGTGGCACGAGAGGTTAGAAAGATGTGGTGTGTTTCTGAGCTCCCTTTCTCCATGTCTCTTGGCACGTCGCAATGGTGTTGGAGGGCATGAGAGCTTCGAGCGCAGGTGTGTGGTGCCCAGCTCTGGGTGTCCGCAGCTCTGGGGAAGTTGTAGGTCCCTGTGCAGACCGTGAGAGGTGCCGCGTGGTGCAGAGCTGACCCGTTGCCCATGACGGTGTGGAAGGTGAAGCTGACAGGAAGAGCACGGGAGGTTGGAGATAGCCTGGTTGTTGTGGAGCTGCTGGTCTCCATGAGTCTGCAATCCTTTCTTGTGCCTGCGAAGAAGAGACTTTGCTGGAGAACAGGTTGGAGTTGCGCAGCTCCCTGTGTCCATGCCTAGGGGTCCCTTGAATCTGACAGGCGCCCTTCAGAGGCGGCAGCATTCTGCCTCGTGTTTGTGACCCGACCAGATGGGTTTGCAGGTCCCTGGGAGGCCCTGGAGAGCTTCTCGAGCTGCCTTTTGGGAATCTCTCTCTATGCAACGCTTTGGGCATGGTGCTGCTTGAGATGGGAACATGCATAATTACCGAGTGCTTGGGTGGCATGGAGCGCCGTGTCCTGAGCCGTGGGGACCTTCCAGCTGCCAGGGAATAAAGGAGAGGTTAGAGAGAGAATGTGTGGTGGGAAGCCTTTGGAACCTTCCAGCCAACTTCCACACGGGGAGGGGCTTCAATCTGCGGTGTTTTTCCGAGATCCCTTTGCCGGTAGCAGTTGCGCCGTTGTGGTGGCCTGGGAGAGAACGACAGGTTTGATAGGAGGCTTGTTGGTGCCTTGTCTGGGTGTGACACAGGGATAGGCAAGTGGAAGGGACCTGTGCTTACCATGAGAGACCCGAGTGCAAGATGCTGGGTGGTTGGCCGCCCCTCTTTTCCACGCCCGCGGAGTCCCTTTTTGTGCCTGTCAAGAGGAGGACGTGTTAGAGAAGTGGCAGGAGTTGCGGGGCGCCCTGTGTTGATGCTTTTGGGAAGCTTGCACCGGACACGGAGGCGCTGAGAAGTGGCAGCGAGTCGGCCTTGTGTCTGTGTCCTCACCATGTGGATTTGCAGCTCCCTGAGAAGACGTTGACAGGTTGTGGATCTTGCTTGTGCGAGGCTCCCTTTGCCCAGGGCTTTGGGCATTGTCCTGTTGCCGCTAGTTGGGGAATGGCTGCTTGGCGTGGAGCGCTCTCTGTGCACAGGCAGTGGGACCTTGAAGTTCCTGCGGGAGAGGAAATGGGAGGTTAGAGAGGTGGTCAGTGTTTGAGATCTCCCTTTGTCCACAGCTGGTGGTGTCAGCTGTCAGGGAGCCCCTAAGAGATACCCTTCAAGTGGGTGGGGCGGACTTACCTTTTTCTGTGGCCTTGTTCCAGCCCTGTAGCTGCCGTGGCAAGGCAGGAGAGCGAGCAGAGATGGGGCATGTGGTGAAGCTCCTGTGCTCGGCGCCTTTGGGACTTCCATCTGCAAGGTAGGGCAAGATGGGTTAGAGAGGAGGCGAGAGGTGCGGGGCTGCCTTTGTGCAAGGTTACGGGGAAGTTGTGTGTACCTTGAGCGGCACGAGAGGTTAGAAAGATGTGGTGTGTTTCTGAGCTCCCTTTCTCCATGTCTCTTGGCACGTCGCAATGGTGTTGGAGGGCATGAGAGCTTCGAGTGCAGGTGTGTGGTGCCGAGCTCTGGGTGTCCGCAGCTCTGGGGAAGTTGTAGGTCCCTGTGCAGACCGTGAGAGGTGCCGCGTGGTGCAGAGCTGACCCGTTGCCCATGACGGTGTGGAAGGTGGAGCTGACAGGAAGAGCACGGGAGGTTGGAGATAGCCTGGTTGTAGTGGAGCTGCTGGTCTCCATGAGTCTGCAATCCTTTCTTGTGCCTGCGAAGAAGAGACTTTGCTGGAGAACAGGTTGGAGTTGCGCAGCTCCCTGTGTCAATGCCTAGGGGTCCCTTGAATCTGACAGGCGCCCTTCAGAGGCGGCAGCATTCTGCCTCGTGTTTGTGACCCGACCAGATGGGTTTGCAGGTCCCTGGGAGGCCCTGGAGAGCTTCTCGAGCTGCCTTTTGGGAATCTCTCTCTATGCAACGCTTTGGGCATGGTGCTGCTTGAGATGGGAACATGCATAATTACCGAGTGCTTGGGTGGCATGGAGCGCCGTGTCCTGAGCCGTGGGGACCTTCCAGCTGCCAGGGAATAAAGGAGAGGTTAGAGAGAGAATGTGTGGTGGGAAGCCTTTGGAACCTTCCAGCCAACTTCCACACGGGGAGGGGCTTCAATCTGCGGTGTTTTTCCGAGATCCCTTTGCAGGTAGCAGTTGCGCCGTTGTGGTGGCCTAGGAGAGAACGACAGGTTTGACAGGAGTCTTGTTGGTGCCTTGTCTGGGTGTGACACAGGGATAGGCAAGTGGAAGGGGCCTGTGCTTACCATGAAAGACCCGAGTGCAAGATGCTGGGTGGTTGGCCGCCCCCGTTTTCCACGCCCGCGGAGTCCCTTTTTGTGCCTGTCAAGAGGAGGACGTGTTAGAGAAGTGGCAGGAGTTGCGGAGCGCCCTGTGTTGATGCTTGTGGGAAGCTTGCACCAGACAGGGAGGCGCTGAGAAGTGGCAGCGAGTCGGCCTTGTGTCTGTGTCCTCACCATGTGGATTTGCAGCTCCCTGAGAAGACGTTGACAGGTTGTGGATCTTGCTTGTGCGAGGCTCCCTTTGCCCAGGGCTTTGGGCATTGTCCTGTTGCCGCTGGTTGCGGAATGGCTGGGTAGCGTGGAGCGCTCTCTGTGCACAGGCAGTGGGACCTTGAAGTTGCTGCGGGAGAGGAAATGGGAGGTTAGAGAGGTGGTCAGTGGTTGAGAGCTCCCTTTGTCCACAGCTGGTGGTGTCAGCTGCAAGGGAGCTCCGAAGAGATACCCTTGAAGGTGGGAGGGGCGGACTCACCTTTTTCTGTGGCCTTGTTCCAGCCCTGTAGCTGCCGTGGCAAGGCAGGAGAGCGAGCAGAGATGGGGCATGTGGTGAAGCTCCTGTGCTCGGCGCCTTTGGGACTTCCATCTGCAAGGTAGGGCAAGATGGGTTAGAGAGGAGGCGAGAGGTGCGGGGCTGCCTTTGTGCAAGGTTACGGGGAAGTTGTGTGTACCTTGAGCGGCACGAGAGGTTAGAAAGATGTGGTGTGTTTCTGAGCTCCCTTTCTCCATGTCTCTTGGCACGTCGCAATGGTGTTGGAGGGCATGAGAGCTTCGAGCGCAGGTGTGTGGTGCCGAGCTCTGGGTGTCCGCAGCTCTGGGGAAGTTGTAGGTCCCTGTGCAGACCGTGAGAGGTGCCGCGTGGTGCAGAGCTGACCCGTTGCCCATGACGGTGTGGAAGGTGGAGCTGACAGGAAGAGCACGGGAGGTTGGAGATAGCCTGGTTGTAGTGGAGCTGCTGGTCTCCATGAGTCTGCAATCCTTTCTTGTGCCTGCGAAGAAGAGACTTTGCTGGAGAACAGGTTGGAGTTGCGCAGCTCCCTGTGTCAATGCCTAGGGGTCCCTTGAATCTGACAGGCGCCCTTCAGAGGCGGCAGCATTCTGCCTCGTGTTTGTGACCCGACCAGATGGGTTTGCAGGTCCCTGGGAGGCCCTGGAGAGCTTCTCGAGCTGCCTTTTGGGAATCTCTCTCTATGCAACGCTTTGGGCATGGTGCTGCTTGAGATGGGAACATGCATAATTACCGAGTGCTTGGGTGGCATGGAGCGCCGTGTCCTGAGCCGTGGGGACCTTCCAGCTGCCAGGGAATAAAGGAGAGGTTAGAGAGAGAATGTGTGGTGGGAAGCCTTTGGAACCTTCCAGCCAACTTCCACACGGGGAGGGGCTTCAATCTGCGGTGTTTTTCCGAGATCCCTTTGCAGGTAGCAGTTGCGCCGTTGTGGTGGCCTAGGAGAGAACGACAGGTTTGACAGGAGTCTTGTTGGTGCCTTGTCTGGGTGTGACACAGGGATAGGCAAGTGTAAGGGGCCTGTGCTTACCATGAAAGACCCGAGTGCAAGATGCTGGGTGGTTGGCCGCCCCCGTTTTCCACGCCCGCGGAGTCCCTTTTTGTGCCTGTCAAGAGGAGGACGTGTTAGAGAAGTGGCAGGAGTTGCGGAGCGCCCTGTGTTGATGCTTGTGGGAAGCTTGCACCAGACAGGGAGGCGCTGAGAAGTGGCAGCGAGTCGGCCTTGTGTCTGTGTCCTCACCATGTGGATTTGCAGCTCCCTGAGAAGACGTTGACAGGTTGTGGATCTTGCTTGTGCGAGGCTCCCTTTGCCCAGGGCTTTGGGCATTGTCCTGTTGCCGCTGGTTGCGGAATGGCTGGGTAGCGTGGAGCGCTCTCTGTGCACAGGCAGTGGGACCTTGAAGTTGCTCCGGGAGAGGAAAAGGGAGGGTAGAGAGGTGGTCAGTGGTTGAGATCTCCCTTTGTCCACAGCTGGTGGTGTCAGCTGCAAGGGAGCTCCGAAGAGATACCCTTGAAGGTGGGAGGGGCGGACTCACCTTTTTCTGTGGCCTTGTTCCAGCCCTGTAGCTGCCGTGGCAAGGCAGGAGAGCGAGCAGAGATGGGGCATGTGGTGAAGCTCCTGTGCTCGGCGCCTTTGGGACTTCCATCTGCAAGGTAGGGCAAGATGGGTTAGAGAGGAGGCGAGAGGTGCGGGGCTGCCTTTGTGCAAGGTTACGGGGAAGTTGTGTGTACCTTGAGTGGCACGAGAGGTTAGAAAGATGTGGTGTGTTTCTGAGCTCCCTTTCTCCATGTCTCTTGGCACGTCGCAACGGTGTTGGAGGGCATGAGAGCTTCGAGCGCAGGTGTGTGGTGCCGAGCTCTGGGTGTCCGCAGCTCTGGGGAAGTTGTAGGTCCCTGTGCAGACCGTGAGAGGTGCCGCGTGGTGCAGAGCTGACCCGTTGCCCATGACGGTGTGGAAGGTGGAGCTGACAGGAAGAGCACGGGAGGTTGGAGATAGCCTGGTTGTAGTGGAGCTCCTGGTCTCCATGAGTCTGCAATCCTTTCTTGTGCCTGCGAAGAAGAGACTTTGCTGGAGAACAGGTTGGAGTTGCGCAGCTCCCTGTGTCCATGCCTAGGGGTCCCTTGAATCTGACAGGCGCCCTTCAGAGGCGGCAGCATTCTGCCTCGTGTTTGTGACCTGACCAGATGGGTTTGCAGGTCCCTGGGAGGCCCTGGAGAGCTTCTCGAGCTGCCTTTTGGGAATCTCTCTCTGTGCAACGCTTTGGGCATGGTGCTGCTTAAGGTGGGAACATGCATAATTACCGAGTGCTTGGGTGGCATGGAGCGCCGTGTCCTGAGCCGTGGGGACCTTCCAGCTGCCAGGGAATAAAGGAGAGGTTAGAGAGAGAATGTGTGGTGGGAAGCCTTTGGAACCTTCCAGCCAACTTCCACACGGGGAGGGGCTTCAATCTGCGGTGTTTTTCCGAGATCCCTTTGCCGGTAGCAGTTGCGCCGTTGTGGTGGCCTAGGAGAGAACGACAGGTTTGACAGGAGTCTTGTTGGTGCCTTGTCTTGGTGTGACACAGGGATAGGCAAGTGGAAGTGGCCTGTGCTTACCATGAAAGACCCGAGTGCAAGATGCTGGGTGGTTGGCCGCCCCCGTTTTCCACGCCCGCGGAGTCCCTTTTTGTGCCTGTCAAGAGGAGGACGTGTTAGAGAAGTGGCAGGAGTTGCGGGGCGCCCTGTGTTGATGCTTGTGGGAAGCTTGCACCAGACAGGGAGGCGCTGAGAAGTGGCAGCGAGTCGGCCTTGTGTCTGTGTCCTCACCATGTGGATTTGCAGCTCCCTGAGAAGACGTTGACAGGTTGTGGATCTTGCTTGTGCGAGGCTCCCTTTGCCCAGGGCTTTGGGCATTGTCCTGTTGCCGCTGGTTGCGGAATGGCTGGGTAGCGTGGAGCGCTCTCTGTGCACAGGCAGTGGGACCTTGAAGTTGCTCCGGGAGAGGAAAAGGGAGGGTAGAGAGGTGGTCAGTGGTTGAGAGCTCCCTTTGTCCACAGCTGGTGGTGTCAGCTGCAAGGGAGCTCCGAAGAGATACCCTTGAAGGTGGGAGGGGCGGACTCACCTTTTTCTGTGGCCTTGTTCCAGCCCTGTAGCTGCCGTGGCAAGGCAGGAGAGCGAGCAGAGATGGGGCATGTGGTGAAGCTCCTGTGCTCGGCGCCTTTGGGACTTCCATCTGCAAGGTAGGGCAAGATGGGTTAGAGAGGAGGCGAGAGGTGCGGGGCTGCCTTTGTGCAAGGTTACGGGGAAGTTGTGTGTACCTTGAGTGGCACGAGAGGTTAGAAAGATGTGGTGTGTTTCTGAGCTCCCTTTCTCCATGTCTCTTGGCACGTCGCAACGGTGTTGGAGGGCATGAGAGCTTCGAGCGCAGGTGTGTGGTGCCGAGCTCTGGGTGTCCGCAGCTTTGGGGAAGTTGTAGGTCCCTGTGCAGACCGTGAGAGGTGCCGCGTGGTGCAGAGCTGACCCGTTGCCCATGACGGTGTGGAAGGTGGAGCTGACAGGAAGAGCACGGGAGGTTGGAGATAGCCTGGTTGTAGTGGAGCTCCTGGTCTCCATGAGTCTGCAATCCTTTCTTGTGCCTGCGAAGAAGAGACTTTGCTGGAGAACAGGTTGGAGTTGCGCAGCTCCCTGTGTCAATGCCTAGGGGTCCCTTGAATCTGACAGGCGCCCTTCAGAGGCGGCAGCATTCTGCCTCGTGTTTGTGACCTGACCAGATGGGTTTGCAGGTCCCTGGGAGGCCCTGGAGAGCTTCTCGAGCTGCCTTTTGGGAATCTCTCTCTGTGCAACGCTTTGGGCATGGTGCTGCTTAAGGTGGGAACATGCATAATTACCGAGTGCTTGGGTGGCATGGAGCGCCGTGTCCTGAGCCGTGGGGACCTTCCAGCTGCCAGGGAATAAAGGAGAGGTTAGAGAGAGAATGTGTGGTGGGAAGCCTTTGGAACCTTCCAGCCAACTTCCACACGGGGAGGGGCTTCAATCTGCGGTGTTTTTCCGAGATCCCTTTGCCGGTAGCAGTTGCGCCGTTGTGGTGGCCTAGGAGAGAACGACAGGTTTGACAGGAGTCTTGTTGGTGCCTTGTCTTGGTGTGACACAGGGATAGGCAAGTGGAAGTGGCCTGTGCTTACCATGAAAGACCCGAGTGCAAGATGCTGGGTGGTTGGCCGCCCCCGTTTTCCACGCCCGCGGAGTCCCTTTTTGTGCCTGTCAAGAGGAGGACGTGTTAGAGAAGTGGCAGGAGTTGCGGGGCGCCCTGTGTTGATGCTTGTGGGAAGCTTGCACCAGACAGGGAGGCGCTGAGAAGTGGCAGCGAGTCGGCCTTGTGTCTGTGTCCTCACCATGTGGATTTGCAGCTCCCTGAGAAGACGTTGACAGGTTGTGGATCTTGCTTGTGCGAGGCTCCCTTTGCCCAGGGCTTTGGGCATTGTCCTGTTGCCGCTGGTTGCGGAATGGCTGGGTAGCGTAGAGCGCTCTCTGTGCACAGGCAGTGGGACCTTGAAGTTGCTGCGGGAGAGGAAAAGGGAGGGTAGAGAGGTGGTCAGTGGTTGAGAGCTCCCTTTCTACACAGCTGGTGGTGTCAGCTGCAAGGGAGCTCCTAAGAGATACCCTTGAAGGTGGATGGGGTGGACTCACCTTTTTCTGTGGCCTTGTTCCAGCCCTGTAGCTGCCGTGGCAAGGCAGGAGAGCGAGCAGGGATGGGGCATGTGGTGTAGCTCCTGTGCTCAGCGCCTTTGGGACTTCCATCTGCAAGGTAGGGCAAGATGGGTTAGAGAGGAGGCGAGAGGTGCGGGGCTGCCTTTGTGCAAGGTTACGGGGAAGTTGTGTGTACCTTGAGTGGCACGAGAGGTTAGAAAGATGTGGTGTGTTTCTGAGCTCCCTTTCTCCATGTCTCTTGGCACGTCGCCATGGTGTTGGAGGGCATGAGAGCTTCGAGCGCAGGTGTGTAGTGCCGAGCTCTGGGTGTCCGCAGCTCTGGGGAAGTTGTAGGTCCCTGTGCAGACCGTGAGAGGTGCCGCGTGGTGCAGAGCTGACCCGTTGCCCATGACGGTGTGGAAGGTGGAGCTGACAGGAAGAGCACGGGAGGTTGGAGATAGCCTGGTTGTAGTGGAGCTGCTGGTCTCCATGACTCTGCAATCCTTTCTTGTGCCTGCGAAGAAGAGACTTTGCTGGAGAACAGGTTGGAGTTGCGCAGCTCCCTGTGTCCATGCCTAGGGGTCCCTTGAATCTGACAGGCGCCCTTCAGAGGCGGCAGCATTCTGCCTCGTGTTTGTGACCTGACCAGATGGGTTTGCAGGTCCCTGGGAGGCCCTGGAGAGCTTCTCGAGCTGCCTTTTGGGAATCTCTCTCTGTGCAACGCTTTGGGCATGGTGCTGCTTAAGGTGGGAACATGCATAATTACCGAGTGCTTGGGTGGCATGGAGCGCCGTGTCCTGAGCCGTGGGGACCTTCCAGCTGCCAGGGAATAAAGGAGAGGTTAGAGAGAGAATGTGTGGTGGGAAGCCTTTGGAACCTTCCAGCCAACTTCCACACGAGGAGGGGCATCAATCTGCGGTGTTTTTCCGAGATCCCTTTGCCAGTAGCAGTTGCGCCGTTGTGGTGGCCTAGGAGAGAACGACAGGTTTGACAGGAGTCTTGTTGGTGCCTTGTCTGGGTGTGACACAGGGATAGGCAAGTGGAAGGGGCCTGTGCTTACCATGAAAGACCCGAGTGCAAGATGCTGGGTGGTTGGCCGCCCCCGTTTTCCACGCCCGCGGAGTCCCTTTTTGTGCCTGTCAAGAGGAGGACGTGTTAGAGAAGTGGCAGGAGTTGCGGAGCGCCCTGTGTTGATGCTTGTGGGAAGCTTGCACCAGACAGGGAGGCGCTGAGAAGTGGCAGCGAGTCGGCCTTGTGTCTGTGTCCTCACCATGTGGATTTGCAGCTCCCTGAGAAGACGTTGACAGGTTGTGGATCTTGCTTGTGCGAGGCTCCCTTTGCCCAGGGCTTTGGGCATTGTCCTGTTGCCGCTTGTTGCGAAATGGCTGGGTAGCGTGGAGCGCTCTCTGTGCACAGGCAGTGGGACCTTGAAGTTGCTCCGGGAGAGGAAATGGGAGGGTAGAGAGGTGGTCAGTGGTTGAGAGCTCCCTTTCTACACAGCTGGTGGTGTCAGCTGCAAGGGAGCCCCTAAGAGATACCCTTGAAGGTGGGTGGGGTGGACTCACCTTTTTCTGTGGCCTTGTTCCAGCCCTGTAGCTACTGTGGCAAGGCAGGAGAGCGAGCAGGGATGGGGCATGTGGTGCAGCTCCTGTGCTCGGCGCCTTTGGGACTTCCATCTGCAAGGTAGGGCAAGATGGGTTAGAGAGGAGGCGAGAGGTGTGGGGCTGCCTTTGTGCAAGGTTACGGGGAAGTTGTGTGTACCTTGAGTGGCACGAGAGGTTAGAAAGATGTGGTGTGTTTCTGAGCTCCCTTTCTCCATGTCTCTTGGCACGTCGCCATGGTGTTGGAGGGCATGAGAGCTTCGAGCGCAGGTGTGTAGTGCCGAGCTCTGGGTGTCCGCAGCTCTGGGGAAGTTGTAGGTCCTTGTGCAGACCGTGAGAGGTGCCGCGTGGTGCAGAGCTGACCCGTTGCCCATGACGGTGTGGAAGGTGGAGCTGACAGGAAGAGCACGGGAGGTTGGAGATAGCCTGGTTTTTGTGGAGCTGCTGGTCTCCATGACTCTGCAATCCTTTCTTGTGCCTGCGAAAAAGAGACTTTGCTGGAGAACAGGTTGGAGTTGCGCAGCTCCCTGTGTCCATGCCTAGGGGTCCCTTGAATCTGACAGGCGCCCTTCAGAGGCGGCAGCATTCTGCTTCGTGTTTGTGACCTGACCAGATGGGTTTGCAGGTCCCTGGGAGGCCCTGGAGAGCTTCTCGAGCTGCCTTTTGGGAATCTCTCTCTGTGCAACGCTTTGGGCATGGTGCTGCTTGAGGTGGGAACATGCATAATTACCGAGTGCTTGGGTGGCATGGAGCGCCGTGTCCTGAGCCGTGGGGACCTTCCAGCTGCCAGGGAATAAAGGAGAGGTTAGAGAGAGAATGTGTGGTGGGAAGCCTTTGGAACCTTCCAGCCAACTTCCACACGAGGAGGGGCATCAATCTGCGGTGTTTTTCTGAGATCCCTTTGCCGGTAACAGTTGCGCTGTTGTGGTGGCCTAGGAGAGAACGACAGGTTTGACAGGAGTCTTGTTGGTGCCTTGTCTGGGTGTGACACAGGGATAGGCAAGTGGAAGGGGCCTGTGCTTACCATGAAAGACCCGAGTGCAAGATGCTGGGTGGTTGGCCGCCCCTCTTTTCCACGCCCGCGGAGTCCCTTTTTGTGCCTGTCAAGAGGAGGACGTGTTAGAGAAGTGGCAGGAGTTGCGGGGCGCCCTGTGTTGATGCTTGTGGGAAGCTTGCACCAGACACGGAGGCGCTGAGAAGTGGCAGCGAGTCGGCCTTGTGTCTGTGTCCTCACCATGTGGATTTGCAGCTCCCTGAGAAGACGTTGACAGGTTGTGGATCTTGCTTGTGCGAGGCTCCCTTTGCCCAGGGCTTTGGGCATTGTCCTGTTGCCGCTGGTTGCGGAACGGCTGGGTAGCGTGGAGCGCTCTCTGTGCACAGGCAGTGGGACCTTGAAGTTACTGCGGGAGAGGAAATGGGAGGTTAGAGAGGTGGTCAGTGGTTGAGATCTCCCTTTCTACACAGCTGGTGGTGTCAGCTGCAAGGGAGCCCCTAAGAGATACCCTTGAAGGTGGGTGGGGTGGACTCACCTTTTTCTGTGGCCTTGTTCCAGCCCTGTAGCTGCCGTGGCAAGGCAGGAGAGCGAGCAGGGATGGGGCATGTGGTGCAGCTCCTGTGCTCGGCGCCTTTGGGACTTCCATCTGCAAGGTAGGGCAAGATGGGTTAGAGAGGAGGCGAGAGGTGCGGGGCTGCCTTTGTGCAAGGTTACGGGGAAGTTGTGTGTACCTTGAGTGGCACGAGAGGTTAGAAAGATGTGGTGTGTTTCTGAGCTCCCTTTCTCCATGTCTCTTGGCACGTCGCCATGGTGTTGGAGGGCATGAGAGCTTCGAGCGCAGGTGTGTAGTGCCGAGCTCTGGGTGTCCGCAGCTCTGGGGAAGTTGTAGGTCCTTGTGCAGACCGTGAGAGGTGCCGCGTGGTGCAGAGCTGACCCGTTGCCCATGACGGTGTGGAAGGTGGAGCTGACAGGAAGAGCACGGGAGGTTGGAGATAGCCTGGTTGTTGTGGAGCTCCTGGTCTC
Organism: Anas acuta; assembly: GCF_963932015.1. Lineage (NCBI taxonomy): Eukaryota > Metazoa > Chordata > Aves > Anseriformes > Anatidae > Anas > Anas acuta. The sequence continues at coordinate 153,488,868 of NC_088979.1, forward strand.
CATGACTCTGCAATCCTTTCTTGTGCCTGCGAAGAAGAGACTTTGCTTGAGAACAGGTTGGAGTTGCGCAGCTCCCTGTGTCCATGCCTAGGGGTCCCTTGAATCTGACAGGCGCCCTTCAGAGGCGGCAGCATTCTGCCTCGTGTTTGTGACCTGACCAGATGGGTTTGCAGGTCCCTGGGAGGCCCTGGAGAGCATCTCGAGCTGCCTTTTGGGAATCTCTCTCTGTGCAACGCTTTGGGCATGGTGCTGCTTCAGGTGGGAACATGCATAATTACCGAGTGCTTGGGTGGCATGGAGCGCCGTGTCCTGAGCCGTGGGGACCTTCCAGCTGCCAGGGAATAAAGGAGAGGTTAGAGAGAGAATGTGTGGTGGGAAGCCTTTGGAACCTTCCAGCCAACTTCCACACGGGGAGGGGCTTCAATCTGCGGTGTTTTTCCGAGATCCCTTTGCCGGTAGCAGTTGCGCCGTTGTGGTGGCCTAGGAGAGAACGACAGGTTTGACAGGAGTCTTGTTGGTGCCTTGTCTGGGTGTGACACAGGGATAGGCAAGTGGAAGGGGCCTGTGCTTACCATGAAAGACCCGAGTGCAAGATGCTGGGTGGTTGGCCGCCCCCGTTTTCCACGCCCGCGGAGTCCCTTTTTGTGCCTGTCAAGAGGAGGACGTGTTAGAGAAGTGGCAGGAGTTGCGGGGCGCCCTGTGTTGATGCTTGTGGGAAGCTTGCACCAGACAGGGAGGCGCTGAGAAGTGGCAGCGAGTCGGCCTTGTGTCTGTGTCCTCACCATGTGGATTTGCAGCTCCCTGAGAAGACGTTGACAGGTTGTGGATCTTGCTTGTGCGAGGCTCCCTTTGCCCAGGGCTTTGGGCATTGTCCTGTTGCCGCTAGTTGGGGAATGGCTGCTTGGCGTGGAGCGCTCTCTGTGCACAGGCAGTGGGACCTTGAAGTTGCTGCGGGAGAGGAAATGGGAGGTTAGAGAGGTGGTCAGTGGTTGAGAGCTCCCTTTCTCCACAGCTGCTGGTCAATGTAAGCTGCTGATCTGCCTGTTTGGTATGTTGCGGCCCCTTTCATACTGTCTTGGCCTGGGGATGTCATACAGAGATTCAGCCAATGAGAGGGAGCCGCCCACTGTGACGTCACTTTTTTCAGGAGGAAATGGCGGAAGTAAGGACAAGGTGGGAGTGAAGGTCGTGGGAATAGGAAGGAATGTAGCAAGGCCTGAATGCAGGAGGGCAGGGAGAGGGGAGAGAGGGGAGAGAGGGAAGAAAGGAGGGTGACTCGGGAGGTTTGGGAAGTAAAGGAGGAGGGAGGGAGAGGAAGGACAGTAGAGAATCTAAGTCATACTCCTGCTCTAAGGAACTTGCTGAGGCAGGGGGGATGGATCTGATGATCTCTTGAGGTCCCTTCCAACCGCTACAGTTCTGTGCTTCTGTTATTGTAGCATAGACAAAACATCAATTTATAGATTTTTTTTTTTTTCAGGATTTTTATCCTGTCATCTCACTTTCTTTTGCCTCGAAATTGCTTTCAGTGTGTGCCACATGCTGAAGAATCAAAACCAACAGAAGCAACAGAATCACAGAATGATTGAGGGAGGAAAGGACCTCTGAAGGTCATCTGGTCCAACTCTCTTCTCAGGTGGGGACACCTAGAGCAGATTGCCCAGGAACATTTCCTGAGTGCTTTTGAATATGTCCGGAGAGGGAGACATCCCAGTTATATCATACATTTTGTATCAGGAATGGAATTAATACTGATTCACAAAATTTATGAAGGAGAGAGACAATTCTCTTTTCATAGGTTTTCTCTGCTGATTTAATTTTAATTTGAAGATTAATGTTGCTTAAAATATTTTGATTTTATTATTGAATGATGAGAGTTAACTTCAAAGATATACGGATCTCTCAGTTTGTCCAAATGATCCTTTAATACCTTTATTTATTCCTCCTACACACCTCGGAATGCAATTTCTAGGTATATTGTCATTCTCATCATGGAGTATTTCATCAGATTTCCAGCTGCAGGCATACCACAGGTATTTACATAGACTTGCTTTAAGTTACTTTAGCATTTGCAAATATACGCAACAATTTTGTATTGCATAACAAATGCATCATGGCGTCTGTTTTTCTTACAATTTCTCTGTGCAGTCCCAGTTATGTAGCTGACAGAGTTACCTATAAAACTCCATGTTATTAGGAGGTGACATGTATTACTTTCTTGCTGATCTGTGACACCAACCAGAAAGGGCTGTATAGAGTGATTTATCCATTCCACTTTGCTGAGCTCGGCTAATAAGATACTCAGGCCCCCTTACTGCTGCCAGTTATTTCTATTTGTTAAATTTCTGGATATGTTGTTATCTCCCCAAAAGAAATGCAAGTGCAGATCAGATTTAGAAATACAAGATCTAAAATTCTCTCTCTTTTCTTCCTTCACAAAATTCCATGTTTCAATAAGTAGTCTTTTTTTTTTTTTTTTTCATAATACATAGATATGGATTAGACTGTTAGCCTCTAGTAATATCCAAACTCAAAAAGTCTTCATTGTCTTCTTAAATCTTAGGAAAATACTCTCTTTTAAGAATGTAAAACCTCATAGCTATCATTAACTTTTCATGGACTCATTTGTCCACTCTACCATTGTTAAATCCTGTCGTGTTAACTAATGGGGTATTTATTGTTATGATATACACTAGATGAGGACTGTTTTAGGTATGAAACCTGTCTACTACTATTCCCACGCTGTTTCTGAGGCAACTAGAGCATATGAACTGGACTTCTTTTGGTGAAATTATACTGGAAGATGTGTTCCAGGTGTATGCTATTTTGGTAGCTATCTTCAGTCGTTAGAACAGCACCGCCCTCACAAAGTAAAATCCCTAAAATATTAACAGACCTCACTTTGATTTATTTAAGTGTACAGGCCTCTTTCTATTGAGCCACTTCTTGTTAGTTGTGGAATAATCTAATCCTTTTATCCTTTGGATGAGAGGGAAGGAGGGAGGAAAGGAGGGAGGGAGGATGTAGACTGCTCATAGCAATTATAGATGAGCTGTTTATCTCCATGCTAATTATGATAGTTTTGGGAACCATCATTCATATAAAATCCGTTTTCTTTTTTTCTCTTTTTTCTCTTTTTTTTCTCTTTTTTCTCTTTTTTTTTCCTCTTTTTTTATGACACAGCAATAAAATGTTCTTATCTGTTTTCCATTTCTAAGTTTGGGCTCATCCTTTCCAACATCATAAATATGTGGGAATTAATCAAATGTGTTTGTAATATGCTTTGAAGCACAGACTTCTGTTCTGGGCTCTGGTCTTGAAGTATGTGGCATGGTAAATTTTTTATTCCTTTGGAATTTGTAGCATTCAAAAGTGACTTTGAGCTGTTTGTACAGCTTTTGATCCTGGGATCACTCTGCAGTGATCCATCTTCTTTGCATGACTTATAACCTGCCTGATCCCAGGGTTGTTGGGATACAGACCACTTACCCATGACGTTGATCTGAAAAGGAATGAGCCAGAATCATGTGCAGTCACACTATGTTGGAGTTATGTTTCTTTACCTGTCTCAGTGGATTTGGGGGTAACTAGCTACATGGTGAAGCAGCAGTGAAAAATTGCCTAATAAGGAGCATCAGTAGTCTTTGGTCGTTATTAAAAGCAAAGACTTTTGATAACAACAAAATTCTGGTTGCTAACAAGAGCATATAACTACCTAACACATATTCCAGATACTTATAAGTAATGGATATATTTACAAGGGCTGCGTTTTGAATTATGATATGAAATTATAGTAGTGGAGGATATTGATACTGCTAGTAATATTGCATAATTAGAGCAGAAAAAATAGGTATGTTAATCAGATATAGATTACCACTGATATAGGTTGGCAAAAAAAGGCTTAATTGTCATTTCCAGAGGCGCATCTATTCTTCATTCATTAAAAAAAATGTGCAGAAAGAGAACTGCATGTTGCATTTGAATCTTAAGAAGCTGAAATATCTGGAAGACAAATTTAAAAGCTGTGGATATATAAAAAAGTACATATCGGAATGAATTAAGGTCTAAAACATGAAGCATAACATCCACTAGTTCTAACACTTCTCTTTTCTTACCCTGTACTTTCTTCAGGGAATACATCCAAATCAAGGAAGAATTTGATCCTCTGAATTGCAGTAAGTATTATCCTATTCCTCCTAGAAGCCAAACTGAATTTTATAGTAAGGATATTTAACACAGATTTGTAAGTACATCTGTAGGAATTTTCTTCTGAGACTTCTTAAAATTGGTAGTGTATTTCATTCTCAAATTACAAACATCATTTTTGGTTAATTAAGGTTAAATTACATCAATTATAAAACATTATGGATGCAAAATGAAACTCCAAGTGCATTAATCATTAAAATTATAAAAATTCAAATAAAAAGCTTTATTATTAATGCTAACTTTTCCTAAACATTGGTAAAAATATGGTGTCAATTCTCATATTAGTATTGAGAACTAAAAATTGTGGTAATTTCTCGAACAACTATGAAACCACCATCTATCCATCTAAATGCTTGTAAAACTGACTCAAAACTGACAGAAGCAAAGTGTCTTCTATACACAAAACAAAATTCTGTTAATATGCCTCACATGGAAAACATTTAATATTTTTCTGACTTGAAAAATTGTTTGGGATTTTGACAGGTACTATTTATTTTCATTCTCCTTTATAACAGTTCTTAGAGTAGCTAGAGTTTCAAGAAATACTGGAAACTGAGATACTGAAAAACAAGTCAGTTAAGAATCTCAGATTTAGATATTCCAAGAAAAGTGGTCTGTACTCACAAATTCTTGCCTTTGTGAATTTCTTCTTAGCCAAACACTAGAACTAACAGAGGTGAAGGATTATCCTGTTATTGGTCTTCTAAGCCAAACAAATTAAGATGTTCTTCAAAAGCTGAATTCACCAGCTTCAAATTATACGCTGAAAACCATCATTACTTAGAAGATACATCAGCTGCTGGCCCTGGCAAGATTAAATAAATAATAGATTTTCAAGGCTGAACTCTTTAAATTATAATTGCTTCTGGAAAGGACAATTCCTGGCATCTTGTGAGTGATAAAGAGAATTAAGGATCCACGTAAGGTTTTTGTCAAGGAAATTAAAGTATTTTATTATGTGTTGAAAAGTTTGAATTACACATTACAACGTATGTGAGGGACTTTCTTTTGCTGAAGAGTTGAATGCCAGTTTAATACAGAACAAAACGTAACTCTTACCATTCACTATCACAATTTAGAATGGTTACAGGATATCTGGATTGAGAATTTCTTGTCAACTGTTAGAGTGCTAAAGCAAAACTTCATTGTGAGACACTGGAAGCAGAGTACCATATCCATGGCATCATGAAATGCAACTTTAAATGCTTTCAGTTGTGTTATTTATTTTTTCATATTTTCATGGCTTTGAATAGCGTACTAAGAGTAAAGAATTTCATAGCAAATATGTCTGAGTGAGAAATTCATATCTTCCACATATCAGCAATTTGGTAGGAAATGCCAATACTTCTTCATGTCCTATTTAATAAGGGATAATAATTTAATAAGGAATTGGGTGTCCTGCTCCTAACTTGTGAAGATTCAGAATGGTAACTACTAGAAATTTTGAAATAAGGAAATGTGAGGAAGCTTTGAGCTGTGGACCCCAGACAGCTAAGGGAAATGCTGAAGCTTGTTAAGGTTCCAATTCTTCTGAAGAACTGGTGAGACATACCACTCATTAGAAAGAAAAAAAAAAATGAAGTGATGAGTCTAGTGAGAGAAAAAAAAAAGAAAAAAGAAAAAAAAAAAGAGCAATTGAACCTCACGAGAGAAGTCTATCATAAAAGATGAAGGAATCTATTTCTCTATACAAACACAAGATGAAAAGAAAGAAAAAAAATAAGGGATCTGTGGGACTATTTTCAATAAATTTCTCAAGATCAAGTTTTCCTTGTCTGTTGGAGGTTTATCTTAAATTTTGGACTACAGGAGAATTTAAATTCTGATAGTTATTCCTATGTTCGGTTTTATGCACGACTGTAGTTGAAACATTTGTAATAATTTTGAGTAAACTGTATTATGGTTTGAAGAGAAAAAATAATGTCGATAATTACAGAATCTGAATTATCTGAGATATCTTAAGTGTTGAAATTAGCTTGCAATATGTAAAGACAAATATGATATGAAAGTGCTATCTGTAATTCATGAAACTGACTAAATAAGGGTATTTCTTCAGGTTTGTAACACCAGAAGGGAGTTCCAGGAAAATTTGATAGCTTATTGTAAATGAAAGTTTACTGCTAGCTTACACTTCATTGCATGCTTTCCAGGAACACATGTGGCATTCCAGAAGCATATGTAGAAGGTGTGAGGTGTTTTGGAAACTATGGATTTACACAAAATTCAGTACATTGTCTGATATTTGAAAAGTACATTTTCAAATTAAATTCAGTATTTAGTGAAACAGACAACAGTTGAAAAGGCCGGAAATTTATGAGCTCTGCTCTTTTTGTGACCTGATTCTTCTGTGTTTTACTTCAGGAAAACTATTAGCTAATAAGTGTCCTTTGATTTCTCTTTCTAATTTCTTTTCTTTTTCTGTGAGCAGAGCTCCGCAGCTGCCCCATGTCAGATCAGAGCCAGTTCCAGCCAGCTCCTAAAGGGACCCGCTGCCAGTGAGGAACATTGGTTGGGCCTTTGGGAGAGCACATTTAAGAAGGTAAACTGATGCACAACAGCAGCTGGGAGAGAGAAGAGAAGCAGCCCTGCAGACATCAAGGTCAGCGCAGAAGGAGGGTAGAAGGTGCTCCAGGCACGGAGCAGAAGTTCTTGCAGCCCAGGGAGAGGAGCCCATGCAGGAGCAGGGGATCTGGGAGGAACTACTGCCCTTGTTGGAGCAGTTTGGTCCTGACAGATGGACCCTACGGTATGGATTTATGTTGGAGCAGTTCTTAAAGAGCCTGTGGGAAGCCCAAATAGGATCAGTTTGTGAAGGACACCATACTGTGGGAGGGACCCCACGTGGAGCAAGGGCAGAGAGGGACTGTGAAGGAGCAGCAGAGATGAAGACGTTGGATGAGGGGGGAAGGTGCTTATACTTTGCTTTTAGTTTCTCACTGTTCTAGTCTGCTAGTGATAGGCAATAAATTATATTAAGCTCCTTATGCTGAGTCTGCTTGGCCTGTAACAATAATTGGTGAGTGATCTCCCTGTCCTTATCTCAGCCATTGAGCCCTTTCCATTGTATTTTTTCCCAATTTTCCATTGATGAGGGGGAGTCAGAGGGCAGTCATAGAGTTCAGCTGCCCATCAAGGTAAAACCACCACATTACTTGCTTTTTGTCATTTTTCTGACAAATGACAAAAAATGAAAGAAAATGGTGAAGGAGAATGGCTGGATATTTTAATAAATTGAAAAATTAGAATAAACAGCATTTCCCATCATAAAAAGTATATTACATCACAACTATTCCGATTTTAAAGTTGGGTGATATAACTGCAAGATTATTTCTTCACTGGATGGTTTCTCCATCCTATAGAAAGTCTAGTGTTAGAGGCTGAAACCATCTATTTTGACACAAAGACCCAACAAGAATTAGAGGAACAACGATAGGCAGATTACTCTGGAATGTTAAGGAGACAATTTCAGGGCAGGGAAAGTGGGGGCAGGGAGAGGGATCAAAATGCCTCTGACAGGACAAGAGGCAATGGGCACAAATTGTCACGCAGGATGATTGTGATATATGTTCATCTGCTTTGTGTCAATAGAGAGCAGTTCTGTCTGTCTCTGGGTCCTGCACTGGCAATTTAATTCTTCCACAGATGTGGTTTCTTCCCTTTCCTCCCAGTGTCCCAGTCTCCCCCTCATTATAGTCAATTTATCAAATCTTCAGAAATATTCCTCAAATCTATGAACCTATTTGCTTTTGTTATTCTGAACTCTTATTCCTAACAGTTACAGCCTTTTTGCCACCTTTGTGGTTGATTTAGCACTGCTAAAGATGTGACTGCAGTATCCCTGTGAATGGCCTGTGAGGAATGTTTTAACAACTCGTGAAGTGTCAATAGAGAGCTATTTGTATTTGTATGTTCTTTCTCTGAAGTCTCTGATGTCTGGGGGTTTCAGAACAACTGCTAACGACTAGTAACTGTTATGGCTTCTGAATGGGACACTATGCAAGCCCCTGATATCTGGCCAGGAGATTAAGGAGAAGAAAGAAAGAAGCTGAAGGACGGCTAGAAGACAAAACTTGCAGGGGATGCTGTGTAAGCTTTTGACATGTTGCCAAGGAGTACAAAGGGGAAGGACAAGAAAAAAAAACTGAGAGGAAGACTATAGGAGCCTTCAGCATGAAAGACCCCCAGAGACCTCCAGGGGGACCACCGGAGACTGATGCGCATGCTGCAGTAGGAGGGTTTGGATCCCGGAAGCTAATTATAATAACCCGTTTTTTTTTAGAGGTAGTAATGAATATGTATTAGCCTAGGAGCATAAAAATCAGCTACTTGATGTAACTGGTGTGCGTCTAGGTGGAGCAGAGACTCCCGACGCACCCAGCGCTGTTTGCTTACCTCTATTCTTTTAATAAATCATAAACTTTGATTATAACCCTATGTTGGGACTGAGCATTTTATAACAATGATCCATCTGAAAACACCTTTGATGTGAGGGTGGTCGAACAAGCTGTACAGAGAGACTGTAATGTCTCCATCCATGGAGGTATTCAACATTTGTCTGTCCATAGCCCTGAGCAACCCATTGTAGCTGATGAGTTGGACTATATGATCTTAAGAGGTCCTGGCTAACATTATCCAGTTCTATGATTCTGTTTGGGAGAAATTTGGGGAGCTATCTTTTAACAGGAAGGATTCTCTGGTTTCTGAATAAAACCACAATATTAAATTTTCCTTAAAGCTATGTGACAAAACTTATTCTTCTATGGAAGGTTGACGTTCAAGCTGACAGAAAGAAGGAATACTTGTTGCATACTGCAGTTGTGGTGGGGCTGAAAAAAGGATGAAAAAATAAAACGAGGAATGAAAGGGGAACTTTGCTGTGAGAAGTTTTTCAACTGGGTAATGGGTGAGGGGATCCTTGTATAACGCTCAAGCTTCAATTTAAAGCTAGGGTTGTGCTGAGGAAAAAAGAAAGGCTATAGCTATAGATGGAGTGGGGCAGGAAAAAGGTTGTAAAAGGAAAGACACACCTTTTTCTGTGGCCTTGTTCCAGCCCTGTAGCTGCCGTGGCAAGGCAGGAGAGCGAGCAGAGATGGGGCTTGTGGTGCAGCTCCTGTGCTCGGCGCCTTTGGGACTTCCATCTGCAAGGTAGGGCAAGATGGGTTAGAGAGGAGGCGAGAGGTGCGGGGCTGCCTTTGTGCAAGGTTACGGGGAAGTTGTGTGTACCTTGAGTGGCACGAGAGGTTAGAAAGATGTGGTGTGTTTCTGAGCTCCCTTTCTCCATGTCTCTTGGCACGTCGCAATGGTGTTGGAGGGCATGAGAGCTTCGAGCGCAGGTGTGTAGTGCCGAGCTCTGGGTGTCCGCAGCTCTGGGGAAGTTGTAGGTCCTTGTGCAGACCGTGAGAGGTGCCGCGTGGTGCAGAGCTGACCCGTTGCCCATGACGGTGTGGAAGGTGGAGCTGACAGGAAGAGCACGGGAGGTTGGAGATAGCCTGGTTGTAGTGGAGCTGCTGGTCTCCATGAGTCTGCAATCCTTTCTTGTGCCTGCGAAGAAGAGACTTTGCTGGAGAACAGGTTGGAGTTGCGCAGCTCCCTGTGTCCATGCCTAGGGGTGCCTTGAATCTGACAGGCGCCCTTCAGAGGCGGCAGCATTCTGCCTCGTGTTTGTGACCTGACCAGATGGGTTTGCAGGTCCCTGGGAGGCCCTGGAGAGCTTCTCGAGCTGCCTTTTGGGAATCTCTCTCTGTGCAACGCTTTGGGCATGGTGCTGCTTGAGGTGGGAACATGCATAATTACCGAGTGCTTGGGTGGCATGGAGCGCCGTGTCCTGAGCCGTGGGGACCTTCCAGCTGCCAGGGAATAAAGGAGAGGTTAGAGAGAGAATGTGTGGTGGGAAGCCTTTGGAACCTTCCAGCCAACTTCCACACGGGGAGGGGCTTCAATCTGCGGTGTTTTTCCGAGATCCCTTTGCCGGTAGCAGTTGCGCCGTTGTGGTGGCCTAGGAGAGAACGACAGGTTTGACAGGAGTCTTGTTGGTGCCTTGTCTGGGTGTGACACAGGGATAGGCAAGTGGAAGGGGCCTGTGCTTACCATGAAAGACCCGAGTGCAAGATGCTGGGTGGTTGGCCGCCCCCGTTTTCCACGCCCGCGGAGTCCCTTTTTGTGCCTGTCAAGAGGAGGACATGTTAGAGAAGTGGCAGGAGTTGCGGAGCGCCCTGTGTTGATGCTTGTGGGAAGCTTGCACCAGACAGGGAGGCGCTGAGAAGTGGCAGCGAGTCGGCCTTGTGTCTGTGTCCTCACCATGTGGATTTGCAGCTCCCTGAGAAGACGTTGACAGGTTGTGGATCTTGCTTGTGCGAGGCTCCCTTTGCCCAGGGCTTTGGGCATTGTCCTGTTGCCGCTGGTTGCGGAATGGCTGGGTAGCGTGGAGCGCTCTCTGTGCACAGGCAGTGGGACCTTGAAGTTGCTCCGGGAGAGGAAAAGGGAGGGTAGAGAGGTGGTCAGTGGTTGAGATCTCTCTTTGTCCACAGCTGGTGGTGTCAGCTGCAAGGGAGCCCCTAAGAGATACCCTTGAAGGTGGATGGGGTGGACTCACCTTTTTCTGTGGCCTTGTTCCAGCCCTGTAGCTGCCGTGGCAAGGCAGGAGAGCGAGCAGGGATGGGGCATGTGGTGCAGCTCCTGTGCTCGGCGCCTTTGGGACTTCCATCTGCAAGGTAGGGCAAGATGGGTTAGAGAGGAGGCGAGAGGTGCGGGGCTGCCTTTGTGCAAGGTTACGGGGAAGTTGTGTGTACCTTGAGTGGCACGAGAGGTTAGAAAGATGTGGTTTGTTTCTGAGCTCCCTTTCTCCATGTCTCTTGGCACGTCGCAATGGTGTTGGAGGGCATGAGAGCTTCGAGCGCAGGTGTGTAGTGCCGAGCTCTGGGTGTCCGCAGCTCTGGGGAAGTTGTAGGTCCTTGTGCAGACCGTGAGAGGTGCCGCGTGGTGCAGAGCTGACCCGTTGCCCATGACGGTGTGGAAGGTGGAGCTGACAGGAAGAGCACGGGAGGTTGGAGATAGCCTGGTTGTAGTGGAGCTGCTGGTCTCCATGACTCTGCAATCCTTTCTTGTGCCTGCGAAGAAGAGACTTTGCTTGAGAACAGGTTGGAGTTGCGCAGCTCCCTGTGTCAATGCCTAGGGGTGCCTTGAATCTGACAGGCGCCCTTCAGAGGCGGCAGCATTCTGCCTCGTGTTTGTGACCTGACCAGATGGGTTTGCAGGTCCCTGGGAGGCCCTGGAGAGCTTCTCGAGCTGCCTTTTGGGAATCTCTCTCTGTGCAACGCTTTGGGCATGGTGCTGCTTGAGGTGGGAACATGCATAATTACCGAGTGCTTGGGTGGCATGGAGCGCCGTGTCCTGAGCCGTGGGGACCTTCCAGCTGCCAGGGAATAAAGGAGAGGTTAGAGAGAGAATGTGTGGTGGGAAGCCTTTGGAACCTTCCAGCCAACTTCCACACGGGGAGGGGCTTCAATCTGCGGTGTTTTTCCGAGATCCCTTTGCCGGTAGCAGTTGCGCCATTGTGGTGGCCTAGGAGAGAACGACAGGTTTGACAGGAGTCTTGTTGGTGCCTTGTCTGGGTGTGACACAGGGATAGGCAAGTGGAAGGGGCCTGTGCTTACCATGAAAGACCCGAGTGCAAGATGCTGGGTGGTTGGCCGCCCCCGTTTTCCACGCCCGCGGTGTCCCTTTTTGTGCCTGTCAAGAGGAGGACGTGTTAGAGAAGTGGCAGGAGTTGCGGAGCGCCCTGTGTTGATGCTTTTGGGAAGCTTGCACCAGACAGGGAGGCGCTGAGAAGTGGCAGCGAGTCGGCCTTGTGTCTGTGTCCTCACCATGTGGATTTGCAGCTCCCTGAGAAGACGTTGACAGGTTGTGGATCTTGCTTGTGCGAGGCTCCCTTTGCCCAGGGCTTTGGGCATTGTCCTGTTGCCGCTGGTTGCGGAATGGCTGGGTAGCATGGAGCGCTCTCTGTGCACAGGCAGTGGGACCTTGAAGTTGCTCCGGGAGAGGAAATGGGAGGGTAGAGAGGTGGTCAGTGGTTGAGAGCTCCCTTTCTACACAGCTGGTGGTGTCAGCTGCAAGGGAGCCCCTAAGAGATACCCTTGAATGTGGGTGGGGTGGACTTACCTTTTTCTGTGGCCTTGTTGCAGCCCTGTAGCTGCCGTGGCAAGGCAGGAGAGCGAGCAGGGATGGGGCTTGTGGTGCAGCTCCTGTGCTCGGCGGCTTTGGGACTTCCATCTGCAAGGTAGGGCAAGATGGGTTAGAGAGGAGGCGAGAGGTGCGGGGCTGCCTTTGTGCAAGGTTACGGGGAAGTTGTGTGTACCTTGAGTGGCACGAGAGGTTAGAAAGATGTGGTGTGTTTCTGAGCTCCCTTTCTCCATGTCTCTTGGCACGTCACAATGGTGTTGGAGGGCATGAGAGCTTCGAGCGCAGGTGTGTAGTGCCGAGCTCTGGGTGTCCGCAGCTCTGGGGAAGTTGTAGGTTCTTGTGCAGACCGTGAGAGGTGCCGCGTGGTGCAGAGCTGACCCGTTGCCCATGACGGTGTGGAAGGTGGAGCTGACAGGAAGAGCACGGGAGGTTGGAGATAGCCTGGTTGTTGTGGAGCTGCTGGTCTCCATGACTCTGCAATCCTTTCTTGTGCCTGCGAAGAAGAGACTTTGCTGGAGAACAGGTTTGAGTTGCGCAGCTCCCTGTGTCCATGCCTAGGGGTCCCTTGAATCTGACAGGTGCCCTTCAGAGGCGGCAGCATTCTGCCTCGTGTTTGTGACCTGACCAGATGGGTTTGCAGGTCCCTGGGAGGCCCTGGAGAGCTTCTCGTGCTGTCTTTTGGGAATCTCTCTCTGTGCAACGCTTTGGGCATGGTGCTGCTTGAGGTGGAAACATGCATAATTACCGAGTGCTTGGGTGGCATGGAGCGCCGTGTCCTGAGCCGTGGGGACCTTCCAGCTGCCAGGGAATAAAGGAGAGGTTAGAGAGAGAATGTGTGGTGGGAAGCCTTTGGAACCTTCCAGCCAACTTCCACACGAGGAGGGGCATTAATCTGCGGTGTTTTTCCGAGATCCCTTTGCCGGTAGCAGTTGCGCCGTTGTGGTGGCCTAGGAGAGAACGACAGGTTTGACAGGAGTCTTGTTGGTGCCTTGTCTGGGTGTGACACAGGGATAGGCAAGTGGAAGGGGCCTGTGCTTACCATGAAAGACCCGAGTGCAAGATGCTGGGTGGTTGGCCGCCCCTCTTTTCCACGCCCGCGGAGTCCCTTTTTGTGCCTGTCAAGAGGAGGACGTGTTAGAGAAGTGGCAGGAGTTGCGGAGCGCCCTGTGTTGATGCTTTTGGGAAGCTTGCACCAGACAGGGAGGCGCTGAGAAGTGGCAGCGAGTCGGCCTTGTGTCTGTGTCCTCACCATGTGGATTTGCAGCTCCCTGAGAAGACGTTGACAGGTTGTGGATCTTGCTTGTGCGAGGCTCCCTTTGCCCAGGGCTTTGGGCATTGTCCTGTTGCCGCTGGTTGCGGAATGGCTGGGTAGCGTGGAGCGCTCTCTGTGCACAGGCAGTGGGACCTTGAAGTTGCTCCGGGAGAGGAAAAGGGAGGGTAGAGAGGTGGTCAGTGGTTGAGAGCTCCCTTTCTACACAGCTGGTGGTGTCAGCTGCAAGGGAGCTCCTAAGAGATACCCTTGAAGGTGGATGGGGTGGACTCACCTTTTTCTGTGGCCTTGTTCCAGCCCTGTAGCTACCGTGGCAAGGCAGGAGAGCGAGCAGGGATGGGGCTTGTGGTGCAGCTCCTGTGCTCGGCGCCTTTGGGACTTCCATCTGCAAGGTAGGGCAAGATGGGTTAGAGAGGAGGCGAGAGGTGTGGGGCTGCCTTTGTGCAAGGTTACGGGGAAGTTGTGTGTACCTTGAGTGGCACGAGAGGTTAGAAAGATGTGGTTTGTTTCTGAGCTCCCTTTCTCCATGTCTCTTGGCACGTCGCAATGGTGTTGGAGGGCATGAGAGCTTCGAGCGCAGGTGTGTAGTGCCGAGCTCTGGGTGTCCGCAGCTCTGGGGAAGTTGTAGGTCCTTGTGCAGACCGTGAGAGGTGCCGCGTGGTGCAGAGCTGACCCGTTGCCCATGACGGTGTGGAAGGTGGAGCTGACAGGAAGAGCACGGGAGGTTGGAGATAGCCTGGTTGTAGTGGAGCTGCTGGTCTCCATGACTCTGCAATCCTTTCTTGTGCCTGCGAAGAAGAGACTTTGCTTGAGAACAGGTTGGAGTTGCGCAGCTCCCTGTGTCCATGCCTAGGGGTGCCTTGAATCTGACAGGCGCCCTTCAGAGGCGGCAGCATTCTGCCTCGTGTTTGTGACCTGACCAGATGGGTTTGCAGGTCCCTGGGAGGCCCTGGAGAGCATCTCGAGATGCCTTTTGGGAATCTCTCTCTGTGCAACGCTTTGGGCATGGTGCTGCTTGAGGTGGGAACATGCATAATTACCGAGTGCTTGGGTGGCATGGAGCGCCGTGTCCTGAGCCGTGGGGACCTTCCAGCTGCCAGGGAATAAAGGAGAGGTTAGAGAGAGAATGTGTGGTGGGAAGCCTTTGGAACCTTCCAGCCAACTTCCACACGGGGAGGGGCTTCAATCTGCGGTGTTTTTCCGAGATCCCTTTGCAGGTAGCAGTTGCGCCGTTGTGGTGGCCTAGGAGAGAACGACAGGTTTGACAGGAGTCTTGTTGGTGCCTTGTCTGGGTGTGACACAGGGATAGGCAAGTGGAAGGGGCCTGTGCTTACCATGAAAGACCCGAGTCAAGATGCTGGGTGGTTGGCCGCCCCCATTTTCCACGCCCGCGGAGTACCTTTTTGTGCCTGTCAAGAGGAGGACATGTTAGAGAAGTGGCAGGAGTTGCGGAGCGCCCTGTGTTGATGCTTGTGGGAAGCTTGCACCAGACAGGGAGGCGCTGAGAAGTGGCAGCGAGTCGGCCTTGTGTCTGTGTCCTCACCATGTGGATTTGCAGCTCCCTGAGAAGACGTTGACAGGTTGTGGATCTTGCTTGTGCGAGGCTCCCTTTGCCCAGGGCTTTGGGCATTGTCCTGTTGCCACTGGTTGCGGAATGGTTGCTTGGTGTGGAGCGCTCTCTGTGCACAGGCAGTTGGACCTTGAAGTTGCTGCGGGAGAGGAAATGGGAGGGTAGAGAGGTGGTCAGTGGTTGAGAGCTCCCTTTCTACACAGCTGGTGGTGTCAGCTGCAAGGGAGCTCCTAAGAGATACCCTTGAAGGTGGATGGGGTGGACTCACCTTTTTCTGTGGCCTTGTTCCAGCCCTGTAGCTACCGTGGCAAGGCAGGAGAGCGAGCAGGGATGGGGCTTGTGGTGCAGCTCCTGTGCTCGGCGCCTTTGGGACTTCCATCTGCAAGGTAGGGCAAGATGGGTTAGAGAGGAGGCGAGAGGTGCGGGGCTGCCTTTGTGCAAGGTTACGGGGAAGTTGTGTGTACCTTGAGTGGCACGAGAGGTTAGAAAGATGTGGTTTGTTTCTGAGCTCCCTTTCTCCATGTCTCTTGGCACGTCGCAATGGTGTTGGAGGGCATGAGAGCTTCGAGCGCAGGTGTGTAGTGCCGAGCTCTGGGTGTCCGCAGCTCTGGGGAAGTTGTAGGTCCTTGTGCAGACCGTGAGAGGTGCCGCGTGGTGCAGAGCTGACCCGTTGCCCATGAAGGTGTGGAAGGTGGAGCTGACAGGAAGAGCACGGGAGGTTGGAGATAGCCTGGTTGTAGTGGAGCTGCTGGTCTCCATGACTCTGCAATCCTTTCTTGTGCCTGCGAAGAAGAGACTTTGCTTGAGAACAGGTTGGAGTTGCGCAGCTCCCTGTGTCCATGCCTAGGGGTGCCTTGAATCTGACAGGCGCCCTTCAGAGGCGGCAGCATTCTGCCTCGTGTTTGTGACCCGACCAGATGGGTTTGCAGGTCCCTGGGAGGCCCTGGAGAGCTTCTCGAGCTGCCTTTCGGGAATCTCTCTCTGTGCAACGCTTTGGGCATGGTGCTGCTTGAGGTGGGAACATGCATAATTACCGAGTGCTTGGGTGGCATGGAGCGCCGTGTCCTGAGCCGTGGGGACCTTCCAGCTGCCAGGGAATAAAGGAGAGGTTAGAGAGAGAATGTGTGGTGGGAAGCCTTTGGAACCTTCCAGCCAACTTCCACACGGGGAGGGGCATCAATCTGCGGTGTTTTTCCGAGATCCCTTTGCCGGTAGCAGTTGCGCCGTTGTGGTGGCCTAGGAGAGAACGACAGGTTTGACAGGAGTCTTGTTGGTGCCTTGTCTGGGTGTGACACAGGGATAGGCAAGTGGAAGGGGCCTGTGCTTACCATGAAAGACCCGAGTGCAAGATGCTGGGTGGTTGGCCGCCCCCGTTTTCCACGCCCGCGGAGTCCCTTTTTGTGCCTGTCAAGAGGAGGACATGTTAGAGAAGTGGCAGGAGTTGCGGAGCGCCCTGTGTTGATGCTTGTGGGAAGCTTGCACCAGACAGGGAGGCGCTGAGAAGTGGCAGCGAGTCGGCCTTGTGTCTGTGTCCTCACCATGTGGATTTGCAGCTCCCTGAGAAGACGTTGACAGGTTGTGGATCTTGCTTGTGCGAGGCTCCCTTTGCCCAGGGCTTTGGGCATTGTCCTGTTGCCACTGGTTGCGGAATGGTTGCGTGGTGTGGAGCGCTCTCTGTGCACAGGCAGTGGGACCTTGAAGTTGCTGCGGGAGAGGAAATGGGAGGTTAGAGAGGTGGTCAGTGGTTGAGATCTCCCTTTGTCCACAGCTGGTGGTGTCAGCTGCAAGGGAGCCCCTAAGAGATACCCTTGAATGTGGGTGGGGTGGACTTACCTTTTTCTGTGGCCTTGTTCCAGCCCTGTAGCTGCCGTGGCAAGGCAGGAGAGCGAGCAGGGATGGGGCATGTGGTGCAGCTCCTGTGCTCGGCGCCTTTGGGACTTCCATCTGCAAGGTAGGGCAAGATGGGTTAGAGAGGAGGCGAGAGGTGTGGGGCTGCCTTTGTGCAAGGTTACGGGGAAGTTGTGTGTACCTTGAGTGGCACAAGAGGTTAGAAAGATGTGGTGTGTTTCTGAGCTCCCTTTCTCCATGTCTCTTGGCACGTCGCCATGGTGTTGGAGGGCATGAGAGCTTCGAGCGCAGGTGTGTAGTGCCGAGCTCTGGGTGTCCGCAGCTCTGGGGAAGTTGTAGGTCCTTGTGCAGACCGTGAGAGGTGCCGCGTGGTGCAGAGCTGACCCGTTGCCCATGACGGTGTGGAAGGTGGAGCTGACAGGAAGAGCACGGGAGGTTGGAGATAGCCTGGTTGTAGTGGAGCTCCTGGTCTCCATGACTCTGCAATCCTTTCTTGTGCCTGCGAAGAAGAGACTTTGCTGGAGAACAGGTTGGAGTTGCGCAGCTCCCTGTGTCCATGCCTAGGGGTCCCTTGAATCTGACAGGCGCCCTTCAGAGGCGGCAGCATTCTGCCTCGTGTTTGTGACCTGACCAGATGGGTTTGCAGGTCCCTGGGAGGCCCTGGAGAGCATCTCGAGCTGCCTTTTGAGAATCTCTCTCTTTGCAACGCTTTGGGCATGCTGCTGCTTGAGGTGGGAACATGCATAATTACCGAGTGCTTGGGTGGCATGGAGCGCCGTGTCCTGAGCCGTGGGGACCTTCCAGCTGCCAGGGAATAAAGGAGAGGTTAGAGAGAGAATGTGTGGTGGGAAGCCTTTGGAACCTTCCAGCCAACTTCCACACGGGGAGGGGCTTCAATCTGCGGTGTTTTTCCGAGATCCCTTTGCCGGTAGCAGTTGCGCCGTTGTGGTGGCCTAGGAGAGAACGACAGGTTTGACAGGAGTCTTGTTGGTGCCTTGTCTGGGTGTGACACAGGGATAGGCAAGTGGAAGGGGCCTGTGCTTACCATGAAAGACCCGAGTGCAAGATGCTGGGTGGTTGGCCGCCCCCGTTTTCCACGCCCGCGGAGTCCCTTTTTGTGCCTGTCAAGAGGAGGACATGTTAGAGAAGTGGCAGGAGTTGCGGAGCACCCTGTGTTGATGCTTTTGGGAAGCTTGCACCAGACAGGGAGGCGCTGAGAAGTGGCAGCGAGTCGGCCTTGTGTCTGTGTCCTCACCATGTGGATTTGCAGCTCCCTGAGAAGACGTTGACAGGTTGTGGATCTTGCTTGTGCGAGGCTCCCTTTGCCCAGGGCTTTGGGCATTGTCCTGTTGCCGCTGGTTGCGGAATGGCTGGGTAGCGTGGAGCGCTCTCTGTGCACAGGCAGTGGGACCTTGAAGTTGCTCCGGGAGAGGAAATGGGAGGGTAGAGAGGTGGTCAGTGGTTGAGAGCTCCCTTTCTACACAGCTGGTGGTGTCAGCTGCAAGGGAGCTCCTAAGAGATACCCTTGAATGTGGGTGGGGTGGACTCACCTTTTTCTGTGGCCTTGTTCCAGCCCTGTAGCTACCGTGGCAAGGCAGGAGAGCGAGCAGGGATGGGGCTTGTGGTGCAGCTCCTGTGCTCGGCGCCTTTGGGACTTCCATCTGCAAGGTAGGGCAAGATGGGTTAGAGAGGAGGCGAGAGGTGCGGGGCTGCCTTTGTGCAAGGTTACGGGGAAGTTGTGTGTACCTTGAGTGGCACGAGAGGTTAGAAAGATGTGGTGTGTTTCTGAGCTCCCTTTCTCCATGTCTCTTGGCACGTCACAATGGTGTTGGAGGGCATGAGAGCTTCGAGCGCAGGTGTGTAGTGCCGAGCTCTGGGTGTCCGCAGCTCTGGGGAAGTTGTAGGTCCTTGTGCAGACCGTGAGAGGTGCCGCGTGGTGCAGAGCTGACCCGTTGCCCATGACGGTGTGGAAGGTGGAGCTGACAGGAAGAGCACGGGAGGTTGGAGATAGCCTGGTTGTTGTGGAGCTGCTGGTCTCCATGACTCTGCAATCCTTTCTTGTGCCTGCGAAGAAGAGACTTTGCTTGAGAACAGGTTGGAGTTGCGCAGCTCCCTGTGTCCATGCCTAGGGGTGCCTTGAATCTGACAGGCGCCCTTCAGAGGCGGCAGCATTCTGCCTCGTGTTTGTGACCTGACCAGATGGGTTTGCAGGTCTCTGGGAGGCCCTGGAGAGCTTCTCGTGCTGCCTTTTGGGAATCTCTCTCTGTGCAACGCTTTGGGCATGGTGCTGCTTGAGGTGGGAACATGCATAATTACCGAGTGCTTGGGTGGCATGGAGCGCCGTGTCCTGAGCCGTGGGGACCTTCCAGCTGCCAGGGAATAAAGGAGAGGTTAGAGAGAGAATGTGTGGTGGGAAGCCTTTGGAACCTTCCAGCCAACTTCCACACGAGGAGGGGCATCAATCTGCGGTGTTTTTCCGAGATCCCTTTGCCGGTAGCAGTTGCACCGTTGTGGTGGCCTAGGAGAGAACGACAGGTTTGACAGGAGTCTTGTTGGTGCCTTGTCTGGGTGTGACACAGGGATAGGCAAGTGTAAGGGGCCTGTGCTTACCATGAAAGACCCGAGTGCAAGATGCTGGGTGGTTGGCCGCCCCTCTTTTCCACGCCCGCGGAGTCCCTTTTTGTGCCTGTCAAGAGGAGGACGTGTTAGAGAAGTGGCAGGAGTTGCGGAGCGCCCTGTGTTGATGCTTGTGGGAAGCTTGCACCAGACAGGGAGGCGCTGAGAAGTGGCAGCGAGTCGGCCTTGTGTCTGTGTCCTCACCATGTGGATTTGCAGCTCCCTGAGAAGACGTTGACAGGTTGTGGATCTTGCTTGTGCGAGGCTCCCTTTGCCCAGGGCTTTGGGCATTGTCCTGTTGCCGCTGGTTGCGGAATGGCTGCTTGGCGTGGAGCGCTCTCTGTGCACAGGCAGTGGGACCTTGAAGTTACTGCGGGAGAGGAAATGGGAGGTTAGAGAGGTGGTCAGTGGTTGAGATCTCCCTTTGTCCACAGCTGGTGGTGTCAGCTGCAAGGGAGCCCCTAAGAGATACCCTTGAAGGTGGATGGGGTGGACTCACCTTTTTCTGTTGCCTTGTTCCAGCCCTGTAGCTGCCGTGGCAAGGCAGGAGAGCGAGCAGGGATGGGGCATGTGGTGCAGCTCCTGTGCTCGGCGCCTTTGGGACTTCCATCTGCAAGGTAGGGCAAGATGGGTTAGAGAGGAGGCGAGAGGTGTGGGGCTGCCTTTGTGCAAGGTTACGGGGAAGTTGTGTGTACCTTGAGTGGCACAAGAGGTTAGAAAGATGTGGTGTGTTTCTGAGCTCCCTTTCTCCATGTCTCTTGGCACGTCGCCATGGTGTTGGAGGGCATGAGAGCTTCGAGTGCAGGTGTGTAGTGCCGAGCTCTGGGTGTCCGCAGCTCTGGGGAAGTTGTAGGTCCTTGTGCAGACCGTGAGAGGTGCCGCGTGGTGCAGAGCTGACCCGTTGCCCATGACGGTGTGGAAGGTGGAGCTGACAGGAAGAGCACGGGAGGTTGGAGATAGCCTGGTTGTTGTGGAGCTCCTGGTCTCCATGACTCTGCAATCCTTTCTTGTGCCTGCGAAGAAGAGACTTTGCTTGAGAACAGGTTGGAGTTGCGCAGGTCCCTGTGTCCATGCCTAGGGGTGCCTTGAATCTGACAGGCGCCCTTCAGAGGCGGCAGCATTCTGCCTCGTGTTTGTGACCTGACCAGATGGGTTTGCAGGTCCCTGGGAGGCCCTGGAGAGCATCTCGAGCTGCCTTTTGGGAATCTCTCTCTGTGCAACGCTTTGGGCATGGTGCTGCTTGAGGTGGGAACATGCATAATTACCGAGTGCTTGGGTGGCATGGAGCGCCGTGTCCTGAGCCGTGGGGACCTTCCAGCTGCCAGGGAATAAAGGAGAGGTTAGAGAGAGAATGTGTGGTGGGAAGCCTTTGGAACCTTCCAGCCAACTTCCACACGGGGAGGGGCTTCAATCTGCGGTGTTTTTCCGAGATCCCTTTGCCGGTAGCAGTTGCGCCGTTGTGGTGGCCTAGGAGAGAACGACAGGTTTGACAGGAGTCTTGTTGGTGCCTTGTCTGGGTGTGACACAGGGATAGGCAAGTGGAAGGGGCCTGTGCTTACCATGAAAGACCCGAGTGCAAGATGCTGGGTGGTTGGCCGCCCCTCTTTTCCACGCCCGCGGAGTCTCTTTTTGTGCCTGTCAAGAGGAGGACGTGTTAGAGAAGTGGCAGGAGTTGCGGAGCGCCCTGTGTTGATGCTTTTGGGAAGCTTGCACCAGACAGGGAGGCGCTGAGAAGTGGCAGCGAGTCGGCCTTGTGTCTGTGTCCTCACCATGTGGATTTGCAGCTCCCTGAGAAGACGTTGACAGGTTGTGGATCTTGCTTGTGCGAGGCTCCCTTTGCCCAGGGCTTTGGGCATTGTCCTGTTGCCGCTGGTTGCGGAATGGCTGGGTAGCGTGGAGCGCTCTCTGTGCACAGGCAGTGGGACCTTGAAGTTGCTCCGGGAGAGGAAATGGGAGGGTAGAGAGGTGGTCAGTGGTTGAGAGCTCCCTTTCTACACAGCTGGTGGTGTCAGCTGCAAGGGAGCTCCTAAGAGATACCCTTGAATGTGGGTGGGGTGGACTTACCTTTTTCTGTGGCCTTGTTCCAGCCCTGTAGCTGCCGTGGCAAGGCAGGAGAGCGAGCAGGGATGGGGCTTGTGGTGCAGCTCCTGTGCTCGTCGCCTTTGGGACTTCCATCTGCAAGGTAGGGCAAGATGGGTTAGAGAGGAGGCGAGAGGTGCGGGGCTGCCTTTGTGCAAGGTTACGGGGAAGTTGTGTGTACCTTGAGTGGCACGAGAGGTTAGAAAGTTGTGGTGTGTTTCTGAGCTCCCTTTCTCCATGTCTCTTGGCACGTCGCAATGGTGTTGGAGGGCATGAGAGCTTCGAGCGCAGGTGTGTAGTGCCGAGCTCTGGGTGTCCGCAGCTCTGGCGAAGTTGTAGGTTCTTGTGCAGACCGTGAGAGGTGCCGCGTGGTGCAGAGCTGACCCGTTGCCCATGACGGTGTGGAAGGTGGAGCTGACAGGAAGAGCACGGGAGGTTGGAGATAGCCTGGTTGTAGTGGAGCTGCTGGTCTCCATGAGTCTGCAATCCTTTCTTGTGCCTGCGAAGAAGAGACTTTGCTGGAGAACAGGTTGGAGTTGCGCAGCTCCCTGTGTCCATGCCTAGGGGTCCCTTGAATCTGACAGGCGCCCTTCAGAGGCGGCAGCATTCTGCCTCGTGTTTGTGACCTGACCAGATGGGTTTGCAGGTCCCTGGGAGGCCCTGGAGAGCTTCTCGAGCTGCCTTTTGGGAATCTCTCTCTGTGCAACGCTTTGTGCATGGTGCTGCTTGAGGTGGAAACATGCATAATTACCGAGTGCTTGGGTGGCATGGAGCGCCGTGTCCTGAGCCGTGGGGACCTTCCAGCTGCCAGGGAATAAAGGAGAGGTTAGAGAGAGAATGTGTGGTGGGAAGCCTTCGGAACCTTCCAGCCAACTTCCACACGAGGAGGGGCATCAATCTGCGGTGTTTTTCCGAGATCCCTTTGCCGGTAGCAGTTGCGCCGTTGTGGTGGCCTAGGAGAGAACGACAGGTTTGACAGGAGTCTTGTTGGTGCCTTGTCTGGGTGTGACACAGGGATAGGCAAGTGGAAGGGGCCTGTGCTTACCATGAAAGACCCGAGTGCAAGATGCTGGGTGGTTGGCCGCCCCTCTTTTCCACGCCCGCGGAGTCTCTTTTTGTGCCTGTCAAGAGGAGGACGTGTTAGAGAAGTGGCAGGAGTTGCGGAGCGCCCTGTGTTGATGCTTGTGGGAAGCTTGCACCAGACAGGGAGGCGCTGAGAAGTGGCAGCGAGTCGGCCTTGTGTCTGTGTCCTCACCATGTGGATTTGCAGCTCCCTGAGAAGACGTTGACAGGTTGTGGATCTTGCTTGTGCGAGGCTCCCTTTGCCCAGGGCTTTGGGCATTGTCCTGTTGCCGCTGGTTGCGGAATGGCTGGGTAGCGTGGAGCGCTCTCTGTGCACAGGCAGTGGGACCTTGAAGTTGCTCCGGGAGAGGAAAAGGGAGGGTAGAGAGGTGGTCAGTGGTTGAGAGCTCCCTTTCTACACAGCTGGTGGTGTCAGCTGCAAGGGAGCTCCTAAGAGATACCCTTGAAGGTGGATGGGGTGGACTCACCTTTTTCTGTGGCCTTGTTCCAGCCCTGTAGCTGCCGTGGCAAGGCAGGAGAGCGAGCAGGGATGGGGCATGTGGTGCAGCTCCTGTGCTCGGCGCCTTTGGGACTTCCATCTGCAAGGTAGGGCAAGATGGGTTAGAGAGGAGGCGAGAGGTGCGGGGCTGCCTTTGTGCAAGGTTACGGGGAAGTTGTGTGTACCTTGAGTGGCACGAGAGGTTAGAAAGATGTGGTGTGTTTCTGAGCTCCCTTTCTCCATGTCTCTTGGCACGTCGCCATGGTGTTGGAGGGCATGAGAGCTTCGAGCGCAGGTGTGTAGTGCCGAGCTCTGGGTGTCCGCAGCTCTGGGGAAGTTGTAGGTCCTTGTGCAGACCGTGAGAGGTGCCGCGTGGTGCAGAGCTGACCCGTTGCCCATGACGGTGTGGAAGGTGGAGCTGACAGGAAGAGCACGGGAGGTTGGAGATAGCCTGGTTGTTGTGGAGCTGCTGGTCTCCATGACTCTGCAATCCTTTCTTGTGCCTGCGAAGAAGAGACTTTGCTTGAGAACAGGTTGGAGTTGCGCAGCTCCCTGTGTCCGTGCCTAGGGGTGCCTTGAATCTGACAGGCGCCCTTCAGAGGCGGCAGCATTCTGCCTCGTGTTTGTGACCTGACCAGATGGGTTTGCAGGTCCCTGGGAGGCCCTGGAGAGCTTCTCGAGCTGCCTTTTGGGAATCTCTCTCTGTGCAACGCTTTGGGCATGGTGCTGCTTGAGGTGGGAACATGCATAATTACCGAGTGCTTGGGTGGCATGGAGCGCCGTGTCCTGAGCCGTGGGGACCTTCCAGCTGCCAGGGAATAAAGGAGAGGTTAGAGAGAGAATGTGTGGTGGGAAGCCTTTGGAACCTTCCAGCCAACTTCCACACGGGGAGGGGCTTCAATCTGCGGTGTTTTTCCGAGATCCCTTTGCCGGTAGCAGTTGCGCCGTTGTGGTGGCCTAGGAGAGAACGACAGGTTTGACAGGAGTCTTGTTGGTGCCTTGTCTGGGTGTGACACAGGGATAGGCAAGTGGAAGGGGCCTGTGCTTACCATGAAAGACCTGAGTGCAAGATGCTGGGTGGTTGGCCGCCCCCGTTTTCCACGCCCGCGGAGTCCCTTTTTGTGCCTGTCAAGAGGAGGACGTGTTAGAGAAGTGGCAGGAGTTGCGGAGCGCCCTGTGTTGATGCTTGTGGGAAGCTTGCACCAGACAGGGAGGCGCTGAGAAGTGGCAGCGAGTCGGCCTTGTGTCTGTGTCCTCACCATGTGGATTTGCAGCTCCCTGAGAAGACGTTGACAGGTTGTGGATCTTGCTTGTGCGAGGCTCCCTTTGCCCAGGGCTTTGGGCATTGTCCTGTTGCCACTGGTTGCGGAATGGTTGCGTGGTGTGGAGCGCTCTCTGTGCACAGGCAGTGGGACCTTGAAGTTGCTGCGGGAGAGGAAATGGGAGGTTAGAGAGGTGGTCAGTGGTTGAGATCTCCCTTTGTCCACAGCTGGTGGTGTCAGCTGCAAGGGAGCCCCTAAGAGATACCCTTGAAGGTGGGTGGGGTGGACTTACCTTTTTCTGTTGCCTTGTTCCAGCCCTGTAGCTGCCGTGGCAAGGCAGGAGAGCGAGCAGGGATGGGGCATGTGGTGCAGCTCCTGTGCTCGGCGCCTTTGGGACTTCCATCTGCAAGGTAGGGCAAGATGGGTTAGAGAGGAGGCGAGAGGTGCGGGGCTGCCTTTGTGCAAGGTTACGGGGAAGTTGTGTGTACCTTGAGTGGCACGAGAGGTTAGAAAGATGTGGTGTGTTTCTGAGCTCCCTTTCTCCATGTCTCTTGGCACGTCACAATGGTGTTGGAGGGCATGAGAGCTTCGAGCGCAGGTGTGTAGTGCCGAGCTCTGGGTGTCCGCAGCTCTGGGGAAGTTGTAGGTCCCTGTGCAGACCGTGAGAGGTGCCGCGTGGTGCAGAGCTGACCCGTTGCCCATGACGGTGTGGAAGGTGGAGCTGACAGGAAGAGCACGGGAGGTTGGAGATAGCTTGGTTGTTGTGGAGCTGCTGGTCTCCATGAGTCTGCAATCCTTTCTTGTGCCTGCGAAGAAGAGACTTTGCTTGAGAACAGGTTGGAGTTGCGCAGCTCCCTGTGTCCATGCCTAGGGGTCCCTTGAATCTGACAGGCGCCCTTCAGAGGCGGCAGCATTCTGCCTCGTGTTTGTGACCCGACCAGATGGGTTTGCAGGTCCCTGGGAGGCCCTGGAGAGCTTCTCGAGCTGCCTTTTGGGAATCTCTCTCTGTGCAACGCTTTGGGCATGGTGCTGCTTGAGGTGGGAACATGCATAATTACCGAGTGCTTGGGTGGCATGGAGCGCCGTGTCCTGAGCCGTGGGGACCTTCCAGCTGCCAGGGAATAAAGGAGAGGTTAGAGAGAGAATGTGTGGTGGGAAGCCTTTGGAACCTTCCAGCCAACTTCCACACGGGGAGGGGCTTCAATCTGCGGTGTTTTTCCGAGATCCCTTTGCCGGTAGCAGTTGCGCCGTTGTGGTGGCCTAGGAGAGAACGACAGGTTTGACAGGAGTCTTGTTGGTGCCTTGTCTGGGTGTGACACAGGGATAGGCAAGTGGAAGGGGCCTGTGCTTACCATGAAAGACCTGAGTGCAAGATGCTGGGTGGTTGGCCGCCCCCGTTTTCCACGCCCGCGGAGTCCCTTTTTGTGCCTGTCAAGAGGAGGACGTGTTAGAGAAGTGGCAGGAGTTGCGGGGCGCCCTGTGTTGATGCTTGTGGGAAGCTTGCACCAGACAGGGAGGCGCTGAGAAGTGGCAGCGAGTCGGCCTTGTGTCTGTGTCCTCACCATGTGGATTTGCAGCTCCCTGAGAAGACGTTGACAGGTTGTGGATCTTGCTTGTGCGAGGCTCCCTTTGCCCAGGGCTTTGGGCATTGTCCTGTTGCCACTGGTTGCGGAATGGTTGCGTGGTGTGGAGCGCTCTCTGTGCACAGGCAGTGGGACCTTGAAGTTGCTGCGGGAGAGGAAATGGGAGGTTAGAGAGGTGGTCAGTGGTTGAGATCTCCCTTTGTCCACAGCTGGTGGTGTCAGCTGCAAGGGAGCCCCTAAGAGATACCCTTGAAGGTGGATGGGGTGGACTCACCTTTTTCTGTGGCCTTGTTCCAGCCCTGTAGCTGCCGTGGCAAGGCAGGAGAGCGAGCAGGGATGGGGCTTGTGGTGCAGCTCCTGTGCTCGGCGCCTTTGGGACTTCCATCTGCAAGGTAGGGCAAGATGGGTTAGAGAGGAGGCGAGAGGTGCGGGGCTGCCTTTGTGCAAGGTTACGGGGAAGTTGTGTGTACCTTGAGTGGCACGAGAGGTTAGAAAGATGTGGTGTGTTTCTGAGCTCCCTTTCTCCATGTCTCTTGGCACGTCGCCATGGTGTTGGAGGGCATGAGAGCTTCGAGCGCAGGTGTGTAGTGCCGAGCTCTGGGTGTCCGCAGCTCTGGGGAAGTTGTAGGTCCTTGTGCAGACCGTGAGAGGTGCCGCGTGGTGCAGAGCTGACCCGTTGCCCATGACGGTGTGGAAGGTGGAGCTGACAGGAAGAGCACGGGAGGTTGGAGATAGCCTGGTTGTTGTGGAGCTCCTGGTCTCCATGACTCTGCAATCCTTTCTTGTGCCTGCGAAGAAGAGACTTTGCTTGAGAACAGGTTGGAGTTGCGCAGCTCCCTGTGTCCATGCCTAGGGGTCCCTTGAATCTGACAGGCGCCCTTCAGAGGCGGCAGCATTCTGCCTCGTGTTTGTGACCTGACCAGATGGGTTTGCAGGTCCCTGGGAGGCCCTGGAGAGCTTCTCGAGCTGCCTTTTGGGAATCTCTCTCTGTGCAACGCTTTGGGCATGGTGCTGCTTGAGGTGGGAACATGCATAATTACCGAGTGCTTGGGTGGCATGGAGCGCCGTGTCCTGAGCCGTGGGGACCTTCCAGCTGCCAGGGAATAAAGGAGAGGTTAGAGAGAGAATGTGTGGTGGGAAGCCTTTGGAACCTTCCAGCCAACTTCCACACGGGGAGGGGCTTCAATCTGCGGTGTTTTTCCGAGATCCCTTTGCCGGTAGCAGTTGCGCCGTTGTGGTGGCCTAGGAGAGAACGACAGGTTTGACAGGAGTCTTGTTGGTGCCTTGTCTGGGTGTGACACAGGGATAGGCAAGTGGAAGGGGCCTGTGCTTACCATGAAAGACCCGAGTGCAAGATGCTGGGTGGTTGGCCGCCCCCGTTTTCCACGCCCGCGGAGTCCCTTTTTGTGCCTGTCAAGAGGAGGACATGTTAGAGAAGTGGCAGGAGTTGCGGAGCGCCCTGTGTTGATGCTTGTGGGAAGCTTGCACCAGACACGGAGGCGCTGAGAAGTGGCAGCGAGTCGACCTTGTGTCTGTGTCCTCACCATGTGGATTTGCAGCTCCCTGAGAAGACGTTGACAGGTTGTGGATCTTGCTTGTGCGAGGCTCCCTTTGCCCAGGGCTTTGGGCATTGTCCTGTTGCCACTGGTTGCGGAATGGTTGCGTGGTGTGGAGCGCTCTCTGTGCACAGGCAGTGGGACCTTGAAGTTGCTGCGGGAGAGGAAATGGGAGGTTAGAGAGGTGGTCAGTGGTTGAGATCTCCCTTTGTCCACAGCTGGTGGTGTCAGCTGCAAGGGAGCCCCTAAGAGATACCCTTGAAGGTGGATGGGGTGGACTCACCTTTTTCTGTGGCCTTGTTCCAGCCCTGTAGCTGCCGTGGCAAGGCAGGAGAGCGAGCAGGGATGGGGCTTGTGGTGCAGCTCCTGTGCTCGGCGCCTTTGGGACTTCCATCTGCAAGGTAGGGCAAGATGGGTTAGAGAGGAGGCGAGAGGTGCGGGGCTGCCTTTGTGCAAGGTTACGGGGAAGTTGTGTGTACCTTGAGTGGCACGAGAGGTTAGAAAGATGTGGTGTGTTTCTGAGCTCCCTTTCTCCATGTCTCTTGGCACGTCGCCATGGTGTTGGAGGGCATGAGAGCTTCGAGCGCAGGTGTGTAGTGCCGAGCTCTGGGTGTCCGCAGCTCTGGGGAAGTTGTAGGTCCTTGTGCAGACCGTGAGAGGTGCCGCGTGGTGCAGAGCTGACCCGTTGCCCATGACGGTGTGGAAGGTGGAGCTGACAGGAAGAGCACGGGAGGTTGGAGATAGCCTGGTTGTTGTGGAGCTCCTGGTCTCCATGACTCTGCAATCCTTTCTTGTGCCTGCGAAGAAGAGACTTTGCTTGAGAACAGGTTGGAGTTGCGCAGCTCCCTGTGTCCATGCCTAGGGGTCCCTTGAATCTGACAGGCGCCCTTCAGAGGCGGCAGCATTCTGCCTCGTGTTTGTGACCTGACCAGATGGGTTTGCAGGTCCCTGGGAGGCCCTGGAGAGCTTCTCGAGCTGCCTTTTGGGAATCTCTCTCTGTGCAACGCTTTGGGCATGGTGCTGCTTGAGGTGGGAACATGCATAATTACCGAGTGCTTGGGTGGCATGGAGCGCCGTGTCCTGAGCCGTGGGGACCTTCCAGCTGCCAGGGAATAAAGGAGAGGTTAGAGAGAGAATGTGTGGTGGGAAGCCTTTGGAACCTTCCAGCCAACTTCCACACGGGGAGGGGCTTCAATCTGCGGTGTTTTTCCGAGATCCCTTTGCCGGTAGCAGTTGCGCCGTTGTGGTGGCCTAGGAGAGAACGACAGGTTTGACAGGAGTCTTGTTGGTGCCTTGTCTGGGTGTGACACAGGGATAGGCAAGTGGAAGGGGCCTGTGCTTACCATGAAAGACCCGAGTGCAAGATGCTGGGTGGTTGGCCGCCCCCGTTTTCCACGCCCGCGGAGTCCCTTTTTGTGCCTGTCAAGAGGAGGACATGTTAGAGAAGTGGCAGGAGTTGCGGAGCGCCCTGTGTTGATGCTTGTGGGAAGCTTGCACCAGACACGGAGGCGCTGAGAAGTGGCAGCGAGTCGACCTTGTGTCTGTGTCCTCACCATGTGGATTTGCAGCTCCCTGAGAAGACGTTGACAGGTTGTGGATCTTGCTTGTGCGAGGCTCCCTTTGCCCAGGGCTTTGGGCATTGTCCTGTTGCCGCTGGTTGCGGAATGGCTGGGTAGCGTGGAGCGCTCTCTGTGCACAGGCAGTGGGACCTTGAAGTTGCTGCGGGAGAGGAAATGGGAGGTTAGAGAGGTGGTCAGTGGTTGAGAGCTCCCTTTCTCCACAGCTGCTGGTCAATGTAAGCTGCTGATCTGCCTGTTTGGTATGTTGCGGCCCCTTTCATACTGTCTTGGCCTGGGGATGTCATACAGAGATTCAGCCAATGAGAGGGAGCCGCCCACTGTGACGTCACTTTTTTCAGGAGGAAATGGCGGAAGTAAGGACAAGGTGGGAGTGAAGGTCGTGGGAATAGGAAGGAATGTAGCAAGGCCTGAATGCAGGAGGGCAGGGAGAGGGGAGAGAGGGGAGAGAGGGAAGAAAGGAGGGTGACTCGGGAGGTTTGGGAAGTAAAGGAGGAGGGAGGGAGAGGAAGGACAGTAGAGAATCTAAGTCATACTCCTGCTCTAAGGAACTTGCTGAGGCAGGGGGGATGGATCTGATGATCTCTTGAGGTCCCTTCCAACCGCTACAGTTCTGTGCTTCTGTTATTGTAGCATAGACAAAACATCAATTTATAGATTTTTTTTTTTTTCAGGATTTTTATCCTGTCATCTCACTTTCTTTTGCCTCGAAATTGCTTTCAGTGTGTGCCACATGCTGAAGAATCAAAACCAACAGAAGCAACAGAATCACAGAATGATTGAGGGAGGAAAGGACCTCTGAAGGTCATCTGGTCCAACTCTCTTCTCAGGTGGGGACACCTAGAGCAGATTGCCCAGGAACATTTCCTGAGTGCTTTTGAATATGTCCGGAGAGGGAGACATCCCAGTTATATCATACATTTTGTATCAGGAATGGAATTAATACTGATTCACAAAATTTATGAAGGAGAGAGACAATTCTCTTTTCATAGGTTTTCTCTGCTGATTTAATTTTAATTTGAAGATTAATGTTGCTTAAAATATTTTGATTTTATTATTGAATGATGAGAGTTAACTTCAAAGATATACGGATCTCTCAGTTTGTCCAAATGATCCTTTAATACCTTTATTTATTCCTCCTACACACCTCGGAATGCAATTTCTAGGTATATTGTCATTCTCATCATGGAGTATTTCATCAGATTTCCAGCTGCAGGCATACCACAGGTATTTACATAGACTTGCTTTAAGTTACTTTAGCATTTGCAAATATACGCAACAATTTTGTATTGCATAACAAATGCATCATGGCGTCTGTTTTTCTTACAATTTCTCTGTGCAGTCCCAGTTATGTAGCTGACAGAGTTACCTATAAAACTCCATGTTATTAGGAGGTGACATGTATTACTTTCTTGCTGATCTGTGACACCAACCAGAAAGGGCTGTATAGAGTGATTTATCCATTCCACTTTGCTGAGCTCGGCTAATAAGATACTCAGGCCCCCTTACTGCTGCCAGTTATTTCTATTTGTTAAATTTCTGGATATGTTGTTATCTCCCCAAAAGAAATGCAAGTGCAGATCAGATTTAGAAATACAAGATCTAAAATTCTCTCTCTTTTCTTCCTTCACAAAATTCCATGTTTCAATAAGTAGTCTTTTTTTTTTTTTTTTTCATAATACATAGATATGGATTAGACTGTTAGCCTCTAGTAATATCCAAACTCAAAAAGTCTTCATTGTCTTCTTAAATCTTAGGAAAATACTCTCTTTTAAGAATGTAAAACCTCATAGCTATCATTAACTTTTCATGGACTCATTTGTCCACTCTACCATTGTTAAATCCTGTCGTGTTAACTAATGGGGTATTTATTGTTATGATATACACTAGATGAGGACTGTTTTAGGTATGAAACCTGTCTACTACTATTCCCACGCTGTTTCTGAGGCAACTAGAGCATATGAACTGGACTTCTTTTGGTGAAATTATACTGGAAGATGTGTTCCAGGTGTATGCTATTTTGGTAGCTATCTTCAGTCGTTAGAACAGCACCGCTCTCACAAAGTAAAATCCCTAAAATATTAACAGACCTCACTTTGATTTATTTAAGTGTACAGGCCTCTTTCTATTGAGCCACTTCTTGTTAGTTGTGGAATAATCTAATCCTTTTATCCTTTGGATGAGAGGGAAGGAGGGAGGAAAGGAGGGAGGGAGGATGTAGACTGCTCATAGCAATTATAGATGAGCTGTTTATCTCCATGCTAATTATGATAGTTTTGGGAACCATCATTCATATAAAATCCGTTTTCTTTTTTTCTCTTTTTTCTCTTTTTTTTCTCTTTTTTCTCTTTTTTTTTCCTCTTTTTTATGACACAGCAATAAAATGTTCTTATCTGTTTTCCATTTCTAAGTTTGGGCTCATCCTTTCCAACATCATAAATATGTGGGAATTAATCAAATGAGTTTGTAATATGCTTTGAAGCACAGACTTCTGTTCTGGGCTCTGGTCTTGAAGTATGTGGCATGGTAAATTTTTTATTCCTTTGGAATTTGTAGCATTCAAAAGTGACTTTGAGCTGTTTGTACAGCTTTTGATCCTGGGATCACTCTGCAGTGATCCATCTTCTTTGCATGACTTATAACCTGCCTGATCCCAGGGTTGTTGGGATACAGACCACTTACCCATGACGTTGATCTGAAAAGGAATGAGCCAGAATCATGTGCAGTCACACTATGTTGGAGTTATGTTTCTTTACCTGTCTCAGTGGATTTGGGGGTAACTAGCTACATGGTGAAGCAGCAGTGAAAAATTGCCTAATAAGGAGCATCAGTAGTCTTTGGTCGTTATTAAAAGCAAAGACTTTTGATAACAACAAAATTCTGGTTGCTAACAAGAGCATATAACTACCTAACACATATTCCAGATACTTATAAGTAATGGATATATTTACAAGGGCTGCTTTTTGAATTATGATATGAAATTATAGTAGTGGAGGATATTGATACTGCTAGTAATATTGCATAATTAGAGCAGAAAAAATAGGTATGTTAATCAGATATAGATTACCACTGATATAGGTTGGCAAAAAAAGGCTTAATTGTCATTTCCAGAGGCGCATCTATTCTTCATTCATTAAAAAAAATGTGCAGAAAGAGAACTGCATGTTGCATTTGAATCTTAAGAAGCTGAAATATCTGGAAGACAAATTTAAAAGCTGTGGATATATAAAAAAGTACATATCGGAATGAATTAAGGTCTAAAACATGAAGCATAACATCCACTAGTTCTAACACTTCTCTTTTCTTACCCTGTACTTTCTTCAGGGAATACATCCAAATCAAGGAAGAATTTGATCCTCTGAATTGCAGTAAGTATTATCCTATTCCTCCTAGAAGCCAAACTGAAT
The DNA here is from genome assembly GCF_963932015.1 of Anas acuta. NCBI lineage: Eukaryota > Metazoa > Chordata > Aves > Anseriformes > Anatidae > Anas > Anas acuta. The sequence continues at coordinate 153,521,581 of NC_088979.1, forward strand.
TTTATAGTAAGGATATTTAACACAGATTTGTAAGTACATCTGTAGGAATTTTCTTCTGAGACTTCTTAAAATTGGTAGTGTATTTCATTCTCAAATTACAAACATCATTTTTGGTTAATTAAGGTTAAATTACATCAATTATAAAACATTATGGATGCAAAATGAAACTCCAAGTGCATTAATCATTAAAATTATAAAAATTCAAATAAAAAGCTTTATTATTAATGCTAACTTTTCCTAAACATTGGTAAAAATATGGTGTCAATTCTCATATTAGTATTGAGAACTAAAAATTGTGGTAATTTCTCGAACAACTATGAAACCACCATCTATCCATCTAAATGCTTGTAAAACTGACTCAAAACTGACAGAAGCAAAGTGTCTTCTATACACAAAACAAAATTCTGTTAATATGCCTCACATGGAAAACATTTAATATTTTTCTGACTTGAAAAATTGTTTGGGATTTTGACAGGTACTATTTATTTTCATTCTCCTTTATAACAGTTCTTAGAGTAGCTAGAGTTTCAAGAAATACTGGAAACGGAGATACTGAAAAACAAGTCAGTTAAGAATCTCAGATTTAGATATTCCAAGAAAAGTGGTCTGTACTCACAAATTCTTGCCTTTGTGAATTTCTTCTTAGCCAAACACTAGAACTAACAGAGGTGAAGGATTATCCTGTTATTGGTCTTCTAAGCCAAACAAATTAAGATGTTCTTCAAAAGCTGAATTCACCAGCTTCAAATTATACGCTGAAAACCGTCATTACTTAGAAGATACATCAGCTGCTGGCCCTGGCAAGATTAAATAAATAATAGATTTTCAAGGCTGAACTCTTTAAATTATAATTGCTTCTGGAAAGGACAATTCCTGGCATCTTGTGAGTGATAAAGAGAATTAAGGATCCACGTAAGGTTTTTGTCAAGGAAATTAAAGTATTTTATTATGTGTTGAAAAGTTTGAATTACACATTACAACGTATGTGAGGGACTTTCTTTTGCTGAAGAGTTGAATGCCAGTTTAATACAGAACAAAACGTAACTCTTACCATTCACTATCACAATTTAGAATGGTTACAGGATATCTGGATTGAGAATTTCTTGTCAACTGTTAGAGTGCTAAAGCAAAACTTCATTGTGAGACACTGGAAGCAGAGTACCATATCCATGGCATCATGAAATGCAACTTTAAATGCTTTCAGTTGTGTTATTTATTTTTTCATATTTTCATAGCTTTGAATAGCGTACTAAGAGTAAAGAATTTCATAGCAAATATGTCTGAGTGAGAAATTCATATCTTCCACATATCAGCAATTTGGTAGGAAATGCCAATACTTCTTCATGTCCTATTTAATAAGGGATAATAATTTAATAAGGAATTGGGTCTCCTGCTCCTAACTTGTGAAGATTCAGAATGGTAACTACTAGAAATTTTGAAATAAGGAAATGTGAGGAAGCTTTGAGCTGTGGACCCCAGACAGCTAAGGGAAATGCTGAAGCTTGTTAAGGTTCCAATTCTTCTGAAGAACTGGTGAGACATACCACTCATTAGAAAGAAAAAAAAAATGAAGTGATGAGTCTAGTGAGAGAAAAAAAAAAAGAAAAAAGAAAAAAAAAAAGAGCAATTGAACCTCACGAGAGAAGTCTATCATAAAAGATGAAGGAATCTATTTCTCTATACAAACACAAGATGAAAAGAAAGAAAAAAAATAAGGGATCTGTGGGACTATTTTCAATAAATTTCTCAAGATCAAGTTTTCCTTGTCTGTTGGAGGTTTATCTTAAATTTTGGACTACAGGAGAATTTAAATTCTGATAGTTATTCCTATGTTTGGTTTTATGCACGACTGTAGTTGAAACATTTGTAATAATTTTGAGTAAACTGTATTATGGTTTGAAGAGAAAAAATAATGTCGATAATTACAGAATCTGAATTATCTGAGATATCTTAAGTGTTGAAATTAGCTTGCAATATGTAAAGACAAATATGATATGAAAGTGCTATCTGTAATTCATGAAACTGACTAAATAAGGGTATTTCTTCAGGTTTGTAACACCAGAAGGGAGTTCCAGGAAAATTTGATAGCTTATTGTAAATGAAAGTTTACTGCTAGCTTACACTTCATTGCATGCTTTCCAGGAACACATGTGGCATTCCAGAAGCATATGTAGAAGGTGTGAGGTGTTTTGGAAACTATGGATTTACACAAAATTCAGTACATTGTCTGATATTTGAAAAGTACATTTTCAAATTAAATTCAGTATTTAGTGAAACAGACAACAGTTGAAAAGGCCGGAAATTTATGAGCTCTGCTCTTTTTGTGACCTGATTCTTCTGTGTTTTACTTCAGGAAAACTATTAGCTAATAAGTGTCCTTTGATTTCTCTTTCTAATTTCTAATTTCTTTTCTTTTTCTGTGAGCAGAGCTCCGCAGCTGCCCCATGTCAGATCAGAGCCAGTTCCAGCCAGCTCCTAAAGGGACCCACTGCCAGTGAGGAACATTGGTTGGGCCTTTGGGAGAGCACATTTAAGAAGGTAAACTGATGCGCAACAGCAGCTGGGAGAGAGGAGTGAGAAGCAGCCCTGCAGACATCAAGGTCAGCGCAGAAGGAGGGTAGAAGGTGCTCCAGGCACGGAGCAGAAGTTCTCCTGCAGCCCAGGGAGAGGAGCCCATGCAGGAGCAGGGGATCTGGGGGGAACTACTGCCCTTGTTGGAGCAGTTTGGTCCTGACAGATGGACCCTACGGTATGGATTTATGTTGGAGCAGTTCTTAAAGAGCCTGTGTGAAGCCCAAATAGGATCAGTTTGTGAAGGACACCATACTGTGGGAGGGACCCCACGTGGAGCAAGGGCAGAGAGGGACTGTGAAGGAGCAGCAGAGATGAAGCCGTTGGATGAGGGGGGAAGGTGCTTATACTTTGCTTTTACTTTCTCACTGTTCTAGTCTGCTAGTGATAGGCAATAAATTATATTAAGCTCCTTATGCTGAGTCTGCTTGGCCTGTAACAATAATTGGTGAGTGATCTCCCTGTCCTTATCTCAGCCATTGAGCCCTTTCCATTGTATTTTTTCCCAATTTTCCATTGATGAGGGGGAGTCAGAGGGCAGTCATAGAGTTCAGCTGCCCATCAAGGTAAAACCACCACATTACTTGCTTTTTGTCATTTTTCTGACAAATGACAAAAAATGAAAGAAAATGGTGAAGGAGAATGGCTGGATATTTTAATAAATTGAAAAATTAGAATAAACAGCATTTCCCATCATAAAAAGTATATTACATCACAACTATTCTGATTTTAAAGTTGGGTGATATAACTGCAAGATTATTTCTTCACTGGATGGTTTCTCCATCCTATAGAAAGTCTAGTGTTAGAGGCTGAAACCATCTATTTTGACACAAAGACCCAACAAGAATTAGAGGAACAACGATAGGCAGATTACTCTGGAATGTTAAGGAGACAATTTCAGGGCAGGGAAAGTGGGGGCAGGGAGAGGGATCAAAATGCCTCTGACAGGACAAGAGGCAATGGGCACAAATTGTCACGCAGGATGATTGTGATATATGTTCATCTGCTTTGTGTCAATAGAGAGCAGTTCTGTCTGTCTCTGGGTCCTGCACTGGCAATTTAATTCTTCCACAGATGTGGTTTCTTCCCTTTCCTCCCAGTGTCCCAGTCTCCCCCTCATTATAGTCAATTTATCAAATCTTCAGAAATATTCCTCAAATCTATGAACCTATTTTGTTATTCTGAACTCTTATTCCTAACAGTTACAGCCTTTTTGCCACCTTTGTGGTTGATTTAGCACTGCTAAAGATGTGACTGCAGTATCCCTGTGAATGGCCTGTGAGGAATGTTTTAACAACTCGTGAAGTATCAATAGAGAGCTATTTGTATTTGTATGTTCTTTCTCTGAAGTCTCTGATGTCTGGGGGTTTCAGAACAACTGCTAACGACTAGTAACTGTTATGGCTTCTGAATGGGACACTATGCAAGCCCCTGATACCTGGCCAGGAGATTAAGGAGAAGAAAGAAAGAAGCTGAAGGACGGCTAGAAGACAAAACTTGCAGGGGATGCTGTGTAAGCTTTTGACATGTTGCCAAGGAGTACAAAGGGGAAGGACAAGAAAAAAAAACTGAGAGGAAGACTATAGGAGCCTTCAGCATGAAAGACCCCCAGAGACCTCCAGGGGGACCACCGGAGACTGATGCGCATGCTGCAGTAGGAGGGTTTGGATCCCGGAAGCTAATTATAATAACCCGTTTTTTTTTAGAGGTAGTAATGAATATGTATTAGCCTAGGAGCATAAAAATCAGCTACTTGATGTAACTGGTGTGCGTCTAGGTGGAGCAGAGACTCCCGACGCACCCAGCGCTGTTTGCTTACCTCTATTCTTTTAATAAATCATAAACTTTGATTATAACCCTATGTTGGGACTGAGCATTTTATAACAATGATCCATCTGAAAACACCTTTGATGTGAGGGTGGTCGAACAAGCTGTACAGAGAGACTGTAATGTCTCCATCCATGGAGGTATTCAACATTTGTCTGTCCATAGCCCTGAGCAACCCATTGTAGCTGATGAGTTGGACTATATGATCTTAAGAGGTCCTGGCTAACATTATCCAGTTCTATGATTCTGTTTGGGAGAAATTTGGGGAGCTATCTTTTAACAGGAAGGATTCTCTGGTTTCTGAATAAAACCACAATATTAAATTTTCCTTAAAGCTATGTGACAAAACTTATTCTTCTATGGAAGGTTGACGTTCAAGCTGACAGAAAGAAGGAATACTTGTTGCATAATGCAGTTGTAGTGGGGCTGAAAAAAGGATGAAAAAATAAAACGAGGAATGAAAGGGGAACTTTGCTGTGAGAAGTTTTTCAACTGGGTAATGGGTGAGGGGATCCTTGTATAACGCTCAAGCTTCAATTTAAAGCTAGGGTTGGGCTGAGGAAAAAAGAAAGGCTATAGCTATAGATGGAGTGGGGCAGGAAAAAGGTTGTAAAAGGAAAGACACACCTTTTTCTGTGGCCTTGTTCCAGCCCTGTAGCTGCCGTGGCAAGGCAGGAGAGCGAGCAGAGATGGGGCATGTGGTGAAGCTCCTGTGCTCGGCGCCTTTGGGACTTCCATCTGCAAGGTAGGGCAAGATGGGTTAGAGAGGAGGCGAGAGGTGCGGGGCTGCCTTTGTGCAAGGTTACGGGGAAGTTGTGTGTACCTTGAGTGGCACGAGAGGTTAGAAAGATGTGGTGTGTTTCTGAGCTCCCTTTCTCCATGTCTCTTGGCACGTCGCAATGGTGTTGGAGGGCATGAGAGCTTCGAGCGCAGGTGTGTGGTGCCGAGCTCTGGGTGTCCGCAGCTCTGGGGAAGTTGTAGGTCCCTGTGCAGACCGTGAGAGGTGCCGCGTGGTGCAGAGCTGACCCGTTGCCCATGACGGTGTGGAAGGTGGAGCTGACAGGAAGAGCACGGGAGGTTGGAGATAGCCTGGTTGTAGTGGAGCTGCTGGTCTCCATGAGTCTGCAATCCTTTCTTGTGCCTGCGAAGAAGAGACTTTGCTGGAGAACAGGTTGGAGTTGCGCAGCTCCCTGTGTCCATGCCTAGGGGTCCCTTGAATCTGACAGGCGCCCTTCAGAGGCGGCAGCATTCTGCCTCGTGTTTGTGACCTGACCAGATGGGTTTGCAGGTCCCTGGGAGGCCCTGGAGAGCTTCTCGAGCTGCCTTTTGGGAATCTCTCTCTATGCAACGCTTTGGGCATGGTGCTGCTTGAGATGGGAACATGCATAATTACCGAGTGCTTGGGTGGCATGGAGCGCCGTGTCCTGAGCCGTGGGGACCTTCCAGCTGCCAGGGAATAAAGGAGAGGTTAGAGAGAGAATGTGTGGTGGGAAGCCTTTGGAACCTTCCAGCCAACTTCCACACGGGGAGGGGCTTCAATCTGCGGTGTTTTTCCGAGATCCCTTTGCCGGTAGCAGTTGCGCCGTTGTGGTGGCCTGGGAGAGAACGACAGGTTTGATAGGAGGCTTGTTGGTGCCTTGTCTGGGTGTGACACAGGGATAGGCAAGTGGAAGGGACCTGTGCTTACCATGAGAGACCCGAGTGCAAGATGCTGGGTGGTTGGCCGCCCCTCTTTTCCACGCCCGCGGAGTCCCTTTTTGTGCCTGTCAAGAGGAGGACGTGTTAGAGAAGTGGCAGGAGTTGCGGGGCGCCCTGTGTTGATGCTTTTGGGAAGCTTGCACCAGACAGGGAGGCGCTGAGAAGTGGCAGCGAGTCGGCCTTGTGTCTGTGTCCTCACCATGTGGATTTGCAGCTCCCTGAGAAGACGTTGACAGGTTGTGGATCTTGCTTGTGCGAGGCTCCCTTTGCCCAGGGCTTTGGGCATTGTCCTGTTGCCGCTAGTTGGGGAATGGCTGCTTGGCGTGGAGCGCTCTCTGTGCACAGGCAGTGGGACCTTGAAGTTCCTGCGGGAGAGGAAATGGGAGGTTAGAGAGGTGGTCAGTGGTTGAGATCTCCCTTTGTCCACAGCTGGTGGTGTCAGCTGCAAGGGAGCCCCTAAGAGATACCCTTGAAGGTGGGAGGGGCGGACTCATCTTTTTCTGTGGCCTTGTTCCAGCCCTGTAGCTGCCGTGGCAAGGCAGGAGAGCGAGCAGGGATGGGGCATGTGGTGAAGCTCCTGTGCTCGGCGCCTTTGGGACTTCCATCTGCAAGGTAGGGCAAGATGGGTTAGAGAGGAGGCGAGAGGTGCGGGGCTGCCTTTGTGCAAGGTTACGGGGAAGTTGTGTGTACCTTGAGCGGCACGAGAGGTTAGAAAGATGTGGTGTGTTTCTGAGCTCCCTTTCTCCATGTCTCTTGGCACGTCGCAATGGTGTTGGAGGGCATGAGAGCTTCGAGCGCAGGTGTGTGGTGCCGAGCTCTGGGTGTCCGCAGCTCTGGGGAAGTTGTAGGTCCCTGTGCAGACCGTGAGAGGTGCCGCGTGGTGCAGAGCTGACCCGTTGCCCATGACGGTGTGGAAGGTGGAGCTGACAGGAAGAGCACGGGAGGTTGGAGATAGCCTGGTTGTAGTGGAGCTGCTGGTCTCCATGAGTCTGCAATCCTTTCTTGTGCCTGCGAAGAAGAGACTTTGCTGGAGAACAGGTTGGAGTTGCGCAGCTCCCTGTGTCCATGCCTAGGGGTCCCTTGAATCTGACAGGCGCCCTTCAGAGGCGGCAGCATTCTGCCTCGTGTTTGTGACCTGACCAGATGGGTTTGCAGGTCCCTGGGAGGCCCTGGAGAGCTTCTCGAGCTGCCTTTTGGGAATCTCTCTCTATGCAACGCTTTGGGCATGGTGCTGCTTGAGATGGGAACATGCATAATTACCGAGTGCTTGGGTGGCATGGAGCGCCGTGTCCTGAGCCGTGGGGACCTTCCAGCTGCCAGGGAATAAAGGAGAGGTTAGAGAGAGAATGTGTGGTGGGAAGCCTTTGGAACCTTCCAGCCAACTTCCACACGGGGAGGGGCTTCAATCTGCGGTGTTTTTCCGAGATCCCTTTGCCGGTAGCAGTTGCGCCGTTGTGGTGGCCTGGGAGAGAACGACAGGTTTGATAGGAGGCTTGTTGGTGCCTTGTCTGGGTGTGACACAGGGATAGGCAAGTGGAAGGGACCTGTGCTTACCATGAGAGACCCGAGTGCAAGATGCTGGGTGGTTGGCCGCCCCTCTTTTCCACGCCCGCGGAGTCCCTTTTTGTGCCTGTCAAGAGGAGGACGTGTTAGAGAAGTGGCAGGAGTTGCGGGGCGCCCTGTGTTGATGCTTTTGGGAAGCTTGCACCAGACAGGGAGGCGCTGAGAAGTGGCAGCGAGTCGGCCTTGTGTCTGTGTCCTCACCATGTGGATTTGCAGCTCCCTGAGAAGACGTTGACAGGTTGTGGATCTTGCTTGTGCGAGGCTCCCTTTGCCCAGGGCTTTGGGCATTGTCCTGTTGCCGCTAGTTGGGGAATGGCTGCTTGGCGTGGAGCGCTCTCTGTGCACAGGCAGTGGGACCTTGAAGTTCCTGCGGGAGAGGAAATGGGAGGTTAGAGAGGTGGTCAGTGGTTGAGATCTCCCTTTGTCCACAGCTGGTGGTGTCAGCTGCAAGGGAGCCCCTAAGAGATACCCTTGAAGGTGGGAGGGGCGGACTCATCTTTTTCTGTGGCCTTGTTCCAGCCCTGTAGCTGCCGTGGCAAGGCAGGAGAGCGAGCAGGGATGGGGCATGTGGTGAAGCTCCTGTGCTCGGCGCCTTTGGGACTTCCATCTGCAAGGTAGGGCAAGATGGGTTAGAGAGGAGGCGAGAGGTGCGGGGCTGCCTTTGTGCAAGGTTACGGGGAAGTTGTGTGTACCTTGAGCGGCACGAGAGGTTAGAAAGATGTGGTGTGTTTCTGAGCTCCCTTTCTCCATGTCTCTTGGCACGTCGCAATGGTGTTGGAGGGCATGAGAGCTTCGAGCGCAGGTGTGTGGTGCCGAGCTCTGGGTGTCCGCAGCTCTGGGGAAGTTGTAGGTCCCTGTGCAGACCGTGAGAGGTGCCGCGTGGTGCAGAGCTGACCCGTTGCCCATGACGGTGTGGAAGGTGGAGCTGACAGGAAGAGCACGGGAGGTTGGAGATAGCCTGGTTGTAGTGGAGCTGCTGGTCTCCATGAGTCTGCAATCCTTTCTTGTGCCTGCAAAGAAGAGACTTTGCTGGAGAACAGGTTGGAGTTGCGCAGCTCCCTGTGTCCATGCCTAGGGGTCCCTTGAATCTGACAGGCGCCCTTCAGAGGCGGCAGCATTCTGCCTCGTGTTTGTGACCCGACCAGATGGGTTTGCAGGTCCCTGGGAGGCCCTGGAGAGCTTCTCGAGCTGCCTTTTGGGAATCTCTCTCTATGCAACGCTTTGGGCATGGTGCTGCTTGAGATGGGAACATGCATAATTACCGAGTGCTTGGGTGGCATGGAGCGCCGTGTCCTGAGCCGTGGGGACCTTCCAGCTGCCAGGGAATAAAGGAGAGGTTAGAGAGAGAATGTGTGGTGGGAAGCCTTTGGAACCTTCCAGCCAACTTCCACACGGGGAGGGGCTTCAATCTGCGGTGTTTTTCCGAGATCCCTTTGCCGGTAGCAGTTGCGCCGTTGTGGTGGCCTGGGAGAGAACGACAGGTTTGACAGGAGGCTTGTTGGTGCCTTGTCTGGGTGTGACACAGGGATAGGCAAGTGGAAGGGACCTGTGCTTACCATGAGAGACCCGAGTGCAAGATGCTGGATGGTTGGCCGCCCCTCTTTTCCACGCCCGCGGAGTCCCTTTTTGTGCCTGTCAAGAGGAGGACGTGTTAGAGAAGTGGCAGGAGTTGCGGGGCGCCCTGTGTTGATGCTTGTGGGAAGCTTGCACCAGACAGGGAGGCGCTGAGAAGTGGCAGCGAGTCGGCCTTGTGTCTGTGTCCTCACCATGTGGATTTGCAGCTCCCTGAGAAGACGTTGACAGGTTGTGGATCTTGCTTGTGCGAGGCTCCCTTTGCCCAGGGCTTTGGGCATTGTCCTGTTGCCACTGGTTGCGGAATGGTTGCTTGGTGTGGAGCGCTCTCTGTGCACAGGCAGTTGGACCTTGAAGTTGCTGCGGGAGAGGAAATGGGAGGGTAGAGAGGTGGTCAGTGGTTGAGAGCTCCCTTTCTACACAGCTGGTGGTGTCAGCTGCAAGGGAGCTCCTAAGAGATACCCTTGAAGGTGGATGGGGTGGACTCACCTTTTTCTGTGGCCTTGTTCCAGCCCTGTAGCTACCGTGGCAAGGCAGGAGAGCGAGCAGGGATGGGGCTTGTGGTGCAGCTCCTGTGCTCGGCGCCTTTGGGACTTCCATCTGCAAGGTAGGGCAAGATGGGTTAGAGAGGAGGCGAGAGGTGCGGGGCTGCCTTTGTGCAAGGTTACGGGGAAGTTGTGTGTACCTTGAGTGGCACGAGAGGTTAGAAAGATGTGGTTTGTTTCTGAGCTCCCTTTCTCCATGTCTCTTGGCACGTCGCAATGGTGTTGGAGGGCATGAGAGCTTCGAGCGCAGGTGTGTAGTGCCGAGCTCTGGGTGTCCGCAGCTCTGGGAAAGTTGTAGGTCCTTGTGCAGACCGTGAGAGGTGCCGCGTGGTGCAGAGCTGACCCGTTGCCCATGAAGGTGTGGAAGGTGGAGCTGACAGGAAGAGCACGGGAGGTTGGAGATAGCCTGGTTTTTGTGAAGCTGCTGGTCTCCATGACTCTGCAATCCTTTCTTGTGCCTGCGAAGAAGAGACTTTGCTTGAGAACAGGTTGGAGTTGCGCAGCTCCCTGTGTCCATGCCTAGGGGTGCCTTGAATCTGACAGGCGCCCTTCAGAGGCGGCAGCATTCTGCCTCGTGTTTGTGACCTGACCAGATGGGTTTGCAGGTCCCTGGGAGGCCCTGGAGAGCTTCTCGAGCTGCCTTTCGGGAATCTCTCTCTGTGCAACGCTTTGGGCATGGTGCTGCTTGAGGTGGGAACATGCATAATTACCGAGTGCTTGGGTGGCATGGAGCGCCGTGTCCTGAGCCGTGGGGACCTTCCAGCTGCCAGGGAATAAAGGAGAGGTTAGAGAGAGAATGTGTGGTGGGAAGCCTTTGGAACCTTCCAGCCAACTTCCACACGGGGAGGGGCATCAATCTGCGGTGTTTTTCCGAGATCCCTTTGCCGGTAGCAGTTGCGCCGTTGTGGTGGCCTAGGAGAGAACGACAGGTTTGACAGGAGTCTTGTTGGTGCCTTGTCTGGGTGTGACACAGGGATAGGCAAGTGGAAGGGGCCTGTGCTTACCATGAAAGACCCGAGTGCAAGATGCTGGGTGGTTGGCCGCCCCCGTTTTCCACGCCCGCGGAGTCCCTTTTTGTGCCTGTCAAGAGGAGGACATGTTAGAGAAGTGGCAGGAGTTGCGGAGCGCCCTGTGTTGATGCTTGTGGGAAGCTTGCACCAGACAGGGAGGCGCTGAGAAGTGGCAGCGAGTCGGCCTTGTGTCTGTGTCCTCACCATGTGGATTTGCAGCTCCCTGAGAAGACGTTGACAGGTTGTGGATCTTGCTTGTGCGAGGCTCCCTTTGCCCAGGGCTTTGGGCATTGTCCTGTTGCCACTGGTTGCGGAATGGTTGCGTGGTGTGGAGCGCTCTCTGTGCACAGGCAGTGGGACCTTGAAGTTGCTGCGGGAGAGGAAATGGGAGGTTAGAGAGGTGGTCAGTGGTTGAGATCTCCCTTTGTCCACAGCTGGTGGTGTCAGCTGCAAGGGAGCCCCTAAGAGATACCCTTGAATGTGGGTGGGGTGGACTTACCTTTTTCTGTTGCCTTGTTCCAGCCCTGTAGCTGCCGTGGCAAGGCAGGAGAGCGAGCAGGGATGGGGCATGTGGTGCAGCTCCTGTGCTCGGCGCCTTTGGGACTTCCATCTGCAAGGTAGGGCAAGATGGGTTAGAGAGGAGGCGAGAGGTGTGGGGCTGCCTTTGTGCAAGGTTACGGGGAAGTTGTGTGTACCTTGAGTGGCACAAGAGGTTAGAAAGATGTGGTGTGTTTCTGAGCTCCCTTTCTCCATGTCTCTTGGCACGTCGCCATGGTGTTGGAGGGCATGAGAGCTTCGAGTGCAGGTGTGTAGTGCCGAGCTCTGGGTGTCCGCAGCTCTGGGGAAGTTGTAGGTCCTTGTGCAGACCGTGAGAGGTGCCGCGTGGTGCAGAGCTGACCCGTTGCCCATGACGGTGTGGAAGGTGGAGCTGACAGGAAGAGCACGGGAGGTTGGAGATAGCCTGGTTGTAGTGGAGCTCCTGGTCTCCATGACTCTGCAATCCTTTCTTGTGCCTGCGAAGAAGAGACTTTGCTGGAGAACAGGTTGGAGTTGCGCAGCTCCCTGTGTCCATGCCTAGGGGTCCCTTGAATCTGACAGGCGCCCTTCAGAGGCGGCAGCATTCTGCCTCGTGTTTGTGACCTGACCAGATGGGTTTGCAGGTCCCTGGGAGGCCCTGGAGAGCATCTCGAGCTGCCTTTTGGGAATCTCTCTCTGTGCAACGCTTTGGGCATGGTGCTGCTTGAGGTGGGAACATGCATAATTACCGAGTGCTTGGGTGGCATGGAGCGCCGTGTCCTGAGCCGTGGGGACCTTCCAGCTGCCAGGGAATAAAGGAGAGGTTAGAGAGAGAATGTGTGGTGGGAAGCCTTTGGAACCTTCCAGCCAACTTCCACACGAGGAGGGGCATCAATCTGCGGTGTTTTTCCGAGATCCCTTTGCCGGTAGCAGTTGCGCCGTTGTGGTGGCCTAGGAGAGAACGACAGGTTTGACAGGAGTCTTGTTGGTGCCTTGTCTGGGTGTGACACAGGGATAGGCAAGTGGAAGGGGCCTGTGCTTACCATGAAAGACCCGAGTGCAAGATGCTGGGTGGTTGGCCGCCCCTCTTTTCCACGCCCGCGGAGTCCCTTTTTGTGCCTGTCAAGAGGAGAACGTGTTAGAGAAGTGGCAGGAGTTGCGGAGCGCCCTGTGTTGATGCTTGTGGGAAGCTTGCACCAGACAGGGAGGCGCTGAGAAGTGGCAGCGAGTCGGCCTTGTGTCTGTGTCCTCACCATGTGGATTTGCAGCTCCCTGAGAAGACGTTGACAGGTTGTGGATCTTGCTTGTGCGAGGCTCCCTTTGCCCAGGGCTTTGGGCATTGTCCTGTTGCCGCTGGTTGCGGAATGGCTGGGTAGCGTGGAGCGCTCTCTGTGCACAGGCAGTGGGACCTAGAAGTTGCTCCGGGAGAGGAAAAGGGAGGGTAGAGAGGTGGTCAGTGGTTGAGAGCTCCCTTTGTCCACAGCTGGTGGTGTCAGCTGCAAGGGAGCTCCTAAGAGATACCCTTGAAGGTGGATGGGGTGGACTCACCTTTTTCTGTGGCCTTGTTCCAGCCCTGTAGCTGCCGTGGCAAGGCAGGAGAGCGAGCAGGGATGGGGCATGTGGTGCAGCTCCTGTGCTCGGCGCCTTTGGGACTTCCATCTGCAAGGTAGGGCAAGATGGGTTAGAGAGGAGGCGAGAGGTGCAGGGCTGCCTTTGTGCAAGGTTACGGGGAAGTTGTGTGTACCTTGAGTGGCACGAGAGGTTAGAAAGATGTGGTTTGTTTCTGAGCTCCCTTTCTCCATGTCTCTTGGCACGTCGCAATGGTGTTGGAGGGCATGAGAGCTTCGAGCGCAGGTGTGTAGTGCCGAGCTCTGGGTGTCCGCAGCTCTGGGAAAGTTGTAGGTCCTTGTGCAGACCGTGAGAGGTGCCGCGTGGTGCAGAGCTGACCCGTTGCCCATGAAGGTGTGGAAGGTGGAGCTGACAGGAAGAGCACGGGAGGTTGGAGATAGCCTGGTTTTTGTGAAGCTGCTGGTCTCCATGACTCTGCAATCCTTTCTTGTGCCTGCGAAGAAGAGACTTTGCTTGAGAACAGGTTGGAGTTGCGCAGCTCCCTGTGTCCATGCCTAGGGGTGCCTTGAATCTGACAGGCGCCCTTCAGAGGCGGCAGCATTCTGCCTCGTGTTTGTGACCTGACCAGATGGGTTTGCAGGTCCCTGGGAGGCCCTGGAGAGCTTCTCGAGCTGCCTTTCGGGAATCTCTCTCTGTGCAACGCTTTGGGCATGGTGCTGCTTGAGGTGGGAACATGCATAATTACCGAGTGCTTGGGTGGCATGGAGCGCCGTGTCCTGAGCCGTGGGGACCTTCCAGCTGCCAGGGAATAAAGGAGAGGTTAGAGAGAGAATGTGTGGTGGGAAGCCTTTGGAACCTTCCAGCCAACTTCCACACGGGGAGGGGCATCAATCTGCGGTGTTTTTCCGAGATCCCTTTGCCGGTAGCAGTTGCGCCGTTGTGGTGGCCTAGGAGAGAACGACAGGTTTGACAGGAGTCTTGTTGGTGCCTTGTCTGGGTGTGACACAGGGATAGGCAAGTGGAAGGGGCCTGTGCTTACCATGAAAGACCCGAGTGCAAGATGCTGGGTGGTTGGCCGCCCCCGTTTTCCACGCCCGCGGAGTCCCTTTTTGTGCCTGTCAAGAGGAGGACATGTTAGAGAAGTGGCAGGAGTTGCGGAGCGCCCTGTGTTGATGCTTGTGGGAAGCTTGCACCAGACAGGGAGGCGCTGAGAAGTGGCAGCGAGTCGGCCTTGTGTCTGTGTCCTCACCATGTGGATTTGCAGCTCCCTGAGAAGACGTTGACAGGTTGTGGATCTTGCTTGTGCGAGGCTCCCTTTGCCCAGGGCTTTGGGCATTGTCCTGTTGCCACTGGTTGCGGAATGGTTGCGTGGTGTGGAGCGCTCTCTGTGCACAGGCAGTGGGACCTTGAAGTTGCTGCGGGAGAGGAAATGGGAGGTTAGAGAGGTGGTCAGTGGTTGAGATCTCCCTTTGTCCACAGCTGGTGGTGTCAGCTGCAAGGGAGCCCCTAAGAGATACCCTTGAATGTGGGTGGGGTGGACTTACCTTTTTCTGTGGCCTTGTTCCAGCCCTGTAGCTGCCGTGGCAAGGCAGGAGAGCGAGCAGGGATGGGGCATGTGGTGCAGCTCCTGTGCTCGGCGCCTTTGGGACTTCCATCTGCAAGGTAGGGCAAGATGGGTTAGAGAGGAGGCGAGAGGTGTGGGGCTGCCTTTGTGCAAGGTTACGGGGAAGTTGTGTGTACCTTGAGTGGCACAAGAGGTTAGAAAGATGTGGTGTGTTTCTGAGCTCCCTTTCTCCATGTCTCTTGGCACGTCGCCATGGTGTTGGAGGGCATGAGAGCTTCGAGTGCAGGTGTGTAGTGCCGAGCTCTGGGTGTCCGCAGCTCTGGGGAAGTTGTAGGTCCTTGTGCAGACCGTGAGAGGTGCCGCGTGGTGCAGAGCTGACCCGTTGCCCATGACGGTGTGGAAGGTGGAGCTGACAGGAAGAGCACGGGAGGTTGGAGATAGCCTGGTTGTAGTGGAGCTCCTGGTCTCCATGACTCTGCAATCCTTTCTTGTGCCTGCGAAGAAGAGACTTTGCTGGAGAACAGGTTGGAGTTGCGCAGCTCCCTGTGTCCATGCCTAGGGGTCCCTTGAATCTGACAGGCGCCCTTCAGAGGCGGCAGCATTCTGCCTCGTGTTTGTGACCTGACCAGATGGGTTTGCAGGTCCCTGGGAGGCCCTGGAGAGCATCTCGAGCTGCCTTTTGGGAATCTCTCTCTGTGCAACGCTTTGGGCATGGTGCTGCTTGAGGTGGGAACATGCATAATTACCGAGTGCTTGGGTGGCATGGAGCGCCGTGTCCTGAGCCGTGGGGACCTTCCAGCTGCCAGGGAATAAAGGAGAGGTTAGAGAGAGAATGTGTGGTGGGAAGCCTTTGGAACCTTCCAGCCAACTTCCACACGAGGAGGGGCATCAATCTGCGGTGTTTTTCCGAGATCCCTTTGCCGGTAGCAGTTGCGCCGTTGTGGTGGCCTAGGAGAGAACGACAGGTTTGACAGGAGTCTTGTTGGTGCCTTGTCTGGGTGTGACACAGGGATAGGCAAGTGGAAGGGGCCTGTGCTTACCATGAAAGACCCGAGTGCAAGATGCTGGGTGGTTGGCCGCCCCTCTTTTCCACGCCCGCGGAGTCCCTTTTTGTGCCTGTCAAGAGGAGAACGTGTTAGAGAAGTGGCAGGAGTTGCGGAGCGCCCTGTGTTGATGCTTGTGGGAAGCTTGCACCAGACAGGGAGGCGCTGAGAAGTGGCAGCGAGTCGGCCTTGTGTCTGTGTCCTCACCATGTGGATTTGCAGCTCCCTGAGAAGACGTTGACAGGTTGTGGATCTTGCTTGTGCGAGGCTCCCTTTGCCCAGGGCTTTGGGCATTGTCCTGTTGCCGCTGGTTGCGGAATGGCTGGGTAGCGTGGAGCGCTCTCTGTGCACAGGCAGTGGGACCTAGAAGTTGCTCCGGGAGAGGAAAAGGGAGGGTAGAGAGGTGGTCAGTGGTTGAGAGCTCCCTTTGTCCACAGCTGGTGGTGTCAGCTGCAAGGGAGCTCCTAAGAGATACCCTTGAAGGTGGATGGGGTGGACTCACCTTTTTCTGTGGCCTTGTTCCAGCCCTGTAGCTGCCGTGGCAAGGCAGGAGAGCGAGCAGGGATGGGGCATGTGGTGCAGCTCCTGTGCTCGGCGCCTTTGGGACTTCCATCTGCAAGGTAGGGCAAGATGGGTTAGAGAGGAGGCGAGAGGTGTGGGGCTGCCTTTGTGCAAGGTTACGGGGAAGTTGTGTGTACCTTGAGTGGCACGAGAGGTTAGAAAGATGTGGTGTGTTTCTGAGCTCCCTTTCTCCATGTCTCTTGGCACGTCGCCATGGTGTTGGAGGGCATGAGAGCTTCGAGTGCAGGTGTGTAGTGCCGAGCTCTGGGTGTCCGCAGCTCTGGGGAAGTTGTAGGTCCTTGTGCAGACCGTGAGAGGTGCCGCGTGGTGCAGAGCTGACCCGTTGCCCATGACGGTGTGGAAGGTGGAGCTGACAGGAAGAGCACGGGAGGTTGGAGATAGCCTGGTTGTTGTGGAGCTGCTGGTCTCCATGACTCTGCAATCCTTTCTTGTTCCTGCGAAGAAGAGACTTTGCTTGAGAACAGGTTGGAGTTGCGCAGCTCCCTGTGTCCATGCCTAGGGGTGCCTTGAATCTGACAGGCGCCCTTCAGAGGCGGCAGCATTCTGCCTCGTGTTTGTGACCTGACCAGATGGGTTTGCAGGTCCCTGGGAGGCCCTGGAGAGCATCTCGAGCTGCCTTTTGGGAATCTCTCTCTGTGCAACGCTTTGGGCATGGTGCTGCTTGAGGTGGAAACATGCATAATTACCGAGTGCTTGGGTGGCATGGAGCGCCATGTCCTGAGCCGTGGGGACCTTCCAGCTGCCAGGGAATAAAGGAGAGGTTAGAGAGAGAATGTGTGGTGGGAAGCCTTTGGAACCTTCCAGCCAACTTCCACACGGGGAGGGGCTTCAATCTGCGGTGTTTTTCCGAGATCCCTTTGCCGGTAGCAGTTGCACCGTTGTGGTGGCCTAGGAGAGAACGACAGGTTTGACAGGAGTCTTGTTGGTGCCTTGTCTGGGTGTGACACAGGGATAGGCAAGTGGAAGGGGCCTGTGCTTACCATGAAAGACCCGAGTCAAGATGCTGGGTGGTTGGCCGCCCCCATTTTCCACGCCCGCGGAGTACCTTTTTGTGCCTGTCAAGAGGAGGACATGTTAGAGAAGTGGCAGGAGTTGCGGAGCACCCTGTGTTGATGCTTTTGGGAAGCTTGCACCAGACAGGGAGGCGCTGAGAAGTGGCAGCGAGTCGGCCTTGTGTCTGTGTCCTCACCATGTGGATTTGCAGCTCCCTGAGAAGACGTTGACAGGTTGTGGATCTTGCTTGTGCGAGGCTCCCTTTGCCCAGGGCTTTGGGCATTGTCCTGTTGCCACTGGTTGCGGAATGGTTGCGTGGTTTGGAGCGCTCTCTGTGCACAGGCAGTTGGACCTTGAAGTTCCTGCGGGAGAGGAAATGGGAGGTTAGAGAGGTGGTCAGTGGTTGAGATCTCCCTTTGTCCACAGCTGGTGGTGTCAGCTGCAAGGGAGCCCCTAAGAGATACCCTTGAAGGTGGGTGGGGTGGACTTACCTTTTTCTGTGGCCTTGTTCCAGCCCTGTAGCTGCCGTGGCAAGGCAGGAGAGCGAGCAGGGATGGGGCTTGTGGTGCAGCTCCTGTGCTCGGCGCCTTTGGGACTTCCATCTGCAAGGTAGGGCAAGATGGGTTAGAGAGGAGGCGAGAGGTGCGGGGCTGCCTTTGTGCAAGGTTACGGGGAAGTTGTGTGTACCTTGAGTGGCACAAGAGGTTAGAAAGATGTGGTGTGTTTCTGAGCTCCCTTTCTCCATGTCTCTTGGCACGTCGCCATGGTGTTGGAGGGCATGAGAGCTTCGAGCGCAGGTGTGTAGTTCCGAGTTCTGGGTGTCCGCAGCTCTGGGGAAGTTGTAGGTCCTTGTGCAGACCGTGAGAGGTGCCGCGTGGTGCAGAGCTGACCCGTTGCCCATGACGGTGTGGAAGGTGGAGCTGACAGGAAGAGCACGGGAGGTTGGAGATAGCCTGGTTGTTGTGGAGCTGCTGGTCTCCATGACTCTGCAATCCTTTCTTGTGCCTGCGAAGAAGAGACTTTGCTTGAGAACAGGTTGGAGTTGCGCAGGTCCCTGTGTCCGTGCCTAGGGGTGCCTTGAATCTGACAGGCGCCCTTCAGAGGCGGCAGCATTCTGCCTCGTGTTTGTGACCTGACCAGATGGGTTTGCAGGTCCCTGGGAGGCCCTGGAGAGCTTCTCGAGCTGCCTTTTGGCAATCTCTCTCTGTGCAACGCTTTGGGCATGGTGCTGCTTGAGGTGGAAACATGCATAATTACCGAGTGCTTGGGTGGCATGGAGCGCCGTGTCCTGAGCCATGGGGACCTTCCAGCTGCCAGGGAATAAAGGAGAGGTTAGAGAGAGAATGTGTGGTGGGAAGCCTTTGGAACCTTCCAGCCAACTTCCACACGGGGAGGGGCTTCAATCTGCGGTGTTTTTCCGAGATCCCTTTGCCGGTAGCAGTTGCGCCGTTGTGGTGGCCTAGGAGAGAACGACAGGTTTGATAGGAGTCTTGTTGGTGCCTTGTCTGGGTGTGACACAGGGATAGGCAAGTGGAAGGGGCCTGTGCTTACCATGAAAGACCCGAGTGCAAGATGCTGGGTGGTTGGCCGCCCCCGTTTTCCACGCCCGCGGAGTCCCTTTTTGTGCCTGTCAAGAGGAGGACGTGTTAGAGAAGTGGCAGGAGTTGTGGAGCACCCTGTGTTGATGCTTGTGGGAAGCTTGCACCAGACAGGGAGGCGCTGAGAAGTGGCAGCGAGTCGGCCTTGTGTCTGTGTCCTCACCATGTGGATTTGCAGCTCCCTGAGAAGACGTTGACAGGTTGTGGATCTTGCTTGTGCGAGGCTCCCTTTGCCCAGGGCTTTGGGCATTGTCCTGTTGCCACTGGTTGCGGAATGTTTGCGTGGTGTGGAGCGCTCTCTGTGCACAGGCAGTGGGACCTTGAAGTTACTGCGGGAGAGGAAATGGGAGGGTAGAGAGGTGGTCAGTGGTTGAGATCTCCCTTTGTCCACAGCTGGTGGTGTCAGCTGCAAGGGAGCCCCTAAGAGATACCCTTGAAGGTGGGTGGGGTGGACTTACCTTTTTCTGTGGCCTTGTTCCAGCCCTGTAGCTGCCGTGGCAAGGCAGGAGAGCGAGCAGGGATGGGGCATGTGGTGCAGCTCCTGTGCTCGGCGCCTTTGGGACTTCCATCTGCAAGGTAGGGCAAGATGGGTTAGAGAGGAGGCGAGAGGTGTGGGGCTGCCTTTGTGCAAGGTTACGGGGAAGTTGTGTGTACCTTGAGTGGCACGAGAGGTTAGAAAGATGTGGTGTGTTTCTGAGCTCCCTTTCTCCATGTCTCTTGGCACGTCGCCATGGTGTTGGAGGGCATGAGAGCTTCGAGCGCAGGTGTGTAGTGCCGAGCTCTGGGTGTCCGCAGCTCTGGGGAAGTTGTAGGTCCCTGTGCAGACCGTGAGAGGTGCCGCGTGGTGCAGAGCTGACCCGTTGCCCATGACGGTGTGGAAGGTGGAGCTGACAGGAAGAGCACGGGAGGTTGGAGATAGCCTGGTTGTTGTGGAGCTCCTGGTCTCCATGACTCTGCAATCCTTTCTTGTGCCTGCGAAGAAGAGACTTTGCTTGAGAACAGGTTGGAGTTGCGCAGCTCCCTGTGTCCATGCCTAGGGGTCCCTTGAATCTGACAGGCGCCCTTCAGAGGCGGCAGCATTCTGCCTCGTGTTTGTGACCTGACCAGATGGGTTTGCAGGTCCCTGGGAGGCCCTGGAGAGCATCTCGAGCTGCCTTTTGGGAATCTCTCTCTGTGCAACGCTTTGGGCATGGTGCTGCTTGAGGTGGGAACATGCATAATTACCGAGTGCTTGGGTGGCATGGAGCGCCGTGTCCTGAGCCGTGGGGACCTTCCAGCTGCCAGGGAATAAAGGAGAGGTTAGAGAGAGAATGTGTGGTGGGAAGCCTTTGGAACCTTCCAGCCAACTTCCACACGGGGAGGGGCTTCAATCTGCGGTGTTTTTCCGAGATCCCTTTGCCGGTAGCAGTTGCGCCGTTGTGGTGGCCTAGGAGAGAACGACAGGTTTGACAGGAGTCTTGTTGGTGCCTTGTCTGGGTGTGACACAGGGATAGGCAAGTGGAAGGGGCCTGTGCTTACCATGAAAGACCCGAGTGCAAGATGCTGGGTGGTTGGCCGCCCCCGTTTTCCACGCCCGCGGAGTCCCTTTTTGTGCCTGTCAAGAGGAGGACATGTTAGAGAAGTGGCAGGAGTTGCGGAGCACCCTGTGTTGATGCTTTTGGGAAGCTTGCACCAGACAGGGAGGCGCTGAGAAGTGGCAGCGAGTCGGCCTTGTGTCTGTGTCCTCACCATGTGGATTTGCAGCTCCCTGAGAAGACGTTGACAGGTTGTGGATCTTGCTTGTGCGAGGCTCCCTTTGCCCAGGGCTTTGGGCATTGTCCTGTTGCCGCTAGTTGGGGAATGGCTGCTTGGCGTGGAGCGCTCTCTGTGCACAGGCAGTGGGACCTTGAAGTTGCTGCGGGAGAGGAAATGGGAGGTTAGAGAGGTGGTCAGTGGTTGAGAGCTCCCTTTCTCCACAGCTGCTGGTCAATGTAAGCTGCTGATCTGCCTGTTTGGTATGTTGCGGCCCCTTTCATACTGTCTTGGCCTGGGGATGTCATACAGAGATTCAGCCAATGAGAGGGAGCCGCCCACTGTGACGTCACTTTTTTCAGGAGGAAATGGCGGAAGTAAGGACAAGGTGGGAGTGAAGGTCGTGGGAATAGGAAGGAATGTAGCAAGGCCTGAATGCAGGAGGGCAGGGAGAGGGGAGAGAGGGGAGAGAGGGAAGAAAGGAGGGTGACTCGGGAGGTTTGGGAAGTAAAGGAGGAGGGAGGGAGAGGAAGGACAGTAGAGAATCTAAGTCATACTCCTGCTCTAAGGAACTTGCTGAGGCAGGGGGGATGGATCTGATGATCTCTTGAGGTCCCTTCCAACCGCTACAGTTCTGTGCTTCTGTTATTGTAGCATAGACAAAACATCAATTTATAGATATTTTTTTTTTTCAGGATTTTTATCCTGTCATCTCACTTTCTTTTGCCTCGAAATTGCTTTCAGTGTGTGCCACATGCTGAAGAATCAAAACCAACAGAAGCAACAGAATCACAGAATGATTGAGGGAGGAAAGGACCTCTGAAGGTCATCTGGTCCAACTCTCTTCTCAGGTGGGGACACCTAGAGCAGATTGCCCAGGAACATTTCCTGAGTGCTTTTGAATATGTCCGGAGAGGGAGACATCCCAGTTATATCATACATTTTGTATCAGGAATGGAATTAATACTGATTCACAAAATTTATGAAGGAGAGAGACAATTCTCTTTTCATAGGTTTTCTCTGCTGATTTAATTTTAATTTGAAGATTAATGTTGCTTAAAATATTTTGATTTTATTATTGAATGATGAGAGTTAACTTCAAAGATATACGGATCTCTCAGTTTGTCCAAATGATCCTTTAATACCTTTATTTATTCCTCCTACACACCTCGGAATGCAATTTCTAGGTATATTGTCATTCTCATCATGGAGTATTTCATCAGATTTCCAGCTGCAGGCATACCACAGGTATTTACATAGACTTGCTTTAAGTTACTTTAGCATTTGCAAATATACGCAACAATTTTGTATTGCATAACAAATGCATCATGGCGTCTGTTTTTCTTACAATTTCTCTGTGCAGTCCCAGTTATGTAGCTGACAGAGTTACCTATAAAACTCCATGTTATTAGGAGGTGACATGTATTACTTTCTTGCTGATCTGTGACACCAACCAGAAAGGGCTGTATAGAGTGATTTATCCATTCCACTTTGCTGAGCTCGGCTAATAAGATACTCAGGCCCCCTTACTGCTGCCAGTTATTTCTATTTGTTAAATTTCTGGATATGTTGTTATCTCCCCAAAAGAAATGCAAGTGCAGATCAGATTTAGAAATACAAGATCTAAAATTCTCTCTCTTTTCTTCCTTCACAAAATTCCATGTTTCAATAAGTAGTCTTTTTTTTTTTTTTTTTCATAATACATAGATATGGATTAGACTGTTAGCCTCTAGTAATATCCAAACTCAAAAAGTCTTCATTGTCTTCTTAAATCTTAGGAAAATACTCTCTTTTAAGAATGTAAAACCTCATAGCTATCATTAACTTTTCATGGACTCATTTGTCCACTCTACCATTGTTAAATCCTGTCGTGTTAACTAATGGGGTATTTATTGTTATGATATACACTAGATGAGGACTGTTTTAGGTATGAAACCTGTCTACTACTATTCCCACGCTGTTTCTGAGGCAACTAGAGCATATGAACTGGACTTCTTTTGGTGAAATTATACTGGAAGATGTGTTCCAGGTGTATGCTATTTTGGTAGCTATCTTCAGTCGTTAGAACAGCACCGCTCTCACAAAGTAAAATCCCTAAAATATTAACAGACCTCACTTTGATTTATTTAAGTGTACAGGCCTCTTTCTATTGAGCCACTTCTTGTTAGTTGTGGAATAATCTAATCCTTTTATCCTTTGGATGAGAGGGAAGGAGGGAGGAAAGGAGGGAGGGAGGATGTAGACTGCTCATAGCAATTATAGATGAGCTGTTTATCTCCATGCTAATTATGATAGTTTTGGGAACCATCATTCATATAAAATCCGTTTTCTTTTTTTCTCTTTTTTCTCTTTTTTTTCTCTTTTTTCTCTTTTTTTTTCCTCTTTTTTATGACACAGCAATAAAATGTTCTTATCTGTTTTCCATTTCTAAGTTTGGGCTCATCCTTTCCAACATCATAAATATGTGGGAATTAATCAAATGAGTTTGTAATATGCTTTGAAGCACAGACTTCTGTTCTGGGCTCTGGTCTTGAAGTATGTGGCATGGTAAATTTTTTATTCCTTTGGAATTTGTAGCATTCAAAAGTGACTTTGAGCTGTTTGTACAGCTTTTGATCCTGGGATCACTCTGCAGTGATCCATCTTCTTTGCATGACTTATAACCTGCCTGATCCCAGGGTTGTTGGGATACAGACCACTTACCCATGACGTTGATCTGAAAAGGAATGAGCCAGAATCATGTGCAGTCACACTATGTTGGAGTTATGTTTCTTTACCTGTCTCAGTGGATTTGGGGGTAACTAGCTACATGGTGAAGCAGCAGTGAAAAATTGCCTAATAAGGAGCATCAGTAGTCTTTGGTCGTTATTAAAAGCAAAGACTTTTGATAACAACAAAATTCTGGTTGCTAACAAGAGCATATAACTACCTAACACATATTCCAGATACTTATAAGTAATGGATATATTTACAAGGGCTGCTTTTTGAATTATGA
Source organism: Anas acuta (assembly GCF_963932015.1). Classification (NCBI taxonomy): domain Eukaryota; kingdom Metazoa; phylum Chordata; class Aves; order Anseriformes; family Anatidae; genus Anas; species Anas acuta. Next base: position 153,544,958 of record NC_088979.1, read on the forward strand.
TATGAAATTATAGTAGTGGAGGATATTGATACTGCTAGTAATATTGCATAATTAGAGCAGAAAAAATAGGTATGTTAATCAGATATAGATTACCACTGATATAGGTTGGCAAAAAAAGGCTTAATTGTCATTTCCAGAGGCGCATCTATTCTTCATTCATTAAAAAAAATGTGCAGAAAGAGAACTGCATGTTGCATTTGAATCTTAAGAAGCTGAAATATCTGGAAGACAAATTTAAAAGCTGTGGATATATAAAAAAGTACATATCGGAATGAATTAAGGTCTAAAACATGAAGCATAACATCCACTAGTTCTAACACTTCTCTTTTCTTACCCTGTACTTTCTTCAGGGAATACATCCAAATCAAGGAAGAATTTGATCCTCTGAATTGCAGTAAGTATTATCCTATTCCTCCTAGAAGCCAAACTGAATTTTATAGTAAGGATATTTAACACAGATTTGTAAGTACATCTGTAGGAATTTTCTTCTGAGACTTCTTAAAATTGGTAGTGTATTTCATTCTCAAATTACAAACATCATTTTTGGTTAATTAAGGTTAAATTACATCAATTATAAAACATTATGGATGCAAAATGAAACTCCAAGTGCATTAATCATTAAAATTATAAAAATTCAAATAAAAAGCTTTATTATTAATGCTAACTTTTCCTAAACATTGGTAAAAATATGGTGTCAATTCTCATATTAGTATTGAGAACTAAAAATTGTGGTAATTTCTCGAACAACTATGAAACCACCATCTATCCATCTAAATGCTTGTAAAACTGACTCAAAACTGACAGAAGCAAAGTGTCTTCTATACACAAAACAAAATTCTGTTAATATGCCTCACATGGAAAACATTTAATATTTTTCTGACTTGAAAAATTGTTTGGGATTTTGACAGGTACTATTTATTTTCATTCTCCTTTATAACAGTTCTTAGAGTAGCTAGAGTTTCAAGAAATACTGGAAACGGAGATACTGAAAAACAAGTCAGTTAAGAATCTCAGATTTAGATATTCCAAGCAAAGTGGTCTGTACTCACAAATTCTTGCCTTTGTGAATTTCTTCTTAGCCAAACACTAGAACTAACAGAGGTGAAGGATTATCCTGTTATTGGTCTTCTAAGCCAAACAAATTAAGATGTTCTTCAAAAGCTGAATTCACCAGCTTCAAATTATACGCTGAAAACCGTCATTACTTAGAAGATACATCAGCTGCTGGCCCTGGCAAGATTAAATAAATAATAGATTTTCAAGGCTGAACTCTTTAAATTATAATTGCTTCTGGAAAGGACAATTCCTGGCATCTTGTGAGTGATAAAGAGAATTAAGGATCCACGTAAGGTTTTTGTCAAGGAAATTAAAGTATTTTATTATGTGTTGAAAAGTTTGAATTACACATTACAACGTATGTGAGGGACTTTCTTTTGCTGAAGAGTTGAATGCCAGTTTAATACAGAACAAAACGTAACTCTTACCATTCACTATCACAATTTAGAATGGTTACAGGATATCTGGATTGAGAATTTCTTGTCAACTGTTAGAGTGCTAAAGCAAAACTTCATTGTGAGACACTGGAAGCAGAGTACCATATCCATGGCATCATGAAATGCAACTTTAAATGCTTTCAGTTGTGTTATTTATTTTTTCATATTTTCATAGCTTTGAATAGCGTACTAAGAGTAAAGAATTTCATAGCAAATATGTCTGAGTGAGAAATTCATATCTTCCACATATCAGCAATTTGGTAGGAAATGCCAATACTTCTTCATGTCCTATTTAATAAGGGATAATAATTTAATAAGGAATTGGGTCTCCTGCTCCTAACTTGTGAAGATTCAGAATGGTAACTACTAGAAATTTTGAAATAAGGAAATGTGAGGAAGCTTTGAGCTGTGGACCCCAGACAGCTAAGGGAAATGCTGAAGCTTGTTAAGGTTCCAATTCTTCTGAAGAACTGGTGAGACATACCACTCATTAGAAAGAAAAAAAAAATGAAGTGATGAGTCTAGTGAGAGAAAAAAAAAAAGAAAAAAGAAAAAAAAAAAGAGCAATTGAACCTCACGAGAGAAGTCTATCATAAAAGATGAAGGAATCTATTTCTCTATACAAACACAAGATGAAAAGAAAGAAAAAAAATAAGGGATCTGTGGGACTATTTTCAATAAATTTCTCAAGATCAAGTTTTCCTTGTCTGTTGGAGGTTTATCTTAAATTTTGGACTACAGGAGAATTTAAATTCTGATAGTTATTCCTATGTTTGGTTTTATGCACGACTGTAGTTGAAACATTTGTAATAATTTTGAGTAAACTGTATTATGGTTTGAAGAGAAAAAATAATGTCGATAATTACAGAATCTGAATTATCTGAGATATCTTAAGTGTTGAAATTAGCTTGCAATATGTAAAGACAAATATGATATGAAAGTGCTATCTGTAATTCATGAAACTGACTAAATAAGGGTATTTCTTCAGGTTTGTAACACCAGAAGGGAGTTCCAGGAAAATTTGATAGCTTATTGTAAATGAAAGTTTACTGCTAGCTTACACTTCATTGCATGCTTTCCAGGAACACATGTGGCATTCCAGAAGCATATGTAGAAGGTGTGAGGTGTTTTGGAAACTATGGATTTACACAAAATTCAGTACATTGTCTGATATTTGAAAAGTACATTTTCAAATTAAATTCAGTATTTAGTGAAACAGACAACAGTTGAAAAGGCCGGAAATTTATGAGCTCTGCTCTTTTTGTGACCTGATTCTTCTGTGTTTTACTTCAGGAAAACTATTAGCTAATAAGTGTCCTTTGATTTCTCTTTCTAATTTCTAATTTCTTTTCTTTTTCTGTGAGCAGAGCTCCGCAGCTGCCCCATGTCAGATCAGAGCCAGTTCCAGCCAGCTCCTAAAGGGACCCACTGCCAGTGAGGAACATTGGTTGGGCCTTTGGGAGAGCACATTTAAGAAGGTAAACTGATGCGCAACAGCAGCTGGGAGAGAGGAGTGAGAAGCAGCCCTGCAGACATCAAGGTCAGCGCAGAAGGAGGGTAGAAGGTGCTCCAGGCACGGAGCAGAAGTTCTCCTGCAGCCCAGGGAGAGGAGCCCATGCAGGAGCAGGGGATCTGGGGGGAACTACTGCCCTTGTTGGAGCAGTTTGGTCCTGACAGATGGACCCTACGGTATGGATTTATGTTGGAGCAGTTCTTAAAGAGCCTGTGTGAAGCCCAAATAGGATCAGTTTGTGAAGGACACCATACTGTGGGAGGGACCCCACGTGGAGCAAGGGCAGAGAGGGACTGTGAAGGAGCAGCAGAGATGAAGCCGTTGGATGAGGGGGGAAGGTGCTTATACTTTGCTTTTACTTTCTCACTGTTCTAGTCTGCTAGTGATAGGCAATAAATTATATTAAGCTCCTTATGCTGAGTCTGCTTGGCCTGTAACAATAATTGGTGAGTGATCTCCCTGTCCTTATCTCAGCCATTGAGCCCTTTCCATTGTATTTTTTCCCAATTTTCCATTGATGAGGGGGAGTCAGAGGGCAGTCATAGAGTTCAGCTGCCCATCAAGGTAAAACCACCACATTACTTGCTTTTTGTCATTTTTCTGACAAATGACAAAAAATGAAAGAAAATGGTGAAGGAGAATGGCTGGATATTTTAATAAATTGAAAAATTAGAATAAACAGCATTTCCCATCATAAAAAGTATATTACATCACAACTATTCTGATTTTAAAGTTGGGTGATATAACTGCAAGATTATTTCTTCACTGGATGGTTTCTCCATCCTATAGAAAGTCTAGTGTTAGAGGCTGAAACCATCTATTTTGACACAAAGACCCAACAAGAATTAGAGGAACAACGATAGGCAGATTACTCTGGAATGTTAAGGAGACAATTTCAGGGCAGGGAAAGTGGGGGCAGGGAGAGGGATCAAAATGCCTCTGACAGGACAAGAGGCAATGGGCACAAATTGTCACGCAGGATGATTGTGATATATGTTCATCTGCTTTGTGTCAATAGAGAGCAGTTCTGTCTGTCTCTGGGTCCTGCACTGGCAATTTAATTCTTCCACAGATGTGGTTTCTTCCCTTTCCTCCCAGTGTCCCAGTCTCCCCCTCATTATAGTCAATTTATCAAATCTTCAGAAATATTCCTCAAATCTATGAACCTATTTTGTTATTCTGAACTCTTATTCCTAACAGTTACAGCCTTTTTGCCACCTTTGTGGTTGATTTAGCACTGCTAAAGATGTGACTGCAGTATCCCTGTGAATGGCCTGTGAGGAATGTTTTAACAACTCGTGAAGTATCAATAGAGAGCTATTTGTATTTGTATGTTCTTTCTCTGAAGTCTCTGATGTCTGGGGGTTTCAGAACAACTGCTAACGACTAGTAACTGTTATGGCTTCTGAATGGGACACTATGCAAGCCCCTGATACCTGGCCAGGAGATTAAGGAGAAGAAAGAAAGAAGCTGAAGGACGGCTAGAAGACAAAACCTGCAGGGGATGCTGTGTAAGCTTTTGACATGTTGCCAAGGAGTACAAAGGGGAAGGACAAGAAAAAAAAACTGAGAGGAAGACTATAGGAGCCTTCAGCATGAAAGACCCCCAGAGACCTCCAGGGGGACCACCGGAGACTGATGCGCATGCTGCAGTAGGAGGGTTTGGATCCCGGAAGCTAATTATAATAACCCGTTTTTTTTTAGAGGTAGTAATGAATATGTATTAGCCTAGGAGCATAAAAATCAGCTACTTGATGTAACTGGTGTGCGTCTAGGTGGAGCAGAGACTCCCGACGCACCCAGCGCTGTTTGCTTACCTCTATTCTTTTAATAAATCATAAACTTTGATTATAACCCTATGTTGGGACTGAGCATTTTATAACAATGATCCATCTGAAAACACCTTTGATGTGAGGGTGGTCGAACAAGCTGTACAGAGAGACTGTAATGTCTCCATCCATGGAGGTATTCAACATTTGTCTGTCCATAGCCCTGAGCAACCCATTGTAGCTGATGAGTTGGACTATATGATCTTAAGAGGTCCTGGCTAACATTATCCAGTTCTATGATTCTGTTTGGGAGAAATTTGGGGAGCTATCTTTTAACAGGAAGGATTCTCTGGTTTCTGAATAAAACCACAATATTAAATTTTCCTTAAAGCTATGTGACAAAACTTATTCTTCTATGGAAGGTTGACGTTCAAGCTGACAGAAAGAAGGAATACTTGTTGCATAATGCAGTTGTAGTGGGGCTGAAAAAAGGATGAAAAAATAAAACGAGGAATGAAAGGGGAACTTTGCTGTGAGAAGTTTTTCAACTGGGTAATGGGTGAGGGGATCCTTGTATAACGCTCAAGCTTCAATTTAAAGCTAGGGTTGGGCTGAGGAAAAAAGAAAGGCTATAGCTATAGATGGAGTGGGGCAGGAAAAAGGTTGTAAAAGGAAAGACACACCTTTTTCTGTGGCCTTGTTCCAGCCCTGTAGCTGCCGTGGCAAGGCAGGAGAGCGAGCAGAGATGGGGCATGTGGTGAAGCTCCTGTGCTCGGCGCCTTTGGGACTTCCATCTGCAAGGTAGGGCAAGATGGGTTAGAGAGGAGGCGAGAGGTGCGGGGCTGCCTTTGTGCAAGGTTACGGGGAAGTTGTGTGTACCTTGAGTGGCACGAGAGGTTAGAAAGATGTGGTGTGTTTCTGAGCTCCCTTTCTCCATGTCTCTTGGCACGTCGCAATGGTGTTGGAGGGCATGAGAGCTTCGAGCGCAGGTGTGTGGTGCCGAGCTCTGGGTGTCCGCAGCTCTGGGGAAGTTGTAGGTCCCTGTGCAGACCGTGAGAGGTGCCGCGTGGTGCAGAGCTGACCCGTTGCCCATGACGGTGTGGAAGGTGGAGCTGACAGGAAGAGCACGGGAGGTTGGAGATAGCCTGGTTGTAGTGGAGCTGCTGGTCTCCATGAGTCTGCAATCCTTTCTTGTGCCTGCGAAGAAGAGACTTTGCTGGAGAACAGGTTGGAGTTGCGCAGCTCCCTGTGTCCATGCCTAGGGGTCCCTTGAATCTGACAGGCGCCCTTCAGAGGCGGCAGCATTCTGCCTCGTGTTTGTGACCTGACCAGATGGGTTTGCAGGTCCCTGGGAGGCCCTGGAGAGCTTCTCGAGCTGCCTTTTGGGAATCTCTCTCTATGCAACGCTTTGGGCATGGTGCTGCTTGAGATGGGAACATGCATAATTACCGAGTGCTTGGGTGGCATGGAGCGCCGTGTCCTGAGCCGTGGGGACCTTCCAGCTGCCAGGGAATAAAGGAGAGGTTAGAGAGAGAATGTGTGGTGGGAAGCCTTTGGAACCTTCCAGCCAACTTCCACACGGGGAGGGGCTTCAATCTGCGGTGTTTTTCCGAGATCCCTTTGCCGGTAGCAGTTGCGCCGTTGTGGTGGCCTGGGAGAGAACGACAGGTTTGATAGGAGGCTTGTTGGTGCCTTGTCTGGGTGTGACACAGGGATAGGCAAGTGGAAGGGACCTGTGCTTACCATGAGAGACCCGAGTGCAAGATGCTGGGTGGTTGGCCGCCCCTCTTTTCCACGCCCGCGGAGTCCCTTTTTGTGCCTGTCAAGAGGAGGACGTGTTAGAGAAGTGGCAGGAGTTGCGGGGCGCCCTGTGTTGATGCTTGTGGGAAGCTTGCACCAGACAGGGAGGCGCTGAGAAGTGGCAGCGAGTCGGCCTTGTGTCTGTGTCCTCACCATGTGGATTTGCAGCTCCCTGAGAAGACGTTGACAGGTTGTGGATCTTGCTTGTGCGAGGCTCCCTTTGCCCAGGGCTTTGGGCATTGTCCTGTTGCCGCTAGTTGGGGAATGGCTGCTTGGCGTGGAGCGCTCTCTGTGCACAGGCAGTGGGACCTTGAAGTTCCTGCGGGAGAGGAAATGGGAGGTTAGAGAGGTGGTCAGTGGTTGAGATCTCCCTTTGTCCACAGCTGGTGGTGTCAGCTGCAAGGGAGCCCCTAAGAGATACCCTTGAAGGTGGGAGGGGCGGACTCATCTTTTTCTGTGGCCTTGTTCCAGCCCTGTAGCTGCCGTGGCAAGGCAGGAGAGCGAGCAGGGATGGGGCATGTGGTGAAGCTCCTGTGCTCGGCGCCTTTGGGACTTCCATCTGCAAGGTAGGGCAAGATGGGTTAGAGAGGAGGCGAGAGGTGCGGGGCTGCCTTTGTGCAAGGTTACGGGGAAGTTGTGTGTACCTTGAGCGGCACGAGAGGTTAGAAAGATGTGGTGTGTTTCTGAGCTCCCTTTCTCCATGTCTCTTGGCACGTCGCAATGGTGTTGGAGGGCATGAGAGCTTCGAGCGCAGGTGTGTGGTGCCGAGCTCTGGGTGTCCGCAGCTCTGGGGAAGTTGTAGGTCCCTGTGCAGACCGTGAGAGGTGCCGCGTGGTGCAGAGCTGACCCGTTGCCCATGACGGTGTGGAAGGTGGAGCTGACAGGAAGAGCACGGGAGGTTGGAGATAGCCTGGTTGTAGTGGAGCTGCTGGTCTCCATGAGTCTGCAATCCTTTCTTGTGCCTGCGAAGAAGAGACTTTGCTGGAGAACAGGTTGGAGTTGCGCAGCTCCCTGTGTCCATGCCTAGGGGTCCCTTGAATCTGACAGGCGCCCTTCAGAGGCGGCAGCATTCTGCCTCGTGTTTGTGACCTGACCAGATGGGTTTGCAGGTCCCTGGGAGGCCCTGGAGAGCTTCTCGAGCTGCCTTTTGGGAATCTCTCTCTATGCAACGCTTTGGGCATGGTGCTGCTTGAGATGGGAACATGCATAATTACCGAGTGCTTGGGTGGCATGGAGCGCCGTGTCCTGAGCCGTGGGGACCTTCCAGCTGCCAGGGAATAAAGGAGAGGTTAGAGAGAGAATGTGTGGTGGGAAGCCTTTGGAACCTTCCAGCCAACTTCCACACGGGGAGGGGCTTCAATCTGCGGTGTTTTTCCGAGATCCCTTTGCCGGTAGCAGTTGCGCCGTTGTGGTGGCCTGGGAGAGAACGACAGGTTTGATAGGAGGCTTGTTGGTGCCTTGTCTGGGTGTGACACAGGGATAGGCAAGTGGAAGGGACCTGTGCTTACCATGAGAGACCCGAGTGCAAGATGCTGGGTGGTTGGCCGCCCCTCTTTTCCACGCCCGCGGAGTCCCTTTTTGTGCCTGTCAAGAGGAGGACGTGTTAGAGAAGTGGCAGGAGTTGCGGGGCGCCCTGTGTTGATGCTTTTGGGAAGCTTGCACCAGACAGGGAGGCGCTGAGAAGTGGCAGCGAGTCGGCCTTGTGTCTGTGTCCTCACCATGTGGATTTGCAGCTCCCTGAGAAGACGTTGACAGGTTGTGGATCTTGCTTGTGCGAGGCTCCCTTTGCCCAGGGCTTTGGGCATTGTCCTGTTGCCGCTAGTTGGGGAATGGCTGCTTGGCGTGGAGCGCTCTCTGTGCACAGGCAGTGGGACCTTGAAGTTCCTGCGGGAGAGGAAATGGGAGGTTAGAGAGGTGGTCAGTGGTTGAGATCTCCCTTTGTCCACAGCTGGTGGTGTCAGCTGTCAGGGAGCCCCTAAGAGATACCCTTCAAGTGGGTGGGGCGGACTTACCTTTTTCTGTGGCCTTGTTCCAGCCCTGTAGCTGCCGTGGCAAGGCAGGAGAGCGAGCAGAGATGGGGCATGTGGTGAAGCTCCTGTGCTCGGCGCCTTTGGGACTTCCATCTGCAAGGTAGGGCAAGATGGGTTAGAGAGGAGGCGAGAGGTGCAGGGCTGCCTTTGTGCAAGGTTACGGGGAAGTTGTGTGTACCTTGAGTGGCACGAGAGGTTAGAAAGATGTGGTGTGTTTCTGAGCTCCCTTTCTCCATGTCTCTTGGCACGTCGCCATGGTGTTGGAGGGCATGAGAGCTTCGAGCGCAGGTGTGTAGTGCCGAGCTCTGGGTGTCCGCAGCTCTGGGGAAGTTGTAGGTCCCTGTGCAGACCGTGAGAGGTGCCGCGTGGTGCAGAGCTGACCCGTTGCCCATGACGGTGTGGAAGGTGGAGCTGACAGGAAGAGCACGGGAGGTTGGAGATAGCCTGGTTGTTGTGGAGCTCCTGGTCTCCATGACTCTGCAATCCTTTCTTGTGCCTGCGAAGAAGAGACTTTGCTGGAGAACAGGTTGGAGTTGCGCAGCTCCCTGTGTCCATGCCTAGGGGTCCCTTGAATCTGACAGGCGCCCTTCAGAGGCGGCAGCATTCTGCCTCGTGTTTGTGACCCGACCAGATGGGTTTGCAGGTCCCTGGGAGGCCCTGGAGAGCATCTCGAGCTGCCTTTTGGGAATCTCTCTCTGTGCAACGCTTTGGGCATGGTGCTGCTTCAGGTGGGAACATGCATAATTACCGAGTGCTTGGGTGGCATGGAGCGCCGTGTCCTGAGCAATGGGGACCTTCCAGCTGCCAGGGAATAAAGGAGAGGTTAGAGAGAGAATGTGTGGTGGGAAGCCTTTGGAACCTTCCAGCCAACTTCCACACGGGGAGGGGCTTCAATCTGCGGTGTTTTTCCGAGATCCCTTTGCCGGTAGCAGTTGCGCCGTTGCGGTGGCCTAGGAGAGAACGACAGGTTTGATAGGAGTCTTGTTGGTGCCTTGTCTGGGTGTGACACAGGGATAGGCAAGTGGAAGGGGCCAGTGCTTACCATGAGAGACCCGAGTGCAAGATGCTGGGTGGTTGGCCGCCCCTCTTTTCCACGCCCGCGGAGTCCCTTTTTGTGCCTGTCAAGAGGAGGACGTGTTAGAGAAGTGGCAGGAGTTGCGGAGCGCCCTGTGTTGATGCTTGTGAGAAGCTTGCACCAGACAGGGAGGCGCTGAGAAGTGGCAGCGAGTCGGCCTTGTGTCTGTGTCCTCACCATGTGGATTTGCAGCTCCCTGAGAAGACGTTGACAGGTTGTGGATCTTGCTTGTGCGAGGCTCCCTTTGCCCAGGGCTTTGGGCATTGTCCTGTTGCCGCTAGTTGGGGAATGGCTGCTTGGCGTGGAGCGCTCTCTGTGCACAGGCAGTGGGACCTTGAAGTTGCTGTGGGAGAGGAAATGGGAGGTTAGAGAGGTGGTCAGTGGTTGAGATCTCCCTTTGTCCACAGCTGGTGGTGTCAGCTGTCAGGGAGCCCCTAAGAGATACCCTTGAAGGTGGGAGGGGCGGACTCATCTTTTTCTGTGGCCTTGTTCCAGCCCTGTAGCTGCCGTGGCAAGGCAGGAGAGCGAGCAGAGATGGGGCATGTGGTGAAGCTCCTGTGCTCGGCGCCTTTGGGACTTCCATCTGCAAGGTAGGGCAAGATGGGTTAGAGAGGAGGCGAGAGGTGCGGGGCTGCCTTTGTGCAAGGTTACGGGGAAGTTGTGTGTACCTTGAGTGGCACGAGAGGTTAGAAAGATGTGGTGTGTTTCTGAGCTCCCTTTCTCCATGTCTCTTGGCACGTCGCCATGGTGTTGGAGGGCATGAGAGCTTCGAGCGCAGGTGTGTGGTGCCGAGCTCTGGGTGTCCGCAGCTCTGGGGAAGTTGTAGGTCCCTGTGCAGACCGTGAGAGGTGCCGCGTGGTGCAGAGCTGACCCGTTGCCCATGACGGTGTGGAAGGTGGAGCTGACAGGAAGAGCACGGGAGGTTGGAGATAGCCTGGTTGTAGTGGAGCTGCTGGTCTCCATGAGTCTGCAATCCTTTCTTGTGCCTGCGAAGAAGAGACTTTGCTGGAGAACAGGTTGGAGTTGCGCAGCTCCCTGTGTCCATGCCTAGGGGTCCCTTGAATCTGACAGGCGCCCTTCAGAGGCGGCAGCATTCTGCCTCGTGTTTGTGACCTGACCAGATGGGTTTGCAGGTCCCTGGGAGGCCCTGGAGAGCTTCTCGAGCTGCCTTTTGGGAATCTCTCTCTATGCAACGCTTTGGGCATGGTGCTGCTTGAGATGGGAACATGCATAATTACCGAGTGCTTGGGTGGCATGGAGCGCCGTGTCCTGAGCCGTGGGGACCTTCCAGCTGCCAGGGAATAAAGGAGAGGTTAGAGAGAGAATGTGTGGTGGGAAGCCTTTGGAACCTTCCAGCCAACTTCCACACGGGGAGGGGCTTCAATCTGCGGTGTTTTTCCGAGATCCCTTTGCCGGTAGCAGTTGCGCCGTTGTGGTGGCCTGGGAGAGAACGACAGATTTGATAGGAGGCTTGTTGGTGCCTTGTCTGGGTGTGACACAGGGATAGGCAAGTGGAAGGGACCTGTGCTTACCATGAGAGACCCGAGTGCAAGATGCTGGGTGGTTGGCCGCCCCTCTTTTCCACGCCCGCGGAGTCCCTTTTTGTGCCTGTCAAGAGGAGGACGTGTTAGAGAAGTGGCAGGAGTTGCGGGGCGCCCTGTGTTGATGCTTTTGGGAAGCTTGCACCAGACAGGGAGGCGCTGAGAAGTGGCAGCGAGTCGGCCTTGTGTCTGTGTCCTCACCATGTGGATTTGCAGCTCCCTGAGAAGACGTTGACAGGTTGTGGATCTTGCTTGTGCGAGGCTCCCTTTGCCCAGGGCTTTGGGCATTGTCCTGTTGCCGCTAGTTGGGGAATGGCTGCTTGGCGTGGAGCGCTCTCTGTGCACAGGCAGTGGGACCTTGAAGTTCCTGCGGGAGAGGAAATGGGAGGTTAGAGAGGTGGTCAGTGGTTGAGATCTCCCTTTGTCCACAGCTGGTGGTGTCAGCTGCAAGGGAGCCCCTAAGAGATACCCTTGAAGGTGGGAGGGGCGGACTCATCTTTTTCTGTGGCCTTGTTCCAGCCCTGTAGCTGCCGTGGCAAGGCAGGAGAGCGAGCAGGGATGGGGCATGTGGTGAAGCTCCTGTGCTCGGCGCCTTTGGGACTTCCATCTGCAAGGTAGGGCAAGATGGGTTAGAGAGGAGGCGAGAGGTGCGGGGCTGCCTTTGTGCAAGGTTACGGGGAAGTTGTGTGTACCTTGAGCGGCACGAGAGGTTAGAAAGATGTGGTGTGTTTCTGAGCTCCCTTTCTCCATGTCTCTTGGCACGTCGCAATGGTGTTGGAGGGCATGAGAGCTTCGAGCGCAGGTGTGTGGTGCCGAGCTCTGGGTGTCCGCAGCTCTGGGGAAGTTGTAGGTCCCTGTGCAGACCATGAGAGGTGCCGCGTGGTGCAGAGCTGACCCGTTGCCCATGACGGTGTGGAAGGTGGAGCTGACAGGAAGAGCACGGGAGGTTGGAGATAGCCTGGTTGTAGTGGAGCTGCTGGTCTCCATGAGTCTGCAATCCTTTCTTGTGCCTGCAAAGAAGAGACTTTGCTGGAGAACAGGTTGGAGTTGCGCAGCTCCCTGTGTCCATGCCTAGGGGTCCCTTGAATCTGACAGGCGCCCTTCAGAGGCGGCAGCATTCTGCCTCGTGTTTGTGACCCGACCAGATGGGTTTGCAGGTCCCTGGGAGGCCCTGGAGAGCTTCTCGAGCTGCCTTTTGGGAATCTCTCTCTATGCAACGCTTTGGGCATGGTGCTGCTTGAGATGGGAACATGCATAATTACCGAGTGCTTGGGTGGCATGGAGCGCCGTGTCCTGAGCCGTGGGGACCTTCCAGCTGCCAGGGAATAAAGGAGAGGTTAGAGAGAGAATGTGTGGTGGGAAGCCTTTGGAACCTTCCAGCCAACTTCCACACGGGGAGGGGCTTCAATCTGCGGTGTTTTTCCGAGATCCCTTTGCCGGTAGCAGTTGCGCCGTTGTGGTGGCCTGGGAGAGAACGACAGGTTTGATAGGAGGCTTGTTGGTGCCTTGTCTGGGTGTGACACAGGGATAGGCAAGTGGAAGGGACCTGTGCTTACCATGAGAGACCCGAGTGCAAGATGCTGGATGGTTGGCCGCCCCTCTTTTCCACGCCCGCGGAGTCCCTTTTTGTGCCTGTCAAGAGGAGGACGTGTTAGAGAAGTGGCAGGAGTTGCGGGGCGCCCTGTGTTGATGCTTGTGGGAAGCTTGCACCAGACAGGGAGGCGCTGAGAAGTGGCAGCGAGTCGGCCTTGTGTCTGTGTCCTCACCATGTGGATTTGCAGCTCCCTGAGAAGACGTTGACAGGTTGTGGATCTTGCTTGTGCGAGGCTCCCTTTGCCCAGGGCTTTGGGCATTGTCCTGTTGCCGCTGGTTGCGGAATGGCTGGGTAGCGTGGAGCGCTCTCTGTGCACAGGCAGTGGGACCTTGAAGTTGCTCCGGGAGAGGAAAAGGGAGGGTAGAGAGGTGGTCAGTGGTTGAGAGCTCCCTTTGTCCACAGCTGGTGGTGTCAGCTGCAAGGGAGCTCCGAAGAGATACCCTTGAAGGTGGATGGGGTGGACTCACCTTTTTCTGTGGCCTTGTTCCAGCCCTGTAGCTGCCGTGGCAAGGCAGGAGAGCGAGCAGGGATGGGGCATGTGGTGCAGCTCCTGTGCGCGGCGCCTTTGGGACTTCCATCTGCAAGGTAGGGCAAGATGGGTTAGAGAGGAGGCGAGAGGTGCGGGGCTGCCTTTGTGCAAGGTTACGGGGAAGTTGTGTGTACCTTGAGTGGCACGAGAGGTTAGAAAGATGTGGTGTGTTTCTGAGCTCCCTTTCTCCATGTCTCTTGGCACGTCGCAATGGTGTTGGAGGGCATGAGAGCTTCGAGCGCAGGTGTGTGGTGCCGAGCTCTGGGTGTCCGCAGCTCTGGGGAAGTTGTAGGTCCCTGTGCAGACCGTGAGAGGTGCCGCGTGGTGCAGAGCTGACCCGTTGCCCATGACGGTGTGGAAGGTGGAGCTGACAGGAAGAGCACGGGAGGTTGGAGATAGCCTGGTTGTAGTGGAGCTGCTGGTCTCCATGAGTCTGCAATCCTTTCTTGTGCCTGCGAAGAAGAGACTTTGCTGGAGAACAGGTTGGAGTTGCGCAGCTCCCTGTGTCCATGCCTAGGGGTCCCTTGAATCTGACAGGCGCCCTTCAGAGGCGGCAGCATTCTGCCTCGTGTTTGTGACCCGACCAGATGGGTTTGCAGGTCCCTGGGAGGCCCTGGAGAGCTTCTCGAGCTGCCTTTTGGGAATCTCTCTCTGTGCAACGCTTTGGGCATGGTGCTGCTTCAGGTGGGAACATGCATAATTACCGAGTGCTTGGGTGGCATGGAGCGCCGTGTCCTGAGCCGTGTGGACCTTCCAGCTGCCAGGGAATAAAGGAGAGGTTAGAGAGAGAATGTGTGGTGGGAAGCCTTTGGAACCTTCCAGCCAACTTCCACACGGGGAGGGACTTCAATCTGCGGTGTTTTTCCGAGATCCCTTTGCCGGTAGCAGTTGCGCCGTTGTGGTGGCCTGGGAGAGAACGACAGGTTTGATAGGAGGCTTGTTGGTGCCTTGTCTGGGTGTGACACAGGGATAGGCAAGTGGAAGGGACCTGTGCTTACCATGAGAGACCCGAGTGCAAGATGCTGGGTGGTTGGCCGCCCCTCTTTTCCACGCCCACGGAGTCCCTTTTTGTGCCTGTCAAGAGGAGGACATGTTAGAGAAGTGGCAGGAGTTGCGGGGCGCCCTGTGTTGATGCTTTTGGGAAGCTTGCACCAGACAGGGAGGCGCTGAGAAGTGGCAGCGAGTCGGCCTTGTGTCTGTGTCCTCACCATGTGGATTTGCAGCTCCCTGAGAAGACGTTGACAGGTTGTGGATCTTGCTTGTGCGAGGCTCCCTTTGCCCAGGGCTTTGGGCATTGTCCTGTTGCCGCTAGTTGGGGAATGGCTGCTTGGCGTGGAGCGCTCTCTGTGCACAGGCAGTGGGACCTTGAAGTTCCTGCGGGAGAGGAAATGGGAGGTTAGAGAGGTGGTCAGTGGTTGAGATCTCCCTTTGTCCACAGCTGGTGGTGTCAGCTGCAAGGGAGCCCCTAAGAGATACCCTTGAAGGTGGGAGGGGCGGACTCATCTTTTTCTGTGGCCTTGTTCCAGCCCTGTAGCTGCCGTGGCAAGGCAGGAGAGCGAGTAGGGATGGGGCATGTGGTGAAGCTCCTGTGCTCGGCGCCTTTGGGACTTCCATCTGCAAGGTAGGGCAAGATGGGTTAGAGAGGAGGCGAGAGGTGCGGGGCTGCCTTTGTGCAAGGTTACGGGGAAGTTGTGTGTACCTTGAGCGGCACGAGAGGTTAGAAAGATGTGGTGTGTTTCTGAGCTCCCTTTCTCCATGTCTCTTGGCACGTCGCAATGGTGTTGGAGGGCATGAGAGCTTCGAGCGCAGGTGTGTGGTGCCGAGCTCTGGGTGTCCGCAGCTCTGGGGAAGTTGTAGGTCCCTGTGCAGACCATGAGAGGTGCCGCGTGGTGCAGAGCTGACCCGTTGCCCATGACGGTGTGGAAGGTGGAGCTGACAGGAAGAGCACGGGAGGTTGGAGATAGCCTGGTTGTAGTGGAGCTGCTGGTCTCCATGAGTCTGCAATCCTTTCTTGTGCCTGCAAAGAAGAGACTTTGCTGGAGAACAGGTTGGAGTTGCGCAGCTCCCTGTGTCCATGCCTAGGGGTCCCTTGAATCTGACAGGCGCCCTTCAGAGGCGGCAGCATTCTGCCTCGTGTTTGTGACCCGACCAGATGGGTTTGCAGGTCCCTGGGAGGCCCTGGAGAGCTTCTCGAGCTGCCTTTTGGGAATCTCTCTCTATGCAACGCTTTGGGCATGGTGCTGCTTGAGATGGGAACATGCATAATTACCGAGTGCTTGGGTGGCATGGAGCGCCGTGTCCTGAGCCGTGGGGACCTTCCAGCTGCCAGGGAATAAAGGAGAGGTTAGAGAGAGAATGTGTGGTGGGAAGCCTTTGGAACCTTCCAGCCAACTTCCACACGGGGAGGGGCTTCAATCTGCGGTGTTTTTCCGAGATCCCTTTGCCGGTAGCAGTTGCGCCGTTGTGGTGGCCTGGGAGAGAACGACAGGTTTGATAGGAGGCTTGTTGGTGCCTTGTCTGGGTGTGACACAGGGATAGGCAAGTGGAAGGGACCTGTGCTTACCATGAGAGACCCGAGTGCAAGATGCTGGATGGTTGGCCGCCCCTCTTTTCCACGCCCGCGGAGTCCCTTTTTGTGCCTGTCAAGAGGAGGACGTGTTAGAGAAGTGGCAGGAGTTGCGGGGCGCCCTGTGTTGATGCTTGTGGGAAGCTTGCACCAGACAGGGAGGCGCTGAGAAGTGGCAGCGAGTCGGCCTTGTGTCTGTGTCCTCACCATGTGGATTTGCAGCTCCCTGAGAAGACGTTGACAGGTTGTGGATCTTGCTTGTGCGAGGCTCCCTTTGCCCAGGGCTTTGGGCATTGTCCTGTTGCCGCTGGTTGCGGAATGGCTGGGTAGCGTGGAGCGCTCTCTGTGCACAGGCAGTGGGACCTTGAAGTTGCTCCGGGAGAGGAAAAGGGAGGGTAGAGAGGTGGTCAGTGGTTGAGAGCTCCCTTTGTCCACAGCTGGTGGTGTCAGCTGCAAGGGAGCTCCGAAGAGATACCCTTGAAGGTGGATGGGGTGGACTCACCTTTTTCTGTGGCCTTGTTCCAGCCCTGTAGCTGCCGTGGCAAGGCAGGAGAGCGAGCAGGGATGGGGCATGTGGTGCAGCTCCTGTGCGCGGCGCCTTTGGGACTTCCATCTGCAAGGTAGGGCAAGATGGGTTAGAGAGGAGGCGAGAGGTGCGGGGCTGCCTTTGTGCAAGGTTACGGGGAAGTTGTGTGTACCTTGAGTGGCACGAGAGGTTAGAAAGATGTGGTGTGTTTCTGAGCTCCCTTTCTCCATGTCTCTTGGCACGTCGCAATGGTGTTGGAGGGCATGAGAGCTTCGAGCGCAGGTGTGTGGTGCCGAGCTCTGGGTGTCCGCAGCTCTGGGGAAGTTGTAGGTCCCTGTGCAGACCGTGAGAGGTGCCGCGTGGTGCAGAGCTGACCCGTTGCCCATGACGGTGTGGAAGGTGGAGCTGACAGGAAGAGCACGGGAGGTTGGAGATAGCCTGGTTGTAGTGGAGCTGCTGGTCTCCATGAGTCTGCAATCCTTTCTTGTGCCTGCGAAGAAGAGACTTTGCTGGAGAACAGGTTGGAGTTGCGCAGCTCCCTGTGTCCATGCCTAGGGGTCCCTTGAATCTGACAGGCGCCCTTCAGAGGCGGCAGCATTCTGCCTCGTGTTTGTGACCCGACCAGATGGGTTTGCAGGTCCCTGGGAGGCCCTGGAGAGCTTCTCGAGCTGCCTTTTGGGAATCTCTCTCTGTGCAACGCTTTGGGCATGGTGCTGCTTGAGGTGGGAACATGCATAATTACCGAGTGCTTGGGTGGCATGGAGCGCCGTGTCCTGAGCCGTGGGGACCTTCCAGCTGCCAGGGAATAAAGGAGAGGTTAGAGAGAGAATGTGTGGTGGGAAGCCTTTGGAACCTTCCAGCCAACTTCCACACGGGGAGGGACTTCAATCTGCGGTGTTTTTCCGAGATCCCTTTGCCGGTAGCAGTTGCGCCGTTGTGGTGGCCTGGGAGAGAACGACAGGTTTGATAGGAGGCTTGTTGGTGCCTTGTCTGGGTGTGACACAGGGATAGGCAAGTGGAAGGGACCTGTGCTTACCATGAGAGACCCGAGTGCAAGATGCTGGGTGGTTGGCCGCCCCTCTTTTCCACGCCCACGGAGTCCCTTTTTGTGCCTGTCAAGAGGAGGACATGTTAGAGAAGTGGCAGGAGTTGCGGGGCGCCCTGTGTTGATGCTTTTGGGAAGCTTGCACCAGACAGGGAGGCGCTGAGAAGTGGCAGCGAGTCGGCCTTGTGTCTGTGTCCTCACCATGTGGATTTGCAGCTCCCTGAGAAGACGTTGACAGGTTGTGGATCTTGCTTGTGCGAGGCTCCCTTTGCCCAGGGCTTTGGGCATTGTCCTGTTGCCGCTAGTTGGGGAATGGCTGCTTGGCGTGGAGCGCTCTCTGTGCACAGGCAGTGGGACCTTGAAGTTCCTGCGGGAGAGGAAATGGGAGGTTAGAGAGGTGGTCAGTGGTTGAGATCTCCCTTTGTCCACAGCTGGTGGTGTCAGCTGTCAGGGAGCCCCTAAGAGATACCCTTGAAGGTGGGAGGGGCGGACTCATCTTTTTCTGTGGCCTTGTTCCAGCCCTGTAGCTGCCGTGGCAAGGCAGGAGAGCGAGTAGGGATGGGGCATGTGGTGAAGCTCCTGTGCTCGGCGCCTTTGGGACTTCCATCTGCAAGGTAGGGCAAGATGGGTTAGAGAGGAGGCGAGAGATGCGGGGCTGCCTTTGTGCAAGGTTACGGGGAAGTTGTGTGTACCTTGAGTGGCACGAGAGGTTAGAAAGATGTGGTGTGTTTCTGAGCTCCCTTTCTCCATGTCTCTTGGCACGTCGCAATGGTGTTGGAGGGCATGAGAGCTTCGAGCGCAGGTGTGTGGTGCCGAGCTCTGGGTGTCCGCAGCTCTGGGGAAGTTGTAGGTCCCTGTGCAGACCGTGAGAGGTGCCGCGTGGTGCAGAGCTGACCCGTTGCCTATGACGGTGTGGAAGGTGGAGCTGACAGGAAGAGCACGGGAGGTTGGAGATAGCCTGGTTGTAGTGGAGCTGCTGGTCTCCATGAGTCTGCAATCCTTTCTTGTGCCTGCGAAGAAGAGACTTTGCTGGAGAACAGGTTGGAGTTGCGCAGCTCCCTGTGTCCATGCCTAGGGGTCCCTTGAATCTGACAGGCGCCCTTCAGAGGCGGCAGCATTCTGCCTCGTGTTTGTGACCCGACCAGATGGGTTTGCAGGTCCCTGGGAGGCCCTGGAGAGCTTCTCGAGCTGCCTTTTGGGAATCTCTCTCTATGCAACGCTTTGGGCATGGTGCTGCTTGAGATGGGAACATGCATAATTACCGAGTGCTTGGGTGGCATGGAGCGCCGTGTCCTGAGCCGTGGGGACCTTCCAGCTGCCAGGGAATAAAGGAGAGGTTAGAGAGAGAATGTGTGGTGGGAAGCCTTTGGAACCTTCCAGCCAACTTCCACACGGGGAGGGGCTTCAATCTGCGGTGTTTTTCCGAGATCCCTTTGCCGGTAGCAGTTGCGCCGTTGTGGTGGCCTGGGAAAGAACGACAGGTTTGATAGGAGGCTTGTTGGTGCCTTGTCTGGGTGTGACACAGGGATAGGCAAGTGGAAGGGACCTGTGCTTACCATGAGAGACCCGAGTGCAAGATGCTGGGTGGTTGGCCGCCCCTCTTTTCCACGCCCGCGGAGTCCCTTTTTGTGCCTGTCAAGAGGAGGACGTGTTAGAGAAGTGGCAGGAGTTGCGGGGCGCCCTGTGTTGATGCTTTTGGGAAGCTTGCACCAGACAGGGAGGCGCTGAGAAGTGGCAGCGAGTCGGCCTTGTGTCTGTGTCCTCACCATGTGGATTTGCAGCTCCCTGAGAAGACGTTGACAGGTTGTGGATCTTGCTTGTGCGAGGCTCCCTTTGCCCAGGGCTTTGGGCATTGTCCTGTTGCCGCTGGTTGCGGAATGGCTGGGTAGCGTGGAGCGCTCTCTGTGCACAGGCAGTGGGACCTTGAAGTTCCTGCGGGAGAGGAAATGGGAGGTTAGAGAGGTGGTCAGTGGTTGAGATCTCCCTTTGTCCACAGCTGGTGGTGTCAGCTGTCAGGGAGCCCCTAAGAGATACCCTTCAAGTGGGTGGGGCGGACTTACCTTTTTCTGTGGCCTTGTTCCAGCCCTGTAGCTGCCGTGGCAAGGCAGGAGAGCGAGCAGAGATGGGGCATGTGGTGAAGCTCCTGTGCTCGGCGCCTTTGGGACTTCCATCTGCAAGGTAGGGCAAGATGGGTTAGAGAGGAGGCGAGAGGTGCGGGGCTGCCTTTGTGCAAGGTTACGGGGAAGTTGTGTGTACCTTGAGTGGCACGAGAGGTTAGAAAGATGTGGTGTGTTTCTGAGCTCCCTTTCTCCATGTCTCTTGGCACGTCGCAATTGTGTTGGAGGGCATGAGAGCTTCGAGCGCAGGTGTGTGGTGCCCAGCTCTGGGTGTCCGCAGCTCTGGGGAAGTTGTAGGTCCCTGTGCAGACCGTGAGAGGTGCCGCGTGGTGCAGAGCTGACCCGTTGCCCATGACGGTGTGGAAGGTGAAGCTGACAGGAAGAGCACGGGAGGTTGGAGATAGCCTGGTTGTAGTGGAGCTGCTGGTCTCCATGAGTCTGCAATCCTTTCTTGTGCCTGCGAAGAAGAGACTTTGCTGGAGAACAGGTTGGAGTTGCGCAGCTCCCTGTGTCCATGCCTAGGGGTCCCTTGAATCTGACAGGCGCCCTTCAGAGGCGGCAGCATTCTGCCTCGTGTTTGTGACCCGACCAGATGGGTTTGCAGGTCCCTGGGAGGCCCTGGAGAGCTTCTCGAGCTGCCTTTTGGGAATCTCTCTCTATGCAACGCTTTGGGCATGGTGCTGCTTGAGATGGGAACATGCATAATTACCGAGTGCTTGGGTGGCATGGAGCGCCGTGTCCTGAGCCGTGGGGACCTTCCAGCTGCCAGGGAATAAAGGAGAGGTTAGAGAGAGAATGTGTGGTGGGAAGCCTTTGGAACCTTCCAGCCAACTTCCACACGGGGAGGGGCTTCAATCTGCGGTGTTTTTCCGAGATCCCTTTGCCGGTAGCAGTTGCGCCGTTGTGGTGGCCTGGGAGAGAACGACAGGTTTGACAGGAGTCTTGTTGGTGCCTTGTCTGGGTGTGACACAGGGATAGGCAAGTGGAAGGGACCTGTGCTTACCATGAGAGACCCGAGTGCAAGATGCTGGGTGGTTGGCCGCCCCTCTTTTCCACGCCCGCGGAGTCCCTTTTTGTGCCTGTCAAGAGGAGGACGTGTTAGAGAAGTGGCAGGAGTTGCGGGGCGCCCTGTGTTGATGCTTTTGGGAAGCTTGCACCAGACAGGGAGGCGCTGAGAAGTGGCAGCGAGTCGGCCTTGTGTCTGTGTCCTCACCATGTGGATTTGCAGCTCCCTGAGAAGACGTTGACAGGTTGTGGATCTTGCTTGTGTGAGGCTCCCTTTGCCCAGGGCTTTGGGCATTGTCCTGTTGCCGCTAGTTGGGGAATGGCTGCTTGGCGTGGAGCGCTCTCTGTGCACAGGCAGTGGGACCTTGAAGTTCCTGCGGGAGAGGAAATGGGAGGTTAGAGAGGTGGTCAGTGGTTGAGATCTCCCTTTGTCCACAGCTGGTGGTGTCAGCTGTCAGGGAGCCCCTAAGAGATACCCTTGAAGGTGGGAGGGGCGGACTCATCTTTTTCTGTGGCCTTGTTCCAGCCCTGTAGCTGCCGTGGCAAGGCAGGAGAGCGAGCAGGGATGGGGCATGTGGTGAAGCTCCTGTGCTCGGCGCCTTTGGGACTTCCATCTGCAAGGTAGGGCAAGATGGGTTAGAGAGGAGGCGAGAGATGCGGGGCTGCCTTTGTGCAAGGTTACGGGGAAGTTGTGTGTACCTTGAGCGGCACGAGAGGTTAGAAAGATGTGGTGTGTTTCTGAGCTGCCTTTCTCCATGTCTCTTGGCACGTCGCAACGGTGTTGGAGGGCATGAGAGCTTCGAGCGCAGGTGTGTGGTGCCGAGCTCTGGGTGTCCGCAGCTCTGGGGAAGTTGTAGGTCCCTGTGCAGACCGTGAGAGGTGCCGCGTGGTGCAGAGCTGACCCGTTGCCCATGACGGTGTGGAAGGTGGAGCTGACAGGAAGAGCACGGGAGGTTGGAGATAGCCTGGTTGTAGTGGAGCTGCTGGTCTCCATGACTCTGCAATCCTTTCTTGTGCCTGCGAAGAAGAGACTTTGCTGGAGAACAGGTTGGAGTTGCGCAGCTCCCTGTGTCCATGCCTAGGGGTCCCTTGAATCTGACAGGCGCCCTTCAGAGGCGGCAGCATTCTGCCTCGTGTTTGTGACCTGACCAGATGGGCTTGCAGGTCCCTGGGAGGCCCTGGAGAGCTTCTCGAGCTGCCTTTTGGGAATCTCTCTCTGTGCAACGCTTTGTGCACGGTGCTGCTTAAGGTGGGAACATGCATAATTACCGAGTGCTTGGGTGGCATGGAGCGCCGTGTCCTGAGCCGTGGGGACCTTCCAGCTGCCAGGGAATAAAGGAGAGGTTAGAGAGAGAATGTGTGGTGGGAAGCCTTTGGAACCTTCCAGCCAACTTCCACACGGGGAGGGGCTTCAATCTGCGGTGTTTTTCCGAGATCCCTTTGCCGGTAGCAGTTGCGCCGTTGTGGTGGCCTAGGAGAGAACGACAGGTTTGACAGGAGTCTTGTTGGTGCCTTGTCTGGGTGCGACACAGGGATAGGCAAGTGGAAGGGGCCTGTGCTTACCATGAAAGACCCGAGTGCAAGATGCTGGGTGGTTGGCCGCCCCTCTTTTCCACGCCCGCGGAGTCCCTTTTTGTGCCTGTCAAGAGGAGGACGTGTTAGAGAAGTGGCAGGAGTTGCGGAGCGCCCTGTGTTGATGCTTGTGGGAAGCTTGCACCAGACAGGGAGGCGCTGAGAAGTGGCAGCGAGTCGGCCTTGTGTCTGTGTCCTCACCATGTGGATTTGCAGCTCCCTGAGAAGACGTTGACAGGTTGTGGATCTTGCTTGTGCGAGGCTCCCTTTGCCCAGGGCTTTGGGCATTGTCCTGTTGCCACTGGTTGCGGAATGTTTGCGTGGTGTGGAGCGCTCTCTGTGCACAGGCAGTGGGACCTTGAAGTTCCTGCGGGAGAGGAAATGGGAGGTTAGAGAGGTGGTCAGTGGTTGAGATCTCCCTTTGTCCACAGCTGGTGGTGTCAGCTGCAAGGGAGCCCCTAAGAGATACCCTTGAAGGTGGGTGGGGTGGACTTACCTTTTTCTGTGGCCTTGTTCCAGCCCTGTAGCTGCCGTGGCAAGGCAGGAGAGCGAGCAGAGATGGGGCATGTGGTGAAGCTCCTGTGCTCGGCGCCTTTGGGACTTCCATCTGCAAGGTAGGGCAAGATGGGTTAGAGAGGAGGCGAGAGGTGCGGGGCTGCCTTTGTGCAAGGTTACGGGGAAGTTGTGTGTACCTTGAGTGGCACGAGAGGTTAGAAAGATGTGGTGTGTTTCTGAGCTCCCTTTCTCCATGTCTCTTGGCACGTCGCAATGGTGTTGGAGGGCATGAGAGCTTCGAGCGCAGGTGTGTGGTGCCGAGCTCTGGGTGTCCGCAGCTCTGGGGAAGTTGTAGGTCCCTGTGCAGACCGTGAGAGGTGCCGCGTGGTGCAGAGCTGACCCGTTGCCCATGACGGTGTGGAAGGTGGAGCTGACAGGAAGAGCACGGGAGGTTGGAGATAGCCTGGTTGTAGTGGAGCTGCTGGTCTCCATGAGTCTGCAATCCTTTCTTGTGCCTGCGAAGAAGAGACTTTGCTGGAGAACAGGTTGGAGTTGCGCAGCTCCCTGTGTCCATGCCTAGGGGTCCCTTGAATCTGACAGGCGCCCTTCAGAGGCGGCAGCATTCTGCCTCGTGTTTGTGACCCGACCAGATGGGTTTGCAGGTCCCTGGGAGGCCCTGGAGAGCTTCTCGAGCTGCCTTTTGGGAATCTCTCTCTGTGCAACGCTTTGGGCATGGTGCTGCTTCAGGTGGGAACATGCATAATTACCGAGTGCTTGGGTGGCATGGAGCGCCGTGTCCTGAGCCGTGGGGACCTTCCAGCTGCCAGGGAATAAAGGAGAGGTTAGAGAGAGAATGTGTGGTGGGAAGCCTTTGGAACCTTCCAGCCAACTTCCACACGGGGAGGGACTTCAATCTGCGGTGTTTTTCCGAGATCCCTTTGCCGGTAGCAGTTGCGCCGTTGTGGTGGCCTGGGAGAGAACGACAGGTTTGATAGGAGGCTTGTTGGTGCCTTGTCTGGGTGTGACACAGGGATAGGCAAGTGGAAGGGACCTGTGCTTACCATGAGAGACCCGAGTGCAAGATGCTGGGTGGTTGGCCGCCCCTCTTTTCCACGCCCACGGAGTCCCTTTTTGTGCCTGTCAAGAGGAGGACATGTTAGAGAAGTGGCAGGAGTTGCGGGGCGCCCTGTGTTGATGCTTTTGGGAAGCTTGCACCAGACAGGGAGGCGCTGAGAAGTGGCAGCGAGTCGGCCTTGTGTCTGTGTCCTCACCATGTGGATTTGCAGCTCCCTGAGAAGACGTTGACAGGTTGTGGATCTTGCTTGTGCGAGGCTCCCTTTGCCCAGGGCTTTGGGCATTGTCCTGTTGCCGCTAGTTGGGGAATGGCTGCTTGGCGTGGAGCGCTCTCTGTGCACAGGCAGTGGGACCTTGAAGTTCCTGCGGGAGAGGAAATGGGAGGTTAGAGAGGTGGTCAGTGGTTGAGATCTCCCTTTGTCCACAGCTGGTGGTGTCAGCTGCAAGGGAGCCCCTAAGAGATACCCTTGAAGGTGGGAGGGGCGGACTCATCTTTTTCTGTGGCCTTGTTCCAGCCCTGTAGCTGCCGTGGCAAGGCAGGAGAGCGAGCAGGGATGGGGCATGTGGTGAAGCTCCTGTGCTCGGCGCCTTTGGGACTTCCATCTGCAAGGTAGGGCAAGATGGGTTAGAGAGGAGGCGAGAGATGCGGGGCTGCCTTTGTGCAAGGTTACGGGGAAGTTGTGTGTACCTTGAGCGGCACGAGAGGTTAGAAAGATGTGGTGTGTTTCTGAGCTCCCTTTCTCCATGTCTCTTGGCACGTCGCAATGGTGTTGGAGGGCATGAGAGCTTCGAGCGCAGGTGTGTGGTGCCGAGCTCTGGGTGTCCGCAGCTCTGGGGAAGTTGTAGGTCCCTGTGCAGACCGTGAGAGGTGCCGCGTGGTGCAGAGCTGACCCGTTGCCCATGACGGTGTGGAAGGTGGAGCTGACAGGAAGAGCACGGGAGGTTGGAGATAGCCTGGTTGTAGTGGAGCTGCTGGTCTCCATGACTCTGCAATCCTTTCTTGTGCCTGCGAAGAAGAGACTTTGCTGGAGAACAGGTTGGAGTTGCGCAGCTCCCTGTGTCCATGCCTAGGGGTCCCTTGAATCTGACAGGCGCCCTTCAGAGGCGGCAGCATTCTGCCTCGTGTTTGTGACCCGACCAGATGGGTTTGCAGGTCCCTGGGAGGCCCTGGAGAGCTTCTCGAGCTGCCTTTTGGGAATCTCTCTCTATGCAACGCTTTGGGCATGGTGCTGCTTGAGATGGGAACATGCATAATTACCGAGTGCTTGGGTGGCATGGAGCGCCGTGTCCTGAGCCGTGGGGACCTTCCAGCTGCCAGGGAATAAAGGAGAGGTTAGAGAGAGAATGTGTGGTGGGAAGCCTTTGGAACCTTCCAGCCAACCTCCACACGGGGAGGGGCTTCAATCTGCGGTGTTTTTCCGAGATCCCTTTGCCGGTAGCAGTTGCGCCGTTGTGGTGGCCTGGGAGATAACGACAGGTTTGATAGGAGGCTTGTTGGTGCCTTGTCTGGGTGTGACACAGGGATAGGCAAGTGGAAGGGACCTGTGCTTACCATGAGAGACCCGAGTGCAAGATGCTGGGTGGTTGGCCGCCCCTCTTTTCCACGCCCGCGGAGTCCCTTTTTGTGCCTGTCAAGAGGAGGACGTGTTAGAGAAGTGGCAGGAGTTGCGGGGCGCCCTGTGTTGATGCTTTTGGGAAGCTTGCACCAGACAGGGAGGCGCTGAGAAGTGGCAGCGAGTCGGCCTTGTGTCTGTGTCCTCACCATGTGGATTTGCAGCTCCCTGAGAAGACGTTGACAGGTTGTGGATCTTGCTTGTGCGAGGCTCCCTTTGCCCAGGGCTTTGGGCATTGTCCTGTTGCCGCTAGTTGGGGAATGGCTGCTTGGCGTGGAGCGCTCTCTGTGCACAGGCAGTGGGACCTTGAAGTTGCTGCGGGAGAGGAAATGGGAGGTTAGAGAGGTGGTCAGTGGTTGAGAGCTCCCTTTCTCCACAGCTGCTGGTCAATGTAAGCTGCTGATCTGCCTGTTTGGTATGTTGCGGCCCCTTTCATACTGTCTTGGCCTGGGGATGTCATACAGAGATTCAGCCAATGAGAGGGAGCCGCCCACTGTGACGTCACTTTTTTCAGGAGGAAATGGCGGAAGTAAGGACAAGGTGGGAGTGAAGGTCGTGGGAATAGGAAGGAATGTAGCAAGGCCTGAATGCAGGAGGGCAGGGAGAGGGGAGAGAGGGGAGAGAGGGAAGAAAGGAGGGTGACTCGGGAGGTTTGGGAAGTAAAGGAGGAGGGAGGGAGAGGAAGGACAGTAGAGAATCTAAGTCATACTCCTGCTCTAAGGAACTTGCTGAGGCAGGGGGGATGGATCTGATGATCTCTTGAGGTCCCTTCCAACCGCTACAGTTCTGTGCTTCTGTTATTGTAGCATAGACAAAACATCAATTTATAGATTTTTTTTTTTTTCAGGATTTTTATCCTGTCATCTCACTTTCTTTTGCCTCGAAATTGCTTTCAGTGTGTGCCACATGCTGAAGAATCAAAACCAACAGAAGCAACAGAATCACAGAATGATTGAGGGAGGAAAGGACCTCTGAAGGTCATCTGGTCCAACTCTCTTCTCAGGTGGGGACACCTAGAGCAGATTGCCCAGGAACATTTCCTGAGTGCTTTTGAATATGTCCGGAGAGGGAGACATCCCAGTTATATCATACATTTTGTATCAGGAATGGAATTAATACTGATTCACAAAATTTATGAAGGAGAGAGACAATTCTCTTTTCATAGGTTTTCTCTGCTGATTTAATTTTAATTTGAAGATTAATGTTGCTTAAAATATTTTGATTTTATTATTGAATGATGAGAGTTAACTTCAAAATATACAGATCTCTCAGTTTACGTGTGTCCAAATGATCCTTTAATACCTTTATTTATTCCTCCTACACACCTCGGAATGCAATTTCTAGGTATATTGTCATTCTCATCATGGAGTATTTCATCAGATTTCCAGCTGCAGGCATACCACAGGTATTTACATAGACTTGCTTTAAGTTACTTTAGCATTTGCAAATATACGCAACAATTTTGTATTGCATAACAAATGCATCATGGCGTCTGTTTTTCTTACAATTTCTCTGTGCAGTCCCAGTTATGTAGCTGACAGAGTTACCTATAAAACTCCATGTTATTAGGAGGTGACATGTATTGCTTTCTTGCTGATCTGTGACACCAACCAGAAAGGGCTGTATAGTGATTTATCCATTCCACTTTGCTGAGCTCGGCTAATAAGATACTCAGGCCCCCTTACTGCTGCCAGTTATTTCTATTTTTTAAATTTCTGGATATGTTGTTATCTCCCCAAAAGAAATGCAAGTGCAGATCAGATTTAGAAATACAAGATTTAAAATTCTCTCTCTTTTCTTCCTTCACAAAATTCCATGTTTCAATAAGTAGTCTTTTTTTTTTTTTTTCATAATACATAGATATGGATTAGACTGTTAGCCTCTAGTAATATCCAAACTCAAAAAGTCTTCATTGTCTTCTTAAATCTTAGGAAAATACTCTCTTTTAAGAATGTAAAACCTCATAGCTATCATTAACTTTTCATGGACTCATTTGTCCACTCTACCATTGTTAAATCCTGTCATGTTAACTAATGGGGTATTTATTGTTATGATATACACTAGATGAGGACTGTTTTAGGTATGAAACCTGTCTACTACTATTCCCACGCTGTTTCTAAGGCAACTAGAGCATATGAACTGGACTTCTTTTGGTGAAATTATACTGGAAGATGTGTTCCAGGTGTATGCTATTTTGGTAGCTATCTTCAGTCGTTAGAACAGCACCGCTCTCACAAAGTAAAATCCCTAAAATATTAACAGACCTCACTTTGATTTATTTAAGTGTACAGGCCTCTTTCTATTGAGCCACTTCTTGTTAGTTGTGGAATAATCTAATCCTTTTATCCTTTGGATGAGAGGGAAGGAGGGAGGAAAGGAGGGAGGGAGGATGTAGACTGCTCATAGCAATTATAGATGAGCTGTTTATCTCCATGCTAATTATGATAGTTTTGGGAACCATCATTCATATAAAATCTGTTTTCTTTTTTTCTCTTTTTTCTCTTTTTTTTTCCTCTTTTTTATGACACAGCAATAAAATGTTCTTATCTGTTTTCCATTTCTAAGTTTGGGCTCATCCTTTCCAACATCATAAATATGTGGGAATTAATCAAATGAGCTTGTAATATGCTTTGAAGCACAGACTTCTGTTCTGGGCTCTGGTCTTGAAGTATGTGGCATGGTAAATTTTTTATTCCTTTGGAATTTGTAGCATTCAAAAGTGACTTTGAGCTGTTTGTACAGCTTTTGATCCTGGGATCACTCTGCAGTGATCCATCTTCTTTGCATGACTTATAACCTGCCTGATCCCAGGGTTGTTGGGATACAGACCACTTACCCATGACGTTGATCTGAAAAGGAATGAGCCAGAATCATGTGCAGTCACACTATGTTGGAGTTATGTTTCTTTACCTGTCTCAGTGGATTTGGGGGTAACTAGCTACATGGTGAAGCAGCAGTGAAAAATTGCCTAATAAGGAGCATCAGTAGTCTTTGGTCGTTATTAAAAGCAAAGACTTTTGATAACAACAAAATTCTGGTTGCTAACAAGAGCATATAACTACCTAACACATATTCCAGATACTTATAAGTAATGGATATATTTACAAGGGCTGCTTTTTGAATTATGATATGAAATTATAGTAGTGGAGGATATTGATACTGCTAGTAATATTGCATAATTAGAGCAGAAAAAATAGGTATGTTAATCAGATATAGATTACCACTGATATAGGTTGGCAAAAAAAGGCTTAATTGTCATTTCCAGAGGCGCATCTATTCTTCATTCATTAAAAAAAATGTGCAGAAAGAGAACTGCATGTTGCATTTGAATCTTAAGAAGCTGAAATATCTGGAAGACAAATTTAAAAGCTGTGGATATATAAAAAAGTACATATCGGAATGAATTAAGGTCTAAAACATGAAGCATAACATCCACTAGTTCTAACACTTCTCTTTTCTTACCCTGTACTTTCTTCAGGGAATACATCCAAATCAAGGAAGAATTTGATCCTCTGAATTGCAGTAAGTATTATCCTATTCCTCCTAGAAGCCAAACTGAATTTTATAGTAAGGATATTTAACACAGATTTGTAAGTACATCTGTAGGAATTTTCTTCTGAGACTTCTTAAAATTGGTAGTGTATTTCATTCTCAAATTACAAACATCATTTTTGGTTAATTAAGGTTAAATTACATCAATTATAAAACATTATGGATGCAAAATGAAACTCCAAGTGCATTAATCATTAAAATTATAAAAATTCAAATAAAAAGCTTTATTATTAATGCTAACTTTTCCTAAACATTGGTAAAAATATGGTGTCAATTCTCATATTAGTATTGAGAACTAAAAATTGTGGTAATTTCTCGAACAACTATGAAACCACCATCTATCCATCTAAATGCTTGTAAAACTGACTCAAAACTGACAGAAGCAAAGTGTCTTCTATACACAAAACAAAATTCTGTTAATATGCCTCACATGGAAAACATTTAATATTTTTCTGACTTGAAAAATTGTTTGGGATTTTGACAGGTACTATTTATTTTCATTCTCCTTTATAACAGTTCTTAGAGTAGCTAGAGTTTCAAGAAATACTGGAAACTGAGATACTGAAAAACAAGTCAGTTAAGAATCTCAGATTTAGATATTCCAAGAAAAGTGGTCTGTACTCACAAATTCTTGCCTTTGTGAATTTCTTCTTAGCCAAACACTAGAACTAACAGAGGTGAAGGATTATCCTGTTATTGGTCTTCTAAGCCAAACAAATTAAGATGTTCTTCAAAAGCTGAATTCACCAGCTTCAAATTATACGCTGAAAACCGTCATTACTTAGAAGATACATCAGCTGCTGGCCCTGGCAAGATTAAATAAATAATAGATTTTCAAGGCTGAACTCTTTAAATTATAATTGCTTCTGGAAAGGACAATTCCTGGCATCTTGTAAGTGATAAAGAGAATTAAGGATCCACGTAAGGTTTTTGTCAAGGAAATTAAAGTATTTTATTATGTGTTGAAAAGTTTGAATTACACATTACAACGTATGTGAGGGACTTTCTTTTGCTGAAGAGTTGAATGCCAGTTTAATACAGAACAAAACGTAACTCTTACCATTCACTATCACAATTTAGAATGGTTACAGGATATCTGGATTGAGAATTTCTTGTCAACTGTTAGAGTGCTAAAGCAAAACTTCATTGTGAGACACTGGAAGCAGAGTACCATATCCATGGCATCATGAAATGCAACTTTAAATGCTTTCAGTTGTGTTATTTATTTTTTCATATTTTCATGGCTTTGAATAGCGTACTAAGAGTAAAGAATTTCATAGCAAATATGTCTGAGTGAGAAATTCATATCTTCCACATATCAGCAATTTGGTAGGAAATGCCAATACTTCTTCATGTCCTATTTAATAAGGGATAATAATTTAATAAGGAATTGGGTCTCCTGCTCCTAACTTGTGAAGATTCAGAATGGTAACTACTAGAAATTTTGAAATAAGGAAATGTGAGGAAGCTTTGAGCTGTGGACCCCAGACAGCTAAGGGAAATGCTGAAGCTTGTTAAGGTTCCAATTCTTCTGAAGAACTGGTGAGACATACCACTCATTAGAAAGAAAAAAAAAATGAAGTGATGAGTCTAGTGAGAGAAAAAAAAAAAGAAAAAAGAAAAAAAAAAAGAGCAATTGAACCTCACGAGAGAAGTCTATCATAAAAGATGAAGGAATCTATTTCTCTATACAAACACAAGATGAAAAGAAAGAAAAAAAATAAGGGATCTGTGGGACTATTTTCAATAAATTTCTCAAGATCAAGTTTTCCTTGTCTGTTGGAGGTTTATCTTAAATTTTGGACTACAGGAGAATTTAAATTCTGATAGTTATTCCTATGTTTGGTTTTATGCACGACTGTAGTTGAAACATTTGTAATAATTTTGAGTAAACTGTATTATGGTTTGAAGAGAAAAAATAATGTCGATAATTACAGAATCTGAATTATCTGAGATATCTTAAGTGTTGAAATTAGCTTGCAATATGTAAAGACAAATATGATATGAAAGTGCTATCTGTAATTCATGAAACTGACTAAATAAGGGTATTTCTTCAGGTTTGTAACACCAGAAGGGAGTTCCAGGAAAATTTGATAGCTTATTGTAAATGAAAGTTTACTGCTAGCTTACACTTCATTGCATGCTTTCCAGGAACACATGTGGCATTCCAGAAGCATATGTAGAAGGTGTGAGGTGTTTTGGAAACTATGGATTTACACAAAATTCAGTACATTGTCTGATATTTGAAAAGTACATTTTCAAATTAAATTCAGTATTTAGTGAAACAGACAACAGTTGAAAAGGCCGGAAATTTATGAGCTCTGCTCTTTTTGTGACCTGATTCTTCTGTGTTTTACTTCAGGAAAACTATTAGCTAATAAGTGTCCTTTGATTTCTCTTTCTAATTTCTTTTCTTTTTCTGTGAGCAGAGCTCCGCAGCTGCCCCATGTCAGATCAGAGCCAGTTCCAGCCAGCTCCTAAAGGGACCCACTGCCAGTGAGGAACATTGGTTGGGCCTTTGGGAGAGCACATTTAAGAAGGTAAACTGATGCGCAACAGCAGCTGGGAGAGAGGAGTGAGAAGCAGCCCTGCAGACATCAAGGTCAGCGCAGAAGGAGGGTAGAAGGTGCTCCAGGCACGGAGCAGAAGTTCTCCTGCAGCCCAGGGAGAGGAGCCCATGCAGGAGCAGGGGATCTGGGAGGAACTACTGCCCTTGTTGGAGCAGTTTGGTCCTGACAGATGGACCCTACGGTATGGATTTATGTTGGAGCAGTTCTTAAAGAGCCTGTGGGAAGCCCAAATAGGATCAGTTTGTGAAGGACACCATACTGTGGGAGGGACCCCACATGGAGCAAGGGCAGAGAGGGACTGTGAAGGAGCAGCAGAGATGAAGACGTTGGATGAGGGGGGGAAGGTGCTTATACTTTGCTTTTACTTTCTCACTGTTCTAGTCTGCTAGTGATAGGCAATAAATTATATTAAGCTCCTTATGCTGAGTCTGCTTGGCCTGTAACAATAACTGGTGAGTGATCTCCCTGTCCTTATCTCAACCATTGAGCCCTTTCCATTGTATTTTTTCCCAATTTTCCATTGATGAGGGGGAGTCAGAGGGCAGTCATAGAGTTCAGCTGCCCATCAAGGTAAAACCACCACATTACTTGCTTCTTGTCATTTTTCTGACAAGTGACAAAAAATGAAAGAAAATGGTGAAGGAGAATGGCTGGATATTTTAATAAATTGAAAAATTAGAATAAACAGCATTTCCCATCATAAAAAGTATATTACATCACAACTATTCTGATTTTAAAGTTGGGTGATATAACTGCAAGATTATTTCTTCACTGGATGGTTTCTCCATCCTATAGAAAGTCTAGTGTTAGAGGCTGAAACCATCTATTTTGACACAAAGACCCAACAAGAATTAGAGGAACAACGATAGGCAGATTACTCTGGAATGTTAAGGAGACAATTTCAGGGCAGGGAAAGTGGGGGCAGGGAGAGGGATCAAAATGCCTCTGACAGGACAAGAGGCAATGGGCACAAATTGTCACGCAGGATGATTGTGATATATGTTCATCTGCTTTGTGTCAATAGAGAGCAGTTCTGTCTGTCTCTGGGTCCTGCACTGGCAATTTAATTCTTCCACAGATGTGGTTTCTTCCCTTTCCTCCCAGTGTCCCAGTCTCCCCCTCATTATAGTCAATTTATCAAATCTTCAGAAATATTCCTCAAAACTATGAACCTATTTGCTTTTGTTATTCTGAACTCTTATTCCTAACAGTTACAGCCTTTTTGCCACCTTTGTGGTTGATTTAGCACTGCTAAAGATGTGACTGCAGTATCCCTGTGAATGGCCTGTGAGGAATGTTTTAACAACTCGTGAAGTGTCAATAGAGAGCTATTTGTATTTGTATGTTCTTTCTCTGAAGTCTCTGATGTCTGGGGGTTTCAGAACAACTGCTAACGACTAGTAACTGTTATGGCTTCTGAATGGGACACTATGCAAGCCCCTGATATCTGGCCAGGAGATTAAGGAGAAGAAAGAAAGAAGCTGAAGGACGGCTAGAAGACAAAACTTGCAGGGGATGCTGTGTAAGCTTTTGACATGTTGCCAAGGAGTACAAAGGGGAAGGACAAGAAAAAAAAACTGAGAGGAAGACTATAGGAGCCTTCAGCATGAAAGACCCCCAGAGACCTCCCGGGGGACCACCGGAGACTGATGCGCATGCTCCAGTAGGAGGGTTTGGATCCCGGAAGCTAATTATAATAACCCGTTTTTTTTTAGAGGTAGTAATGAATATGTATTAGCCTAGGAGCATAAAAATCAGCTACTTGATGTAACTGGTGTGCGTCTAGGTGGAGCAGAGACTCCAGACGCACCCAGCGCTGTTTGCTTACCTCTATTCTTTTAATAAATCATAAACTTTGATTATAACCCTATGTTGGGACTGAGCATTTTATAACAATGATCCATCTGAAAACACCTTTGATGTGAGGGTGGTCGAACAAGCTGTACAGAGAGACTGTAATGTCTCCATCCATGGAGGTATTCAACATTTGTCTATCCATAGCCCTGAGCAACCCATTGTAGCTGATGAGTTGGACTATATGATCTTAAGAGGTCCTGGCTAACATTATCCAGTTCTATGATTCTGTTTGGGAGAAATTTGGGGAGCTGTCTTTTAACAGGAAGGATTCTCTGGTTTCTGAATAAAACCACAATATTAAATTTTCCTTAAAGCTATGTGACAAAACTTATTCTTCTATGGAAGGTTGACGTTCAAGCTGACAGAAAGAAGGAATACTTGTTGCATACTGCAGTTGTAGTGGGGCTGAAAAGAGTATGAAAAAATAAAATGAGGAATGAAAGGGGAACTTTGCTGTGAGAAGTTTTTCAACTGGGTAATGCGTGAGGGGATCCCTGTATAACGCTCAAGCTTCAATTTAAAGCTAGGGTTGGGCTGAGGAAAAAAGAAAGGCTATAGCTATAGATGGAGTGGGGCAGGAAAAAGGTTGTAAAAGGAAAGACACACCTTTTTCTGTGGCCTTGTTCCAGCCCTGTAGCTGCCGTGGCAAGGCAGGAGAGCGAGCAGAGATGGGGCTTGTGGTGCAGCTCCTGTGCTCGGCGCCTTTGGGACTTCCATCTGCAAGGTAGGGCAAGATGGGTTAGAGAGGAGGCGAGAGGTGCGGGGCTGCCTTTGTGCAAGGTTACGGGGAAGTTGTGTGTACCTTGAGTGGCACGAGAGGTTAGAAAGATGTGGTGTGTTTCTGAGCTCCCTTTCTCCATGTCTCTTGGCACGTCGCCATGGTGTTGGAGGGCATGAGAGCTTCGAGCGCAGGTGTGTGGTGCCGAGCTCTGGGTGTCCGCAGCTCTGGGGAAGTTGTTGGTCCTTGTGCAGACCGTGAGAGGTGCCGCGTGGTGCAGAGCTGACCCGTTGCCCATGACGGTGTGGAAGGTGGAGCTGACAGGAAGAGCACGGGAGGTTGGAGATAGCCTGGTTGTAGTGGAGCTGCTGGTCTCCATGACTCTGCAATCCTTTCTTGTGCCTGCGAAGAAGAGACTTTGCTTGAGAACAGGTTGGAGTTGCGCAGCTCCCTGTGTCCATGCCTAGGGGTCCCTTGAATCTGACAGGCGCCCTTCAGAGGCGGCAGCATTCTGCCTCGTGTTTGTGACCTGACCAGATGGGTTTGCAGGTCCCTGGGAGGCCCTGGAGAGCATCTCGAGCTGCCTTTTGGGAATCTCTCTCTGTGCAACGCTTTGGGCATGGTGCTGCTTGAGGTGGGAACATGCATAATTACCGAGTGCTTGGGTGGCATGGAGCGCCGTGTCCTGAGCCGTGGGGACCTTCCAGCTGCCAGGGAATAAAGGAGAGGTTAGAGAGAGAATGTGTGGTGGGAAGCCTTTGGAACCTTCCAGCCAACTTCCACACGGGGAGGGGCTTCAATCTGCGGTGTTTTTCCGAGATCCCTTTGCCGGTAGCAGTTGCGCCGTTGTGGTGGCCTAGGAGAGAACGACAGGTTTGACAGGAGTCTTGTTGGTGCCTTGTCTGGGTGTGACACAAGGATAGGCAAGTGGAAGGGGCCTGTGCTTACCATGAAAGACCCGAGTGCAAGATGCTGGGTGGTTGGCCGCCCCTCTTTTCCACGCCCGCGGAGTCCCTTTTTGTGCCTGTCAAGAGGAGGACGTGTTAGAGAAGTGGCAGGAGTTGCGGAGCGCCCTGTGTTGATGCTTGTGGGAAGCTTGCACCAGACAGGGAGGCGCTGAGAAGTGGCAGCGAGTCGGCCTTGTGTCTGTGTCCTCACCATGTGGATTTGCAGCTCCCTGAGAAGACGTTGACAGGTTGTGGATCTTGCTTGTGCGAGGCTCCCTTTGCCCAGGGCTTTGGGCATTGTCCTGTTGCCACTGGTTGCGGAATGGTTGCGTGGTGTGGAGCGCTCTCTGTGCACAGGCAGTGGGACCTTGAAGTTACTGCGGGAGAGGAAATGGGAGGTTAGAGAGGTGGTCGGTGGTTGAGATCTCCCTTTGTCCACAGCTGGTGGTGTCAGCTGCAAGGGAGCTCCTAAGAGATACCCTTGAAGGTGGGTGGGGTGGACTTACCTTTTTCTGTTGCCTTGTTCCAGCCCTGTAGCTGCCGTGGCAAGGCAGGAGAGCGAGCAGGGATGGGGCTTGTGGTGCAGCTCCTGTGCTCGGCGCCTTTGGGACTTCCATCTGCAAGGTAGGGCAAGATGGGTTAGAGAGGAGGCGAGAGGTGTGGGGCTGCCTTTGTGCAAGGTTACGGGGAAGTTGTGTGTACCTTGAGTGGCACGAGAGGTTAGAAAGATGTGGTGTGTTTCTGAGCTCCCTTTCTCCATGTCTCTTGGCACGTCGCCATGGTGTTGGAGGGCATGAGAGCTTCGAGCGCAGGTGTGTAGTGCCGAGCTCTGGGTGTCCGCAGCTCTGGGGAAGTTGTAGGTCCTTGTGCAGACCGTGAGAGGTGCCGCGTGGTGCAGAGCTGACCCGTTGCCCATGACGGTGTGGAAGGTGGAGCTGACAGGAAGAGCACGGGAGGTTGGAGATAGCCTGGTTGTTGTGGAGCTGCTGGTCTCCATGACTCTGCAATCCTTTCTTGTGCCTGCGAAGAAGAGACTTTGCTGGAGAACAGGTTGGAGTTGCGCAGCTCCCTGTGTCAATGCCTAGGGGTGCCTTGAATCTGACAGGCGCCCTTCAGAGGCGGCAGCATTCTGCCTCGTGTTTGTGACCTGACCAGATGGGTTTGCAGGTCCCTGGGAGGCCCTGGAGAGCATCTCGAGCTGCCTTTTGGGAATCTCTCTCTGTGCAACGCTTTGGGCATGGTGCTGCTTGAGGTGGGAACATGCATAATTACCGAGTGCTTGGGTGGCATGGAGCGCCGTGTCCTGAGCCGTGGGGACCTTCCAGCTGCCAGGGAATAAAGGAGAGGTTAGAGAGAGAATGTGTGGTGGGAAGCCTTTGGAACCTTCCAGCCAACTTCCACACGAGGAGGG
This sequence comes from Anas acuta, assembly GCF_963932015.1. Lineage (NCBI taxonomy): Eukaryota > Metazoa > Chordata > Aves > Anseriformes > Anatidae > Anas > Anas acuta. The sequence continues at coordinate 153,581,370 of NC_088979.1, forward strand.
GCATCAATCTGCGGTGTTTTTCCGAGATCCCTTTGCCGGTAGCAGTTGCGCCGTTGTGGTGGCCTAGGAGAGAACGACAGGTTTGACAGGAGTCTTGTTGGTGCCTTGTCTGGGTGTGACACAGGGATAGGCAAGTGGAAGGGGCCTGTGCTTACCATGAAAGACCCGAGTGCAAGATGCTGGGTGGTTGGCCGCCCCTCTTTTCCACGCCCGCGGAGTCCCTTTTTGTGCCTGTCAAGAGGAGGACGTGTTAGAGAAGTGGCAGGAGTTGCGGGGCGCCCTGTGTTGATGCTTGTGGGAAGCTTGCACCAGACAGGGAGGCGCTGAGAAGTGGCAGCGAGTCGGCCTTGTGTCTGTGTCCTCACCATGTGGATTTGCAGCTCCCTGAGAAGACGTTGACAGGTTGTGGATCTTGCTTGTGCGAGGCTCCCTTTGCCCAGGGCTTTGGGCATTGTCCTGTTGCCGCTGGTTGCGGAATGGCTGGGTAGCGTGGAGCGCTCTCTGTGCACAGGCAGTGGGACCTTGAAGTTGCTCCGGGAGAGGAAAAGGGAGGGTAGAGAGGTGGTCAGTGGTTGAGAGCTCCCTTTCTACACAGCTGGTGGTGTCAGCTGCAAGGGAGCTCCTAAGAGATACCCTTGAAGGTGGATGGGGTGGACTCACCTTTTTCTGTGGCCTTGTTCCAGCCCTGTAGCTACCGTGGCAAGGCAGGAGAGCGAGCAGGGATGGGGCTTGTGGTGCAGCTCCTGTGCTCGGCGCCTTTGGGACTTCCATCTGCAAGGTAGGGCAAGATGGGTTAGAGAGGAGGCGAGAGGTGCGGGGCTGCCTTTGTGCAAGGTTACGGGGAAGTTGTGTGTACCTTGAGTGGCACGAGAGGTTAGAAAGATGTGGTGTGTTTCTGAGCTCCCTTTCTCCATGTCTCTTGGCACGTCGCAATGGTGTTGGAGGGCATGAGAGCTTCGAGCGCAGGTGTGTAGTGCCGAGCTCTGGGTGTCCGCAGCTCTGGGGAAGTTGTAGGTCCTTGTGCAGACCGTGAGAGGTGCCGCGTGGTGCAGAGCTGACCCGTTGCCCATGACGGTGTGGAAGGTGGAGCTGACAGGAAGAGCACGGGAGGTTGGAGATAGCCTGGTTGTTGTGGAGCTGCTGGTCTCCATGAGTCTGCAATCCTTTCTTGTGCCTGCGAAGAAGAGACTTTGCTGGAGAACAGGTTGGAGTTGCGCAGCTCCCTGTGTCAATGCCTAGGGGTGCCTTGAATCTGACAGGCGCCCTTCAGAGGCGGCAGCATTCTGCCTCGTGTTTGTGACCTGACCAGATGGGTTTGCAGGTCCCTGGGAGGCCCTGGAGAGCTTCTCGAGCTGCCTTTTGGGAATCTCTCTCTGTGCAACGCTTTGGGCATGGTGCTGCTTGAGGTGGAAACATGCATAATTACCGAGTGCTTGGGTGGCATGGAGCGCCGTGTCCTGAGCCGTGGGGACCTTCCAGCTGCCAGGGAATAAAGGAGAGGTTAGAGAGAGAATGTGTGGTGGGAAGCCTTTGGAACCTTCCAGCCAACTTCCACACGGGGAGGGGCTTCAATCTGCGGTGTTTTTCCGAGATCCCTTTGCCGGTAGCAGTTGCGCCGTTGTGGTGGCCTAGGAGAGAACGACAGGTTTGATAGGAGGCTTGTTGGTGCCTTGTCTGGGTGTGACACAGGGATAGGCAAGTGGAAGGGGCCTGTGCTTACCATGAAAGACCCGAGTGCAAGATGCTGGGTGGTTGGCCGCCCCCGTTTTCCACGCCCGCGGAGTCCCTTTTTGTGCCTGTCAAGAGGAGGACGTGTTAGAGAAGTGGCAGGAGTTGTGGAACACCCTGTGTTGATGCTTGTGGGAAGCTTGCACCAGACAGGGAGGCGCTGAGAAGTGGCAGCGAGTCGGCCTTGTGTCTGTGTCCTCACCATGTGGATTTGCAGCTCCCTGAGAAGACGTTGACAGGTTGTGGATCTTGCTTGTGCGAGGCTCCCTTTGCCCAGGGCTTTGGGCATTGTCCTGTTGCCGCTGGTTGCGGAATGGCTGGGTAGCGTGGAGCGCTCTCTGTGCACAGGCAGTGGGACCTTGAAGTTGCTCCGGGAGAGGAAAAGGGAGGGTAGAGAGGTGGTCAGTGGTTGAGAGCTCCCTTTCTACACAGCTGGTGGTGTCAGCTGCAAGGGAGCTCCTAAGAGATACCCTTGAAGGTGGATGGGGTGGACTCACCTTTTTCTGTGGCCTTGTTCCAGCCCTGTAGCTACCGTGGCAAGGCAGGAGAGCGAGCAGGGATGGGGCTTGTGGTGCAGCTCCTGTGCTCGGCGCCTTTGGGACTTCCATCTGCAAGGTAGGGCAAGATGGGTTAGAGAGGAGGCGAGAGGTGCGGGGCTGCCTTTGTGCAAGGTTACGGGGAAGTTGTGTGTACCTTGAGTGGCACGAGAGGTTAGAAAGATGTGGTTTGTTTCTGAGCTCCCTTTCTCCATGTCTCTTGGCACGTCGCAATGGTGTTGGAGGGCATGAGAGCTTCGAGCGCAGGTGTGTAGTGCCGAGCTCTGGGTGTCCGCAGCTCTGGGGAAGTTGTAGGTCCTTGTGCAGACCGTGAGAGGTGCCACGTGGTGCAGAGCTGACCCGTTGCCCATGAAGGTGTGGAAGGTGGAGCTGACAGGAAGAGCACGGGAGGTTGGAGATAGCCTGGTTGTTGTGGAGCTCCTGGTCTCCATGACTCTGCAATCCTTTCTTGTGCCTGCGAAGAAGAGACTTTGCTTGAGAACAGGTTGGAGTTGCGCAGCTCCCTGTGTCCATGCCTAGGGGTCCCTTGAATCTGACAGGCGCCCTTCAGAGGCGGCAGCATTCTGCCTCGTGTTTGTGACCTGACCAGATGGGTTTGCAGGTCCCTGGGAGGCCCTGGAGAGCTTCTCGAGCTGCCTTTCGGGAATCTCTCTCTGTGCAACGCTTTGGGCATGGTGCTGCTTGAGGTGGGAACATGCATAATTACCGAGTGCTTGGGTGGCATGGAGCGCCGTGTCCTGAGCCGTGGGGACCTTCCAGCTGCCAGGGAATAAAGGAGAGGTTAGAGAGAGAATGTGTGGTGGGAAGCCTTTGGAACCTTCCAGCCAACTTCCACACGGGGAGGGGCATCAATCTGCGGTGTTTTTCCGAGATCCCTTTGCCGGTAGCAGTTGCGCCGTTGTGGTGGCCTAGGAGAGAACGACAGGTTTGACAGGAGTCTTGTTGGTGCCTTGTCTGGGTGTGACACAGGGATAGGCAAGTGGAAGGGGCCTGTGCTTACCATGAAAGACCCGAGTGCAAGATGCTGGGTGGTTGGCCGCCCCCGTTTTCCACGCCCGCGGAGTCCCTTTTTGTGCCTGTCAAGAGGAGGACGTGTTAGAGAAGTGGCAGGAGTTGCGGAGCGCCCTGTGTTGATGCTTTTGGGAAGCTTGCACCAGACAGGGAGGCGCTGAGAAGTGGCAGCGAGTCGGCCTTGTGTCTGTGTCCTCACCATGTGGATTTGCAGCTCCCTGAGAAGACGTTGACAGGTTGTGGATCTTGCTTGTGCGAGGCTCTCTTTGCCCAGGGCTTTGGGCATTGTCCTGTTGCCACTGGTTGCGGAATGGTTGCGTGGTGTGGAGCGCTCTCTGTGCACAGGCAGTGGGACCTTGAAGTTGCTGCGGGAGAGGAAATGGGAGGGTAGAGAGGTGGTCAGTGGTTGAGATCTCCCTTTGTCCACAGCTGGTGGTGTCAGCTGCAAGGGAGCCCCTAAGAGATACCCTTGAAGGTGGGTGGGGTGGACTTACCTTTTTCTGTGGCCTTGTTCCAGCCCTGTAGCTGCCGTGGCAAGGCAGGGGAGCGAGCAGGGATGGGGCTTGTGGTGCAGCTCCTGTGCTCGGCGCCTTTGGGACTTCCATCTGCAAGGTAGGGCAAGATGGGTTAGAGAGGAGGCGAGAGGTGCGGGGCTGCCTTTGTGCAAGGTTACGGGGAAGTTGTGTGTACCTTGAGTGGCACGAGAGGTTAGAAAGATGTGGTGTGTTTCTGAGCTCCCTTTCTCCATGTCTCTTGGCACGTCGCCATGGTGTTGGAGGGCATGAGAGCTTCGAGTGCAGGTGTGTAGTGCCGAGCTCTGGGTGTCCGCAGCTCTGGGGAAGTTGTAGGTCCTTGTGCAGACCGTGAGAGGTGCCGCGTGGTGCAGAGCTGACCCGTTGCCCATGACGGTGTGGAAGGTGGAGCTGACAGGAAGAGCACGGGAGGTTGGAGATAGCCTGGTTGTTGTGGAGCTCCTGGTCTCCATGACTCTGCAATCCTTTCTTGTGCCTGCGAAGAAGAGACTTTGCTTGAGAACAGGTTGGAGTTGCGCAGCTCCCTGTGTCCATGCCTAGGGGTCCCTTGAATCTGACAGGCGCCCTTCAGAGGCGGCAGCATTCTGCCTCGTGTTTGTGACCTGACCAGATGGGTTTGCAGGTCCCTGGGAGGCCCTGGAGAGCATCTCGAGCTGCCTTTTGGGAATCTCTCTCTGTGCAACGCTTTGGGCATGGTGCTGCTTGAGATGGGAACATGCATAATTACCGAGTGCTTGGGTGGCATGGAGCGCCGTGTCCTGAGCCGTGGGGACCTTCCAGCTGCCAGGGAATAAAGGAGAGGTTAGAGAGAGAATGTGTGGTGGGAAGCCTTTGGAACCTTCCAGCCAACTTCCACATGGGGAGGGGCTTCAATCTGCGGTGTTTTTCCGAGATCCCTTTGCCGGTAGCAGTTGCGCCGTTGTGGTGGCCTAGGAGAGAACGACAGGTTTGACAGGAGTCTTGTTGGTGCCTTGTCTGGGTGTGACACAGGGATAGGCAAGTGGAAGGGGCCTGTGCTTACCATGAAAGACCCGAGTGCAAGATGCTGGGTGGTTGGCCGCCCCCGTTTTCCACGCCCGCGGAGTCCCTTTTTGTGCCTGTCAAGAGGAGGACATGTTAGAGAAGTGGCAGGAGTTGCGGAGCACCCTGTGTTGATGCTTGTGGGAAGCTTGCACCAGACAGGGAGGCGCTGAGAAGTGGCAGCGAGTCGGCCTTGTGTCTGTGTCCTCACCATGTGGATTTGCAGCTCCCTGAGAAGACGTTGACAGGTTGTGGATCTTGCTTGTGCGATGCTCCCTTTGCCCAGGGCTTTGGGCATTGTCCTGTTGCCGCTGGTTGCGGAATGGCTGGGTAGCGTGGAGCGCTCTCTGTGCACAGGCAGTGGGACCTTGAAGTTGCTCCGGGAGAGGAAAAGGGAGGGTAGAGAGGTGGTCAGTGGTTGAGAGCTCCCTTTCTACACAGCTGGTGGTGTCAGCTGCAAGGGAGCTCCTAAGAGATACCCTTGAAGGTGGATGGGGTGGACTCACCTTTTTCTGTGGCCTTGTTCCAGCCCTGTAGCTGCCGTGGCAAGGCAGGAGAGCGAGCAGGGATGGGGCATGTGGTGCAGCTCCTGTGCTCGGCGCTTTTGGGACTTCCATCTGCAAGGTAGGGCAAGATGGGTTAGAGAGGAGGCGAGAGGTGCGGGGCTGCCTTTGTGCAAGGTTACGGGGAAGTTGTGTGTACCTTGAGTGGCACGAGAGGTTAGAAAGATGTGGTGTGTTTCTGAGCTCCCTTTCTCCATGTCTCTTGGCACGTCGCCATGGTGTTGGAGGGCATGAGAGCTTCGAGCGCAGGTGTGTAGTGCCGAGCTCTGGGTGTCCGCAGCTCTGGGGAAGTTGTAGGTTCTTGTGCAGACCGTGAGAGGTGCCGCGTGGTGCAGAGCTGACCCGTTGCCCATGACGGTGTGGAAGGTGGAGCTGACAGGAAGAGCACGGGAGGTTGGAGATAGCCTGGTTGTAGTGGAGCTGCTGGTCTCCATGACTCTGCAATCCTTTCTTGTGCCTGCGAAGAAGAGACTTTGCTGGAGAACAGGTTGGAGTTGAGCAGCTCCCTGTGTCCATGCCTAGGGGTGCCTTGAATCTGACAGGCGCCCTTCAGAGGCGGCAGCATTCTGCCTCGTGTTTGTGACCTGACCAGATGGGTTTGCAGGTCCCTGGGAGGCCCTGGAGAGCTTCTCGAGCTGCCTTTTGGGAATCTCTCTCTGTGCAACGCTTTGGGCATGGTGCTGCTTGAGATGGGAACATGCATAATTACCGAGTGCTTGGGTGGCATGGAGCGCCGTGTCCTGAGCCGTGGGGACCTTCCAGCTGCCAGGGAATAAAGGAGAGGTTAGAGAGAGAATGTGTGGTGGGAAGCCTTTGGAACCTTCCAGCCAACTTCCACACGGGGAGGGGCATCAATCTGCGGTGTTTTTCTGAGATCCCTTTGCCGGTAGCAGTTGCGCCGTTGTGGTGGCCTAGGAGAGAACGACAGGTTTGACAGGAGTCTTGTTGGTGCCTTGTCTGGGTGTGACACAGGGATAGGCAAGTGGAAGGGGCCTGTGCTTACCATGAGAGACCCGAGTACAAGATGCTGGGTGGTTGGCCGCCCCCGTTTTCCACGCCCGCGGAGTCCCTTTTTGTGCCTGTCAAGAGGAGGACGTGTTAGAGAAGTGGCAGGAGTTGCGGGGCGCCCTGTGTTGATGCTTGTGGGAAGCTTGCACCAGACAGGGAGGCGCTGAGAAGTGGCAGCGAGTCGGCCTTGTGTCTGTGTCCTCACCATGTGGATTTGCAGCTCCCTGAGAAGACGTTGACAGGTTGTGGATCTTGCTTGTGCGAGGCTCCCTTTGCCCAGGGCATTGTCCTGTTGCCGCTGGTTACGGAATGGCTGGGTAGCGTGGAGCGCTCTCTGTGCACAGGCAGTGGGACCTTGAAGTTGCTCCGGGAGAGGAAATGGGAGGGTAGGGAGGTGGTCAGTGATTGAGAGCTCCCTTTCTACACAGCTGGTGGTGTCAGCTGCAAGGGAGCTCCTAAGAGATACCCTTGAAGGTGGGTGGGGTGGACTCACATTTTTCTGTGGCCTTGTTCCAGCCCTGTAGCTACCGTGGCAAGGCAGGAGAGCGAGCAGGGATGGGGCATGTGGTGCAGCTCCTGTGCGCGGCGCCTTTGGGACTTCCATCTGCAAGGTAGGGCAAGATGGGTTAGAGAGGAGGCGAGAGGTGCGGGGCTGCCTTTGTGCAAGGTTACGGGGAAGTTGTGTGTACCTTGAGTGGCACGAGAGGTTAGAAAGATGTGGTGTGTTTCTGAGCTCCCTTTCTCCATGTCTCTTGGCATGTCGCAATGGTGTTGGAGGGCATGAGAGCTTCGAGCGCAGGTGTGTGGTGCCGAGCTCTGGGTGTCCGCAGCTCTGGGGAAGTTGTAGGTCCCTGTGCAGACCGTGAGAGGTGCCGCATGGTGCAGAGCTGACCCGTTGCCCATGACGGTGTGGAAGGTGGAGCTGACAGGAAGAGCACGGGAGGTTGGAGATAGCCTGGTTGTAGTGGAGCTGCTGGTCTCCATGAGTCTGCAATCCTTTCTTGTGCCTGCGAAGAAGAGACTTTGCTGGAGAACAGGTTGGAGTTGCGCAGCTCCTTGTGTCCATGCCTAGGGGTCCCTTGAATCTGACAGGCGCCCTTCAGAGGCGGCAGCATTCTGCCTCGTGTTTGTGACCCGACCAGATGGGTTTGCAGGTCCCTGGGAGGCCCTGGAGAGCTTCTCGAGCTGCCTTTTGGGAATCTCTCTCTGTGCAACGCTTTGGGCATGGTGCTGCTTGAGATGGGAACATGCATAATTACTGAGTGCTTGGGTGGCATGGAGCGCCGTGTCCTGAGCCGTGGGGACCTTCCAGCTGCCAGGGAATAAAGGAGAGGTTAGAGAGAGAATGTGTGGTGGGAAGCCTTTGGAACCTTCCAGCCAACTTCCACACGGGGAGGGGCTTCAATCTGCGGTGTTTTTCCGAGATCCCTTTGCCGGTAGCAGTTGCGCCGTTGTGGTGGCCTGGGAGAGAACGACAGTTTTGACAGGAGTCTTGTTGGTGCCTTGTCTGGGTGTGACACAGGGATAGGCAAGTGGAAGGGACCTGTGCTTACCATGAGAGACCCGAGTACAGGATGCTGGGTGGTTGGCCGCCCCTCTTTTCCACGCCCGCGGAGTCCCTTTTTGTGCCTGTCAAGAGGAGGACGTGTTAGAGAAGTGGCAGGAGTTGCGGGGCGCCCTGTGTTGATGCTTGTGGGAAGCTTGCACCAGACAGGGAGGCGCTGAGAAGTGGCAGCGAGTCGACCTTGTGTCTGTGTCCTCACCATGTGGATTTGCAGCTCCCTGAGAAGACGTTGACAGGTTGTGGATCTTGCTTGTGCGAGGCTCCCTTTGCCCAGGGCTTTGGGCATTGTCCTGTTGCCGCTGGTTGCGGAACGGCTAGGTAGCGTGGAGCGCTCTCTGTGCACAGGCAGTGGGACCTTGAAGTTACTGCGGGAGAGGAAATGGGAGGTTAGAGAGGTGGTCAGTGGTTGAGATCTCCCTTTGTCCACAGCTGGTGGTGTCAGCTGCAAGGGAGCCCCTAAGAGATACCCTTGAAGGTGGGTGGGGTGGACTCACCTTTTTCTGTGGCCTTGTTCCAGCCCTGTAGCTGCCGTGGCAAGGCAGGAGAGCGAGCAGGGATGGGGCATGTGGTGCAGCTCCTGTGCTCGGCGCCTTTGGGACTTCCATCTGCAAGGTAGGGCAAGATGGGTTAGAGAGGAGGCGAGAGGTGCGGGGCTGCCTTTGTGCAAGGTTACGGGGAAGTTGTGTGTACCTTGAGTGGCACGAGAGGTTAGAAAGATGTGGTGTGTTTCTGAGCTCCCTTTCTCCATGTCTCTTGGCACGTCACAATGGTGTTGGAGGGCATGAGAGCTTCGAGCGCAGGTGTGTGGTGCCGAGCTCTGGGTGTCCGCAGCTCTGGGGAAGTTGTAGGTCCTTGTGCAGACCGTGAGAGGTGCCGCGTGGTGCAGAGCTGACCCGTTGCCCATGACGGTGTGGAAGGTGGAGCTGACAGGAAGAGCACGGGAGGTTGGAGATAGCCTGGTTGTAGTGGAGCCTCTGGTCTCCATGACTCTGCAATCCTTTCTTGTGCCTGCGAAGAAGAGACTTTGCTGGAGAACAGGTTGGAGTTGCGCAGCTCCCTGTGTCCATGCCTAGGGGTCCCTTGAATCTGACAGGCGCCCTTCAGAGGCGGCAGCATTCTGCCTCGTGTTTGTGACCCGACCAGATGGGTTTGCAGGTCCCTGGGAGGCCCTGGAGAGCTTCTCGAGCTGCCTTTTGGGAATCTCTCTCTGTGCAACGCTTTGGGCATGGTGCTGCTTGAGATGGGAACATGCATAATTACCGAGTGCTTGGGTGGCATGGAGCGCCGTGTCCTGAGCCGTGGGGACCTTCCAGCTGCCAGGGAATAAAGGAGAGGTTAGAGAGAGAATGTGTGGTGGGAAGCCTTTGGAACCTTCCAGCCAACTTCCACACGGGGAGGGGCTTCAATCTGCGGTGTTTTTCCGAGATCCCTTTGCAGGTAGCAGTTGCGCCGTTGCGGTGGCCTAGGAGAGAACGACAGGTTTGACAGGAGTCTTGTTGGTGCCTTGTCTGGGTGCGACACAGGGATAGGCAAGTGGAAGGGACCTGTGCTTACCATGAGAGACCCGAGTACAAGATGCTGGGTGGTTGGCCGCCCCCGTTTTCCACGCCCGCGGAGTCCCTTTTTGTGCCTGTCAAGAGGAGGACGTGTTAGAGAAGTGGCAGGAGTTGCGGGGCGCCCTGTGTTGATGCTTTTGGGAAGCTTGCACCAGACATGGAGGCGCTGAGAAGTGGCAGCGAGTCGGCCTTGTGTCTGTGTCCTCACCATGTGGATTTGCAGCTCCCTGAGAAGACGTTGACAGGTTGTGGATCTTGCTTGTGCGAGGCTCCCTTTGCCCAGGGCATTGTCCTGTTGCCGCTGGTTACGGAATGGCTGGGTAGCGTGGAGCGCTCTCTGTGCACAGGCAGTGGGACCTTGAAGTTGCTCCGGGAGAGGAAATGGGAGGGTAGGGAGGTGGTCAGTGATTGAGAGCTCCCTTTCTACACAGCTGGTGGTGTCAGCTGCAAGGGAGCTCCTAAGAGATACCCTTGAAGGTGGGTGGGGTGGACTCACATTTTTCTGTGGCCTTGTTCCAGCCCTGTAGCTACCGTGGCAAGGCAGGAGAGCGAGCAGGGATGGGGCATGTGGTGCAGCTCCTGTGCGCGGCGCCTTTGGGACTTCCATCTGCAAGGTAGGGCAAGATGGGTTAGAGAGGAGGCGAGAGGTGCGGGGCTGCCTTTGTGCAAGGTTACGGGGAAGTTGTGTGTACCTTGAGTGGCACGAGAGGTTAGAAAGATGTGGTGTGTTTCTGAGCTCCCTTTCTCCATGTCTCTTGGCATGTCGCAATGGTGTTGGAGGGCATGAGAGCTTCGAGCGCAGGTGTGTGGTGCCGAGCTCTGGGTGTCCGCAGCTCTGGGGAAGTTGTAGGTCCCTGTGCAGACCGTGAGAGGTGCCGCATGGTGCAGAGCTGACCCGTTGCCCATGACGGTGTGGAAGGTGGAGCTGACAGGAAGAGCACGGGAGGTTGGAGATAGCCTGGTTGTAGTGGAGCTGCTGGTCTCCATGAGTCTGCAATCCTTTCTTGTGCCTGCGAAGAAGAGACTTTGCTGGAGAACAGGTTGGAGTTGCGCAGCTCCTTGTGTCCATGCCTAGGGGTCCCTTGAATCTGACAGGCGCCCTTCAGAGGCGGCAGCATTCTGCCTCGTGTTTGTGACCCGACCAGATGGGTTTGCAGGTCCCTGGGAGGCCCTGGAGAGCTTCTCGAGCTGCCTTTTGGGAATCTCTCTCTGTGCAACGCTTTGGGCATGGTGCTGCTTGAGATGGGAACATGCATAATTACTGAGTGCTTGGGTGGCATGGAGCGCCGTGTCCTGAGCCGTGGGGACCTTCCAGCTGCCAGGGAATAAAGGAGAGGTTAGAGAGAGAATGTGTGGTGGGAAGCCTTTGGAACCTTCCAGCCAACTTCCACACGGGGAGGGGCTTCAATCTGCGGTGTTTTTCCGAGATCCCTTTGCCGGTAGCAGTTGCGCCGTTGTGGTGGCCTGGGAGAGAACGACAGTTTTGACAGGAGTCTTGTTGGTGCCTTGTCTGGGTGTGACACAGGGATAGGCAAGTGGAAGGGACCTGTGCTTACCATGAGAGACCCGAGTACAGGATGCTGGGTGGTTGGCCGCCCCTCTTTTCCACGCCCGCGGAGTCCCTTTTTGTGCCTGTCAAGAGGAGGACGTGTTAGAGAAGTGGCAGGAGTTGCGGGGCGCCCTGTGTTGATGCTTGTGGGAAGCTTGCACCAGACATGGAGGCGCTGAGAAGTGGCAGCGAGTCGACCTTGTGTCTGTGTCCTCACCATGTGGATTTGCAGCTCCCTGAGAAGACGTTGACAGGTTGTGGATCTTGCTTGTGCGAGGCTCCCTTTGCCCAGGGCTTTGGGCATTGTCCTGTTGCCGCTGGTTGCGGAACGGCTAGGTAGCGTGGAGCGCTCTCTGTGCACAGGCAGTGGGACCTTGAAGTTACTGCGGGAGAGGAAATGGGAGGTTAGAGAGGTGGTCAGTGGTTGAGATCTCCCTTTGTCCACAGCTGGTGGTGTCAGCTGCAAGGGAGCCCCTAAGAGATACCCTTGAAGGTGGGTGGGGTGGACTCACCTTTTTCTGTGGCCTTGTTCCAGCCCTGTAGCTGCCGTGGCAAGGCAGGAGAGCGAGCAGGGATGGGGCATGTGGTGCAGCTCCTGTGCTCGGCGCCTTTGGGACTTCCATCTGCAAGGTAGGGCAAGATGGGTTAGAGAGGAGGCGAGAGGTGCGGGGCTGCCTTTGTGCAAGGTTACGGGGAAGTTGTGTGTACCTTGAGTGGCACGAGAGGTTAGAAAGATGTGGTGTGTTTCTGAGCTCCCTTTCTCCATGTCTCTTGGCACGTCACAATGGTGTTGGAGGGCATGAGAGCTTCGAGCGCAGGTGTGTGGTGCCGAGCTCTGGGTGTCCGCAGCTCTGGGGAAGTTGTAGGTCCTTGTGCAGACCGTGAGAGGTGCCGCGTGGTGCAGAGCTGACCCGTTGCCCATGACGGTGTGGAAGGTGGAGCTGACAGGAAGAGCACGGGAGGTTGGAGATAGCCTGGTTGTAGTGGAGCCTCTGGTCTCCATGACTCTGCAATCCTTTCTTGTGCCTGCGAAGAAGAGACTTTGCTGGAGAACAGGTTGGAGTTGCGCAGCTCCCTGTGTCCATGCCTAGGGGTCCCTTGAATCTGACAGGCGCCCTTCAGAGGCGGCAGCATTCTGCCTCGTGTTTGTGACCCGACCAGATGGGTTTGCAGGTCCCTGGGAGGCCCTGGAGAGCTTCTCGAGCTGCCTTTTGGGAATCTCTCTCTGTGCAACGCTTTGGGCATGGTGCTGCTTGAGATGGGAACATGCATAATTACCGAGTGCTTGGGTGGCATGGAGCGCCGTGTCCTGAGCCGTGGGGACCTTCCAGCTGCCAGGGAATAAAGGAGAGGTTAGAGAGAGAATGTGTGGTGGGAAGCCTTTGGAACCTTCCAGCCAACTTCCACACGGGGAGGGGCTTCAATCTGCGGTGTTTTTCCGAGATCCCTTTGCAGGTAGCAGTTGCGCCGTTGCGGTGGCCTAGGAGAGAACGACAGGTTTGACAGGAGTCTTGTTGGTGCCTTGTCTGGGTGCGACACAGGGATAGGCAAGTGGAAGGGGCCTGTGCTTACCATGAGAGACCCGAGTGCAAGATGCTGGGTGGTTGGCCGCCCCCGTTTTCCACGCCCGCGGAGTCCCTTTTTGTGCCTGTCAAGAGGAGGACATGTTAGAGAAGTGGCAGGAGTTGCGGGGCGCCCTGTGTTGATGCTTGTGGGAAGCTTGCACCAGACAGGGAGGCGCTGAGAAGTGGCAGCGAGTCGGCCTTGTGTCTGTGTCCTCACCATGTGGATTTGCAGCTCCCTGAGAAGACGTTGACAGGTTGTGGATCTTGCTTGTGCGAGGCTCCCTTTGCCCAGGGCTTTGGGCATTGTCCTGTTGCCGCTGGTTGCGGAATGGCTGGGTAGCGTGGAGCGCTCTCTGTGCACAGGCAGTGGGACCTTGAAGTTGCTGCGGGAGAGGAAATGGGAGGTTAGAGAGGTGGTCAGTGGTTGAGAGCTCCCTTTCTCCACAGCTGCTGGTCAATGTAAGCTGCTGATCTGCCTGTTTGGTATGTTGCGGCCCCTTTCATACTGTCTTGGCCTGGGGATGTCATACAGAGATTCAGCCAATGAGAGGGAGCCGCCCACTGTGACGTCACTTTTTTCAGGAGGAAATGGCGGAAGTAAGGACAAGGTGGGAGTGAAGGTCGTGGGAATAGGAAGGAATGTAGCAAGGCCTGAATGCAGGAGGGCAGGGAGAGGGGAGAGAGGGGAGAGAGGGAAGAAAGGAGGGTGACTCGGGAGGTTTGGGAAGTAAAGGAGGAGGGAGGGAGAGGAAGGACAGTAGAGAATCTAAGTCATACTCCTGCTCTAAGGAACTTGCTGAGGCAGGGGGGATGGATCTGATGATCTCTTGAGGTCCCTTCCAACCGCTACAGTTCTGTGCTTCTGTTATTGTAGCATAGACAAAACATCAATTTATAGATATTTTTTTTTTTCAGGATTTTTATCCTGTCATCTCACTTTCTTTTGCCTCGAAATTGCTTTCAGTGTGTGCCACATGCTGAAGAATCAAAACCAACAGAAGCAACAGAATCACAGAATGATTGAGGGAGGAAAGGACCTCTGAAGGTCATCTGGTCCAACTCTCTTCTCAGGTGGGGACACCTAGAGCAGATTGCCCAGGAACATTTCCTGAGTGCTTTTGAATATGTCCGGAGAGGGAGACATCCCAGTTATATCATACATTTTGTATCAGGAATGGAATTAATACTGATTCACAAAATTTATGAAGGAGAGAGACAATTCTCTTTTCATAGGTTTTCTCTGCTGATTTAATTTTAATTTGAAGATTAATGTTGCTTAAAATATTTTGATTTTATTATTGAATGATGAGAGTTAACTTCAAAATATACAGATCTCTCAGTTTACGTGTGTCCAAATGATCCTTTAATACCTTTATTTATTCCTCCTACACACCTCGGAATGCAATTTCTAGGTATATTGTCATTCTCATCATGGAGTATTTCATCAGATTTCCAGCTGCAGGCATACCACAGGTATTTACATAGACTTGCTTTAAGTTACTTTAGCATTTGCAAATATACGCAACAATTTTGTATTGCATAACAAATGCATCATGGCGTCTGTTTTTCTTACAATTTCTCTGTGCAGTCCCAGTTATGTAGCTGACAGAGTTACCTATAAAACTCCATGTTATTAGGAGGTGACATGTATTGCTTTCTTGCTGATCTGTGACACCAACCAGAAAGGGCTGTATAGTGATTTATCCATTCCACTTTGCTGAGCTCGGCTAATAAGATACTCAGGCCCCCTTACTGCTGCCAGTTATTTCTATTTTTTAAATTTCTGGATATGTTGTTATCTCCCCAAAAGAAATGCAAGTGCAGATCAGATTTAGAAATACAAGATTTAAAATTCTCTCTCTTTTCTTCCTTCACAAAATTCCATGTTTCAATAAGTAGTCTTTTTTTTTTTTTTCATAATACATAGATATGGATTAGACTGTTAGCCTCTAGTAATATCCAAACTCAAAAAGTCTTCATTGTCTTCTTAAATCTTAGGAAAATACTCTCTTTTAAGAATGTAAAACCTCATAGCTATCATTAACTTTTCATGGACTCATTTGTCCACTCTACCATTGTTAAATCCTGTCATGTTAACTAATGGGGTATTTATTGTTATGATATACACTAGATGAGGACTGTTTTAGGTATGAAACCTGTCTACTACTATTCCCACGCTGTTTCTGAGGCAACTAGAGCATATGAACTGGACTTCTTTTGGTGAAATTATACTGGAAGATGTGTTCCAGGTGTATGCTATTTTGGTAGCTATCTTCAGTCGTTAGAACAGCACCGCTCTCACAAAGTAAAATCCCTAAAATATTAACAGACCTCACTTTGATTTATTTAAGTGTACAGGCCTCTTTCTATTGAGCCACTTCTTGTTAGTTGTGGAATAATCTAATCCTTTTATCCTTTGGATGAGAGGGAAGGAGGGAGGAAAGGAGGGAGGGAGGATGTAGACTGCTCATAGCAATTATAGATGAGCTGTTTATCTCCATGCTAATTATGATAGTTTTGGGAACCATCATTCATATAAAATCCGTTTTCTTTTTTTCTCTTTTTTCTCTTTTTTTTCTCTTTTTTCTCTTTTTTTTTCCTCTTTTTTATGACACAGCAATAAAATGTTCTTATCTGTTTTCCATTTCTAAGTTTGGGCTCATCCTTTCCAACATCATAAATATGTGGGAATTAATCAAATGAGTTTGTAATATGCTTTGAAGCACAGACTTCTGTTCTGGGCTCTGGTCTTGAAGTATGTGGCATGGTAAATTTTTTATTCCTTTGGAATTTGTAGCATTCAAAAGTGACTTTGAGCTGTTTGTACAGCTTTTGATCCTGGGATCACTCTGCAGTGATCCATCTTCTTTGCATGACTTATAACCTGCCTGATCCCAGGGTTGTTGGGATACAGACCACTTACCCATGACGTTGATCTGAAAAGGAATGAGCCAGAATCATGTGCAGTCACACTATGTTGGAGTTATGTTTCTTTACCTGTCTCAGTGGATTTGGGGGTAACTAGCTACATGGTGAAGCAGCAGTGAAAAATTGCCTAATAAGGAGCATCAGTAGTCTTTGGTCGTTATTAAAAGCAAAGACTTTTGATAACAACAAAATTCTGGTTGCTAACAAGAGCATATAACTACCTAACACATATTCCAGATACTTATAAGTAATGGATATATTTACAAGGGCTGCTTTTTGAATTATGATATGAAATTATAGTAGTGGAGGATATTGATACTGCTAGTAATATTGCATAATTAGAGCAGAAAAAATAGGTATGTTAATCAGATATAGATTACCACTGATATAGGTTGGCAAAAAAAGGCTTAATTGTCATTTCCAGAGGCGCATCTATTCTTCATTCATTAAAAAAAATGTGCAGAAAGAGAACTGCATGTTGCATTTGAATCTTAAGAAGCTGAAATATCTGGAAGACAAATTTAAAAGCTGTGGATATATAAAAAAGTACATATCGGAATGAATTAAGGTCTAAAACATGAAGCATAACATCCACTAGTTCTAACACTTCTCTTTTCTTACCCTGTACTTTCTTCAGGGAATACATCCAAATCAAGGAAGAATTTGATCCTCTGAATTGCAGTAAGTATTATCCTATTCCTCCTAGAAGCCAAACTGAATTTTATAGTAAGGATATTTAACACAGATTTGTAAGTACATCTGTAGGAATTTTCTTCTGAGACTTCTTAAAATTGGTAGTGTATTTCATTCTCAAATTACAAACATCATTTTTGGTTAATTAAGGTTAAATTACATCAATTATAAAACATTATGGATGCAAAATGAAACTCCAAGTGCATTAATCATTAAAATTATAAAAATTCAAATAAAAAGCTTTATTATTAATGCTAACTTTTCCTAAACATTGGTAAAAATATGGTGTCAATTCTCATATTAGTATTGAGAACTAAAAATTGTGGTAATTTCTCGAACAACTATGAAACCACCATCTATCCATCTAAATGCTTGTAAAACTGACTCAAAACTGACAGAAGCAAAGTGTCTTCTATACACAAAACAAAATTCTGTTAATATGCCTCACATGGAAAACATTTAATATTTTTCTGACTTGAAAAATTGTTTGGGATTTTGACAGGTACTATTTATTTTCATTCTCCTTTATAACAGTTCTTAGAGTAGCTAGAGTTTCAAGAAATACTGGAAACTGAGATACTGAAAAACAAGTCAGTTAAGAATCTCAGATTTAGATATTCCAAGAAAAGTGGTCTGTACTCACAAATTCTTGCCTTTGTGAATTTCTTCTTAGCCAAACACTAGAACTAACAGAGGTGAAGGATTATCCTGTTATTGGTCTTCTAAGCCAAACAAATTAAGATGTTCTTCAAAAGCTGAATTCACCAGCTTCAAATTATACGCTGAAAACCGTCATTACTTAGAAGATACATCAGCTGCTGGCCCTGGCAAGATTAAATAAATAATAGATTTTCAAGGCTGAACTCTTTAAATTATAATTGCTTCTGGAAAGGACAATTCCTGGCATCTTGTAAGTGATAAAGAGAATTAAGGATCCACGTAAGGTTTTTGTCAAGGAAATTAAAGTATTTTATTATGTGTTGAAAAGTTTGAATTACACATTACAACGTATGTGAGGGACTTTCTTTTGCTGAAGAGTTGAATGCCAGTTTAATACAGAACAAAACGTAACTCTTACCATTCACTATCACAATTTAGAATGGTTACAGGATATCTGGATTGAGAATTTCTTGTCAACTGTTAGAGTGCTAAAGCAAAACTTCATTGTGAGACACTGGAAGCAGAGTACCATATCCATGGCATCATGAAATGCAACTTTAAATGCTTTCAGTTGTGTTATTTATTTTTTCATATTTTCATGGCTTTGAATAGCGTACTAAGAGTAAAGAATTTCATAGCAAATATGTCTGAGTGAGAAATTCATATCTTCCACATATCAGCAATTTGGTAGGAAATGCCAATACTTCTTCATGTCCTATTTAATAAGGGATAATAATTTAATAAGGAATTGGGTCTCCTGCTCCTAACTTGTGAAGATTCAGAATGGTAACTACTAGAAATTTTGAAATAAGGAAATGTGAGGAAGCTTTGAGCTGTGGACCCCAGACAGCTAAGGGAAATGCTGAAGCTTGTTAAGGTTCCAATTCTTCTGAAGAACTGGTGAGACATACCACTCATTAGAAAGAAAAAAAAAATGAAGTGATGAGTCTAGTGAGAGAAAAAAAAAAAGAAAAAAGAAAAAAAAAAAGAGCAATTGAACCTCACGAGAGAAGTCTATCATAAAAGATGAAGGAATCTATTTCTCTATACAAACACAAGATGAAAAGAAAGAAAAAAAATAAGGGATCTGTGGGACTATTTTCAATAAATTTCTCAAGATCAAGTTTTCCTTGTCTGTTGGAGGTTTATCTTAAATTTTGGACTACAGGAGAATTTAAATTCTGATAGTTATTCCTATGTTTGGTTTTATGCACGACTGTAGTTGAAACATTTGTAATAATTTTGAGTAAACTGTATTATGGTTTGAAGAGAAAAAATAATGTCGATAATTACAGAATCTGAATTATCTGAGATATCTTAAGTGTTGAAATTAGCTTGCAATATGTAAAGACAAATATGATATGAAAGTGCTATCTGTAATTCATGAAACTGACTAAATAAGGGTATTTCTTCAGGTTTGTAACACCAGAAGGGAGTTCCAGGAAAATTTGATAGCTTATTGTAAATGAAAGTTTACTGCTAGCTTACACTTCATTGCATGCTTTCCAGGAACACATGTGGCATTCCAGAAGCATATGTAGAAGGTGTGAGGTGTTTTGGAAACTATGGATTTACACAAAATTCAGTACATTGTCTGATATTTGAAAAGTACATTTTCAAATTAAATTCAGTATTTAGTGAAACAGACAACAGTTGAAAAGGCCGGAAATTTATGAGCTCTGCTCTTTTTGTGACCTGATTCTTCTGTGTTTTACTTCAGGAAAACTATTAGCTAATAAGTGTCCTTTGATTTCTCTTTCTAATTTCTTTTCTTTTTCTGTGAGCAGAGCTCCGCAGCTGCCCCATGTCAGATCAGAGCCAGTTCCAGCCAGCTCCTAAAGGGACCCACTGCCAGTGAGGAACATTGGTTGGGCCTTTGGGAGAGCACATTTAAGAAGGTAAACTGATGCGCAACAGCAGCTGGGAGAGAGGAGTGAGAAGCAGCCCTGCAGACATCAAGGTCAGCGCAGAAGGAGGGTAGAAGGTGCTCCAGGCACGGAGCAGAAGTTCTCCTGCAGCCCAGGGAGAGGAGCCCATGCAGGAGCAGGGGATCTGGGAGGAACTACTGCCCTTGTTGGAGCAGTTTGGTCCTGACAGATGGACCCTACGGTATGGATTTATGTTGGAGCAGTTCTTAAAGAGCCTGTGGGAAGCCCAAATAGGATCAGTTTGTGAAGGACACCATACTGTGGGAGGGACCCCACATGGAGCAAGGGCAGAGAGGGACTGTGAAGGAGCAGCAGAGATGAAGACGTTGGATGAGGGGGGGAAGGTGCTTATACTTTGCTTTTACTTTCTCACTGTTCTAGTCTGCTAGTGATAGGCAATAAATTATATTAAGCTCCTTATGCTGAGTCTGCTTGGCCTGTAACAATAACTGGTGAGTGATCTCCCTGTCCTTATCTCAACCATTGAGCCCTTTCCATTGTATTTTTTCCCAATTTTCCATTGATGAGGGGGAGTCAGAGGGCAGTCATAGAGTTCAGCTGCCCATCAAGGTAAAACCACCACATTACTTGCTTCTTGTCATTTTTCTGACAAGTGACAAAAAATGAAAGAAAATGGTGAAGGAGAATGGCTGGATATTTTAATAAATTGAAAAATTAGAATAAACAGCATTTCCCATCATAAAAAGTATATTACATCACAACTATTCTGATTTTAAAGTTGGGTGATATAACTGCAAGATTATTTCTTCACTGGATGGTTTCTCCATCCTATAGAAAGTCTAGTGTTAGAGGCTGAAACCATCTATTTTGACACAAAGACCCAACAAGAATTAGAGGAACAACGATAGGCAGATTACTCTGGAATGTTAAGGAGACAATTTCAGGGCAGGGAAAGTGGGGGCAGGGAGAGGGATCAAAATGCCTCTGACAGGACAAGAGGCAATGGGCACAAATTGTCACGCAGGATGATTGTGATATATGTTCATCTGCTTTGTGTCAATAGAGAGCAGTTCTGTCTGTCTCTGGGTCCTGCACTGGCAATTTAATTCTTCCACAGATGTGGTTTCTTCCCTTTCCTCCCAGTGTCCCAGTCTCCCCCTCATTATAGTCAATTTATCAAATCTTCAGAAATATTCCTCAAAACTATGAACCTATTTGCTTTTGTTATTCTGAACTCTTATTCCTAACAGTTACAGCCTTTTTGCCACCTTTGTGGTTGATTTAGCACTGCTAAAGATGTGACTGCAGTATCCCTGTGAATGGCCTGTGAGGAATGTTTTAACAACTCGTGAAGTGTCAATAGAGAGCTATTTGTATTTGTATGTTCTTTCTCTGAAGTCTCTGATGTCTGGGGGTTTCAGAACAACTGCTAACGACTAGTAACTGTTATGGCTTCTGAATGGGACACTATGCAAGCCCCTGATATCTGGCCAGGAGATTAAGGAGAAGAAAGAAAGAAGCTGAAGGACGGCTAGAAGACAAAACTTGCAGGGGATGCTGTGTAAGCTTTTGACATGTTGCCAAGGAGTACAAAGGGGAAGGACAAGAAAAAAAAACTGAGAGGAAGACTATAGGAGCCTTCAGCATGAAAGACCCCCAGAGACCTCCCGGGGGACCACCGGAGACTGATGCGCATGCTCCAGTAGGAGGGTTTGGATCCCGGAAGCTAATTATAATAACCCGTTTTTTTTTAGAGGTAGTAATGAATATGTATTAGCCTAGGAGCATAAAAATCAGCTACTTGATGTAACTGGTGTGCGTCTAGGTGGAGCAGAGACTCCAGACGCACCCAGCGCTGTTTGCTTACCTCTATTCTTTTAATAAATCATAAACTTTGATTATAACCCTATGTTGGGACTGAGCATTTTATAACAATGATCCATCTGAAAACACCTTTGATGTGAGGGTGGTCGAACAAGCTGTACAGAGAGACTGTAATGTCTCCATCCATGGAGGTATTCAACATTTGTCTATCCATAGCCCTGAGCAACCCATTGTAGCTGATGAGTTGGACTATATGATCTTAAGAGGTCCTGGCTAACATTATCCAGTTCTATGATTCTGTTTGGGAGAAATTTGGGGAGCTGTCTTTTAACAGGAAGGATTCTCTGGTTTCTGAATAAAACCACAATATTAAATTTTCCTTAAAGCTATGTGACAAAACTTATTCTTCTATGGAAGGTTGACGTTCAAGCTGACAGAAAGAAGGAATACTTGTTGCATACTGCAGTTGTAGTGGGGCTGAAAAGAGTATGAAAAAATAAAATGAGGAATGAAAGGGGAACTTTGCTGTGAGAAGTTTTTCAACTGGGTAATGCGTGAGGGGATCCCTGTATAACGCTCAAGCTTCAATTTAAAGCTAGGGTTGGGCTGAGGAAAAAAGAAAGGCTATAGCTATAGATGGAGTGGGGCAGGAAAAAGGTTGTAAAAGGAAAGACACACCTTTTTCTGTGGCCTTGTTCCAGCCCTGTAGCTGCCGTGGCAAGGCAGGAGAGCGAGCAGAGATGGGGCTTGTGGTGCAGCTCCTGTGCTCGGCGCCTTTGGGACTTCCATCTGCAAGGTAGGGCAAGATGGGTTAGAGAGGAGGCGAGAGGTGCGGGGCTGCCTTTGTGCAAGGTTACGGGGAAGTTGTGTGTACCTTGAGTGGCACGAGAGGTTAGAAAGATGTGGTGTGTTTCTGAGCTCCCTTTCTCCATGTCTCTTGGCACGTCGCCATGGTGTTGGAGGGCATGAGAGCTTCGAGCGCAGGTGTGTGGTGCCGAGCTCTGGGTGTCCGCAGCTCTGGGGAAGTTGTTGGTCCTTGTGCAGACCGTGAGAGGTGCCGCGTGGTGCAGAGCTGACCCGTTGCCCATGACGGTGTGGAAGGTGGAGCTGACAGGAAGAGCACGGGAGGTTGGAGATAGCCTGGTTGTAGTGGAGCTGCTGGTCTCCATGACTCTGCAATCCTTTCTTGTGCCTGCGAAGAAGAGACTTTGCTTGAGAACAGGTTGGAGTTGCGCAGCTCCCTGTGTCCATGCCTAGGGGTCCCTTGAATCTGACAGGCGCCCTTCAGAGGCGGCAGCATTCTGCCTCGTGTTTGTGACCTGACCAGATGGGTTTGCAGGTCCCTGGGAGGCCCTGGAGAGCATCTCGAGCTGCCTTTTGGGAATCTCTCTCTGTGCAACGCTTTGGGCATGGTGCTGCTTGAGGTGGGAACATGCATAATTACCGAGTGCTTGGGTGGCATGGAGCGCCGTGTCCTGAGCCGTGGGGACCTTCCAGCTGCCAGGGAATAAAGGAGAGGTTAGAGAGAGAATGTGTGGTGGGAAGCCTTTGGAACCTTCCAGCCAACTTCCACACGGGGAGGGGCTTCAATCTGCGGTGTTTTTCCGAGATCCCTTTGCCGGTAGCAGTTGCGCCGTTGTGGTGGCCTAGGAGAGAACGACAGGTTTGACAGGAGTCTTGTTGGTGCCTTGTCTGGGTGTGACACAAGGATAGGCAAGTGGAAGGGGCCTGTGCTTACCATGAAAGACCCGAGTGCAAGATGCTGGGTGGTTGGCCGCCCCTCTTTTCCACGCCCGCGGAGTCCCTTTTTGTGCCTGTCAAGAGGAGGACGTGTTAGAGAAGTGGCAGGAGTTGCGGAGCGCCCTGTGTTGATGCTTGTGGGAAGCTTGCACCAGACAGGGAGGCGCTGAGAAGTGGCAGCGAGTCGGCCTTGTGTCTGTGTCCTCACCATGTGGATTTGCAGCTCCCTGAGAAGACGTTGACAGGTTGTGGATCTTGCTTGTGCGAGGCTCCCTTTGCCCAGGGCTTTGGGCATTGTCCTGTTGCCACTGGTTGCGGAATGGTTGCGTGGTGTGGAGCGCTCTCTGTGCACAGGCAGTGGGACCTTGAAGTTACTGCGGGAGAGGAAATGGGAGGTTAGAGAGGTGGTCGGTGGTTGAGATCTCCCTTTGTCCACAGCTGGTGGTGTCAGCTGCAAGGGAGCTCCTAAGAGATACCCTTGAAGGTGGGTGGGGTGGACTTACCTTTTTCTGTTGCCTTGTTCCAGCCCTGTAGCTGCCGTGGCAAGGCAGGAGAGCGAGCAGGGATGGGGCTTGTGGTGCAGCTCCTGTGCTCGGCGCCTTTGGGACTTCCATCTGCAAGGTAGGGCAAGATGGGTTAGAGAGGAGGCGAGAGGTGTGGGGCTGCCTTTGTGCAAGGTTACGGGGAAGTTGTGTGTACCTTGAGTGGCACGAGAGGTTAGAAAGATGTGGTGTGTTTCTGAGCTCCCTTTCTCCATGTCTCTTGGCACGTCGCCATGGTGTTGGAGGGCATGAGAGCTTCGAGCGCAGGTGTGTAGTGCCGAGCTCTGGGTGTCCGCAGCTCTGGGGAAGTTGTAGGTCCTTGTGCAGACCGTGAGAGGTGCCGCGTGGTGCAGAGCTGACCCGTTGCCCATGACGGTGTGGAAGGTGGAGCTGACAGGAAGAGCACGGGAGGTTGGAGATAGCCTGGTTGTTGTGGAGCTGCTGGTCTCCATGACTCTGCAATCCTTTCTTGTGCCTGCGAAGAAGAGACTTTGCTGGAGAACAGGTTGGAGTTGCGCAGCTCCCTGTGTCAATGCCTAGGGGTGCCTTGAATCTGACAGGCGCCCTTCAGAGGCGGCAGCATTCTGCCTCGTGTTTGTGACCTGACCAGATGGGTTTGCAGGTCCCTGGGAGGCCCTGGAGAGCATCTCGAGCTGCCTTTTGGGAATCTCTCTCTGTGCAACGCTTTGGGCATGGTGCTGCTTGAGGTGGGAACATGCATAATTACCGAGTGCTTGGGTGGCATGGAGCGCCGTGTCCTGAGCCGTGGGGACCTTCCAGCTGCCAGGGAATAAAGGAGAGGTTAGAGAGAGAATGTGTGGTGGGAAGCCTTTGGAACCTTCCAGCCAACTTCCACACGAGGAGGGGCATCAATCTGCGGTGTTTTTCCGAGATCCCTTTGCCGGTAGCAGTTGCGCCGTTGTGGTGGCCTAGGAGAGAACGACAGGTTTGACAGGAGTCTTGTTGGTGCCTTGTCTGGGTGTGACACAGGGATAGGCAAGTGGAAGGGGCCTGTGCTTACCATGAAAGACCCGAGTGCAAGATGCTGGGTGGTTGGCCGCCCCTCTTTTCCACGCCCGCGGAGTCCCTTTTTGTGCCTGTCAAGAGGAGGACGTGTTAGAGAAGTGGCAGGAGTTGCGGGGCGCCCTGTGTTGATGCTTGTGGGAAGCTTGCACCAGACAGGGAGGCGCTGAGAAGTGGCAGCGAGTCGGCCTTGTGTCTGTGTCCTCACCATGTGGATTTGCAGCTCCCTGAGAAGACGTTGACAGGTTGTGGATCTTGCTTGTGCGAGGCTCCCTTTGCCCAGGGCTTTGGGCATTGTCCTGTTGCCGCTGGTTGCGGAATGGCTGGGTAGCGTGGAGCGCTCTCTGTGCACAGGCAGTGGGACCTTGAAGTTGCTCCGGGAGAGGAAAAGGGAGGGTAGAGAGGTGGTCAGTGGTTGAGAGCTCCCTTTCTACACAGCTGGTGGTGTCAGCTGCAAGGGAGCTCCTAAGAGATACCCTTGAAGGTGGATGGGGTGGACTCACCTTTTTCTGTGGCCTTGTTCCAGCCCTGTAGCTACCGTGGCAAGGCAGGAGAGCGAGCAGGGATGGGGCTTGTGGTGCAGCTCCTGTGCTCGGCGCCTTTGGGACTTCCATCTGCAAGGTAGGGCAAGATGGGTTAGAGAGGAGGCGAGAGGTGCGGGGCTGCCTTTGTGCAAGGTTACGGGGAAGTTGTGTGTACCTTGAGTGGCACGAGAGGTTAGAAAGATGTGGTGTGTTTCTGAGCTCCCTTTCTCCATGTCTCTTGGCACGTCGCAATGGTGTTGGAGGGCATGAGAGCTTCGAGCGCAGGTGTGTAGTGCCGAGCTCTGGGTGTCCGCAGCTCTGGGGAAGTTGTAGGTCCTTGTGCAGACCGTGAGAGGTGCCGCGTGGTGCAGAGCTGACCCGTTGCCCATGACGGTGTGGAAGGTGGAGCTGACAGGAAGAGCACGGGAGGTTGGAGATAGCCTGGTTGTTGTGGAGCTGCTGGTCTCCATGAGTCTGCAATCCTTTCTTGTGCCTGCGAAGAAGAGACTTTGCTGGAGAACAGGTTGGAGTTGCGCAGCTCCCTGTGTCAATGCCTAGGGGTGCCTTGAATCTGACAGGCGCCCTTCAGAGGCGGCAGCATTCTGCCTCGTGTTTGTGACCTGACCAGATGGGTTTGCAGGTCCCTGGGAGGCCCTGGAGAGCTTCTCGAGCTGCCTTTTGGGAATCTCTCTCTGTGCAACGCTTTGGGCATGGTGCTGCTTGAGGTGGAAACATGCATAATTACCGAGTGCTTGGGTGGCATGGAGCGCCGTGTCCTGAGCCGTGGGGACCTTCCAGCTGCCAGGGAATAAAGGAGAGGTTAGAGAGAGAATGTGTGGTGGGAAGCCTTTGGAACCTTCCAGCCAACTTCCACACGGGGAGGGGCTTCAATCTGCGGTGTTTTTCCGAGATCCCTTTGCCGGTAGCAGTTGCGCCGTTGTGGTGGCCTAGGAGAGAACGACAGGTTTGATAGGAGGCTTGTTGGTGCCTTGTCTGGGTGTGACACAGGGATAGGCAAGTGGAAGGGGCCTGTGCTTACCATGAAAGACCCGAGTGCAAGATGCTGGGTGGTTGGCCGCCCCCGTTTTCCACGCCCGCGGAGTCCCTTTTTGTGCCTGTCAAGAGGAGGACGTGTTAGAGAAGTGGCAGGAGTTGTGGAACACCCTGTGTTGATGCTTGTGGGAAGCTTGCACCAGACAGGGAGGCGCTGAGAAGTGGCAGCGAGTCGGCCTTGTGTCTGTGTCCTCACCATGTGGATTTGCAGCTCCCTGAGAAGACGTTGACAGGTTGTGGATCTTGCTTGTGCGAGGCTCCCTTTGCCCAGGGCTTTGGGCATTGTCCTGTTGCCGCTGGTTGCGGAATGGCTGGGTAGCGTGGAGCGCTCTCTGTGCACAGGCAGTGGGACCTTGAAGTTGCTCCGGGAGAGGAAAAGGGAGGGTAGAGAGGTGGTCAGTGGTTGAGAGCTCCCTTTCTACACAGCTGGTGGTGTCAGCTGCAAGGGAGCTCCTAAGAGATACCCTTGAAGGTGGATGGGGTGGACTCACCTTTTTCTGTGGCCTTGTTCCAGCCCTGTAGCTACCGTGGCAAGGCAGGAGAGCGAGCAGGGATGGGGCTTGTGGTGCAGCTCCTGTGCTCGGCGCCTTTGGGACTTCCATCTGCAAGGTAGGGCAAGATGGGTTAGAGAGGAGGCGAGAGGTGCGGGGCTGCCTTTGTGCAAGGTTACGGGGAAGTTGTGTGTACCTTGAGTGGCACGAGAGGTTAGAAAGATGTGGTTTGTTTCTGAGCTCCCTTTCTCCATGTCTCTTGGCACGTCGCAATGGTGTTGGAGGGCATGAGAGCTTCGAGCGCAGGTGTGTAGTGCCGAGCTCTGGGTGTCCGCAGCTCTGGGGAAGTTGTAGGTCCTTGTGCAGACCGTGAGAGGTGCCACGTGGTGCAGAGCTGACCCGTTGCCCATGAAGGTGTGGAAGGTGGAGCTGACAGGAAGAGCACGGGAGGTTGGAGATAGCCTGGTTGTTGTGGAGCTCCTGGTCTCCATGACTCTGCAATCCTTTCTTGTGCCTGCGAAGAAGAGACTTTGCTTGAGAACAGGTTGGAGTTGCGCAGCTCCCTGTGTCCATGCCTAGGGGTCCCTTGAATCTGACAGGCGCCCTTCAGAGGCGGCAGCATTCTGCCTCGTGTTTGTGACCTGACCAGATGGGTTTGCAGGTCCCTGGGAGGCCCTGGAGAGCTTCTCGAGCTGCCTTTCGGGAATCTCTCTCTGTGCAACGCTTTGGGCATGGTGCTGCTTGAGGTGGGAACATGCATAATTACCGAGTGCTTGGGTGGCATGGAGCGCCGTGTCCTGAGCCGTGGGGACCTTCCAGCTGCCAGGGAATAAAGGAGAGGTTAGAGAGAGAATGTGTGGTGGGAAGCCTTTGGAACCTTCCAGCCAACTTCCACACGGGGAGGGGCATCAATCTGCGGTGTTTTTCCGAGATCCCTTTGCCGGTAGCAGTTGCGCCGTTGTGGTGGCCTAGGAGAGAACGACAGGTTTGACAGGAGTCTTGTTGGTGCCTTGTCTGGGTGTGACACAGGGATAGGCAAGTGGAAGGGGCCTGTGCTTACCATGAAAGACCCGAGTGCAAGATGCTGGGTGGTTGGCCGCCCCCGTTTTCCACGCCCGCGGAGTCCCTTTTTGTGCCTGTCAAGAGGAGGACGTGTTAGAGAAGTGGCAGGAGTTGCGGAGCGCCCTGTGTTGATGCTTTTGGGAAGCTTGCACCAGACAGGGAGGCGCTGAGAAGTGGCAGCGAGTCGGCCTTGTGTCTGTGTCCTCACCATGTGGATTTGCAGCTCCCTGAGAAGACGTTGACAGGTTGTGGATCTTGCTTGTGCGAGGCTCTCTTTGCCCAGGGCTTTGGGCATTGTCCTGTTGCCACTGGTTGCGGAATGGTTGCGTGGTGTGGAGCGCTCTCTGTGCACAGGCAGTGGGACCTTGAAGTTGCTGCGGGAGAGGAAATGGGAGGGTAGAGAGGTGGTCAGTGGTTGAGATCTCCCTTTGTCCACAGCTGGTGGTGTCAGCTGCAAGGGAGCCCCTAAGAGATACCCTTGAAGGTGGGTGGGGTGGACTTACCTTTTTCTGTGGCCTTGTTCCAGCCCTGTAGCTGCCGTGGCAAGGCAGGGGAGCGAGCAGGGATGGGGCTTGTGGTGCAGCTCCTGTGCTCGGCGCCTTTGGGACTTCCATCTGCAAGGTAGGGCAAGATGGGTTAGAGAGGAGGCGAGAGGTGCGGGGCTGCCTTTGTGCAAGGTTACGGGGAAGTTGTGTGTACCTTGAGTGGCACGAGAGGTTAGAAAGATGTGGTGTGTTTCTGAGCTCCCTTTCTCCATGTCTCTTGGCACGTCGCCATGGTGTTGGAGGGCATGAGAGCTTCGAGTGCAGGTGTGTAGTGCCGAGCTCTGGGTGTCCGCAGCTCTGGGGAAGTTGTAGGTCCTTGTGCAGACCGTGAGAGGTGCCGCGTGGTGCAGAGCTGACCCGTTGCCCATGACGGTGTGGAAGGTGGAGCTGACAGGAAGAGCACGGGAGGTTGGAGATAGCCTGGTTGTTGTGGAGCTCCTGGTCTCCATGACTCTGCAATCCTTTCTTGTGCCTGCGAAGAAGAGACTTTGCTTGAGAACAGGTTGGAGTTGCGCAGCTCCCTGTGTCCATGCCTAGGGGTCCCTTGAATCTGACAGGCGCCCTTCAGAGGCGGCAGCATTCTGCCTCGTGTTTGTGACCTGACCAGATGGGTTTGCAGGTCCCTGGGAGGCCCTGGAGAGCATCTCGAGCTGCCTTTTGGGAATCTCTCTCTGTGCAACGCTTTGGGCATGGTGCTGCTTGAGATGGGAACATGCATAATTACCGAGTGCTTGGGTGGCATGGAGCGCCGTGTCCTGAGCCGTGGGGACCTTCCAGCTGCCAGGGAATAAAGGAGAGGTTAGAGAGAGAATGTGTGGTGGGAAGCCTTTGGAACCTTCCAGCCAACTTCCACACGGGGAGGGGCTTCAATCTGCGGTGTTTTTCCGAGATCCCTTTGCAGGTAGCAGTTGCGCCGTTGTGGTGGCCTAGGAGAGAACGACAGGTTTGACAGGAGTCTTGTTGGTGCCTTGTCTGGGTGTGACACAGGGATAGGCAAGTGGAAGGGGCCTGTGCTTACCATGAAAGACCCGA
Organism: Anas acuta; assembly: GCF_963932015.1. NCBI lineage: Eukaryota > Metazoa > Chordata > Aves > Anseriformes > Anatidae > Anas > Anas acuta. The sequence continues at coordinate 153,610,030 of NC_088979.1, forward strand.
GTCAAGATGCTGGGTGGTTGGCCGCCCCCATTTTCCACGCCCGCGGAGTCCCTTTTTGTGCCTGTCAAGAGGAGGACATGTTAGAGAAGTGGCAGGAGTTGCGGAGCACCCTGTGTTGATGCTTTTGGGAAGCTTGCACCAGACAGGGAGGCGCTGAGAAGTGGCAGCGAGTCGGCCTTGTGTCTGTGTCCTCACCATGTGGATTTGCAGCTCCCTGAGAAGACGTTGACAGGTTGTGGATCTTGCTTGTGCGAGGCTCCCTTTGCCCAGGGCTTTGGGCATTGTCCTGTTGCCACTGGTTGCGGAATGGTTGCGTGGTGTGGAGCGCTCTCTGTGCACAGGCAGTGGGACCTTGAAGTTGCTGCGGGAGAGGAAATGGGAGGTTAGAGAGGTGGTCAGTGGTTGAGATCTCCCTTTGTCCACAGCTGGTGGTGTCAGCTGCAAGGGAGCCCCTAAGAGATACCCTTGAAGTTGGGTGGGGTGGACTTACCTTTTTCTGTGGCCTTGTTCCAGCCCTGTAGCTGCCGTGGCAAGGCAGGAGAGCGAGCAGGGATGGGGCTTGTGGTGCAGCTCCTGTGCTCGGCGCCTTTGGGACTTCCATCTGCAAGGTAGGGCAAGATGGGTTAGAGAGGAGGCGAGAGGTGCGGGGCTGCCTTTGTGCAAGGTTACGGGGAAGTTGTGTGTACCTTGAGTGGCACGAGAGGTTAGAAAGATGTGGTGTGTTTCTGAGCTCCCTTTCTCCATGTCTCTTGGCACGTCGCCATGGTGTTGGAGGGCATGAGAGCTTCGAGAGCAGGTGTGTAGTGCCGAGCTCTGGGTGTCCGCAGCTCTGGGGAAGTTGTAGGTCCTTGTGCAGACCGTGAGAGGTGCCGCGTGGTGCAGAGCTGACCCGTTGCCCATGACGGTGTGGAAGGTGGAGCTGACAGGAAGAGCACGGGAGGTTGGAGATAGCCTGGTTGTTGTGGAGCTGCTGGTCTCCATGACTCTGCAATCCTTTCTTGTGCCTGCGAAGAAGAGACTTTGCTGGAGAACAGGTTGGAGTTGCGCAGCTCCCTGTGTCAATGCCTAGGGGTGCCTTGAATCTGACAGGCGCCCTTCAGAGGCGGCAGCATTCTGCCTCGTGTTTGTGACCTGACCAGATGGGTTTGCAGGTCCCTGGGAGGCCCTGGAGAGCTTCTCGAGCTGCCTTTTGGGAATCTCTCTCTGTGCAACGCTTTGGGCATGGTGCTGCTTCAGGTGGGAACATGCATAATTACCGAGTGCTTGGGTGGCATGGAGCGCCGTGTCCTGAGCCGTGGGGACCTTCCAGCTGCCAGGGAATAAAGGAGAGGTTAGAGAGAGAATGTGTGGTGGGAAGCCTTTGGAACCTTCCAGCCAACTTCCACACGGGGAGGGGCTTCAATCTGCGGTGTTTTTCCGAGATCCCTTTGCCGGTAGCAGTTGCGCCGTTGTGGTGGCCTAGGAGAGAACGACAGCTTTGATAGGAGGCTTGTTGGTGCCTTGTCTGGGTGTGACACAGGGATAGGCAAGTGGAAGGGGCCTGTGCTTACCATGAAAGACCCGAGTGCAAGATGCTGGGTGGTTGGCCGCCCCCGTTTTCCACGCCCGCGGAGTCCCTTTTTGTGCCTGTCAAGAGGAGGACGTGTTAGAGAAGTGGCAGGAGTTGTGGAGCACCCTGTGTTGATGCTTGTGGGAAGCTTGCACCAGACAGGGAGGCGCTGAGAAGTGGCAGCGAGTCGGCCTTGTGTCTGTGTCCTCACCATGTGGATTTGCAGCTCCCTGAGAAGACGTTGACAGGTTGTGGATCTTGCTTGTGCGAGGCTCCCTTTGCCCAGGGCTTTGGGCATTGTCCTGTTGCCGCTGGTTGCGGAATGGCTGGGTAGCGTGGAGCGCTCTCTGTGCACAGGCAGTGGGACCTTGAAGTTGCTCCGGGAGAGGAAAAGGGAGGGTAGAGAGGTGGTCAGTGGTTGAGAGCTCCCTTTCTACACAGCTGGTGGTGTCAGCTGCAAGGGAGCTCCTAAGAGATACCCTTGAAGGTGGATGGGGTGGACTCACCTTTTTCTGTGGCCTTGTTCCAGCCCTGTAGCTGCCGTGGCAAGGCAGGAGAGCGAGCAGGGATGGGGCATGCGGTGCAGCTCCTGTGCTCGGCGCCTTTGGGACTTCCATCTGCAAGGTAGGGCAAGATGGGTTAGAGAGGAGGCGAGAGGTGTGGGGCTGCCTTTGTGCAAGGTTACGGGGAAGTTGTGTGTACCTTGAGTGGCACGAGAGGTTAGAAAGATGTGGTGTGTTTCTGAGCTCCCTTTCTCCATGTCTCTTGGCACGTCGCCATGGTGTTGGAGGGCATGAGAGCTTCGAGCGCAGGTGTGTAGTGCCGAGCTCTGGGTGTCCGCAGCTCTGGGGAAGTTGTAGGTCCTTGTGCAGACCGTGAGAGGTGCCGCGTGGTGCAGAGCTGACCCGTTGCCCATGACGGTGTGGAAGGTGGAGCTGACAGGAAGAGCACGGGAGGTTGGAGATAGCCTGGTTGTAGTGGAGCTGCTGGTCTCCATGACTCTGCAATCCTTTCTTGTGCCTGCGAAGAAGAGACTTTGCTTGAGAACAGGTTGGAGTTGCGCAGCTCCCTGTGTCCATGCCTAGGGGTCCCTTGAATCTGACAGGCGCCCTTCAGAGGCGGCAGCATTCTGCCTCGTGTTTGTGACCTGACCAGATGGGTTTGCAGGTCCCTGGGAGGCCCTGGAGAGCTTCTCGAGCTGCCTTTTGGGAATCTCTCTCTGTGCAACGCTTTGGGCATGGTGCTGCTTGAGGTGGGAACATGCATAATTACCGAGTGCTTGGGTGGCATGGAGCGCCGTGTCCTGAGCCGTGGGGACCTTCCAGCTGCCAGGGAATAAAGGAGAGGTTAGAGAGAGAATGTGTGGTGGGAAGCCTTCGGAACCTTCCAGCCAACTTCCACACGAGGAGGGGCATCAATCTGCGGTGTTTTTCCGAGATCCCTTTGCCGGTAGCAGTTGCGCCGTTGTGGTGGCCTAGGAGAGAACGACAGGTTTGACAGGAGTCTTGTTGGTGCCTTGTCTGGGTGTGACACAGGGATAGGCAAGTGGAAAGGGGCCTGTGCTTACCATGAAAGACCCGAGTGCAAGATGCTGGGTGGTTGGCCGCCCCTCTTTTCCACGCCCGCGGAGTCTCTTTTTGTGCCTGTCAAGAGGAGGACGTGTTACAGAAGTGGCAGGAGTTGCGGAGCGCCCTGTGTTGATGCTTTTGGGAAGCTTGCACCAGACAGGGAGGCGCTGAGAAGTGGCAGCGAGACGGCCTTGTGTCTGTGTCCTCACCATGTGGATTTGCAGCTCCCTGAGAAGACGTTGACAGGTTGTTGATCTTGCTTGTGCGAGGCTCCCTTTGCCCAGGGCTTTGGGCATTGTCCTGTTGCCGCTGGTTGCGGAATGGCTGGGTAGCGTGGAGCGCTCTCTGTGCACAGGCAGTGGGACCTTGAAGTTGCTCCGGGAGAGGAAAAGGGAGGGTAGAGAGGTGGTCAGTGGTTGAGAGCTCCCTTTCTACACAGCTGGTGGTGTCAGCTGCAAGGGAGCTCCTAAGAGATACCCTTGAAGGTGGATGGGGTGGACTCACCTTTTTCTGTGGCCTTGTTCCAGCCCTGTAGCTGCCGTGGCAAGGCAGGAGAGCGAGCAGGGATGGGGCATGTGGTGCAGCTCCTGTGCTCGGCGCCTTTGGGACTTCCATCTGCAAGGTAGGGCAAGATGGGTTAGAGAGGAGGCGAGAGGTGTGGGGCTGCCTTTGTGCAAGGTTACGGGGAAGTTGTGTGTACCTTGAGTGGCACGAGAGGTTAGAAAGATGTGGTGTGTTTCTGAGCTCCCTTTCTCCATGTCTCTTGGCACGTCGCCATGGTGTTGGAGGGCATGAGAGCTTCGAGCGCAGGTGTGTAGTGCCGAGCTCTGGGTGTCCGCAGCTCTGGGGAAGTTGTAGGTCCTTGTGCAGACCGTGAGAGGTGCCGCGTGGTGCAGAGCTGACCCGTTGCCCATGACGGTGTGGAAGGTGGAGCTGACAGGAAGAGCACGGGAGGTTGGAGATAGCCTGGTTGTAGTGGAGCTGCTGGTCTCCATGACTCTGCAATCCTTTCTTGTGCCTGCGAAGAAGAGACTTTGCTTGAGAACAGGTTGGAGTTGCGCAGCTCCCTGTGTCCATGCCTAGGGGTCCCTTGAATCTGACAGGCGCCCTTCAGAGGCGGCAGCATTCTGCCTCGTGTTTGTGACCTGACCAGATGGGTTTGCAGGTCCCTGGGAGGCCCTGGAGAGCTTCTCGAGCTGCCTTTTGGGAATCTCTCTCTGTGCAACGCTTTGGGCATGGTGCTGCTTGAGGTGGGAACATGCATAATTACCGAGTGCTTGGGTGGCATGGAGCGCCGTGTCCTGAGCCGTGGGGACCTTCCAGCTGCCAGGGAATAAAGGAGAGGTTAGAGAGAGAATGTGTGGTGGGAAGCCTTTGGAACCTTCCAGCCAACTTCCACACGAGGAGGGGCATCAATCTGCGGTGTTTTTCCGAGATCCCTTTGCCGGTAGCAGTTGCGCCGTTGTGGTGGCCTAGGAGAGAACGACAGGTTTGACAGGAGTCTTGTTGGTGCCTTGTCTGGGTGTGACACAGGGATAGGCAAGTGGAAGGGGCCTGTGCTTACCATGAAAGACCCGAGTCAAGATGCTGGGTGGTTGGCCGCCCCCGTTTTCCACGCCCGCGGAGTCCCTTTTTGTGCCTGTCAAGAGGAGGACATGTTAGAGAAGTGGCAGGAGTTGCGGAGCACCCTGTGTTGATGCTTTTGGGAAGCTTGCACCAGACAGGGAGGCGCTGAGAAGTGGCAGCGAGTCGGCCTTGTGTCTGTGTCCTCACCATGTGGATTTGCAGCTCCCTGAGAAGACGTTGACAGGTTGTGGATCTTGCTTGTGCGAGGCTCCCTTTGCCCAGGGCTTTGGGCATTGTCCTGTTGCCACTGGTTGCGGAATGGTTGCGTGGTGTGGAGCGCTCTCTGTGCACAGGCAGTGGGACCTTGAAGTTGCTGCGGGAGAGGAAATGGGAGGTTAGAGAGGTGGTCAGTGGTTGAGATCTCCCTTTGTCCACAGCTGGTGGTGTCAGCTGCAAGGGAGCCCCTAAGAGATACCCTTGAAGGTGGGTGAGGTGGACTTACCTTTTTCTGTGGCCTTGTTCCAGCCCTGTAGCTGCCGTGGCAAGGCAGGAGAGCGAGCAGGGATGGGGCATGTGGTGCAGCTCCTGTGCTCGGCGCCTTTGGGACTTCCATCTGCAAGGTAGGGCAAGATGGGTTAGAGAGGAGGCGAGAGGTGTGGGGCTGCCTTTGTGCAAGGTTACGGGGAAGTTGTGTGTACCGTGAGTGGCACGAGAGGTTAGAAAGATGTGGTGTGTTTCTGAGCTTCCTTTCTCCATGTCTCTTGGCACGTCGCCATGGTGTTGGAGGGCATGAGAGCTTCGAGCGCAGGTGTGTAGTGCCGAGCTCTGGGTGTCCGCAGCTCTGGGGAAGTTGTAGGTCCTTGTGCAGACCGTGAGAGGTGCCGCGTGGTGCAGAGCTGACCCATTGCCCATGACGGTGTGGAAGGTGGAGCTGACAGGAAGAGCACGGGAGGTTGGAGATAGCCTGGTTGTTGTGGAGCTCCTGGTCTCCATGACTCTGCAATCCTTTCTTGTGCCTGCGAAGAAGAGACTTTGCTTGAGAACAGGTTGGAGTTGCGCAGCTCCCTGTGTCCATGCCTAGGGGTCCCTTGAATCTGACAGGCGCCCTTCAGAGGCGGCAGCATTCTGCCTCGTGTTTGTGACCTGACCAGATGGGTTTGCAGGTCCCTGGGAGGCCCTGGAGAGCTTCTCGAGCTGCCTTTTGGGAATCTCTCTCTGTGCAACGCTTTGGGCATGGTGCTGCTTGAGGTGGGAACATGCATAATTACCGAGTGCTTGGGTGGCATGGAGCGCCGTGTCCTGAGCCGTGGGGACCTTCCAGCTGCCAGGGAATAAAGGAGAGGTTAGAGAGAGAATGTGTGGTGGGAAGCCTTTGGAACCTTCCAGCCAACTTCCACACGAGGAGGGGCATCAATCTGCGGTGTTTTTCCGAGATCCCTTTGCCGGTAGCAGTTGCGCCGTTGTGGTGGCCTAGGAGAGAACGACAGGTTTGACAGGAGTCTTGTTGGTGCCTTGTCTGGGTGTGACACAGGGATAGGCAAGTGGAAGGGGCCTGTGCTTACCATGAAAGACCCGAGTCAAGATGCTGGGTGGTTGGCCGCCCCCGTTTTCCACGCCCGCGGAGTCCCTTTTTGTGCCTGTCAAGAGGAGGACATGTTAGAGAAGTGGCAGGAGTTGCGGAGCACCCTGTGTTGATGCTTTTGGGAAGCTTGCACCAGACACGGAGGCGCTGAGAAGTGGCAGCGAGTCGGCCTTGTGTCTGTGTCCTCACCATGTGGATTTGCAGCTCCCTGAGAAGACGTTGACAGGTTGTGGATCTTGCTTGTGCGAGGCTCCCTTTGCCCAGGGCTTTGGGCATTGTCCTGTTGCCACTGGTTGCGGAATGGTTGCGTGGTGTGGAGCGCTCTCTGTGCACAGGCAGTGGGACCTTGAAGTTGCTGCGGGAGAGGAAATGGGAGGTTAGAGAGGTGGTCAGTGGTTGAGATCTCCCTTTGTCCACAGCTGGTGGTGTCAGCTGCAAGGGAGCCCCTAAGAGATACCCTTGAAGGTGGGTGGGGTGGACTTACCTTTTTCTGTGGCCTTGTTCCAGCCCTGTAGCTGCCGTGGCAAGGCAGGAGAGCGAGCAGGGATGGGGCTTGTGGTGCAGCTCCTGTGCTCGGCGCCTTTGGGACTTCCATCTGCAAGGTAGGGCAAGATGGGTTAGAGAGGAGGCGAGAGGTGCGGGGCTGCCTTTGTGCAAGGTTACGGGGAAGTTGTGTGTACCTTGAGTGGCACGAGAGGTTAGAAAGTTGTGGTGTGTTTCTGAGCTCCCTTTCTCCATGTCTCTTGGCATGTCGCAATGGTGTTGGAGGGCATGAGAGCTTCGAGCGCAGGTGTGTAGTGCCGAGCTCTGGGTGTCCGCAGCTCTGGCGAAGTTGTAGGTTCTTGTGCAGACCGTGAGAGGTGCCGCGTGGTGCAGAGCTGACCCGTTGCCCATGACGGTGTGGAAGGTGGAGCTGACAGGAAGAGCACGGGAGGTTGGAGATAGCCTGGTTGTTGTGGAGCTCCTGGTCTCCATGACTCTGCAATCCTTTCTTGTGCCTGCGAAGAAGAGACTTTGCTTGAGAACAGGTTGGAGTTGCGCAGCTCCCTGTGTCCATGCCTAGGGGTCCCTTGAATCTGACAGGCGCCCTTCAGAGGCGGCAGCATTCTGCCTCGTGTTTGTGACCTGACCAGATGGGTTTGCAGGTCCCTGGGAGGCCCTGGAGAGCTTCTCGAGCTGCCTTTTGGGAATCTCTCTCTGTGCAACGCTTTGTGCATGGTGCTGCTTGAGGTGGAAACATGCATAATTACCGAGTGCTTGGGTGGCATGGAGCGCCGTGTCCTGAGCCGTGGGGACCTTCCAGCTGCCAGGGAATAAAGGAGAGGTTAGAGAGAGAATGTGTGGTGGGAAGCCTTTGGAACCTTCCAGCCAACTTCCACACGAGGAGGGGCATCAATCTGCGGTGTTTTTCCGAGATCCCTTTGCCGGTAGCAGTTGCGCCGTTGTGGTGGCCTAGGAGAGAACGACAGGTTTGACAGGAGTCTTGTTGGTGCCTTGTCTGGGTGTGACACAGGGATAGGCAAGTGGAAGGGGCCTGTGCTTACCATGAAAGACCCGAGTGCAAGATGCTGGGTGGTTGGCCGCCCCTCTTTTCCACGCCCGCGGAGTCTCTTTTTGTGCCTGTCAAGAGGAGGACGTGTTAGAGAAGTGGCAGGAGTTGCGGAGCGCCCTGTGTTGATGCTTTTGGGAAGCTTGCACCAGACAGGGAGGCGCTGAGAAGTGGCAGCGAGTCGGCCTTGTGTCTGTGTCCTCACCATGTGGATTTGCAGCTCCCTGAGAAGACGTTGACAGGTTGTGGATCTTGCTTGTGCGAGGCTCCCTTTGCCCAGGGCTTTGGGCATTGTCCTGTTGCCACTGGTTGCGGAATGGTTGCGTGGTGTGGAGCGCTCTCTGTGCACAGGCAGTGGGACCTTGAAGTTGCTGCGGGAGAGGAAATGGGAGGTTAGAGAGGTGGTCAGTGGTTGAGATCTCCCTTTGTCCACAGCTGGTGGTGTCAGCTGCAAGGGAGCCCCTAAGAGATACCCTTGAAGGTGGGTGGGGTGGACTTACCTTTTTCTGTGGCCTTTTTCCAGCCCTGTAGCTGCCGTGGCAAGGCAGGAGAGCGAGCAGGGATGGGGCTTGTGGTGCAGCTCCTGTGCTCGGCGCCTTTGGGACTTCCATCTGCAAGGTAGGGCAAGATGGGTTAGAGAGGAGGCGAGAGGTGCGGGGCTGCCTTTGTGCAAGGTTACGGGGAAGTTGTGTGTACCTTGAGTGGCACGAGAGGTTAGAAAGATGTGGTGTGTTTCTGAGCTCCCTTTCTCCATGTCTCTTGGCACGTCGCCATGGTGTTGGAGGGCATGAGAGCTTCGAGCGCAGGTGTGTAGTGCCGAGCTCTGGGTGTCCGCAGCTCTGGGGAAGTTGTAGGTCCTTGTGCAGACCGTGAGAGGTGCCGCGTGGTGCAGAGCTGACCCGTTGCCCATGACGGTGTGGAAGGTGGAGCTGACAGGAAGAGCACGGGAGGTTGGAGATAGCCTGGTTGTTGTGGAGCTCCTGGTCTCCATGACTCTGCAATCCTTTCTTGTGCCTGCGAAGAAGAGACTTTGCTTGAGAACAGGTTGGAGTTGCGCAGCTCCCTGTGTCCATGCCTAGGGGTCCCTTGAATCTGACAGGCGCCCTTCAGAGGCGGCAGCATTCTGCCTCGTGTTTGTGACCTGACCAGATGGGTTTGCAGGTCCCTGGGAGGCCCTGGAGAGCATCTCGAGCTGCCTTTTGGGAATCTCTCTCTGTGCAACGCTTTGGGCATGGTGCTGCTTGAGGTGGGAACATGCATAATTACCGAGTGCTTGGGTGGCATGGAGCGCCGTGTCCTGAGCCGTGGGGACCTTCCAGCTGCCAGGGAATAAAGGAGAGGTTAGAGAGAGAATGTGTGGTGGGAAGCCTTTGGAACCTTCCAGCCAACTTCCACACGAGGAGGGGCATCAATCTGCGGTGTTTTTCCGAGATCCCTTTGCAGGTAGCAGTTGCGCCGTTGCGGTGGCCTAGGAGAGAACGACAGGTTTGACAGGAGTCTTGTTGGTGCCTTGTCTGGGTGTGACACAGGGATAGGCAAGTGGAAGGGACCTGTGCTTACCATGAGAGACCCGAGTGCAAGATGCTGGGTGGTTGGCCGCCCCTCTTTTCCACGCCCGCGGAGTCCCTTTTTGTGCCTGTCAAGAGGAGGACGTGTTAGAGAAGTGGCAGGAGTTGCGGGGCGCCCTGTGTTGATGCTTTTGGGAAGCTTGCACCAGACAGGGAGGCGCTGAGAAGTGGCAGCGAGTCGGCCTTGTGTCTGTGTCCTCACCATGTGGATTTGCAGCTCCCTGAGAAGACGTTGACAGGTTGTGGATCTTGCTTGTGCGAGGCTCCCTTTGCCCAGGGCTTTGGGCATTGTCCTGTTGCCGCTAGTTGGGGAATGGCTGCTTGGCGTGGAGCGCTCTCTGTGCACAGGCAGTGGGACCTTGAAGTTGCTGCGGGAGAGGAAATGGGAGGTTAGAGAGGTGGTCAGTGGTTGAGAGCTCCCTTTCTCCACAGCTGCTGGTCAATGTAAGCTGCTGATCTGCCTGTTTGGTATGTTGCGGCCCCTTTCATACTGTCTTGGCCTGGGGATGTCATACAGAGATTCAGCCAATGAGAGGGAGCCGCCCACTGTGACGTCACTTTTTTCAGGAGGAAATGGCGGAAGTAAGGACAAGGTGGGAGTGAAGGTCGTGGGAATAGGAAGGAATGTAGCAAGGCCTGAATGCAGGAGGGCAGGGAGAGGGGAGAGAGGGGAGAGAGGGAAGAAAGGAGGGTGACTCGGGAGGTTTGGGAAGTAAAGGAGGAGGGAGGGAGAGGAAGGACAGTAGAGAATCTAAGTCATACTCCTGCTCTAAGGAACTTGCTGAGGCAGGGGGGATGGATCTGATGATCTCTTGAGGTCCCTTCCAACCGCTACAGTTCTGTGCTTCTGTTATTGTAGCATAGACAAAACATCAATTTATAGATATTTTTTTTTTTCAGGATTTTTATCCTGTCATCTCACTTTCTTTTGCCTCGAAATTGCTTTCAGTGTGTGCCACATGCTGAAGAATCAAAACCAACAGAAGCAACAGAATCACAGAATGATTGAGGGAGGAAAGGACCTCTGAAGGTCATCTGGTCCAACTCTCTTCTCAGGTGGGGACACCTAGAGCAGATTGCCCAGGAACATTTCCTGAGTGCTTTTGAATATGTCCGGAGAGGGAGACATCCCAGTTATATCATACATTTTGTATCAGGAATGGAATTAATACTGATTCACAAAATTTATGAAGGAGAGAGACAATTCTCTTTTCATAGGTTTTCTCTGCTGATTTAATTTTAATTTGAAGATTAATGTTGCTTAAAATATTTTGATTTTATTATTGAATGATGAGAGTTAACTTCAAAGATATACGGATCTCTCAGTTTGTCCAAATGATCCTTTAATACCTTTATTTATTCCTCCTACACACCTCGGAATGCAATTTCTAGGTATATTGTCATTCTCATCATGGAGTATTTCATCAGATTTCCAGCTGCAGGCATACCACAGGTATTTACATAGACTTGCTTTAAGTTACTTTAGCATTTGCAAATATACGCAACAATTTTGTATTGCATAACAAATGCATCATGGCGTCTGTTTTTCTTACAATTTCTCTGTGCAGTCCCAGTTATGTAGCTGACAGAGTTACCTATAAAACTCCATGTTATTAGGAGGTGACATGTATTACTTTCTTGCTGATCTGTGACACCAACCAGAAAGGGCTGTATAGAGTGATTTATCCATTCCACTTTGCTGAGCTCGGCTAATAAGATACTCAGGCCCCCTTACTGCTGCCAGTTATTTCTATTTGTTAAATTTCTGGATATGTTGTTATCTCCCCAAAAGAAATGCAAGTGCAGATCAGATTTAGAAATACAAGATCTAAAATTCTCTCTCTTTTCTTCCTTCACAAAATTCCATGTTTCAATAAGTAGTCTTTTTTTTTTTTTTTTTCATAATACATAGATATGGATTAGACTGTTAGCCTCTAGTAATATCCAAACTCAAAAAGTCTTCATTGTCTTCTTAAATCTTAGGAAAATACTCTCTTTTAAGAATGTAAAACCTCATAGCTATCATTAACTTTTCATGGACTCATTTGTCCACTCTACCATTGTTAAATCCTGTCGTGTTAACTAATGGGGTATTTATTGTTATGATATACACTAGATGAGGACTGTTTTAGGTATGAAACCTGTCTACTACTATTCCCACGCTGTTTCTGAGGCAACTAGAGCATATGAACTGGACTTCTTTTGGTGAAATTATACTGGAAGATGTGTTCCAGGTGTATGCTATTTTGGTAGCTATCTTCAGTCGTTAGAACAGCACCGCTCTCACAAAGTAAAATCCCTAAAATATTAACAGACCTCACTTTGATTTATTTAAGTGTACAGGCCTCTTTCTATTGAGCCACTTCTTGTTAGTTGTGGAATAATCTAATCCTTTTATCCTTTGGATGAGAGGGAAGGAGGGAGGAAAGGAGGGAGGGAGGATGTAGACTGCTCATAGCAATTATAGATGAGCTGTTTATCTCCATGCTAATTATGATAGTTTTGGGAACCATCATTCATATAAAATCTGTTTTCTTTTTTTCTCTTTTTTCTCTTTTTTTTTCTCTTTTTTCTCTTTTTTTTTCCTCTTTTTTATGACACAGCAATAAAATGTTCTTATCTGTTTTCCATTTCTAAGTTTGGGCTCATCCTTTCCAACATCATAAATATGTGGGAATTAATCAAATGAGTTTGTAATATGCTTTGAAGCACAGACTTCTGTTCTGGGCTCTGGTCTTGAAGTATGTGGCATGGTAAATTTTTTATTCCTTTGGAATTTGTAGCATTCAAAAGTGACTTTGAGCTGTTTGTACAGCTTTTGATCCTGGGATCACTCTGCAGTGATCCATCTTCTTTGCATGACTTATAACCTGCCTGATCCCAGGGTTGTTGGGATACAGACCACTTACCCATGACGTTGATCTGAAAAGGAATGAGCCAGAATCATGTGCAGTCACACGATGTTGGAGTTATGTTTCTTTACCTGTCTCAGTGGATTTGGGGGTAACTAGCTACATGGTGAAGCAGCAGTGAAAAATTGCCTAATAAGGAGCATCAGTAGTCTTTGGTCGTTATTAAAAGCAAAGACTTTTGATAACAACAAAATTCTGGTTGCTAACAGGAGCATATAACTACCTAACACATATTCCAGATACTTATAAGTAATGGATATATTTACAAGGGCTGCTTTTTGAATTATGATATGAAATTATAGTAGTGGAGGATATTGATACTGCTAGTAATATTGCATAATTAGAGCAGAAAAAATAGGTATGTTAATCAGATATAGATTACCACTGATATAGGTTGGCAAAAAAAGGCTTAATTGTCATTTCCAGAGGCGCATCTATTCTTCATTCATTAAAAAAAATGTGCAGAAAGAGAACTGCATGTTGCATTTGAATCTTAAGAAGCTGAAATATCTGGAAGACAAATTTAAAAGCTGTGGATATATAAAAAAGTACATATTGGAATGAATTAAGGTCTAAAACATGAAGCATAACATCCACTAGTTCTAACACTTCTCTTTTCTTACCCTGTACTTTCTTCAGGGAATACATCCAAATCAAGGAAGAATTTGATCCTCTGAATTGCAGTAAGTATTATCCTATTCCTCCTAGAAGCCAAACTGAATTTTATAGTAAGGATATTTAACACAGATTTGTAAGTACATCTGTAGGAATTTTCTTCTGAGACTTCTTAAAATTGGTAGTGTATTTCATTCTCAAATTACAAACATCATTTTTGGTTAATTAAGGTTAAATTACATCAATTATAAAACATTATGGATGCAAAATGAAACTCCAAGTGCATTAATCATTAAAATTATAAAAATTCAAATAAAAAGCTTTATTATTAATGCTAACGTTTCCTAAACATTGGTAAAAATATGGTGTCAATTCTCATATTAGTATTGAGAACTAAAAATTGTGGTAATTTCTCGAACAACTATGAAACCACCATCTATCCATCTAAATGCTTGTAAAACTGACTCAAAACTGACAGAAGCAAAGTGTCTTCTATACACAAAACAAAATTCTGTTAATATGCCTCACATGGAAAACATTTAATATTTTTCTGACTTGAAAAATTGTTTGGGATTTTGACAGGTACTATTTATTTTCATTCTCCTTTATAACAGTTCTTAGAGTAGCTAGAGTTTCAAGAAATACTGGAAACGGAGATACTGAAAAACAAGTCAGTTAAGAATCTCAGATTTAGATATTCCAAGCAAAGTGGTCTGTACTCACAAATTCTTGCCTTTGTGAATTTCTTCTTAGCCAAACACTAGAACTAACAGAGGTGAAGGATTATCCTGTTATTGGTCTTCTAAGCCAAACAAATTAAGATGTTCTTCAAAAGCTGAATTCACCAGCTTCAAATTATACGCTGAAAACCGTCATTACTTAGAAGATACATCAGCTGCTGGCCCTGGCAAGATTAAATAAATAATAGATTTTCAAGGCTGAACTCTTTAAATTATAATTGCTTCTGGAAAGGACAATTCCTGGCATCTTGTGAGTGATAAAGAGAATTAAGGATCCACGTAAGGTTTTTGTCAAGGAAATTAAAGTATTTTATTATGTGTTGAAAAGTTTGAATTACACATTACAACGTATGTGAGGGACTTTCTTTTGCTGAAGAGTTGAATGCCAGTTTAATACAGAACAAAACGTAACTCTTACCATTCACTATCACAATTTAGAATGGTTACAGGATATCTGGATTGAGAATTTCTTGTCAACTGTTAGAGTGCTAAAGCAAAACTTCATTGTGAGACACTGGAAGCAGAGTACCATATCCATGGCATCATGAAATGCAACTTTAAATGCTTTCAGTTGTGTTATTTATTTTTTCATATTTTCATAGCTTTGAATAGCGTACTAAGAGTAAAGAATTTCATAGCAAATATGTCTGAGTGAGAAATTCATATCTTCCACATATCAGCAATTTGGTAGGAAATGCCAATACTTCTTCATGTCCTATTTAATAAGGGATAATAATTTAATAAGGAATTGGGTCTCCTGCTCCTAACTTGTGAAGATTCAGAATGGTAACTACTAGAAATTTTGAAATAAGGAAATGTGAGGAAGCTTTGAGCTGTGGACCCCAGACAGCTAAGGGAAATGCTGAAGCTTGTTAAGGTTCCAATTCTTCTGAAGAACTGGTGAGACATACCACTCATTAGAAAGAAAAAAAAAATGAAGTGATGAGTCTAGTGAGAGAAAAAAAAAAAGAAAAAAGAAAAAAAAAAGAGCAATTGAACCTCACGAGAGAAGTCTATCATAAAAGATGAAGGAATCTATTTCTCTATACAAACACAAGATGAAAAGAAAGAAAAAAAATAAGGGATCTGTGGGACTATTTTCAATAAATTTCTCAAGATCAAGTTTTCCTTGTCTGTTGAAGGTTTATCTTAAATTTTGGACTACAGGAGAATTTAAATTCTGATAGTTATTCCTATGTTTGGTTTTATGCACGACTGTAGTTGAAACATTTGTAATAATTTTGAGTAAACTGTATTATGGTTTGAAGAGAAAAAATAATGTCGATAATTACAGAATCTGAATTATCTGAGATATCTTAAGTGTTGAAATTAGCTTGCAATATGTAAAGACAAATATGATATGAAAGTGCTATCTGTAATTCATGAAACTGACTAAATAAGGGTATTTCTTCAGGTTTGTAACACCAGAAGGGAGTTCCAGGAAAATTTGATAGCTTATTGTAAATGAAAGTTTACTGCTAGCTTACACTTTATTGCATGCTTTCCAGGAACACATGTGGCATTCCAGAAGCATATGTAGAAGGTGTGAGGTGTTTTGGAAACTATGGATTTACACAAAATTCAGTACATTGTCTGATATTTGAAAAGTACATTTTCAAATTAAATTCAGTATTTAGTGAAACAGACAACAGTTGAAAAGGCCGGAAATTTATGAGCTCTGCTCTTTTTGTGACCTGATTCTTCTGTGTTTTACTTCAGGAAAACTATTAGCTAATAAGTGTCCTTTGATTTCTCTTTCTAATTTCTAATTTCTTTTCTTTTTCTGTGAGCAGAGCTCCGCAGCTGCCCCATGTCAGATCAGAGCCAGTTCCAGCCAGCTCCTAAAGGGACCCGCTGCCAGTGAGGAACATTGGTTGGGCCTTTGGGAGAGCACATTTAAGAAGGTAAACTGATGCACAACAGCAGCTGGGAGAGAGGAGTGAGAAGCAGCTCTGCAGACATCAAGATCAGTGCAGAAGGAGGGTAGAAGGTGCTCCAGGCACGGAGCAGAAGAGACTGAAAAAGAGACTGAAAAAATACAATGTGGAATGCAAGGGGAGCTTTGCTGTGAGAAGTTTTTCAGCTGGGTAATGGGTGCGGGAGTCCTTGTATAAGTCTCAAGCTTCAATTTAAAGCTAGGGTTGGGCTGAGGAAAAAAGAAAGGCTATAGCTATAGATGGAGTGGAGCTGGAAAGAGGTTGTCAAAGGAAAGCATATATGCAACAAGAATTTTACCATCAGTAAAATTCCATCTAGACAATGGCTGGGAAGTTTTGTGTAAAGCTTGGCCTTCAGATATGTTTTGAATTATATTCTTGATTTCCCATATGTATTCTATAATTTATATCAAAATGTATCGGGCTTAGAATGCGAGAATTTGGTAGTGTGCTGGGGGGTTAGTGCTCCAGGGGTGGCGTCTGTGAGCAGAGCCCACAGCTGCACCATGTCAGATCAGAGCCACCTCCAGCCGGCTCCTAAAGGGACCTGCTGTTGGCTAGAGCTGAGCTAGTGAGTTGGTTGGGTCTCTGTGAGGGCAGATGTAAGAAGAGGAAAAAAAGTGCCGCGCAATAGCAGCAGGGAGAGAGAACCTGCCCTATGAACACTAAGGTCAGTGCAGAAAGAGGGAAGGAGGTGCTCCAGACATGGAGTAGAAGTTCCCATGCAGCCTGTGGAGAGGCCCCTGGTGCAGGCTGTCCCCCTGCAGGCCATGGCTCCCACATGGAGCAGATCTCCATGCTGCAGCCCATGGAGGAACCCCCGGTAGAGCAAGTGGATGTGGCCTGGAGGAGGCTGCGGCCCATGGAGAGCCCCCGCAGGAGCAGGGGGTTTGGGGGAAGCTGCTGCCCATGGGGGACCTGTGCTGGACCAGTTTGCTCCTGAGGGATGGATGGACCCCGTGGTAGAGACCTGTATTGGAGCAGTTCTTGAAGAGCTTCTGCCTGTGGGACGCCCATGCAGGATCAGTTATCAGTTTGGATGGTATTCCGTGGGAGGGACCCCGTGTGGAGCAGGGGCAGAGAGTGACCATGAAGGAGCAGTGGGGATGAAGTTTTATTGACTGACCACAGCCTCCATTCCTTGTTCCATAGCAGTATTTCTGGGTGGGGGGGTGGGGAGGGGAAGGGGGTGTAGTAGAAGAGAGTGGATGGGGGAAGATGTTTTTAGTTTGCTTTTAGTTTACCACTGCCCTAATCTGTTACTAATAGGCAATAAATTGTATTACTCTCCCCATGCTGAGTCTATTTAGTCCATGACAATGACTGGTGAGGGATCTCCCTGTGCTTATCTCTACTCTTGAGCTCTTTCTCATATCTTCTCCCTCAGTACTTTTGAGGAGGGGGATTGATAGGGAGGTGTGGTGGAGTTTATCTAGCCATCAGTGTGAAACCACCAAACTAAAGAGAAGTTATTTGATTAGTCCTGCAAGTCACTAGAGTTTCCATTGTTTCAGATGGGTCAATGCCTAGAATTTAAAAATATATTGTCATTTATTATTATTTATTTTTTAAATAAACACTGGGTTATAACCTAATTTATTATTTAAAAGTCCAAAAGATAGCACTTTACTTAATATGGGATTTTCATGGGGTCTTATGCTATTTCCTATAATTTAGTTAATTTTCTAGTGAAGTGAAGATCCGATTACTTCTTTCTTGGGAGTTTTAAGGTGTCAAATTGAATATACTGGGCTTGCAGCCAAATTTTCATTAGTTGTTTCAAGTATACTAGCTTGAAACAGTTACGGAAAATAAGTGCTGTAAATACTGTTTGTTTGTTTGTGTGTTTTTTTAAACTGCATTTAGACATTAAAGTATCTGAATTTATATTTAGCAATTTGTATAAAGATCCAACAAGGATCAGATGACCAGTGATAGACAGAAGATTAACATGGGATGTTTAGGAGGTGGCTTGAAGGCAGAAAAAGGGAGGGTTCGGGAGGAGTGTGGGGGAGCAACTCTGGGAAGAGAGGGATTGATAATAAATGAGCCTGGTGACATGAAAGCAGGTGCTGCTTGGCTAGCATGTGTCCCAGTCCTGGGCTTCCTCACTGCAGTATGTTCTATATTCCTATTAAATCTTACTTCTAACTCTCTCTCACGTGTGCGTGTGTGTGTGTGTGTGTGTCTGTGTCTCTGTGTGTTCAGCCTCCCTGTTCCCTGTTGACAAGGAGCTGAAATAGCCTCACATGGACATGGCTGGGACAGAAGAACTCTCACAGGTCCTGCAGTCTACCAAATACACCTACCTTAGGTGAGTTACTGACACTACCTGATGTTCTCCATCTGCCATCTGTTACAGGTACATAATACCATGTGTTCCTTTTTTTTTTTTTTTTTTTTTTTTCCCAAGCTTGATCATTATTCACCTGATATTTCTAATTTGGGAGAGAGGATAGTAAAGGTAAAAGTGCAAGAACTCATGGGTTGAGTTAAGTTCACTAGGTAAAATGAGAGCTGTGAATGCATGCAAAGCAAACCAATGAATCTATTTGCTACTTCCCATCGGCGGGCAGGTATTCAGCCACTTCCAGGAAAGCAGGGTTCATCACCCAGAGTAGTTTCATGGGAAGAAAACACCATTGCTCTGAACCTGCCCCTCCTTTTCTCCTCTCCTTTCCCCCAGTTTTATTTCTGAACATAATGCCATATATGGGACATCCCTTTTGTCAGTCTGGGCCAGCTGCCCAGGCTGTGTCCCCCGCCCAGCTCCTGGTGCACCCTCAGCCTCCTCACTGGCAGGGCAGCATGAGAAGCTTAAAATTCCTTGTCTCTGTGCAAGCACTGCTCTGCAACAACTAAAAACATTGGTATGTTATCACAACAATTTTAATCAAAATCCAAAACACAGCATCATATGAAACTCTATGAAGAAAATTAACTCTGTCCCAGCTGATACAATGACAGTAGTTCTTAGTCAACTGCCAATCATTGTTAAGTCCAGCATGTATGTAGTGAATATTTCACTCCATTGTGTTTTGATATATATATATTTTTTAATGGGCATGCCATTAAGGAATATTTTGTTTCCTACAGTGATTATATGATCAGACCTTAAATCAGATTTTGGAGTATGACAGAAGTGAAATGGAACCCCAGTTCTATGACACAGTTTCTGTTCTAGAAATCACTGTTAAATAAATGTTGAAATTATACAAAAATAAACCCCAAAATGGGATTATTTTATACTTTAATGAAATCTGAGATTGCTGCCTTAAGATGTAGAAGAAATAGTAATTAGGCTAGGATTATTTGCAGATATATTTATAAAGCTAAGAAAAATACACAAATGAAATGGGGATAAGTTTATATTCTCTGAATTTTCTCATTATCATGCCTGACTTCTTCATTTACTCCCCAGTGGAATTCCAAAAATGTCTTGTTTCACATAGGAGTACTGGGACTGCAGAACTGTGTAACTCAATGGCTGATACACATGGGTGCTCCAGAGATTCATATGGATTTAGTTAAGGATACCTCTTCCCTTTCATAACTTTGATCAACAGCTATATGTAATAACAACTGTCTTAAACAAACAAACACACACAACAAAAAAAAAAAAAAAAAAAAAAAAAAAAACGAACAAAACACTTTATACAGCAAGGGAGCAGTATTTACTGAGATATTTTTCGAAGGAGTATGTAAGAGCACTCAGTGCTTTCCTCAAATCCAGAGTTCCATGTCTATGCACCTGAATCTGGTCATACCTTGGCCATCTCTTCCCAGTAACTTTGGTATCATCTGGCAAAATATATACATCCCACTAGATGGTTTATTTGTTTGTTTATTTCTGTGCTTCTGTGCCTTAACTATTCCTCATTAGAGTATCATGATGATCATTTGGCATGATTTATTCATGTTTCAGCAGATGGGTATTTATATTAAAATATCTGTCTCTCCCCCCTGCTATTTTTCTTTCTCTTCATTCACAGATTAATGCCATTGAGTCAAAATAATACAAGTGTCCAGAAAATGTCCCTGCAAAGATAGAGCAAGTTGTTGTGATTTAGTCCCAAAAGTATCCCAAGTAGATAGGAGAACACAGAAGTCTGGCGTCTTGGCTTAGTATAAATGAGTTTTAAATTGAATGGAACTCTCTTGAAATTGATGGAACTATGCTTATTTATACTTACTGTGGATCTGTTGTAGTCAAACTATAATCAATTTATGTATATATATATATATATATATATATATATATATATATATATATATATATATATTAATTGCTAGTTGAATCCGTGTTTTCTCTTTGGATTTTCCTAAACATAATGGAAAGAAGAATTAGAGTTTGTTGATATATAGAAAAAAAAGCCCACAGCTCCTTGCCACAAACTGTTGTTAGTGATTAAATCAGCCTGGATCTGGACTCAAGCAGTTCATCAGTATCCTTGATGTGTTCTGTCAATACTCTGTTCTCACTGGGCAGAATGTTTGCCAATGTAGTCAAATGCTAATCAGCAACATGCTTGTTAAATGGAAAGAGAGAACAAATCAGAATTCATTTCATGACATAGTGTAATATATTTTCAATTTCAAATGAAATCTGACAACAGAATCTTGTGAAGAATATTCTAATTATGAAATAAATCTTAGAATATATCAGGTTTCTAAGAAGTGCTGCCAAAAGGACTGGTTACTTACGGATGAATATTGATAGGTCAAGAAGGGTGAGACAGCTGACTATTCCAAAATTAAGAGGCAAAATGACATCATTTAAACATTTATAGTTTCTCTAGAACTTAAATATTTTCTTTTTTTAATGAAATTCTTTCTCATATGCAGCATCCATAAGTATATAAATGCCTATGGAGTAGGAGATTCAGGGGATTTTATTTTGGAGTTACATTTTGAAAATCCTTGACTGTCCATCAAGAGGATCGGTGCCTGCTAACAATAGCTGTGGGTAAATTCCACATAGGCAATTCAGATTTTAAACTCTTTTTGTAACCTTGCACTAAAGCAATATAAAATCTCTTACAAATATATACTGTATGCTGACATTCTCAAAGCAATGAAGCTTCAACTGAAGTGTTGGGTTACACCTTACAAAGGAAACAAATAAAAATTAGAAAGTCTATTTCATGACTAGTTAAAAGAGTTGTTCTTATTTTCATAGTTTTCAATTCTATTCCCACAGCAAATGTATTTCCCACTTGGGGCAAAGCAGCTTTTTGTAAAAAAAGAGATATTTGATCTTTTTTCTTAGCCTGTAGTCAGTCCAAAGAGAATCCATTTAACTGACTTCCAGGCTGAGTGGAGGAAGGGGTGTTCAATACACATAGAGTTTCATGTAGGTCCAAACTTTCTGTCCCAAATTCATGCTCAACAACTTCTTGTTCTTAGTGGGAAACCAGTGTGTTCCTCGAGACCATCTGCCTTTACAATAATGTTACACAACGTCTAGTTTAAGTATCAACATTCGGTTTTCTCTTCCTGCTTTATTTCTGCTTGTTTCAAGAGCCCAGAGGACAAAATAGAGAATATAGTCATATAGGGAGATATGGTACACATAATATTATACTTGGCATATAGGGAGATATGGTACACATAATATTATACTTGGCATAGACTGAGGATAAGGTAGCTACAGTCTCTTCCCAAGCTCTTCCTAGGAGAGATTTCCAGACAATCCCTTTCTTATCTACTGTATCTAGTAACATAAATTTGTTCATAACTCCACTTACTTCTGATACACCTCTTCTTACTTCTGAACAGCAAATGCTGTTGGTCTGGATCACAAATCCTGAAAGAAGACTGTATTACCTGCTACCTATTACATGTTTTTTAGTGCCATTCCTCTTTATACCAGCTGAGACTCCAGCTAATAGAGGAATACCATTTACTGAAACAATATAAATTTGTACTTATTTTCTGTTTTATCTCATTACCCCCGGACCTATAAGTTGAAAACAGCTAATAGCTTTCTTTTTAATGGGAGTTTACTGAGGAAAAATTGTATTTACATCTGATTCTGGAGTTGCTATAGTTACAGTATTGGCAGATGGTATGCTTGTAGTTTAATCTTTTTTTTTTTTTTTTGAATACTTCTTTTCCAAAATTCAGAAAAGAATTAATTCATTTACATGATTTGCTGAAGAGAGTTTAAGGAAAAAAAGAAGGACTTCTTCAAATGATAAATATAATTTGAAGCTTGTTTTGCATCATCTGTAATTGCCGTTTAACATTATGTGTAATTAGGGCACAATATAGCTGAATCTCATTATTTAAATTTATTTTCTCCAGAGCTGAATTATTTTATTCTCACAGTGAACTGAAGGACTTAGCTGGGAACACTCAAGCAACTTGTCCTATTGCAGGGATCAGTGCAGTGAACTGATGTGTGGTGTTGTGTCTTCTCCAAGAGGCAACCTTAAAGTCACATCTGGTTTTTAGGGCATTTTATTCTTATAAAAGCAAGACAGTTGCTATAAACTGATGTCAGATAGAGGTACCTCATGACAGAGGTATTTCTGGAAGTTTTTAACAACATACATTTAAACTCCTAGTAATTTTTACAGAATGCAATCTGATATCGAATACTGTTCTGAATACTGAATACTGATGGTAGTGACCATTTAATATTTACATTGGTCTGGAAACACATCTTACAGCTGAATTTCTTTTGTCTACTTTGTGGACTGTGCAGTCATGCACTCCAATGAATATCATCACAATTCTCATGTGAAGAGTAAACCTGAGTATTCTGTCTGTTAAACTAAGTTTGGGTGAGTCAGTGATCCAGATAAATCCTGGACTTCCTGGATCACACTACCTGATCGCCAAGTCTTCTTG
This sequence comes from Anas acuta, assembly GCF_963932015.1. Classification (NCBI taxonomy): domain Eukaryota; kingdom Metazoa; phylum Chordata; class Aves; order Anseriformes; family Anatidae; genus Anas; species Anas acuta. The sequence continues at coordinate 153,632,471 of NC_088979.1, forward strand.
CTATTAACCAGAAGAAAAACAGGATGTTAAAGAATTGTAAACCACTCTTTGTAAACATTGCTGTGATACAGATTTTTGTATGAAAAACAGGAAGATAGCTTTTTGGCTCTTTTTTGATTCTTCATAGTCAATGTATGAGAAACTGGTTTCCACACTAAACTGAGTGCATAGTTTCTCTTTCTTCTTACTGTTCTTGCTTTTGCTTTCAGATCTAATCTGGGGAGCTAAGAATTGATGCATAATGATTAATCTTAATGAATTTGACTACATAACTTGGCTAAATGTTTATGTCTTCACTCACATAGAGAAAAAATATATATTTTATACATTACAATGTGAATAATCTAGACTGTCTTAAAGATCAAGTATACATATTGGTAGCCTTCAGAATTTTCCACAAGCAAACATTTTTCTTCTACTAGCTGCTTACAAAAAAAGCCGCAATCTTGATCAATAGTCTAAATATGTAAACAGATTGGGCTGGCAGAGAATACTATTCTTGATTTAAGCCAAAAGAACTACAATTTGGTCCTGTAACAAAGCAACACATTACTGTCCTACCATATTCTTACAGAGGTGGTGAAAACTTCATTAGTTTCATTGGAAATCCCATGCTTACTTTCTACTACATTTAGATGTTACATTTCTTGAACTTGCTTTAGCAGAAGGACATAGTTCTGAGAGCGCTCACAGCTGAGTGGTATGCACTCCTAACCTTTTTCTTGTACATAGTCACCCTACTTTCTGTATATTTTTGCATACATTTGCTTTTCTGTGCTGTCTGGATCTGCCCAGAAACTTCGGAAACTTCTGACCTCAGAATCTGTGGCATAACTGTAAAAAGAATTGTTCAAATCCCTCATATAACAAGGGCAGAAGTTCTAAAGAGAAAGAAAACACACACAAATTATAAGAAAAATAAATTCACAATCAATGTTTTTGCCCCATTTATTTACAAAATTCCTTAAGGGTTCATTGCCATGGTACAATAAAGAAAAAAAAATCCACTGAGAAATGTGAATGCCTTGACGTGGGGTTTTTGTAATGTAATTAGGCTATGAATATTTTAATTGTTAAATAATTTTTTAAAAAGTTGTTTATAATCTATGTTTAATATACATACCAACATTCTGTACAAGAATGTATTTATCAATCAAAGCCAAGTGCTTGGAAAATTAGACACATGCATAAGTTTTGCAGATATTTATATTAGTTATAAGTCAAGATTGAAATAACTTCTTGAATTGTCATGTGGAGTGTTTAGAATGTAAATTAAAACCAGCCAATTGTGTCTTTCCCTTAGGTTCACAAGAAGGTTAGAAAAGAAACTGTGTCTAAACAGACACGGAATAAGACTGTTAAACCAGATGGCTCTGTTAGTGACCATGGAAAAAATCTTTTATTGGCAAGACATTAATATGCAGAAATTTGCAATCCTTGTACAGAATTGTCTGCTACATTATTCCAAAAAACATCTTCTCTGAATAACCTTTTTACAGCTATTTTTAGTCAGAAATGAAAAGAGGTTGCCTATGTTTTTTTAGAGGTAAGAACCTCCAAATATTCTTTCCATGTATTTGGAGGAAGAAAATTACTGTGCTTTCATTTGCATTGTTTTGGTCTGCCTCTTCTGGCAGTGGGAGACCTGCATTCCTCTACATTACATTTTCAACTTTGTTCAGGCCTGCCTCGACTTCTCTCTCCTACATCCAGACAGATACTGGTCACTTCTTTGCTGTTGGCAAGATTAATAGGGGTTTGCTATGACAAAGACAAGTGTTGATTTTGGTGGAACAGAACATGGAGTCACAAGAAGAGCCTTTTATTTCCACAAAGGGCCTGTGGGAAAGTAGAAATACTGAAAATATAAAAAATATTAATTACTCTGCTATTTTGAGGCTTTACTTATTCTGTTCTGTTTTTTGTTTGTTTTTTTTTTTTTGCATGTTTACAAACATTATTGAAAGTGCTTTGAAAAGACATCCCAGTTCCTGTAGAAGGGTGCCAGTTTCTATCCTTGACTTGTAGGAAGAATCAGAAACTGGGGTGGAGGATGGGGAAGGTGCTTCTTTGTCATACTAGGGGTTGACAAAGTTTCAGAAAAACCTAAAGAGAATGAAAGAGATAGAATCCAAATAGTGTTCAGAAAAAGAGAAAGAAAAACAAAAACATAACAAAAACCCACCAACCAAAACAAAAAATGGAAATGCTTTCCAAGCCCTTTGACAGGCATGAAATCAGTAAGTGGAAACTGCTTCCTTCTCTCAAGGTCTATAATGAGTGTAAGGTACTTCAGAGGGACTTCTTCTTTTAGTAACTGTGACACAGTGCTTCATTGTGAATATGATAAGCAAAGATAAGCTTAATGGAAAATTGGAGAGGTGTCTCAGTGTGGTTGGAATGCAATCCACAGAAACTGCTTCTCTCTGCAGGGATGGCAGATTCTCTTAAATGGCTATGAAAAAATGCTTTACCTTCTTTCACTGTATATGTGAGAATACATTAGGGAAGAATTTTGTTCATTCACCCATCCATTTATCCATCTATCTATTTATCTGGCTATCTGTAAGTGCAGATTTACATCGATATCTATACAGGTACATCTTACTATCTATAGATAGTATACACGCAAATGGTACGCACGTATACATATATACCTATATGCATGAGCAATTTTATTAATATCACTTGCTGTATATGGTACGTTGGATTTACAAACACTTCTGATCATTTTGTTGATGTTTTTTTTTTGTTTGTTTGTTTGTTTTAATTTTAAATTATTTTAAATTTGGTTGATGGATCAACTTATCAAATGGAAATGTAGCTATTTAACAGTTTCAGAAAAATTACATAGAAAGCTCTTTACTGAAGAGATGTATGCATAAGCTCAGATAACTATTTTACCAAAGTACTAAGCGTAGATTATGAAGCATAAGTGCCTGTTTCTTACTTCTGAGAATATGGAAACTATGGAAACATTTTCATGTACAGAGACTGAGATACAAGTTCTAAGCTATATGTGCATGTGTGAGATTACAGAGTGTAAGGAACCAGCCATTAGAGCATATTAGAAATGTTACATTGTCTTGTTATAATATAGTTTAGGATTCAAAATAAGATGTAGTATAGAAGTCCTCATGTAAGTTTTCACTTAACTTATCAGCTGTGATACCAGAAAAGTAAATTTTGCATTCTTTTTTCCTTTCTTTCCATTCTTCTCTGTACATGCAAGATACAAGCATCTTAAGCCTCCTGCTGTGTCTATCTCATCTTCCTAATCAAATACAGAGAAAGGATAGGGCAAAATCTCAGAAAGGGTCAGGTAAGGTAGATAAAGAGTATGAACGTGGATAACTGGTATAGGATAGAGAATGTTTGATGTTACATTTTAAGCATACTATATCTTTGTTAAAAAACAAACAAACCTTGCAAAATACAAAGAGAAAAATAATTTTCTCAATAACTGTATTGTGATGAAGCTTCATTAATTTTCTGGTTTCCAGACTGCAAGTGAGGTTTGGATAGCTGGATGTTTGACCGCATAATCAGGTGCACAAGAATGAATTCCTACATTTATACTTCAACACTGTACTGGGTCTGGCTGGAATGTTAACTTTCCCGGCAGCAGCCCATACAGTGCTGTACTCTGTACTTGTAGCTGGAACAACAGTGTTATCACACCAGGGTTGTGGCTACTGCTGAGCAGCAGTGGCACAGTATTGGGCCTTTCTCTAACCCTCCTAGGGGGTGGGCAAAAAGTGAGGAGAGAAACATCACTAGGGCAGCTGACCTAAACCAATCAAAGGGATATTCCATACCATGTGATGTCACACTCAGCAATAAAAGGTGGAAACAGGAAGAAGAGGGGAGGGGTGGGCTCTTGTTGAGAAGACGTGGGTCCTCCTCTCAACACCGGCTGTGTGCGTTGAGGCCTTGCTTCAAGGACGTGGTCAATCATCGCTCATTTGTGGGAAGTAGAGAGTAATTTCTTTCCTCTGCACTTCCATATAGCCTTCATTTATTTTGTTTGTTTGTTTTCCTCCCTTCTTTTTATTTTTCCTTTTCCCCTCCCTTTTCCCCTTCCCCTTTTTATTTCCCCTTAGTTAAATTGTTTAGTTCATAATAATCTTTATTTTATTATTATTATTATTTCCTTTTAATTAAATTATCCTTATCTCAACCCGTGAGTTGTTCTTTGCTTTACTTCTCCCCCTCCTCATCTAAAGGGGGGGGAGTGAGAGAGCGGTTGTGGGGTTTAGCTGCCCAGCACGGTAAAACCACCACAGTCCTTTGCCACAAGAGTATTTGTTGCAGGATTAAGGTCTAGGCATCAACATAGGAGGCATTCTTTATTAAAACATTTTTTCATGTGTGATATATTTTAGATGGTGCAGTTATTCAGGTTTCTTCAAACTCTGTGCTTCAGCTTAAAATGTCAGAAGGACTAACAAAACTGAATTCCAAACATAATACTGTCCTTATTTTATTATTTGTCAAAATCACTACTTAATTAGAAATCCCATTTTGGACATTTTACTTTTTATTTTTACTTTTTATGAGACATGCTATTGGACCTAAAATGCTGAGGAAAATTATCTCCTTGTTTTAATTTCACTATAGGGTTCACCATTCTCAGATAAGTTATTAGTGGCTACTATATTTGCATCAAAACAACTGCACATAAGGCTCATAATGTGCAATGAGCTGGTGGAACCGTGTCAGATTTTAAAACTGGTCTGTACAAAATTCATGTAAGGCGAGTACTTTGTCAGATGCTAGAGCATTTTTTATAATTATATTTTTGTTAGTGAAAAATTTTCTCTCCTATCACCCAAGAATTACATTTTAGCAGTTATTTGAGAAAACTATGATCCAAAATGTGAAAAAAGAAAAAATATTGGCCTGACATGATTTTAACCAGGTAGGTCTAATAAATCACATAATAAATAAGAAATATGCTTTATTGCCTTTGAAGTATACATTATTCACCCCAATCCATATTGGTGATCCATCTGAGCTTTTCAGCTCTCAGGTCTGAGCTTTTCAAATTGCATCATAAGATCAAACTGAGGAAACTGAGCTCCAGAATTTAGAGAACTCTCTGTTAGGAAGTGCTTTTTCTTCTTAAATGAAATTATTTCAGCTTGAATGCTTTTTATCACTGCCACTAAGTGGTGTCACACAGGGGGCAGATGTTGCAAAAACAAAGCAAGGCCTAGGGTATTAGATCATGTTTTCTCTTGCTCTGCTTTTGTGATGATTTATCCATTTAGAAATAAGAGCTATTCATAAGAAACACTGGCAACCCACGCTATGTAGAATTTATTTTCTCCATAAAAAAAAAAAAAAGCATAATAAATTCATTAGCTGGTGAAAATTGCCAATCTTTCTACTATTCTCTGCATTTAATTTAAAATTTTATAGAGGTCCCTATGTTAGGGATTTGGTCTGCCTTTGTTACCAATGGGAAATGCAGTGTTCTTCTAGTAGGCAATCCTTGGTTCCAAAATGAAAAAGGATTTTGAACAAAATTCCTTTAAGGTAGATCTATTGGCAAATTTCTTATATTTTCATCATAAACGATTCCTTTTTGCTGGTTTCCTTATAAGTTTATGGTGTGTCTCATATCCAAATAGAATCATATTAACAGTTCAGTGTAATAATGGAGTGTTACAATGAGGTCTATAATACTCACAGAAAGAATGAATGAACTTAATGTTTTTCAGGATATTGTTGCATCAGGTTCTGCTGTGGATTATGATCCATTCAGTATATGACATCGGTACTGTTAGTTGATGAAGTTGCATTAACTAATATGTGTAGACTGGAGAGTTTTGTGCCCTTCTACATCTGGCACATATTACATTAGATATACTATGTCTGGGGAATTTTTTCTGAACCTGGTTTAAGAATGGATCAACATCCTGTTCACATATGCATCTCTCTGACATATAAAATGTTCCTTAATCTTTTAGGTATTTTTTCTAGATCTTTTTGTGGGTTTTGTTGTTATTTTTTTTTCCCCTATCTGTTATTGTTTCATCTGTGTGGTCAGATGACTTTTGTTATCAAATGCAGAGGAAGCATGAGTTGAGTAAAAAAATAAATCAGACATTATGTAGAGAAAACGCAGTTTTGTGGTGAAGTAAGAAAAGCTGTTCCCCCAATAGTGGCACAGCTGGCTAGACAGGTTATTAACGGAGTGTTTATTTTGAATTACACTTCACCTTTTTTGCCCCTATGTTTCAAAGGTAGTTTTCAGTTTTGCAGTTATAGCAATGACAGATCACTTTAATAAGTTATAAGAGAACATCTTAGCAAGTTGAAAGACATCCTAAACCCACAGAGAATTATCTGTTTTGTGGGACTGCAGAGAAGAGTTTATTTAAAGCAGAAAGAAGAAGAGTTATTTATTTATTTATTTTTAAATGTTTTTATAGTTCCATAAATACTAATTCCCATCTTCTTTCCTCTGGTTAAATGAAAGCACAATTGTAAATTACAGAAAAATTGCTTAGTGATTAAGTACAAAGGTACCTGTTTAAGAGATATTTACTGTTGGTAAAACCTAAGAGCCTTTTAAATATCTTACCAAAACAGTCTCAATTATTTCTGAAAAGTGAGTGCTAGACAAACAAATGGTCTAAAAGAAAAAAATAACTTCTTTCATTTTTTTCTCAAAAAAAAAAAGAATGACAAACTACATTTCAAACAAGACGAGTGTTTCTCTGTTCTCTGTTACAATGACAAAGAATGTTAGTACTGCAAAATAAAAATAAATACAATTATCAAAATAAAAAAGTTACATACTTTTCAATTCAGTGAAAGGGAGGACTGAACATACCCTAGAAGTTCAAAAATATGCATAGTTTTAGAGTAAGAAATTGTAGTTGTTACCAAAATATAGGGAACTCTTGTTTTAAGAATTTATACCTTCTGATTAATAATGGCTGTTAACCAGCCTAAGTTTTATCTTGATGAAAAAGCTGAAATCATAGTGAGAGGGAATTCTGATGTCTAAAGTAATTGCAGAGGAATTACACAGATATAAAATCTGAAAGTTGCACAAATGTTGTTTGCTTTCCACAGAGTGTAAAATTGAAATACTGATTTATTTATTTTTTTTTATTTTTTGTGGAATTAGGTGAATAAAGTCAGATTGATCAATAGCTAAATAAAATATTTTGTGTGTAATAGTACCTTAACTGCCATGTATATGTATATTCTTTGCTAAACTCAGAGAAGGGCAGAGATGTCAGAAAACAAGAAAATAAATAGTAATAACGTGGATTCAGATTCACTTGAAGTGCTGCAGAGAAGAACCTTTTGTATCCCAGCTGACACAGCAGCCCAAAGGAGTGGGTGCTGAGGATGATTGTTTATTTGAGTGACTGGGATCTTCCACTGTCCAACTGTCACACTTCGTTAAATAAATTCTTTACATAAATATTACTAAACCATAACAAATTATTTCATTGTAGTCTTTTCCAATCAAAAGAAGTCTGGCTGGAACTTCCAACATGGATACAGTTGCGGGGAGGAATGACAGGACACACTCATCCAAGTTTTTATTTTTCATCTCCATCTTCATTGAGCGCTTACTTGTATTTCAGCACCTGGTCTAGGACTAATTATTCTATATTCTCTACTCTGCATATCAGCTTGGGTGTTTTCTTCTGAATATTTAAATAGTGGTAGGTGGCTAAACTAGGGACTTTAATATCTTACTAATGTTCCCTTATGTGATTTTTTAAAAAAAACCTTAACATCCAAAACCATGTGTAGCATGGTCTGTACAACTTGAAGCCAGGGTTCATCAAATGACAAAATCCAAACAAACAAACAAACATAAAAAAACCAACAAAACAGTAAACCTACCAACCAACCAACCACCTAAGCAGCCAACCACCACAACTACCAACTTCAAACAAGACACACACACAAAAAAACAAACCCTCACCATATGTTTTCTTTTCCCCAGTCATTCTCTGAAAATTTGCAGTGGGTTAATTCATATTATTTTGTCTTTACTTTATGAAAAACTCACCAAACATTTAGAACATCCGTAACACAACTTGGCCATGGATGGAATTGCTTCCAGTGCTGCTTCTTTCAAAGTCTGTGCCTATGCTCTGTACATTTTTTAGCTCTTATATCTCTTAGAAAGAAAAATCCATTCACTAATGCTTCCTAATTTGTCTACTTCATTTCCTGTTTTAATTATTATTCAGATCCATTCCTGTATTATTAAACGGTATGAGAGGCCTTTAAATATGTATTTTTATGAAAGGTGCACTACTAAGGAAAGTTCTATTGCTTATTCAGAATGAGTGTCTCCTATTTTTATGAACAATAACTGTAAATGACAACTTTCCACATTAAAATATTAAAGTGATTAAAGCCACTTTATTTAATCCATGGGAATATTTTCTCAAATCTTCCCAGTTCCTCTTACTTTGCCTGTGGCAATGAATTGAGGTCAAGGAAAATACAAATCCTTCTCACTCATAGGATATCTCCTTATTTCAATAACTGTCAGCTTTCTCTTGGTCTCTCATATTCCTAGTAGAAGCAGTAGTTTGCATTTTTGAATATTCATATGTATTATTTTATATTTATATATTTCTTTTAGATTAGGTTATACTCATAAGAAAAGAAAAGCAACAGTGACAGTAAATACATAATGTGTGCCACAAAAACAGGCATAATTAGAGTTATAATGATATCATTATATTAACAGGTACTTCTATCAATAGACTTACGAGGTTTGAACAATAGCTAAAATACAGTTTAATTTAAAAAGACAACGTATTTGAATAGATAAAAATGTTGCCTAGTAAAAATGAAAGGACTATAAGCAAAACTAAGAAGGTTTAATAAATAAATGATTCCATTAACCACACAGAGGTAGAATAGAGAGAATATTCCTTTAAATTTGGTCTAGAAAAATCCCACAGTAATTCATGGACAGAGGACGTTATTCTAGTGCCTCAGGTAGCATGGCTTGAGTTATCAACTTCAATTTGAGTTGCTTTTGTGGGTCTTACTATAGACCAAAGAGGCAGAATTTTAAGTTGCAACAATATTTGGAAACACCTGTTGGGGATGAATCTGTATGTCATGCAGAGGGGATTAAGAGAATTTGTAACACCAGGGCCTTTTTATAGAATCATAGGATCATAGAATCATTTAGATTGGAAAACCATCTAATCCAACTGTCCCGCTACCACCAATATCACCCACTAAACCATGTCCCTAAGCACCACTTCCAACCTTTCCTTAAACACCCCTAGGGATGGTGACTCCACTACCTCTCTGAGCAACCTGTTCCAGGGCCTAACCAGTCTTTGTGCGAAGAAATTTATCTTGATTTCCAGCCTGAACCTCCCCTGCTGTAACTTGAGGCTATTCCCTCTAGTCCTGTTGCTCGTTATGTGTGAGAAGAGGCTGACACCCAGCTCCCCACACCTCCCTTTCAGGTAGGTATGGAGAACAATAAGGTCTCCCCTGAGCCTCCTCTTCTCCAGACTAAACAACCCCAGTTCCCTCAGCCACTTCTCACAGAACTTGTGTTACAGGCCCTTTATCAGCTTTGTAGCCCTTCTCTGGACACGTTCCAGGGTCTCGATGTCTTTCTTGTAGTGAGGGACCCAAAGCTGAATACAGTACTTGAAGTACAGCCTCACCAGAGCTGAGTACAAGGGGATGGTCACCTCCCTGGTCCTGCTGGCTACACTATTCCTGCTCCAAGACAGGGTGCCACTGGTCTTCTTCATCTTTTGTACAGGAGTATAAGGGCACTTTGGCACTTCTCAGAATAAACTGCTAATGGAAAAAAAAAAATAGAACAAAGTGACAAAATGCATTATAGCAGCTATTTGAATCCACCTGGTATCTGTTTCATCAATGGCAATTGAAAATGTTTAGTAGATAAACCATTAAGAAATCTCTATAGGTTGGAAAGGTGTCCTGAGAAAGTAAGTAGAGGGAGTAATTGTTGTGTATACTGTAACCTAAACGTCTTCCCATATTATGACTTTATAGTTACCTCAAAGAAAGGACACAGGTCTGTATGGACCTCTTACCTTATCCAGTGCACTTGTGCTTCAGCTAGGTAATATTTTATGTATCCAGATATTTTATCTCTCTCTATATATAATCTTTGCCAGGGGAGTTGGACCCTATGATCTTTCGAGGTCCTTTCCAACCCTTTCAATTCTGTAATTCTGTGATTCTGTGATATATTTTATATATATATATATGCATATATATATAATATATATATATTAGGATGGCTGGATAATTATTAGGATAATCTAGACTTATGTATATTCTGTTGGTTAAGACACCTTCTTTGAAATCTGATGATGCAGGTAAAAAGCATAAAACCCAACAAAGTCTCAAGAATTATCCTAACTGCCTAACAGACATTTACGACTTTAAGAATTTATGAAATTAACAAGAATGGCTTTCAAAATGTATTTTTTCATGGTATTATTAATATACTGTGTAGTCTCTGCAACTTCAACAACAACAAAAGTTAGGTTATCTTATGAATTAAAAGTACGTGTGTTGCAGATGCAGTTTCATCCTCTTATCTGGTATGTGAAATACCACATGAAGCAATAGAGTCATCATCAATTGTGAGTCATTGTGGCCTACAGTAGCATACACAGAAAAACTGTACTCTCAGTGGCATAACTTTCCAAAAGACATATGGAGTCAGGAGGCTTGTATTTGAATGCAGTGACAGAAAATATTGACAGAACACAGAAAGCACTGTGAACAGTTCTGGAGTGGGAAATCTGTGGACGCAAAGATATCATTTTGACCTCCTACCATACAAGTAAATATAGTTGAGTAGCCTGCTGAAAATCAGGCTCAAAATTATTAGCAGAAATATGAATATTACTGATGAATCTTCATTCCTGAGTGTTACCCTGTACCACACTGACATTTAAACATGATAAAAGTCTGATGACATATCAAAACCATTTGGCATTATCTGCTGAAATTTTTGAGTCATCTGTAGATGTTTTAAAAAAGAAAATAATGGAGGAGTTTATTAAAAATAGAGATGGATTTGATAGATAAGGCTTATTGTTTGGCCTTTTCATTACGTTCCTCAAAGTTCACTTTGAAGCAACTCTTTCCTTTCTGTCTGCCAGACATATCCTGTGAAATGAAAATAAGTATGACAAGTGAGAAACCTCACACAGTTCTGCCATAAGTCTTAGAGACTGTTTTCCTGAATTTTCTTTCTCTTAGTTGTTTCTTTTAACCTTCAGAGGTTTCTACAGCAGTTGTAACACTTTAGGCTGAAACAGAGCAGCTACTACACATTTAAGGGTTTCCATTTCTTGTGGATCACCTCAGGGTTATCCAAGTCTTTTGCTGTCTTATGTCATAAAATATAGCCATTTTCTTCCCTTACACATGGATCACAAATGTGACCATTACAAAAACAGAAGTAATATTTTACGTATGTATTGGATCTTTTAGCCAAAGATCAATTACGTTCTGAAGTAAGCTGGCAATGGCATACTTGCACGTGGTGGTTTCACCCTGATGGACAGCTGAACTCCACAATTGCTCTAATTCACCCTTCTCAAAGGGAGAGCAGGGGGAAGAAAGTATGATGGGAAAGAAAAAGACTCATGGGTTCAGATAAGAATAATTTCACTAAAGGAAAAAGAAAAAAAAAAGAAAAAACAAAACAAAAAACAAGGCATATGGAAGCAAAGAGAGAGAAAAAACAATTATTCTCTACTTCCCATCAATGGGTGATGTTCAGCCACATCATGGTAAACAGGGCCTCTATACACATAGTGGTTGTTGGGGAGGACAGATGTCATCATAACGAGAGCCACCTTCCCCCCCCCCGCTCGCCGCCTTCCCCTTTAGAGCTTAGTGATATGGTTTAGTGGAGGACTTGTTAGTGTTAGGCCAGAGGTTGGACTAGGTGATCTTGGAGGTCTCTTCCAACCTAGATGATTCTGTGTGTAAGCTTCTAAATATTTGTAAAGCTTCAGAGCTTCTGACCAACAGCATTAGAGCCATGTGAGGATTATATGGACTTGGCTGCTGTGAGATGTCTGCTGTTGAAAACAAGAGTTTATATATATATATATATATATATATATATATATAAAATGGCTTGTAATGTATGACATTTTTTTTTGCTGTAGCCATTTACTGGTTTACAATGTTTCTCATGTCTATTAAAGCATATATTGTATGAAAAATTGTAAAACAGGTATTTGGGCAATTTTAGATGTATTACAGTAAGTTTTTACATTTTAACTTTACTGCGAACAAGATAGGGATCATTTACTTGTTTGAAAAGGAATTTGTTTCAGTGTAGGAGGACTAATTCTTACACAGTTCCTTGTTTTTTATTATTTAATTTTAATATTACTCTGACAAATTAAGCTGACTATGTAGACAGGTAAAGGTAAATGAAAGTTCTCTGGAGTTTCAGGTTTGTTTTGAGCATACACACCCTGGAGGCTTTTCTAGTTTCAGGGGACTTTAGTGAATCAGGATGAAAACAGTAGGATCTAGGAAGAAATTTGTTTAATGAACTGCATCACACACACATACCACACACACGCTCACACAAAAAAAAAAAAAAAAAAAAAAAAGATAAAATACTATCAGGTAATGTCCGCAGAACTACTGGCATAAGTATATTAAGTATATGTATTAACTAATGCAATACACTGGAACTTTTCTCATAGTAAGGGGAACAATATTTTTAGAGCTATCCATGAGACTCTATTAATATGGAGAGAGGCCACAAAACTAAAGCAATTTGAAACATGATAAAGTAGGGATGCTACCAGCTGTATTCTAAGAATCTGATTTTCTGAATCCAGGCAAGTGTTTTGTGTGAATATACAAATGAATGCTTGATACATGCACCACTGAATGCGTGTGCCTATAGCAAGGCATGAGTTTTATTAAGTCTGTAAGAATACCTTCAGCAGTTGCACACATTTACTCAACTGCAACTTGAGAATTGCACACAGTCCTCTTTGCTGAGAGGGATTTTGGATTTAAGGACTCCTGAGGTCACATGCTAGGATGCACGTAGACTGTAGACTTGAATTATGTTCTTATTTGTTAAGTAGGTAGGAATGGGGTTTGACTATTCATAGCATCAAGAGGTCTTTTGATTTCCCCTTCACAGTCAGAGAATATCTGAAATTGGAAGGGATTTCCTCAAGTCATCTGTTCCATGCTCCTGTTCAAGCAGGGTTACCTACAGCACGTTGCCCAGGTCTATGTCCATATGGTTTCTGAATAGCTTAAAGGATGGAGACTCCACAGCCTCTCTGCAGTCTGTTCCAATGTTTGGTCACCCTTATACAGTGAGGGTAAGTGTCACCCAGTAAAAGTTTTTCCTTAGGTTCAGGAAGAACCACCTACGTTCCAGCTTGTACCCATTGCCTCTTGTCGTGTCACTGTACCACTGAATAAAGCCTGACTTGGTCTTCATTGCACCTTCTCTTCAGATATTTGGACACATTGATGAGATCCCACCTGAGCATTCTTTTTACTAGACCAAACAGCTTTTCTATCAGCCTTTCCCCCAGTCTTTCCTCACAGGGGAGATGCTTCTGTTCTTTAATCATCTTTATGGCCTTTGAAGCCCTGGATTCTTTCCAGGAGTCTTTCCTGGACTCTTTCTCTTTACTGGAACTGGACACAGTACTCCTGGTGTGGTCTCACTCATGCTGAGTAGAGGGGTAAGATCACCTCCCTCAGTCTGCTAGCAGAATTCCTTCTATTACACCTGAGGACAGCATTCCTTCGTAACAAGAGCACACTGATGTCTCATGTTCAACTTGTCTATCGGGATCTCCAGGTTCTTTCCTGCAAAACTATTTTCCAGACAGTTGGCCCCCAGCATATACTGCTGTATGAGGTTGTTCCTCTTCAAGTATAGGATTTACTCTTCCCCTTATTGACCTGTATCAGGTCTGGCAGAGATGAAGTTAACTTTCCCTGCAGCAGTCCATACGGTGCTGCGCTCTGCACTTGTAGCTAGAACAGCCCTGGTATCACACCAATGTTTTTTCTGCAGCTGAGCAGTACTGGCACAGCACCCAGACACCCTCCAAACCCCCCAGAGTCAGTAGGCTGGGGGTGGACAAGAAGTGGGGTGGGGACATTACCAGGGCAGCTGACCTAAACCTACCAAAAGGATACTCCATACCGTATAGTGTCACATTCAGCAATAAAAGGGGGGAAAGGGGAAGGAAGAGGTGGGGCTCTCATTTTGATGACATCTGTCCTCCCCAACAACTGCTATGTGTACTGAGGCCCTACTTCCCAGGACATGGCTGAACATCACTTGTTGATGAGAAGTAGAGAATATTTTTTTTTCCTATCCCTGTGTGTGTTTTTCACAATGAGGGCCCTCCCCTCCCCTCTTCTTCCTGTTTCCACCTTTTATTGCTGAGTGTGACATCACATGGTATGGAATATCCCTTTGGTTGGTTTAGGTCAGCTGCCCTGGTGATGTTTCTCTTCTCACCTTTTGCCCACCCCCTAGGAGGGTTAGAGAGAGTCCTGATGCTGTGCCAGCACTGCTCAGCAGTAGACACAACACTGGTGTGAAAACACTGCTGTTCCAGCTACAAGTGCAGAGTACAGCACTGTATGGGCTGCTGCAGGGAAAGTTAACATTCCAGCCAGATCCTGTACTCTGTGCTTCTGCGCAGCCTTTCCCTTCCCCCCCCCTTTTTTTTTTCTTTTCTTTTTTTTTCTTTGCCCCCTCCTCCTTTTCCCTTTAATTAAGGATAATTATATCATAATCACAACCCCCGTGAGCCTTATTTTCTTTCCAGCATACTGCATTCTTCCCTCACTCTTCTTTTGAGGAGGGGGAGTGAGAGAAACATTATGGTGGAGTTTGGCTGCCCAGCTGGGTAAAAGCACCACACTACCTCATGTAGTTCTGTCAGCTCACTTGTCCAGCCTATTGAGGTCCATTTGTGGTCTGTTGGCCAGTCCTTCCAGTTTTGTGTTGTCAGCAAACCTCCTGAGGGTACTCTCTGCCCCATCATAGAGATTATTAATGAAGACATTGAACTGTACTGGACCCAGTAATGACCCCTGGGGTACATTGCTATTTACTGGCTTCCAGACAGACTTTGAACCACTGATCACCACTGTCTGGGCCTGGCAATCCACCTCACTGTCTGCTCATACAGTCCATATTTCATCACCTTTTCTATGAGGATCTTATGTGAAACAGAGTTGAAATCCTTACTGAGGTCAAGGTAGGCAATATCCTCTGCTTTCTTCTCATTTACCAAACCAGTCATTTCATCGTAGAAGGTTATCGGGTTGGTAAAGCATGACTTACACTTTGTGGATGCATCCTGCTTACTCCCAATCACCTTCCTGTCTTTCACGTGCCTGGAAGAGGTTTCCAGGATTAGCTGCTTCATTGCCTTCCCAAGCACTGAGGTAAAGCTGGCTGATCTGTCGTTCCCTGGGTCCTCTTTGTCCTTTTTGAAGATACAAATGACCATTCTCTTCAGTTTGTTTGATGCATAAGTCACTTGAATAAGGGAGGAAATATTTCAGGGCTACGAATGACAACTTCCATCAGCTGCTTGAGCAAGACAGCTAAGCAGGGGTGAACACAGGGTTCAGACACTTAAATTTTGTCATCTATTGCCTTTTTAGATATGCTAGGGTCTCATGCCTGATAACCAGCTGCTTCTTCAAAAGATCTCTGTCTGATATGGGTCTTATGTCATAACAGCTAGTCCCAAACAATTGTTCTAGGGTCAAAATGGTACAAAATCTCCACAGTTAGGCATTTGAAACACTCTCCAGGTGTCTTCCAAGTTACTATCTTTCTGAGCTCCCCAGAAGATGCGAAGTTGCACTACTTTACAGACTAGACTACGTGCACAGCTCATAAAAATGAACATTATGATAGAACACGCTCTTCTGTGATTTTCTTTCTAAGCTGTTTTTTTATGTCAGTCACATAGGAATTTTCTCATCAAATAGTATGAGATTATTATATTATTATCAGAAGCTTTACAGTTCTCTACAGTTTCTAAGAATTACTGTGCATCGAGTATGCTACCTTCAAGTTGTATTTTCATTTTTTCAATTGTACTGTGATACAAAATCTCTATATTCCAATGGTATTTCATTTAGATAATCCCATCTGTTTTAAGTCTCACCTTGTCCAACATATTTCAAATTTCTCCAGCAATTTTGTACTGCCAGTTTTGCTGACTAATAAAGATGTTAATTTGCCATGAGTTATCATGCTTTTGCTATTATAGGTAGGAATTTCATACACATTACAGTGTTATTAAAATCTTTACAATGCCAATTTTTTGTTGAATTAGGCTTAAAATGATAATATGCTGCCATTCTAGGCTTTAAAAATGTAAGTGTTCTTAATAATTGTATTGTGTGTTGAATTTATAGCAATTTATTTCAATTTAGCAACTCATCTAGCCAAAAAAACATAGAATATAATCACCATGCAGAAAAGAAGAAATACATCTGGATTCAAGTTACTATTTTGCTAGTGTCTCAGCTTTATCTGAAATTTCCTCACGTGGTTGTAGCTTTTACCTTGTACCTGCCTCTCTTGTACATTTATAAAAAGCAGAGTAGAGAAGCAGCATCAAGAATGTTAAATGGGGAAAAATCAGGAATGGCAAAATGACCATTCATTGAAAACACCGAATTAGAGCTGTGCATGTAGTGAAAGTGACAGAGAGTAGCAGGCAGTGCTGAAATGTACACGTCAAGGTTATGCTCTGACAGCTCTGACAAGCAGCACCAGCCAGAACTCCCATCAATCAGGAATTCTCACCAGAGGTTGCAAACACTGAATTAATTTTGTGAAGTAATCACTATTTGCTAGCCAACAGAATTAAATTGTCTAATTTGTTTTTAGACATAACCTCACCTGATCTTTGAACCTAAGGCTTCTGTTGTTGCTAATAATATCTGTTTATTGTATTCTGCTAACACCCAATTGTAGTAAATGCTCTGCAAATACCCTTCTGGAAACAACCCGTGCATAAAATAACGTGCAGCCTAATTCGATATTAATTCGATCAGTGCATATGATAAACAAAGGAGGAAGAGAGATCTTGAATTTGACTATTAACTAAAGTAGTACATTATTCAAACAGGTGAAAGGTAAAAGAAAAGTCACTTTAATCAATAAACTTGTGAATAATGGTTACTGAAAGGAAGTGCGCAATGTAGTCAGAAAAGTTATGCAAGTTAAGCTTGTAGAAAATGAAAAAAAAAACTTATGATCAACAGTGTCCAGAGATCTTGTTGATGCTGCAAAAATCACCATAATCTCAGCGTAAATGTTTTTGAGATGAAAAAAATATCTATATAATGAACCATCTGTTACATGATTTGATACCTTTCTAGACATTACTTCTCTGGACAACATTCTGCATCTGCTCAGTATTTGCTTTTACGCTTCTTCCCAGAATGTTTCTACATAGGCATTTAAATAGCCTTAGAAGCTGAGAAACTGCAGTTAAATGGCTAGATGTGTGTTATGTAAGAATTACGATGTTATAACACTGAGAATTTTTGAGGGTAATCAGTATGTTGTCATGTCTGCTTTTTTTTTGACATCCAACATAGCTCAGCTCTGACCAGACAGAGTCCACTCAGACCAGAGTAGATCACTTTTAACTGTAATGATATAAACTACAATATATATCTTATATTCATTACTGACCATTGGGTTTGGCATTACTACAGTGCTGTTTTGTTATTACAGTACAAGGTGTTATCTACCAGGAGATGTCAGATTCTTTGCTGTCTTCAATCTGCTTTAGTTTGCCAGACCAAATCTAACTTAAAGTAGCATCTAGACTAGTTGTGAAGATCAGTGTCTCAGCAATATAAGGAGTTTCCCCAAATCTGTGGTGATTACTGGAGTTTTATACTATGAATTTTTCTTATAGCTCGTAGAAAAAAGTTAGAAGCATGATGACTGTGACCTTCCAGCCTTTAATTTCCTGAAACCAGGTCCTGTGCTACCTTTAGATGGCAAGATTTATGCTGCAGGGATAACCAGGTAGATCTGATAGCCACACAGCAGCTTTAGTATTTGGGCATATGTGGAAGTTAATGTGCATTTTTGGTAGGATTAGCACTCAGTAGAATATCTAATTTGAGATCTAGGATGCTGATGAAGTTAAACAAATGTGTTTTTCCTCTATTTCAGTACCACAATTGCAATTGTGCACAGTACTCCTCTCTTTGTAGAATACACAGAGCTTATACACATCTAATTTTCCTTGAATAAGGCCTCTTTCTCCAGGTCTAAGTCATGTGGATGATGTTGAAAGACTACATATGTTCATCCATGATTTCTTGGCATCTTCACTGCTCTGACCAAGCTACATAATATCTAGAAACTATTAAATTGCCAACGTCATAGTGTTATAGTTCAGTCTTAATATGCTTATGCATGCAGGATGGGCTGAACATAGTGCATGTGCATGTCATTAATTTAAATCCTAAACTGAAGTTTGGAAAAATCTAGAGTTCTTCAAGCACAACAGAGCCATCAGAACATATCTATATCGGAACATTATGTGGATGGGATATTGTCCCACTGCAGGGACAACAATGCTGTTAAACTGTGATTATTCCTGATTAATCAAGGAAGATGATGAATGAGGACAGTTAAAGTGAAAATGTAGAAAGGGATGCTGCTGCTCTGCCATTGTCAGAATTTCAAGGCTTCTACTGAATAACTGAAATACCAAACAGGAGTGAAACAACTTTTCTGTGTTCCTCCTCTTTAGAATAAGCACACACTGGGGAATATCCTTTATTCTTTGACAGTGGTATACAGAGTCTATGCAGAATAGACGCAGTTTTAAATTCCTGCAACCTACCAGCTAATCAAAGATCTTATGCATCCACTATCTTGGCAGATGAACTGCAGCAAATTCACTCTCAAAATAAGTGGATACTCCTACTCAACTGTAAACTCAAGCTCATGTGTAGTACATCATGGTGACCTGGAGACCTACAACTGGGATGATGATATTAAAACCAAATTTATTTTTTTTTTCTGTCACTGATATGCTGAGCAACACTAAACTAGTCATGATTGATCATTTTTCTGGAATTACTTCATCTATATGAGGCCACTTTGAAATATACTGGCAAAAATTGAATGTTTATGTGTGTGTATAGAAACTAAAAACTAAAAAAAAAAGAAAAGATGATAGTACTGACAAAAATAAAAAAAAAATAATACATGAATTATACATAGACTGCAAATATTAAGAATACTAACCTATGTACAGAACCTTTTTTTTTTTTTTTTTTTTTTTTAAGGAGAAAATAACATTTCTTTCATTATGTTAAGAGAATTGCTGTAACGATTTTTAGCAAATTAATTTAGCCATAATCCCTTTACTATGTTTGGTCTCCCAAAGACACCTGGGTGCCATTGGTTTTGTTCTGACACCAGACATGAGGTAGCAACATAAGAGGAATATCTATGTATGTATGTGTTTGCAAATATGTATATATGTATATATACATATATATATGTATATTTAAAAGAATAAAAATGGCATTTAAAAAGAAGTGTCTGTAGCACCTCCTTACTCCTTAGCTAGCATGAAATTAAAAGGTAAACCAGAATGACTTCTTGCAGATTGCTCCAAACTCTTTCTTTTTTCTACTCCTTATCTTTAAATTTCCTGTAAAATATAATTCAAATTAGACTATTTCATTTCTCCTCAGGCTAGGCTTCTTCCTGGCTCTTCAGTAAATAATTCCTTAGGAGCAGATAGAGTCTAGAAGAGTGGTTAACAGAGGTCTTAATTACCAGGCAAAAATTCATCTCTTCCAGCTTTGATGCTGTGGGTAACTAGAAGCTGTTTCATCTGCATTAAATTTGCATGACTTCCTACTGCCTTCTTCAAGCCCTTTTCTCTTGCAGCCTGTGCTTCTGCTTTTCTTCCAAATTTCATATAGGTTGCCAAGGTATGGTCCTATCATTTCATTAATAGCGTTATTACTTATGAGTCAGAAAAACTTTAAAATACCAGAGTATCAGTAACAATAGTGAACAACAATGCAATTTTTTTTTTATTTTTTTTTTTTAAGCTGAGTTAAGAACAAAATGGATACTAACTGCCTACAAAATATAGCCAAAGAAAATTAATTAGAGTTTTCCTAAGGAAAATTCTGAGGCCTGGTTCCTCCATATATATAGTGTTGTTCTTTCCAACTGCTTGTAGAAAGGGAAGGCTAAGGGAAGGCATAGATAATGCTCTTCAGACCAGTAGTGTACATGGGGAATAATATAATTGTTAATATCTCATTGTTTCACAAGCTCAAAAATCAGTCTGGCATTTGGTGCAATAACTCATTTTACAGACATCAGGGCAGACAGCTACAGAGCCAGTCCATATTCAAAGCTTGGCAGGGCATCATGGTACAGGAATTGGCACAATTAGTATTTGGTTTGGCTGTGTCACAAGCCCCTAGATGGGAGAAAGATTTATCCTCTCCCCACTGCCCCAGGATGTCCTATGTGCTATTGTTCCATTCAAGACTTAATGTTTAAAAGACATGCTCATTGTAATTTTTCAAATATAGTATTGGTGAATGAGTTTTGCAGTGTGGCACATATCCCACTCTTCTCATGCCTATTTCCTAACTAAATTGTTTTGTTCTGCACAACCTATTGTTTCCTTCTTTTCATTTTTCTTCAAAACAAATTATGCTGCATTTATAAAAGTGGTATTTTTGAAATGAAAAACAACCTCATATTTGCTCTAGGGTTTACAGGATAACATACATCCTGCTGTATGTCTACAGATGGCTCTCATTTGGATACATATGCAGCGCACTGGAGCTGGACATCCTGCTTTCTCAGTAAAATTAAAAAACTTGACTTTTATAGTGGAAGTGGAAACAGCAGTTATGATTGTTAGTGGTATGACAAGATTCATGAGAAAAGAGTAGAATAACTTTATCAAAAACTGTAGGGGCACAGATTAAAGCTAGACTGTCCTGGGTTTCCTCTCCAGGTCAAAAGAAGAAGAGGGGGTAAGGTGTGTGTATAATTTTTACACAGAGCCATCCATGATGACTGCATGTTGATTGCTCAGAATTAATGCCACTGCTACAGATAATAGCTAACACTACCTCACCATCACACAAGGAATGACTGCGCATCGCACCTGTTCAGTAGGTGGCAAACTTGCCATTCAGATTTACATTTATGCTCTATACAGGTTTCTGCTACAGCTTAGTCTTTTCTCATAATTACACAGTGCAAGCCAAAGCTAGAAGTGACAACCATGAACATTGGCATGCCTCAGAGAAGGGGAATGAAGCATGAAAGACAATCAAAATAGCTCTTGCATTTAGAGTGGAAGAATTTTTGTATGGAAATGAGTTCACTTGGTGAAAAATGATGTAACTGGAGACTGAAATCAGGCATAGATATGGCATATGTGTGTGTGTTCACAGAAATTCAGTAGAAACAAAACTATTTTTATTTATTTTAATTAAATATTTAATTTTAGAAGTATAAAAGCATTTAAGCAACATTTACAAATTTGAAATTATTTGTATTTTAATTTTGAATGACCTATGTATTTCAGAATTACATGTGTAAACTAGAAAGGAAGAAGACAAAAGAAGTCTAAAAATCCCCCAAACAAGCCAAGGCTGACCCCAAATAAATTTCCAGCGTTTTTTGTATTTGTTTCACCATCAGCTTATAAAATACATATTTCAGTGTCCCCTCTCCCAACCTTTCACAGATTTCTTAGTTTAATCAAACAAAATGTCCAGTTTTACCAGTAGTATTTTTGCTGATGTGGTACCGGGACTGAAATATCTGAAGTATTATCAAGAATTAATCTTGTGCATTGATACAACAAAAAGTCTTTCATCAGCAAACTGTCAAATACTTCATCCATTTTTGGGGAAAAAATTTAAGAGCAGAAGTTTGTTTTCACACTTTTTGACTCAAGGGGAAAGGAAGCCATTGTTGCCAGGTCCATTTTAACCGAACATACCCCAGTTAGTTGTTCTTCATAACAAGATGGAGAAACATGGTGTTCCTTGGCAGCCCTGCACTGAGATGCACCTCAACTTTCCCTCCCTGCTGATTACATCCTCTGCCTGTTGTAATTTTCTATTTTGCAGTTTTACAAACATATCCTCTTTTTTAAAAAACTGGTAGCAAATAATATCTGCTTACAGTGCTGGTGAGCAGTTAGGAGTATGCAATTAGTTATGATTTGCATTAAAAATAGAATAACTCAAGCATTTCCAGTACAAGATAAACTACCGGCTTCGTATGTGCAAAATAGTCCTAGAAGCTCAGAGAGATCACATATGCTTCAAATTTGTCAAAATTATTATGCCCAAAATTCTGGATATTTCTAAGGATTTCTTCTGTGTTTTATTCAAAAGTTCAAGGTAAAGGTTATTTACAAAATCCATGTTCATGCCTTTTTTTTTTTTTTTTTTTGATTTCCTATCACAAAACAATGAATTCTTTTAATTTTTGATAAACATAAGTTCTTATTTTGGGACAATCATGCCTCCTTTTAGTATGCTCCTAAACCAAACAGTCTAGATTAATATCTTCTTCCATGCTCCTCCTTGCAACTTAATGCAAAATGATATACACTGAATCCCACCGTAATATGAATCATATCTTTTTCTTTCTTTTTTTTTTTTTAATTATTATTATTTTAGCTATTAGTGGTACTGTTTTGCTCCTTCCTTTGCACTCAGTAGGTTAATGGAATTCACCTGTGTCATATTTTGTTTCAAAATTCTAAGTTTTCATTGAAGAAAAACGTTGTTCTAGCACTTTTACTTGTAAAGCAAACCTTAAAAACACAGCAAATTTTAAGGAACTGCATTTTCTTAGAAACTTCAACAATCTAAATCTGTGTGAACAATCTTCATGCTAAATGAGAGTTACTAATCTTCTCAATGTTAATTTTTTCATTAAGAACAAGCAACTAGGTATGATTACTGCCTGCTGATGTTTTTGTGTAACAATCTATGACATATTATGGACTGGTCAGTAAAAAAATACATAACTAGATGGAGGCTGAAAAGTTATACTGTTCTTTCTGTAATGTATTTTACTAGAAAATTAAGTCATAGAGGAGCTAGTATATTAATTTTTACTGGTCTCTAACTAGATTTAAACAAATCATTAAAAATTATCTGATATTTTCATGATGTCAGTAATAATAATAATAATAATAATAAAAAAGACCACAACATTGACATTAGCACTTCCCTTATGTATTTAACTTCTTGTTTTACTCTACAGAATTTCTAATGGAAGCGTGGAAGCAGAACATGAAAGCTATAGGTGACTATGAAAATTATAAACCATTGTCAGCTTTTGCACCTTGTTTTATTTTTAATTAATAAAAAAGAAAAGCAAGGAAGTTAACAGTATAGAAAAATTGTCTAAGGGAAAAAGATTTCTTAAATACTCTCCTTATGCTATGGTCTTCATAGGATTTTTGTTTGCACTTCTATATCTTCTCAGATTAAATTATATTTAAATTTGTATCAGCTCCAGAAATTCTGCTTCAAATTTAGTTATAAAACTTCATTGCATGGTCACATTTATTATTTATTTATTTATTTACTTCTGTAGAATAACATTTTTCTGTTGAGTACCATACCAAATTATCTTCTTGTTTGTGGCAAACATGGAATCTCTGTCTCAAAAAGGAGATGTTTTCCCTAAACCCCATGGGATGAGAGGAATGCTGACTTTACAGCCCGGTGGAATGCCTGGATTCATTTTATCTTCAGCATCACTCTTGCTGGGACACTTACCACTTTTTTTTTTTTTTTTAAAGGACTACATTCTGAACAATTTTAAAGTGAAGATTTTGCTCTTATTGTATAATGTCTGAATTCAGTGGAACTTGAAAGGTGTAAGTGATCCCTAACTTTGACATATAAAACATTTTGGACACTGATTTTTTCACAAGGTCTTTGTTTTATGAAAAGTATAACATTGTTCCTGCCATTGCCTTCAGTAAGATTTCTACATGTAAATAGAACATTTAAAGGCATAGTAAACTGTAGATTTATGGTGCTTGTTATCTGAGAAACTTCTGTATTTATTTATACTATATTAATTTTGATATGAAGAAAAATAATTTTTAATCTTACTTTGCATATTTAGGAAAACAAAAGCAGGCCACAGATGCATTTACTGTAATTTCTTAAAAGGTGCATATTTTTACCTCACATAGTACAAAATGTTGGGAAATCATAACAAGTTTCTGGCACAATCTCACCCTTGTGATAGAAAACATATTTTTATACAAACAGAAGATTCCTCTGATACATATTTGTGTGTGTGTGTGTGTGCGTTTCTTTTCTTTCAGTTTAACTAGACTGTGTGGTTAGATGCAGCTTTTCAAAGTAAACAAATCATAAAAATGTTAACTAGCACTTTGAGTTTCCTTTTTGAATTCCGAGAATTGTGTGATAAATCCATGTCCAAAATGGAAAGACAGTCAGGCATACTCAAAGGCTTACATTCTTTTCCTAATTGAAAAGAGGTGCTCTGTCTTGCCTATGAGAAGACAGAGGACTACAATGATTTATAATGTGTCAATGCATCTTTCACGTATCTACAATAAAGTTTTCATTCTGTTTTTGATTCCAGACTAAACCAGGTTAAAGCACATTTTATACCTTTTGCTTTAGTGCATATCAGGTGCATACTACATTGTTCCTGCCTACAGAAGTAGGAATCCTCCAGAAAACTGTAAAACACTCCCAGCTTTGACAGTGGTTGCTTTTGTTCAGTTCTGCTTATAGGGTGGACACAAAACCAACCAACCAACAAACCACCATCAACAACAAAAAAAAAATCCTTCCATTGTAACATAAACTCTCATCATACTGTGGACATGTTATGTTACCTTTGCTGAAATATGCCCTGACACAGAAGTAAATCTTCTTGTTACGAAGTGGAGCTGAGCTGTAGCTGAAAAATAAAATAATAAAAGAGAAACCTTATAAAGCTGCATGAACAAAGGAATGTGTGTGAGGAGGAGGAGTATGATGTTCAGAAATCTACCTGCAGACGTAACTTAACCAATTCTTCATTTGGATGTTGGAAATGGCATATATAAATGGTGATGTTAAAGGAACAAACAAGTATATACAAAAAAAGACCTGCAGATGTCCTACAAAATAGCAAAGGAGAAACTTGAGGCAGACCAAGGCTCATCGTCATGGTGAGCGGCTCAGTGCAGCTCTGGATGATCCTGAAGGACCACCACAAAGCTATCCAGGGAGTCACTTATGATGATTAAAAATTGTGTCTTCTTTCTTTTTAGTTCATTGTCTTTCTGCCGACAGGTGCCATAGGGTGATTTTTCCACTAAAACATGAAGATGTGAGCAATAGGTGTTTTTGTTTTGTTTTGTTTTGGTTTGGTTTGGTTTTTGTTCCCAGTTATATTCCTGTGGAGACAGTGAGTGACCATCTGCAGAGGGGTGCAGTGGATAGCAGGGAGTGACAACTTTTTAAATGAGTAGATAGAGCTTATCATTGCTTGAGCTTATCATTTAGCACCTAGAGAGTTCACCAAGGAGAGAAGAAAACAGTGCTTAAACCTACAGTTTTCTCATTAATGTTGATATTCATCTCTATATTAATTGGAAAAGGTAAAATGTGAGTTGGTAAATGTATGCTAATTAAAACGTAATGATTTTAAAAACCATAGTCTATGATTCAGATTCTCCATTTCTAGAAAAGAAAAAAGAAAAAAAAAAAAAGTAAAGAAAATAAATGCCTTTTGAAGAAGGTGGCGTATTTTTACCAACTGATTAACAGTATGAGGCAAAACCCTACTATGTTTTAAACCAGGCTGACCAAAATCAATCCTGATTGCATTTGTTTGAGAAGATGTAGTTTCAAATAAAATAACAGTAATGCACATGAATACGGTATCTCAAAATGAATTTAAATAAGCAGAAACCTGTACAGACCATTCAGAAGAAAAATAAAAGCAGAAAAAGTCTTTTCAAGAAGTCTGGTAACCTACGTGCCAGATTACCTGATTTTATGTAAAAAGTAAACGGGATGTGAAATGTAAAGACAGCACTTTGGAGACACAGTTCATGTATTTAAATAATGGTGCAGCAAACTGCCAGCGGTTGTTCAGGGCTGGCTCAACTACAATTCTCAAGTATGACTCTATATTAAGTATTCAGTCACAGGGACCTGTGTGACCAGTACTATCTCCTATAAAATTTAGGAATGCAAAACTGACTTGTAATAAAATGTGATGAAATGGGAATTTCTCAGAACTTCATTTTGCCCCTGGATACATCAGTAAAAGACAGGAAATTAGATGTCTCTGAAATAAAAAAGAAAAATAACTTGATTATCATAACCACTATTCTGTGTATACTGAAGGGACCCCTCACCAAAAGAAAGAAAAAGAATTTTCTGATAGGCGTTTTAACCATGGCTATGACACATCAGATTTCTACTGTTAAACCCATCAGACATCCAACAGTCTTCTGCTGTTAATTTTAATAAATTATTAAAAGTAATATTGATAATGCATTATTATTTAAACGTTTTGACTTTGAAATGAAGGATTCTAATGAGTATTTAAACCACTACTTGTCCTTGCATTGCAAGAACTACTTCTGGGAAGTGAGTTTGTTTCCAGCCGAGAACACCTACATGAAATTATATGGATTCTCTCTGAATTTCTTTGTCTAATATTTGAAAACCAATACAAAACAAAATGAAAGTTGTAAGGTAGAGCATTCATTGGAAAGGAAATAGACTAGAAAACTGGTTAATTGAAATGGGAGCTTCTGGATTATGGTAGTTGCCTCTTTCTTCCAGAAGGGTGGCTGCATTTAATTACACAAAAGTTTAGGTGAAGAGTACTTTTATAGTGTCATAGGATCCAAAAATTAAAGGAATAACTAATTTTCATTTGGTCTAATCTACAAAAAAATAACAACCAGAATAAATATCAGATGAGAATCCCCCATCCACCTAACCCCCTCTCCCCCCCACAAAAAAAACCTCTTGTTTTTATAATAATAAGCGTTAGTTTAATGATTTTATTTTGAGCATGTACTCACTTTTACAGAAAGGCACCGTTTCCAGCACTTTTCAGTAGGTGTCCAGCCTGACATTTCTTTATAGTGTCTCCTAGGAGTAATAAAATTTCTTCCATGTCTGCAGGTTCCATTATATACCTTACTTTCCTTCTCCCATTTGGAATCATTATTTTGAGTGACTCACAAGGTCTTAATAACACTGAAAGTTAAGAGAGCCTATATTAAAATGTAGTGACCCTCAACTTCTCTGCTTGGCTAAATGACAGGAATAATAGTTGGTTACATGGAAAGCATTGTTACTGATTTGTATCTCCTGCTAGCTCAGATTTGATTTCAGAAAACCTGAAATACTTAGGGCCAAACACTTCCTTGGCTCACTTGCTGTTCAGACACAGTGGTTAAGTGGAAGATTAAGGGTAGTCATTTTCAAATCAGAGGTAAATTCAGTGGAACTACAGTGGATGCTCAACAGCTTCTTGGATCTGTGGCAGGGAAAGATGCCTGATCTGTAGCGGATTTCACTGGAGTAGGTGCGGGGTGGTAGCTGGTACGCTGACCAAATGCTACATCCACACAATAGGTGCTTCCTGCAATCAGCTTCAGTGAGGGATAGACAGAGTCTGCCAATATATGATGGGCTGGCATAGATACACCTTGTTCAATGGTACTGACACAGTTAGTTCCCTGCTTTTCCAGGTTTGGGAACCTATTTATGCCAGGCTGCCATGAAACAGAGGTGAGAATCAGTTTCCTGTCTCATTAATGCAACTTGTGCATCAGAGAGCATTCTCTTCCTCATGGAAATACACTGAAGTTATTTTTACTAATGGATTAATGGTTTTCCTTTACTATGTTAAGAAGTCTTACTATATTATGTATATCACAGAATCACAGAATCACAGGATGGCTGAGGTTGGAAGGGACCTCTAGAGATCACTTAGTCCGACCCCCCTGCTCAAGTGGGTTTTGGATACTTCCAGAGAAGCAGACTCCAAAACCTCCCTAGGCAATCTGTTCCAGTACTCTCACCCTCACAGTAAAGTTTTTCCTCACATTCAGATGGAACTTCCTATGTTTCTGTTTGTTACTTCTCATCCTATTGCTGGGCACTACTGGAAAGAGTCCAACCCTATCATCTTGACACCCTCCCTTGATATATTTATATACATTGATATGATCCCCTCTCAGCCTTCTCTTCTCCAGGCCAAAGAGGGCCAGCTCTCTCATCCTTTCTTCATAAGAGACATGCTCCAGTCCCCTAATCAACTTCATCCTCCCCCAGCTGGACTCTCACCAGGAGCTTCATGTTTCTCTTGGACTGGTGAGCCTAGAACTGGACACAATACTCTGGATGTGGCCTCACCAGGACTGAGTAGATGGGGAGGATCACCTCTCTCAACCTGCTGGCAACACTTCCTAATGCACCCCAGGATACCTTGTGGCCTTCTTGGCCACAAGGACACACGGCTGGCTCATGTTTAGCCAGCTGTCCACCAAGACTTCCAGATCCTTCCTGGCAGAGATGCTTTCCAGCAGGTCAGCCCCTACCTTGTGCTAGTGCTTCAGGTTATTTTTTCCTGGTGAAGGACCCTGCACTTGCCTTTGTTGAACTTCATGAGGTTCCTCTTGGCCCAACTCTCCAGCCTGTCCAGGTACCTCTGAATGGCAGCAGAGCTCTGTGCCATTCATATCAGCCATTCCTCCCAGCTTAGTGTCATCAGAAAACTTGCTGAAAATGCACTCTGTCCCTTCATCTAGGTCACTGATGATAAATTGAACAGGACCCAGTATCCATGCTGACTACTCTTGATCACTTTATTTTCCTCCACATGCTTGGAGATGACATCCAGGATGAGCTGTTTTGTCACCTTTCCAGGGATGAAAGTGAAGCTGACTGGCCTGCAGTGTCCTGGGTCCTCCTCCTTGCCCTTTCTGAAGACTAGAGTGACATTGGCTTTCTTCTGGTCCTCAGGCACCAACCCTGTTCTCCATGACCTTTCAAAGATGATGGAGAGTGGGCTAGCAAGAACACCTGCAGCACTTGTAGATGCATCCCATCTGGGCCCATGCGTTTGTAGATGTCAAGTTTGCCTAAATGATCTCTAACCTAATCTGCCTCAACCAAGGGAAAATATCCCTCTCTCAAACATTTATCTCTTGTCTTCAGGGTCTGGGATTCTTGAGGGCAAGCCTTAGAAGTAAAGACAGTAACTCTGCTTTCCTTTTATCCTTTGTTACTAGGGCACCCACCCTATTCATTAGTGGACCCACATTTTTCCTAGTCTTCTTCTTGCTGCTGAGGTATTTGTAGCAGCCTTTCTTGTTTTCCTTGACATCCCATATCATATTTAATTCCAAATGGGCCTTAGCCTTCCTCATTGCATCCCTGAATACTCTAACAACAGCTTGTAAATTCTAATAAAGGTGTTATTACTGTTACTTTCATTATGAGCTGTCTCTAACATAAATTTTATTTTTTATTTTAAATTAATTAGAAGTTTAACAATATAGGGACTCCTTAAATTATAAGTATTGACTTTGTTTACAGTGAAAATGAACTGCATAGCAAAATAATTTGATATTGTGGAAATTAGGTTTCTGAGACCAGAGAAGAGGATTATGTGCAAAGGATTTTTTCTCAGGTAGATCATTATTAGAGTTGTTCTGCAAGGTACAGTGTATAGTAATAACCAATCTCCAGAGCTTTATCTTATTTAAATTGGTCACCTACTAAAGGACCTGGGCTGGATTTGTGGAGCATATTAGGTGAACAGCACAGTATTGTTTTATGACAAATGCATTTTTTAGCTGCTATGGAGCATATTGAATATAATTCTTTGGTGCTGACTTATGGGCCTTGACAACACACATCAGGCTGTTTAAATCATTAGAGTGTTATTTTTCTTCCCCTGAGGAATCATAAGTGGAAGCCCCGCTAACTTGTTGGCTCCCCTCTGCCCTCCTTTCCCTCTTTGTTGTACAAAACCTTAAGTATGTAGATGGGATTCCTGGAGCTTGGCTCAATTCAGAGCAGTCTAGGGACTGATTTGCTTGGGCTGAAAAGAGCCCATAAATTCAGGACAATTGTACTGAAACAGAAGATGATGTTCTGGGGTAAAAAACTGGGTGAAAAATTCTGATGATTTCAATATCCAAGGCTTCCAGGAGAAATATTTTTTCCATAAAAAGTAAGAATGAGCATGATGCCTCAATGTTATGGCTGCTAAAACAAAAGGAAAAAGGGTAAGTCAAGTTTGGCGATAGAGTGTGGATTGAATTGTGTGCTGTTGCAGTTGAGGCTGAGTTTTCATATCCTGCTAGAAGCTCTCATAAGTGTGATTGGGATGGGACAATTTTTTTGTATCACTGAAATGTTACTTGTAACTGTGGGTATAAGCCTTATATCTTTGTATTAAGACTAGGAAGACTGAAGAAAACTGTGGATAATGACAGCTTCAGAAGGCAGTGTGACAAAAAAGAAAAATCAAGGGTTTTATAAAATGAAGTAAGGTTCAGGGCTTTCCTGGAAAATGGTAGAAACACCAGTAAGTATACATATTTAAAAATAGTGGAGAAGGAAATCCTCGAGAAAAGAGAAACATCACCAAATCCCCAAACCTGTCACTTATACTAGAGAAGCAGCACAAAAATATTGAATATTGCTGCTTTTATAAATTGTGAGTTTGAGCTTATAGCAAATTTTATATAGGGAGATTATATTGAACACATTGGACAAATTATTTCTCTGCATTTTCAGCCTGTTTTCACTATTGAGGCATTTAAGAACTTCAATCAAAGGCCCATTGTGCTGGCTATCAGAGAAAAAGACACACAAAAGATAACTGCTCTCCAGAGATGTCTTTAATCTGATTCATTTCAGATTATTTTTCACTCTCTCTGTAGTAAGTTAAAATAGAAGAAGACCTAGACACCTCAAACAATTTTATATCTTTTTTTTAGTTGCCTTGTTCTTCACATTTTAAATCAGAGAATCATGATGTTTTCTTGACTTAATGTTAAAAATAATATGGAAGTTGGATAATTTCTGCTCATATTTTTTATTTCACAGAATCACATAATCACAGAATTTCTAGGTTGGAAGAGATCTCAATATTATCGAGTCCAACCTCTGACCTAACACTAACAAGTCCTCCACTAAACCATATCCCTAAGCTCTACATCTAAACGTCTTCTAAAGACTTCCAGGGATGGTGACTCCACCACTTCCCTGGGCAGCCCGTTCCAATGCCTAACAACCCTTTCAGTAAAGAAGTTCTCCTAACATCCAACCTAAAACTCCTCTGGCGCAACTTTAGCCCATTCCCCCTCGTCCTGTCACCAGGCACATGGGAGAACAGACCAACCCCCACCTCGCTACAGCCTCCTTTAAGGTATCTGTAGAGAACAATAAGGTCACCCCTGAGCCTCCTTTTCTCCAGGCTGAACAAGCCCAGCTCCCTCAGCCGCTCCTCGTAGGACTTGTTCTCCAGACCCCTCACCAGCTTCGTCGCCGTTCTCTGGACCCGCTCAAGCACCTCGATGTCCTTCTTGTAGCAAGGGGCCCAAAACTGAACACAGTACTCGAGGTGCGGCCTCACCAGAGCCGAGTACAGGGGGACAATCGCTTTCCTAGACCTGCTGCCCACACTGTTTCTGATACCAGCCAGGATGCTGTTGGCCTTCTTGGCCACCTGAGCACACTGCTGGCTCATATTCAGCCGACTGTCCACCATCACTCCCAGGTCCTTCTCTGACAGGCAGCTCTCCAACCACTCATCTCCCAGCCTGTAGCTCTGCTTGGGGTTATTGCGCCCCAGGTGCAGGACCCGGCACTTGGCCTTGTTAAACTTCATGCAGTTGACCTCAGCCCATCGATGCAGCCTATCCAGATCCTCCTGCAGAGCCTTCCTACCCTCAAGCAGATTGACACACGCACCTAGCTTGGTGTCATCTGCAAACTTACTGAGGTTACTGAGGGTGCACTCAATGCCCTCATCCAGATCATCAATGAAGATGTTAAAGAGGACCAGCCCCAGCACCGAGCCCTGGGGAACGCCACTAGTGGCCGGCCTCCAACTTGATTTGACTCCATTCATCACGACTCTTTGGGCCCGGCTATCCAGCCAGTTTCTAACCCAACAAAGTGTACACCAGTCCAAGCCAAGAGCAGCCAGTTTCTTGAGGAGAATGCTGTGGGAAACAGTGTCGAAAGCCTTGCTGAAGTCAAGGTAGATCACATCCACAGCCTTTCCCTCATCCACCAAACACATCACTTTGTCATAGAAGGAGATCAGGTTTGTCAAGCAGGACCTGCCTTTCATAAACCTATGCTGACTGGGCCTGATAGCCTGCTTGCCCTGCAAGTGCGGTGTGATGACACTCAAGATAATCTGCTCCATGAGCTTCCCTGGCACTGAGGTCAAACTGACGGGCCTGTAGTTCCCCGGGTCTGCCCTCTGGCCCTTCTTGTAGATGGGCGTATCTCTTTGCACTACTGAGAGCAGTAATCTAAATGCTTATTTTCCCCTGTTCCCCCCCTTCTTTTTTTTTTTTTTTTCTTTATTTTTATGTGCTATCTGTAACTTTTTCTAAATCTAACAGCTTCTGAAAGATTCCCGAGCGATACAATTAAATGCCTTTTTTTTTTTTTGCCAAATTTTCCTAAAGAGAAGAAATAAATAAAATGCAATGAGTCCAGACCTCTGTGATTTTTCAGATATAAGAAGTCCACATTTCCTTATATGACAGGCCAGCTCTCTGTAAAGGGCAATCTCCTGCTCAAAGAGGCATTCTACTAGTGTTTGAAAGGTCTGATTTGCCTGATGAATGAAATTATGAACTGAAGCTGACATCTGGGACTGTACATCTGGTGGGTAGGCTAGCTATCCTTGAATGCTGTAGATTGGAAGAAGCATGCTACACTTCTGTTGGTACTTTGTGAGGTATCAAGTTTGAGTTTCATAACTTCAGCATCCTGTTTCTGAAGAGACATGTCACTTTGTAACTTCATATGGATGATATTAAAGTATGTATGTGAATGTTTTTTTAAATAAATTTAAAAGGAGCTTAGATGCAATGGAAAGAGCAATCCACTTTTTTTTTTTTTTTTTTTTTTTTTTTTTTTTCAATGGCACTTGGGGATTTCAAATTCAGTCCTAATTTAAATGTAGCTGAAAGAATGTTTTTAAAAGTTTCTGTCTTTCCTGAGCATTGGAACATTTTGGACACTTAGGAAATACTAAAATTCTCAAGAACTCAACATTAGCAGAAGAACCATTTTTGATGGCAGATCAATTTCATCTGAATGACAAGAACTTATTTTACATATATATATATAAAATTTCCTATTTCATTAAAAATGTATACACAGTTAAGATTAGATCTCCAGGGCTTTCTCTCAGCTGTTATATTCATGTACTGAATACTGTTTTCTCACTTCAAATACACAGACCTGCACTCACCCATACCATGTCTGAAGAAACAGATTAAAACAAATTTTGCAGTCATGCCTGGGCTTGGGCCTGGGCCAGTTTCTTAACCTGTGCATGGCACCTCCTTGTCCTTGTCGCCTCCCTCCTGACTTGGCTCCCTCATGTGACCTGGGCCCTCCTACTCAGCACAGACCTGCCTGAGCAGCTGGGCTCTGGGCAACCGTGGTCACCCTTACTAGATCTGCTCTGCTCTGCTCTGCTTGCGTAGGTGTGGTTGGGCAGACTGTGGGCACTGCCCTAAGGGCTGCTGCTCCTGGCTCACCTTCCATTGCAGAGCAGCCTGCTCTTGCTGCTGAGTGTGCACATCTTAAAAGATAACAGGCATTCCTATGGAAAGTTTATGAGTGTGCTATTTATTTATTTATTGTTATTTGTAACATTCTGAGGGCATATCAGGACTCTCTTTCGGGTCTGGTTTTGTGTGAATACTGTAGTAGACAGATAGTGTTATATGGTTTGGGGAAAAGCTAGTGGACCTGGCACCCAGTCTCGTTTGTAGTATCCAAATTGTAGCCCATATTGCCTACATTCTCCAGAAATTTGTTATATTAAATTTTAACATCCTAGGTTACTCAGATGAGGTACTCAAGTGAGATTCTTGCTGGTGCTGTAAAGAATGTGTTCCTGGACTTCTCTGATCACTGCATGCTGACACTCACAAGAGCTCCTGCACAATTGCTGTAGGAAATCACAGACATTTAATAGATTTTCCACCAATCTGTTGCATTTAAACTGCAAAGCTTAAGATAAGCCGTAGTCCTGTGGTCTTGCACAGCTAATAAAAGCCTGTGAACTGTTGTTGTCAATGACAATAATGTATTTACTAGGTTACAGGTATATAGCCTTAAATCTAAGCAAACGATTTGTATTAATATCCTAGTATCCAAGGAGAAAACAGATGTATTTACAGGAAAATCACTTTCATTCAGGCTTGCTCTTATCTCCAACCTACATTTCTCAAGAGAAGTCAGTGCTGTCAGTGCCACACAGCTGAATAATTTCTTTTTGACCATCCACATAGCAGGTTGTAGAGGTACAGACTATTTGCTAAACATCCAGAAAAGCTGAGGAAAGATGGAAAAATGATGTGAGTGCTGGTCTCAGGCCAGCTAATTCTTCCATTATTCAGAAGAGGAAGGTAGGACTCCAGTACATGAGAAAGAGCCATGAAGTGTCAGCTTGTCTGCTTCTTCCTTCGGGCAATGAAATCTTCCCTTTTCTGCAGAGGTAATGATGACTGGGCCTGTTGAACACTTATACTATATCAAAGGCAGAAACAAAACCTTTCTGTTAAGTTACCTCTGACTGTCATTTTCATGTTCTTCATTTCCTATTTCATAGCACAACTAGACTTGGGCCAAGAAGGGGAAAAAGAAAAAAATAATCACCAGAAGTCCTACAGGAGAAGTCCTTACAAGATGGCACTTTTCACTTTTTAACTTACTTTCTTTTTAAAAGCTAAAATGGTTAAAACAATTAAAACAATCAACTCCACAGTCCTCTAATACTTTTACAGACTATACTTGCACCAAAAAAATGGTCTATTTTTTTCTTTCTTTTCCAGTTCAGTCCAAATTCACGAGAATAAAAGCTGTGGTCATTAGGAGCTGATGGAGCTGTGGAAGTGGGACCATTTCCACAAGTCACAGACTATCATGTAGACAGCTTTGAAGCTGTCATTGCATCACATGAGCTCCCAATATGTTGATATGTCAGGAATTTGGCCAGCTAATCACTGAAATTGCTGGTAATACTCCACCTTGGAACTATTCCAAATTATTTGTCATTTGCTATTCAAAACTCTTTGTATTGCCTTCTTGAGCCCTATTGCCACCTTTCCAGAGTAAGCATGTCAATTTTTCTAGCAATTATGCCTACAAGATCATAAAATCAGAGAAGAGGTGAAGTCATTTCAGATAAATAGTAACACAGAACTTCAATAACTCAGTTTCCTTTCTTACTATGCTAGTGGTGGCCAGTTGTGGTGGAATAACCCATCTGCAGCAATAGAATCCTCGCAAATAGTTATCAGATGTTTAAAGTGACTCAGTGAAGAAATATATCATGGAAGAGGAAAGAATGGGGAAAGTGAAAAAGCCTAGCAGCTGTGAAAAAGCCTAGCAGCTGTGATTAAAGTATAATCTTGATGTCTGGAAGGCAGGATATATGCTGCATCCAGAATTTCAAACCTGTCTGGCAGACCTGATTGTGAAACTGTCACAAGATCTGCAGAATGGTGAGGTGTTACGTGGAAATCTTGGTGTCAGCAGGAAATGCTCCATGCTTTTGCTCTCTTTCAGGCATCTCACTGACTGAAGGTATAGAGTATAGAATAAGACTAGGATCTGAAAACCTAGCTCCTGACAGTGGTGTGGTTTAACCTCAGCAGGCAGCTAAGTACCACACAGCCTCTCACTCACTCTCTCTATCTGGGATGGGGGAGGGAATAGGAAAAGTAAAAGTGTGAGAACTCATGGTCTGAGATAAAGATAGTTCACTAAGTAAACAAAATCCTGTGTGTGCAAGCAAAGGAAAACAAGGAATTCATTCACTACTTCCCATTGGCAGACCTGTGTTCATCCACTTCCAGGAAAGCAAGGCTCATCATGCAGAACAATTTCTTAGGAAGACAAACACTATCACTTTAAACATTCCTCCTTTTTCCTATTTTACCCCGGCATTTATTGCTCAGCCTGAAGTAACAACCAAAAACATTTGTGTGTTATCATCACTATTTTCATCAAAAATTCAAAACACAGCATTATGTGAGCCTCTGTGAAGAAAATTAACTCTATTCTAGCCAAAATCATGAGAGAGAGCTGTATGTATGTGAAGCACTGATTGTCCTTTAATAGTAATTTTGAAGATGATACAGTTATTCAGTCCTGCAGAGTCTTTTAGTATAGATGATATGCAAGAGAGGGGATGGATGCGATCCCACTTACTAACTAAATATCAGTCAGTAAGGCAGAGCAGTGCTTGCACAGAGCCAAGAACTTTTCTACTTCTAAAACTGCCCTGCCAACAAGAAGGTTGGGGGTGCACAAGGAGCTGGAATGGGACTCATCCAGGACAGCTGACCCAAACGGACCAGAGATATTACATACCATATGGTAAGTAAATTAAAGCAGACTGAAGATGAAAAAGAAAAGGTAAATGACAGTGAGAAATAGAAGAAGGAAAAGAAAAAGGATATTTCTCTTTTTAACATTTGCTGTCTTTGATCATTCTTGTTGATTTTTTTTTCTTCAGTCTCCTCTCTATTTCTTTGGATTTTTATTCTTTCATTATATGTACACAGAATGGAAGTTGGATAGAATAATTGAATCAAAATACATGAAAACCAATTATCACCTATCCTGGAGCTATTGAAAAGTTCCTTTTAACTCGAGGGTAATTTCTCCTTGTTTTTGTTTACTAAATGTTGGCAGAAGAGAAATCATTCTGAGGCAAATTGAACTTTTCAAGAAGAAAAGATCAAAGGAGACATAAAAACCTTCCAGATATATATTGCTTAGCTTTCAGTGCTAAACCACATCTCTTTGAATTAATATCCTTCATAGTAAAAAAAGTAGAGTCTTAGTTTAGTGGCATCTTAGAAATTGTCCACCAACTTGTGTTGTCACTAACAATTTCTGGAGATGGAAAACTGGGAAACATAGAAAGGAGAAGTAGAAGGATGAACTACACCATAATCATTCCCCACAGAATACTACCTCCCTCCTTTCCTTCCTCCATTCTTTCCTTCTGTCCTTCATTCTTCCTCCATTCCTTCTGAGTAAAATAGCTGTGTGTTTCCCATATCAGAAATGATGTGCCCTGGCAGCCAGGAGGGCCAACCGTGTCCTGGGGTACATCAAGCACGGCATCGCTAGTAGGTCAAGGGAGGTGATTGTCCCACTCTACTCTGCGCTGGTGCGGCCTCACCTCGAGTACTGTGTGCAGTTCTGGGCACCACAGTATAAAAAGGACATGAAACTGTTGGAGAGTGTCCAGAGGAGGGCTAAGAAGATGGTGAAAGGCCTGGAGGGGAAGACGTACGAGGAACGGCTGAGGGCACTGGGCCTGTTCAGCCTGGAAAAGAGGAGGCTGAGGGGAGACCTCATCGCAGTCTACAACTTCCTCGTAAGGGGGTGTCGAGAGGCAGGAGACCTTTTCTCCATTAACACCAGCGACAGGACCCGCGGGAACGGGGTTAAGCTGAGGCAGGGGAAGTTTAGGCTTGACATCAGGAGGGGGTTCTTCACAGAGAGAGTGGTTGCACACTGGAACAGGCTCCCCAGGGAAGTGGTCACTGCACCGAGCCTGACTGAATTTAAGAAGAGATTGGACTGTGCACTTAGTCACATGGTCTGAACTTGGGTAGACCTGTGCGGTGTCAAGAGTTGGACTTGATGATCCTTAAGGGTCCCTTCCAACTCAGGATATTCTATGATTCTATGATTCTATGATTAAAAATCCTTAAAAAGCCTTTTTAAAAATGTAAGCCATAGTGCTACTCTGCATCAGTGTTTCTGCTGTTAGGTTGCCAGATTAGGTGTGATTAAAAAAACATTTATTCTCTTATTGTAATTGGATGTCTTCTATTGGCAGCCTCTGATTTCTCTTCTTAAAATGTTTAGGTCTTAAATATACTAGGCCAAATTCAATATGTATCAGATTTAATATAGGTTGAATTTGGCATCCCAGAATCCGAGGAAAATCTATTCAGGGGTGCAAGGTGTTGAAACCTCAGCTGAGAGGGGTATAGTTTTCAACTACTAAGCTTCAAATGGTCACACATCTCTAAAAAACCTGTGGTGATCAAGAGCATGTAAGTATTTGCTGTTTCAGGGAGAAGTGTTTCCTTTGAGGATATTTCTTCCCTGCCCTCTCAGGCAATAGATGAGCTGGCACAGGACAGTTTCTCATTCTTTAGCATCAACCTGTTGTGCAAGCATTTAAGCATAGCTCAACCTCATAAACCACTGGGACCTCATCTTCTTTTGAGACCTTGCCCCAAACACTCTTGACAACACTGTGGCTTGGAGATGAACCCACTAATACAGCAGGATTCTAGTCCATCTCTTCCTCCTACAGGGGTTTGGAAGAGGCATGTGGGGCTTTAACCCTAGGCCCTCCTAGCAAACAAAGAGATGATCTTTGTAGAGGTTGTCCAGTTTGCTCAGGTGATCAGCTATGTTATGTTGAAAAAGTAACAGAGTGAATGGAAAGTTTCCAACTGGACCACCTTGTCTTATATATGGATTTCAAGCTACATGTCATAACCTTTTAAAAATAACATCTGACTATTCCAAGAAAAGGCATGCTAGATGTATAAAGATATATAAGGATACTGAACTTGGCATGAAATTTTGCTGAAATACTTTAGCTGAAAATAGACTGCAATATACAGATGTGATATATATGCTTTTTCAGTTAAAGAGGGAAGATGCTGGCTATGCTTGTAGGTTTGCTTTCTGGGATATGTAAGGAAATCCATGATTTCAATCTCAGTTGCACAGATAAGTGGAAAGTTTTAAGGCAAATAAAACGAAACTATTTCATTCCCTTCTGGATACCACATTGAAGTACAGTAGCTTCAAATAAGGGGGTCATGAAAAAAACACTGGCTGTCTTTCGTGCAGTTTGAAGACTGGGGTTATGAATCGGCACACAGTGGAGGTTCCTTTTGTGGAATGATCTTTCAGCTAAAATGGTTATGAACAGATCCATGCATTTGTTATGAATAATCGCTTTCAGAACATGGGCAAATATGACTTAGTAGTTGTGGCAGAAATGGAGCCAAGTGGTGCTTTATAGATTTCAACAATCTATAAAGCTGAACAGTCTGTTTCCGTGAGGTGAAATCTGTAACTGACCTGTTGAGTAGTGAGAAATAACAGAAGGAAACAAAGGGAAAAAAAAAAGTCACAGTGTAGTTTGGACTTCTAGGTGATTTTATATTGGATGCATTTCTAGGATAAGAACAATGTGGTCCTATTCACATATTATTTGGTAATCTGGTAGCTCTTCTTACAAAAAAAAAAAAAAAAAAAAAAAAGATACAAGGTAACTACAAATAAAACAAACAAAAAAAAAAAGCAAAGCAAAACAAAACAAAACAACCCACCACCCTTATTTTTATCCATTATTGTGCCCGAACTACTGTATACTAGTGGTTGGATTTGTTCCATCATTGACCTTTAAAATGCTGTCTGCTTCCCAAATGCCTTAAAGGTGGCTGAAGAAACTGAGCACAGTTTCTGAAGAAACAGGAATTCAATACCTCATCTGGCACAGGACTGAGTTCCTGCACACCTCACTTTAGTCAAAAGGAGCCAAGGGTACAAACACCTTACAGCACTTATTGGTTTATGGACCATTGTCAGAGCTATTTAACTGTGGAGAGCTTGAATGTTCTGCTACTATTATTTCAAGTTTGTTATCTAGTAGGAGCCACTGTCTTAAGTTAGGTCCTCCACATCACTGCACAGTGCACAGGAGATACTAGGTATGCAGGAGAGACATTCAAAAGAATTAGATGTTCAGGGCAGTATATAAATTAGATACAAGAGAATGAAGAAGAAAAAGGATAAAGTTTAGTTGTCCTGACAAACACAAGAGAGGAAAACAGTATGCAGAAAAGTAATCTACATAATAGTCAATAAAGTAGATTTCTTATTTTACTTGTAGGTAACTTTGGCTCGAAACCATATTCTTTCCCACTCACACCTATTTCTTATGTTGTAAATGTAAAGCATCAGGGATAACACTCAGTATGAAAGTATCTCAACTTCCTATGCTTGCATTTATTTTTTTATTAATTTATATATTTAAACAGCTGCATAAGCAAATAAATCTTTTTTAAGCCAGAAGGATTGAATCTGTAGCTCAGAGCTCTATGGTGTAATCTGAGACTCAAATCACTCTTGCAGCACACTTGAAGTTATTTCTGCAGGTTGGGACAGTTTCAGTAGAGAGACCCACCTGAGAACAGCCAACAACAAGATGCACTGAAGAACATCTGCAACCAGGTATCACCTCCAAGCCAAGGACATTTGCAGATGTCAGCCTGCAGTCTGTAGCCTGCAGTCTGCAGTCAGCAAACGTTTCCACCTAGGTGTCCCTCATTTCACTTAGATGCACTAACTATAACATTATTGGGGGCATATAAACATCTCTACTGATTTGGACAAGAATTCACTTTTTAAAATTATTTCTTCCTGTTTCATTTTGCTGTGTTCTTCCAGAAATCTTGCCTGTTGACACCCTGAATCTCCATAGAAACAGCCACTATGCATTCCAGGAACAATCCTATGTCACATCCTTGGTGAGTGACACAACCTATTAGCTCTTGGATCTGTTGTTATTAGCAGACAGTTG
Source organism: Anas acuta (assembly GCF_963932015.1). Lineage (NCBI taxonomy): Eukaryota > Metazoa > Chordata > Aves > Anseriformes > Anatidae > Anas > Anas acuta. The sequence goes on from NC_088979.1 coordinate 153,673,488, forward strand.
TTCAGTTTTTGGCAGAAATGTACTGGCAACAGACTTATAGGATCAAATCCCATGATATAAGCAGTGAGAAAGGAGGTACTGAGTTTGACTCTCCTTCTTTAGGGACTCCAGGCTGCAGTGGAGTTGAAGGTGATTTATGCAGCTTTACATCTGTTGTTATAAACCATTTTCAGTATAAAGAATGGTGAGATTTTATTTTACTTTTTTAAAATATAAAATATGTTGAGAATACATTTGCTGTAACAATTAAAGTATTGAGTATTTAAAGTACCGAGTATTTAAACTATGTTACAAATTCTTTAATATGGAAAATCTGTAAAGAACATGAGGTGTGTAAGCTTGCTAGTCCTGCCAATGACACACCAATGTGAGGAAGAAAGCAATGCAAGTCTAACTGCATTGCAGATACTGGAGACTAAGCCACTCTCTGAGTTGTTGGTAATGATTTCTTTCTGAATTCCACTGTCTTTAGTAGAAGCCAGCCTAAATGAAGGCTGAATTAAACCTGAGGAATAAGGTCAAAATTTGGCTTGTGATGATGTTTACTTATTCCAGAATTCTGTATGCTCAGATTTCTAATGATTGATGAACATATGTAGACAATCTTGTATTAGAACTGTCTCTTCCAGGCTGATGTGTTTACACAGCAGTAAAGACATAGCAACAGTATAGCAATTTATTTATATAAAACCAATGTAAGAATCAGTGGTTTACTGTGTTTATAATGAGTTATCAATATAGCTTGTGTTCTGCTGAGCTGTGAGACAAAATTTAATTCTGACCAAATGTTATAAAATAAAGAAAGGTATGATTATTTAAGCTTGAATTCTGTTGATTTTGGATAGATGTTTTAGGCAGTATACAAACTATTTTTTTAGGCTGTGCTAATGAAGGCTGGGATGTGATAGCTTATGATCCACATTGAACAAAATATTCTCTGAGCGCTCACCCGCAGAATTTTTTGGAGGGAATTAGTACAAAATATTTTCCATTAAGATTTTGTAAATTGTACCCTTGATTTAAATAGGTTTAGAGACCTGTGCTATTTACTGTTTGTTGTTGTTGTTTTGTTTTGTTTTCAGAGATATATTGGTATGATATGATGTAAAGAAAAAAAATATTAAGAAAATTATCAAGCACCTGAAATTTATGTGTGGTAAAATATGTCTCTTCCTTTCTGCACACTAATAATCTTTCACTTTACCCTCGATACTCTGATTCAGGATATAATACAAATGCCATTTATTACACTCTAGGAAAAATATTTAATAAAAATCCCCGATCCTGCAAACTACCTTAAAAAAGTACAGCCTGAAAGCATAATACCTAAATGGCCTCTTTAAAAATTTAGTGAAATGGAGAAATGATGCAATTACAAAACTAAATATGTTATTTTATAAATTAATTAAATTTATATATTTCTTTGTGTGTGTCTCTGTTAATATTCTCAGAAATTTCAAATAAAGTAATTGTTTTTATTATTATTGTGTAATGTGGGGATAGCTCAAAATGAAGGATTTTTGCTTGAGTAATAGCTTCTGACTTCCCATTGCACACAAACTGTTTCTGTTCTGTGGTGTCTTAGGAGGAATCTGTAGTCTTGAATTCATTAATGATAAAATGGTCAATTTTATCCTAAAATCACCTTTACTTGCTGAAATACAGGAAGATACTATATTTCTCCACCTTCTTTACAGGTGTGTGGAATAATGGTCCTGCAATTAAAAAAGAAGGAATGATCATTTGTCTCTTTTAAGAGGCTGTTTTATGACATTGATGGCTTAAACTAGGTGACTATGAAAGAAGTATTAAAGGAAACTTGGATAGAAAAAATTGGTATGTTCAACATCAATTGACATCATAAACCACCATATTCCTTGCATAAATTTTAAGATTCATAGGTCAGAAGACCTGTTTTTAACATGGAAATTGTCCATACTGAATGTTTACTTGTTATTGTCCTCAAAATTCATATGACGAACAGTGCAAATACTTATGCCTCAGACTTGTACGCCATCAGGCCCCAGTGATTATCTGTTAGGTCCAAGAAAATATTGCCCAGTGTTTTCTCTCTATCTCCCAGTGAAATTTTCTACCCCAAACAGTACAATCTTCACAATATAATAAACCTTTTGGATTTGGGAGAAGAGGGGAGGGAGTGAAAAAAACATGGTCCTTTCTCTGTGGTCTTGATGAATTCAAACTGGGAAATAGATGTATGACATTTTAAAGGACACCCACTCTATTAATATCTGTGTTTGTCTTGTGTTCTTACTGTGGTGTATGAAGCTGTCTTTACTTTCCTCCTTGAACATAACAGAGTCAGGCTCCTGAGGATATTAAGACCCTGCAAGAACTGTAGCCCAGTCCTCCCTGGCTGGACATTTTTGAGGCTTCTGTGATTGCTCTTGAGTTTCACTGAGTCTACAGCCTTTTGTCAAGAACAGGAACCACATCCTTGGAGGCAACTTGCCTGAGAGCTTACAGCCCATGACCCAGCTGCCGGTCTCTGGGACTGGCATTAACCCCTGGAATTTACAAACCCCTTGACTATGATTTTTGGCTTATATAGGCTAACTTTTCAGAATCAAATTTTAAATATTAAACATAAAGCATGTAATGGTGTTTCATATATTTTCACTTTTGAATAATATTGTACATAGATAAACACATCCAGTGACAAACCTTTTTTTCTCACTACAAAGTAGTCAGGTCCATTTCCTTCAAATCTCCAGACTGTCAACTACAGCTCAGGTCTTATTTCCACATACTGTGGAGCCCTCATCCATGTTCAATGTCAGCATTCACCCTTATATGGTGGCTCATTATCTTGGCTGCCCCTGCTCCCTCTGGGAGATAGTCTTCCTCTGTGGCATTAGAACTATTTCTTTGATTTGTTCATTCATCAAAGTCACAAATATTTTGTTCTGCATTTACTAATTCCCTATCTGCCAGCCATATACTCCGTATTCTTTAAAGGAATCATTGTCCAAGGTATTTCTATCATATAAATGGCTATTAACATGCCTTTTTCTTGGCCTGAAAAGAATGTGACCTATTCAACATATATCGTAAACAAAGTATTCAGTTCAGCTAAATATCTCACTTGCTGTGTGTATTTGACTAAGAAAGAATGACTGGCAGCCTGGGAAATGTAATAGTACTCTGTAGGTAAGTAAGGCATTTTCCTCGAAGCTCATTTTTTATGTGCTTTTTTTGATAGGCTGTATTATACTTGCTCTGAAATATCATCACCATCAGAATGTGGGCATGGTCTGGAAACCTACAAGTGTAAGAAGATAAGTTCCCTCTTTTCTCTTTGGACAGGGACCACACAATGGGTGATACCACAAATGCTGCATGATGAACTGTACTATATACTAAAGTTAATGGATGAGCATGACAATGTTATATTTATTTGAGCACTTTCAATGAACAAGTTAATTCTTAACTCATTTGTCAGCTATCTAATTTCTGGCAATCTTCTGAGCAAGCTACTTTAGTGGATTTAATGCATTTGTAAAACAAATCAATCATAGATTGGGCATAGAAATTTGGCTACATTTATAATGACAAGTGACCAGTGAAGATGGCCTACACACAGATTCTGTGGTAATGCCTGCTAAATCTATAGAGCTTGTTAATGTTTGACAAGTTACTTTATGTACTTATGGTTTAGTGTTTAATGATGATTAATCCCATAGTAAAAGAGTAGTCTCAGTTTTTGACGGTTATTGCAGAACATGTGGAAAATAAAATGTGTCAATTAAGTAAAATGCTCATATCCCAAGACACACTTTACCAATAAGGAAAGATGTTACAATTACACTATAGTCAGAGGAACAGTATTTGCAGCATTTACAATGAGCCAGCACCTTTATTTTTATTTTGGACTAGTATTTGTAGATCAATTTGAAATGTCCTAAAAACCGAAAGGCAACTGTTTTAAGATGATTTTCATGATAGGTGACAGAGTGTCTGGTTTGGGTTGTAATGTTAGAGAAGGTAACACAACTTATACTTTCTAAGGCTCAGATCAGTTGAATGCCAAGAGACCACATTTAAAGGCAGGTGACACCTAAGCCTGGGAGTGCTTCCTTGTGAACAAGCATAAATGAGAATCTACAGGTCTGGTAAAGCAGTTGGAAATGTTTCATTGCAGAGTTTCATTCTGCACTTGATCTAACATCCTCCTACAGAATCTGTGGCACTCATTCAGAAACAAAAATGAAGACTTTGGATTCTTTACTTTATGTGTGTGGTAATAATAATAAAAATGAAACCCTATGTTTTGAAAAAGACAGTAGGATTCCCTTTCATACAAAGAGAAATCCATTTTCAGCTAGCTTGTGTAGACTGATTCTTTGTTTATGTCTTAGGTTTGGCTGCAATTATGGATCATGAAAATAGAAAGAAACAACTTATGTGAACAAATGCAGCCTGGAGCAGAATCTAATCAAGGGACAACCAGACATCGATGACAGGGTATTTCCTTTTGATTCTAAATGCTCTTATATATATATATATATATATATATATATATATATATATATTTATTTATTTATTTATTTTTGAGAAGAACAACAAATAAACAAAAAACAAAACAAAACAACAAAGCAAAGGATTATAATTTTCAAACTGGAGTGACGTGTTGTTAGGCAGTATTCCTAGCCCAAATTCTCTGCTTTCTTTTACCAGTTTAAATGAAATGTGATTTACATCTGTTAAAACAGAAGAGGAATCAAGCATTTTCAATGTGCATTTTAAAGGATCTCCTTTAGCTATATGGTTTATTTTTGAAGCTTAAGAAATTTTCTGACTCAAACATTTGTCCTTAATAGGAGTTTCTCATAGGGTAAGTTAAAATGCTCTATTTATTTCAATACATCTTTTCTTGTAATTGAATAAATACTTCTGAATATGAAAGTTTTAAACTGTTCAATATGTTAAGCATTAAAGACACATTGCCATTTTCCATTTTTTTTCTTTTTATGCAAGAAAATTTACACAGATTTGTTAATAACTTACGTGTTTGAGTAGTATCTGAATTCCCTGTTGTACTGATAGTGAAGCTCTCTTACAATTTAATTTAGTTTATCTATGTTCATAGGATTTTAATTTTTTCTCCACAGCAAGTGGAGATTCTCTTACTGCAAGGTAATCTTGGATTGTTCCAAGCCCAACTTGACAGCATCAATTTATTTCTGTGGGCTAACGGTAAAAGGCTTGTGATTGGAATCTGTTGCAATTAGATGATGTCTTTCATCACATAATGTATTAATAAGAACAAATATTTTTTTTTCTCATTTGAATGTATTCAAATTGAAATTTGTGTCCAGAAAAAAAGAAATAATATAATTAAAAAGTTTGGTTTCCTGTTGTGTATTCTTCAGTTTGGAAGTGGAAATTTCAACTTCATAAACAAATCAGTTCTTCTGAGATGAGCAGCTATGTAAATTAAGATTTCAACTTTAAAAGTGTTAAATTCATTAACAATTCTCCAAACCCATTGTAAATTGCTCTACCATTTGCAGTTGCTGAAAGAATACACAGGTGATTCTTACTGAAATGTTGTAGACTGGCAAAGCAGGTAAATCAGCTTCTGGGTTGTTTAAGCATCTGTCCTCTAAAAACAAGTAGCAGCTGTTTCACTGAGATTATAGGGTAGAAATATCTTTGTGTGCGTTATGGCTGATGTCTTCATTTCTGCTCCCAGTGGATGTATAAGTACAACATCTTATCTGACATAAATTCAGTTATGGGCAGGTCTGCCACAGAAGAATAACTCCTGAGAGTACACTAATTGACTGAATAGGAACTGGAGCATATAATGGGACCTCATTCCCTGCCCAAGGTACATTAAACAAATGCCATATAGGAGAATGAGGACTTTTAGAATTAAAGAGGTTGAATACCTATGGATATTCCATAAAGTATTAGATATTATTATTATTATTTATTTATTTTAGTGTTTTTTTTTGTTATGGACTAAATATAAGGATTATATACATGCAAGGAAAAAATGACATTGACAGGACTATTAAAACCAAACACATGTCAGTTTAGAAGGTTGACTTTTTATACCAACAATGACCAAGGCTGTGAATGAGATTGAATTTCTCATCTTGACTCTGCAAAATTCTAGGTCTGCTGTATACACAAAATGTCAGTTCTCATTACTCTGAAGGTGCTTCAAAAGTTGTATTTGTATTTTGTGTGCCTCTGCTCTCAGAGAATAGGCTATCTGAGAACTATTAAAGGCAGCAAAATGTGTAGCCTTCAACTAACAAAAGAACCACTATACCTGGACATCGACTTTTTCCCTGTAAAAACAATAAAAAAAAATAATTAGGACTATATACCTTTTATCTATAAAGTACACAGTATTGGGGCTTCGCTGCAAATCAAACTATGTTTAATGTTGATTCTTGTACTAAAGTTGAATAGGATGGAAATATCCATCCTTTAATATTTGATCCAAATTTAAAATATGAAAAAATAATATTTTCCAACAGTGCAATTGCATGTTGATATTGCTCACCAGTTTTTAAAACACAGGCATATCCAGAATGCTGAAACTTTTTTTTTTTAATAAAATTCACAAAAAGATTGGAATTTATAAAGATATGATTTGAAATTTTCTTGTGACCAAGAAAATTGAGTGAAAAGCACTTATTACAAACACATCCACCTTCAATGAAAAATGAATATGGAAAGCCTGTTAGTATGCAACTTCATTTCCCATAAGCTACTCTTGTGGTGTAATAGGGGTTGTCACACTGAAGAGTCATGAAGAGTACCTGGGGGAAATAGGGAGAACAGGATTATGCCACTAGAGCAGTGACAGTTTGCTCTTTATTTAAAAATACTTTTCTTTTTTCTGCCACCCCTTCCAATAACTTTAAAAACAGGAACTATCTAGTAGCTTTCTCAGTGTTTTCTTTTTTTTTTTTTTTTTTTTTGTCTGTGGCAGAGGCAACAACAATATATTTCAGAGGAGCTACCCTCCTCATTTTGTTTGTTCACTCTTCATTTTGACAGTCTTCCCCATAAAAACCTTTTACTCTAAAAATAAATAAATAAATAAACAAAGCAATTGTTGTTATGTAAAAATGTGTTATTTTGCCTAAGACTTAAGACTGTCACGAAACTACAAGCATATTTATACAAATTTATTGAGGTAGAGCTGTGTGCAGAAGTCATACAGAAAGTAAAAGCAAGGAGTAATGCAGACTGGAAGTTTTATAGTAGACTTTGTTATCTTTACCTAGAAGATGGGATACTAAAAATAATGGAAACAATCCAGACAGTTCATTAGCTTTTCAATATAATCTCCTTTCTTTGAGTCAGCATGAAGCAGTGGGTGTCTCATCTGTATTTCCCATGAAAAATGGTTCTTAGATTTCTTGGTTCTGCTGACTCAGGAGCATACTGTCTTCATAAACATATGGACCCAGGCAGACCTGTAATTAACATAGCTAAAATGACTTTGAGCTGAACTAGCCCACACATAGGCTGTACTTCTTCATGGTTTGTCTATAAACTCACCAGTGCACCCACAACTAACAGAGAATTACCTTAGATTTATGTCTACTTCTTCTCTCTCTCCCTTAGACCTCCTGTACTTAAAGTTAACTCACATCATAACCAGCTGTGAAAAAATATAATTTATCGAAGGAGATGCTTTAGCTTACCTAAATCCTTTCAACTACTTTGTATGAGAATTATATTGTGTTACATTGCCTTTCACTTTAGGGAGAGCAGAATATGAAATACTGAGGGAATTCAAGTGAATATTATGGGATCTATCTTACAGCACCTTACATATCACTTCTGAATTTGGCTCACAGTCCCACTGACTGAGAAAAGGGAACAAGACATCCACAGCAGCCAATGAATGAAACAATAGTTTAACATTGGGGAAAAATATTAAGGCAGACAGTGTTGTAATGTGAATAACTACATCAGGAACTTGATAGGAAACAGGAAAATAGACTCATATTTAAGTGAGAGAGGAGATATGTAAATCTGCAGCTAACGTTAGTCTTAAAGCTCAAACTGTAGGGTGAGGGCGTATTAAATTGTCACTACAAAAAATCACTTGTTTGGGAAAATTATATTAACAGCACTTGGTTCCCTTTCTCAAAATCTGGAGCACACCAAAGTGTTGCTGGCTAAGCTTCCCCAAAGCAGGCTGACACTCTGATTGAGGCTGCACTCATCAAGCCTGGAGACCAGCAAACAGGATATTCATCTCCTTGTATGAGGGTTAGCTTGAGAGGGGCCACATTATTCAGACAGTTGTCAGGATGGTTGGTTTGTATGACTGCTTGGCATCCTCAGAAATGACCTGATGTGAATACCTAGAGTTATTCAATAAGTTACAACTTGAAGAATTAAGCACAGAAGTATCTATATACTGGAAAAATTTGCCATGTCACTCAATAACATTTAGTGATCTCCAGAAAGTCATATAAATCTAATGCAATAGACATCAATAAATAGTTCAGCTCTATATACAAATAAGTAGAAATGCAAATTGTAATGGTAATACAGTTTAACTATTTTATTATTATTATTATTGAAAGTAAATTTATACCATAAGAAGTGTTTATACAAAATCTTGCCCAAAGTGGCATTTGAAGATAAAAGACTAAACAGATAATCTACCTTGGCTGATGTGATTAAAAGTGCCTCTTTCTGAAACTCAAATTCACCATTCAACTCAAAACATAGTTTTATGTAAACAGTACAAAGAATAGTTGGAATGTCTGCATCTCACACTCCACAGGTACCTTAAAGGAGGCAGTAGCAAGGTGGGGGTCGGTCTATTCTCCCATGTGCCCGGTGACAGAACGAGGGTGAATGGGTTAAAGTTGCACCAGGGGAAGTTTAGGTTGGATATTAGCAAGAACTTCTTTACTGAAAGGATTGTTAGGCATTGGAATAGGCTGTCCAGGGAAGTGGTTGAGTCACCATCCCTGGAGGTCTTTAAAAGATGTTTAGGTGTAGAGCTTAGGGATACGGCTTAGTGGAGGACTTGTCTAGAGGTCAGAGGTCAGACTAGGTGATCTTGGAGGTCTCTTCCAACCTAGATGATTCTGTGATTCTATGATCTGTGATTCTGGAATATATATGCCAAGGATTCCATACCTATCTGGACTGCAAATACTTTTATTTAAGACAATTTTGAAGGGCTTCAAAGGCCTTCCAAAAGACTCAGGCTGAGGTGGATGGCTATCAGGTTAATAGCCAAGCTTTATTTGCCAAGATTTTTCACCTTATTTATTTATTTATTTATTTATTTATTTATTTATCAAGATAATTACTTTAGTATGAATTTCCTGACGTGAAAAATACAGGTGACAAGCAACAGAAAACAGTTCAAACAGTTCAACCTGGATGATATTTCTGGAGACTGAAAGGCAGGGAACTTGAATTCTTCACTCATTTTTTAGATGCCGTTTTTTTCAGTTTATTAGGCGATATAAGAATTAGTCTTATTGATGCTACTGCCTGCACAGTAATTTTACTGAGTCAGATACCTTCTACTTATTGCTGCAGCTGGGTCTGTGGTCATCACTAGAGCAGATGGAATTTGTTCTCTGCAGATAAGACATGAAAGAAGACAGAAGGTTTCAGATTGTTTTAGTTAATAGCAGCAGGTAAGCTGGGAGTTACAGTACAGCTACTGTACTCCTGACCAGAGCAATGACAACAAAAAAGACTGCAGTATTTTGAGTATGCTGATCTGAACATGTTGATTTCTCATGCAAATGAGAAAAAGTCAGGACATTTATTTTGAAATGTTTCAGAATAACTTGAGTAAAGGCAGTGATTTATTCATAAACAAGATGTAATAGTAATATAGAATATTAATACAAATAACTTCTGACTTAACTCAGAAGACACATGTTCTTGTTTATTTTAGACATCCCATGGTAGAGGACCTGCTGTCAGTGTTCATCTTTGACTTGCATTGCCATTGGACAATTATGCTTTTTAGATTTTAATAGTGCTCAGCATGCTCCCTAGGGATCAATGGTAAAACTATCACTGGTTTCAAGAGAGGAAATCAAGAGTGACTAAACATTCATTTGAATGCTCAGACTAACTTCCTTTGAATTCAGTTCTCAGAGTCAAGAACTGTATGCATATTGTCTTAATCTTTCATATATAAGTCAAATTAGGGAGATACACAAAGTAATGAAAAATAATGGAGATAGTCCAGTCAACTGCTTCTATTTACTTCCATCCATGATAAAAAGGGTGCATTCAATGATAAAACAGCTAATTTTAAAATGTAGAGAAAAGCTGTGGAACTGATTAAAGAAAAGTTAGGAATTGTGTAGACAGCCTAGTAAATTTAAAAAGCATATTCCACCATCACATAAATGAGAAAAACATTCTTCTAGTACTTCTAGGATAAAATTATAAGGGCTATCAATCATGTTTCAGAGCACAACTTGTTCAATAATTAAGGTCAGGAAGAACTGTTTCCTTTGGTTTCCTCTGGAGGTGAAACATTTCTAATAGGGACCATACTGAGTGATTCAAAAGCAATTTTGGAACTTTACAGTGAGACCGCTTTTTACAATAACTGGGAAAATACAGGCTGAAAAACATGGATTAGTGGTTTGTAATGGTTCTGTGTGTTTTATTTTCTTTTCATAGAAGCATGGAGAGGATGATAGAAAATTAGATAGAATAGTTTACAAGTGGATAAAACAGCCATCAGAAAATGGAGCTGGAATATCCTGGAATATGAATGGAAGTGTAAATAGATATTCATTCTTTCATTTAACAGCTTGTAGAAACTTAGTTTTCTACATTAGTTAGGTCTTTTATTCAATATATAACATGTCCAGACATGAGAGAAAGCTTAAATATCTGTCTGAATTCGAGAAATTTTACAGAGCATGGATCTGCATTTGAACACCTCTTTGCAGCTGTAGCGATATCTTACTGAATGCATGTTTGGTAACATTCCAGAAATCTGTGAATAAAATTCCAAGACTGTGTGTGTCATCTTGCCAAGAGTGGCAAGATGGCTGCCACAGTCATTTGCTGTCTTGTTATGTGTACAGGACTTCTGTTGCTCTTTTCAATGTTACCTTTTATTTTATTTTATTTTATTTTATTTTATTTTATTTTATTTTATTTTATTTTATTTTATTTTATTTTATTTTATTTTTTCAAATGAGATCTTCTGTCTTCATTTTTCCTTCTTTGAAACACTCATTTCACCTCACAACTTCCTGCTGATATTTTATTTTTATAATGTTGGGAATCAGTATTATATTCTGAGTTTCAAGTTCTGCAGCAAGTTGAGTTTTCTTTTCTGCTCAGAAGTCTCAGATGGTTTTGTGAACATTATTTTCTTTCCAAGCCATGTAACATTTTAACACCTTGTAATTCTTACTAAAAACAGAGAGAGAGAGAGAATGAATTTCCCTGTGCATCTTCAAATAGCGTTTTTGTGTCTTGTGAAGACCATTTATACTTAGGATAATATTTATTTTAATAAAGTTTAGGTAAAACTTTCCAAGGTCTATGAGTTAAGAATTAAGTCGTCCATCATTACTTTTCTAGTATAGGTTTTTCTTTCATTTTCCTTAATCATTTATTCCAGATAAGATTACCTGAATATTCTTCTTTTGGAGACTGAGTGAAGAAATTGTTAGAATGCAATACTTCATTGGCTTAATAACAATAAATTTAATACCAGCAAGTATAAAAGATTGGAAAGACTATTTAGCAGAGTTCAGAAACAGAAAGTTTATGTCTGCATTCAATTCTACCCTTCTGTATGAAATTAAAACATATTTGATGAGTTTAATGTTTTAATCAAATTTAATGGGTATTCTGCAGGCTTAAAAAGGTAGGCTCATGTGAAAATCACAAAGTTCAACAAGGCCAAGCACAAGTTCCTGCATCTGGATCAAGGCAATTCCAAACATGAATACAGGCTGGGTGATGAGTGGATTGAAAGCAGCCCTGTGGAGAAGTATTTGGGGGTGTTAGTGGATGAAAAAATATGCTTGAGTTAGCAACATGAGCTTGCAGCTCAGAAAGTCAACCATATTCTGGGCTGCATCAAAAGACATGTGGCCAGCAGGTCAAGGGAAGTAATTCCCCCTGCTCTACTCTGCTCTTATGAGAACCCATCTAAACCCTGGCGTAAGATAGGCATAGACCTGTTGGAACTAGTCCAGAGGAGGGCCACTGATCAGGGGGCTGGAGCACCTCTTCTATTAAGATGGGCTAAGAGAAATTAGGTTGTTCAGCCTGGAGAAGAGGAATACCTTATAGCAACCTTAAAGGAAAAATGGGAGGGACTGTTTATCAAGGAGTGTAGCAATAGAACAAAGGGTAATGGTTTTAAACTAAGAGACTAGATTTAGATTAGACACTAGGAAGAGATTCTTCACTTTGAGAGGGGTGAAACACTGGAACAGGTTGCCCAGAGAAATTATGTATGTGAGCATCAGTGGAAGTATTCTAGGCCGGATTGGATGGGGCTTTGGGTAACAAGTTCCAGTGGAAGGTACCTCTGCGCATTGCAGGGGGAGTGGAACTAGATGATCTTTAAGGTCCCTTTCAACTGAAACCATTTTATAAGAAACAAAACAAAATCTTCTCCCCACTCCCCCTCCACTCCCCCACCCCCCACCCTCCTTTAAAAGATACTGTATTTAGTTATTTAATTTAAGAGAAACATATGTACAGAAGCAACACCACATACAGGCAAAACATATGAAGATACTGGTGCACTAACCTTGCAAACTAATTTATTCAGCTGAATGCAATATTACAATTACATTAAACAGTATGTGTGCACAACCACCTTCACTAAGAAAGGTCTCTAATACTATTTCTGGAATAGCAATTTCATTGTTATGGTACCTAAACATTCTAACTCAAAAGGTGCTCTCTCTCCCGAAGAGTTTAAAACCAACCATTTGCTCAGGCATACATGGCTTTTCCATAGATTTTGATATAATAATTAGACTGTGAGTTAAATCTTATTCAAGAATGAATGAGATGTATACATTATGCACTGCAGATTCCAATGGAAGTTAGGAATTAAAATACATTAAAAAAATAAAAAAAGATTACTAGACACCAGTCTTTTTCTTTATGTGTCTAAGTATGTTTTAAAATCCATCATTTGGCTCATGGCTTTCTCCGCAAGACATGTAACAAGTTTTTCTGAGAAATGTAGATATAAGGTACACTCCACTGACGTTAAGGGTATACTGTCATTAAGTATCAAATATATTCTTCTTCTGAGAAAACACATATATGCTTCTTAACATGATATTTTCTACTGAGTGTAATCAAGGAAAAAAAAAGAAAAAGTAGGATTTCTAAAACATTTTTTCTACATTAAATTTAGGGAAATATTAAGAAAAAGGAACATGATGTAATCTCTTCTAAAAAATGAGTTAGGGAAAGACTAGGCAGATTCAATTTAGCCAACATTACACATGCATAAAAACATTGATGGCAATAGGGTTCCACGGATGTCATTGAAAACATAATCAGAAGACAATGAAGCTACACATTTGTAATTGAGGTATAATTTGGCCTCCAGAATCTTTATTATTCTATCAAAGGAAGGAGGCAGGTTGGCTTTCAGGTTGTGTTTATATGCCTGACAGTTAATTTCTTTTGATATTCATTACTAGCACTTTTAATATTGGAATAACTCAGGCATAACGAACAGAGAATCTCTGATAGTGCATTAAAATAACCATTTTCAAGGTAGACTTGCATTTTAAATAAACTTGCCCTGTGGCTGAGGGAAATTACAATAAATTTTGTCCCACAATAACATGGTTTGAAGAACACAGCTGCAAGTTTAAGAGGAAGGGAAATCATGTGTAAGTGTTATAGGAAAGAATTGCTTTCTTATAACCCAGTCATTTATGAAGGAAATAATATCACTACATAACTACAAATTAAGATTCTAAATGTGTTCCCTGTCCTCTGAGTCTGCTGCTACAAGAAAGCTTTCAAATGCATGGAACAGGACATGAGAAAATAGTAGGCTTTCTTACAGATGCTTTTATTACAACTGTTTGAGGAAATACATCTGTGACTTACATTTTAAAAAGACGGCAATGAAGTAAATCCTGGGCTTATCTGTTTTGTGACTACACAGAGTACAGGAAAGAGTCACAAAATATCTCATAAGCAAGGATGGTGTAATCTGATTTGTAAAATATTTCAACTAAATTCCAGTGCATACAGATTAATACTAATAGAATTTGATCATTTTTAAAAGTCCATTTTATTATATATATATATATATATAAATTTTATTTTCATTTTTGTAATTCTAGGCCTGCTGTTCTTTCTGGACAACAGAAAAGTTAAGTAACAGGAATGCTTGCTTTAAAACTTTCTCTACCTGCTTTTTTTTTTTTTTTTTTTTTTTTTGTCTCCATGCAGTTGGAAATTTTAGTGACACAATCTCCTATGGGCTATATTAGTCAAATAACAGATTACAACAGTGGCAGAAAAGAAATCAAGTAAACAAATAAATGCAGATTTGCCTTTAAAAAATAATTTGGTGTAATGATTTCTGAAGAACACTTCATCCTCTCAAGTCTCACAGCTTCAAGGAAAATTGTAGCTAGCCTTCTCATAGGAATAGTTGTCTTCTCTGTGCATTATTTCCTGTAGTGAATGTCTCTACTTCTTGCTTGTAGTGTGAAGACCTCAATTTAAAAAGGCTGAATGCCCTATTGTTACTTACTAAAACAGAATCCCTTCTCTGCTATACAGTGCAGAAATGTTACTGAAATTGAAATTTGTCTTTTGGTGCTAAAATGAAAGCAGCTATAATGAAGACATAGTGAACAGAAAAATTCAGAATACGTTTGGTTTTATGTTGCTTCTGATCACTTTTTCTTTAAGAAAACACATGTTCAGTTTGTAGGTTGTCATGTAAAATGAAACCTGCCTTTTAAGTAGGGCATGAAAAAGCTTTTTTTTTTTTTTTTTAATCCCCCTCTTTTCTTTACCATATTATTTTCTTATTATTTTCTTATTATTTAAAAATAAGAATACCAGTATTCATAGCACCCACAAGCAGATTATTCCAAATAACCATTCATCCTGAGAAGATTTGCCTTCTCAGTTGTAGTTTCTCAACAAACTTCATCTAGTCAAAGTCTGAAAAAAGTGGTGGTGTGAGGTAAGGGAAAGCAAAACAGAGAGCTGCATCCAGGGCTGGGTGTCAGTGGAAGGCAAAGGTAGGTGAGTGCACCTGGTGGTGGGCTCAAACAGGTTATCAAACCTGAAGCTACTTTGCCAAACTGGTTCCACTCAATGATCCCGTATGACAGATTCCGTTGATCAGTAGATTGAACATCAGTCTGATTGAGTGGTGCCAATGACAGAATATGCTAGCAGTACCTCAATCAAAGATCAACCATTATTATCAAGCATGTAAAGTCACAAGGAATGAAAATGTGACCATAGGGTCTTGGTTGCAAAGCAATGGATGTATCTCAAACTAATTAATAGCTTTTTATGAATCTCGGATATGGTTGCCATTTCTCCACTAAATGGAGTGCAGATTATTCCCTTTGTGCACAGATCCAAGAGATTGACTAGTAAAGACTGAATTCACTCCAGAAGTTTTAGAAGGTGAGGAACAAACCCAGTTTATGGAGACCAGCTTCAACCTCAGGAGTTTCCCCTAACTCAGAGGAACAGCAGGCTATGCTTAATGCAAACTACAGTGTAAATATTAACAACTGAACCTGTAGTGAAATTGAACTCCTGATGTATTCTTCAGTCTTAATTTAATGAAATGCATTACTTCTGAATACAAGAACCTTACCTACAAGTAGGCTGAGCATCTAACAGCAGTTAGCTGGTTTACCTTGATCTCTGCCTCCATCCACTAAAATCCTATGAAGATCAAATAAAGATCTAGCTGAATGCTTACTGATGGTCTTGGAGTCCATGTCCCATGAAAGGCCTTGGTGCAAAGGCATGCTAGAGACCATTAAGAAACAGGAAACAGTAGAGATATGAGTAGTCCAATAACCTAAATTCCTCTGGAAACTCAGAGCATAGTATTTTTTGTGCCTTACTTATATTTGTGTTAGAGTTCACACCAAACTCTGTATCTGAGAACAATGTAGCATGATGTGCGATGGTGTTCCCAGGTTCATGACCTTAGCAACATTTCCTCTGAGAATTATTTCTGTGGTTTCTTATATATGGAGCTTTTTTATGTTTTGGCATCCCTGTGCATTTCTCCTTTACAGTGTACAAATGCCAGAGCATGTGATAATTTGTCTCAATACATGATGAATACTTATGTTTGTATGGATCTCATATATTAAAATAAAATCCTTCCAGTTCAATCAGTCAAACTTGCTTTTAAGAATAAGTAAGCACAGTAATAGCATAAGATGGAAAAACCTTGGAAGGATCACTGCAAGGTATTCTCACAGAATCTTTTGACACAACACAGAATTCTTTCTGTTTTTATAGCTTCTAGTACATATTTACTTAATCTCTTTTCAAAACCCTCAATGACATATAGTTTAGACTTACTCAGACAATTATTCTCATGCTTTATATTTTTCTTTACCTTTCCTAATGTTTAATCTCTTTTCAATATAATTAAACTTATTGTGTCTTTTCAGACATGATAGACATGGAAATCATTACTCCTATGGCTTTTGAAGCCACATTTCTTTACCTGTAAATCTCTCTTCTTTAGGATAAATAATATGTTGCCTTTCAGTTATTTCCTGGAGACAATATTGTTCTTCCTATTGCTCTTTTCCATCCTGCATTTCAGTGTATAACATCTCAAAGATCACTGTCCAAAATTGGATGAAATACTGCAGTTCAGGACCTACCTGGAAGAATAACTTCATGACTTTACCAGGAAAAGTTTCTCTTTCCTTCTACTGTAAGACATAGCTGTAGTTCAGTCAGTAACATTATTATGATTTATCCCCTCTGATGTCTGGCCAATTAATCAATACAAATGATTTAAAATATTTCCAAAGGTAGCGTTATGATTTAGCCACATGTCTTGACAACACATTTCATTCAGTTGTGCTTTGTGAGTCTTAATTGATACATTAACAAGTCTAATTATGGTGACAGGGCAATTTCCTAATTGTCATTGCATGCAGCATTCAGAAACATTATTTATCAGCAATCTGCAGTCTTTAACCATTATACTAATAATATTATTTGTTACTAATAATATTATTTGTTAATTGATCATAGACTGGAAACCATCTGAACTATTCTCATTATCCAGCAACATGATATTCTTTAATCAAATAGGGGGGAAAATAGTGTATACATTTAATTAAAATAAATAAATCATTAAAATACTCAATTAACAGATTTTGTCAGCATTTTGATGGGATTATCTGCCATTCTTTGTCTCCATCTTTATATGAAAACCTTTTAAAATGTTGGCTTTTTGAAGAAAAAATACCAAAATACAAGAGACCTCCTTTTCTTGGCTGGGTTGTGGGATAGACAGTCTAATCAGTTTATTTTACATCTCACTTTTAATAAATCTCATTTCATATTTTGCTATTTCCGATTATCAGTTTTCCTTACAACACAACCTAATCACCAGATGGACCCGCACATATTCACAGTAAATTATCCAATTGCTAGTGACATTAGCATGCATCCTGAAAAGTATCATATTCTTCCAACAGTTCAACTAATATAATTGGTGATAAAACTTTTTTTGTTTGCTATTTTTTTAAAGAAAATTAAACACACATTTTAAGAGAAAAAACTTGCTAATTTCTAGCAGCTAATCAGGGAGACTAGAGTTAGAAAGGACTTGTGGATGAGAGGAATCTCCTGCCTCTTTGGTTTGCAGATGATTTGCTTTTAATAAAGCAATTGCTTTATACTTGTTGCTGTCATTTTGACAGAAAATACAAAGTTTTTGGTTTTGAACAGCTTTCTGTTTACATGTTGGTTTCAAGGAGAATGAAAAAATACTGGTTTTGCTCCAATTCAGAGCAAAAACAAATTTTGCTTTTTGAAATTTTTCGTGAAGCAGAATTAGCAGTCTCAATATACCCCTAGCTTTCATCACTTTTCCAAAAGCTTGCTTCAGCTTTAAGGTTCATGTCCTGCTAACATAAAAATTGCTTTTAATATTGCATCTACTTAATTTTCATAATATGTAATTGAAAGTATTTTCAAATAAAGTTTTACCTTTGATAAAAATGTAGATAATCAGGGATTTTCAAAAAGATGCCTTATTAAATTAGTCTCATGCCTTTTAATTATATTCAATTTTTGTTGTAGTTTGTTTGCTTGATTTTGTAGAGGTAAAAATTTCAAGCTTTACTAGTACTAGGACATAGGCTGTGCTGACTGAAACTCAGAGACATCTCTCTAGAGGCAGAAATTTTTACAGTGGAGATTGCTAGTAGATGTAATTTGAACCACAGTAATTTTTTAATCCATTTTCATTTTTTCCTCTCTAAAAAAAATATATACCTTATTTGAAGGATTAAACCGTTATATTGATGTGTATTCAGAATTTCATCTAGATGAGAGTTGCTGAAATCTGAATGCTAAGTTTAGAATTTATGCTGTCTTTTATACTGCTGACCAGAAGTTTGCCCTCTCCTCCCACTCCCTTTATTCCTGTGGACTTACTGAAGTGTTTTCTTATGGAGACTAGTGACAATTAACTTTATTTTATGGCTAGACAGCTTCCATGACATGGATTCACGTCTAGTTTCCTTCTTAAATCTAGAAACTTTGATTTATTTCAGGGAGATTAAGCCTCTATTGCAATGAAAGCCTTGACAGTGAGCAACAGATACTGTAGGAATACTAAGAGTCTGGAAGTAGAGGCAATTCTACAGCAGCTCTTTGTCATTAGAAGAAGGATGTGTGTAACAACATACATGTTAACTCCCACTTGTTCTCTAAGACACTGTTAGATTCCATCTTTTCATCATAGTTTGAGTCAATGACTGTCCATTAAGCGTATTTAAATTTAAAACTTTCATCCAAGTAAGTTCCAAAACCGGTACATGCAGTCTTGATATCACCAGTGAGGCATCAGTTTTCAGTAAAATTAGTGCATTATGGATGTCGGCATTATCACTGATTAGTATCATAACTGTCTCTAACATTATACTTTTGTCTTCTACAAAAGGCAAAATGTTGAAATTGTATTATCAATTATGAAAACAGAGTTAAGGTTAATATGAAAAATAGGATTTGACTGCTATACATAGAGGAGACAAATATTTATTTATTTATCAAACTCATCTTTTATTTGATATCTATTTGTGTGTGTGGTTATATGACACTTTGAGTTAGGAATCCATATTAGCAAAAGGATGTGAGACACAAAAATGGAATATATGCTTCATAAAACCATCTGGAAAGCTCAATTACAACTTTATTATGGTGAACAACTAGCCAGACTGTCATGGACCAGTAATTGCTTGTGCTTTTCTAAAATCGATCTTTCACTGGGATCTGTATACACTGAACTGTGATTGTGAGTTGACTGGTTGTTTTTGTCTCCAGTTACCAGGGCAGCAGGCTATTATAGTAGCTAGTGAATGAAGCAATATACAAGTTTGAGGTAGAATTGCAGATAACCAGAGGTTTATTAAAAGCAAAGGAGATAATTCTGCTCACAATGTTGTGTGGATTTAGACATCCAAGAAAACGTGGCTGCCCTTGAAGTGACATTCTATTTGTTCAATCACTTTTGTGGTGATTCTGTATTAAATTAGCTTGCAAAAGAGTTCTCAGACTATACTTACACTGTGTCTGAAACACAGAAATCAGTATCTGATTTTTATACTGCAAGGCATTTACCTCAGTGCTACTTCCATACCAAGCGTTAGGTCTCAGCCACATATCTAACTGTGGCTTTGCCATGAATAATTTATATCCCTTATTCCCTAGTTGTGTTATTTTTCACATCTTTTATATCATTGATTTTGGAATTAACATTTTTTCCAGTCTTCATCACTACTTCTTTAATCTCAAATAGTTAATCTCTGTAACATTAATATTCTCTTTAAACAACTAAAATATCACTTTTCTTAGTACTCACATTATTTTGGGGGGATTTTGACCTGCTGTAAAATTTTAGTCAGAAGTCTCACCTGGTATAAAATTAAAGCATTCATATCATTTCTGAAGGAATTATATGAAGTTTTTATATTGAACTCTTGCTTTGTCTCCTTCATAATGAAGCTACTTCTTTGTAAATTGGAAGATCTTTTGTAGCATACGTATTTGTGGATATAGAAACCTCCTTATTTTTAGAAAATTTTAAGCATGGACCCTTGTCTCTTGATACTCAGGGGAGTTTTATTGCTGCTTTTTGATGTAAGTAAGATTTACATAATCCATATTAATAATCCATAATCTTGCGGTACTAGGGAGAAATTTTCACTCTTCCATGAACTGTTTGAAGGTTGTTGTGATTTGAAATAGAGTTCCAGAGGATATGACCGATTTAGATAAGTAGACTATTTATTATTGTTCTTTATTATTATTGTTATTGTTATTACTACTACTACTACTACTACTACTACTACTAGCAGTTCTTGCTTTCCCTTCAGAGGAATAAACAAATTTATAAGTATTACTCAAATGTTAAGTCTATGTCCTTCTTATAAAGTTGTACTATCTCAGTCAGACTGTTGACCACTGTAAGTTTTTGTATGGACTTGCTTTTTTGTAAAGTTAGTTTTTGATGTTGGTACATATATCTCTATGTAATAACATACCCTCTATACATAAACATACCCATATGGATAAATATAGATATGCAGATGCATATGTAAAATGTCTTTATAATATGCATTGTTGTCTGCACAGAAACTTTCTGTATTTCTTGTATGTGCTCTTTGTTCTGTTGAATTATGCTTACCTACACATAAAAACTCAATTTTCTGGCAGTTATAGAACCGCATTCATATGAGGGGAAAAAAAAGAAAAGAAAAAAAAAGCTATACTCCTGAAGAAATAATTAAAATTAAAAAAAAAAAAAAGAATAAAAAATGTTAAATTGTCAGGTTGCTTCATGTTCTAATGATGACACAGTGAAACTAATGACTTTTTAATTTGTTTTTGAGCAGTCATTGAAGTTAGTAACATCCTCCTTCAGTAATGGCTGCTTCCCAATGCTTAAACAAATTTGCTTCATTTGAAACAATGAAATGCATTTTCAGGATGTAACTGTATGAAGTCTCTGAACAGAGCTTGTCTAAATATTACATCTTAGACATTATATCTTATGCATGTTAAAATCAATACAATACAGGAATACAATAATATAGTCTCTTGAACCTGCAATTATTGAAAGAAAACATTCCTTTGCTGACTTTCTTCAAGACAGTGATAGAGATCTAATAACTTTATACTAGATACATATAAAGGAGAGTGATCTAGTCTCTGTTTCAGTTGCTGTATGTCTAAGAATAAGGTTTGATACTTTGTCCTTAAAAAATAATGCAGTCTTTACCTATTTTTTAATTGCTAGCATCTATTTCCACTTAATCAAATATTCGTTGTAGTCCAGTCATACTAAAGGAGGATTCAGGAGTCTGAGAAAGTTGAAGTGAAAAGCCTATGTTTCACAGTATTCTTTGTTCTTGAGTTTGCAATAAAAGACCCAAAATACTGTGGATATGAGGCCCTGTGAATGACAAAAATATACATGTACATGCAGAAAAGTTACATAATAGTAATCATTAGGACTAAGAGTTTTCATTAGTTAAAAATAAAATAGAAAGTTGTGTCTCATGGTGCTTTGTGAACAATAAAGGTCACCTAGATTTGCTTTTTTTTACTGTTAGAACACAGCTGGACTGATCTATTATGGCTGCCTTAATTATAAAGAAGCAGACTCTTCACATTAAACGGTGTATGACCAAACAAGTTGTGTTCATTTGACTTCTCATACAGCTGGAGTTGAATTCAGAGGCAGATAATTGCCTTGGGGACCTTTCTTTGGCATGTAGCCCTTTGGTAATCTTGAGGGGTGGAGAGGCTTCACACAGAAAGCTTAAAAGCATCTGGGCTGCTGTTGTGCAGAATGCTACTGCTGACAGATTTATCATCTGTCTTTGAGAAAGACAACAGTTTTGGGAGCCCAGATATTACCATTTATCAGCAGAAAGCCCTTTGTCAATCAAAACCTCCTCATTAAAGTAGAGAAAAGTACTTCAATTATGGCTAAGTGCACCAAGTAAAAAAGAAATATCAAGATATTAGTTTACTTTCATTTGTGTATGGCTGGAAGAAAAATCCTGTAAAGTTAGGAAACAGGAACTGTAAACACATTTGCATTATCCATCAGCTAAGATTTTTCTGTGCAAATAGTTTTACAGATGTACCAACAGTAACCAAGTCCATGTCCTCACAAGAAAGAATTGTTTCGTAGTAGCACAGAACAATGGATTCATACTATGTATTATGCTATGCTAGATAATTTAGACATGTACTTTTGTAAATTTTCTTTGAATTTTTAATGTAATTGCTTTCATTCTTGTATTTGTAGCCAATAAAATTGATTGTATCTGTCTTAACAAAGGAATTTCAAAGGTATAACTATAGGAAAAAAAAGTATGTGTAGTCATCCTTGCCCAGTTTCATGTGTGCTTCATGCATTTATGTAGAATTATGACTACTATTTTGCCTAGTGTAATTTTAAAAGTATTGTTTTCAGATAACAAAAAAAAAATAAAAATGACAATATGAAAATATTTTTAGCACTCACATGAACATTTATAAGCACATATAGAAGTACATATCTAATTTAAAACTTAAAGATCTGAATGACATGAATTAATTTCAACCATTCACAAAGCTGCTAAAAATTATGAAGACTTATATTATAGATTCTTTAAATAATAGTCTCTTCTTAAGCCTGTAAATGAGTCTGTATGTTTCCAGAAGGCTTTATTGCCTTCCTAAAAGATGTAAAAAGAAGACATGCCCAGTTGCTCACACTGTATGTCTGTGGTCAATCAGTAAGTATATACTGGGTATTTAAAGGGAATTAGCATTCACTTTGTGACCTATGTTTTTAAAAGCCAAGTTTCAATTCTCTTTAATGTTAACACAGAAGAACATTATATATATTATATAGTTGTTTTACAGGTATATTTAAAAGCACATATATATGCATAAATGCATATGTGTTTACATTTTTTTTTATCACAAATCTAACAAGATAGATGCGGGTAGCTGTTTGAAAACAAATTTTTGAAAGAAATGTTTTCTTATGTTTTCTTACCCCAAATACTTTATCACAAATCTAGAGGGAGATATGAAGAATACATGCTAGAATTTTCCTTCAAGCTCAAATGTGGCCACAAAACACTAAGAAGCAGTTTGTCCCTCTATATACATGAAGTATAGAAATTATGCATTGCCAAATACAGAAAAATATAAAGTTTAGTAATAAGGTCTCAGATCTCTACCTAACTTATTGCCATGGTATCACTATGAAGCAAAAATTACAGACTTGTGGAGAAGTAAAGGGAGAGGTAGAGACAATATTACCCTCTAATCTAGTGATTGTTGCTCTCCAAGGAAAATGGAAGTCCTGGGTTATAGGGTTTAATAGGGTTGTCTATTTCTATGCAGATTGCCTGCCATCTAAGTTTATGGTGAGTAGATTGCAATGTTCCAATGCTGAGGAAGGCCCTGAGACTGAATCCTCTAATGAAAGACAGCCTTAGCATTGTCTATGTTTTCAAAGAAAGGGAAAAGTGTCTTCTAGGGGAGCTGCTTAGTTCCTTACTTCAAGGGAAAGGTTAAGGACTACAAATTCTAGACTAAAATATATCATAGAATCATAGAATATGATTCATATCATAGATTCATATCATAGAATATGCCTTAATAAGTCTAGAAAAGTCTAGAAACACCTAGTCTAGAAACACCTAAATTACTGAGATTAAGCACTGCATCATCAATAAGTGGATCTAAGTGTTGGTTTATTTTTTCTGCTAAGATGCTTTCAGTATAGAGCTAGATCACATGCTTCCATATTATGTTGGAGTCTACAACATGTTGGGTATATCAATGTCAAAAAGAGGTGTGAGTTACACCATGTGCTCTCTCTATCATTTTCTATTCTCCAGTTTAAGCATATCTCTAGTTCAGCATGCTGACTGCTATGAATCCTTTTCATGAATGGATAATTTCCTCCAGGCACTGCATAGAGAGTTTATTCACAGTTTCAAGTTCCACTCTGGTGGCCACATGCCAAAATAGCTTTATGGGACTAGCTTGTAATCTCTCTCTGTCTTAGCTTTCCATTACTAAAATGACAATCACTGTGGTTTTGTTTTTTGTTTGTTTTGTTTTGTTTTGTTTTTTTTTCTTCTTCTTTTTTTTTTTTCTTCAGTATTATTTACCCACACTTCAAAAAGGGAAATATGCTATTTTCCATCTCCTAATTTCTACAGTTTGAGTTGTCCCCTAAGTAGATATATAAAAGATAAAAAATAGATATACAATATTTTGGTTATGTAAAGGCTAGATGTTCCATTTCAACTCAAGTGTGTCAATCTAGTTAAACCACTGTAAATCTTTGTGTGAAAATATGGAAATTGGTTACCTACTGACTTATGACAAATGAATTCATGCAAATGTTCTCTTTGGCTTTCTTTACTCAGTTAATTCATAGAATCATAGAATCATAGAATATCCTGAGTTGGAAGGGACCCTTAAGGATCATCAAGTCCAACTCTTGACACCACACAGGTCTACCCAAAAGTTCAGACCATGTGACTAAGTGCACAGTCCAATCTCTTCTTAAATTCAGACAGGCTCGGTGCAGTGACCACTTCCCTGGGGAGCCTGTTCCAGTGTGCAACCACCCTCTCTGTGAAGAACCCCCTCCTGATGTCAAGCCTAAATTTCCCCTGCCTCAGCTTAACCCCGTTCCCGCGGGTCCTGTCACTGGTGTTAATGGAGAAAAGGTCTCCTGCCTCTCGACACCCCCTTACGAGGAAGTTGTAGACTAACAGAACAATTGTTGTAAAATTAATTTTTTTTACATTTATACCAGGGGTACAGGAGTCTACCTCTGATCATTTACATAGAATTTTCCCATATATAATTGAGGGCTTAAGCTGAATAGAATGAGAATAAACAGGTGCAACTGAAAGCATCATTTGGCTTCCAGAAAGTAAGAAGAAAATCTTCAGGTATCCACAAGCTAATGAGTAGGACTGCAAACTACCAAGAAGGTCTCTTGTAAACTGAACTCTTGAAACAGCTCAATGAAACCTAATAAAGGTAATATTCCTCACTTTGCCGTTTTGCTCTGTGAAGTAGAATCACATCTGAAGTATTCTGTTAACTCACTGTGATATGAGCTGTGGCTAGACTGTTGCTGTTAAATCTTTCCTCTGGGAACCTCTTTCACATCTCCAGTATGCTTATAGAAAAGCATGGGATTCATAGCAAAGTCACGTTTTCTGCATATTTTACAAGCTGTAAGGCAGATTCTATGCAGATTTTTTAGGAATGTTGTCAATATATTAGTTTATAAGTGTATTTCTAAAAATCCCTAAGATGCTAAATGGAGAGCTGTGATTCAGTGAACATCTGGTGTTCCTTCTGCAAACCTTAATAAAGTTAGTACATTTTTTCTAACTATGCTGTTATATAATAGAGCTGCTTTTTTTTTTTTTTTTTTTTTTTTTTTTTAATATGAAGATAACATACCAAGACAACATACCATTTCCTAAAGGTGCCATACAGATAAATTTATAGGTAAATTGTATTTTGGGGAATGAGAGAGACATGAGGATTTGGAATGAACCATTTATAACCTTTGATGTGTTGTTAATGCTAGGTGCCAGTTATGCAAAGGCATGATTCCAGAATTCAAACATCGTGGAATGTAGGCAATAAATCAGATTGCCGAGGTCCAGCCCTTACATTTGATCCAAGAAGAGAGGGCAAAAACAGCTATTCAATCAGGTATCTTCTAATGTTTCCTCAAGGTAGGTGAAATAATCTGTTATGTCTTCATGATTCTGTTGGTTTGTCTACACTAATCTTGGACGTTTTTTCCCTGTCTCTTTCTTCTGCCAAGATGGTGCTTCCTTTCCTTCATAGCTCTTTTGTATAGAAGGGAGTGACAGAGAAGGAAGTCCTTTTTTTCACTCCTTTTTTTTTTATTTCTTTTTTTTTTTTTAATATTTTTTTTTTTTCTCATGCTAACAAGTTCTCTTCTATCAGGGGAATTCTTTCATATTCATATAGGTATGGATATTGTTAAAACAGTTACACTGCCCCCATCTGTCTTAATTGTCTGTATGACATTTAGCCTACACCCCCACTGACATACTGCTGTACTGTCTTGACATTTTAAAATTTATTGTGCGTTCAGAACATCTGAAGCAAGCACGAGCAATAGTTACACTGCGATATTACTTTAGAACTCCAGGTCCTACTCAAATCAAAATTTCCTGATCCACATGTTTCACAGTGGCTTGCATTACGGTTCAAGGTCAGAGTAAGCCAAAAAGGAAGGAAACTCCCTCAGAGAATGAGTGCTGAATCAGCTCTGGAACAAGCTTCCCTTTCCCTGTCTCCCCACTCCATTCAGCATGGGCACAGCTGACTGAATTCCCATAATGTCATAGGTAAATACAAGTCCACATTTGGCTGTGACAAATAGTTTGCTTAGATGTGGGCAGATATACTGATAGTTGCAATTCATCATCCACAAGGATATATATGTAGGATTTTGAAGACAAGTTAGTCTATAAAGTACTCATTAGCTGCTGCTTAACCTCAAAGACAGTCTAAAGTGAGTAGACATACAACTTTGTTTTGCGGCATGCTCAGTAGTTTACAGCCTGAATAGCTCTGACCAGATTGATGCATGTCTCATTTAAGTCTCCTGAGAACACACAGACTAAAATTTCCTCTTCTACACTTGTATACCCAATGAATCATATTTGATGCAAAGCACAACTGATAATTATCCATTCTCAGGAATGGTTCAATGGTTAGACTGTTGACACACAGATACAGTGATTTGCATTCATTTTCTTGCTCAAACAACAGTACAGTGCAGAGAAGAGAGCATACAGAGAAGTATGCCTCAAATTGTTTTTTATACAATATTCATGTTATGAGTAGGGAAATGCCTTTGCTGAAATGCCTTTGCCTTGCCTTCTCCAAGGACTAGAAGGAGTGTTCAAAAGATTCCAGCCATTTGTTCATAGGACTTCCTTCCAAGAGATGAATTTTCTAGGTTCAGTGCAGAAATATTTACTGCAACATACTATAGTATTCTCTGGGGAAGAGCATGAAACTTGAAGCTGTACTACTTCAGGTGAAAAGTCTAAATTTTTTGCTCCAAGTTTATGGAAAGGCAAACTGACTAATTCTCTAGCCCATTTAAAAATTAATAATTGTGAAGAATGATGGAATCCTCTCACAAGACCATCCGTTGTTACAGCACTCTTCCAGAAAGGTAGGTTTCAGTTCCTTCAAAATTGAAGTAGGCAGTCCTGGAAGCTCTGACTGGCATTGTTGTGTCTTCCATGTCTTGAATGAGAGCTCCTGGTTTCCAAAGCTCATGAGAATGTTCAAGACTATTAATCTTTAACAGAGGCCCTTTCTCAAGATGGGTTCTGTGAGGGGGCCAGCTACATGAACACTGGGTGTTTCAGTATAGATCTATCCCTAAATAAGTCATTCAAAACCATAGGAGAAATCTCATTAAAAGACAATGGTGCTCCTTGCCTGCTCCCTGCCCTCCCTATTTTTTTTAACAATGTGGGCCACAACTTTGATCACTAAAAGAGTGTGGTGTCTATTTAAATTCTGTTAACATTGTTAGACAAAAGTGCATCTTTAAACTATGCATGTATAATCTGTGCTTTCAGATAGCACCTAAACTGTGGGCTTATTTCTGTGGATAGTGAATATTCATAAGAAAAGTATAGATAAATGACTATATTTCTCACTTCATTCCATTTTTGTGTCCTCCTTCCTTCCTTCCTTCCTTCCTTCCTTCCTTCCTTCCTTCCTTCCTTCCTTCCTTCCTTCCTTCCTTCCTTCATCTTTTCCAAATGGCAGCTGTGATACTGACAGTAAAATCTGTTCTATACAGCTATTTCTCTCCCTCATCAAAGACTGCTCTCTGGGTGATGTTCATGCACTTAACTTTCATTAGTAATAAGAAATCAGTGAGCACGCCAAGAAGGTAGTATGATTCTTTGCAACAGATAATGTACCCTTGGATAGTTACTTAGTCCAAAACATATTTTAAAATAATGCGAGGGATGAACATCCAGAATAAAGTGGAAAAAGTGAAGTTTTAATTCTTGTCTGACAGCAGCTCACCTGAATTCATGAAAAAATATTGGAGATGATTATGACAAGTTACATTTAGATAACATACAAATATTAAACATCCTGAGGTATGTATAGTACAATGTGACAAAGCATACATTTCAAATCAAATGTTTGATTTTACCTGTTACCTGTAGTTAATCTAAATTAACCATAAAGAAGGAAAAAAAAAATGAACAGCTCCTTTGAATATCTAGTCTTCTTAATAATAAATACTTATAAAACTATTATAAACCTTACCCCCAAAAAATTGATGCCAGTAAAATAAACAGATAGAATACATAAGGTTCAGAAACTGAGAACATATGGCACTATAAGCCAATCATAGCTTTGTAGAGAAGTAATAAAAAATACTATATTTCTTCTCACTCTTTTTTCTGGTCATCTGAAAATTTTATGTGATATTATAGGGATCAGAACCCTGCTTTTCTTCATATTTTGTGAGCATGATAGTCTATCTATTTCTAAAGTCTACTATTTGAACAGTTAACTGTTTTAACTCTGTTGTTTTTTTGTTTGCTTGTTTTTGTTCTTGTCCAACTGCAAAAAGTAAGGTTTCATTTATTTATTTATTTATTTGTTTTAGTGTCTTCTCTGTCTTTTCTAAGTCATAGTGTTTCATGGGACATAAATTCTTATTCTGAATAAGAAGTTGTCTGGGGCATAGTCATTATTCTTTCATACTAAGATTTCTACTGAAGACCTCAACTGCAGTCATACACTGATGGAGTGAATGTTTGCAGCATGGATTTCACAGCTATCTTCAAGGAGCATGAAAAGGATAATCCAGGGAACTAAAAGCTGGTCAATTTCACCCTAATCCCTAAGAACTCAAGGCATTTTACAGACATGTAAAGCACAAGAAGGTGATTGGAAACAGCCGTTACTAAGTTAACAAAAGCAAATTGTACCTCATTAACCTACTTGCCTTGTCTGATGAAGTAACTGGCTCCAAGAGTAAAGAAAGACCGGAGTCTGTTGGGCACCTTGACTTCTGTATGGAATTTGACACTACCTGCTAGAATATTTTTACTGGCAAATTAATGAAATATAGACTAAAAAGTGGACAATATGTTCTCTAAAAAAAGTTGGCTTGAACACTGGACTCAAAGCATTGTGATTTGTAGTAGAAAGTCCAATCAGCGACTGGTTACAGGTGGTGTCCTTCAGTGAAGGATGTTGGGGAAATAGTGTTTAATATTTTTATTAATGATCTGGATTATGGGATTCAGTGTGATCAGCAAATTCACTGAATCTAACAAGTTGTGAGGAGAGGTCAGTACCCTGCAGGATAGGGATGCAAGGATTTTCATGAGAAATTTCATGTACTTGAGAAAGGTTTTGACATAGTTCCACTGTCAAACTTTTCTTTCTATTTATTTTCTGGTCTTTTCTTCAACTTACTGTAAGGCAAATGAGCTACAGAAGCTCTTTTTAGCAGAAGAATCCTAAAAAGTCTCCCGGTACTTCTGACTTGAATTATTGTTTTCAATAAATTATGGGGGCATCTGAAGCAGAATAAACGTGCATAGCTTGTTAGTTGCAAGTTCTTTTTCTGTTCTGGAGAAACCACAGCAAAAAGTCTGCAACAGTAGTGTTACTGCTACCTAAATTCAGAGGAAGGTCAGATGGACAGAACACAATTTGAAACTCACATGTGGATGCAATTGCTGTAATCTCTCTTAGAAACATACCTGAAAGCTGCAGCATAGATGGGACCTCTGTTTGAAAGAGACCCCTTTTTATATGTATATATTCATAATACAGAGGTGTTGTGCATGATCTCTAAACTATACATATAAACCTAGGCAATTCTTTTTAGATTTTTATGTTGAATGCTTCCTAATGTGAAGTTATGGTTTTAGTGACTTTCATAAATAATGTTGTATGATAAAGTATTGGCTATATCATTCACACCTCCTTCACAAACCCAGCCGGATGCAGGCCAGCTGTTGGTAATTGTATCTTGCATGTTATTATGCTTGTATCTTTTGTATCACTCAGTCTTCTTTTTGCATTCCATTGCTGAATTTCCTTTGTGTTGTGGCTTTTCCTCTGCATGTTATTTGTGTATTTAAAACGAACCATGCAAAGAAATATATCCATAACCATGGAGACACTGTAATATTATGCGCACTTACAAAGTACAAAGGTAACTGTACCAGACTGGTATTTTTTTTTTTTTTTTTGTAATCGATTGCTAGAAATTATTTTATTTTATTTTATTTTATTTTATTTTATTTTATTTTATTTTATTTTATTTTATTTTATTTTATTTTATTTTATTTTATTTTATTTTTAATAAGAGAGAAAATTGAATGTGCTGAGTATTTCCAGATCTTCTTATGCTAGAGTCACTGCTGTAAATTAATACAATACTTCTTCAACAGCAGTGATGAGCTGGGTGTTGCTGCTCCAGCATTGCCTACTATTACTAGTTTTTCATGAATACTGGGATATGATGTAGATTTTTCCTGTTTGCAGGGAAACATGCTTATGTAAGAATTTTAGTCCATGGGAAAAAAAGAAAAAAAGTATCACTACACATAATTCTGTTATCCTATGTATTTATATTTTTTCTTTTTCTTTTTTTTTTTCTCTCTCTCTCTCTTTTTCCTAGTAGTACACTTCACGTTTATTATTTATTCTTACAATGCACTATAATCTCCACTTACAGCTGAGAGGCTAGGGTACATAGAAGGAAGAGCGCAAATTCAAAAATACATTTATATACCGTACTCCCATTATCATTGAAGGCTCTTAATTGCTTACATTTCAAACCAAAATAAGCCTATGTGATCTAAGGCTAAACAAGAAGTCTTTCACATAGAAAAAATGTTTAGTCTTATCTTCAAGATCCTACACTACTACACTACTATCTTTACTGCTTTTGAGAAAGAAAACTGTGTCCTTAAAGACTCCCCAAATGGGAAAAAAAAAAAAAAAAAAAAAAAAAAAGAAACCTAAAACACATTAATTATCTCAAAAGAGTTCAAGTCAGTGTTGTGATTTTGAAAGTATGGGTTGGTTTAGATTCTGAAAGAAAAGTCATTAAATGTGGGCTAGTATTTGGATCTTGGTGTCTTTTGCTAATTGTGGAGGCAGATGTGCCAAGGCAGAGAGATCTAAGCTAGAAGTTGAACTGTTCACTACTTCATATTTGCTAAAAAGCCTTGTGCGTTCCCCCACTATGTTATCTTGGACTTGTCTGCACAACTGTTTGCAGAGAAAATCTGGAACATACAAAATATTTAAGCCTGCATAAGATGCATCATGGTTACCACAGAAAAACATATGTGACTAAAAATTCATCTGTTCTGTTAAAATCCTGTTTGAATGCCTGTTACTATATCAACGCTTGATGAAAATTTACTGCTCAGGGGCTATATACTACATAATCATTTAAAGCGCCATAGTTTATTTTCTTCTCTACCTTGGCTAAACAGATCATTAAAATGTAATCTCTAAAGCATACAGTTGCTATCCTACGTCTTAGGTTCACCAGAAACTCTCAAAATAACCAATAGTATTTTAGAGTTTCAGTACGCCAAATATTACCATTAAACTTCAATGATTTCCTGAGGTAGTATATCTTTTGTTTTGTAAACAAAGTATCCTACTGTTCACTTATCCTACCAATGGCTTGAAGAAACACATTGTATACATCATTTTAAAAGATCTTAAAAAAACTAATTTAAAAGACTAATAACAAACAAACAACAACAACAACAAACATATCTTCAAGACTTTTTAATATACTATTCTCTTAAAACTTTATTGATACTCTAGGAAATATATTCATGGTAACATGGATAAGAACTCCATCACTAAAGTAATGAAAGCCTACAATTAGAGTTGTTCTTGTTTTATAACATTTACTAGAAATGTTTTTTTTTTATGTTTTATCTTCTATATACAAATATAATCCATAAGGTAGGTTTTGAAACCTTGACATTTTACTACTTTCAAATTAATTCAGATCTTCAAAATCTCTTTTTAATTGTTGTTGCATTTTCTCTTGCCCACAATACATATAATCTTGTCATTCTTTGGCACTAAGGAATGCTCAGATCTCTTCTTACTACAATTTCCATCTCCCTATTAATTCATCTCCACTTCACACATTTTGAGATATTGGTGCCACCTGGTCACTATTTCTAAAACTTCCACTTCAAAATTTAAAATGTTAGCAGATGCTCAAGGGAAGTGTGGAAAGACTATATTAAGGACACAGAATAGCTTTCACACCCACCATAATCATGTCTCCTGCTCATGTGGTGAACATATGTAGTATTTTGCCTCAGGGTTTAAACTTAAGCTTGCTTTATTTTTTCTTCTCAGGAACATTCTGAGTCTGTCCTTCATTTTCATTCCACAGTTCTCTTCACATACTGTTTATGTAAGTAGCATTTTGAAAAAAGTGAATTCTTAACTGTGGTAAATATACTGAAAAAATGTAACAGTGGAGAGTCACCATCAGTTTAAACCTCAGTTTTCTCACAGATCTGGTGTCTGAAAAATCTTAGAGAGAGATTATTTTCTAATTAAGTTGGTGATAGATTGATGTATTTTCTCTAATGAATGAATTTATCACCACAAAACAAAAATCAACTAAGTAAAAAAAATAAAAAAAGTATACCAAAAAAAAAGGCAGATTCTTGGGCCAAGGTAATGGCTTCAGTAGCTCCTCTGACTCTGAACATTACAGTGTTATTTAATCAAAATTGATAATTTTAATTGTATGTTTAAAAGAGTGATCAGCAATTAAATAGTTAGCAGGACTAGCTAATTAGGCCTCACATTTTACAGTCCATGGAGATGAATGGGATCATTTCACACTTATCTTCAAGCTACTGTTCGTATATTTTTGGCATACAAAATGCATCCTTCTGCATTGACAGGGCTATCTCTCTACACAGAAAAACTTAATTTCAGAAGGAGAAAGACTTTATGGTGGAATACTGTGTTTTAGAAAAACACAAGAAGTAACTAATTCCTTGAAGTTCATGAATTTTTCACACAAATATATTTGTGTTGTTCTTGTGCATTGGTATTTCAGCTTTTATCCATGTCTAATTAACAGCTGCTATGAGTTTATTTCTCTCTCTCTCTTTTTTTTTTTTTTTTTTCCTATTGTACGAATAGGGAATTATAATGAATATGTGATTATTTTAACTTTCTTTTCCTGCTTATTAATAGTTGTCAAGCTCTTGGCAGGCCCCATAAAAATTTAGCTAACAGCTACCAATCTGAGATTTTTACTGCATTTGATGGGTGACACATATATGTAAATATCTGTGAACAATAAACAATTTTATACATTAATAATGTTTTAAAAACAGCAAAGGTACAGAAGGAAATACTCCATGAGAGAGACAGCTAAGCTGCAGATTATATAATAATTAAATTATGTTCTATAATATCTCTTTCAAGATAGAGTTCAGTCTTCTATCTAGTTATCTATTTCCTTGTTTTAGGTTTAAGCCAATATAGTGAACTGAATACGTGACCAAATATCATGGGAAAACTCTAAACTGCTTAACCAAGCTGTCTAAGTGTATATATTTAAGATAGTCAGATAGGTTTGTGCTTTTAGGATTTGATTCATTCCACCTATTTGAGCTAGAATATCAAACTACATGGTGATTATTTCTCTTTGTTTTCTAAGTTACTAGGAGAGATTCTGACAGCTGCATGTCTAAGGTGGGTCAGAAAAATGATATGTTTGCAATGGTGTTTTACATGAGAAAGTCCAAGTTAGTTTTAAAATAAAAAGGAAAAAAATACCTATAAATAAGGAGTGATAAACAGGGATGAATGACATGGCATGTATGTAATATACCTTGCTGTCAGACCATAACAAGGTCTAAAGAACACGAGCCTTAAAAGACAAATCTGTCAAAGTAAATATTTTTTGTAACAAATAGATGGGCTTACTTTCTCTCAGGAGAAATTGGAACTCCATGAAAGGGAGGAAATCTCTTTTAATAGGCTGGGTCAAGAGATGAAACCAATTTCTTTCAGGAGTCTAGAAAAGCAAAAGTAAACAAGATTGGTAGTGCATACATTTCAGAGACATGGTACACACATAGTTTTCTTAAATAAGAAATATGTCTAAAATTTAACAGCATTATAGAATCATAGAATGGTTTGGGTTGGAAACGTTGGAAAGGACCTTAAAGATCATCTAATTCCAGCCTTCCTTGCACAGACACCTCCCACTAGACCAAGTTGCTCAAAGGCCCATCCAGTCTGGCCTTACCACTTCAAGGAACAGGGCATCCACAACTACTTCTAGTTCCTCTTCACCCTCTGAGTAAATAATTTCTTCTGAATATCTAGTTTAATTCTACCCTCTTTTAGTTTAAAGCCATTAGCCCTTATCCTATCCCTGCACTCCTTGACAGAGTACATTTCCACCTTCCTGTAGGCCCCCTTTAGGTACTAGAAGGCCACTATAAGGACTCCCTAGAGGAGAGGTCTGAACAGCCCTAGCTCCCTCAGCCTTTCTTCATAGGAGAGGTGCTCCAGGCCTTTGATCATCCTCTGGACTTGTTCTAACAGGTCCATATTCTTCTTATACTGGGGGCCCCAGAGCTGAACATAGTGCTCCAGGTGGGGTCTCATAAGGACAGAATAAAGGGGAGGAATCACTTCCATGACCTGCTGGCCACACTTTTGATGCAGCCTGCGATATGGTTGGCTTTCTGGGCTGCATGCACACATTGTCAGCTCATGTTTAGCTTCTCATCAACCAACACTCCTAAGTGCTTGACCTCAGAGCTGCTTTCAATCCATTATCCACTCAGCCTGTATTTGTGCCTGGGATTGCCCCAGGCCAGATGCAGGACCTTGCACTTGGCCTTGTTGAACCTCAGGAGATTCACACAGACCCACCTCTTAAGCCTGTCTAGTTCCCTCTAGATGACACCCCCTCCCTCCAGCGGGTCGACCACCCCACACAGCTTAGTGTCATAAGCAAACTTGCTGAGGGTGCACTCAACCGGCCATACTGCTGACGAAGATGTTAAATGACACTGGTCTCAGTACTGACTCCACAGAAATGCCACCCATCACTGATCTCTGTTTGGACATTGAACTATTGCACAACTCTTTGAGTATGACCATCCAGACAATTTCTTACCCACTGACTGGTCCATCCATCAAATCTATTTCTCTCCAATTTAGAGACCAATACATCATGCATAAAATTAAAATTTATGCAGAGACTAAAATTTATCCTGCTCCATTCAACTTTTATTTTAAAGTATAAATGGAAAGTAAGTGAAGTTATTGGCTTTAGAGAGAACAACAGAGAAAGCAGCTCTCTTTCTAAAGAGAAAGCAGATGATTCTGCTTTTACTAGTGAGAGCAGACAGTATCATCAAGGGTTTATAATGTCCAGGATCAATGAAGTCACTTTTCTTTCTCTAGATGGGACTGGATTATTTGTGTAATCACTACTATATGTTTCTGCTTTCTCATCTTCCAGGTATTGAACATGCAAAGCCATATGCAATGCTTAACAACATACCGAGTATTTCCATGACCTTCTTTTTCCTTTTTTTTTTTTTTTTTTACTGTTCTTTTTTTTTTTTAGTAAATAACTGGATTCTACCTGCTTACTGTGTAGACAGTCACTATGTCTATTCCTTATAAACATGTCTTTTTTATTTTTTTCTGAAATTTCAAAACATTTTTATTGGGTTATTTGCCATTGGTTGTCATACTGGTGTAATATGACTGTTGAGACCAATGTGAGGTTAATTAGCCTGTTCTTAGAAAAAGTTATATAGGTGTGCAGTTCAGATGCAGTTGAGACAAATAATGACACAGCCAAGGGACTAATGTTGAGGCTATTGTATTTGTCTGAGCAAATGTCCTTTCTGGAGCTATGTAACCTAAATGTGAAACTAAACAGGCTCCATTTGTAACCTAATAAATTCATGCACAGGAATGTATTAAGTCATAAATAAGTTACTGACATAAATGTCAGTACCAAAAGCCAAACCCCCAAAATACACAAAAAACACTTGTTCATGTAGATTGAAATTAATGTGGCAAAAGTAAACTAATTAGTTTGACTGACAAAGCTCAACCATTTTTTACACCGGTGCAGTCCAGTAAATTCTTTTTATTTTTCTTAATTGTATCTTGTATCATCTCCTCCAAAGAGGTCCAGCTATCCTCTTTGATGCAGCATAAACATATCATAAATTGTAGCTCATAGGCTTTGCCCGAAGTGTCAACAGCCCTTA
This sequence comes from Anas acuta, assembly GCF_963932015.1. Taxonomy (NCBI): domain Eukaryota; kingdom Metazoa; phylum Chordata; class Aves; order Anseriformes; family Anatidae; genus Anas; species Anas acuta. Next base: position 153,710,147 of record NC_088979.1, read on the forward strand.
TGTTCTTTAAAACATTGAATCATGATGCAAGAATTAAAATCAGCAATACTTATTACTGTAGCTGGACAGACTAGAGAGCAGTTCAAATGTTTAGTTCTTGTGAGTTGGTGTGCTCAGTTTTCTGTGAGATTCTTCTTCCTTTTAGAATGCAGGGAATGATGACTCTTTTATGAGTTTACACACTGCTGTATGTAATGGATGGATAAGCTAAACACTTTTGTGAATGTAAAACCTTTTATTAAGGTGAACTTGGTTAGAAAGCTATTCTTAACTACTTAGCTAATTAATTTTCAATACTGCATGTGTATACATACAGGTAATAAGGAGGAATATTGGGGCTGGAATACAATGTCCATAGTTTGAGCAACACCACTGTCCTGGGACAGTCCTGATAACTTCACTAGAATTTCACAGATAAGAAAAAACTTTTATGTTTATGAATTTATGTCTTAGATTGTCTCTTAGAAGCAATGAGAGCCATCCCCTTTTAATTTTCAGATTGAACATGGGATATTAAATGATCTAATATAGAAATCTTCAATTTAAGTATGTTGTTTTGCATTGTAGTAAAGCAATCAGGTCAATGAATGTTGAAGTATATCTTCACAGGACATCTTATTACTCATGAAAAAAATATTTGGAGACAAGAAAGAATAAACACTATATGAGGACTTTTTAAGAAACTAAAATTTAGCCATTAAAATAGATATTGCTCTGAAAATGTAAATCACAGTTCAAAAAGAAAATTTATTGTCAGTCCTATTGTCAGTCCTAGATTTTTTTATTTATTTATTTATTTTTAACATAAATGACATTGCTATTCTAGTCAAACAACTATTTTAGCTGATACACTGCTGGGCCATAGTCTATGCAGTGACTGTAGCTAATAAATGAAGTGTGGCTTTGTACAAATACTGTGCTTATAGCACAGAGAAAGAGCAACATCATAGAATTTTTTTGCAGTGCCCCAGACACATATTGTAATTCAGCCGCAATCAACCTTCTGCCATCACTTCTAAATAGAATAGACTACAATACAACAGCCGTATACTTCATGCAGTTACATGGCCAGGTGCCATTATGTTAGTACAGTTACATTCCTGGATAAAGAAATAATATCAAGGCTCAGGCTGCTCTCTTCACACCATTATGGAAAGGGGAAGTAATGGCTCTGCAGAGGTTGCTTTCTCACCTCATAAATGAGGGATGCTTTCCCACTGGTAATGCAGACAAACCTGTGTAACCGGCAAAAAAAGGAAAGTTGCTGAGGTAATATTATGTAGAACTGAGCAAAAATTGAAATTACCATTCCATGGGGAAATTCAACTATTTCAACACTTGTTTTTTTGTACCTAATTGAGTTGAAGAATTGGAACTTGTCAAAGAACAGTATACTGTAAAAGCTACTCTATTTGGGAGGTGGTGATGTTTCATTATGAGTACATATAGCATTAAATTGCATTTCTATATTGCCCTATGTTGCTATATTCATCTCTCACAATAACTTTGCAGCTATATCTTTCCTATAATTCACCACACAACTCCATCCAGTGTAAGATTGCACTGGATCATAGGAGATTTCAAAGGGGGTTTGACCAGTAGGCAAGTAATTTAATGTTGATGTTAATAGCGGTCTGCCAGTGTCAATATATGCATACTATTACTGAGTAAACAATGTGTACAAACAATTTGCAAAAAGAATACAGATACATTTGAAAAGGTATCTTTACTTGCTTAAAACTGTGACATAGTATGTCTTCATATATGAAGTCTACAAAAGACTCAATATATAATTCAACAAATAGCTACTTCTGCCACTTCCTTCCACTCTTTGGACTTAATAATTTCTATTAAATACTGTAATGTATATACCTGAATTATGCTTGTCTCTTTACAAAGAGGTGGAAACAGATGGAACAATGAGTAGCTCTATCATCAAAAAATATCACCATGTACAGTCATTGTGTTTGTGTGGTACAGAACTCTGAAGAGCTGTGTAGTCATAGGATAGCTTAGATGTTAGTGAGTAAAAGATATCAAGCCAATTTTTTTAGCCTGGTAAAAAATATTAATGGAAAAAAACATACAAAACATATAGTGCAGTAAAAACATAAAGGAAATTATACTTCCTAAAAAAAAATAAAAATGCTATTCCCACTGGAATAGCTATGCCTTCTGTCTATCATTATATTCATTAATTAAATTATATGAAATCATAAACATATTGTCCTATGAACTGCAGAACCTTATTTATTTTTCTGCTAAATCACTTAATGGTCTCTCTTTTCAGGTGTAGAAATTGAGTTGATTTCCTACAATAAATTTGGGTCAAAAGAAATTAAATTGTTGGTGACAGAGGGCTTCTTTTTTTTTTTTTTCTTTTTTCTTTTTTTTCAGGTGAATGTGGGGAAAATATCCCATCCATATACATAATTGTCAGCATTTTCTTTGAATCTTCTATGTGAAACATGGTATGTTTTTAAAGTGCTCAATTCAGATTTCCCATGTTATATGTTGCACAGTGATAAACATATGGGCAGACTTCAGATTTACTTTAGTACCCCTATGTATATGAAAATAACAGCTAGATATTGCAGATGACACTGCTCATACAGATATCAGTAATAACTTTACCGCCTTTCTTCTCTGTCTCTTTCTCCTGCCAAACAAAGCACCTAATTTCAGAATGCCTTCCTGGGAATGATTCCTCTTTGGACCAGAAGGAAGGAAGGAAGGAGGGAAGGAAGGAAGGAGGGAAGGAAGGAAGGAGGGAAGGAAGGAAGGAGGGAAGGGGGGAAAGAAGGAAGGAGGGAAGGAAGGAAGGAGAGAAGGGATGGAGCATCCAAAACCTCTCTGGGCAACCTGTTCCCGTGCTTCACCACCCTCTGAGTGAAAAACTTTCTCCTAATTTCTAACCTAAATCTCCCCTGTCTTAGTTTAAAATTCCCCCCCCCCCCCCTTATCCTATCACTATCAACACATGTCAACAGGTGTTCCCCCTCCTGTCTATACACTCCCTAGTACTGGAGTACTAGGAAAGTACTGGAAGACTGCAATGAGGTCTCCCCAGAGCCTTCTCTTCTTCATGCAAAATGAACCCAGTTCCCTCAACCTTTCTGCATAGGAGAGGTGCTCCAGCCCTCTGAACATCTTAGTGGCCCTTCTCTGGACAGACTGCTTGTGATGGAGGCCCAAGGCCTGCATGCAATATTCTAGGTAAGGTCTCACAAGAGCAGAGACCCTACCTACTAGCCACCACTTTTTTATTTGCTCTTTCATGGGGAATTCTGTAGGTTTTCCCATGCAGGAACTAATATATATCATTATTATTGATATCATGCATTTGTTATACCATATGTGGAATGGCTAAACTCTCCCCTAAAGGAGAACTGCTAATAATACTTATTTTTATAGAAACTGTTAAAGACTGTCTCTCCATATCCAAATCCAAACTATATAACATGATCTTTGCTTTAAGACATAAGAATCTTAAATCTCTCTCTCTCTCTCTTTTTTTTTTTTTGTTGTTGTTTGTTTGATTTTTGTTTTTGTTTTCATTCTGTCTTTCAAGAATAAGAAAGAGTCTGATTTTAAATAAGTATAATTATATACAGTTATGCAGGCAATAATAGCAAAACTCTAATGACAGTTACAGCAGCAGTAATGTTTTGTTGTTCACTTGCCTTCAGAATTAGATGCCAAAATAGTAGATATTCCAGTTGTAAAGCTGGAATATAAAATATATTTTCAGTGACTCAAAATGTTTTCTAAAAAGAAACAGTGAATGAAGTTGCATGAATAATTAATAACAAAAAAATAAACATTTTTTTTTTCCCCAGTACTGGGAGAATTAAAAAATCGCTTTGCTAGACCAGATTCAAGATTAGGTGTCAAATGAGTAATACCAGATGCAACAAGTAGAGAGCTGTTCCATAGTTATTCCTACATTTTATAATGCAAACATGGAAATTATTCCAATGGCTATTGCATTCTGGATGTCAAGAATATTAAAGAGATTTGAAAAAGGAAAAATAAAAGTAACAGTGGGACAGAGTATATTTGGAAGGTTTTCTTCAAACTGACAAAGAGCATATCATTTATCTTGTGATTACAACATGTAGTAATGAGCAATATTTACATGGTAAATTGCTTTGTCACAAGTAAAGGTGAAATACTAGTGTGTCACTTTCTGTTAAATCTGTCTGTAAGGTTAGGTTAATGTGTATATAAAAATGACTGAAAAGATGATGTTATAGAAAGCCTTGACTGGATTTTCAGCACCATCTAAAGAATTGACAGTGCTTGGACAACTTGGACTATACTTTTAACACTCCCATCTCTTGTCTCCAAATAGGTAGTCTTTATTGCTTTATTATACAAGGAATAAACAAGAACCCCTTCACCTCTTTCTTATTGGCTCTGCAACTGTGAATTGAAGCCAAGATTTCTATTATCCTTTCTTTCATATCCAATAGCTTTTGAGAGCAAGTGAATGGGTAACTTCTCTCATTCCAATATGTGAGGACCCAAAGTCTGTAGCAGAAACATAATAAGAAGGTTCTTTCTACATAGTACATTACTACTAGTAAGAAACACTAATTTATAGTCAGATGGGTTCCTTTAAAGTACCAGTTTGCCATATTGGTATTGCTCAGAAATTCTGTAGGAATGGGATAGCCCAGACTCTACAGAAGCACAATATGTTCATATAAGCTGTTCCCACATTTACCGCAATGAAAGTCCTTTCTGTGCTACTCACACAGCATAACAAAGAGACAATGTTTCATGATTTTAACTAACCATTTAAATATCTTTTAGATGATATCTAAATTATGATATCATGATAATAATGATATCATGATTTTAACTAACCATTTAGATATCCTAGATATCTGTAGTTATCCTACAGATAAATTCTGTACTCACTTTTTTGCTTTCAGATTTTTGGATTCTTTATGGAACAAAAAAATGTCTTTCCCGTGTTTCCTACTTTTATAGTAAAACTCAGCATGTCATATCTGAATACAATCTCTTAATTTGTTCTGATTATAAATACTGTCTGGCAATATGTATGCTGTAAATCTTTGCCTTGCATTTCAGATGTGATCTCACCAGTGTTAAGTAGAAGGAAAGGATCGTCTTCATTGACCCATTGTCAACATTTTTCCTAATGCAATCAAGGGTTCTCTTGGCCTTTCTTACCACAGGGGCTCTTTTCTGGTTCACGTTCCACTTCGTGTCCACAAGCATCAAGTCCTTTTCTTTCAAGATGTTATCCAGATTTTCACCCTGCAGCATGCACTGGTGCATGAGATTATTCCTTCCCAAGTAGGTGTCAAATGGAGGAAATTGTGCTAAGACATTAGAACAGCTCATTCTTACAAGCACTGAGAACTGCTGTGCTTTGCTAAAACAAATAAACAGTAAACCAAAACAGTGCTGTTTCCTACATTAAATGGCATTCAATAACTGCTGTATAGAATACTGAAAAGCATTTCCAGTACCTATTTGACACTGTCATGTGTAGTGGGTTTACATGGCAAGGTTTTGGTAGCAGGGGGGGCATAGGGTTGGCTTCTGTGACAAGAATCCACAAGCTGCCTGCCCCATGTTAGATAATGGCCCTGTTGTTGGCCAGAGCAGCGCCACTAAGCACTGTTGTTCGTGCCTCTGTGAGAGCATATTTAAGAAAGGAAAAACAAAAACGATCAAACAAAAAACCTGATGTAAAACACCAGCTGGGAGAGAGAGAGGAGAGAGAAACAGCCTTGCAGGTGCCAAGGTCAGTGAAGAAGGAGGGGGAGAGGTGCTCCAGGTGCTGGAGCAGAAGTTCCCCTGAAGCTGTAGTGAGGACCATGGTGAAGCAGGCTGTTGCCTTGCAGCCCATGGTGTACCACGGTGGAGCAGAGTTCTGAGCTGCAGCCCGTGGAGGAGACCACGGTGGAGCAGGTGGACCTTCACTGATAGAGGCTGTGGCCTGGTGAGGACCTGGAGCAGATTCCAGGCTGGACCAATAGCACATGGAGAGGAGCCCATGCAGGAAAAGGTGACCTGGCAGGAGCTGCTGCCCGTGGGGGACCCAGGTTGGAGCAGTGTGCTCCTGAAGGATGGACCCTGTGGTATGGACCCATATCTGGAGCAGTTCTTGAAGAGCTGCTGCCTGTGGGAAGCCCACGCCAGATCAGTTCGGTAAGGATGTCATCCCACGGGAAGAACCCCACGTGGAGTAGGGGCAGAGAGAGACTGAGAAGGAGTGGCAGAGACAAAGTGTGATAGACTGATTACAACCCTCATTCCCCATTCCCCTGTGCCACTTGGGGGAGGGGGGAGGTTGAAGAAGGTGGATGTGGGGAAGGCATTTTTGGTTTCTTTCCTCTGTTTCTCACTTCTCTAGCTTGTTAATAATAGGCAATAAATCTTACTATCTCTCTACTCTGAGTTTGTTTTGCCCATCACAATAATTGTTAAGTGATCTCCCTGTGCTTATCTCAAACCTTGAGTCCTTTGCATCATATTTTCTCCCCCTTCCCTTTTGAGGAGGGGGATTGTGGAGGAATTGTTAAGTGAGGCAGGACATGTGAATGTTGAGCAGTTGGGAGACAATGGGCTGGTGAAGCACCGTACTCAACTCACATGAGCCTTGGCACGTACACCGCTGGCTGAGAGCCAATCAGGCTCAAGGACACGATGCCCTTGGGCCATCGGGAAAGTCCCTAAGGTGGGACAGGTAGCCAAAAGAAGGAGGACCAGACTGAAAAGCCCGGGAAGTGTTAACCAATCCTGAGCTTAGTTTCTGCAATATGTATGAGTTGATTATGTTCAAACTAGATAAAAGGCGACTGAGCTATCCATTAAAGTTGAAGTTCACTGTTCACTCATATTGATGTGCTGGGTCTTCCTTCCGTCGGCAACAAATTGGCGCCCGAACAGGGACAGGCCTGAACGGGATTTGGACACTGCTGGCAGTGATCCAGGGCCACGGTTGGACAGAATAAAGGAGAAGCCGGTCCTGCAACGCAGCCCAGGAGGTGAAAAGGACAAGAATCCCTGCACCCGCGCCGGGAAGGTGAAAAGGACGTGAAGTCCCCCGCACCCGGGAGTGGATCCCGCCGGTCGCGCGTCGCCGAGATCTGCAGCTCGGAAGGTGAAAGGGAGTCCCCGCACCCGGGATGAGCCTATTTAGGGTCCCGCCGGAAAAGCGCCGCCGAGGTCTTTGCAAAGGCTGCAACCGACGTATATAAAGGTATGAAAAGATAACCGGCGTATTATTTGCTCAAATGCTTTTTAGAAAAGTGGAGCATTTTAGATACAGATTGTAGAAAAAGATTTGCCAGGGTTATTAGTATATGGGCTAGCTAAGTGTTGTTTTACAAGTCCTGATACAGTTTTTGAACAAACAGAGTGGCGTAAATTTGGAAATAAATTGTTTGATGATGTTAGGAACGATGTTAAGTTTACTGGGAGATTTGATGAGGCCATGGAGAATAGTGGCTAATGCATTAGCCACACATAAAGATGAACAAAGAGTTGCTGCTGCTGCAACAGAGTGGTCAGGACCACCAGGAAGGGTTAATAATGTTAATCCACAGCAAATAAATATGGAAGGCACAGATTGCCAGTTGCTACCTTCCGTTAGAACTTTTACTATTACACAGGGGGCCTCGGGAATTTCGGGGGTGCCTGTGACAATGTCCTCTGTAGCAGAGGAGGAGCTCTCACTACCAACAGCTCCAACTGCTCCAATAGAAAGTGAGAAAGGAGCAAGTGAAAAGACCAGTGCTAACTCATTTCTATCAAATATAAATCCCTTCACAACAGGGGCGCAGGGAAGAGAAGGTCTGCAGCCATCGAAGGCCTTTGCTGTTACGCCCCCTGTTGACCTGAACGTGCCTTTTGACCCAGGCCCTATTGGCCTTGGAAAGGAGCGATGGAGGCAAATAGCAAATGAGGCACTGCGTGAAGGGAATTATGAAACGGCAGCACAGTTAACACAAGCTTTTCCGGTAGTATACTCGCCACCAGATACACAGGGGAATGTGACCGTTAATATGACAAATTTAGACTGGAAACTATTAACTCAATTACGATCTACAGTAAATGATTCTGGTTTAAAGGGGGAACCTACTCGGCAAATGTTAGATTATATTTGGGGAACTAATATATTGCTCCCCGGGGACATACGTGGTATAATGAAGCTGATCCTAACACAACATCAACAGCTTCTTTTTAATGCGCATTGGCAAAGTGTTTGTCAAGAGGCAGTAGCTGTGATAAGGGCACCTGGAGATCCGTTGTATGGTGTCACGTTGGAGGAATTGATGGGACTTGGACCATATTATAGATTAGAGACACAAGCGTTGCTGGGTCCAGACAAAGCTAAAGAATCAATGAGATTGGCTCGAAGAGCCTTGGACCAAATTAGAGAGCCAGGGGGGATACCATCCTATATGGGCATCAAGCAAGGAAGGGAGGAACCATTTGGGTTGTTTATTGATCGAGTAGCAAACGCAATAGAAGCGGCTGGGGTACCTGATTATCTAAAGGGCACTATTCTAAAGCAGTGTGCAATTCAAAACTGCAACCCTTCAACTCGTAGTATATTAGCTACGTTACCGGGGACATGGACAATCGAGGAAGGGTTGGAAAGAATGGCTCAGGTACCAGTAGGCCAACAGGCTATGTTAGTAGAGGCAGTAAAGCAATTAGGTGACAGCATGCGAGAACAGGCACAGGCTGTGAAAGAGCATGTTCAGTCTACACAGAGTCAGGTCCTTGCAGCTCTTGCTCCTTTGCAAACCGCCGGTGGTCCAGTACCACCCCCTAGTAACCAATTACCACACCGCTGCCGATGTTATCGTTGTGGTGCTTTTGGACACGTGAGACGACACTGCAAAGCTGGGGCAGTATGGTGCTCAAATTGTCAGTCGAACAATCACAAGGAAGCGGCATGTCGATGCAACACGCCGGGAAACGGCCGGAACAGCGGCAAGAGTCGCAAACACCTCCCGTGGCTGCTCCGCTCCCGGCCCCGGCCCCGGCGCCAGCGCCGGCCGGGGCAGCGCGGCCGCGGGCTGCCACAGGGCCGGTCCCGGTCCCTGTGCCCGAAGTTTCCCAAGCCCGCCCCGCCGAGGATGGTGGAGGCCGTGGACAAGACGAAGGAGAAGCGGCTCGACAGGCTGACCGGGGAGCTGGCCCAGAAGACGGCGGAGCTGCTGGAGGTGCGGGAGGCCTTTGTGCAGCTCTCGCAGAAGCAGCAGGAGGTGCAGCGGAGGGAGCGGGTGCTCAGCAGGCAGGTGGACATGGCAGTGGAGATGATCGCGGCCTTAAAGCAGCGCCTCAGCAAGTTCGAGGAGGAGACAGAAAAAGAATTGCAGGGAAAAGCCAGGCTCCAGCACTTCATTGAGAACCTGCTGCAGCGCATGGACCTGGCAGAGAGGCAGCTAGAGTATTACCAAAACCAGCAGATCGCCTGCAGCTGTATAGCAGATGTTACACACTCTCTCCTAACTAGTAATCATGTGTCTCATCCATTTGTGGTGAATGGTCAGTGGCAAAAAGAAAAGAGGGAGAGTAAGGGGCGGCAAAGACAGAAACGGTACCAGGAGGATGCCACTGACACTGACGGCACGGGTAATAGCAGTAGTATAAGTGACACAGGTGCGGGGCGGCGGGCACCAGTGTCCTGGAAATGTGATGGTGAAAAGGACTGTGACAGTGCAGAAGATGAAGAGAATTGCGGCATTGTGACTTGTAGTGCAGCAGAATTTACATGCAGTAGTGGGCAATGTATTTCCAAAAGCTTTGTCTGCAATGGTCAAGGTGACTGCTCCGACCACTCGGATGTATCTTTGGAGCAGTGTGGCTGCCAGCCTGCACCTCTGGTGAAGTGTTACGTGAGTGAGGTGCAGTGCGGCTCAGGTGAAAAAGACTATGACAGAGATCCTGATTGCAAGGATGGAAGTGATGAAATTAACTGCCCTTCTCAGACTTGCAGGCCAGACCAGTTCAGATGTGAAGATGGGAACTGTGTTCATAGGAGTAGGCAGTGCAGTGGTGTGAGAGACTGTCTGGATGGCACTGATGAAGCAAACTGTAACGATGTTATTCAGTGCTCTGGACCTGGCAAATTCAAGTGCAGAAGTGGAGAATGCATAGATATCAATAAAGTGTGTAACCAGCAGAGAGACTGCAAGGACTGGGGTGATGAGCCCCTGAAGGAATGCAACATAAATGAATGTGACTGTCCAGCTGGGTTTGAGTTTGTAGACAAGAGAAACTGTGGAGATTTTGATAAATGTCAAAACCCTGGTATCTGTAGTCAAATATGTATCAACCTGAAAGGTGGCTACAAATGTGAACGTAGCTGTGGATATCAGATGATTCCTGCTACAGGAACCTGGAAAAGGCCATACCGGTACAAAAATACAAATAACACCTGTGATTACAATGACGCTGCTAAGCAGGGTTTAGGGGTTCGTAGCATGGAGATGATGAGGAACCACCCGCGACACGTCATTACATTAAGTCTGAAAATGATAATAAATGTATTATGAGAGTACTGTACCGAGATATGAAAACGGGACAATGGCTGGGGCCTGCTGATGTGATTTATATGGGGCGAGGTTATGTGTGTATCTCTTCCCCTACAGGGCCAACCTGGGTTCCTAGTCGGTGTGTTAAACCAGCCATTGAAGAAAAGTCATCAAGTACGAATAACAGCAACCATGGCTGATCTAACAGCACAAGGGATTCTGGTTGCGTTATTCCTCGCTTCTGCGTCTGATCCTTTCGTTGATGAGTTGGTTATGTTTGAAATGGTAAAGGGATCATACGCAAAAAATTGTAGTACGAGATAGTTGGTTTGAAGGTTGGTTTAAATCTGTTTTTGGGAACATGGGTGGATGTTTTTTTCTTCGTCAAAGAGGAACTTCGTTTTCTACTTATAGTTATATTGATTATAGTTGCTGCAAAATAAAAACGGGGGAATTGTGGAGGAATTGTTAAGTGAGGCAGGACATGTGAATGTTGAGCAGTTGGGAGACAATGGGCTGGTGAAGCACCGTACTCAACTCACATGAGCCTTGGCACGTACACCGCTGGCTGAGAGCCAATCAGGCTCAAGGACACGATGCCCTTGGGCCATCGGGAAAGTCCCTAAGGTGGGACAGGTAGCCAAAAGAAGGAGGACCAGACTGAAAAGCCCGGGAAGTGTTAACCAATCCTGAGCTTAGTTTCTGCAATATGTATGAGTTGATTATGTTCAAACTAGATAAAAGGCGACTGAGCTATCCATTAAAGTTGAAGTTCACTGTTCACTCATATTGATGTGCTGGGTCTTCCTTCCGTCGGCAACAGGGGATTGAGAGGAGGGCTGTGGTTGAGCTCAGCTGCCCACCTGAGTGAAACCACCACACAATGATTCTCGCTGAATGTTTAATTTTAAAATAGTCATAAGAATATAAGAAGGTGAGTGATTCATCCTGGGTAGGTTGCTAGTAATAATATAAAAATCATCATTTTAATTTTATTTTTTTTTTGTTTATGGTCTCAAAATTGAACTGCTCTATTTTCTACAGTCAAAAACTTTACACCTTTTGATATTGACAGAGTTTTATGAACATTTTAATTTTCCCTTTTACCTTCATATGTTAAAATGAAGTCAAAGAATTAATGAATTTTTACTGGAAAAAAGCCTATTAAAGTTTACATGGCTAGAATGTGAAGGGTCTCTGTGTAATAGGAAGGGATAGCATTTCTGTCTCATGAATGCAATGATTTAATTCTTTGACCTACTGCTGGCAAGAGCTGGAGTACAGTAAAAACTTTTGGGTCTGACACGCTCATTAAAATAAAGCAACCCCCAAACTTTTCTCTTGACAAAAGCCAAAGAGAAAGTTAAATGTTTAACTTGCGTGAGATTTCCCTCTCCACAGATGATCTATAATGTGACTTTGAAGGTTGACTTAGCCAAATATAATGTAAGAAAAGGAGAATCTCTTTGCTTACTTTCCTTGCCTCACAGAGGCCATGCAAAATAAGAAGATAAGGAAAATATTTTGAAAGGGTTATAATACAAACATGAGCAGCTGTTTTAGACATTGCCACATGTGCATAGTCAAAGACACATCAGAAAATCCATGCTGAAAATCAGTTTTGTGGCCCTGGAAGAAAGGTCAGAAGGTTTAGAAGTTTAAAGTAAGTTAACTCTGTGCTTATTTGACCATTAAACTGTCAGCATGGAGTTATGTTTTAAATTTGTGATGGTCTGAAATTTTAGTGGTAAATGAAGTCTGAAGACCTCTTAACCTGCCCAAGATGTGACCCAGAGGCTGGTTCAGCTTCAGCATTAACTCCACTAGAGCAAAGGAATGGATAGTCAGAGGTGAGAAAAACATCTGAATCTTATCTTTGCTTGCCAAAGTTCTGTGTCATAAATTATTGCTGGTGTTAACCTTGAATTAACAACTTCTCATTATTGACATTACTATGAAGATAACCTGATTTCACAGTTCACAGTTTAAAGTATCAAAAGCTTAGTTTTCTTTATATGGGTTCATACCTAGTGTAAGTTATGAAAAGGGTTTTGAATAGTTAGCTCTGGTCAGCCTATTTGCTTTTGAAAATAATTTCAAATTTCTGCTGTGAGTTCACTTTATCTGCATGCACTAAATGATGAAATGATGAAAATACAATCCTATTGATCAAAAGTGTGCCACTTTTTTTTTTTTTTTTTTTTTTTTTTTTTTTTTTAACCAAGCCTTGAAACAAATTGGTCAGATGTATTGAAGGCCACATAGTATTTCCTTGTATTTAATCTGGTTATTAACCACAAAGCCTTAACAAGGTTATAAACAGAAAAATAACATACATATTAAAACACAGCCAAAAAGAAAACAAGTGCAATTAATTTTTCTCTGTGTTTAAGAAAACAGGAACAGATTTATTTATTTATTTATTTTAGTTAATGAGTGAAATATAATTATGATGAATAAGCCACACTTGCATTGTAAAAATAGGATACGATAGGATAGGATGGGATGGGATGGGATTAGAATAGCATAGCATAACACAGCAGAGTAGAGTAGAGTAGAGTAGAGTAGAGTAGAGTAGAGTAGAATAGAATAGAATAGAATAGAACTGCCTGATTATTTCAAGATTAAACAAAAGTTAAAGCATGCTATTGAGAACACTGTTCAAACGTCTCTTGGACACATCAATGGGGCATCAACCACAACTGAAGGAAGTCTGTTGCAGTGTTTGACCGTCCTTATGGTAAAGAATTTTTTCTTATATCCAGTCTGACAACATCCCCGTTCCTTCCCCCCTCCCATCCTCCCCCCCCCGCCACCGCCCCATGCAGAGTAAATCTGCACACCTGTCTTTGGCCCAGATGTGTTATCATCCTGCAACTCACTTTCCGTAGCCTACTGATTACAGGAAGGAGATCTTGTTCAGTGGAGCTCTCACTGAGCTCCATGTACTGAAGCATTTCTTATCTTTGTGAGTTTTGAGGTGTCTATTTTCAGATACATATTGAATTCAAAAAATATCTTGTGTCAGCAACTAGGCTGCTCCTGTCGCTCCACACTGTAGAGGAAGCTAAAAGTCTACGTCTCTAACAAACATATTTCACTTGTCTGCAAGAAGGACCTGCCATTGGAATGATTAGCTCCTACTCAGAAATTGAAAACTTTCCTCCCTTTTTTCAAGATAGGATTTCCTGGTTTTCAGTTCTCACTAAATTCAAATTATCCTGGAATACATTAATTCTTTTAGGTCAAAAGCTTGCGAAAAATGTAAAACACGGCTCCTTTAAGTGCCCAGTTTAGGAGACAGTAAAAATGGTATAGCTTATGAAAACGAGATAACTTGATGACAAGTTGAGGACTGCACTGTAACATTAGTGACGTGTTCCTAAGTACAGCAAATGCAATCTTGCTCCTTCAGATAACAACAAAGAGATAGAGAAAGGATGTGAAAGAAATACTGCAAACAACCTAAATCTATGCAAATATTCTTGCGAATATTCTAATGTGAATATATCTTTCTTGCTTTACATTAATAGAATCATCCAATAAATGAATAGAAATTGCCATCATTAAAAATATAATTTTAGAACGTGACATAAATACATTAAAAAAAAAAAAAAAAAGTTGCCACCAAAATTTTCTATCATTAATATGAAATTTAGCATTTTTTATTCTCTTTAAATTACCAGTTTTGAACATTGCCATGTGGAATAATGTTGTTTCTGTATTACAAGACCTTAGAAAGTTACAACATATACTCTATTGACTTTTACTTTACTTGAACAAAAAATTCAGAGATTAACATGATTTTTTTTTTTTGTACTTGACTATGCTTAAGTAAATTAAATATTTGATTTGAAAAATAAATTCATTTCACAGAATCAGAGAATCACAGAATAACAGAATCACAGAATCACAGAACTGTAGGGGTTGGAAGGGACCTCGAAAGATCATCGGGTCCAACCCCCCTGCCAAAGCAGGTTCCTCAGAGCAGGCTGCCCAGGTAGGCATCCAGACAGGCCTTGAATATCTCCAGAGAAGGAGACTCCACAACCTCCCTAGGAGGTCAAGCAGTTGAACAAGATGATCTTTGTTGGTCCCTTTAAACTAAACTACTCTATTCTATTCTATCTGGTGGCAGTTAGCCTTCAGATTGTCTCATTTTTAATCTAAAATATCACCTCTTGCCTTTAAGAGGAAGGAAAAAGAGTTATTACTGTTTGTACTGTATTAATGTTCTGTTAATGCTGAAGTAAACAAACACCCAAATAACTGACAAAGGACCCGACAAAAATAAGCAAACAAAACATATAAATAGGTAAACAAAAAAGCAATACCAATAAGAATTGAAAACTTTGTTGATGTTTTTCATTTTTTAAAGTCATAAATAAATGAAGAACAGATGTTTATAATGATTTGTCAATTTAAAAATAAATAAAATTGTCATAAACATATTATGAAGAGTAGAAATTAAAAAAAAAAAAAAAAGAGAGAGAGAGAAAGAAAGTCAATAGGTTCCAAAAACATTTTATTTTCTAACCTACACCTTTTTCAATTAATAAAATTACCTGCAAAATATCTACTAATTCAATACTTCAATCAGGTATGCAAGAGTTATCTCCATTTTGAAAATTAAGAGAATAGGTTAAAAAAAAAAAAAAAAAAAAGAAAGAAAGAAAAAAGTATTGCTTCAACAGTGAAAACCTCTGAACATTAAATCCAAATCACTGGACTGCTTTCATATTAGGATATTAGCCCCGTATTAGCCCCATCCTTTTTGTAAGACTTCTGTCTGGCTCTGTTCTGACTGCCTAGTGCCCCAGACTCAGCAGGTAAGTGGGAAGTATGCTTTCATTCAGGCTAACCTACTACACAGTATTTAGGCCACTCTCATGTGAACTGGGAGACTTCACAGAACATGGAGGTGGTAGATGGACAGCACCTAGGTTTCTCCCTCCCTGAAAAAGAGAGAGCTCTCACCTAAATTCTGATGGGAAAATCAGTATCAGGACCTCATTGTTTTGCTTTGACCACTGTCTAATCAGTGAGTGTTAGTTTTAAAAGAGGTTTAGATAAGTCTTTGAGTTTATAAGTATGTTTATGGATTCAGGAAAACCTCAGGAAGAAAAATGGTCATTTTTGAATATTCAGCACACCAAAAAATAAAAATAAAATAAAAACTTGCAAGAACACTTGCTCAGTGAACAACTTCTGACACCTAACTTAAATTTAAGCATTTAGAATACATTAGGTACTTATGTGTACTAAAGACATTTTCTGACTTTCTCTGCTAAAAATACATACTGACTTTGTGATTTATGAAATCGAGTTTCCTTGTGTCTCAGCTTAACTGGTACCATCGAAGAGCCATGAACCAAATCTAGTTCCCTTTCCCAGTTCTTTCATTTGAAGAGCATTCTTTCTTTCTAAAGATTGCACATATTACCTAGCTCTAAAAAAAGTAGTTGGTGGAAATCGAAATGGCTAACAGAACATTCCATGGAAGGCTTTATAATGAAAAAACAAATGACCAAATAAAATAAATTAATAATAATAATAATAATAATAATAGTAATAATAATGTGATAAATAAAACCTAAAATTCACAATTTGTTATATTCTCACTAGAAAGAAAACCCTGCAAGGTCTTTTTCACTTTCCATCTTGTTGAGTGTTGCTGTTGTTTGATGAACTTAAGGAGAATATGGACCAGCAGCCTGAAACAAGAACTTATTCTGATGCTTGCCAGGAACTGACAAAGATTAGCAAATGCCTTGGACTGCCAATGAGAAGGCCAATAGAAATACATATATGGAGAGAACATGGTTTAGTGGCTGAATCACATCATACTGTGTTATGAAATAACTTCATAGCATATTTCAGGTTGTTGTTTTCATAAAGTCAGAAAAGAAGTCTGCATATCAAGCAGACAGGTAGATTTACAGATAAAGCTCGGTAAAGCATTATGCCAGTAAAATCTTTTTTATGTGAGTAGAACCTTTTCTGGTTCTTACTTCAGTCCGACAACTCACATAGTACCAGAGAGCACGAATATAGATGATATCATTTTCTTCTTACTGATAAAAAATTGACTGTAACATCTTTCATAAAACATAAGCAAAGTCATTATTTACTCTTTCTACATTAAGTTAATTATTTGAGGTTATTTGCTTGACTCAACCTCAATTAACTGCTAATGATGAAGTTTCATAGCTTCCATACTATTTGAAGATCTCTGATCTATCTCTGAATATCCTTACTGTGAACACACCCAAACCAAATATTTTAAGAATTTTTGTCGGATTCATTTCTTTGTCAAATCTTTGTAGATAATGTATATACTTTCATCCAGTCTTCATGTAATTTGAACCTCTTTCTACCACCTTCCTGGAATACAGTATTTCTCCTTGCACACCTAGAAAAAAGTTTTTTTTTTTTTTTCATTACCTCTGAGTCTTGGCTGCACATTTAATCTTCTTCTGAGGAGCCTGCTGCTGCTGCCTTCCTGCACCAATGTCCTCATTTCCACCTGTCCTCTTCTTCACCCTGGTGTCTCCTCCCAGACCCATATACTCACCCCATTTTGTGAGGGTGTAGTCACAGCCCTTCCAGAAAACTCTGTCTGGCTCTGTGAAACACATGTACCTCCTTTCTCTCTGATACCCACAGATGTTTAACCGAACAATTAAATAACTAGGGAACAAATAAGAAATGATACTATCCAAAAAGATGCCATCCATCACATTCATTTTTGACTACATCTTACCCATTTGTCTACTTAATTTAGCGTGGTATTGACTTTTTCAATATTAATTCCCTTTCTGTTTTGAGTAGTGCTGTTCTCTAAAACAATTTTTGTGTTCAGGAAACACTATTGTCACAAGGGCATTTTCCTTAATTTTAAAGTATTCACATAGCTTAAGTGTATACACAAAGGAGAGTAAGGCTGAGAGCATCTGGTACAGATATCAGGATTGGTACCCGATTATAATTCTTCTAGCAGCATAATTAGGTCTTCACACTTTTTAAACAATTACAGTTGTCATCACTTTTAAAAACTTTGCCTTAAACTTTAATGTTTTATTGCTAATTGTGTGATTTGATGTGAATGTAATTGGTTATGATGGCTGAATTAAAGAATCATTGCATCTTATAATGTAGATATCTTTAACAGATTTTTGTTCCTCTTGGAACGGGGTAGAAACAACCACTGCAATGATAAATATGTCACATTGAACTTAATGTTAATTGCATTTTATCTAAGTAATCAGAGAAAAAAAATGCAAGGATTGGTAACGAATCAATAACACCAGGAAAAAGATCTAGACAGTAATAGCATTTATGGAATATTATATGTAAGAGTTTAGCACTTCTCATCACTGACCCTCCAGATGAAACAACTAAAAAGAGATGGGAGTAATACAGGGAGTATTTTGGTCATGAAATACAAGAGAATTAATTTCTTAATCTTAAATGTAACAAAAATCTCACAATAACCTTCACCTGTGTGGCAGGCTGACCTTGAACTGATGCCTGTTGCCTATCCAGCTGCTTTCTAGCTCTCCCTCTTCAACAAAACAAGGGAAAAATAGGATGAAAGATCTCTACCTCCTCCCTACACCTGAGTGGCACAGAAGGGACAAAGAAAAGAAGGGTTGCATGAAGAGGCTTGGAAGTATTTATTACCTGGGAAGAACAGGAAAGGAAGATGTATGGCACACTCTGGATATTTTTATTTTCTAGGGCTTATATTCAGCAATGTATTATTGAAAGTAATGTACTTGTGCCAAGTTTAGACTGCTTAAAGGTGTAATTCCATTGAATTTTTCCCATAATGTGCAAAGTCTGCATTAACATTGAATTTCTGTTCACCTTATACATATTACATTTTCCATACGCAACTATGTGGATCACATCTAACTCTTCAGCTAGATGTATTTGTCTTAAATGTTTTACTAAGCTTTCTATGCTGTTTGACTACATAAAACTTCTACATAAAAGCTTAAAAGGGAAATCAGAGACCTTTGATATAGCAATATTCTTATGGACCATATCTTTACATTTGACCACAAACAATTCATTAAAGAACATAATGGTTAAATACATATGTCTATGAATGATAATTTTAGAAAAACAATGCACAGCTTGAGCAAAATTCTTAGTCATATAATCCTTACAATTCATGGACCATAAATTGCAACAGTTCTACATTCTGCTGGCTTTGATAATACATTACTTAAAAGAAACAGAAGTCTAAAGAAGCTCTTTCTGTGAATTATACTAGCACTACTAGATTTAGTGGCTTGTATAAATTTAAATAAAATATATGGTGGCAAGTTATCACAATGATTCTTTAATTCAGTTAATTTAATGACAGTTTGACATTTTTGTCCATCCCAGCAGTTCAAAAATAGTTGTGACCTGATTATCTGGCCCTTATTAGAAGTTTTACTTGTTGATTTAACTGCATTGATTTCAGCTGAGCAGTTCAGGTAAAATCTTCAAGTTGGCAATTAGTTGTGATACAGTGCAGTACTAAATTAATACAAATCTAGGATATGGATAGTCTGTACACCGGGTCAGAATGGTATCACTGCTGAGCTGGACTTTATTTAGATATTTTGAAAGAATAGCCAGTATGAGGTTTCAGGAACTTTGAAAGATGACAGAAGTAATATAGGAATTTCGTTCCAGGATGAGAGAAGAGTGAGACTTAGTCTTAGAGCCATTCTGTATTTTTATTCTGCAGTTGAAGAGGAAAGACGAAGCCTTTTTGAAAGTAAAGGATTACTGCATTAGTAATATTGCAGTTCATACAATGATGGGATAATGTACTAAGACTGACATTACCTTTCACAAATATTTGAAAGTAAAAACCATTTCAGACAACTTAGCCATCAATTTAGTAGGCACCACACATGCAACAAAGTGCTTAAGCTTTTAACTTTAGACATATGTCTAAATGCCACAGTAAGCACTTTGCAGAACAGTGATGCACTAAGCATGAGTGTAAATGCTTTGCTCATCTGGGACTTTAATGAATACTCCCTGATAATCTTGACCTAATATAGAATGATCACTTTCTCTAGGGATTACTAGCAGTGCAGTTAAATTTTGTTTCTCCTCAACTTCAGATGTGAAATAAAATCCTTTAAAGATCAGTGTAAACCACAAATTATGCCTCAGAGACATAAGAATTCTGAGATAAGAAAAGTTTGGATTTTTATGCACTCAGGCACCCAAACTCAGGGAAAACAATTTAATGCTGCTTATATTTTCAAAGTTCTAATGACTTATATGAAATTTCCTTTTGTGTTTACAACCCTATCTTCTTTGAGTAATTAGTTCCTTGGCATTAGGCCCATCTGTGACAATGAAAAGAAACTATCTGTTTGAATATTGTACCATAAAAGAACTAAAAACATCGTGCAGAGTTTCTGATATCAATATTTTTACATTTATTTGGACAAAAATGTACTCCTTGCTTTGCTTTATCAGGTAGTATCCTGCAAGCATAGCTTGATGGAGGAAAAACCCATAGACCTAATAATGCACCTAAAAGCAGTTGGACTGTTTTCAAACAATACTTGTATACGGGCATACATGTACAGATTAGCAGTGTTTCATATGGCATGGTCTATGCAACCACCAGTTCTAGAATGCAGCCAATGACTTTGAAAGAGACTCATATGAAGGAAAAATACAAAATGACATTATGACTTGTTTATTATTTATTTATTTATTTATTTTCATAGTCAATTAGTTGTTTTTTATTTTGTTAAAAAGGGGGGGGGGGGCGGGATGCTGGAAAGACATGTAGTATTTTTTTCATAAACCCTTCGGTTGTATTACTCTGTTTATATCTGTAACTTTTCAGAAATCAATTTTGAAGGAAAAACATTGCAAATATCCAGAGAGAATGAAATTAAATATCCAGAGAGAATGAAATTTTGAGGCAGAAGACCTATAAACTTTAGAGGAGCAAGGAGGTAAAATATAAGCAAAATATATCTGAACAGAAAACTTTGAAAGGATCCAAGATAAAATTTATGTTTTTTTCTGATCCTGTATCATCAATTAAGGTTTTATATATTGGCAGCAAAGTGTTTTGAAACCGTTACCTAATTGTATTTTGGCATTTTGCAACCTCACTTCACTCAATTTTGAAGTGACAATCTATAAAAGGACATGAAAAGAGAAAAGGGAAAAAAAATAACAAAACAAAACAAAAATAAAAGAGGTCAACATAGTTTGTGATGAGCAGAATGTATAAGCATCTGCTGGTAGGCAGCTGTGCAGTTATTTACCTTGAAATTATATCATATTAGTCATAGTGAACAAGGACATACAATAATCCAGAATCATGCTACTGTATATATGTTTATGTATGTGTATGCATTCATCTGATGTGCCCATTCCTTTATAAATTCTAATGACTATTTTTGTGTGTGTGTGTTTAGTAACTGCCATAAGTATTCTAATGTATTTTCAATATAACCTATGTACTGGTTATGGATGAATCACACAGAATCACAGAATCACAGAACTGTAGGGGTTGGAAGGGACCTCGAAAGATCATCGGGTCCAACCCCCCTGCCAAAGCAGGTTCCTCAGAGCAGGCTGCCCAGGTAGGCATCCAGACAGGCCTTGAATATCTCCAGAGAAGGAGACTCCACAACCTCCCTAGGCAGCCTGTTCCAATGCTCCGACACCCTCACTGTGAAGAAGTTCTTCTGCATGTCAGTGCGGAACATCCTGTGCTCTAACTTGCAGCCATTGCCCCTTCTCCTATCCCCACAAACCACAGAGAAGAGGTTGGCAACATCCTTCTGTACCCCACCCCTCAGATATTTATATACACTGAGGAGATCCCCTCTCAGTCTTCTCTTCTCCAGGCTGAACAGGCCCAGGTCTCTCAGCCTTTCTTCATAGGGAAGATGCTCCAGGCCCCGTATCATCTTTCTGGCCCTCCGCTGGACTCTTTCCAGGAGATTCCTGTCTTTCTTGTACCGGGGAGCCCAGAACTGGACACAGTACTCCAGGTGAGGCTTGACCAGGGCAGAGTAGAGGGGGAGGATCATCTCCCTTGACCTGCTGTCCACGCTCCTTTTAGTGCACGCCAGGATCCCATTAGCCCTCTTGGCCACAAGGGCACAGTGCTGGCTCATGGTCAACCTGTCGTCCACCAGGACCCCCAGGTCCTTCTCCTCAGAGCTCCTCTCCAGCAGGTCGTCCCCCAGCCTGTACTGATACTTCGGGTTGTTTCTTCCCATGTGCAGGACTCTACACTTGCTCTTATTAAATCTCATTTGGTTTCTTCCTGCCCATCTCTCCAGCCGGTCCAGGTCTCGCTGAATGGCAGCACAGCCTTCTAGAGTGTCAGCCACTCCTCCCAGCTTCGTGTCATTGGTGTACTTGCTGAGGGCAGACACTATTCCCTCATCAAGATCGTCAATGAAGATGTTGAACAAGACTGGACCCAGCACTGACCCCTGGGGAACACCGCTAGTCACAAGCTTCCAGCCAGACTCTGCTCCTCCAATCACCACCCTCTGAGCTCAGCCAGTCAGTCAGTTCTCAACCCACCTTGCCGTCCACTCATCTATCCCACACTTTCTCAGCTTTGCTAGTAAGATGTCATGGGAGACAGTATCGAAAGCCTTGCTGAAGTCAAGGTAGATGACATCCACCGCTCTCCCCCTATCTACCCAGCAGGTGATGCCATCATAGAAGGCAATGAGGTTGGTTGAGCACGACTTCCCCTTGTTGAATCCTTGCTGACTACTCCTCATAACCTTCTTCTCTTCCAATTGCTTGGAGATGGTATCCAGAACAAGCTGCTCCAATACATTTCCAGGTACACAGGTGAGACTGACTGGCCTGCAGTTTCCCAGATCCTCCTTCCTGCCCTTCTTGAAGACCAGAGTGACATTGGCTATCCTCCAGTCTTCAGGTACCTCACCCGTTCTCCAGGACCTTTCAAAGATGATAGAGAGTGGTTCGGTGATCACATATGCCAGCTCCCTTAGCACACGCAGATGCATCCCATCAGGACCCATGGATTTGTGTGCGTTGAGCCCACTCAGATGCTCCCGAACCACTCCCACATCCACCAGGGGGGAACCCTCCATTTCCAAGACCCTTTGTCCTATTGCCAGGGGCAAGGAGTCCTGGGGGCGTGACCTTGAAGCAAAGAAAGCATTCAGTATCTCTGCCTTCTCAGAGTCTCCTGTGACCAGGACACCCCCCCTCATTCAGCAAGGGACCCACATTGTCCCTAGTCTTCCTCTTGCTGTTTACATACTTGAAAAAAACCTTCTTATTATCCTCTATCTCTTTCACAAGCCTCATCTCTAGGTGCGCTTTAGCCTTCCTTGTCACGTCCCTGCAGGCCCTGACAACACATCTATACTCCTTCCAAGAGGACAGGCCCTTTTTCCACATTACATAGACCATCCTCTTCCTTTTGATCTTATTGATGAGCTCATTGCTCATCCACACAGGTTTCCTGCCTCCCTTCCCCGATTTCCTATTCTTCTGGATGCACCAATCCTGAGCATGGAAGAAGTGCTGCTTAAATGTAGCCCAGCTCTCACAAGCACCCTTGCCTTCTAGCAGCCTATCCCATGAGATTCTCCCAAGCAGGTCCCGGAAGAGGTCGAAGTTGGCTCTTTGAAAGTCCAGGGCAGCAATCCTGCTTTTAGCCTTACTTCCTTTGCCTAGTTCCATCTGGAACTCCACCATCTCATGATCGCTGTATCCCAAGCTGCCCCCAACCTTCACATCCCTAACAAGGCCATCCCTGTTGGTAAGAACGAGGTCCAGGAGCACCCCCTGCTTCATCGGCTCCTCCACCACCTGCGTCAGAAAATTGTCCTCAACACATTGTAGGAACCGTTTAGCCTGCTCGTGCCTGGCCGAGTTGTTTACCCAGCAGATGTCTGGGTAATTGAAGTCCCCCATGAGGGCCAGTGCTCGTGATCGTGAGGCTACTAGCAGCTGCTTGTAGAAGGCCTCATCAACATCCTTCTCCTGATCTGGAGACCTGTAGTAGACTCCCACCACCATGTGTTCCATACCAGTCCACCCCTTAATTCTTACCTACAAGTTTGTCCTTCACCCTCCCCCAGCTGGAGCTCGGTACACTCTAATTGCTCCCTCACATAAAGGGAAACCCCACCCCCTTGCTTCCCTAGCCTGTCTTTCCTAATGAGGACATAGCCCTCAATGACTGCGTTCCAGTCATGCGAGCTGTCCCACCATGTCTCCGTGATCACAATGAAATCATGGCCCCACGACTGAACACAGATCTCGAGCTCATCCTGTTTATTTCTCATACTCCATGCATTGGTGTACAGGCACTTTAGGGAAGCAGCAGGTACAGTTACCCCTGGGGGGATGCAAGAAGATACTGGCCAGGGGATCGGGAAGACTATCTTCTCTGAGGAACCCTCAGACAATACTATGGGAGAGCTCAGAATTTTTTCCCTGTCTTCAACAGTGACAGTAGTGACGACTTCCCCCAGCCCTTCTCTGTCACCTTTAGCTCCCCTCCCTTCCCCCATCAAGCCTAGTTTAAAGCCCTGGTAATCAGCCCAGAGAGCTTGCTCCCCAGCACACTTGCACCCCACTTCCTTAGTTGGTGTCTGTCCGTAGCCCACATACCCAGCCTCTCAAAGGACGGCCCAAGATCAAAATACCCAAATATCTGGTCCAGACATCACCCCCTCAGCCAGTCATTTACCTGTCCTCAGCCAGTCATTTACCTGAGAGGGAGCTAATTTTGTTTGTAGAGGTTCATTTTTGAATTTTTGTTGAAAACAGTGGTGATAACACACCCATGTTCTAGCTGTTAAAGAGTAGTGTTTGCACAGAGCCAAGGACTTTTCTATTTTAATACTGCCTGGCCTCTGATGAGGATTGGGGGTGCACAAGAAGCCGGGAGGGCATGCAGCCAGGATGGCTGACACAGACTACCAAACAGACTAACCAAAGTGGTGTTCCATACCATAGGGAATCGTGCTCAGCAATAAAAGCTGGAGGAAAGAAGAAGGAGGAGGAGGTGTTTGGAGTGGTGGCATTCATCTCTGTGAGAAATCATTACACATGATAAACCATGATTTCCTGGAAATGGCTGAACACCTGCCTGCCAATGGGAGGTAGTGAATGAGTTCCTTGTTTTCCTTTGCTTGCAAACTTTTGCTTTACCTAGTAAACGGTCTTTATCTCAACCCACAAGTTTTCTCAGCTTTCTAATTCTTTTCCCCATCCCTCTGGGGGGAAAATGAGAAAGTGGATGAATAGCATTTAGCTGACTACAGATGCTAGAACACACCACCTTGCCATATTGTCATATCCAAACACAAAGACTAATGCTTTTCACTTCTCTGATTGGTTCATTCAGTTTTCAGATTTAATAGAAAGAGTGGTGTATGGAATGAAAGAAGAGAGGGAAAACAGTAACTGATAATTTTACACTGATGCATCTGATTGCTCAGTGTATCTTTTGTAAAGTTGTGACATACAGTTTACAGATTTAACTCTTTTAATTTGCCATGCTAATAGTGATATATACTATACTTTTCATTGTTAAATGCATTATAAAATGCATGTTTTTAATCCTGGGGCAGTGAACTTTTCAGTTTAATTGTCCAAAATTAAAATTAAAACTTTCTGGTTTAATGGGAAAACAGCGATAGTAATAATGAAAAACAAACAAACAAACAGTATATATACAGAAAATCTCACTTTATAAGGAAAGCTGCTAATTGCTTCCTCTACATTTGTGTCAAATTTTTGGCCTTGCAGTGAATCTTGGCACCACATGGCAACACACATAGCTTGGAGGAGTCCAACTGGAGCTGAAATGCTATTTGGAGAGTAAAATCCCCTTTTCTGTAGAGATGTAAAAATGCCACTACTTATGAAATGGAACCTAAAACTTTTCAACATAAAGCAAAACTTAGTGGTGTTTGTTGTTGTTTTGTGTATTTTGTTTGTTTGGTTTTTTAATCTGAATTTTAAATTTGTTCACCTCAAAAAATAAACTGATTAGGAAATTTCAGGTAAAGCAGATATGCTAGAAAACACTAACAGTTTCATGAATATATATATATATATATATATATATATATATATATATATATATATATATATATATATATTACAGGCAGGTAGAACACAGAAGTCCTGGCCTTGTTCCTGGCCGAAATTTAAAGACCACTCTGTGATCTCAAAGCCATCTCTCCAGGATATCTGACATTAGCAGAGGGACCTGCACGTGTTACATCATAAGTTATTATTTAGCCATGAATTGTAAAGGTTTATGATGGATTTGTGAGTCCGTGCCTTCAGGGTAATCCTATTGTACAGCTGGCTCAGGAAAATGGAAAAAGAATCGGTGTTTCATATCACTGATCTACCTCCTGTGAACTTTGGCAGAAACTAAGCACAGACTCTTGTCAGATTTACCACGGAGAGGGAAGTAAAATCAATGGTAATGTGTGCTTCAGGATGGAATTAGGACATTACAGTTCATATTTCAAACACTGTTTTCAAAATTCTTTTTCTTGTCTTTTTTTGACAGAAATTCTGGTTCACAGGGAGTTTCAGTATTTTTGGCTTAATTTATAAAAGAGTAAATTTTGAAGCATGCATTTTTCTTTTCAAAACAGAAAGCCTAAATTAAAAAAAAAAAAAAAAAAAAAAACTTTCACCAATTCAGATTGCCTAAACAATGAGATGTGAGTTAATATCATTACTAATTAAACACTCTGACAATTCAAGGGAATTAAAAAGCTCTTTTTCTACTCCCTAACCATAAAAAATGGACAAAAATGGCTGAAAAATATTCCTCCTGTTGACATCCAGTAGTCCTTTACTAATTAACTAGAGTCATGTCCTTTTTAATGAGGCAAGACTTAATCCTTCATGAACGAATAACTCTGACCTGATTTGACAAAGCACTTGAACACACACTTAACATTATATATGAGTGGTCCCTTTGAAGCAGACGTGGAGATAAAGTTAATAGGACTCATTCTTAAATCTACTGCCAATTCAATATTATTTTACAATGTGTGTTTTCTGAGAAAAGGACTTAATCCATTTTCTTTGGCTTATTCTCCAGTCCAGTTCTACACAGTAAGAAATATTTGTGATACTAAACCTGAGTTTACTGAATCCTATATTTAATCCCTTAGTAATTTTTCTAACCTTTAACTCTTTATACTTCAGATTCATATAACATCAGATAACTCTTTACTTGTTATGTAGTAATGCTTACCTGAAACATATTAAAGTTATTTGGTGATTAATTCAGGCACAATACATATATTTTTTTCAGGTTCCAAAACATCTTTATGGATATATCCAATTACAGGTAAACATCAAACATATTAGTTCCCTTACCCAAGGACTAGCAACAGGTTTATATGATTTGTATGCATTTTTTAATCCTGAATGAGGGGGATAGATGAATCCCACAGATTTACATATGTGTCACAAATAAATTATATGGCATATTCTTAAGACAACAACAAGGCTGATAACTTGATCACAAATTATTTTCAGGAATTCTGGGTTCGCCTCAACTTATAAGTTTTTTGTTGTTGTTTTTATTGATAGAATTTTATTTTAACAGTCATGGAAGTATTTTCTATGATTTTGTCAAAAAAGATGGAGATATATATAAAATAAAAGTAAACACACTTCTAGCTTTGAGCCAACAGTGTGCTCAGGTGGCCAAGAAAGCTGACAGCATCCTGGCTTGTATCAGGATTAATGTGGTAAACAGGACTAGTGAAGTGATTGTCCCTCTGTACTCATCCCTGGTGAGGCTACACCTTGAGTATTGCATTCCAATCTGAGGCCCCCAGTATAAGGACATGGACCTATTAGATCTCTCCTATGAAGGCTGAGGAAGTTGGTGTTGTTCAGCCTGGAGAAGAGAAAGCTTACCTCATGGTGCCTTTCCAATACCTAAAGGGAGACTACAGGAAATCTGGGGAGGGACTGTTCATCAAAGAGTATAGGCATAGGACTAGGGGTAATGGATTTAAATTGCCAGAAGGTAGATTTAGAGTAGGCATTAGAAAGAAGTTCATTAGAGTGAGGGTGGTGAGGCATTGAAACAGGTGTGGTGGTTTTACCGTGCTGGGTAGCTAAACCCCACAACCGTTCTCTCACTCCCCCTCCTTTAGATGAGGAGGGGGAGAAGTAAAGCAAAGAACAACTCACGGGTTGAGATAAGGATAATTTAATTAAAGGGAAATAATAATAATAATTAAATAAAGATTATTATGAACTAAACAATTTAACTAAAGGGAAATAAAGAGGGAAAAATAAAAGAAAAAAAAAAGAAGAGAAGAAAACAAACAAATAAAATAAATGAAGGCTATATGGAAGTGCAGAGGAAAGAAATTATTCTCCACTTCCCACAAATGAGCGATGATTGACCACGTCCTTGAAGCAGGGCCTCAACGCACACAGCCGGTGTTGAGAGGAGGACCGACATTTCCCCAACAAGAGCCCACCCCTCCCCTCTTCTTCCTGTTTCCACCTTTTATTGCTGAGTGTGACATCACATGGTATGGAATATCCCTTTGATTGGTTTAGGTCAGCTGCCCTAGTGATGTTTCTCTCCTCACTTTTTGCCCACCCCCTAGGAGGGTTAGAGAAAGGCCCAATGCTGTGCTACTGCTGCTCAGCAGTAGACACAACACTGGTGTGATAACACTGCTGTTCCAGCTACAAGTACAGAGTACAGCACTGTATGGGCTGCTGCTGGGAAAGTTAACATTCCAGCCAGACTCAGTACAAAAGGTTGCCAGGGAAGTTGTGGATGGAGTCCCTGGAAACTTTCAAGGTTGAGGCTTTGAGCAACCTGGTCTAGTGGAAGGCATCCCTGCCTACAGGGGGGTTGAAATTATATGATCTTTAAGGTCCTTTCCAACACGAACTGTTCTGTGATTTCTGTGATACTTTTCAGTAAAAAGTGAAAATATAAAAACATTTTGAACATTTAAGTCAAATATATATATATATATATGTAAGTGTGTGTGTATTTCTGTCTTTTCTAGACCTTGTACTTTTCCTAGTCTTAATTTACTCTAAGGGACTATGTCTATTATAAATGAATAGAAAATTTTCTAACTCAAAGCAATGGCTTAAAATCAGAAGTCTGAACCTTCCTTTGTAAATGTATTCATGCTTATGTGGAAAAATAAATATAAAAGATGTCTTCAATTGTATGGAATTTATTCCTGTATGATTCATCTGGAGTTTCAGGCAAAAATTAGTTTGTAGAAGCAAAAAGGCTTTCTGGCAAGCTGATTTTTCTACCTTTTCAGTCATTTTCTGAGCATACCTCAAAAAAATTGATAGAGTGGCAAGCTTTAGGGGACTTTTGGACCAGTGATTAAGCAAAGCAGGACACCTTTTCTTAATTAATATCACCGCTGTTAACAATTTTTTTTCTTTCCAGAATTAAAATGTTGAAGTTCTTAATTGTATGTCAGTGCTGCATTAAACTGACAAAATAATCAGCTGTGAAAGACCCTAGATACATTGTGGAGGAGAAAAAAGGAAGCCTTTTATCAAAAGCCAATTCCTGTTTCCAGAATTATGACATGGCTTCTAAAGTTTCTCTCTAGATAATAGACCACAGTTAGCATTCAGAATATAGGAGAAGGGAAACAGACACATACATGTACATATTCTAAAATAGAGTACAATTCACCTCACACAGAAGCAGAGGTAGTAAGTGAGGTGCACTGAGTAAATACAAGCAAAGATAATTTCCCAGAATCTAGTAAAAAGTCTTCAGAACAGCAAGGTAATTGAATTGCTTCAAGAAACAATAATAAATTCTGTTTGAGTGAAGGTGCCATAAAAAGGAGAAATATTTAAAGTCATAGGAGTATTTTACTTTGATACAATGGTACTCTTGTTAAACTGGAAGGTCAAGAGATGAAAAAGAAAAAAAAAAAAAAAAGAAAAAGGTACATAAGGTACATTAGGCTGAAAAATTGGTTTGTGCTTTTTGCCAGTTATTCCAATAGGGTTTGAATGAGTTTAACTACAATGCTGTCTAATTCCATCACATAAAATTCTATACACAGCAAATACTAAAGAAAAAGTATGATTTTGTGTTATTTTTAGCTTTGCCTATTTTCCCTCCACTTTTATTCATTTCACCTCTGAGACTTAAGGTAAACTCCAAGCAGAGACCAGAAAAGCAAATCATTTCCTTTTAATTACTCCTCCAGGAATCCAGGAAATCAGTTAATAGAGGTTCACCCTGGGTCATGTAAAACTGCTATCACAAATCTTTAAGCCACAAATAAACGAACAGAAGAAATCAGTCTGCCACACATGGTGTTACTTTGGGTAATTTTCTGAGGTGCTTTTTTGCTTCTTTCACTTATTGATAATGAGTAAAAAATGCCCTATTTGTGGCCAAATATATATAAATATACATATATATATATTCAGTCTTCTTCCTGCATAATTCATAACCTGCACTTTTGCCATAATTATGTCATTTGAAACAAAGATTAAAAGGATTAAAACCTGTCTGATATGGTCCAAAAATCAACTGTTAACAGGGACTCATCGTGAACCAGATGCACTCCCTGTGGGTTCTTGAGGTATCCAATTATATACTCTGTTGTTAATTCCTGTACTAATGAAAAACCTGATATATTTTTGCTGCTAAAATGAGTAGATGACAAATGGATTGTAAAAGAGGCAGTTAAAGAGGAAGGCAAAGCAAAAAAACTAATCAATCAGATGACTTTGTAATGTGGGTACAAATATACAGCTATATAAGGTCTGAAATCCTTACTGAAGTCAAGACAGAAACATATCCACTGCTCTCTCCTCACCTACCAAGCCTGTCATTTCATCCTAGAAGATTATCAGGTTGGTCAGTCAAGCACGATTTCCCTTTTGTTAATTTTGGATATGGACTAGAAGTTTGTTTGAGTAAGTTTGCTGATGATATTAAACTGGGAGGAGCTGTTGACTCTATCAAAGGTAAAAAGGCCTTGTAGAAAAATCTGGACAAATTGGACAGCTGGGCATTCACCAACTGTATGAAGTTTAACAAGAGCAAGTGCCAGGTCCTGCACCAAGGAAGGGGCAACCCTGGCTATACATACAGACTGGGCGATGAAAAGCTGAAGAGCAGCCCTGAAGAGAAGGATCTGGAAATGTTTTCCATGATTAGTTGTTTCATTGCCTTTTCAGGGATCTAGGTGAAGCTGAAAATAACTCAATAAAATCTCAGAGCAAAATCTATCAGAGAATGGACTTCATCTGTAAAAACTAAATGGGGCAATGGAATTTATTGGAATCATTATCTCTGACTATAAATCCTAGTGCTTAATTTTGCATTTGAAGTTATTGGACTAGCTAAAAAATGTTCTAATAGCTCCATGGTAAACTGATTTAATTGTTTAAGAGATCTACTTTAGAGAAAAGCAAAGATTTTCAGGTTCCATCATGCTTCTAGGTTCATTTGTACTTTATGATCACTAAATTGATTCTCTTTCCACCTGTTACAAGTGGAAAGAAGCAATAGAATGTACTAAAGACTTCTGCTATAAATTGAGCCAGAACATACCCTTTCAAATATGACATTTCCAATGTACTCAAAATAAGTTCTTGCAGGCGGAAGGCCAAATGAGAATTTGTTTTTGGAACCCAAAGTTTGCTGTCTGGAGACTGCTTATAATTCTGCTTGCTTCAGTTCTGTAAATGTATTACAAAGATATGAGTCTTTTCATTGATTTCAACAGCATCAGAGTAATAGAGCATTTGTATCTTTCTGTGATCACTAGATAGACTGGCTGATAGAATGCTATAAGTATACTTCATGTGCTCTGACCTGTCTTATTTTGATTCTGGATTTGAAATCCCTTGTACTGGGAAACAAATTTCCTTTTCTTGATATGAGGTAAAGTAAGAAGGATTTGTCCATCTTAAACTGCAAACAAACAAACAAAAAAACTAAATCTGGTTTATTTATGTCAAGTACTGAAGGGTGGAATTTATCATATTATCATCATGTGATTATGAAATCATATTACAACTTGGATTATAGTTAAACAGATTTATTAATTTAAGATGACTTTTTTTTTCCCTTGAAAATAATATAGAGTATTTTCAAGCTGGTTAACAATAGACTATTAATCTTCTTAACACCCCATGGCACTTTACAAAACACATTTTCAGTGTGTTGTTGAATTCTCTGTGAAATGCTGCAAAGGATGCAATAGCATTCATTCCTTTACCATTTGAACACTGGCTTGGGTCTCTGTATATTTTCATTTTTCCAGAGGCAGCATTTTGATTCAAGAAGATTTTTATGGTTTTTCAAATTTATTTTATACTTTCTTATTAATCTTGTGAACACTATCCTTATCATTCATTTGCATTCTGTTTGTAAATCCAAATTTGTACAACTTATGGATCTATTACTGAAGATTTAAGTGTATACAGGTACCTTAAAGGAGGCTGTAGTGAGGTGGGGGTGTCATGGTTCCGCTTGAGTGGGCAGCCGAGCTCCACCACAGCCGCTCTCTCACTCCCCCTCCTCAAAGAGGAATGGGGAGAAAATATGTGAAAAGGGCTCAAGGGTTGAGATCAGGATGAGAAGATCACGCAATAATTATTGTAATGGGCAAAACAGACTCAGCATAAGAAGATAGTAAGATTTATTGCTCATTACTAACAAGCTAGAGAAGTGAGAAACAAAGGAAAGAAACCAAAAGCACCTTCCCCTCCCATCCACCCTCTTCCACCTCCTCCCCCCGAGCGGCACAGGGGAATGGGGGAATGGGGGTTATGGTCAGTCTACAACACTTCTTCTCTGCCGCTCCTTCTCAGTCACTCTCGTCCCCTGTGCTGTGGGGTCCCACCCACGGGATACAGTCCTTGATGAACTGATCCGGCGTGGGCTTCCCACAGGCAGCAGCTCTTCCAGAACTGTAGCAGAGCTACAGGCTGGGAGATGAGTGGTTGGAGAGCCGCCTGGCAGAGAAGGACCTGGGAGTGATGGTTGATAGTCGGCTGAATATGAGCCAGCAGTGTGCTCAGGTGGCCAAGAAGGCCAATAGCATCCTGGCTTGTATAAGAAACAGTGTGACCAGCAGGGCTAGGGAGGTGATCGTCCCCCTGTACTCGGCTCTGGTGAGGCCGCACCTCGAGTACTGTGTTCAGTTTTGGGCCCCTCGCTACAAGAAGGACATCGAGGTGCTTGAGCGAGTCCAGAGAAGGGCGACGAAGCTGGTGAGGGGCCTGGAGAACAAGTCCTACGAGGAGCGGCTGAGGGAGCTGGGCTTGTTCAGCCTGGAGAAAAGGAGGCTCAGGGTGACCTTATTGCTCTTTACAGATACCTTAAAGGAGGCTGTAGCGAGGTGGGGGTTGGTCTGTTCTCCCACCTGCCTGGTGACAGGACGAAGGGGAATGGGCTAAAGTTGCACCAGGGGAGTTTTAGGTTAGTTGTTAGGAAGAACTTCTTTACTGAAAGGGTTGTGAGGCATTGGAACAGGCTGCCCAGGGAGGTGGTGGAGTCACCATCCCTGGAAGTCTTCAAAAGAAATTTAGATGTAGAGCTTAGGGATATGGTTTAGTGGGACTGTTTGTGTTAGGTTAGAGGTTGGACTCGATGATCTTGAGGTCTCTTCCAACCTAGAAATTCTGTGATTCTGTGATTCTGCTCCAGATATGGGTCTGTACCACGGGGTCCATCCCTCAGGAGCAAACTGCTCCAACCTGGCTCCCCCATGGGCAGCAGCTCCTGCCAGGTCACCTGCTCCTGCGTGGTCTCCTCTCCACGGGCTACAGGTCCACCTGGAATCTGCTCCAGCAGGGGTCTTCCACAGGCTGCAGCCTCCGTCGGTGCAGGGCCACCTGCTCCACCGTGGTCTCCTCCATGGGCTGCAGCGTGGAACCCTGCTCCACCGTGGTACTCCATGGACTGCAGGGGGACATCCTGCTTCACCATGGTCCTCACCACAGGCTGCAGGGGACTTCTGCTCTGGCACCTGGAGCACCTTTCCCCCTCCTTCTGCACTGACCTTGGTGCCTGCAAGGCTGTTCATCACTCCTCTCACTCTCCCAGCTGCTGTGTGGCACAGCGTTTTTTTCCCTGTCTTAAATATGCTCTCACAGAGGCGCAAAACAACATCGCTTGTTGGCTCAGCTCTGGAAAACAATGGGACCCTTCCCAAACATGAGGCAGCTTCTAGATCTTTCTCACAGAAACTATCCCTATGGCCCCCTGCTACCAAAACCTGGCTACGTAAACTCACTACAGATGAACATTTGGGATGAGAAATTCATACTGCAATGCATTATTTATTTATTTATTTATTTATTTATTTATAGAATCATAGAATATCCTGAGTTGGAAGGGACCCTTAAGGATTATCAAGTCCAACTCTTGACACCACACAGGTCTACCCAAAAGTTCAGACCATGTGACTAAGTGCACAGTCCAATCTCTTCTTAAATTCAGACAGGCTCGGTGCAGTGACCACTTCCCTGGGGAGCCTGTTCCAGTGTGCAACCACCCTCTCTGTGAAGAACCCCCTCCTGATGTCAAGCCTAAATTTCCCCTGCCTCAGCTTAACCCCGTTCCCGCGGGTCCTGTCACTGGTGTTAATGGAGAAAAGGTCTCCTGCCTCTCGACACCCCCTTACGAGGAAGTTGTAGACTGTGATGAGGTCTCCCCTCAGCCTCCTCTTCTCCAGGCTGAACAGGCCCAGTGCCCTCAGCCGTTCCTCGCACGTCTTCCCCTCCAGACCTTTCACCATTTATTTCAGTCTGTGCTACATATTGGAATTGGAAGTTCAGATGTAAGTCACTTTCTCCAGGGATGTCACTGTCATGGGAGATATGCATTTGAATCCCCTGATCATGAGAATCAAACTAAAAAGCTACAGCAAGAGCAAATATCTAACCACTGAATTACTAGGTAAAAGCAAAATAGAATAAAATTATTAAAATAAAAAGTATTTTTATTTGGAAGTTTTCTGTGAAGAGAAAGAGCATAGTCCCTGTTCAGATTTGAAAACAAAGAGTTTAAGAGCCTATGTAAAAATGATTCAAAAGTTTCTATGCCACATTGAAGGAAGTTTCAATCTAGGTACAGATGTATTCCTGTATATTCCTCTTTCAGCATTAGTTTCCTTAAATTTTTTATCCCGTATGTTTTCTCTAATGTATTGGATGCATTTTGAGTGCCCAACTCTCTTCACTTACTACATAGCCAGGTTAGTTGTCTACCTCAGGGTTTTGAATTCTTCCATCTCATATGTCCTGTTGTCAATTTATATCCATGTTTATTTTTCTAATGACAATGGGAACAGGAACAAATTCTCATGATGTTCAAAGCCGGAGTGATTTCTGACCAGCGAAGTAGGATTTTTCCTCAGCTTTTCTGTTCTGTCCCTGTACTGGTGTTCAATGGCCCTACTTATCTGCTGTAAATAAATCCTCCCCCACCTCCCCCACCCCGCCGCCCCGGTCTTTAAATGACTGTACGTGTAATTAAAAATCAAGACAAAGTATGTGGACTACAGTTCTTGCTTCCTTTTATATTGCTTCCTTGACTTAGTGACCAGTACTTCAAATTTTTAAATAAATCAATTGTCCTTTTTTGGAGGGCACTTAAATAAATTTGGATTGATATGTAAGGAGAAGACAGATTATTCTCTAACCCCTATGATCTTAAGCCCTGATGCCTAAAATGTTATTACTCATATCATTGTCTAAACTTGCTTAGCAACAAATTTTAACTATTGCTCTAAAGCTATCCAGTGATTTAGTCATTTATTTAATGACTAGCTACCTAGATGGCCTCCTATAGAAAGTTTTTTTTCCTTTTTTTTTTTTTTCCACATTTATATTCTGGGTTTGAAAAGGTCTTCTTTACTAATATTAAATTTACAGGTCTTCAGTTTTATCATGTCCCCTTTTTTTCCTATGATACACCCAAATTTGCACTCATTAAAGTTAATGGAAGCTTTGCCTTTGACAGTACCATTTGTAAGGATTATGCATTTATTTCCAGCTGTTTATTCTGAAATCACATATAAAGCTGTCTAGTACTAAGGAATTTCATTTCTCTGAGCTTGATTCACAGCCTATTGAAAAGATTGATTTCA
This sequence comes from Anas acuta, assembly GCF_963932015.1. Classification (NCBI taxonomy): domain Eukaryota; kingdom Metazoa; phylum Chordata; class Aves; order Anseriformes; family Anatidae; genus Anas; species Anas acuta. Next base: position 153,745,851 of record NC_088979.1, read on the forward strand.
GTGGGGGCTGGATTAGATAATTTTCAGGTATTGTTCAAGGAAGATTCAAATAAACATACTGATCTAACCAAATTATATTAATACAAATACTTCCTTTTCCTATCTTGGTGAAGAAGACAAGGGAGTTATGAATTTAAAACTGACTATAGATCAGAAGCTTCATATATTCAGACACTGCAAAAATCTGTTTTTCACTTTTCTAAAAACAGTAAAAAAATAAAGAGAAAAACATAAAAAAAATAAAAAGACTGAATCACTTCATAGATGTGAATAAAGTTGAAACGTGCTGGTTGTGAGGTCATTTGATGTCTGAGTTCTCTATTACACAGAAGAAATTGTAACTTTCTATCCTGCTTAGTATACTCAGTAACCTCCACCATGTGAACCTTACTCTCATCTTGAAGAAAATGAAATAGCTATATCCTGCTAGTTACGAGCCAAAGCCAGGCAAAGGATTCCTGAGTGCCTCCGCAGTGCACCGGAGTAATGTGACAAAACACACTTAAATCATTCAGATACTCTTTATTTTTCCCTTAATAAATTACAATTATTTCAGTGATCTGGGGGATAAAATTATTTTTGTAGTTAAAATGGGATTTAAATGAAGTAGTAAAACCAAAATCTAAACAGACTACTGGATAAAGACTGAACTTGTGAACCAAAATTCCCACTGATTTGGTAGGCTCCTGCCATTGTAAAGATAGTGAGTTTTACAAACTCAGCTATGTTGGTGCTGTGTTTTAATTAGTTCTTTACATTGGAGATTTTCAGAAATACTCATGAATCAAGAGCCCAATTCCTGCCAGTTCAACCAATAAAAATAATAAAAAATATCATATATTATAAAAATAATAACAAATATCGTGAGAAATATAACATAATATCACTGTATCACAAAGGTGACACTTTTCTCATTCTTTAGTTTGAGGATTATATTTTAAAAATAAATAAATAAATGTCAGGGCCAAAATTAAGCAGGAATTCTTATTTCCTAAAATAATCCACTGTAGAAAATAATGATATTATAAGTAAATATACATCCAGGCAAGAAATAAAATAAAATTAAATTCTACAGATACTGCATTATAAATATTTAATTAACTGGATAGAACTTTCCAGTTTCTAAAAGTGAGCAGTACTATTATTTTTAATTTAACATAAAAAAAAAAGGACGAAAAAAATCTAAACATTTGATTTGAATTTTGAAATTTAACTATACAATATCGGATATTTTTTTTCTTTCATAAAAGTATTGTTCAAGAATTAACATGCCTAGGCTGACTAGGATGCTTGATGATACTCATAATACTCAACACTGCTTTGCATCCTGAACCTAGTAATGAATTGTCAGATAGATTGTTTTAGATTTCTAAACCGTAATTTAGAAACCTGGTGAGAAAACCTGAATTTTCAAAAAACATGCATTTTTAAACTGTATTCTAACCCATATTTTTTTTTCTATCAAACCCCTACGTTCTTTTTTTGAATTCCATTTAACACAATAAATTAAATAATAATAATAACAACAATGCACTCTTCACCATGATATTCTTTCACATATTGCCCTGAGAGACAAGTGACTGGGTGGCTCAGTACTTCAGTAGCAGCAACTCTAATGGAATCTACTTTTATCATCAGAAGTTCTCATTCATCCTCTGGTTACAGTTAATTTTCTAAGCAACAAGCTAGGGCAAACCTGTTGACTTGCCATCTAGATGTTGAATCTTGAAAGTTTTCCTCTATTTGCATCATACATATACGAATAAGAATCATATTACAAGACACATCAGCAAGTTAAGACAGACAAACTCAAAGTGCAGTGTTGTTTTTTTTTTTTGTTTTCTTCTAAATAAACACAGTGATGAATTTGATGAATTTGAACTGATTTGAACTATCTTTGATTTATATTTTTTGAGAAACATTTAGAAGTAAGCAGTGATCAAAATAAAGAAGATTTCAGAAATAATTTAATAGATTTCCCACAGTTTAATTTATTTTTTCCACCTAGCTCTATTGAAAATTATTGTACTATTGTTAGATAGATTAGAATGCTTAATTTTATTTAAAATTTTATTTAAAATCTAAAAGATCAGGAAAATTCAGTTAGCTGGTCCTTAAAAAATAGTATACATATTCTCACTTTTCAAAATCTGATCATTTTTCCTTCATATTGTTGATAACCCATCATATATGAAACTATAGTGCCAGTGAGTATTTTGTTAAAAATGAATTGTATTCTAGGGAATCGTGCTTAATCAGAGACCATGATATTACTTTTAACAAGCTCAAATTCTGAAAGCATGGTATTTTCCAGTATACATGACTCAATTCTTTACATTTTGACATATAATCTTTTAAAGCAAAGTTTACATATATAAAAGAGTTTCAAAGCCTTCCTTCAGGCCTCAGTAACCTATTCTAAAGTCTTGAAACTCCTGGACACTGAGTCAACTTATATTCTTTAGTATTCTTATGATTTCTTTCTGACTGAAGAACATAAGTAATGGTGAGTCCTACCATCCTCCTCAATTTGGTAACACACTATATGCTTCGATAAGCTTATTTAAGTTCACAGTTAAATGAAATCTGAACACATATATATATATATAGACCAGAATATATTCTGGTATACACATTATTCATGATAGCCTGAGCACTGCTGAAGCTGCTCAGTAAAAGTGAAGTACATGGATAAATATGGCAGTGGAATTTGACTTCTAAAAGTTTGTGTAAATAGTTTCATGGGGTTCCATACTTACTGTCTCAAAGATTTTTAGATTTTTATGAACATTGTTTAGAGGGAATGCAAAAAGTCCTACTACTCTAAATTTTGTATTACCTTGGATACTTCTATAATATTAAGCAAGAATCACAGAATCATCTAGGTTGGAAGAGACCTACAAGATCACCTAGTCCAACCTCTGACCTAACACTAACAAGTCCTCCACTAAACCGTCACTAAGCTCTACATCTTTTAAAGGTCTTTTAAAGGAGGTCTTTTAAACACCTCCAGGGATAGTGACTGAACAGCCTATTCCCTGGACAGCCTATTCCAATGCCTAACAACCCTTTCAGTAAAGAAGTTCTTCCTAATGTCCAACCTAAACCTCCCCTGGTGCAACTTTACCCATTCCCCCTCAACCTGTCACCAGGCACGTGGGAGAATAGACCAACCCCCTGTAGTGGGTTTACATGACAAGGTTTTGGTAGCAGGGGGCCATAGGGATAGTTTCTGTGAGAAAGATCTAGAAGCTGCCCCATGTTTGGGAAGGGCCTCATTGTTTTCCAGAGCTGAGCCAACAAGCGATGTTGTTTTGCGCCTCTGTGAGAGCATATTTAAGACAGGGAAAAAAACGCTGTGCCACACAGCAGCTGGGAGAGTGAGAGGAGTGATGAACAGCCTTGCAGGCACCAAGGTCAGTGCAGAAGGAGGGGGAAAGGTGCTCCAGGTGCCAGAGCAGAAGTCCCCTGCAGCCTGTGGTGAGGACCATGGTGAAGCAGGATGTCCCCCTGCAGTCCATGGAGTACCACGGTGGAGCAGGGTTCCACGCTGCAGCCCATGGAGGAGACCACGGTGGAGCAGGTGGCCCTGCACCGACGGAGGCTGCAGCCTGTGGAAGACCCCTGCTGGAGCAGATTCCAGGTGGACCTGTAGCCCGTGGAGAGGAGACCACGCAGGAGCAGGTGACCTGGCAGGAGCTGCTGCCCATGGGGGAGCCAGGTTGGAGCAGTTTGCTCCTGAGGGATGGACCCCGTGGTATGGACCCATATCTGGAGCAGTTCTGGAAGAGCTGCTGCCTGTGGGAAGCCCACGCTGGATCAGTTCATCAAGGACTGTATCCCGTGGGTGGGACCCCACAGCACAGGGGACGAGAGTGACTGAGAAGGAGCGGCAGAGAAGAAGTGTTGTAGACTGACCATAACCCCCATTCCCCCATTCCCCTGTGCCGCTCGGGGGGAGGAGGTGGAAGAGGGTGGATGGGAGGGGAAGGTGCTTTTGGTTTCTTTCCTTTGTTTCTCACTTCTCTAGCTTGTTAGTAATGAGCAATAAATCTTACTATCTTCTTATGCTGAGTCTGTTTTGCCCATTACAATAATTATTGCGTGATCTTCTCATCCTGATCTCAACCCTTGAGCCCTTTTCACATATTTTCTCCCCATTCCTCTTTGAGGAGGGGGAGTGAGAGAGCGGCTGTGGTGGAGCTCGGCTGCCCACTCGAGTGGAACCATGACATCATCTTAAGCAACATACTATCAGGTCACACATGGTACTTTTGGCCCAATGGTACTTTTGGTTGTTCCACCAGCAGGGAATAGATCTAATAGAGGAATCATGAAGTTTCACATTAAAACTGAACTTAATACCTCAAGAACTTGTGAAGACAAGGGAATTTTGTTATTATTTGGGGAGCTTTGTATATCATCTGTTTCCTTTGAATGTTGATAAATAAACAAAGGTGGTCAGTGCAAACATTGTACAAAACAATCATTGAAACACAGCAAGAACACAGAAAAATAGGGCAAATCTTCAGTTGATATAAACCCTAATATTTTTTTTGGCCAGCTGAGAATCTGCCTCAAGGAACTTTTCTTGAAAATACTGTAAATAGAATATCAGGCAATAAACTGAAAAATAAGGAAAATATTTGAAGCTCTCATTGTTTCCAAAGAAATTGGTTGTTAGATTCAAATTTTATTTGTGAATTCTAAGACATTCTCTAACATCATATAAACATGCATATGTTCATATATATGGGATATAAAAATAATTTAATATTTACTTTATAAGCATACTTCAAATATGCTATTCAATGCTGAAATGGGTTAATCTTTCTTGTAAAAACTGTCTTATTTAGGTGCTAGTCACAGACTTAGGACATCATTCAAAGAGTTAATATTTTCATACAGGCCAAATGTTGCAAGTAGAAGTTCTGTCTCTATGACTAGGATTATACTGAAAGCTTAAAATCAGGGATTTTCCAAGCAGCAATAAGATAAGTGCAGAAAAAAATGTTACTACTTGGACCACTTATATCCAAAGGTATTGTGCTAAGTTAGATAAACCAAGGGCATTTACCCAAATTCACTCAAACAGATATCCAAGGTCTGAACTGACTCCAAAGAACTGTGGATGTCTGGATTCTGTTAGGAAGGGTAGAATTCTTAATCCCTTTTGGTATTTTCTTCTAAGAGTTCCTTTGGATACGTGAATGTGTCATTGTAGTTTCATGTAGGCCTTGGTAAATGACAAAACCTATGGATCATACTAGAAAACACAAGCTAACAATAACGATGTTACTACCTTTTTTTTTTCCCATAGATTAAACAGAAGCTGATAAATTTTATGCAAAAGTTTCCAATAGATTCACTGAAAGAGATACCTGAAAAAATAATACCGTGGCATATCTTATGTCTTCATTTTGCATTAGAGCACTGGAAAGGCTTTCATAGAGTCTTCAAAGAATGCATTTAACTGTAATCTGAAAAGAAAGATGGAAATAGCTTTGGAGAGACCTCTGCCCTTTTCTGAAATTAACTTACATGCATTTCTGTTAACAGCATTCTATTTCTGAGGTCACAGTACCTGATACCGTAACAGACATCAAGTCTGGAATACATTTGAGGTTACAGACAATAATGAGATTCTTTATCAGACTTTTAAAAAATGATCTTGCTGTAGACAAAGTCATAAACACTTTGTATTAGCTCTTAGAGCAAAAACATATGCTCTCATCATTACCCATGTTGCCTCTAGTTTAAAAATAGGTGGAATTAAATGTTCTATTTTTCCCAGTTTAGAACTCCTTGTCTATCTTATAGTGCCTTAAACAGGTTATTACAAGCAGTAATCATCTTCCAGTGTAAATGATTCTCAGATGTGTTGTTAGCTAATGAGTAATGTTAGTAGTCTTCTGTTATACCTTCTCTGTAACTTCTTGTTTCACTCAGATATGAGATTTTGCTATAGAGTCTTGCAACTGTGATGTGTTACCCATGCAGAAAAAAATGTTCTGTTTATCTTACACAACAGCAGGAAATCCCAGTTCAATTTTCTTTCCAAATTTCTGAAAGTGATTTGAAAGACCTGTAACAAAGAATTCCTCAGGGTTCTCAAACTAAAAGGTTTGTTCTTGCTATATTTCCATATTAATTGCTTTAGCTATTACAAATAGCAGTTCTAATTGGCTTTTGATGACTTTTTGAACTTTAGTAATTAAGTCCATAAGGTACTCTTAAAACTGTTAGGTCTAACCTACTGTCGTCTCCTTGTCTACCCACACATTGGGTAATTCATGCAGACTCTCTCTGCAGTCCATCCCTTCATTTCCAGTTCACAGTTGGAATGTGTATGCCTGTCATGGAAAGACTGATATACACACAGGCATACAAATGAAGGAAACTCCAGAGAGGATTTGGTTCTGGGACTAAGCTGATTATCAATGACATCTGTAAAAACAACTAACTAACTAAGATTCTATTTTGAAACAACTGTCTCTCATCTCTTTTTCTTCCATAACTGAATGACTGACTTTTGCTATTTTAAGGCTAGCTTTATTGATACTGTGGAAAATATTTGCACTGAAACCTCAACCTGTGCAAATTTCACCTACAAGAAGCTTGTATTGCCAACAGAAAATCAAGTGAGGGTTTGCCAAGAATTTCATTATCTTTTGAATCAGTTCTGTCTGATTTATGCCAGGATCATACATCTGGTCTTGTTTGATCTTGGAGGCTAAGCAGTTCTGGAAAACACATGAAAATCTATGCAATATACGTGTAAATGAAGGTATATAACAACCTACCAGTTGATGAAAAACAAAGATAAACAAGTCAGTGTAAGTCATTTGTACCACTGCTACTGCTAAGTTAAGACATTACTGAAGTGGTGAAGGACTGCTCAACTAGAACGTGGGTGTGTTATCACTACTGTTTTCATCAAATATCAAAAACTCAGCACCATACCAGCTCCTATGAAGAAGATTAACTCTATTCCAGACAACACCTTAACAGAAGACATAATACATTTAGCCAACTAAATCAAGATGTCTAATCTGTAACTCATTCTGATCCTTGCAATTCCTGATTTTGTTTAAGTGCCACTTTTTTAAGTCCCACAGAATTTAGACTTCAGATTATTGTATATAAAATAAACAGAGGTCTGTAGTTTCTATTGAAATTGATATTGCAATATATTTATCTCAGGTTCTTGAAACAGACTTAAAATAAGGATATGCCACAGACTCTGTGAAAAGAAAAAAATATCTATCTCATTAATGGTTACTCAGATGGGTACCACTTTTAAAGCAGTATCCATTTAGCAAATATTAACTCCAAGGCAAAAAACTCATATATCTATGGTGCATGTGTGTGTGTGTGTTAATTTGAACTAAATCAGTCTTTTGCTTTGTATAGATGGGGAAACAAAACAGAACAAAAACAAAAACAGAGCAGCACAGTCAACTTTGTAAAAAGTCCAGTGGAGACAGCTTTTTAAATTTGTAATACATAATTACAGTTGGAGCTTGTGGAAGACATGACTTTGCAGGAAGTTTGAACTAACTTAGTTTGTATCTGCCTGTGTAGCCTATATTCATTCTGTCGAGGATATACTCATGAGATCATCTCATCTTTTTTTTTTAATCTCTTTTTTTTTTTTTTTTTTTCAATAAAAGCTAGATCTAAACAAAAAGGAAGTACTATGACTTTGAGGTTGGTCAGCACTAACTTTAAGATATCTAGTTGCTGATTACTGTATGCAATAACTTAAATTCATCATTCCTTTTTCCATGCAATGTATGTGTGATCACAGGTATGTAAGAAGGGAACTGACAAAAGAAAGCACAATGAGAAAGAAAACATCTGAAAAGGTCCATATAAAATATGACATGGTTAGAAGTATCTCTAATTCCCTCTTTCTACTAAACATAAAAAAAATGTTCTTTTTTCCAGGCTTCTAGGAAACATTTTCTCTTTTTGAGTGATTCATGTGCTAAGACCATACCTGAATATCTTTCACAGAGAAAAAGAGACAGAGTTAGTTTTTTCCTTCAGAGGACTGGCTGGAGGTGATCCCCTCCCCTTCCATTCAGCTTTCCTTCTCACGAGATTTTCTGAAAATATGTTTCTCTCAAGCTGGTCCACTTGAGGACCAACTGATGAATACATCAGTAATACATACACAGAAGTCAAAAACTGGACCACAGTCCTAGTATCTCAATTATGAGATACTTAAAAATGACAAAGGAAAGAACGATTTCTACAGAAAAAAAAATGAAAGTCCAAGGTAGTTTATGGAATGAATTTGCTCCTCTATGGGTGTGTTTATGCAGAAAGACAGGCTGCTCTGGCTGCCTGAGTAATTCAAGCAGCCTGGAGAAAACCCCAGACATTTCTGAATGCCATATAGCTGGATTAACCAAACTGTTATGTCTTTTTGAAAGTTGTGTCTAAGGGCTCCTATATGCGTATCCAGCCAGCTCTGAAAGCATAGACAGGAACTGGATGCCTAGACCCACATAAGTAAACACATTGTATTTGCTGCTGAATCCATGGGTCTATACTTCAGTTAATTTCAGTTCCTGGGGGCTATTGTATACATGCTTAAAGACACATTTTAAACCTCCTTAACTTTTCTGTAATACAGTTCTTTATAAATTCATATTCCTAAATGTCAAAAAAATAGAAGAGAAATTCAAACAAAATGACTAACACTAGGGTAATGCTACTGGACATAATTAGAAATCTGCTGAAAGATGAGATTCAGCTGACAGTTTTTCACATTTTCTCATCAAGGCTTGTTAAATTATCTGATCCAGAAGTCCTATTTGCAAATGTAAAAAGAAAAAAAAATAAAACAGAAGAGTTTATTCTGTCTGAAGTAGTTGCCTGAGTATAAATCTAACGGAATTTATTATAATTTCCTCTCATATTTTTATAACAACTCTTGTATTAACAAAAATACATTTTCCAGAAAGAGGTTAATCCACTACAGGCTTCATAGGTTTTATTCTACAGCCTCCTCACAAGGGGGAGAAGGGCAGGTGCTGATCTCTGCTCTCTGGTGAGAGTGAAAGGACCCAACGGAATAGCAAGAAACTGAGACAAGGGAGGTTAAGGTTGGATGTTAGAAAAACGTTCTTCACCAAGAGGGTAGTCAGGCAGTGGAACAGGCTCCCCCAGGCAGTGGTGACAGCACCAAGCCTGCTGAAGTTTAAGAAGCATTTGGACAGTGCTCTTAGACATAGGGTCTGATATTTTGGTGGTCTTATGTGTAGCAAGGGAGTTGGACTTGATGAATCTTGTGGGTGGGTCCATTCCAACTCAGGATATTCTATGATTCTATCCATATTACCTTTTTTAATTTAAAATAATCACATTAAAAATATGCTTAGGCTAGATAAGAAATCTACTCTGAAATACCTATAAAATTATCAAAATTATGATATGTCAAATATTTTAATGGTTACTACATACATGTACACACTTTCAATGCTATCTGAGCATGTGCTTTCATCATGTAGATGTAGACATGTAGATGAATAATGGTAGGCAATCAAGCATTTGTATAAAATAAAGGATAAAATCTAATGTAAATGAAATTACAGCTGGCTAAATATTTTATTTTTATTTTAGAAATGTGGTTTATGTTAAAAACATTACAATATAAAAATATAATTATGTCAAGGGTACCCTGAGGAATTCTCCAAATTGAAGAAAATGTTTTGAGCTGAAGAAAGTCTAAAGTCCTTAGACATAATTTAAATGGAAGAGGAAAGAAAACACCAGAAACTAAATGGGATTTCAGACTATTGAAAAGTCAACTATCTGTAGAATAATAATAAATAAATAAAAAAAAAGGCAAAAAAGGAAAAAAAAAAAAAGTTAAAAGAAATCTGTCCTTTCGACTTTTTCTGTACTTGTGCTTTTAAGGAAAAATGATTAAAAACGTATGGTAAAAAGGAAATTTTTCATTAATCTACTGTTATATTGTTGGGATCTGAGGTCAGAGAGGACAACTGCCCTCAGACACACCACCCCATGTAAAAGTTGAATTATTTCTATTCTTATTTGTATTAAAGGAAACTGAAGTAATGAAAGAATCATAGAATCATAGAATATCCTGAGTTGGAAGGGACCCTTAAGGATCATCAAAGGAGAAGCTGAGTCAAGTTTCTCATTGCTAGAAACAATTTTAGGGTCAGGAATGCAAGCATGAATTAGAGGAGAGGGATTATAACATCCAATAAGCGTTTCAAAGTTTGTATAAAATAGTGTGTTCATTTTAATTTTATTAAGATCTATATCATACTTACACAAATGCAGGCAAGCTGATTAGTTAGCAGTGCCTGACACTGAGACCAAGTAACCTGAAAGAATCACAGAGACTACACAATTTAAAACATCACACTCACACTTCATGCAACTCAGGAGGAATAATTGGACTTACCCTTAAAATGTCACCTCTTTCCTCTTCACAGGAACCCCTTATATAATAGAACTTTATTATTATTTGTAAGTTTTATAAAGAGAAAATAAAGCACAGAGGCATGAAAAGCCTGGGGCAGCATTTCTACACCACAGCTGCATTCTGCTGTTCTGGGCTGATAAAGTGGCCATAATCCTGAGGCTGATTAAATAACCCAGAAAATGATGGACAAAAAGGGACCCCACTGTCCTTTGCAACACATTTGATGGAAAGTAAGAATGTGTTTGGACACTTTCCAGTTTTACCAGCTTACTTTAATATGATCTGGGGTATTTGAACTAAGTCAAAGACTGTCAGTGTCAAACACTTTTGTTTGTTTTTGACAAAGTGGTCCTGCTTTCTTAAAGCTAAATATATTGCTGTGCAACTCCACAGAAGCTAGTCCTAGGAATAAGATTCTTGAGTGAGGTCTTGAAGTCCTCACTCCACTGGCCCAAAGAGAAGTCATTCACTGGCATTAGCAGTGACAGGCATTCACTCCAAAAATTAGACATTGTTATTAAGACCCTTTTAAGACAGTGTTTAAAATCATGTCTATTTTTGAGTCTTCTTGATTAAGACAATAAAGGCTTTATTGCTTTATTATTTTATAAGTAAATAGAATTTTTATCTTTTTCTTTCACTTTCCTTCCTTGTGAAATGCATAGTTCTGAATGAAGAACTTAAGTTTAAACATAAACTCTGACCATACTTAGTAGTCTGAAAATTCAATTACAGGAGGTGGCAATTAACCAGTTAATAAAGTCATGTACAAAGATAGCAAGGAGGATAAATCCTAGAATGCTGACCTTGGCTAGCAGTAAGGTGTCCACCACACTTATATTTTACTTCTCCTCCTCAAGAACATAGGGAGAGAAAATGTGATGAAAAAGTTACTAAATTCAGATAAAGAGAGGCAGATCATTCACCACTTACTGTCATGGGCAAAACAGACTCAGCATAGGGAGATTAAAATAATTTATTGCCTGTTGATAACAAATCAGCAGTAAGAACTAAAAGCAAACTAAAATCACCCTTGTACCCATCTACCTGCTTGTACCTCCCCATCACCCCATCTAACCAGTACAGGAGAAAAAGGGAATGGGGACACAGTCAGTCACTAACACTTTGACCCCTCCACTCCTTCCTGAAAGTGGCTGAACACTTGCCTACCAATGAGAAGTAGCAAATGGATTCCTTATTTTGGTTTGCTTCCCTGTGGCTTTTGTTTTACCTGGTAAAATGTCTTTGTCTCAACCTATGAGTTCTTGCATTTTTACCTTTCCAATTCTATCCCTCATCCTTCTTGGGGTGGAAAGTGAGTAAGCAGCTGTGTGGTGTTTAGCTGCCTTCCAGCGTACCTTTTTGGCACCCAACGTGGGGCTCAGAGGGTTTGGGATAATGTCAAATTTGATTGGAGTGAACTGGACCAAATTTATTGATGTTATAGCTCTCTAGATGTTAACTGACAGGTTGTTTCTGAGTTAATAATTAAACAGTCTGCAAAGGATGAGATATAATGTATGATGAATGAATGGAAGAATGAATGAACCAGTAAATAAATTAAGAAACAAATGAGAAATGACGGAGGGGAAACAAATGGAGGAAGATGGAGAGAAGGGAAGAAGAGGGACAGAAACAGAAAGAAAGAAAAAGATAGGAGGAAGGAAACATACATTCTTGGAACACAAACATTCATAAATCATTTATAATGTTAAGTAATACTCTTATCTAAGACTCTTTGGTCCCTCACACTTGCATTAATTATATCATATAATGAAAACCTAGTGTCCCGTATTACCTTTCTACCAGGGATCAGACAGGTAAATGTATAAAGTATCTTCTTTACTCCTTTACTCTTCTGAAAAACCAACTGCCATCTCTCTCTCTCAGATTTCTAACAGATGGATGACCTCCTCAGTATGTAATGAAGTTCTTCAAATTCAGAATATTTTAGGCCTAGTAAAATGAAGTAGTGTGAATATATATCTTTCAACTAAGTGGGAGAAAACAGCAACGAAAACAAAAAACTAACTTTTTTTTTTTTTGATCTGGAAAATTTAAATTCAGTGAAATTAATTGCACTTGTATGTCTCTACTACTGTCCTGGCTTGTCATTTGGAAAAATATTTTCAGTTCACATATGCCATTTACATATCTTTTTTATATTCTCAATGTACAATGTCTAGGCAAAATGAAAATTTGCAAGGGTGTGTATGAGTTGGTTTTTTTTTTTTCTTATTTATCTATAACTATATTAATAAAAAAAAAGAAGAAAAAAAAATCCTTCGAAATATCCATGTGATTTTTTCTTATTTCTTGTACCTCTAGGAAAAGAAAGATATCTACCTATGCCTCAGATACATTTCTTTTGGAGTGCCAATTATCGCCCCCAGCGTAAAATGGGAATAAGTCAAAGTTCTTTCTACAACTATGACATCTAATATTATATAAGATAAAATTCAGGAGTAATAAATGGGAAAGTTAAAGTAATTAACATAAAGGTGAGTTTGGGAAAAGGTAATAACCAGTTTCCACTGACACTTCCAGTTTCCAATGACACTTAAAATATCTAGGCTTCCAAAAAAGGGGGGGGGGGGGGGGGGGGGGGAGGAGAAGGAGGGAAAGGGGGGGGGGGCAAGCAGACTTTTATACCTTAAAAACCTTATAAGCTTTGCATTTCTTATCAGTCTTTTTTAATGACAGCAGTTTAACATGTTACTACCATCAGCTGACCTTCATCCTGATGTCACAATTAGTGACCACAAAAGAAGTGGCTGAATCAAATATTCAGCAGCTTCTTGGCTGCTGCAGCTCATAGTCCAGCATGTTAAAACAAAATGCCATCCATTTTGTTTTAACATAATACGCCAGGCTGCAGACTGTGAGAAACAAGGATAATCACACATACCTTTCTGCTGTCCCAGGTAAAGGAATATAAACTGAATAAACCACAGAAGGCAGCACAAAGAAATAATCTCTTCAACTGGCAGATCATAGCAGCCGATTCCCACAATATCCAAAATCTTCAGTGTTTTCTGTAACACCCCTTACTGGGTTTCTGGGATCAAAAACACTTTTATCTTCCAAAGTAAAAAAAAAGTAAATGAATTAAGAAAATTTGGCTAAACCTTTCCCTATATGACTAACAACAACTATTTTGTTACCAAATAGAATGGACTTTAAGATACTCATCAAGCTTAAATTAAGTAGACCAAAATATCCAGAGAAGTTTTAAAATTTGTTTTATCTCTGAAGCATATTCTATAAAACACTTTTCCATGACAGTTTGTAACTTTGTAGGAGTAATTGGCTACAGGCCCGTATTGTCAAAATCTGTGGTCTTTTTCTGAATAAAGTTTTACTTCCATTCAAAGAATTACAACAGAAGTGTAATCTACCCTTTTTTATTATTATTATTCATTTAAACACTGGTCATTACAAGGCTGTTTGTCTTGGAGCTTGAAATAAAATTTTTGCCCATGTTAATATTATGATAAAGTGAAAGAATTTGTGGCAGTCAGCCACAGAGTGTCTCCTGCTTATGTATTGATGCAAGCAGCAAAATTTTCAGAACAGGAGTGGAAAAAATATGGCATCAGAAAATGGTGCAGCCATGCATTACAAAAGAAGAGAGAGATCTTATCTGAATCTTCCAAACTTTTATTCTAGTGCTATTTAACTCTCTTTAGTAAAGTCTTAATTTTTGTAGAACAGCTTTTTCAAATATATAATATTTATCCATTGACATTTGATTTGACACATAACCTATAATTTGTTTCTGTTATATGTTCAATATTTTTTGCTGTCAGAATCCCTTAAATCCATATCTAAATCTGACTAGAAAAAGTAAATTTACATATGCTACAGATTCTTAAAGAAGAAATTATTTCTACAGTTACTTTGGGAATAGGAGATCTTATTCCAGGTATATTAATTTGAAAGAGATATCAAGACTTTCAAAAAATTTCAAAATAATGTTTAAGTCAGTGCTACAATTCCATTTTACTGATATGAAAATATAGGGTTGTGATTACAGAAGAGATATAAACTGCTGTGATTGATCTGCAGTATAGGTAGAGGGTTTTGTGAAGACTTTTGTTATTTGAGGAGGATAAATTTGTTTGTTTTTTCTGTTGGGGTAGGATTGCTTTACTTAGGATTGTTTTATTTCTTAAAAAACTGAATTGTGAAGTGAAACTAAAAAATGGAAAATTAAGTGTTGATATTAAAACACTACCTAAGGTTCTTGGCAACACATTTTTAGTTATTTAGGTAGCCAAGGATGAAGAAACACCCAAGTAATTTAGGTAAATGGTGAAATTCACAGGAAGAATTTTAAAATTATGGGATCTGGATGTGTAAGTCCCTTAAAATTTTTGAATATTGCATCTTTAGACTTTACTTTTATAAAAGTGTATCATTAGGAGAGCTAGATGAAGACAGTTTAAAATAAATACTTTTAAAAGTATTTATTTAACTTTATAGTTATTGTACATGACAGTTATTCAATAGTTGAATGTACAGATCATTTAACCTGGTTTTGTCAGAGTTGTGTGTTTTTATTTTATTATTATTATTTTATTATATATTTATTTATTATTTACTAAGACGAAAAAGTTTTCCTGCAGACTTGAAACTTTTATGTGAGAAGATGAAATTTTGAAAAAACATTGTATCCCATCCGTCTTTTGGAAAACAGATTTCAAAGAAACAAAAAGGTTAGCATTATGTTTTGGGTTTTTCCCCATTTTTCCTACTGCAATCCCCCCTCCCACTCCACCACAGAGACTAGGATTTAATAATTAAATTTAAATCATTTCATATATATTTTAAAAGAACGATCTTTTGCAAACTTAATCTTTCATAAAGTGAGTAAATTTATTAATTTGTTTTTAAATTTTTCATCATCTAGCATCTAGTTTAATACTCTGCTTGTAACATAGTCATTGGTTACCCAAATATTATTATATAAATTCACAGCTGAGATGAACCACCTGCAGCAATGTTACATTAGTTAGTTCATTTATCATCAGTGTGAGAGTAAAAAACTTTTATATGTCTTTATAGTGACATTAAAAAAAAAAAAAAAGCACTATACAGAGGCACACTTAAATTCATCACTGTCTAAACACATATCTTTTGGAGTAAAACTGAGCATAATCCATTTACTGGTTAAAAAACAGTAAAAGATCAGGAGATATTTGGCATTTCATTGTCCTGGAGGCCTTTCTAGTGACTTGGACAGTAGTTCCTTTTTCTATGGATAATGTTATGTTTCCTCATGTGGGAGATTCTTAAATAAGTAAAATTTTGTTATGAGGAGAAGGATGTAATCATCTGGAACACTCAGAAGCTTTGAAGCCCCTAAACTCAAAATAATCTGCCAACAGTAAACAAGTGAAAATCAGTTATATCAATCTCTGAATGTTCTGTTTTTTTCTTCCACATCAAGGCTGAGGAGAGTTGAAGCACGAGTCTCCACAAATACTCTTGTGACTTTTAAAAACATTAATAGAATGTTTGTTAGGCAATGTGTTATATAACCTGTGTACTCTGATGTTGTCTTATCAATCTTGCCATAAAAATAAATAAATAATAATAATAGTTAAAAACACCACTCCACAACTCTATTTCATGTTGTCAGCAGTGCTCTTTTAAGCATTGCTGGCACTGTAGGGACATTTTAAACACAAAGCAGTATGCTGAATTCACCTGCCATAGATGGTGAAAGCTCATTCTAGCACAAGCAAGGAAGCTGTCAAGAAGCAGCAAAAAGCTATCAGGTAAGGATGAAAAAGGGAACCGCATCTTTTGGAGGAAAGCATAAATGTATAAATTGTATAAATTTAACCTGCCTTGCAGCATGTTTTAGTTGTTCCCAGTAGAATTCTCTGAAGGAGAATATCATGGATCTTCACAGCAAGATAAATATCTGTTGCACTCAGAATACTAATACATAAAATAGATAAATAAATAGATAAGTAAACAAAATAGTCACAGTATCACAGAATCATCTGGGTTGGAAGACCAACCCCCACCTCGCTACAGCCTCCTGTAAGGTATCTGTAGAGAGCAATAAGGTCGCCCCTGAGCCTCTTTTTCTCCAGGCTGAACAAGCCCAGATCCCTCAGCTGCTCCTCATAGGACTTGTTCTCCAGGCCCGTCATCAGCTTTGTTGCCCTTCTCTGGACTCGCTCAAGCACCTCGATGTCCTTCTTGTAGTGAGGGGCCCAAAACTGAACACAGTACTCGATGTGCGGCCTCACCAGAGCCGAGTACAGGGAGACAATCACTTCCCTAGCCCTGCTGGCTTCACTGTTTCTTATACAAGCCAGGATGCTGTTGGCCTTCTTGTCCGCCTGAGCACACTGCTGGTTCATATTCAGCTGACTGTCAACCAATACTCCCAGGTCCTTCTCTGCCTGGCAGCTCTCCAACCACTCCTTTCCCAGTCTGTAGCTCTGCTTGGGGTTGTTGTGTCCCAGGTGCAGGACCTTGCACTTGGCCTTGTTGAACTTCATGCAGTTGACCTCAGCCCATCGGTGCAGCCTATCCAGATCCTCCTGCAGAGCCTTCCTACCCTCGAGCAGATCGACACACGCACCTAACTTGGTGTCATCTGCGAACTTACTGAGGTTACTGAGGGTGCACTCAATGCCCTCGTCCAGATCATCAATAAAGATGTTAAAGAGGACTGGCCTCAGCACCGAGCCCTGGGGAACGCCACTAGTGACTGGCCTCCAACTCGATTTGACTCCATTCACCATGACTCTTTGGGCATGGCTATCCAGCCAGTTTCTAACCCAATAAAGTGTACACCAGTAAAAGCCAGTTTCAGCCAGTTTCTTGAGGAGAATGCTGTGGGAAACAGTGTCAAAAGCCTTGCTGAAGTCAAGGTAGATCACATCCACAGCCTTTCCCTCATCCACCCAGCGTGTCACTTTGTCATAGAAGGAGATTAGGTTTGTCAAGCAGGACCTGCCTTTCATAAACCTATGCTGACTGGGCCTGATAGCCTGCTTGCCCTGCAAGTGCTGTGTGATGACACTCAAGATAATCTGCTTAAGGTCAAACTAACAGGCCTGTAGTTCGCCGGGTCTGCCCTCTGGCACTTCTTGTAGACAGGTGCCACTTTAGCTAGCTGCTGGTCGACTGGGACCCCCTCCCTCCGATATCCAGGACTGCTGATAAATGATGGAAAGTGGCTTGTCCAGCTCCTCCACCTGTTCTCTCAGTACCCTCTGGTGGATCCCATCCTGCCCCTTGCTTACATCCAAGTGCTGTAGCAGGTCCCCAACCATTTCCTCGTGGATTATGAGGGCCACATTCTGCTCCCCATTCCTTTCCACCATCTTAGGGTACTGGGTATCCAGAGAACAACTGCTTTTGCTGCAAAAGACTGAGGCAGAGAAGTCATTAAGCACCTCAGCCTTTTCCTCATCTCTTGTAACTAAGTTTTCCCCCACATTCAGTAAAGGATGGAGATTCTCCTTAGTCCTCCTTTTACAGGAAAGAGGTGGTAATCAGCTTAAGCCACTCACCATTTTCTTTGGTATGTTGATGTATTTCTGTTGATGTATTTATAACATCAACATAATTTGTGTTGATGTATTTCTAAAAACATTTTTTTGTTATCTTTAACAGCAGTAGCCAGTTTCAGCTCCAGATGACCTTTGGCCTTTCTAATTTTGTCCCTGCACAGCCTCACAACATCCTCATAGTCCTCCAGTCCTACTGGTTTTCTTTCTTAAATAATTCCATCAGTTTTATAACACATGCTACGTGTTGTAAGTTTTCAAACATTTCTAGTACTTACTGTTTAGTGCTGTAGATGTTGCAGGCCAGTGTAATCCCACTAGTGAATAATGACAATTCCATCTCTCATTTCTTAAATTCAGAGTGAGACAACAAATTGAAATAAAATAAATAAAATAAAGATAACAAAGTGAAATAAAATAAATAAAATCAAATCCTATTTCCGGAGGGAACATAAAATCCAGAAATTAAGTATGTCTTTCCACAGATGGAAGCCAGCAGCTGTCAGGAAATAAATAAATAAATAAAATAAAATAAAATAAAATAAAATAAAATAAAATAAAATAAAATAAAATAAAATAAAATAAAATAAAATAAAATAATAAAATAAAATAAAATAAAATAAAATAAAATAAAATAAAATAAAAATCTCTTTGGGAGCATGTCCCCTATATTCCCTACTCTTTCCAGGTATCTCAGACTGTAAATAGCTGTTGTCATAACAGCACGGTCAATGATGGAAGTCCAAAAACTGGTGTCTGCTTCTGAGAAGGCCTGCCAAGATCCACATTTGTTCATTTACCTCTAATACAAGGTATTATCTTTTTTAATATCCCTTCACTTTCATTCTCTAGGTCACTGCTTATTTTACATAAGTCAGGCAAAAACATGAAAGTTCATCTCATTATTCATCCTGTCTTCTCATTTTAGTCAAGGTGGTAGCTATACTTATAAGGTTATACAAATCCTTGCTTTTTGAAACTTAATAACTGAACCAAACGTATGTATAGTGACACATTTAGATCTGATTTAAATATTTGTTATTCCTAGCCAAAATAAGAAAAATAAAATATATATTAAAAAAGAAATTTTACATATTAGGTAGAGACTTTTTTTTTCCTTTAACAACAACAACAGAAATTTAAATCACATTCACAAGTATTTAATGAAAAAGAAAAAAAAAAAAGTCATGGAATGAAAGTGTCAAAAGCGACTTTCTTAAATTTTGATTTAACCATCAGGAGAAAAGTAGAGGCAGTTCCTGCCTCTTTCAGGTTTAATCATTTTAAGTATTAAAAGTCCCAAGTCCCATTCTGTTCTCTCTTAGCTGTAGTTGTGAATGGATCATGAAAGAACAAAATGACCAACAAACAAAAAACCCTTCTTTTTTCCTTGTAGAAATATTTATGGGTTCATAACCACTACAGCACTGTCAACAGAAGGGTCAGAGAACAGGTGAAGGCAATGCATCCCTAAATTACTCTGGGATATAGCATAAGTTTTGTTGAGTACTTTCATCAGATTCAGTGTTTCCTGGCAGAAGAGAAGTATGAATTCACATCTCCCATATGTAAAGTCCTCTAACTGTGCAACGAGTACTTAACAAGGGGAAGCATGACACAGTCTCTTCAGCTTTCATCTTTCCATGCAGCTTTAGAGAGGATGAATATTTTACATATTTGCATGTTATTGATTTGTTATGTTTTGTCCTCTATTCCTGTGAATATGCATGTTATACCAAATAAAACACATAGCTGTGCTCTAGACTTTCATTTTTATAGCAAATGCTACCTACTCCCTTTATTTCATAGAAGGCATACTCTCTAGACTGCCTGCACTTTTCAGAATGGAACACATACTTTAATTTAATCCATTCATACCCAAACTAACTTCTTCTAAAAACAAAAGGATGAAATTGTAAAATGCCTATTATTAAAATCAAGTTGGGTTGACGCTGTAACTAAATTGCATACAGAAGCTGCTTTACAAAATCTGCAAGGTATCTTTAGGTCTTAAGGTATCCATCCTGCCTGCCTAAGCGCACATATAATTTCTGGAAAATGGTCATTGTGATGTGCAGTTAGAAAGGTGCATGGCTGCCACTAACAACAAAGTCTGTACTGTAAATGTGTCCTGTGCTGTACCAGGCTACATTTGCAGAAGACTAACATCTTATCTCATGATTCACTTCTATTTTACATCCCAGATAAAACTGTCCATTTCAGTCATAGATGGTGTATTCACCACATCCTTTAACATAAATCCACTCAAAATAAGCAGAATTTTAATCAAGAAAGCTGCAAGCAACCCAACCATCTCTAGCCAGAGAAAGAAAAGCAAATGACGGTTGTGTGGGTATAGTACTGTGCTGTGATCAAGGCTGAATCATAGCTGAAACCTGAAGCTGATTGTCCCACTGTGAGTTGAATGAAATGTGAAAAAATAATTTAATGCTTGCAAAATCTTTACACAGATTCCTAAGTGAATTACGAAAAATAAGATAGTTGTCTTAAAAATAAATTATATTTCAGTGTTTCTACATGCTTACTTATCTGTATCCCTGGACATTTAATCCTCACATGGAGGGAAAAAAAGCAAAATGTAGAATCCTGAGCAAGTCACTACTTCCTGACCCTCAGAACAAAACTATGAGGTCCATGTGACAAAACTATGTCTCCCAGTGGAAACTTCACCAGTCAGGATCTCTGGTGCACAGCAGCAAACAATGTAGTATTTGGAACATAACAATTTCTATGAAATATATATATATATATTATTGGTGTTTATCCAATAACTAATGGATATAAAAATATTATGTTAGGATCATAGGATCCTTTAGGTTGGAAAAGACCTCTAAGGTCATCAAGTCTAACCATTAACCTAGCACTGCCAAGTCTACAACCAAAACATTGAAGTAATATTTGTTACGTCAGACTGCTTGGTTCTGGAACCTAAGAAAGTTCTTTAATTAGTCTATACCTGAAGCATTTGCAACTGAGGAGAATGAAGGCCAAATCAAGTTCAGGAGAGGTCACTGAAGTCTTTTTGACTACCTTCCTGAGAAGCAAATTTTAATGTCCTAAGATCTTATATATGAGGAAACTAATGTAATGTCAAAAAATCCAGAGTTTACTGAATATTTATTTATTTCACCAACTTTCCAAAGACAATTTAAGTGAAACTGAGGTAGGAATAGCATCGCTAGAAAGTTCTTGGGCGATTTGCAGGAGTGGGAAGGATATATGACTTCACAGAATCACAGAATCACAGAATTGTCTAAGTTGGAAGAGACCTCAAGATCATTGAGTCCAACCTCTGACCTAACACTGACAAGTCCTCCACTAAACCATATCACTAAGTTCAACATCTAAACATCTTTTAAAGACCTCCAGGGATGGTGACTCCACCACTTCCCTGGGCAGCCCGTTCCAATGCCTAACAACCCTCTCAGTAAAGAAGTTCTTCCTAATATCCAAGCTAAAACACCCCCGGCACAACTTTAGCCCGTTACCCCTTGTCCTGTCACCAGGCACATGGGAGAATAGACCAATAGGCTTCATTAAAGCTCATTGAATGTTTGTATAAAGATAATAAAATTTTCCTGTGTAACCTTTTCAGTTACTTTAAAAAAATAAAAATATTCTGGTGATCAATAAACTTTATTTCAAAGGATCATAATAAAGGGTCATTCTGTTTGTTTGAGATGCCCTGAATTGCATTGTTTTCAGATATGCTAAAATTCCATTTGCTTTAAATACTATTCTGCTAAATTTCTTCCTGGAAAGAGATCATTGAAATTCTAAAATACTGAAATACTGTTGGGATTCAAGTACAGAATAACTCCTGGGTATCTAAATATAGATGAAACTTTGGATTAAAAAAAAAAAAAAAAAGCAAATGTAGAATTCTATTGATGGAAGATTGGGCCAACCCAACTTTTCCAGCTTCTCTCTCTCCCCGAGGAAGGAAAAGTGTATAATTCCAAGGGTACCCTAAATGGACCCAAGATACCCCATTAAGCAACTGAATCCATTTGTTTTCAGCACTGGGGAAAGAAGTTTCCTACTATTCTCGTCTGTTAAAGCCTACTGGCTTCAGGATCTAATCACACTCATACATTTATCATTTTCAGAAACACATTTCACCAAATAGATATGCTAAGAATAAACAGCTTTATGTTAAGAAATACAGGAAATCCACCTTTCCTGTCAGGCTAAACTCAAAGTTTTTACAAGTTTTCCCTTGTCAGGACAAAGTAGATTTCCAAAGGGACAATGCAAGCATCTTCACCAGTGCAAGGAAATTCACAGCCCTAGAGAAGTCTTCTCACAAATTTTGAAGCCCTGAATGATATATTGGCACTTAAATATCTCACATTTCATACAAGTGATATAGAACTAACATAAGGATATCACTGCTAACATAAGCATGGTATGGGAGAATTTTGTTCAGAAATATTTTTGCCCCTTATCATCTCTGCTCAGGTTCCAAGAGAAGTGATTCCTTTAATGGTGTATGGAGAAATGGAGAACATGACACTGAAAGATCAAAGAAAAATAATGGGAATGTAATCTGTGTTTAAGCAGAATGTGTGAAGCTTTCTGTGGTAATCAAGTTTAGATCCAGAAGTTGCTGGCTACCATTTTATCTTATTCATGTGAAATTTAGAGCACTGACATCATAGGACCTGCATCTGCTGAACATCTTTCAGGAGTTGAGTACACTGACCGCACAAGAAAGGAATGATTTTAAGCCAAACAGTTTATAAGCCTGTACTGGGGAGCACTTTTTCACTAAGTTATCTGGTGCAGCAGGGAAGGTCACAGGGTAAAGCTACATCACTTCAGAACTGGAGTCCCTCATATCTTCAGTTTTCCTGGGGTACCAAAAACATAAATAGAAGTACTGCAAGAGGAAATTAATTACTTTGTAATTAAATGGAAGGCTGTACTCAAGAATATAGCAAACAGTTTTCCTGTCTTTTAGTGTTTAACTCTGTAGTGCGTTTAACAGAGCTGTTCTGTATGCAGTTCCTTCAGGGAACGTCTTTGCAGCACATGTTCCTCAGAGAGGAATAGAAATTGTGGAAATATTTAAATATTTAAATACTTCTGAAATTTTGTAGGGCCTACATATACTCTCTTTAGAAGTATAAGGCTCAAATTTCTATGTTCTCCCATATTTCTAGGCCAAATTTAACAAGGTTTCTGGACTGATAATATAACCCTAAATACTACTGAGCATGTGTCAGAACATTTAAGTGCAGCTTTATTATTTCTAAGGAAAGGACAATATAAGGTATTGCTAAAATGTAGGAAATCAAATAAATTAAATAAAAATGAAAACAAAGATCTTCCAGTTAATGGGAGCAGATTATAAATCTCCTATTGAAACATAACTTGTGTATTTTTCCTGTGACACCATGACACAAATAACAAATGACTTAGCAAGTGACATCTTTAACATGCCTTGAAAAAACTACAATCACAAGACAAAGAAAAACAGTAATTTCATAGGCTATAATTTCATGAATATAAAAGATATTGCAGTAAGAAATCTCTCAACATTAATTTTTCTTAAATTAGCTATGTTGGCTGTATAAAAGATGAAGACTTATACATAAATCTAACCTCAGAGAGGGCTCTTAATATTCTGTAAAGCCACAGAACTTCAGGTAAGAGGTCTGAAATTTTGGCTTACGGTACTGGAAATTTCTACCATGGTAATGTTTCTTCCATTTATTCTGAATAGTAATACAAGGTAAACATCCCAGAAAGGTCTACAATTAACACCTGCTGTGACTACTCAGATTTCACAAACTAAACAGACATCAGCCAAGACAGTACTTGGAAGATGTAGGTGCTTTATTATATACGACTGATGAGCAAGTTGTTCCATTTGAAAGCTAGGCTGTTGTCATGGTTCAACCCGGCCGGCAGCTAAACACCACGCAGCCGTTCGCTCACCCTCCCCCCTCCCTCTCTGGGACGGGGGAGAGAAATGGAAAGTGAAGCCCATGAGTTGAGATAAAGACAGTTTAATAAGACAGGAAAATAATAATAACAATAACAATAACAATAACAATAACAATAATACAATGGTGATAATAGTACTACTACTAATAATATGTACAAACAAGTGATGCACAATGCAATTGCTCACCACCCGCTGACCGATGCCCAGCCTAACCCTGAGCAGTCCGGCCCCCTTCCCCGGCCATCCACCCCTATATATTGTTTAGCATGACGTCAGATGGTATGGAATACCCCTTTGGCTAGTTTGGGTCACCTGTCCTGGGTCTGTCCCCTCCCAGCTCTTACTGCACCCCCAGCCTGCCTGTTGGCAGGACAGAGCAAAAGGCTGAGATGTCCTTGGCTTGGTATAAGCACTGCTCTGCAACAATTAAAACATCGGGCTGTTATCAGCACTCTTCTCATCCCAAGCCAAAATACAGCATTCCACCAGCTACTAGGAAGAAAATTCTGTTCTAACTGAAACCAGAACAGCTGTCTTGGCTTTCCACATGTATGTACATGGTCTTATCTTCTCTAAATGCATTTCACAAAGATATCAAGTCTGCCTGCCTTAAATTAATAACAATATCAATAACAATAATGTTAATTTTTGAATTATAGGAAATGATGAAAGATGACTTAGAACTACAATAAAAGGGTTTGAAAAACAATGGTTACAATTTTCATTCTGCTGAAGGAAAATAATATAGCCTAGAAAATATTAAAATAGTCACTTTATAGCCTTGTAATTATTAAAATTTGATCATGAGAAGCTGGAAGGATGAATTTATAATAGAAATCATTCTGCTACTGCATAAATACTCTCTTACAAGGCACTAGGAATTCTCAGTAGAAAGTGTAAGCTATAAAAAGATTAGTTTCACTAATCTAGTTTATTTGAGCCTGATTGTGTTTCATGATATCTTACAAGTTGAACTTTCTGTTACTTGGAAGCTATTTTCCTTTTCCAAGAAACTCAATTATAGCCTGACCAAAGCTGTGTAGGCCTAATTGCAGAAATTCTTTACACCTGCTGTCTTCTTCTATTGCACTGTATCAGACACAAAGTATTAACTTGAAGAAAATTTACCAGGAAGGATGATTGTTGCTAAGTAAACTGTCTGTATAGTATGGTTATTGCCTACACAGTAAAACTACCTAAATTGCTGCAATCAAAGGGAAATAGATTTTTCCTTCATAGTTTCTTATTATGTCCAGAGACTGATAGTTTACTGGCCACCTGTGCTTCTAAGTACTATGTGCAATTTTCTGTGATTTAAAACAGGAAGCAACTGGGAAAATAGAAAGGTTTTTAAGTAAATCTTACCATGAGAAAATACTGTCACTCAAATGTACTATAGTAAAAAGTAAAAATATACTATGTTTTTTATAGGTATATTAATATTATTATGTAAATAAACAAGGAAGCAATATTTTTAAAGTAATGCTATTATAATTGTGAAAATGAAAAAATAGAAATAGATCTGGTGTGCAAAATTCTGAGCTCTGTATTCTGCAATGAAATGCTTCTATCATGTTACATAAAATAAACAGCTGTGTAACAGAGTTTCTAGGATTAGTTTCCAAATCCTGGAGCCAAAATCAATCACTGCTCAGCAACTTGGCAATACAAGTGCATCTGTAGGTAAAGATTGTAATGTACGTTAGTTGAGAAACTAAAGACTATTGCTATGAATGTGTATTCTCTAGCATTACTGAGTGCATGATTTTCCATATATATACAGATAAAGCTAATCTCTTACTGTAAAGCTGTATTAGAATAGTTCTGGACTTTCATTTTTTTTTGTTATTATTTTTGTTTTTGTGATAACACAACTGTCAACTTTTAATTCAAGTCTTGCTCACATCCAGTCATCTTAAGAGAACTAAAAATTTCTTGTATAACCATAGCTGTACTATAGTACAGCTGTAAGTTTTACTAGTTATGTAACAATTTTTTTATTTAATTTGTTATTTTTAGTGCAATGGTCTGTGTTTTAACAATGCCTAAATAGATCAAGAATTCATTAAAGGGAATCAAAACAAAACAAACAAACAAACAAAAAAAACTATACTTATGCTCAGAATTTGGAGAAACACTTTTATTAGTTGTGTAAAGAAAAAAAATATATATATATATATACACACACATATCTTTAACTGACCAAGAACCATTAATGCCTGCTATTCCATAGCCAAGAAATTTAAAGCCATGGTAAGTATTTTTACAGTGTTATATCATCAGATCTGGCTTAGGTATGGAGATAATAACCTTATCTGCCCAAGCAGTAACATCCTTCTCGATCCAGTCTGGAATAGAATAATAACTCCTATTGAAGAGGTGCATTCTAAAACAAAGTATTTGAAAATCATATGAAAAGATCTAAAAGAAAAAAAAAAACCTTTGACTTTCAGGTCTAGACACTCAGAAAACTGGTGTAGATCCTGCTTCCAATTTTCATATTTGCAATTACACTGGGTGTGAAAATAAATCTGAGGCTAGAAAGCAAGGCTTAAAAAATTACAAAGAACTTTGTTTGTAAATGAATATGCAAAATCTCTCGATTTCATAGGCTTCTTAAATGTTACAAAGAGGTTACAATGATTTGTCCGGCAAAAAGCAGGGCTAACAGTGCAAGAGAAAGCACAAAGTGCAAGTGAAAACACATTTTTGATTTGCTGTCACTAATCTCAGTCCTTTGAAGTCTTTTCTCCAGACTGTAACTGATTGCTTGATAATTAATTACTCAATTTACACCAGATTTTGACAAAGCAAGCACTTTAACAATAAATATATGGGTAATGAGTAACCAGATGACATATATTCTACAAGAGGATTAGATTAAAAATGGCTTCTCTTAAGTAGGAATTTAGGCTAACCATACTAGTAACTAAACTACACATGGCATAACTCCAAACATGATCACAGTGCAATATATTAATCAACCTTAAAAGTAGTTGACAGTCTTGTTTTGCATATGTGCTAATGGAGATTTTCTTGTATCACAAGGACAAAAATTACTAAAACTCTAAAAATCCTCTACACACGCTCTGTAAATCAAACTGAAAATAGTTCACTGAGTGATGATCTTGTTTATTAATTCCTTTCAGCTGTCCTATAGTGACCTCACAGTGAAGATTCTTTAAATGATTATTTATCATTTAAATGATATGTTATCCAATATATGTAATGATAAGTGATAAACCACTTCACTGCAAAGTGGCAGATTATGTATGATTACTTATAGTATTAGCTTAACTTTAGTTGATTTTGTATTAGTACAGATAGTACTGCTTACACAATTAATTATAGTGTCTAACTTGTAAGTCAGTAACTTCAGTTTATGGTTAGTTGAGAAACATGAAAGTATTTTTCTTTACTTAGCATGTAAAATGTCACATGGTTTTGTCTTGCCTTTTTCTATTTTTTTATCAGATCACAAACTCTACTATATGAATTGCTAATAAGAAATACTTTAAACAACTGATGAATAGAAATATTTTCAGAAACTGCAGATACTTGCTCTAAAAATAAAAAAGACTATTCAATTTTGTCAGGAAACAAACAAACAAACAAACAAAAAAAACATATATGTAGAATTCCAACATTTCTACAGTCAGTTATCCCTTCCCCCCCCCCAAAAAAAAAAAATAAAAAAATTATTTGATAGCAATTGTTATCTCTATTCTGTCTGTTAAAGAATTCAGAATGAGAAATGAAAAATAAAAAAAAAAATAATACATTCAAACACATTACATTTGTTATCTTTGTAGTTGTAGCTTCTGAAATATTTTCAGGTATCTCATTGCCTGAAGGTGATACTTAAGTCACGGGGAATAAAAGACATCTTTCTTCCTTTGTCAAAGGGTACAGCTATGTGTTTCAATATTTCGGTTGTCCAAAGAGACTAACCAAAAAATTGTTAAAATAATTAGATGAATTCCTATTCACTTTGGCCAAATCTGAACTAGGCCTCCAGCAATGCCCCACCACACCCCACAACCCACCCCTACCTGGAAAAAAAAAAAAAAAAAAAAAAAAAGGAAAAAAAAATATAAAGGAGAGAGTGAGAGAGAGAAGCCTATTTGCAGATAAAGCTTTGGATCTACGCTTGTCTGCATATTCCTTCTTCAGGATGGTGGGCATCTCATGAGCATTAGCCAGCCCCCTTAGTTTTTCTAGTAGTCTGAGTGAATTTCAGCCCTATTTTCTGTGTGGAAATGTTAGGACATATGCTTCCATCTCATGCTAATGTATCAGTGCTTAAAAATTTATAGGTAAGTCTTAAAGCTGGTATCTTTTCAAGACAGTATCTTTGACACAATAACAATATTGAATTAAATATCTAAATGCTCATGTAGATGGAGAAATATCTGTGTTTAAACAGATGTCAGCAATTTTGTAGAAAATAGAACTTGTGTTACAGATGGTGATGACTGAAGAATTTTAAACTAGCTATGTTGCAGTAACAAAAAATGGCATGTGAGAAAAAATAGATTGCATTTAATTATAAAATACTCAAAAGCTAAAATTAAGAAATTAAAAACAAAAGTTACGCTCCAAGCTCCAAAATTATTTTCTATTCTCAGAACTGGAAGCTGATTACCCAACACATATTTTTTCCAGAAAGATATAACCTCACAAAGCAACATTTAATATGGCCAGTCTATCTAGACACAAACATCCCCAAACAAACTTCAGCAGGCTACTTGTTTAAATTTTTTTAGTAATTGACATGTTCTCAGAGCACTAAAATATAGACATTCCCAATGAGTTCCCTGAGAGTTGGAATAGTACCAAAGCAAGTATACATCCATATATTTTGTTCTTTTCATAAATAGTACAGCCCTAGTCCCAGTAACTGATATTACCAGAAGGAAAATAATAAAATAAAATAAAATAAAATAAAATAAAATAAAATAAAATAAAATAAAATAAAATAAAATAAAATAAAATAATAAAATAAAATAAAATAAAATAAAAACACAAAACAAGACTGTCTCTTGAGGATGTTTCCTTATTATTTCACCATTCTTCTTTATACGCCTAATTTTTTTTCACTTCAGCTGCCAATGTTCTATTTTTCTTAACACATAAAGCAGCAACACAGGTGATAAGTGAAAAAGAGGATGTTGTACAAGAGATTCAGAGACTGAGGTAGCATCCCTGTGATGAATGGCAACAAAGGAAGTGTGTTACACAGCCAAGAGCAGGTGCCTACCTCCTTCATCTATAACACTGAGACATATCATTTCTGTGGGATTTCCCTGATAAGCAGTGGCTTGCACATGGGATCACACAGTGAGAGATATTTCCTGCCTAGGAACAATACTAATGCACAAGAAATGGAAGAGGCTACCTCTTGGGAAGAAAAAGCAAGTCTACTGAGAAATGTCTGGTGAGTGATATTTGCATGGATGCCAGCAGGCTGTTAGGACACACTAAGAAACCAGAGACAGTTTACAGAACTGTCACTGGGAGGTGAGTCTGTAATTCTCAGTTTTATGTGGCCAAATATGAGATTTTGTTTGGACTAGATTTTGAGTCCTATATATTTCACCTTTCACTATGTAGCTCAGTACTAAATTTCCAGACTTTTCAGGAAGTGGTTCTTTTGTTTCCTTTGTTATGACCAGGGGGTGGGGAAGAAAAAAAAAAAAAAAGTATATGATCAATTTCAGTACTGAACTATGAATTCCTGTGTAGTTGAGATTCATCCTAGGGAATGAAGTCTCAGTAGAGACTACCCACAAGCTCTTTATACAGTCACACCACTTCTATTGTACTTATATCTGGTCCATTATTTTGTATTTGATTTGATTAAAAGTTATAAAAAGAAAAAACAACTCTTGGGTTGTATCCTATGAAGGATAATCAGTTTTCCTAACCTTTGACTCATTTCTTCTCTTGTGCAAAAACATTTTGTGCACTAAGAGCTGGCAACAAGATCTTAGTCTTCTCTTGTAGGCAATTAGATTTTAAATATTTTTTTTTTAACACTTGAATTACGCAGTTAGAGACCAATCTCCTACAAATGTTAAAGACAAAACTAATTCTTTGATACTAAGAAAATTTAAAGAATTGTTTTTCAAAATATCCATCAATTCATTTATATTTATTGATAGGATGAATATATTTTTTGTTTACAGAACCAATAAATAAATTAATTATGGTGGTTTGTTTGTTTCTGATAAAGGATTATTTCCTTATTTCACTTGAAGTTACATATGAACTCTATTTTCTCTTATTTTCAAATAAATCATCTTAGCAATGTTGTGCAAAATAGATATAAGTTTTAAGTCTGCAGCCACTGGACAGCTTAAATGTCCTGCTTTTATCCTGACTGAAATTTCAATTACCACTGTCATATAATGTTTTTGACAGACTTCCGTTTTTATGCAGAGAGTTTCAAGGCACACTTAACTTAAGCTAACTGCTTAATACTGTGGAGAGATGGATCTGTAATGCTAAAGAAATCAGAAACATTTAGATGGTAATAATAAATGAAAAGTTTATTGTAGAAACTTACCAGAATAAGTATTAATTGTCTCTGAACTACCAAAGTGGCTGCAATTTTTAAAGGAGCTTCGAGTTAAGTAACTTTTCATTGGTAATTCATTGGTACTGAAAGAAAACTTCTGAAGTTTAAGACATTTTAATTTCATAAATATATAATTTATTAGATGAGTTTGAAGAAGTTCCATGATGAGTACACCATAATTGATTTTGTCTACACGCAAGGTTTTGATGATTTCTATTTGTCAAAGTCTGTGGTGCAAATGCATTTTTATAATATAGAATATTATTTTAAAATATTTAATGAAGACATGGATCTTAAATAACTAGCCCATGTTCCATAAAGTGGAACAATTATGAAGGTGTGTAAAGATATTGCCTTCCCCCTCACACACACACACACACACACACACACAAAAGGACAAAAGGAAAGAAATTTACAGAGAAACATCGTCTTCCTTCCTTACACTTTTTTTTTTTTTCCCTGTTCTTTAATATTATGAGCTTTCTTCACACGAGTCCTAGACTTTCCGCTTTTTACTTACAAAGAACTATTTTTAACTGGACCTAACTTTCCTAATCTTTGCAGTGAAATCTTCAGTTAGGTCCTTTAATTCTATGCTTGTTACTATAAGCAGGGCTTTGGAAGATGAGTTTAACCCTCTGATCATTATCAAAGGCATTACAGTTTTACCTAACAGCTGCTTTATGTGTTTCACCATGGAACAGAAATGAATCAAACCTCTGTTAATAGTCTCAATATAATCTGTGATTTATGAAATCCGTCATAAAGGATCAACAATCTAACAGTTTGTGAATATTCATGTCTGGCATGTAGTAGCTTAACTATGACTGCATGAGGAATTTACATTTTCCTGAATTTAATTTTTAAAAACACTTTGTGGTATTTAGGCATAAGATAAAAATCAAGTGTCTATCACTTAATGGAAAAAAAAAAATACTTACAGAAATTAAGTAACCCCTCAAATTACCATAAACTAAACAGTTAAATCAAGGAAAGAAAAATTTCCTAAAATGCCATTAGAGACCTGTTATTATCATCTTGAGAGACACAATAAAGAATTCTGGTAAACAGGTTTATGAGAAATAACGGGTAGATAAACTATATAGATTTGGTTATTGTCCTGCTCAAATAAAACCCTCTCAAAGACTTCAATGAAGTATAACAAAAAAATACAGCTCATAATGAAATATTCTGTTATATATTTGAAAAATATGTCGTGTTTTTTTTTTTATTTTTCTTTTGTTTGATTTTGTTTTGTAATTGGAGCATAGTATGATGCAGTGGAAAGCTACATTCAGCTTTAACAATGGAAAATGGACGTTTTTTAGTTGAAAAAATTTAATTTTATCTCCTATCCACCAGAATTCCTATTTACCTCTTTTCATCCGAGGAGTCTCAGTGCAGGTAGTTTATGCCAGCTCTCAGATATTATTCTATACCAGAAAATGATTGGGTATTTCATAGATGTGCATGTGTCTATACATTCATATGCATTTGTGCTTGTTTTCTTTGCTTATCTACTTTTTTGTCTGTGTGTATGTATATTGATAGAAGAGCACAGATAAGTTCTTTGTTCAACTTGTGTGATTGCTATAACTTAATTAACTTAATGAAAACCATCTGGAAAACAAACCTGAACATTTGCATGCATCTGGGTATAAATAATATGTTGCTACAAAAATGATTAATAATTGCATTTAGAGGGCCATAATTAGCTGTATTTACATTTTTGTACCACTGGGAAAGGAGAAAATGAATATTTATCATTCTTTCATTGAGTTAATTTGAAAAATACACTAACTGAATTCATGCTTTATGTACAGTATTTTTGCCTACTTTCATACAATAAATAGTTGGTCTTTTTCCTCTTCTTTGTTGTGAAGGTCAGAAAGATCATATACCACACCTGAAGATTCATTTTGAAATACGATAATATCTCTGTATTGGCAATACCAGTGAAAGCAGACACTTTGCATAGGAGATGGGTCAAGTGTGTTTTCTTTAGCAGGTATAGTGCCTGGCAACTGCGGTTCATATTCAGAAGCAAATAAGATCTCTGTTAAATGTAATTATAGTAAAGTCTAAACAATGTGTGGGTTTTACTTTAAACAGTTTATCCTTATTGGAGTCATTTAGGAGAATCATATTTATTCTACAGGACTGACTAAACATTGAGGTGAAATCTCTTCCATACTTGCAAAAATATATATAATAGAAAGTCTTGAAAAAGACAGCACTATATCACTTTTCATAAGCAAAAGTAATAAGAGAATTACAATCAAATTTGTATTTCTGTTCCCACCATTGCAAAAGTTTTGCAAACTGCTCTGAATAACATCAGTCTAGGAACATCATTAAATGGTGCATAGGTTTTGGTATACTTGAAAAATCAAAATGAAAAGTTCATTTTTTATTGGGCTAGATGTTCCAAAATTGTCAGATATCTAACAAATCCTAGGACAGTGGATTGTGAGTGAACCTGAAGACATTATTTACACATTATACAAATGTACCTACAAATGGGAGTCATCTTATAGTTTTTACTTGTACACACATCTGCTTATTTTAACAGAAGTATAGAATATGTTTTATCTGAAAGATCAAAGCATAAAATCAATTTCCATGGTATTTGTTCAAAAGAACACATACAAGTTAACATTTTAGAGTACAAACCTCAGCTGATCATCATAGCTTGGTGAAGAAGCACATTGGGACCACAGGGATTATTTATATTAAGCAAAAAAGAAAAGTCATTGGCTTTAGCAAAATATTCTGTATCAAGTAGCACAAGTTCTGGCAAAACATGATGTATGTATTTGTTTTCTTTTAATTTAAATCAGTGTATCTCTAAAAACACTACCCAATATATGCTGGACAATCGTATTGTAAGGACTCAGAATCTGAAGTCAAGACTTTTAATATCTCTTAGAATTTTTTCAGTAAATATGTTCTGTAGATGGTTTTATTAGTGAGAGGGTTCAGTAAAAAATAATCAGGGATAAGGTATGAAGAAGAGAAGTAATATTGCATGCTATATAATTGTGAAAATCCGACTAATATAATTATAAACTTCATTGGAGCAGAATAAAAAAAATGAAAAGTTGCATACCAAAATTCACTCAAAATTAATGTGTTTCAGATATACTCACAGGCCTTTTGTATTCACCTTTCTTGAGAAGTCTTGAGATCAAATTTACTAGTTCAACAATTAGGGAAAAGCAATTTCCAGACATGTAGATGTTTGGGGAAGCACTTTTAAAAGTACATACACGGTATTCATGCCAGAATCATTTATTCACTCTGCCAGTACAGAAACAGAAGCAATACCACAATATATTTATTACATGACAGTGGTATAAAGTCACAAAAACATTGTTTTTCTTCTAATCCTGAACAAATGTGGAAAACATTGTTGCCTCTAATTTACTGTCTCTTTGCTTTGTCATGATACTCTTCATGAAAATCTTCTCTAGCCTCTCCTGACTTTACATAATCTTTAAAAGCACTTGAGCCAGGCACTCAAGCAAATCTTTAAACATTAAGTATTACTACTGACAACAAAACAGCAACTTCAATAATACTAGCTAAATAAAAGTGACTATCCAAATGTCTGTATTCAATTTAGGTAGGCAAGAAATGGGAAAAAAAGTCCTTCATAGAGTCATAGAATCTCAGAATAGCTGAAGTTGGAACGGAGATGTGGAGATCATCTAATCCAATGACCTTACATGTAAAGGTGTATTGGGTTTATATGACAAGGTTTTCGCAGCAGGGTGCTGCAGGGTGGCTTCTGTGAGAAGAATCCAGAAGCTGCTTCATGTTAGATAATGGCCTGTTTCAGCCAGCTCCAAAGGGACCCACTGCTGGACACAGCTGAGCCAATAAGCAGTGTTGTTTGTGCATCTGCGAGAGCAGATTTTAGAAAGGGAAAATACTGCTGTGCAACGGCAGCTGGGAGAGCAAAGAGTTAGAAACATTCCTGCAGACACCAAGATCAGAGCAGGAGAGGGAGGAGGTGCTCCAGGCAGTGGAGCTGTAGGGTGTGGAGAGGAGCCCACACAGGAGCAGGGAATCTGGAGGGAGCTTCCACTTTATGGGAGACATATGTTGGAGCAGTTTTCTCCTGATGGATGGACCCCATGGTACAGGCCCCTATTGGAGCAGTTCTTGAAGAGCTGCTGGTTGTAGGAAGCCCGCTCAGGATCAGTTTCGTAAGGATGGCATGCTCTGGGATTCCAATCACCTTCTCATTCTTCATATATTTGAAAATGTTTTCCTTCGCTCATGACTTCTGTTTTATTTTATGCAGAACATTTTGATACATTATTACTAGAAAATGAGAAAATACCATTTATCTTGTATTTATTTAATATAAAAGCTATTTAGCAAAACAATGAGATACCAAAAAAGATAGATAAATAGATAAACAAATAAATTTAAGTTTTGTCTCCAGTAGATATTAGATATACCTCTGACACACCTGTTATCAAAATAGATTGTGCCAGTCCATCTGCAGAGTGTATTATACAAGGCAGAGACATGGAAGTTAAGAAAGAAAGAGGCTGTTTATTGAGCCAGATCTTTAACTTGCAATATTTGTCACTTCCAGTTCTGAGCTTTGATTATAATATTCTCTTTAAATGAGTGTCATACTAATTTGATTAAAGCAGAACCAATTAAAATATGTTCTTACATAAAGTGACTAGAGAAAGTCACAATTGAATAAGACCTTCAGAGAGTGACATCTTACCTTTTTTCACTATTATCTTGCACATTAAAAGATCTTATCTCTTCCAACAAACTTTGCCTCTGAAGAAAAAATAAGCTTGAAGTTAAGGTGAATACTGTATATTTTTTTCCCAAGCAAAGACTACCTATTCTGTGAATTTGATAAATTCCTTTGGCAAAACTTTGAAGATAGTTGGATAGTGAAAATTTTGGCACCTGTGCTGGAATACATCTTTTTTTTTTTAATTTATTGAAACCATCTGACTGAAACACCATTGCTCTTTATTTGTGAAACTCTATTACACTTACTAGTTAACTGCCAGTTTTGTCAAAATTATCACTGCCTTTGGCAACTCTGTATCCAAAATATGCTTCCAAGTAATTTTTAACCAAAGATGGTATTTTGGTAGTTTCATTTTAGTTAAAAATAATATTTGGCAGTAAAGCAATATGCAATATTGATGAGATATTAAACTTTGTAAAGCTTGCTGCATATTCAGCAGCTAATTTTCATCAGAAGTGTTCTAAATATTGTGTCAAATGAGCCAAGTTCACTCTTTCATTATTGCTCAAACCTCCCATAAAATCAATGGAATTTCTGCGTAAACATCTGAGGAGGGCAGGGCAGGGCAGGGCAGGGCAGGGCAGGGCAGGGCAGGGCAGGGCAGGGCAGGGAAGGGAAGGGAAGGGAAGGGAAGGGAAGGGAAGGGAAGGGAAGGGAAGGGAAGGGAAGGGAAGGGAAGGGAAGGGAAGGGAAGGGAAGGGAAGGGAAGGGAAGGGAAGGGAAGGGAAGGGAAGGGAAGGGAAAAAACAGTGAAGAATGATAAGGTAGACGTATATGTTTTGATAAAGAAAGGCACAAGAAAGGAAAATGATGGTAAAAAATATATGCATGAGAAAAAAAAAAAAAAAGTGTTTTTTAAACAGGTAAAGATATCCAAGATTTGTAAAGATAAACCTCTAAGACTAACAAAAGCCTTTGCAACTGCTAGAAAAAGGCGTATAGTATAATTATGAGGGGTATAATAGGGTTTATAAGTAGTAGTTTAAATGTATTTAAGCCAACTGAAAGAAAATAGACATTAGGATCCTAAATTCCAGTCTTCCTGAAAATTTTAGCCTGTTTCTAATAATTTTGTATACTCAGGTAAGGTTTTATTTCATTAAAAAAAAATTCAAAGAAAATAATGTATTGGCCACAAATCTTAAACTGATAAATAGCAAGCATATTGAGAAAAGGTCTTTGGGAACATTTTCACTGCTTTTATTTTTATTTTTAAGTTACCTTACACGTAAGCCCCAGATCTTTATCATTCTTTTTCACTTTCTTTTTTACTTAACCTCACTACATTTCAGAAGTATATTAATAATGCTGCTTAAATGAAATATTACATTAACTTGAATGTCTATAGAAATGGACTCACAAAGGATATGAAGAAAAATGTAAAGAATAAAATGTGAACACTCAGATGAAATTATTCCAACTGCAAGCTGGCACATAAATTTGTTTTTATACCTGCTAATATTAAATCGTATGACTAAAATCAGAATATTTAATGTCTACTGAAAATGTTCATCCTAACTGATAACATAGTATTACTTATATATTTAAATATAGTATATATATAATATATATATATATTATACTATATATAGTTATGTTAGTTATAAAGCAGATTAGAAATCTTCAAGGTAAAAGAAAAATTTTAATTGAATTTCTAGGCTTTTGTATTTCCATTCTTTAAAGAAGTCCTTGAAAAATACATATACATTATTATTTTATTTTATTTTATTTTATTTATTTTACTTTATTTTACTTTATTTATTTTATATGCATATATCTATACTCATTGCTTATAAAATATATCAAACTTTCAAATCTGGGATTTCATTGATCCGTCAAATAAGTGCTCCACATAATGCTCCGCATGAGCATTAACACTAACGAGATTTCTTGTTCTATGTCATGAGAATACATATACAACCCAACATGACAGAACTCATTTAAAAGCTTCAGAGAAGGAGCAAAACTTCCATTTTGATAAGACAGAATTATTATGTCAATACATTTCCATTAACAATTCCCACTCTTTATAGCTGAAGGATATTTCAACTTTTCCATATAAATGAAGGATATTTCAAGAGATCAAAGGATTATCTAGACCTAGACTCCATCAAACTACATTGAGAATAAATCTTTATGTGCTGATACCCACTGTATTTTTACATTGCAGAAGGAAAGGGGAAAGGGGGGTGAGGGGGTATGGTGTCTTACTTGTCTTACTTATATTGAAATACCAAAATAAACTAAACATTGAACTAAGATAACAAGAAAAAATAATGATGTGCTGTAAGAATGACAGTTGTGGAGAATCTCCCATCACATAGAAATAAGTCTGTATTTCCCCCCTATAACATGAGAAATGTCATTGTTTCTAGTTTAGCAATTGTTTCTAGCAGAAAATAGCAATTGATAGCAATTGTTAACATTGTTTCTAGTATAGCAATCAAGTTTTTACAGGTGGTGAGGCCACACCTGGAGTACTGTGTCCAATTCTGGGCCTCCCAGTGCAAGAGTGACATGGACATGCCAGAGAAAGCCCAAGGAAAGACCACGACAATGGACTGGAGTACCTCTCCTCTAAGAAAGGGCTGAGAGAGATGGGGCTTTTCAGCATAAAGAAGAGAAAGCTCAGGAGGGATCTTGTTAATGTGTATAAATACCTGAAGGGTGAGTGAAAAGGGAAGGTGTACACTATTTCCAATGGTGCCCACTGGCAGGACAAGAGGTAATGAGTCCAAACTGGAGCACAAGAGGTTCCCTCTTAAAATCAGGAAACACTTTTTTATTGTGAGGGTGACTAACCACTGGCACAGGTTACCCAATGAGATCCTTGAAGATATTCAAAAGCAATCTGGGCATGCTCCTGGGCAAGCAGCTCAGATGGCCCTGCTTGAGCAGGGTAGAACCACTCTGAAGTCACTTACAACCTCAACCATTCTATGATTCTGTGAAGAAAAACAAAGAATACTGGAAATACATAAATAAATAAACATGTAAATGTAAGTACATAATTGCACTGTAATACTACATACATACATATTTCTCCTGTTTCATGGTAGAATTCCTAAGTTTTAGTATGAAGGCACTTTTGGCCTGACTATAAACTTCAGTTATTTTCCAAACTGCTCACTAAGGAAGATAAATAAATAAATAAACATTTTACATCCTTCACAAATAGACTCCATAATAAACTTATTTTTTATCTTTTTTATTTTTTTTTTTTTCCTGGACAAATCATCTCAGTGTATAGTGTAAACCTTTCTTTTTACTCTATAGCAGTTACTTTAGGAGTCAATAACAGCCTTGGTTCTATGAGCTACATTTTTGTAGGATTGCACTCTGAAATGAAACAGATTTGGATTAAGTGAAAATATTGAATAGTGCACAAACAAAACCTTCATTTATTTTATAAATAGCATGGAAAGCAGAACATTCTTCTATTATGTTTGTTTTGGGGTTAAGTTCAGAAAGACTGAATATTCTAAAAGCTTTTAGTCTATTCTAAGCGTTTATTTAAAGACGTAAAAGTTTCAGATCAGGGGATTTGAAACTTTTACATCTTTTTTTCGGGGGGAGAGCGGTGGATGTCATCTACCTTGACTTCAGCAAGGCTTTCGATACTGTCTCCCATGACATCTTACTAGCAAAGCTGAGAAAGTGTGGGATAGATGAGTGGACGGCAAGGTGGGTTGAGAACTGACTGACTGGCTGAGCTCAGAGGGTGGTGATTGGAGGAGCAGAGTCTGGCTGGAAGCTTGTGACTAGCGGTGTTCCCCAGGGGTCAGTGCTGGGTCCAGTCTTGTTCAACATCTTCATTGACGATCTTGATGAGGGAATAGTGTCTGCCCTCAGCAAGTACACCAATGACACGAAGCTGGGAGGAGTGGCTGACACTCTAGAAGGCTGTGCTGCCATTCAGCGAGACCTGGACCGGCTGGAGAGATGGGCAGGAAGAAACCAAATGAGATTTAATAAGAGCAAGTGTAGAGTCCTGCACATGGGAAGAAACAACCCGAAGTATCAGTACAGGCTGGGGGACGACCTGCTGGAGAGGAGCTCTGAGGAGAAGGACCTGGGGGTCCTGGTGGACGACAGGTTGACCATGAGCCAGCACTGTGCCCTTGTGGCCAAGAGGGCTAATGGGATCCTGGCGTGCACTAAAAGGAGCGTGGACAGCAGGTCAAGGGAGATGATCCTCCCCCTCTACTCTGCCCTGGTCAAGCCTCACCTGGAGTACTGTGTCCAGTTCTGGGCTCCCCGGTACAAGAAAGACAGGAATCTCCTGGAAAGAGTCCAGCGGAGGGCCAGAAAGATGATACGGGGCCTGGAGCATCTTCCCTATGAAGAAAGGCTGAGAGACCTGGGCCTGTTCAGCCTGGAGAAGAGAAGACTGAGAGGGGATCTCCTCAGTGTATATAAATATCTGAGGGGTGGGGTACAGAAGGATGTTGCCAACCTCTTCTCTGTGGTTTGTGGGGATAGGAGAAGGGGCAATGGCTGCAAGTTAGAGCACAGGATGTTCCGCACTGACATGCAGAAGAACTTCTTCACAGTGAGGGTGTCGGAGCATTGGAACAGGCTGCCTAGGGAGGTTGTGGAGTCTCCTTCTCTGGAGATATTCAAGGCCTGTCTGGATGCCTACCTGGGCAGCCTGCTCTGAGGAACCTGCTTTGGCAGGGGGGTTGGACCCGATGATCTTTCGAGGTCCCTTCCAACCCCTACAGTTCTGTGATTCTGTGATTCTGTGTGATTCATCCATAACCAGTACATAGGTTATATTGAAAATACATTAGAATACTTATGGCAGTTACTAAACACACACACACAAAAATAGTCATTAGAATTTATAAAGGAATGGGCACATCAGATGAATGCATACACATACATAAACATATATACAGTAGCATGATTCTGGATTATTGTATGTCCTTGTTCACTATGACTAATATGATATAATTTCAAGGTAAATAACTGCACAGCTGCCTACCAGCAGATGCTTATACATTCTGCTCATCACAAACTATGTTGACCTCTTTTATTTTTGTTTTGTTTTGTTATTTTTTTTTCCCTTTTCTCTTTTCATGTCCTTTTATAGATTGTCACTTCAAAATTGAGTGAAGTGAGGTTGCAAAATGCCAAAATACAATTAGGTAACAGTTTCAAAACACTTTGCTGCCAATATATAAAACCTTAATTGATGATACAGGATCAGAAAAAAACATAAATTTTATCTTGGATCCTTTCAAAGTTTTCTGTTCAGATATATTTTGCTTATATTTTACCTCCTTGCTCCTCTAAAGTTTATAGGTCTTCTGCCTCAAAATTTCATTCTCTCTGGATATTTAATTTCATTCTCTCTGGATATTTGCAATGTTTTTCCTTCAAAATTGATTTCTGAAAAGTTACAGATATAAACAGAGTAATACAACCGAAGGGTTTATGAAAAAAATACTACATGTCTTTCCAGCATCCCGCCCCCCCCCCCCTTTTTAACAAAATAAAAAACAACTAATTGATTATGAAAATAAATAAATAAATAAATAATAAACAAGTCATAATGTCATTTTGTATTTTTCCTTCATATGAGTCTCTTTCAAAGTCATTGGCTGCATTCTAGAACTGGTGGTTGCATAGACCATGCCATATGAAACACTGTTAATCTGTACATGTATGCCCGTATACAAGTATTGTTTGAAAACAGTCCAACTGCTTTTAGGTGCATTATTAGGTCTATGGGTTTTTCCTCCATCAAGCTGTGCTTGCAGGATACTACCTGATAAAGCAAAGCAAGGAGTACATTTTTGTCCAAATAAATGTAAAAATATTGATATCAGAAACTCTGCACGATGTTTTTAGTTCTTTTATGGTACAATATTCAAACAGATAGTTTCTTTTCATTGTCACAGATGGGCCTAATGCCAAGGAACTAATTACTCAAAGAAGATAGGGTTGTAAACACAAAAGGAAATTTCATATAAGTCATTAGAACTTTGAAAATATAAGCAGCATTAAATTGTTTTCCCTGAGTTTGGGTGCCTGAGTGCATAAAAATCCAAACTTTTCTTATCTCAGAATTCTTATGTCTCTGAGGCATAATTTGTGGTTTACACTGATCTTTAAAGGATTTTATTTCACATCTGAAGTTGAGGAGAAACAAAATTTAACTGCACTGCTAGTAATCCCTAGAGAAAGTGATCATTCTATATTAGGTCAAGATTATCAGGGAGTATTCATTAAAGTCCCAGATGAGCAAAGCATTTACACTCATGCTTAGTGCATCACTGTTCTGCAAAGTGCTTACTGTGGCATTTAGACATATGTCTAAAGTTAAAAGCTTAAGCACTTTGTTGCATGTGTGGTGCCTACTAAATTGATGCCTAAGTTGTCTGAAATGGTTTTTACTTTCAAATATTTGTGAAAGGTAATGTCAGTCTTAGTACATTATCCCACCATTGTATGAACTGCAATATTACTATTTTTATGTAGAAGTTTTATATAGTCAAACAGCATAGAAAGCTTAGTAAAACATTTAAGACAAATACATCTAGCTGAAGAGTTAGATGTGATCCACATAGTTGCGTATGGAATATGTAATATGTATAAGGTGAACAGAAATTCAATGTTAATGCAGACTTTGCACATTATGGGAAAAATTCAATGGAATTACACCTTTAAGCAGTCTAAACTTGGCACAAGTACATTACTTTCAATAATACATTGCTGAATATAAGCCCTAGAAAATAAAAATATCCAGAGTGTGCCATACATCTTCCTTTCCTGTTCTTCCCAGGTAATAAATACTTCCAAGCCTCTTCATGCAACCCTTCTTTTCTTTGTCCCTTCTGTGCCACTCAGGTGTAGGGAGGAGGTAGAGATCTTTCATCCTATTTTTCCCTTGTTTTGTTGAAGAGGGAGAGCTAGAAAGCAGCTGGATAGGCAACAGGCATCAGTTCAAGGTCAGCCTGCCACACAGGTGAAGGTTATTGTGAGATTTTTGTTACATTTAAGATTAAGAAATTAATTCTCTTGTATTTCATGACCAAAATACTCCCTGTTATTCATCTCTTTTTAGTTGTTTCATCTGGAGGGTCAGTGATGAGAAGTGCTAAACTCTTACATATAATATTCCATAAATGCTATTACTGTCTAGATCTTTTTCCTGGTGTTATTGATTCGTTACCAATCCTT
Source organism: Anas acuta (assembly GCF_963932015.1). Taxonomy (NCBI): domain Eukaryota; kingdom Metazoa; phylum Chordata; class Aves; order Anseriformes; family Anatidae; genus Anas; species Anas acuta. The sequence goes on from NC_088979.1 coordinate 153,788,391, forward strand.
GCATTTTTTTTCTCTGATTACTTAGATAAAATGCAATTAACATTAAGTTCAATGTGACATATTTATCATTGCAGTGGTTGTTTCTACCCCGTTCCAAGAGGAACAAAAATCTGTTAAAGATATCTACATTATAAGATGCAATGATTCTTTAATTCAGCCATCATAACCAATTACATTCACATCAAATCACACAATTAGCAATAAAACATTAAAGTTTAAGGCAAAGTTTTTAAAAGTGATGACAACTGTAATTGTTTAAAAAGTGTGAAGACCTAATTATGCTGCTAGAAGAATTATAATCGGGTACCAATCCTGATATCTGTACCAGATGCTCTCAGCCTTACTCTCCTTTGTGTATACACTTAAGCTATGTGAATACTTTAAAATTAAGGAAAATGCCCTTGTGACAATAGTGTTTCCTGAACACAAAAATTGTTTTAGAGAACAGCACTACTCAAAACAGAAAGGGAATTAATATTGAAAAAGTCAATACCACGCTAAATTAAGTAGACAAATGGGTAAGATGTAGTCAAAAATGAATGTGATGGATGGCATCTTTTTGGATAGTATCATTTCTTATTTGTTCCCTAGCTATTTAATTGTTCGGTTAAACATCTGTGGGTATCATAGAGAAAGGAGGTACATGTGTTTCACAGAGCCAGACCGAGTTTTCTGGAAGGGCTGTGACTACACCCTCACAAATTGGGGTGAGTACATGGGTCTGGGAGGAGACACCAGGGTGAAGAAGAGGACAGGTGGAAATGAGGACATTGGTGCAGGAAGGCAGCAGCAGCAGGCTCCTCAGAAGAAGATTAAATGTGCAGCCAAGACTCAGAGGTAATGAAAAAAAAAAAAAAACTTTTTTCTAGGTGTGCAAGGAGAAATACTGTATTCCAGGAAGGTGGTAGAAAGAGGTTCAAATTACATGAAGACTGGATGAAAGTATATACATTATCTACAAAGATTTGACAAAGAAATGAATCCGACAAAAATTCTTAAAATATTTGGTTTGGGTGTGTTCACAGTAAGGATATTCAGAGATAGATCAGAGATCTTCAAATAGTATGGAAGCTATGAAACTTCATCATTAGCAGTTAATTGAGGTTGAGTCAAGCAAATAACCTCAAATAATTAACTTAATGTAGAAAGAGTAAATAATGACTTTGCTTATGTTTTATGAAAGATGTTACAGTCAATTTTTTATCAGTAAGAAGAAAATGATATCATCTATATTCGTGCTCTCTGGTACTATGTGAGTTGTCGGACTGAAGTAAGAACCAGAAAAGGTTCTACTCACATAAAAAAGATTTTACTGGCATAATGCTTTACCGAGCTTAATCTGTAAATCTACCTGTCTGCTTGATATGCAGACTTCTTTTCTGACTTTATGAAAACAACAACCTGAAATATGCTATGAAGTTATTTCATAACACAGTATGATGTGATTCAGCCACTAAACCATGTTCTCTCCATATATGTATTTCTATTGGCCTTCTCATTGGCAGTCCAAGGCATTTGCTAATCTTTGTCAGTTCCTGGCAAGCATCAGAATAAGTTCTTGTTTCAGGCTGCTGGTCCATATTCTCCTTAAGTTCATCAAACAACAGCAACACTCAACAAGATGGAAAGTGAAAAAGGCCTTGCAGGGTTTTCTTTCTAGTGAGAATATAACAAATTGTGAATTTTAGGTTTTATTTATCACATTATTATTACTATTATTATTATTATTATTATTAATTTATTTTATTTGGTCATTTGTTTTTTCATTATAAAGCCTTCCATGGAATGTTCTGTTAGCCATTTCGATTTCCACCAACTACTTTTTTTAGAGCTAGGTAATATGTGCAATCTTTAGAAAGAAAGAATGCTCTTCAAATGAAAGAACTGGGAAAGGGAACTAGATTTGGTTCATGGCTCTTCGATGGTACCAGTTAAGCTGAGACACAAGGAAACTCGATTTCATAAATCACAAAGTCAGTATGTATTTTTAGCAGAGAAAGTCAGAAAATATCTTTAGTACACATAAGTACCTAATGTATTCTAAATGCTTAAATTTAAGTTAGGTGTCAGAAGTTGTTCACTGAGCAAGTGTTCTTGCAAGTTTTTATTTTATTTTTATTTTTTGGTGTGCTGAATATTCAAAAATGACCATTTTTCTTCCTGAGGTTTTCCTGAATCCATAAACATACTTATAAACTCAAAGACTTCAAAGACTTATCTAAACCTCTTTTAAAACTAACACTCACTGATTAGACAGTGGTCAAAGCAAAACAATGAGGTCCTGATACTCATTTTCCCATCAGAATTTAGGTGAGAGCTCTCTCTTTTTCAGGGAGGGAGAAACCTAGGTGCTGTCCATCTACCACCTCCATGTTCTGTGAAGTCTCCCAGTTCACATGAGAGTGGCCTAAATACTGTGTAGTAGGTTAGCCTGAATGAAAGCATACTTCCCACTTACCTGCTGAGTCTGGGGCACTGGGCAGTCAGAACAGAGCCAGACAGAAGTCTTACAAAAAGGATGGGGCTAATACGGGGCTAATATCCTAATATGAAAGCAGTCCAGTGATTTGGATTTAATGTTCAGAGGTTTTCACTGTTGAAGCAATACTTTTTTCTTTCTTTCTTTTTTTTTTTTTTTTTTTAACCTATTCTCTTAATTTTCAAAATGGAGATAACTCTTGCATACCTGATTGAAGTATTGAATTAGTAGATATTTTGCAGGTAATTTTATTAATTGAAAAAGGTGTAGGTTAGAAAATAAAATGTTTTTGGAACCTATTGACTTTCTTTCTCTCTCTCTCTTTTTTTTTTTTTTTTAATTTCTACTCTTCATAATATGTTTATGACAATTTTATTTATTTTTAAATTGACAAATCATTATAAACATCTGTTCTTCATTTATTTATGACTTTAAAAAATGAAAAACATCAACAAAGTTTTCAATTCTTATTGGTATTGCTTTTTTGTTTACCTATTTATATGTTTTGTTTGCTTATTTTTGTCGGGTCCTTTGTCAGTTATTTGGGTGTTTGTTTACTTCAGCATCAACAGAACATTAATACAGTACAAACAGTAATAACTCTTTTTCCTTCCTCTTAAAGGTAAGAGGTGATATTTTAGATTAAAAATGAGACAATCTGAAGGCTAACTGCCACCAGATAGAATAGAATAGAGTAGTTTAGTTTAAAGGGACCAACAAAGATCATCTTGTTCAACTGCTTGACCTCCTAGGGAGGTTGTGGAGTCTCCTTCTCTGGAGATATTCAAGGCCTGTCTGGATGCCTACCTGGGCAGCCTGCTCTGAGGAACCTGCTTTGGCAGGGGGGTTGGACCCGATGATCTTTCGAGGTCCCTTCCAACCCCTACAGTTCTGTGATTCTGTGATTCTGTGATTCTCTGATTCTCTGATTCTGTGAAATGAATTTATTTTTCAAATCAAATATTTAATTTACTTAAGCATAGTCAAGTACAAAAAAAAAAAATCATGTTAATCTCTGAATTTTTTGTTCAAGTAAAGTAAGAGTCAATAGAGTATATGTTGTAACTTTTTAAGGTCTTGTAATACAGAAACAACATTATTCCACATGGCAATGTTCAAAACTGGTAATTTAAAGAGAATAAAAAATGCTAAATTTCATATTAATGATAGAAAATTTTGGTGGCAACTTTTTTTTTTTTTTTTAATGTATTTATGTCACGTTCTAAAATTATATTTTTAATGATGGCAATTTCTATTCATTTATTGGATGATTCTATTAATGTAAAGCAAGAAAGACATATTCACATTAGAATATTCGCAAGAATATTTGCATAGATTTAGGTTGTTTGCAGTATTTCTTTCACATCCTTTCTCTATCTCTTTGTTGTTATCTGAAGGAGCAAGATTGCATTTGCTGTACTTAGGAACACGTCACTAATGTTACAGTGCAGTCCTCAACTTGTCATCAAGTTATCTCGTTTTCATAAGCTATACCATTTTTACTGTCTCCTAAACTGGGCACTTAAAGGAGCCGTGCTTTACATTTTTCGCAAGCTTTTGACCTAAAAGAATTAATGTATTCCAGGATAATTTGAATTTAGTGAGAACTGAAAACCAGGAAATCCTATCTTGAAAAAAGGGAGGAAAGTTTTCAATTTCTGAGTAGGAGCTAATCATTCCAATGGCAGGTCCTTCTTGCAGACAAGTGAAATATGTTTGTTAGAGACGTAGACTTTTAGCTTCCTCTACAGTGTGGAGCGACAGGAGCAGCCTAGTTGCTGACACAAGATATTTTTTGAATTCAATATGTATCTGAAAATAGACACCTCAAAACTCACAAAGATAAGAAATGCTTCAGTACATGGAGCTCAGTGAGAGCTCCACTGAACAAGATCTCCTTCCTGTAATCAGTAGGCTACGGAAAGTGAGCTGCAGGATGATAACACATCTGGGCCAAAGACAGGTGTGTTTAGCCTCCTCAGGGCTAAGCAAAAATTAAAACCTGTTATTAAGGGAATCATCCAAATGTCTCTAGAACACAGACAGGCATGGGAATCAACAGCCTCTTTAGGAAGCCTGTTTTGTGTGTGTTGGGTCTGTTTGGGATGGAGTCACCTTTTCCCTGCAGCAGCCCACACAGTGCTGTGCTCTGCACTCGTATCTGGAAGAGCACTGATATCACTCCAGTGTTGTGTCTATTGCTGCATAGTGCTGGCACAGCATCAGGACTACTTCCAATCCCCCAAGAGCAAGCAGGCTGGGGGTGGGCAAGTGATGGGGAGGGGACATCGCCAGAGCAGCTGACCTAAACCAATCAAAGGGATATTCCATAACACCTGATGTCACACTCAGCAATAAAAAGGGGGCTCTCGTGGGGGAGGGAGTTGTTCCTCCTGAACAACCACTACGCGTTTTGAGGCCCTGCTTCCCAGGACGTGGCCAAACATCGCTCATTGATAGGAAGTAGAGAATAATTTTTTTCCTTCTTTCTGTGCTTCCACGTGGTCTTATTTTTTCTTTTGTTTCTTTTTCTCCCCATTAATTAAACCTTTAATTAAACCTTTCTTATCTCAAAAATTGAGTTCTCTGTGTTGTATTTTCTCCCCTTTCCTCTTTGAGGAGATGGGGACTGAGAGAGTGGTTGGAGCTCAACTGCCCAACTGAGTAAAACCACCACACAGTGTTTGACCACTTTTGCAATAACAAATATTTTCCTAATATTGAATCTGAACCTCCCCCAATGCAGCTTTGTACCATTACTTTGTGTTACCATTTACAGGGGAAAAGAGATCAGCACCTTTATTTCCACTTCCCCAAGTGGAAGTTGTAGAGCAATGAATTTGCCGCTTAGCCTTCCTCTCCAAACTAGACAACCCACATATCCTCAGCCTTTCCTCATAGACACAACTTCCTGATCCTTTCTCAGCTTTGCTGCCCTCGTCAAAATGCTTTCAGGGACCTTAACAACCTTTCCATATTGTGGAGAACAGAACTGCACTCAATATTCAAGCTGAGGCTGCACCAATAATAAATACAAATACATCTTTTGACCGGATGGCTATGCTGTGTTTAGTGTATCCCAAAATGCAGTTTGCTTTCTTGGCTGCCAGGGCACAGTGTTGGCTCATGTTGAGCCTGCTGTCAACCAATACCCCCAGATATCTTTCCTCTGAACTGCTCTCCAGCCACTCATCTCTCAGTCTGCACCTCCAAGTGCAGAGCCTGGTATTCTCCTTTGTTGAATTTCGTGTCCTTGATGATTGCCCTATGTTACAATACATCTAGATCTTTCTGAAAGGCCTCTTATCCCTCCAGAGTGTCAACAGTACCTCCCAGTATAGTATAAGCAAACTTGCAAGGGATGTGTTCAACTACTGCATCCAGATCATTGTTAAAAGTGTTGAGCAGAACTGACCCCTGGGGAACACCTTTAGTGACTGGCCACCAGCCAGATGTAGCCCCATTCACTACAATATTTTGAGCTCTACTGTTGAGCTAGTTCATCATCCAGTGTAGCATGAACCCATTATCTCACAGTTGGACATTTTTTTCCAGAGCAATCATTTATTGAACTGTTTCACGTAGTCAAGCAGGCAGGATTCCTCTCTTAATGTAGGTAGTGGGAAAAAAAAATATATATGAAAAAATAAATAAAAGAAATTAAATTTTAAAAAGGTATATATATATATATATAAAAAAAGCCAGAGGAGTCATATTATAATAATATAGAGCATAAATTAAATACAAGCTTTACAAGAGCAATAGCTCCCCACCACCCCATTTAGGAATCAAAGGTGTGGAGTTTCAGCAGGAATTATTTTCACATTGGAGTTTAAGGTTACAGTATAAACCATCCTATCTTAAAATATATATTTAGTAGACAGTGGAATATTTCTGGTAATAGGGGGGTGACATTGTACAAATGCTTAAACAAGCCACGTATAGCTTGCCCTATATCAAGAAATAAATCATCACAATTATGTGTTTATCTAGGCAGACACAAAATCTTAATTCTGAAATGAAATTGATGGGCCACAAACATCTTTCATAGTGAAAACTGTAAATGAAATAGGAAGATAGAAAATATTTCATGTCCATTTTGTACCTTGTGTTATGACATGGAAGCTCATTGTACTTCATTTTGATTTCATTACAGAGTCTGATAAAATAAGTACATAGTAATCTGCTCTTAATAGACAAGAAATACTTTTTATATTCTCCAAAACCATCAATGAAAATAATAAGAAATTGTACAGGGACTACTTGTTTATACATGGATTTTTTCAGTGACTGTCAGGCTTGACATCAGAATAGCCAGTCTTCTATTCACTTTGCATTTCTGAGAAGCATACACATGGTAGGGTCTGGGGTAACCTGTTTACCTAGGGCATTCTCTTGTGACAAGAGCGAGTCCCATTACACTGTACAGTCCTTGCACGATAACATTAGGTGGAAAATACAATTTGTGACCTTCCCTTGTGAGTTCTGCTATAACTTGCTTAAAATATCTACCTAGTTTCAACTTGGTCTGAGTAAATACTGCTTAGGAAGGACAATGCGTAAGTCAAATGTAGAGTGCCTGTTCTAAGGATTGCCATAGCAGGCTTACAGTGGAAAACACTTTTTAGCTCTACTTTTGGTTCTGTCATTGACGTTGTGGGTGATGAAATGTAGTCCTACGTTTCTGCCTGGAGAATGCAAATATAATATGCTCATTCTTCCCAATTCATTTTTTCCTGCCCCATGATAATATCATTTTTAACTGATGTCCAAACCACTTTTTTTTTTTTTTTTTTTTTTTGCATTTTTTCCACTCTCTAGGCATAATCTCAATTATATAGATATAGATAACCTAAAAAAAAATAAAAAAATCCCAGTTGGTATATACCTGTTCTGCATGAATGACATCAGGAGGATTTGGAGTTACCAATTTTATGAGTTACCAGTAATTCAGTAGTTACTGTGAAGAATACTCAATTCATGTGATATCAATATCACCAGATCTGTGAAGCTAAAATAACATATATTTTTTCATATATTCAAAATTATCTGTCCCAGAAATCCATACTAATTTAATAATCCATATAATATAATATATATATAATAATCCATAATAACTCAAAAAAAAATCACTGAACAATAATGTAAAATTAGCAGATATGTTCTTAAAATGTCTTCTGTTCTGTGAATCTGCACTGTGACTTTCTCTTTTTACTATTACAACAACAACAAATATATTCATTACATTTTTATTCTACATATTGGATTGGCACACTACAAAATCTCTCTGATTTATAGCTTCTCTCACTAATTTGACTTTTCCAAAACAAAATTAACCATAAGAAGGCATCTGGTTGTTTGTACCTTTTTATTTATTTATTTATTTTTCCTAAAGAAGGGAGAGAGATGGCCACTGAAGTTTTACAGATTTACAGTTAGATTTAATGTATAAATTTTGCTTGCAAAGTAAACATTGCTTTTTTTATTTTTTTTTTTTTTATTTTTTTTCTCTCATCCCTATAGTTTATTGGGGATTTATGCTACTCTTCATGTTTATGGTCAGTCATGAAGAAAGCTAAGAGTTTACTCTAACCTGCCCATTTATTTTTAATCCTAGTCTTTTGCAGAATTGCTGTAAACTCATATGCTAAAAATTCAAACTCTGTGGTCAGTACCTCAGCCTCTTCCCAGCTCTTTGAAGCCATAAGCCAGTCTCAGATAATTGGTTTCCCAAATAAGTCAAAGAAATGTTTCTGCCTAGCTTGTAATGGCCACTTTTTTGGCCTGAGGATGAACTTTCAGGCTGAATTTCATCTGCTAAAACCAACAAGGACATGATGAGAAGGTAGCAGTAACGAAGCATAAAGTTTGTTGTTTTACAAGTATTCCAAGTGGCTAAATCAGATAATTCAGTTTCAACAGTTGACAGTTGACACAGTTGACTCCTGGAAAAGGAGAATTGCAGTAATGTTCAGTAGACTGTTCTTAAGAGTACTGTCATGGCACATTGCAGGAACATGCCCTCAACACCAGACATTTGTTGTACATGAAGCTGTATTGTTTGTTATAATACCTGAAAGCCTTCAACATAAATTCAACAGTATGTTCCTATTGAATATATGAATTAGCTAATGGCTCCTTTTTTAGACTCATAACTCTGTTTGGGATAGGATTTTGTTTCAATATGCAAATCCCATCACAGCTTTCACTAAGCCACGGGTATTCAGATCTGAGTTTTTCATTTGGTCCCAAATCCATTTAAAAGTCTATCAAAATGTACATTCTGAAGTTCAGTGATTAGGGGTTGATCCTGCAAGGTGCTGAATACTCTGGCTCTGATCCACCAGAGCACTTAAGTTTGTACATGACATTAACCATAAATTGTACCTTTGAAGTTTTAGAGAAATTAGACGTGCATTTATGTGGTATGATGGGTCATATGCATAATAGTCAGCATCTTGCAGGATCGAGCTCTGTACAAGGTGTATGTATACAAACGTACATACAGATGCTTCAGTGCATAAATATATTTATAACACAATTTAAAAGTCAAAACTGTAATTTTATTTCTCTTTACTGATAAGGCATTCTCAACATAATTCTACTAAGTGTAAAAATTACTGCTACGAATACACTATTGTAGGTAAATTTATAATGAGGTCTAGAAATTGCAGAAATAGTGTGCTAGCAATGGTTCACTTCTCATCCAATAATTCTAGATAAATCTAAACAAAATGAATATTATATTTGAGAACTTGAATACCATATTGAATTTGAATTCAATAAATTTCCCATGTCTGGATATAGGAAATGACATTTCTATCAAATCAAGACAATGTGCTGTATAAAGCAATCTTGAAAAACAACTCAAATGTACTGTACTAGCCTGCAGTTTACATTCTGGCAGTGATGCAGCAAGGATTTGCAAGTATATGAAACACTATGCCATATTTATTTAAAAGATTTAAACCATGTATGTTTTCTAGCTCCCACAAGACCAGCTTGACAGTGTAGGTGCAATATTACTCAGCTTTTACAATGTCATTTATGCCATTCACTGTTTTCCTTTACTTACAATGCTTTACTTAGTAAAGATATATCATTTTAAAATATTAGGTGAAATAAGACTTTTTCATCTTTTAAAGGGTTTAATATCTAATTTTATATAATTAAATTTAATTTTATGCTTCCAAGTCTTCTGTTTTCTTTGCAAATTCTCACTATTGTTATGTTGTAATCAATTAAATATCCATATTGATTTATATTTTAAACAATGTATATGTTCTTTTTAAACCCATATGAGACCATGTAACATGTGACAGTGATGTGAGCTTTCTTTCTGGTAATACACGTATATATTCCTATATCAAATGTTTCCAGAGCAAGCAAATGTGGATTTTATCTGAGATTTATATGCTTTTCAGTTAGCTGAATTATTTGTTGTCAAATTATTCAACCTTTTCTTTGTATGTTCTACTGAATTATTCATGACCCATTTATAATTTCTGTAAGCATAACATAATGTTTATCAAATATTGTCCAAATAAATATTAGCATCTTTATTATTATATATATATTTTTAAATCCACTTTCATGTTAATCCAATTCATTTTAGTAATTACTGCCTCTGGAAAACAAGGGTAGTGTTAACCCACACAGCAAGGGTGTGGGAAATTCATGCTCATGCTGCTTTTCCTGGTTGGGATATTTGAATATGGGTCTCTGTCTCCAATATAATCTGTAATATCAAGTGGATTATCAAGCAGAATCTCATGTAAGGAAGCCAGGCTGCTCCTGGCAGAAATATAAATGCAGAAATGTAAATGTTTTTTCAGACCATTTCTTTGATCAGAGTTTAGACTCAGTGCTGGTAAAGCCTTATTTGTTTGAGGTCCTACAAGGCTTGAGGTATCCTGGGTGTATAGGTGGCTCTGTTAGGGGTCTTGAGCAGATATGTACCTCAGACTGCACCTACCTACATGTAGCAAAGCTCACTGCTGATGCATGCTCATGTGTAACGGAAATTCATTTTTCACAGAATGTAAATAAATAAAAAAAAAAAAAAACGTACAAAGAAGTCAGAAATCATTAGCAAGAATCATCTCAATCCCCACATGAAAAAGCTGATAAGAGTAAAATTAAGTAACTCCAAAAATGAGGTGACTATCTGTCAAGATTCACAATCCTTAATCACTATCAGCATTTTGGGGGCCTTAATAAGCTGTTAATAGTTCTGATGAAGCTTACCTGGGTCCTCCATCCAAACCTGAATTATGCTGTAGGTGTATATGTCTTCAGGCCTGTTCAAGAATGGTTTGGGTTTCCTGTATTGACCTTGAACATGACTTGTTACTTTCCTTTTGCTCAGTGTTTACTGGACTGTCAGTAGGACTGATTGCTGTCACCACATGACTTCTCATTTGGTTTAGCCACTGTAGGACAGTGCTCTGGTTGTCCACCTAGTTTGTGGTCACCTTCTGCTGCTCCCTGACAATCATACCCTGAAGACCACCATGCTGTTGATGTCGCATAAGGCAGAAGGCCATAACGTAGTAAGGAAGTTACATGCCTATCTGTACAATATCTTATAAGCAGCACTGGAGTGAGTGGTTTTGCTCTGTCCTTGGAACTTTTGCACTTTGAAATTGTCTTAAATTTGTAAGGGTGAATACTGCACTCTCCAGGAATTACGGAGAATTTCAGTCTTTGCAATAAGAAACTGGGCTTTGCATTTCACAACAAATACATAAAATATTGGGCCTGAAATTCAGGAAATTCCCTAAATTCTGTGGTTAACCTCCTGTGAATCTAGAAATTTACAACCTGCAGTTAACAAGATGAACCATTTATTACTAATTAAATATACTTATTTAATCATAGTTTTTATCTTTTACAGAGGTCACACAGGGAATTATAGTAGGGTGGCCACAAGATGAAAACTACACTACCCTCTGGCATGTAATCTACAATGTATTTATTGAGCAAGATGTTTATGACAAGTGGATAGTCTCTTCCATCCCAGGATTTCTGTTCTACTATATGTTTTCAGTACACACTCAAAGATCAGAACTATGGTCTGGCTAAAGCTGGGGCGCTCCACAGGCTGATGGGAAGAAGACACCTTGAATGTGGGACAAGTTGGGTCCTGGCTGGCAGCCTGGAACCCACATGGAGTAGTTCCACTTTGGACTCAGTTTTCTGCACTGTATATAGTACTTGTTGATGTATATGTTTCCATCCGTAAGGTCTACCATTTTAGCTATCTATTGCTTTCTGAATTATACCGTGGGTATAAACCGCCAGTGGCTGTATCAGTCATGTAGCTTGGGGGCCTTTTTTATTTTTATTTATTTATTTTTTTCTCTCTCTCTCTTTTTCTTAATAAATGTTTAAAGGCAATCAGTGGGACTTTTGTGACCCTTGGTCGCCTGCCCCCAGTGTATTACACATATGTGAAGTGAGTAACAGTTACATAAGTCTGTCTATTGCTCTATCACTACTTTTTTTTGTTTGTTTATTTTTTTTCCAGCTCGTACTGGATTACTCTGGTGAGTAAGAGATGGTCAGATGTAATCAAAGTCTATTTTATCTGGTGGTGATTTAGGCTTCACCCCATAAGGTTTGAACTTACATTGACCATTCAAGGAAACCTCTGACTGACAGCAAAGAGTGACTTATGCATCAAATGATAGAAGTCTTTATTTTGGATTAGAAATCAGGAAAAAAAATATTATGTTTTTCAATATCACTGAATGGCTAAACCTTTATAACACCTACAGAGTCTCAGAATGACAGAATGGTTTAGGCTGGAAGAAATCACTGAAGATGCTCTGGTCCAACTTCCCTTCTCAAGCAGGGCTGCCTAGAGTAGGTTGCCCAAGACCATGCCCAGGACCATGTTCCAAGCTATTAATGGAGTCATAATTACCAGAGATAAAGCAATAAACACCAGACCAATTAGTATGCAGATATAGCAGTGGATGGTTTGGCTCTGTATATTGTTATCTTTAAGCTGAGCAGTAGACAAAGCTAACTCTAGTCCTGTTCCACACTGCAACTCTTTTCTGCTTTTATTTTTTATTTTTAATTCTCCCAAGAGCTTGTTAGACTCTAAACTGAAGGAAGGTAGTTTTTTATCCTAGACCCAGGCTTTCTGGTATATTAACACATCACCTTTTCTCACTCCTCAGGCCTTAGGCTTAAATGAATTAGCTCTGACCTTAGCATTCTTTTTCTTTGCCCGGGTAAAATGCACTGAAGATAGTCTCTGCAGACTGTTAATCCACATATAACTTTTAAAATTATTATTATTATTATTTTATTATATATATATTTTTAATAGTGCAGTTTTAACTTGCTCAGGTTGTGGAACTATGGCAATGGGAGGGCTATTCCTGCACTTTTCCAGCTATTATTTTATCTTCTATATCTCTTTCTAGAGTGGTGGTCACTGATTTCTGGACATAGTGACTATAGACTCTGTTCACTTTCTTGATCTAAAAAAGATAAAGGAATATATAAAGACAATAGTGAACCTATGGTCTTCACATCAAATTGTGGATAATGTGGAGGCACAGAAACAGATAACTGTGCACCTTCTTTACTGAACAAAGAACATCCTAGGAATAAAATTTAAATAAATGACTACACCACTTCTCTTGGAAGTCTGCCTCTATAGCTAGCTACCCTTCCAAGATAAAAGCCTAAATGTAAACTTTCATTTCCCAGTCAGAAGTAGCCTAGTTGTCTTCTGACTTTCTGATATTTTGATTACATATTTGACTGAAGAGTTGATTTCCTAATCATTTCATGCATGTATTCATTCTTCACAGGCACAGACATTATCCAAAATTAAAAATCTATACTTTTATCTGTAAAATAATAACTCATAGACTATGAACCAGTAAACAGTAAGTAGTCTAAAGCATAACATTTGTTAATATTTTCTTCCCTCTATTACCATGTTTAGCATGCAACTACAGTCTTTCCTATTTCCTAGTTCCTTGCTACATGTGATACAGCTTCCAAGTAGGAGCTCAAGCCAGCTTTTCTGCCAGTAAGGAATTGAATATATTCTGCCTGAAAGTATATTGGAAACATATAGTGGCCAAGACAAGTGGAAGAACACATAGGTCTGCACTAAAGAGCTCTAGCCTTCTCATCTTCCAGAGATCACCAAGGCAACCTATGATTTTAGACAGGACATGCTATAGGTCTGGGCCTGAGGTCCCGACTAAAATGCTGTAACAACAAGTATGGTTTTGCTTTCGCCACTTCTTTTTACTATTATGATACACAGGACTAAGAAGAGCTATCCTCAAAGAGTTTCTATCTAACCAATAGTCCAACCTAAATCTCGGTGGATCATGAAGTTAAGATATATCAGTAGCTTCACTGAACCACATGTATAGCATTCCCTGTGTTGAGGTGGTATCATCACTCTCTCGGCTCATGATTCATGGGCATTCTCATGAATGGCAATTCTCCTTGTGGCAATCTGAGGGTTGCTTCTGGGTACAGAAAGGCCAGAACTCACATCTCTGTGTGTAGTATATCATTTCAAGAAATGTTTTCTAAGCTTGATGATATATTTGTGTTAAAAATTAAAAATTTAGAGAGGTAGAATAATGAAATAAAGTGCTACTAGAAAATTTTAGCGTCTACTAATCCTGTTATATAGATGATGTAATACTTTAACAGAGAGAACACTCTTGAGAAATTACTAGCTTGATTGTCTGTAGATATTTCAGTGTTCCTAAGAATGTTCCTAAGAATGGCATTGAACATGTGCTTAAATACAAGACTTTGGAGGGAACAGCAAACCGTAAATATATATATATTATAATTTATTTTTAATAACTCTTTAAAAGTGCTTTTTTTTGTTTGTTTGTTTGTTTGTTTTTTCCTTCTTAATTCCATTTTAAAGAGATTTCCAATACAAAATACTTCACTGATAGCAGGCAAAAGTGTCAACAACGTAGTTTGGTACAAAATTCTGCATCAATTTATCACAGTGGAAAGTTATCAATAGTCTTAAAGGGAACACTAGCAAGACCTCACATATTATAAAGACTTTATAGTTTCAGCAGTTCTGTGGTGTGGTAAGATACATTAGATAGCTTACTAAAAATACTGTTCCTAATTATTCTCATAAGCTATAGTTGTCTTTAATGGAGAGAGGCTTGGCAACCACAAAAGACAGTTCACTCATAACCCTGGGATGCATGGCACCAGGTTCCATAATCTTGTACCTGTTCAGTTTCATCAGGTGGTCTTGAACCTGCTCTTTGCTTACAGTGGGAGAAACTCTGCTCCCCCGGCCCTTGTATAGAGGTTCAGGGACTCAAGAGACATGTCCTGAGTAGTAGTGAAGACTGAGGGAAAGAAGTTGTTGAGTACCTCAGCCTTCTCCATATGTCATTGCCAGTTCTTCCTTCTCATTTCTCAGGGTGGGTACACTTTCATTGGCTTTTACTTTCTGGTCAATATACCTACCTAAGTTCAGTTCCATCTGTGCCTTGGCTTTCTTGATCCTATCCCTACACGTCCAGACAGCATCCCTGTATTCTTCCTAGACCACATGTCCCTGCTTCCACTGCCTGCGCATTTCATTCTTATGCCCTGTTTTGACCAGCAGGTCCTTGTTCAGTCATGTCCATTTTCCGCCTTCCCTGTTTGATTTCTTACACATGGGAATGGAGAGCTCTTGTGCTCTAAGAGAAGTGTCCTTAAAGTGCTGCCAGTTCTGATCAGTTCTTCTGTCCCTAAGGACAATGTCTCAGACATCTAAGTGGTTGAAAACCCCCATCAGG
The DNA here is from genome assembly GCF_963932015.1 of Anas acuta. NCBI lineage: Eukaryota > Metazoa > Chordata > Aves > Anseriformes > Anatidae > Anas > Anas acuta. The sequence continues at coordinate 153,803,682 of NC_088979.1, forward strand.
ATGAGAGTCTGTGAGCAAGATGTTTCTTTGTAGCTGAAACAATAATATCATATAGCCTATGAATTGACAAGTAACAGAAGAAAAACATATGAAACTGCTAACAAGCTGTATCATGGTATCATTATGTACTGATATAATTGGCAGACTTTGCTTATAACTGTCGGATAACCCCACCAAAACCCCGGGGACAAACGGACACAATGACCAGCGTTCTGTGCAGTAAGCCAATTTATTACTGCGTGACATTATCTTATATAGTATCAAAGCGTCCCGCCCAGGAACCCAGGACCCCACCCACTGTGCTCGCAGACACTTTCCCTCGTGCATGCATGCACAACCCAGAATAATCTCACAATAACCACCTCCATTCCATAAAAGAGGTTGAAGGGAAGCATTATTATATGGGTTTCCTGCATCTAACACCACGTAGAGGAGAAGACCACATAGAGGGACCACTACATATTAGTGCCCAGCCACCAAACAGAACGGCTGAGACTTATCTGAGTCAGTGCCATGCTTCCCCAAGACTTGGCTCTACCAACCCACTGGTGCCATAATTGGTGTGGTCTCAGTTTAGCCTGTAGATTTTCATGATACTGTCTATCCTTTGCATAGTCCACTTAATTGTACTCAGCATTGTCATGTTGTCTGCTGTTCTTTTTTTCCGTGAGACCCATTATAGATATTCATCTTAAGATAAAACAAATGACCTTCTAAAGAGGTTTAGTTGTGCAACAAGAGTAAAAATATTGCAAATTTCAGTTACAGATATCAATATTGTAGTTTAAACTTTGTGAAATGAGTCCTGTCTACAAGTGTCTATTATCCATAGATGCAGATTTTGTGAATGGAAGTGTAATCAATAAGGCATGGACTTGACAGAGACTTTTTTTTTTTTTTTTTTTTTAATAGCTGTATTCTTTAACAAAATCATGATGACTACTCCTTGCTGTAAGTAGTTATCCTGAAATCTACAAGTGATTGAAGATATTAAGTTCTAATCTGTATTTCTTTATCTTTTGTAAAATGAAAGCAATAATTTTGGAGATGAAGACTGACTGAAATTCATTCTGCTTTATAATGTGTTTCAGTTATATTGTGTGTCTAAACAAATGTTTCAGAATGATACTCATTGAATTCCTTTCTAGGAGAAGATCAGTTATGTCATGGATTACCTAATTAGCTACTTTTTGAAGTTTAAATTCAAATGCCATTTGAATCAGACTATACAATTTGGAGGACTTTATAGTTTTTATAGCAACTGAGAAGATTGAAATCATCAAAGAGGTTGCTAACTGCAATAAAATTAAATGAGTGGATGGATTAGAATTAGACTGCAGAATTATAGAATAATGTCTTATACATCCTGCTGGTGACATGCTTTATTTCTGTGTATTAACCAAACATCACTTGAGTACTTTTCATCCTGATTAATAGAGTGACATTCACAGTGACCCAAACATAGGCAGAAGAAAAAAAGTTGGTCCTTCTCTGTTGTTAAGGGAGTAGTTTAGCTTAAGAAGGAAATACATTATTTATGCAAACGAGGTATGTGTAAATTCCAGAAAATGTATATCAAATCACACAACTCACCACTATTTAAATAAACAAGAATGCATTTATTTATTTGTTTATTTATTTATTTATTGGTGTGGTACCTCTTATAAAGTAGCTATAGATTTGAAGGGTGTTCTTGGTATTGCCATGCAAACAAGAGCTTCAAGCAATTCTTCTCAACACAAATTGCAGGCCAGAACTGTGGAAGTAATTAGTCTGTTCATCATAATAGATTTTTTTCCCATAACACTTTTGAATGTTCATATAAGGAAGATTTTTCTTTCTTCAATTTATTCTTGTATCACATTTCCATATACATCCAAGGGAAGTTAACACTCAGTAAAAGGAATAGACACTAAGAAGAGTTAACTTAAGACCAAACTAGAAAACTAGAAAACTGTTTCTAGGCAGTTTCAGATACAACCAGATCCACATGCATAAAGATCTCAGATCTCAGTAAATGTCAAAAACAATAACAGAAAGATTCTTTACAAGTGTGGACAACAAACAACTATCTTTCTTTCATTTAGAGAAGGATTCTTGTTTCAGCGCTGGGGGCAATACTTTATGTAACAAACTTCAGGTAACATATAAAGGTATTTCATAGGTTACAAATAACATGTTATTTACAGTATAGAGTGTATAGGAACATATTTCCTTTAGAAATCTCTAGATCATAATGGCAGCACAAAGTTATGATAGGTAATGTTAAGATTGATGATGTATTTATCTCTCTCTCTCTTTTTTTTTTTTTCCCAAACATAATCAAGAAGTGAAGACATTTTTAGTAATTTGAAATGTGAGACATAGGGGATCCTTCATTTCCCAGTCCAAACCTACATTTGCAAGATGCATCATTATGATTTTCTTATTTCAATCTCATAGAGATCTTCTTTAATATTTCTGATATTATATATATAATCTCACTGAACAATGGCTGTTATGGCTTTTTTACAACTCGGTCCTCCCATTAAAAAAATAAAAATAAAAAAAAATACACAAACTGTATTCATTTACAGGGTTTCCATAAAGTGGGTTCAATACTCTTTTGTTGTTTGGGGCAAGTCTGAACACATAAGATTGCCTATGAGTCTGTTTTACCTTACGTGAGTTACTGTGCCTTGTGTTACATCTTCTCTTTCTGTATTATATAGGTCTGATAAAAATAAAGAAAAAAAAACTAATAATGAAAAATTTCTAACTGGATTTACTCCTTCAGAAAGATAAATTGAATATGATGTATTGCTAGCGCCTGAAGAGTACTCAAAATTTTTTCAGATACCAGTTTCTTACTCTGATTTGTAACCTCAAATGGGCATGAAGTTGAAATATTTACTTCCTTATCAACATATACGCATTCAGTGCAAATTTTGTCAGATTTATTCTTTTTAAATCTTACTTGTCCTGTTAGCATTGGTCTTAAAACAAACAAACAAACAAATAAATATGTGTGAATCAGTAAGGGCAGGCAGCATGGACAACCACAGATGGGGGCCTAAAATGCAAATAGTAGGTTTGTTCTCATTACGTTGCTAGCCGGGAGATCCCCAAAGCAGCCCCCACGCAGAGGTAAACAAGCAGAGGGACACAAGTGTGGTTGCAGGAACAGCTAAACAGGATCCATTCTAGGAGATCATCTGCCTACTGGTTTCATCTATTTTTATCAAAGTTATGTACAGGCACAATTTTTTCCACTGTGCTCTGATAGAAGTGTTTTTAACACTTCTCCCACGTGACTGGTGACAGAACGAGGGGGAATGGGCTTAAGTTGCACCAAGGGAGTTTTAGGTTAGATGTTAGGAAGAACTTCTTTACTGAAAGGGTTGTTAGACACTGGAACAGGCTGCCCAGGGAAGTGGTGGAGTCACCATCCCTGGAGGTCTTTAAAAGACGTTTAGATGTAGAGCTTAGGGATATGGTTTAGTGGGGACTGTTAGCATTAGGTCAGAGGTTGGACTCGATGATCTTGAGGTCTCTTCCAACCTAGAAATTCTGTGATTCTGTGATTAACACTGTGCTTCTTTGATCTTCTCTGTACCAAGGCTGGTAGCTTAAGCACATCTGATAGGACACCTCCAAATCCACCAAACACCTATGTTGTCAGATGTGCCAAAGAAAGAGAGCACAAACAGCAGCAGGCATAATTTATATATTTTTCTACATTACTGCTTCCCAGATTTTACACATTCCTAACTGCAAGGTCACTTGAGCTTACTTACAATACTCCTCACCTGTCTTCTGTTCTGATTCCAACTTCCTCACCAATCTTCCATTTTTAACCTACTCCTCCCAAAAAAATACAACTTTTACAGTGAGACAAAACAAACAAACAAACAAACAAAAAAGGATTAAAAATTGCATAAACTTTAAAAACAGACATGAGAGAAGTTTGGAGATGTGGTTATTTGTTCTACCAACCTTGAATGCTTCTACCATTGAATGGTTCTTTAATATTACAACAACCATCTGTAAGCTTATTGTTGACAGAAATATTCTTTTTGCCACATACAGCTGAGATAGAAGTCAAAAACCACCCTTCATATTTTGAGAAAAAAAAAAAATCCTATAAATATCTCCAAATGCACTTAATTGTTTTTCCAAATCTCCATAGCTAGTGTGCCAACAGGCATTTCCTGCATAGTTAGGTTAGTAAGATCAGAATGTATCTGCTTATTCTCTCGTCTCCCTATTTATATTTATCTTTTATTCTGGTTTTATAATAAGAGTGTAAAAAATTTGGAGGCAGGTCATGAATTTTATTCTGTGTTTGCTTAAGGACTACCACAATAGAATTATTGTCTTCAGGTTATCCCATGCTATTGAAAAAAATGAGTTGCTTTTTACTCACTGCAGAGTTGCATGAAGCACTGGAAACTTAACCACTGGCTGAGGCCCAGAGCAGTGGAGGCTGAGGGGAGACCTCATGGCAGCCTGCAGCTTCCTCACGAGGGGAGCAGAGGGACAGGCGCTGAGCTCTTCTCTCTGGGGACAGCGACAGGACCCGAGGGAACGGCATGGAACTGGGACAGAGGAATGTCAGGCTGGGTGTTAGGAAAAGGTTATACAAAGAGGTGGTCAGGCATTGGAACAGGCTCCCCAGGGCAGTGGTCAAAGCACCAAGCATATCAGAGTTCAAGAGGCATTTGGACTCTGGCACTATCTTCCTCATCTCCTCACAAGACTTTCCAGAGACCAGATTTTCAGGGCACCCTGAATTTTCTATAAGTTCTGGGAGAGAAGACAGAATGGATTCTGGGCAGTTATGATTTAACTTCATGGTACATATATATATTTATTGTCCATTTTCATGTAAACGTAAGGTATTGAAACACAGGATAGACAAAAATTTTAAATTTTATATGAACAAATATATTTGTAGATATATTCAAAAGTAAATATACAAATATATAATTCAAAAGTAAATATAAATATATATATCTATTATATATATTCATATATATATTATATTTATATATATATATTCATGTATATATATGTTTATATATATATATTATATATATATATGAATATAACATTGAATCTCACATAGCTTCCTGATTTTTTCTTAAATCTCTAAGGGAGAACAGTTTTATCAAGACATTAGCCAAAATAAATGAAAAATAAGCACTCTATATCAAGAAAATTAATTTAATTTCTCATAGATTACTTTGGAGACTATTGTACTGTAAAAATTTATGAAAAATTCTCTCCATATATATGACACACCCTGTCTATAATGATATAGTTGAAAATAGTATGATATGCTTAGTTATGGATGTCTGCCAGCTCTCAATGTAGGTTATGGTTATGGATCTATTTTGACCATTACAGAGAGAATAGTAACATCTGGAAATCTGAAGTTCAAAGGTTATTTTCCTCCTAAAGCTGAACCAGTATGATTCACAGCAACCATGATTTTGACCTTAAAGTTAACAAAGTCCCGCTGCTAATACATGTTAATACATGTATTATAATTTATTATTATTATTATTATTATTATTATTATTATTATTATTATTATTATTATTATTATTATTATTATTATTATTATTTATAATAGTTTTGTTGTTTTGTTGTTGTTTTTTCCTTCCTTCCTTCCTTCCTTCCTTCCTTCCTTCCTTCCTTCCTTCCTTCCTTCCTTCCTTCCTTCCTTCCTTCCTTCCTTTTCCTTTTCCTTTTCCTTTTCCTTTTCCTTTTCCTTTTCCTTTTCCTTTTCCTTTTCCTTTTCCTTTTCCTTTTCCTTTTCCTTTTCCTTTTCCTTTTCCTTTTCCTTGTCTGGGTTTTATTTTGGTTTTATTGAACTTTTAAACACCTAACACAGAATGGGGCATTTGCAGATCAACTTCCTTCTGAATATAATGTAGAAGTTTGTGCAGATAGATTACTAATATTTAAAACACCTGTGTATCCTAACCTTCATTGTAAAAACAGCAAAATCTTTTATGATTGCCTGGGAATTTCCTGAGTTGTTGCATATTGCCTGCAGATTTTTTTTTTTGCTTTGTTATAGTTTCTCTCTTTCTCATACAGCACGATCCTCATCACTGTATACTACTTAATGATATTTTCTTCCTGGCAGTTAGGGCTTGACAGAAGATACTATTAAAAAGCTACGTTAGCATAAATTAATCTCATGTTCTAGTTCATGCCTTTGGGCCATGAGGATGTGTAGTATATTAAATGATTTTCTTAGTATTCCTGCACAGCTAGACTCCCTTTCTACCCATTTTGTAATTCTGAACTATGTCAGTGTGCTCACATACCTCTGCTGTGACAACCAAATATGGTGAACACATAGATCTCTATTCAATTTCCAGGCAGTGGCTAAGTATTGTACAATATTTGCCCTCCACATATGTGTGACAGTGATTGCATGCTACCTGGAAGATAGTACAGAGGAGAAACTATTCGTAGAACAAAATATATGGTCAGGCAATCTGGGAATGCCTAAATTCAAATAGTAACTGTGTGATCATTTTTTCCTCTTTTCCCATCCTTTCAGCAGTAAATCCTTGCCTGAAGTCTAATGGTATTTGTACCACTTCTCTTTCTTTCTGCCATTTGTGGCCTTCTTAAATTAAGAATCTGGGCAAGCAGTCCTTCTCTTGACACAATAGGAAAAGAAAATTGAAGGAGAGCATCCGTAATCACACAAGGCTGTGCTAGAAAACTATTTCTTAGACTATGTTTGGTTTGGGAAGCAATAATGAGCTTTGGGATGACCAGCAGGGAAATGACCAATAACCTTGGTTTCTTATTTCCACATTCTCTCTTGCCTGTAGATAGTAAATACACAGGAAATCCAATATTCAAGTGGGAATTCCATGGAAATGAGAACTATCATATATTCCATTTAATCCTCATTTTAATGAGGCATACATATAATTGAGTTGACATTAGAATGTTGCATTTACTGCACAGAGAAATGACACATAGCTTGATCATGCTAACCTTGCATCCCTACCAAAAGCAATTAAAATAAAGGGGGGTGGGCTAGGGGTGAAAGTTCACTAGATAGTATCCTTATTTATTTCTTCTGAGCAGAAAGCAGAAAGAGAGTGTCCTATAAGTACTTTCAAAGTAAAAATATTTGGGAAAGTCAAAGTGTTAAATACAAATGTACATGAGAAATGGAAACTTTTTTTTTTTTTTTTAGGATCTGGACTTCAAATTCGATTCAAAGGAAAGAAAAAAAAAAAAGCAGTGGGTAAAAGTGCTTGTAAGACTGAAAGTTATAATGACATGCTTTAACCCGTCTTTGATTTGTGTTTTACATTGTTGAATGACGACTGACTTGGAAAGAGGAGTTTATATCTTTATTGCTGATTTAACCTTCATTACATCGCTGTTATAATATAAAGACAGCCTCATTTGGTAAGTTTGACATTGCATTTTTCAGTATTTTTTGAAACCTTTTGCTTTTGGCATACACTTTCCCTAGTTTAAAAGCTGTGATATGACTAATGAATAGCTGTATATCTTTCTTTTTTTTTTTTTTTTTTTTTAACATGCACTGGGTGTCTGTCTGTTAACATTTGTCAGTTTTCTATCATTAACTGTGAACGAATATTCCTTATTAATTGTAACAGGAGGTGTGGGGACTACAAAGGGGTGACCTGTACCTAAAACACTGTTTCATTTGTTATAAAGCTAAATGTCTGAAGTATTTAAAAACTGAAACCTGATATTCTGTCATGGTGTCTTCTTACTTTAATCCTTTATGGCCTGACTTGAAAGACTATCATAGAGGAATACTGCAAGACATATTCAGATATATAAATTATCCGATTTTTCAAGTCAACAAGTAACATGATAATAAATAAACCTTTGTGGTTTATTGTCCTTCCTGTAAATCTATTTTTTACCAGAGAACTGTGACTTAAACAGTCATTGACTATCCATTCGTTTGTTTAGGATGAAAAACTAACTAAAGTCTTTTAATTCAGGGGCATTTAAGTACAATGAATGAAATGCTCCTAAAAGCTACTAAAAAAGGTATCTAAGAAAAACAAGCTTCTTGTAAGTAGAACTATATTAACTGTATTAATGTCTGAAAGTGTATTTGAAAATTACACATGAGAATCTGAAAATTGGAAAAGAATAGGGAAAAAAAAATCATAGTCTTTAATCTTTCGCTAAGAGAAAAAGGACAAGTACAGTTCTTACCAGAGGAAAAGTGTGGAATGAAAAGTATGGCCCAGATCTTGCCTGGTTTACTAAACTCCTTGTTACCTAAGTTTGCAACATGTTCATATTTTATGCTATGTAATAGTTTTGACTCGGAGTAAGATAAACTTGTCCAGTATGAAAACACAGTATGTGTAAACTGTTTCTATTAAGCAGAGCTCTCTATGCAGATTTACTTCATTTACTTCAAGTGTTTGTCACAGATAATGGATAATTCTTCACATTTTTGAAATATTTTCATTATGAATGAAGTAAAGCTTCTTTTGCAATAAATCTGCAATAAATATGCAGCCCATACTTTCCAAGGCTGATTTTTATGATTTTAAACAACTGAGTTCTCATTTACTTATTTTTCTTCAGTGTTTCTCTCTCTCACTCTTTTTCTCTCTTACTATTTGTGAGGAGAAACTGAAAGATAAGTTCTTTGGTCTTTCCTTTTCCTCAGGCAGAAAAACAGCTTTTATTTATTTATTTATTTATTATTATTGTTGATTCCTATGCTTTGGAAAAGCCTCACACTCTTTTTTTGCAAAGTTAGTTAAACCTTGTCTTTTCAATCTTTCTATGAAACTAAACATTTATGTTAAAATCTATGTTGCCTATGATCCCTATGTTTCTTCAGAATCATTGTCAAATGCTGACAGTGTGCCTACAGTACAGGACTAATATTATTCTGTTTCAGTGGTGTCTTCAGTGGCCCAGACTACTCTTCTGATTGGTTTCCAGCACATTTTCCATGTTGATCTATTTCTTGTAAACAGTCTGTGATTTCTATTAAGCTATTTCAAGGTCTTTAAAATACAATGAGGATGTAAATGACAATGTTAATAAATAACTTCACTATGAACTATTGAACCTGAACTTTTCTTCAAATAAAAGCATTTACTAAGGAAAAAGTGTAATGAACTTCATTGTATAAGTTTGTGACATTCAGCATTTTTTTTCCCTTAATTAAAGCATGTCCTAGGATATCTGTTGTAAGAGGAAATTTTGTGTGGCTTGTTTTGGTTAGAGAATGCATCAGAATATATCTTCACTGTCTGTCACTAAGTCTCTGATATCTACATTAAGTTTTTGCTATATAAATATTTTGTTAAATGTTAAATACATATTTAATAGCATTTAACTTTCCCCATTTTATTTATTTGTTTGTTTGTTTATTTTAGTTTCCCTCTCTTTTGCTCTCTAAGGGAAAAGGATCTACTGTCTGAGTGTGTTTCTACAAGACCATTTTATGCCAATTTTGAGGAAATTTAATGGAAAGCTAAGAATAGCAGAGATGATTTTCTGAAAGCTTTTTAAAATCAGTGCTGAGTAAAAGAATGTGAAAGGCTGAATTCAGTATTCAGGAATTCTGCCTGGCAGCATTTTGAGAGATAATTAGCATCTGAGTTTGGCTAGTGCACATGTAGATATTTGTAGCTCCCAAATATCTGCAGTGGATGTTTCCTGTCTGGAATTACTTGTTCTAACCTTTATTTTATTTTATTATTATTTTTATTTCTATTTATTTTTATTTATTTATTTATTTATTTATTTATTTATTTATTTATTTATTTTTCCCATCAGATATCAACTTAATGAGATCACAGAATCAGAAAATCACAGAATTGTAGGGGATGGATGGGACCTGAAGAGATCATCAGGTCCAATCCCCCTGCCAATGCAGACTCCCTAGAGCAGGTTGCCCAGGTAGGCGTCGAGATGGCCCTTGAATTATCTCCAGAGACGGAAATTCCACAACTTCCCTGGGCAGCCTTTTCCAATGCTCTGTCACCCTCACCATGAAGAAGTTCTTTCTCACATTAGTGCAGAACTTCCTGTGATACGTTTTGTGTGCACTGCCCCTTGTCCTGTCCCCACAAACCACTGAAAAGAGGTTGGCCAAATCCCTCTGTCTCCCACACTTACGATATTTGTACACATTAATAAGATTCCCTCTCAGTCTTCTTTTCTCAAGACTGAACAGGAAGATGCTCCAGGTCCCATATCATCTTTGTGGCCCTCCGCTGGACTCTTTCCAGCAGATCCCTGTCTTTTTTTTTTGTACCAGGGAGCCCAGGACTGGACACAGAGCTCCAAGTGAGGCCTCACCGGAGCAGAGTAGAAAGGGAGGATCACCTCCCATGACCTGCTGCCCACGCTCCTTTTTATGCACCCCAGGATCTCATTGGCCTTCTTGGCTACCAGGGCACACTTGCTGGCTCAAAAAATTCTACATAGGGGGAGCCCTTTTTGCTGTGGCAACAACTCCCTTAAAATCTTTACTTAACCTTTCCCAGATACGAGTGATCTTAAAAGTAATTTGTTTTTCAACCCTTATAAACTGTCTGAAATGTAGAATGTATCTATGAAACTCAAAATTAAAGCCACCTATTCAAGACTACAATTGTTTATTTTTGATGAGTTGTAAACAGCCATTTAAATGTATCATTTAAATTTCAGTTATCTTTTCTGGTTTTCTATCTGTAGTACACAGAGGCTTGCAAAGCCCTAAAATTTTACTGTCACAAGTTAGGTTTTCATGAGGATTATTATTTCTAATGGTTGGAGTAGAATCAATGTCTTCCAGGTATCGTATATTAAACCATAGATTTTGAAATATTTCACATCATTAGCAGCAGCTCAGGAAATGAATCACCTTGTTGACAGTCATCCCATTTCTGTGACATAGAAACTAAATGATTTATGTAAAACTATTATCTGCTTTTCAAGCCCTCCATGCCCTTATTTATCTCATTCGGCTCAGAATCACAATAAATGCTAACCTGTTCAGAATGGCAATTCCAAAGAATTGCTGTTTAATAGTTTAACTTTTGTGATTCTTTTTGCTGCCTTATCTTCATCTCAGAAAAATTGGCCTCATATATTATAAGCTATACCCAGAAGACATCTGTAAATTTCTTCCAACTACTCTCACAATGAGCTTTTCACAACAGTTTGAATGCTGTCAAGAAAGCTTGTGTAATTTGCTTCCCCAAACTTGCAAGCTCACTCAGAACTATACATTTGCAATCAAGAACAAACAGAAAATTCTGCCACTAAACTGCCAAGCTATCAATCTGCTAGTGAAATCTCTGAGCTCCAAACATGACAGGAAAGGCTGTTGAAACCATTAAGGCAAAGTTAAGAGGAAACTCTTTGCTTCATGGCTTCTGGTATGGGAAAGCTGAGGGTATGAGTAAGCAGACAAATGAGGAATAATATGGTTAAAGGAATATGATGACTAGAAAGATGTTCTTTTTAAAGAACTTTTGTAGCTCACAAATACTGTTTTGATGCTACACAGACAGTACAAATATTTATACAACAGAAATTGAGAACGTAGAACATTTATGCAACATGAAAATCAGAACATAGGAAACAAGAAGCTGATTTTTCAGGGTATGAGATTAATGTGCAATATTTAACATAGTGCCATTCTAGATATTGTGATGGATTGATTCAATTTGTTGAACTAGAAATATGGGAGTCATCATGCACAATGCAGAATGTCTTTGAAAATCCTCTAGGAACTGGTGAACTACTACAAACTACACTTCAGGGAACTGACTGATGACTCCATACATAAAAATGAATTATTGTTTTAGACCTTATGAGGAAACAACACTAGAATCCTAAACATCATGTTTTCACAGTTTAGTTTCTTAGGAGATGTAGTGTTTCTGCAAAATCTGAGTTCATTATTAGCTTCAACTGATAGAGTAAAAAAGCAAATTTATCTCCACAGTTGTCCACTGATTTTTGTGGTAGGAGAAAGATACCTATTCAGTTCTCTCTCTCTCTCTTTTTTTTTTTTTTTCCTCTTTATTAAATTACAGTATATACACAAGATGTTTTGTTGGAAATATTTCCTAAAAATGCATTGAAGTAATTAAGTTTACCTTAAGTTTCTAAATAATATAGTAATTCCAATGAAGTTAATGAGATTATATTGGATTTGTGCAAATGACCAGGCTTTGGGTGTTTAATTACCTTTCCTTGTTCTAATTTTATCTCGAACTCACTGTTAAACCAATCTTATTTTGCCTATATAAATGTTGTCATATGAAGATGTTTTTTTGTAGTGTCTACTGAATCTTTATTAAGGTATTAAATTTTGAGTGTTTTTCTTTTAAATTATTATTTTTAAAAGATTCTTCTTATTATTTATTTGTTTCCAATGCATTAGCAGTAGCTCTCAGTGGGAACACAAGACACCATGACATTAACTGCAATTTATCAAAAATATCTGTTTGAGAAATTTCTTAATTGATAACTTAGTGCAAAATGTTAAATATATATTTTGCAAAAAAAAAAAAAATTAAATTAAAAAATGTAAAAATGTCCCTGACTAAAACACAAAGAAAATAACAGATCAGTAATAACAACAACAAATATTGTCTTGACAGTTGGTTTTCTATAAAGTAAAGCACAGAGTAAGAACATACTATTATGAAATTGCCAGGATTTTGCAGAAAGCACATACTATAGGATGTTACCTGTCAGTGTAATGAGATTTGTAATGAAAAATATGAGTAGAACTTTGTGAGTCAATACACAGAGATGGCTTTGAATGCAGAAACTATATAAAAATGCTATTTTCAGCATTGACAATGCATAACTGTATGCACAAATGCATGACAACAGAAGTCTGCCATACTGATTAAATTTGGGCTAAGTGGACCAGATATCATTTCTTATTTCCAAATATGTTGCTTTATGTCAGCAGTGTAGAAGACCAAAGTTCTTAGATTCTAGACCAAGAATTGGTCTAGACTTTCCTGATTTAGATTTTGAACTACGTGTAGTAAAACCATAATTGTTAGGAAAATGTGGAACCTGGGGTAAATGATTCATAATTTGGTCTTATTATAATGCAGAAACTGAAGTACATTGAGAACTAAAACAAAAATATTTGCCTGGTCTGATAGAAGGTCAAACCTACCCATACTGCCTCCAGTTTTCAATTATTCTAATCTGTAGAAGGTACAGAACTACACATACTTTTGTAAGCAAACTCCTGTAGCATAAGTTACTCCTTCTAAGCAGACATTTTAAGATAATTAAGTGTAACATAAAATAATAGAAAGGTTTGAGTTGGAAGGGATGATTATCTTTAGTTCCAAGCCTCCTGCCATGGGCAGGGACACCTTCGATAAAACCAGGCGGTTCAAAGCACCATCCAACCCGGCCTTGTCTTAATGAATTGTAATTACCAGTATTAAAATACTAATATTTTAAGAAAAACATTTGATTTATATTCCTATATATTCATAGATGTTTTCTGTTTGTAGTTTCTCACCAAAATTGTTTATTGTTCCTATTCAAATATTGAGTAATACAATTTTAATTTCTAATAGCATGTTATAATAGGGTATGTAGAATTTTCTATGTTATATTTTTACATGGAATGTAGCTATAGTTACAGTACTTGTGATGCAATATGAATTTTTAGGATTTTCTAGAATGAGTTCTGTGACAATCAATAATTTGCTTTGAATTAAATTTAAGTTATTGTTATTTTGAGAGGCTCTCTCCTACCATCTCCTTAATATCCTGGAGATTTGTTATTCAGATTTGGGATATTTTGCATCAGATCTTCTGGGTGTAGCAATTCATTTTTATGTATTTATTTATTTATTTTTGGTGGAAGGGAAAAGTGACCTGATAACTATACACATCCTGTTTAACTTCTTGGAAGACTTTATATTACTTAATAATTTCATCACATCTTCAGGAATTTGCAGAGAGAAATATAAATGCCCCAAATTAGTTCCAGTCCTTTTCCCTTTCTTTCCTGGATTAAGTGAGTCAGCATAACCAACAACATCAATTTGAAATAGTTATTTTACAGTTCAGTAAAATCCCTTTCTACTTCTATTATTCTACTTCTATTATTAAGCTCATTGAGAAGAAAATGGAAACAACATTTATTGAGTAACCCAGACGGCATGTCTCTTTTGAATGAATCACACATACTTCACCTGTAATTGCCCTCTGCAGGTCAACACCCAAATGAAGGCCTGATTATAGCCAGAATTCCTAAGAATTAGGTTCTGGTAAGAAATGAAGAAATCTTTACCTCATGTTTATATTCACAATTATTGAAAGCGTGTGGTGCCCTTAATTTTTAATGAGTGAACTCTTTTAGATCCTTTTCATTCTTTCATGAATACTGCAAGTGTGGTATTCCCTCAGAATAGAAATAAATCAACTCACTTAATGACTTGATTTTGTAGAGTGATGTGTTTTTCAATAAGTGTTTGTATACCAGTAGCACAGACAAGGCATCAAATACGGATGATAGTCTATTTGGTGAGGCATTTAGTAATTATCCACATATAATTACTTGTCTTATTTTTTAAAAGGGAATAGACACACAATCATGGAGATACAACACAAGAAGAATCCTTGATCTAAAGAGCATCTTGAACAGTGAAAGTAAGAAGGAGCAGTTGAAAAGCAAGTTTCTGTTTAAAGCAGAAGTTTACAAACATCCAGGAATTCATCATATTTTATAAGGCAGTTTACAATACTCAGCAATTTACCCACCAAAATACCTTGGTTCATTTCCTTACTGATATTATGTTGCCTGGCTTCAACCTAATATATATCAAACTTATCTAAACCATTAACAGATTGCAAGGATAGAAGCAGGATATCTCATTGTAGCCTGATTTTAGGGGTTGTTTCTATTTCTAAGCCTGTGCTGTTCCTATTTCAGGTTGAAAGCTTTAATTGGTTCCTATCTGGTATGCTAACTAAAGAAACGTCAGGTGTATTCTCTTCTGGGAAAGGATCTAAATCTCTTCTCTTGCTAAGTACTACTTCTTTTTCCAGAAGCATTACTTTTCTGTAAATTTATGCTTTAATTACTCACATAGAAGGACTTGACTTCATTTTTTTAACCCAACTATGGTTTTATCAGTTGTTCCCCCACCCATGCAGCCCAATAAGGACGGAAGTGGGGGGGGGGGGGGGGGGGGAAGAGGGGGGGGGTAGATATTCTCTTTCCTTGTTACAAGTTCAGAAAAGACAGGTAAAAGGGACTTTGAAATGTTCATTTAAACATAGTTATGTGGTTATACCAAGAAAATACTTCAGGATCGCTGTTCTGTTTGGAATCATGAGATAATAAGACTCATGCCAAACACTTTACACTTACCAGATCAAGGAATACAGTCTCTGTTACCTATAAGAATGAATATTAGCTTCAAATACAATAAATAATATGCTAACAGATAGGAAAAACCTTTAGCACCATTGTGAATAGGGACCTTTCATTTGTACATTTTTCTCTACATGGATGGTAGAAATTAGACTTAATTTGAATATTTTCTATTTAATATTGCTTTCTACTGAAACTTTAAATAAATAAATTCTAGCTTGGCCATTAGGCAGCTAAGAATTTGAAGGTTAATGAGAGTATGAAGTAATTCACTATGCTTCAATCTACATTAAATTTGTACCTGATACTTTTCCAAGTCATCAACAAATGGTGTTTTGCACAACTGTTCATAAATGACATAGTTCTGATCATTTGAATATTTTGCAAGAGATGCACACTACAGGCTGTTATTTGGAATCCAGTAAGTGGAGTATACTGAGTGTGCTTACTTCCTTATCTTACTTGCTTAGCAAAATAAAATCAATACATTAGTTATGTCTGAAATTTCATGTTCAAACAATTGGAAATTTTATCATAGAACATATGCAGAAAATACAGATTCAGTAGGATGCTTTCATAAAAGTATTTGTTTCAATAAATCCTTGCAGTCTAATGTCCTACTGCTGTTCATGATGAACTTGGGAGCTGGTGTTTTCAGTGTTTTTAGCTATTAGACAATGTCAGTGGTTATTTATCATGATTCAATATAGTATGGATTATTGTGATTCAGTGTTGTCTGGTTTGTCAAGTTTAGGCCACCTGAATTAAAACTAAAGCTTACATGACTTTGGGAACTCTGTCCTTGCTGAGAAATTGCTGCATCTACTGGTAAGGTGTCTGAAAGACTAGCAATACTAACATTCATCTAAGAAGGAGCATTGTTTCATGGAAACTGTCATTTTGGTACTTAGTATTCCTTTTCTATCCATTGATGAAAGATGATTATGCTATTCTATTGAGGCACCTTGTTAGTTTGTCAGAGTGGAAATAGATTGATTTTGAATTACATAAAAAGAAAAATGTTAAAATCAGTTCAGTAAATTGAAATACATTGTTTCAAGTTTCTTTATTTCCCCCCCCCCCCCTTTTTTCTTTTCTTGCTAGAAAGTTAACATTTTCTACAGAGCATTTCAACTTCATAGAAACTTCCCAAGTAAATATGATATTACGGAAAGCTTCAACATGTGACACCTTCAAAAAATATTTTTCACTTTGTATTACAGAATCCCTTCATAGATACTTGTTAATTGATGGACAGTGCCTTAGTACTTTATATGTCAACAGTTAAAATGATTTATGACAGGTGCTTTACTTCTCTCATAAGTATGCTTATCTTATTAGGTATGTCTATGCCATAAAGTGCAGTAACGAGTAGAAATCACTGAGTTATCTGTCAGTGAGCCAACAGGTAGCTCCATTGCAGCATTAAAAGAGCATTATATTTAAGCTAACTCTGTTGTGAACTGAAGTATATGAATCCAGGCGGACTACTGTACTCCTGGTACTGTAGGATTACTGTATTACTGGACTACTGCTGAAACCTATTCAGACTAAACATGGATACATTTATCTAGTCCTGCATAGTAAGATAGATATAGGGAACACTAGATAAAGATTAATTTGGAAATACTAAAATTAATTTGTTAAAAATAATTAACTTTAATTAGTTTAATCAATTTAATTAATTAATAACTTATTTCACTTAATTAACTTTAATTAATTTTAATTAATTAATGTTAAAATAATTAACTATGTTTAGTTGGGGATCTATGATAAATTTGTTATGATTATGTTTGTAGAACCTGACTTTCTGAAGGAGAATGCAGGTAGTTATAAATGCTACAGACCCTCCACAACAGAAGTTACTTAGTCAACCTAAAAATCTTCCTGGTTCTGAGTACTAAAGTCTCCAGATGAGCATATGAGACTGATCTTGATCCAAAAGGAGAGAAAATGTGTAACAGAGTTGAAATAAGACTCTCTCAAGGACAAAGTGTTAGCATAACCAACCACTAGGGAAAACAAGCAGGTATAATTTATCGTAAGGGGATTTTGAATCCTGGAAATTCTGGTGGAGGCAGAAATTTTTAACCAAGAGGTTAACATACTTAAAGGATGTTATTTATCTCATACTTAAAGGATGAGATAAATATGAGGTCTCATTACAAGATTGCCAAGAGAGTAAGATGTATCTTGGAAGAGTATCAACAGTGTTATAAGAAAGAAATCAGAAATATAAAAAATGCATTGTGAATTATGTTTACTGTATTATGCACTGGCTTATTTTAGATGTGTACCAGTTTATACAATTTTTAACTTATTAGCTAAAATAGTACTACCTGACAGGTTAAAAAGAACATTAATCCAAATGACACATTATCTGTCTCAGATAAACTTCTATTTAATTCAAAGCCTTTGAAAGACAATCTGATGAATGCTTAATTACATAAAATATATGTCAATTGGGTACAGCAATAAGTGAGTAAGAATATATATAATATTAAATTAATAAATTGGCTCTGTACCAATTTCTAGGTGTGAAATTTGTAATGATCAAAATAAATTAATGTTTGTCATGATATTAAAATGACTGGAGTATGGTTTCCTAGGAAGAACAATGCATTAAAACTGAATTGTATATAATGAAGTTTCTCTTTTTCTCATCTGTTTTCTTTTTTTTTCTTTTTTCTTTTTTTTTCTCTTCTTTTTCCCTTCCTTTTTTTTTTTCTTTTTCCTGCAGCTCTTCAGATTAGATCAGCTCTTCAGATCTTTTCTTCCACGAAAGCTGGAAACTAACTGCAAAATGGATTAAAGCTTAAATCCAATTAAGAATTTTCATGGAACAAAGGTTGATTGCTCAAATTACACAATAAACAGTGAAGGTAAAACATCTTTTATTTCTTCAAATTACTATGCATTTCTCAG
The DNA here is from genome assembly GCF_963932015.1 of Anas acuta. NCBI lineage: Eukaryota > Metazoa > Chordata > Aves > Anseriformes > Anatidae > Anas > Anas acuta. The sequence goes on from NC_088979.1 coordinate 153,822,001, forward strand.
ATAAGACTTCCTGCATTCCATCTTTCCTTTTTTTTTTCCTGAATCCAATCAGGGAGAAACAATGATCAGAGAAGACTAGGTGAAATTTTGGTACACCCCTCCCCCCCTCCCAAATATACATACATATATATATATGTGTGTGTGTGTGTGTGTGCGTAAATAGAGCTCTGAAACTTAGCTGTGAATAGAGAAACCAATGTAACTTCCAAAAATAACACTTGTGCATTTGTACTTGCACTTCATTTAACACTCTACAGAGCTGAGAGTCAGGCTGATGCATTACAATTCAGCATGAAAACTTCTTTTCAGTATGCAAGATTGTGTTTTATGACTGATGCTCCAGTTGAGTGAAAAATTTATCCAAAGTGAGGTTAATTAATATATCTTTATTCAAATGCTCTGAAAATATCAGGATATAGTTTATAGCATGTGTTAACAAAATTGAATAAGCTTCCAAAATATGTTTGAATTTTTAAAATCTGAGTTTTACTGCTGTACAGTCAAATTCTATGTAAATTTTACATAAATTCTGATACTTGAGGCTTTCTTGTTTACTGATAATTCATACTGATTTTTAACTGAGTATCCAGCTTCAAGGGGAAACCTTGTCCCATTTTACCTCAAGAAAGCTGTGCAGTTTTTCTTGTAGTTTTTCTTGTACATTTGTGTTTTTAATTTTATTTTAATGGGAACACAGACTGTGACTGTATTTTCTTTGATGTAAGGTGAAAAAAAAGGGAACAGTTTATATTTTCATATTCATTTTTTGGTGACACTTGAACAGAAAAGAACCAAGCTAAAATGAGGAAGTGGTGAGATGCTTTGGGGATTAGCCTAATTAAAGAAAGACTAAGGGAAAAAGATAACAGCCAATACCAGTTATGCCTTCCAGCTAAGCTTCTTTTCTCAAAATAAAAAGTAGCATATAATGATTCAGACAAAATTAAATAAATCACCAAAATCCAGAACTTAAAATATCAAAGAAACAACAACACAAGCAGCTGCTACACCCCATTCTGCCTTCAAATGCCTTATGACTTTACTAGACTGTTTATAGAAACAGCATGCTACCTGCATGGCCATAAAGAATTCATGCTTGGGTCAGGAATCATGATGGGTCAGGTCTCCAGAAAAGCTCGCTCTCTATTAGTACTAAAAGAAGAGACAGTTGTGACTGTTCGGCCTAAACTACTACAGAGGAGAAAAAAAAATAATAAAATCACTACATATGAAGAGATGGTTGAGTGACTAACCGTAAATTATGTATATAATTAAGTTAGTCCTTGTTGTCTCTCTATAAACAGTTAGTGATTTCCTACCATTTTTTTTTTTCAGTAGATTTAATCCTGTAAATATTGTTAGAAGCCTTCTTCAATATATTCACAGATTCTTGCAAATGCAATCTGTGTTGCTTCTATATTCTCCTTGTTAGTCAAAGAGATAGTATTGCTTTTGTAGTTGCTGTTTTCTTTCTGGATCACAAATAGTAGGTGATATAGATCTATATACAATAGTCTCTCAATCAGTGCTTCTGTGTTGGGTCTGTCTGGGATGGAGTCACCTCCATCCATGGATGGATGCAGTCCACACAGTGCTGTGCTCTCAACTCATAGCTGGACCAGCACTGATATCACTCCAGTGTTGTGTCTATTGCTGCATAGTGCTGGCACAGCATCAGGACTACTTCCAAGCCCCCAAGAGTCAGCAGGCTGGGGGTGGGCAGGTGATGGGGAGGGGACATCACCAGAGCAGCTGACCTAAACCAATCAAAGGGATATTCCATAACACCTGATGTCACACTCAGCAATAAAAAGGGGGCTCTCGTGGGGGAGGGGGTTGTTCCTCCTGAACAACCACTACGCGTTTTGAGGCCCTGCTTCCCAGGACGTGGCCAAACATCGCTCATTGATAGGAAATAGAGAATAATTTTTTTCCTTCTTTCTGTGCTTCCACGTGGTCTTATTTTTTCTTTTGGTTCTTTTTCTCCCCATTCATTAAACCTTTAATTAAACCTTTCACATCTCAAACATCGAGTTCTCTGTGTTGTATTTTCTCCCCCTTCCTCTTTGAGGATATGGGGACTGAGAGAGTGGTTGTGGTGGAGCTCAGCTGACCACCTGAGTAAAACCACCACAGCTTCCTATAAAAAATCTGTGTCGAAATACATTTCCTTTTCTTAGTCAACTTAATCTTATTAACTATAACCTTTTTTTTTTTCATAATTACTCTGTTGAGGGTGGAAAGGCCTTGCAGAGAGATCTGGGCTGATTGGAGAGCTGGGTGATCACCAACCTCATGAAGCTTAACAATAGCAAGTGCCAGGTCCTGCACCCAGGATAGGGCAACCCTGGCTCTACGTACAGACTGGGCGATGAGACTGAGAGAGCAGCCCCACAAAGAGGGATCTGGGGGTTGTGGTTGACAGCAAGTTGAATATGAGCCAGCTGTGTACCCTGGCAGCCAGGAGGGCCAACCATATCCTGGGCTGCATCAAGCACAGCATTGCTAGTCGATCGAGGGAAGTGATTGTCCCATTCTACTCTGCGCTGGTGCGGCCTCACTTTGAGTACTGCGTGCAGTTCTGGGCACCACAGTACAGAAAGGATGTAAAACTGCTGGAGAGTGTCCAGAGGAGGGCTAGGAAGATGGTGAAGGTCCATGAGAGCAGGCTCTCTAATTTGCATGAGAGCAAATTGGGTCTTCAAGTGCATTTTAGTGTTGACAAGTAATAGTGAAGGACATACTTCCAAAGACTTGCATGTTCATTTTACCTTGGAGATGTATGAAATACCTGGCTAAAATGAACTAAAACAACATTTAGAAAATCTAATTTTATTTATTTCATCCTCTTTACTTTTAAAAGTTATTGACCTGTTGACTGTTCAGCTATATTCAGTCTGCTTCACTGCTTCATTCCAAGAAAAAAAAAATAGGTGTTCAGAAAGAAAAGATAAACAATAAAGAAGATTAGACTGTAATATTTTTAGCAATAGTAATATTTTTGACTTATTTCTTTAGTATCAAATTCTGTTTGTTTGCTTAAAGTCATGTCACTCGACTTAAGATACTTTCAAGGGAAATTAATACTTCAGCTAATATAAAAGTCATTGAATTGTACAGAAAGCATTCATTTAATTTTTTTTTGTTCTTTCATATGCCACAATTCCTCTTATACAAGTACTTTCTCACAGTATCGAAGTACATTACTTTTGAAAATTCTCTTAGCAGATCATTCATATCCACATAATTCAGTATTACACATCACAAAAGAGTAGGAGTTTATGAACCCTTATTTCTTAAGTTGTGTAATAAGCAACTGGGAGATCATCAAAATGAAACTGTACCAAAGGGGACTATTTTCTGAAAGGGAGTGTAATTTTATAACATCATCCAAAGAAAAAGGAAGAAAAAAAATCTATATATTTTTTTTCAGTCAGGTAGTATAAATTAAACAAGTTTGGAAACCAGTCACAAGACTACTGAACTGTTATTTTCCAACATTTATGTTTTCTATATTATTTCTGAAAGCATTTTCCCTGGCAAATCCTGTATTTCCAAGTGTACAGTCTTCTCAGGAGATATTCAGACAGAAGCTTAGAGGACATATGACCTAAATAAGCTATCATCATATTTTCCTTAATCTACATTTTTAATATTAGTTCAATAAACTGACTGTCTTGGTGGAAGACGTTATGCCATGATGCCTAGAGATCTGTATCTGAAGTCAAAAATTAAATGTAGAATATTAGAAGATGTAAGATCAAAAATTATATACATTTGAAATGAAAAATATACTATTTTTAATAAGCATTAGTGAGGATTCTGAATATCCTAATTCAAAGCTATTTACAAAATAACCATGTATTTCTAAGAAATGCTCACTGTTTTTCTGAGTGGTTCATAAAAGACATGTCACGTATGTGCTTGAAAAACTAATAACTGAGCTGAATCACATTTTATTATTTCAAAATTCTCCTTTGTGTCACCATTTCAATGATCATTTTCCAGGAACAAAGAGACAAACTGTATCTTCCTGTGAAAGCAGATGCTTGATGCATTCCTAAAGTATAATTTACATTTACTTCTCAGATACTAGTTATTTAATTATTCTCTCCCTTACAATGAATAAAATCAACACTTTAACATCCATTATTCATTCAGATAAAGAATACAGTTTTTCAAAATAGACATTTGAAGCTAGGTCTCCAAATGTCCTTTTAGATGCTGACATGTGAGTTTTGATATTTAAAAATACTCAGCATTCAGCAACCTCCTGCAATAATTCATGGTAGCTGTTCAAAGTTTAGTATTTTGTGAATTGCATGGCTAAATTTAGTCCCGGAGATTGACTTAACTGAGAAATAAAAAAATAAATAAACAAACAAATGAATGTGGTGACTGATATGTTGCATTGTACAGCTATGTATTTTATTCCTCATTTATCCAAAATTATTTTTCTCAAGTGTTTGGTTCTCCTTCCCAAAGCTGTTGTAAAAAGAAGCTTTAATGTTTATTACACTTATAACTGAAAATATTTGAAAGTGGATATTTAGATAGTGGATATTTAGAGTCGTATACCATCTTACTATCATACAATGTATCACCGTCTTCATCTTGTAAGAACTATTTCCAGAAGGTGTTGAGGATTTTTTGCTTTTGCAGTTATATCAATAGGAGATAGCATATGGAAGACAGTTTTTTCAAACATATCTTAAGAATGAAAATATGTTTCTAGATATTTCAGAAGTTTAGTGCTTTACTTCAAGGTTCAAGATTTTGGCTTGATTGCTTTTGCCTAGATCTGTGCACAATTCGTGCTGCAGTGCCTGTTAATGCACTGGGGCTCTGGCTTGCTCATGAAGATCTATTAATTATTATTCAGCATGATTTTGTGAAAGCAAACTAACATTGGAATAGTATATTTCCATGGAAAATATTGAGGAAATGTTGCAAGAAATGACATTGGAAAGTGCACTGGGACATTGCAAAAGGCAAGGAAAGAGTTTCGTATACTGGCATTTGAAATGCAGAAGTCAGTAGTACAACATTTCTGAGATGATGAACTTAAACTAGGTGGAAGCCAGTTCCATTCTTAGCTGGGTATTTCCATCTACCTACAGGATTGACAACACTGATAGATTTCTAGTATCTTAGTATCACAGTTACTTCAAGAGTTAGCAGAAGAATAATCCTGTCTGAGATTGCTTTCACCAAGCTTCCCTTTAACACTGGTGGAGAACCATTACCGTTTCTGTTAGCTTTCTGAAATATGGATGTGTGTATGTGACTGTATGTTTTTGTTGCTCTCAGCCACAGATAAGGAAAGATAGCTACCTTTGTTTTAAAAACATATTTAAAGTTTGGGAAAAAAATAAGCAAGCCTAATTTTAATGATGTTTCTCCAGGAAACGTGAACAACTGGGATACAGTTTTAATCTTCTCAGCCCAATTGTAAGTGCTGATTTTTGCAATTTATATATTCACTACTACACTAATACACCAAGTTATATTAAAAGGGAAAAGGTTCATATTCTTTTATTTTTGAAATCACTTTTGTAAAGGATCAAAGACATAATACTAAATGTGCATGTGCATGTGTGAATGTGTTTGTGTGCTTGCATGTGTGTGTGGTTTATCTAGAATTATAAAATCCCAGCTGTGGAAACATGATTCCACATAAATATTGAAAATTGTTGGAAACTATTGTATTTCAGGAAATAATAAAGCTAAAGGGTTAGGTTAGAATGCATGTTTTTCATGTTTTTAACATCCATTACTTAAACAGATCTACTCCAGCCAGTACAAAACAGACTCTTTTTTTTTTTTTTTTTTTTTTTTTAATAGAGGATAACATCCTCAGAAAGCTAATTTATAAGTAAAAAGTGAAGAAAACCCCTCAGATTTATTTTTTGCACCTTTGTTCATATGGACAGTTATTTTAGAATAATCCTTGTCGTTTTTCCATGTTATATAGCCCTTAACATGTTGCCAGTTGAAAACAAAAACAAAATATTAACAAACACCGCCCCTGAAAAAAACAAGCAAACAAACTAAAAACCCCCAACCAACCAAATAAAACAGGAAAAAAATATTTATAAATGACCAATCTGAACAAAATTTCATAAACTTAGATTGTGCAGCCACAATATCCTCTAAGAAAACTGAAAACCTATCATTGGAAATAAATAAAAACACACAAAAATCACAACAAACAAACAACCTAATACATAGTAAAAATGCTTAAAAACATATAAGTTGAAGAGCTAGGTACTGATTAGGCTTGTAATATTGCAACTTTTAATAAATGTGTCAGAAGGGTCCTGTAACGTACAAAATGGTACGAGGGAAGCTGTGAAAATGTTTCTGACAATCTCTGTCTCCCCCCGAAATATTATAAACTGGATACATTTTCTTTGTTTCATGAAGATACATGTTTTTTTAACTTTTTAAATAGAAATACTGCTGTCAAACTATATTTCACTAGAATTATGGAGATTTAATGTATTTATGAAGAGAATTCTGAGGTAACATACTTGTAGACAGCAGGGGAGGGGTTTCACTGACATACAGGGCAGATCTTACAGACATTTCTTACATTATAGTGATTTGACTAATTCCTTGTATTAGTGATGCCCTATAGGTTCTACAGTGATGTTCTATATTTTACTGTGTTTTACTAAAAGCAGGTCCTAGACATCAGTGTACATGCAAGAGTGAATGAGCAGGTAAAAGTGATGGTGATTTATTTTCCACCAATAAAAGGTGTAAAAAGTTAGAAGAGGGGAGGGGTGGGCTCTCACTGTGAAAACGTCTGTCCTCACAAAGAATGGCTATGTGCATTGAGGCCCTGCTTCAAGGATGTGGTTAAGCATTGCTCATTGGTGGGAAGTAGATAGTAATTTATTTCCTCTGTGCTTCCATATGGCCTTTGTTTTTCGTTGTAGGTGGTGGTGGTTTTATTATTATTTATTTATTTTATTATTTTTCCCCTTTACCTTTTCCCTTTAGATAAATTATTTAATTAATTATAATTTTACCTTAGTAATTATTTTTCCTTCAACTAAATTATCCTTATCTCAGCCCATGAGTTGTTTTTTCCCTTTTCTTCTTACACTTCTCTTCTGGGGAGGAGGAGTGAGAGAGTTGTTGTGGTGGAGTTCAACTGCTTATCAAGGTAAAACCACCACACAACCCTCTTCCAACTCCTTTCCCCAAGCACTGCCGTGGAAGGGGAGAATGGGGGCTGTGATCAGTCTACAGCACTCCTCCTGCTCCACTCCTTCACGGTCACTCACTTCTCCTGCTACACATGTGGTCCCTCCCATGGAATGCCATCCTTCCCAAACTCATCCTGAGTGGGCTTCCCATAGGCAGCAGCTCTTCAAGAACTGCTCTAATATGGATCGAGGTCCACGAGATCCATTTGTCAGGAGCAAATTGCTCCAGTACGGGTCCCCATGGACAGCAGCTCCCCCCAGATCCCCTGCTCCTGGACAGTCCCCCCTCCATGGGCTACAGGTCCAGCACAGAATCTGCTCCAGAAGGGGTTCTCCAGAGTCCGCAGCCTCATTCAGGCTACATCCACCTGCTCCACTGGGAGCTCCACCATAGGCTGTAGTGTGGAGATCTGCTCTGCTGTGGGACCCATGGGCTGCAGGGAGACAGCCTGCTCCACCATGGGCCCCTCCACAGGCCACAGGGGAACTTCTGCTGCAGTGCCTGGAGCACCTCCTCCCCCTCTTTCTTCACTGACCTTGGTGTCTGCAAAGTTGTTTCTCACTCCCCACTCTCCCAGCTGCTATTGAGCACTAGTTTTGTTTTATTTTATTTTATTTTATTTTATTTTATTTTATTTTATTTTATTTTATTTTATTTTATTTTATTTTATTTTAATTTTATTTTATTTTATTTTAATCCTCTTTTATAGAGGAATGTCCTAGTTTCAGTTAGGACAGAGTTAATTTTCTTCCTAGTAGCTGGTAGAATGCTATGTTTTGGCTTAGGATGAGGAGAGTGCTGATAACACCCCGATGTTTTAATTGTTGCAGAGCAATGCTTACACCAAGCCAAGGACATCTCAGCTTCTTGCTCCGTCCTGCCAATGGGCAGGCTGGGGGTGCAGCAGGAGCTGGGAGGGAACAGACCCAGGACAGGTGACCCAAACTAGCCAAAGGGGTATTCCATACCATCTGACATACTAAACAATAGATAGGGGTGGCTAGCCGGGGGAGGGGGGACCGGACTGCTCTGGGTTAGGCTGGGCATCGGTCAGTGGGTGGTGAGCAATTGCATTATGCATCACTTGTTTGTACACATTATTAGTAGTATTATCATCATTATTGTTATTATTACTATTGTTATTATTATTTTCCTGTCTTAATAAACTGTCATTATCTCAACTCATTAGCTTCACTTTCCCGTTCCTCTCCCCCATCTGAGACAGGGGGGGAAGGGTGAGCGAATGGCTGTGTGGTGTTTAGCTGCCGGCCAGGTTAAACCACGACTAGGAACAAACATCATTGCTTATGAGCAGCAGCAGGTCTGAGCTGACTGAAACTAGCCTTATCTAACATGGGGCAGTTTCTGGACTCTTCTCACAGAGGCCACCCCATGTAGCCCCCTACTACTCAAACCTTGTCATGTACACCCACTACAGGAATTAAAAACACAGGCATTTAAGAACAAATTATCGTTTACTGATGATTCTAAACAATGCCCTAACCAGTCTACAGAATTACTTTCATTGATCTCAGTAGACTTTTGGATCAGTTCAAGTCAATAATTGCCTTTCAGAGCTTTCAAAAATTCATAAATCAGTATGAAGATGAGTAGTCCTTTGGAAATAAAAGACAATTTTTCAGATTTTCAAAAACAAAATCCCTGAGGCTTCTCAGGAAGGGTGAGGTAAAATCCAAAGGGTTGCGCTGGTTAACAATTACTTAGCATAAGCTATTCATTCATTCAACTTAAAACAAATATTAATACTTTAAAAATAAAAATAATAATAAAAATAAAAATAAATATAAATATAAATATAATATAAATATAAATATTTTATATTTATAGTGTAAGAGCCATATCTTTTCTCCTCGTGAATAGAGCATACCAGTTGAACCTACAGAATGTCAAAGACCAGCAATCCCAGCTTGTAGGCCAGGTTTCTTGCAATCCTTTATTGCTCATACAGGTCAAATTTCTCAGTCATATGGATGGCCCTGTTTCAAAGCTTGTGGAAGTCAGCAAAATTAGTTCATGTTAGATCATGCCCTAGGTGATAAGACTTCTTAATGTTTATCTGTCACTGACACTACCTCTGAATTTCAATAATCCTCTTCCCATTTTGTGTCTTAAAGAAATGAGGGCATGCAAATTATGTCAAGGAGCAGGTGAATGAATGAAATTTGACAGACTAGTATAACCTTGTTACTTTATAGAAAACACTAAAACAGAAAAACAGAGTCTGAACCACGGCTGCTTTAAAAAGTTATTTCTGATTGCATCCACAGGAAGCCAAACAGCAAGCAACCACTCTGCCAGTTTTGAATTTTCTTTATTACTGTACTTAGAAATTTACAGTAACAGCCAAAATTTGCCAAAACCACTGGAAGCAGTCCTATACCAGATGTTTCTATGGACAAGAAATTTAAAGCTTCAGATTAATCATCAGGAATTGATTTTCTATTTTCATCATTTGCCATTTTGCTAGAAACATACATTAGAAAGGTATCCAAAGTAATACATAAAATGGGATATGTAGATTGGAAAGAGGGAAAAGAGGGAAAATTGAAGTGTTTTTTTTTTTTTTTTGTTTGTTTGTTTGTTTGTATTTTTAACTGCAACCTAGTTCTACATAATGCATTGAAAGTTGTGAAAACCCTGATTTATAGTCTGCTGTCCCATCTCCCCAGTTACTACAGGGAGTTTTAGCAAACAGAAGTGTAGTGGCATATCAGAGCGTCCTTGCTAAGCCTTTGCTTGGGCAATTGGTGTCTTTTCCTGTGAGCACAGACAGCCTGGTGCTTTGTCATTCCAAGAAACAAATTTTCTGAAATGGAGCGAGCAGAAGCAAGGGCAAAGCCATCTACTATGCTAATCTTCCAAAATGGACCAGAATTTCTATCTGTAGATATGAAACAAAACAGTAGCTTTATTTAATACAGACTGTATAGTTCTGGGCAAATCTGATGACCTCAAACTATACCAGGATTCACTTAAATTACTATCCAGCCCTTAAGAAAGAACAGTGTTTCTTCGTATTGTTAGCTACTTGGGGCAAAATCTGAGTTCCAGTGCAATATGTTTACATGCCCTACTTCATACACTCCTAAAAGATGAAAGAATATGTTTACTCAATACTTTTAAATCACAGATAAGTTTTATAAAAATGAGCTAAATGTATACTGTTGTTTAGGTAATACACATATTTTAAAACTTCTTTTTATCATGCACTTGATGAGGTGGCAGATTTATGTTTGATTTATGTAATGACTTATTCTTTCTTTTCTTCTAAGACTAAGAATCTTCTAATATTCTTCTAATATTCTTCCAAGAATATTGTTGGATGTTGTTGCTGGTTTCCTTTTATTTAATTTATTATTTATTTTATTTTATTTTAATTTTATTTTTTTCTGTAATGAAAGCTGTGATGCTCTTCTGAACAATATCTCTCGTAATTTCTTGTGATCTTGATCTCAGGCCTTAATGAGGGTTTCTCCAAATCCTTCTGGAAACTGGGTGGGATGAAAACTGTAGGTATATTCTAGGTGTAATCCTATCATTGCCAGATACAGAGGAAAAAAAATAACAGCTTTTCCTTATCTTTTAGCAACCTAGTGCAGTTCAATGAAGATTTCCAGTTCCTCAGGGATGAAACCCTTGTAGGGAATCTTGTGCTAAGATATTCATCTTAATATTGATCATGGAATCATAGAATCATATAGGTTGGAAAGCAAGTTTCTCCAGGAGAATGCTAGAAATGGTGTCATAAGCCTTACTGACTTCTAGGCAAACCATATCCACAGCCTTTCCCTCATCCACTGAGTGTGTCATCTTGTTGTAGAAGGAGATCAAGTTCATTCATCAAGTAGGACCTACCTTTCATAAACCCATGATGACTGAGCCTGATCACCTGGTTGCCCTTGTAGGTTTTGTGCAATGGCACTCAAGATAACCTGCTCCATGAGCTTTCCTGGCAGTGATGTCAGACTGACAGGCCTGTAGTTTCCCAGATCCTCCTTCTGGTCAATGCTTGGTTAGGCTTATTTGCAGTGGCAGTGCGCTGTTCCATCTGAAGTCCACCACAATATTTAAGCTTTTACCAGCAATGTTACTATTTGGCTGTCAGTTCCAAATCTGTACCAATGCAAAAGATTTTCTATTTGACTATCTTCTTTTTCCTTTACTTTAACAAAGTTCAGGAGGTTTTGGTTGGCCCAGTCCTCAAAATTTTCCAAGTCCCTTTGGACTGAAACTGTCATTAATTGTGCCACAACTTCCTCTTACTTTAGACTTATCTACAAATTTGCCTGTGAGTATACTGTGTCATCACCCAAGTGGGTGATGACTTTGAATACACCTGGACACAGGATTGGCCTCTGAAACACTCTGCTGGCTGTCACCAAAACTTCAAGCCAATGTTCACTACTACTTGTGCCTGAGAGTCCAGCCAATTTTCAGTCCACCAATCAGTCAACTTTTCCAGAGCAATGTCTGTGCTTTCTCAACATCCAAATGAGAAGGCTGCTATAGATGGTGTCAAAATCTTTACTAAAAATGAAGTAGATTATGTACTCCCTCTATCCACATAAGCATTTGTTCTTTTTCAGAAAGTTTTCATGTTGATCAAGCCCTTTGTAAATGTGTGCTGACTACTCCAGATACATTTATCCTTCACATACTTGGAAAGGAACCTTGGGGTGATGCTAACCAGTTTGTCATTAATTCCTTGGACTCACAAGAGCTACTTTGCCTTTTCTACAAGCAAGAAGGACATTTTTTTTTTTTCTAGTAGTCAGGCACCTTCTCTCATCAGCATAATCTTTGCACGTTACAGAAAGTTGAATTCAAAATCTCAGCAGCCAGCTTTGCCAGATGTTTCAGCCTTCTTGGGCAAATATCATCTCTCTCTCTCTCTCTCTTTTTTTTTTTTTTTTTTTTTTTTTCCCCCTAGGGATTTGAAGGTATCTAGTCTGTTTAAGTATTTCTTGGTCTGTAATGTATTGTGTAGCTTTTTATTAGCACATGGAAGGCACTACAGATTTCAAAATATGAAAAAACTATTTGCAGAATCAATTAACTGAATTTTAAAGAATGGTATGTATAAATTTGCATAAACATTGAAAATGAGAAAATAATAGTGCAGTTGCTTTTTATATTCAAAATTACCTTCAGAGCTGTTCATTTTAATTAATGAAATGTATCAGATACATTTTTTGCCACACCAAAATGTATATTCATGACCACATTTTATTTAGTTTTATTTTAATTTATTTAATTAATTTATTTTATTTTATTTATTTTATTTTTTAATTGTTACATCAGATATATATTTTTGGCAACTTCAGTTAGATTGTCTCTGTGTCTACACAATTAAGGATATTGTCAAAGAAGAAAATTATTGTAAAACAACAAATTAGAAATACTGCCAATGGAAATGGAAAACAGTACAACTATAATACTGTGCTGGAAAATTAGAAGTTAATAATTCTGTGATTGTTCTCTGACATATTAAAATACTGGTCCTTCTTCTTGTTGTTTGTTGTTTGTTGTGTTGTTTTATTGTTTGTCTGTTTTTTACTAATAAATTTGATTAACCTGTCCTCATGAATCTCCTTCCCCCTCCTTCCCACTTGTTCAGGGAACAGAATTTAAATCCTGAGAGCAAGCAGAGCTTATTTATAAATTAAACTGGGTGATAGTTTGGTATAAATCTGCTAAAATACAACTTTGAAGTTCAGCCAGTAGAAGAAATTAATTATCTGACTGTTCAAGTCTTGTGAACAAAGAATCACTAAAATAATAGGACTTGCTAAAAACTAGATAGATGCAAAAACTTAAACACTTCTTTTTAAAAATGTTTTTACTATTTTTTTTAGCTTTTATTTTTAATTTTGTTTTTAAATTTCCTGTTGCAATCTTTGAATAACCCTATTAAGGAATAATTGAAATATAGTTTCTTAAAAATAGAAACTCTATAGTTTCTTCTTATAGTTTCTGACTCCAGGAGTCAGGTCTTAATAAAGACCTGTAAAGTTTGTAATTGTAGTTCAACAGAACTGAATGGCAAATTTTCCCGTGTTTTCAATAGGGCCATGATTTTGCCACATATAGAAGAATATCTGCAGGTATGTGAAATAGAGACAATTGTATATTTTGTGTCATTAATGGTAGTTGGCCAGATGGTTTCTGAGAGGAGACCTTGAAATAGTTATTGTGGCAATGAATCTTTTATGGAGTGAAGAACGTTGAAGAAAGTTATCAGGTAAGTAACATTAGAAAATTTTATAAACTGCTACAGGTTTTCCTTTCTAGGTCACATAAGCCTTGCCTGAGGCAATGCTGATGGAAAAAATAGAGTTCTGTAAGATTTATTTGCTGGGTACAGAGTTTAATTTGTCAGAGTGCTGTGAAGTAATTGTGTGTGCATGCCTGGTTGTAGTTGTAAAGGATGCAGTCAGACTCTTGTCTGGCTTGCTTAATCACCTCTGTGTCAAGAGCCTGAGGGATCTGGGATTCTTACTGCCCCAAACATTATCTCATTCCACATAAATTATAACCTTTCTGGTGTGAGCCATCAAGTGTGCAAGCTTAATATTCACTTTCTAGGAGTATCTGTGCAACTGTTTATCCAGTTCTAGAAATCATTCATTTCAGATTTTAATGGTATGGGTTTGGGCTAGAGAGAAGAAAATGCTTTTTGGTTTATTGGGAAGCAAGTCTATTCTGGTTCAAGGATGAACGCTAACACAAAAAGTTTAATTGCTGTGCTTCCTAGTTTAAGCAGCAATTTGTTAGAGGATTAAAAGGATTTAGCACATTGCAGGCCACAAAAATGCGTAAATGTAATGCCAGGAACTGAATCATAGGGTTGTGCAACATAAACCTTGTGTGTTAGGAAGAAGAGAGATTAGTTTATATACAATGGGTCATACTGAGGAGATATCTATTTTATGCCACATTCATGTACATTGCAACCAAGTTCAAAAGCATTTTTGTGACAAAGGTATTTTATTAATGATCTAGAAGGATGGGGTATACATGAAATTGTATTTGGCCTAGTTCAAATTATTAAATCAGTTTTGTTTTAGTTCAAATCAATGCTTCCAAAACTGCTTTAGAATGTTGTAGTCAGATGTTCTGTCTGCATTAGAAAAGTTATGTACTTTGGACTGGAGTAGAGGAATGTTGATGAAATGATAAATTAGCAAGCATGACTTCACAACCACTATAGATCAAGAAGAGTTTGTGTCAACACAAATTATACAAACACAGTCATACTAGGTCATGCCAAAGATTTGTCTAGTCCAGTATTCTATCTTGGGAAAAAATAAAAAGAAATGAAAATAATTAAAAAAAAAAAAAAAAAGGAGAGAGAGGTAGCATATCCATTCATTGTAATCCCCTAGTTATATTTCCCTGGATAAATCCTTCCAGTAATCCAGTAATCTTCAGTTTTAGCATTTCCTGAGCTACAGAAAATATTTTTCTCTATAACTGTAACTGATGGAACTTTCTTCCAAAAATATTCTTAATCCCTTTTTAAACCTATCTATGTTTTTCGCATTTACAGTACCCTATGGCAATAGGATAGTAGTTTAATAATGTATTGCACATCCTTTTGTTTACTTTAAACCTGCTATTCAATAATAATCAGCCTATTTTATATTCACAGAAGATTGTGATGAGCATCATCATCTAATCCAAATTACATCAGTCATAGTCAAGAACAATTTATTTTTTTTTTTTTTGCAGTATCATCTTGTACAATAAGTACCAATTTCTGTCAAAATAAAATGATACTGTATGTTACTGAAAATTGTTATCCATGTGACTTCCACTTTTGAACATTCAGATGCAATTCTTAGAAGGGTAAGGGGGAAAAAAATCTGACCTTTAAAACCTCAAAACAACCAATAATATTTTGACAAATATTCCTTGGATATATTTTTGGATATGGACTTTTAGACATAGGAGTCATAGGAGTTTGGCAAGACAGCTAGGGGATACACTCCGCAGGGCCCACTATACATGAATAAGGAAGACCTAGTCATGGATGTGAACACAACCTCCATGACTGTGAAAAAATAATATTAGATTTTAAAATGCTGAGAGAAGGGGAAGGACTGGACAGGATTTGGTGCAACATGCTTTAGCTGATATTGCTTGAGCAGGGAGTTTCTAGACAATCTTGAGAGATCCTTGACTGCCTCAAATTATTCTGTCATGCTGTGAAGGTGAACAGCAGAATTGCAACCATGGTCTTCAAGAGGTGTCACATAGACTTCTTAATGGAAATACTTTGCAGACTACTCTGGAAGACAGCCCTGAAGGGTCAATGTTTGTTGATCCACAAGTACCATCTTCTCAGGGCAAAAGGATTCCTTGATGCTGGAAAAAAAATGGGCTAAAAGAGACCTGATGAAATTGTACAAAACAAAATGCAAAGTCCTCCACCTGGGATGGAACAATCCCTTGCAAGAGAACAGGCCTAACCTTTTTGGAAGCAGTTTTGAGGGAAAGGCAGCTGGAACGCCTCGTGGCCAGTAAATTGATCATGAGTCAGCAGTGAACTCTTGCGGTGGTGAAGGCTAACTGCATATTGAGCAGCACTAGCAAGAGCATAGCCAGTAAAATGGGAGAAGGGATTATCCCCATCTATTTGGCGCTTGAAATCACATTTTGAGTTCTGCATCAAATTTTAGGCGCTGCAGTACATGAAATACATTGTCAAATTGGATCAGACCCAATAGAGATCTACCAAGACGGATGGACAATGATGTTTTATTAGAATTGTCTAAGAACCACACCCACCCCCCTTATATTTTTTTTTTTTCCCAGTCTGAGGGAGAAAGGTAAGAGAAGTCTTCTGTTCTCAACTATCAATTAATTGGTACAAATAAGATAAAAACAGACTCTTCTCAGAAGTACCAAGAGAAAATACAAGGCTCGGAAAAGCCCTGAGCAGACTGACTAAACATCAAACTTAGCCCTGCTTTGAGCAGGTCCTTGGATCGCATAACCTCCAAGAATACTTTCTAGCCTACTTAAAAATAATTTTTTGACGTTTTAAATTATAAAAAACAAAACAAAACAAAACAAAACAAACAAACAAACAAAACATTTATTGAATAAAACTTGAAGTTTCAATTATTCATGCTGCAGTAGTAAGGGGAAAAAAAGATTATTTTTAAGACCAAAAAGTATTTTAGGAACCTCTTCTTTATTTGTGTCTTTGATTTATCCAGCTGTGATTTTACGTGCTCATCTAGAAGTTTCAGTTATCTCAAACTATACTATACATATAATCCTGAGAGTGAAAATTCTGAAAATTCTGTTTCGTAACAGAAATTGTGTTCCTTGGAAGGCCAGTTCTACTGAATATCACTAAACACACATGAAATACTAATACTTTTTTGTTTTGTTTTTGTTTTCGTTTTCCTAGAGGATGGGGAGCTTACACTTTGTAAAACCATAATACTGTGTTGTTTTTTTTTGTTGTTTGTTTGTTTGTTTGTTTTTGTTTTGTTTTGTTTTTCCTGTACTCTTTGTATGAATGTGTTCTACTTCTTGGTAAAATTCTGTTTTTCTATTCTGCTCCATGCGATATGCCTCTGTAACAAATAATAGTTTAAACCTATTATATAAAGCAGAAAATGATAAAAACAGACCAGAAAAAAAGCTATCATAATTACTGTAATGTTTTATGCTTTCACAGTACTTCTGGTTTATCAGTCAGCACAGTTAGAGATAGACTAGCATCTGCTATTTTCAAATTTTTACTCTAGCTGAGTGTACTGCTCAGATGAAGAACATATACTGAATACACATTAAACAGAATGAAGAGCCACACATGAAAGTATCTCATTATGTGAGATACAATTATCCAAGTAACCATGAATCAATTAAACAATACTCAGAATACTGATTAGAATCAATGCTAACCTGAATTCTTTATTTTTTTGAGTGAATGAACACTACAAGCATATTAACAACGTAGACTTAAGGGCATTCAGTAAATATTCTTTCTGAAGAAAACATATATAATTATTCCAAACAAGACTTCAATTCTCAGTCATGTAAACCATGTCACCCAAACATTACTTTTGAGCAATCTGACTTGAGAAAGACAGTTATGGTTAGAGAGAAATGTTCATGTCTTTGACATTAACCAACTAT
The DNA here is from genome assembly GCF_963932015.1 of Anas acuta. NCBI lineage: Eukaryota > Metazoa > Chordata > Aves > Anseriformes > Anatidae > Anas > Anas acuta. The sequence continues at coordinate 153,839,395 of NC_088979.1, forward strand.
CTGAGTGATGCTTCTTCACACAGCCTTAGAACATGCAGGTAATCATTGCTTTGCATATTCAACATGAAAACAAAGACATTTGTTTCCTTCTTTGGTTATTTGGTTTTTTACTCCCTTCCCTTCCCTTCCCTTCCCTTCCCTTCCCTTCCCTTCCCTTCCCTTCCCTTCCCTTCCCTTCCCTTCCCTTCCCTTCCCTTCCCTTCCCTTCCCTTCCCTTCCCTTCCCTTCCCTTCCCTTCCCTTCCCTTCCCTTCCCTTCCCTTCCCTTCCCTTCCCTTCCCTTCCCTTCCCTTCCCTTCCCTTCCCTTCCCTTCCCTTCCCTTCCCTTCCCTTCCCTTCCCTTCCCTTCCCTTCCCTTCCCTTCCCTTCCCTTCCCTTCCCTTCCCTCCCCTCCCCTCCCCTCCCCTCCCCTCCCCTCCCCTCCCCTCCCCTCCCCTCCCCTCCCCAACCCTCCCCAACCCTCCCCAACCCTCCCCTCCCCAACCCTCCCCTCCCCAACCCTCCCCTCCCCAACCCTCCCCAACCCTTCCCAACACTCCCCTCCCCAACCCTCCCCAACCCTTCCCAACCCTCCCCTCCCCAGCCCTCCCCAGCCCTCCCCAACCTTCCCCTCCCCTTCTTTTCCTTTTTCCTTTTTCCTTCTTTTCCTTTTCCTTTTCCTTTTCCTTTTCCTTTTCCTTTTCCTTTTCCTTTTCCTTTTCCTTTTCCTTTCCCTTTCCCTTTCCCTTTCCCTTTCCCTTTCCCTTTCCCTTTCCCTTTTTCCCAAATTATTTGGCTCATATCTGCTAACAGGAATGTATTGAAAACATGAATTAATTCCATTCATTTCAATCTGAGTGAGGGTGAGGGTAAAAAAAAAGGCAGTTTATATGTTTACAAAATGGAACCAGGATTTTACTGTATGCTTTTGCAAGCTTAATATATGCAAAGGTTAACATATTTAGATCTTGCCCAAATCTAATATCCCTGATTCTATAAGAATTTCACCTTAATACAGAAAACACTTTAATGAGATACATTTTGCATTGCATACAATTTCCATGTTCTAAAATTCAAATAGCATCACTATCAGTATAGTAAAAAGGAGTTTGGTACTTAAAAGACACAAAAGTCATTAGGGATTCTCTCAGATATATCTGTAATCACTTAATTGTGCATTACTTGGAACATAAATCTTCTCATAAGTCTATCTGAATTTTTTCATTCAGGAAATTTGCTTTCAGGGTTTGTCAGAGCTGGAATGGACTCTGTGCAGATAGGTTCATTGCCTGGATGTGCTTAATTTTCATTATTTCAAATTTATGAGATTGTATTGTCAAAAAATAAATAAATAAAATAAAAATAAACATATATTTTGCAACCATATTTCCAAATTTAATGAATAAACTGCCCCTAGTCTTCTAGTCTTTTTACTTATAGCTTTCTATAAAAACGAACAAACAAATGAGCAATAAAGAAAAATAAAAACTAAGAGGGGGAATAAGGCTGGGCACAAGAAAAAAGAACTGAGAAAGGTATGATAACAGGAGGAGTACCTAACAGTGAAAGGGAGAAAAGTCAATGGAAAAAGAAAGAAAAATTTAAATCAAATATAAAAAAAAACAACCCCTTCCCTCTCTCCCTCTCAAACAACCAAATAACCAAGAAAACAAAACAAAACAAACAAAACCTTCAAACCCAAAACACAACTGCAAAGCAAAATTCAGTTAAATGAAAAGTGAAATATATTTTTTTTTAACAATAACATAATTATCGAATACTTTTGTAAGATATAATTAACCTCTGGAATTCATTCCTACTGGAAGAAAAGCTCATCCTAGCAGTGAGGCAGAGAATGTATTTGACTTTAAATGAATCATTTACACGAGCCATATTACCACCCACAAAATTCACCATAGGCCATTCTTTTATTGTACTTCTTATTATGGCAATGATAGAGTTTCATTGATTCTGAGCACAAGCTAGTCACCCAAGAGTGAGCCTTAAAAATACATTTCTTCTCAATAAATGCTATTATTCAATTCTTAGATTTTCTTAATAATTATGTGGTAGTGGGCACTTGCAAGGAGGGAATATTGGAACTTAGACTTACTGAAATTCTCTGTTTTGATAGTTTTTCTAGTTCTATGACATATTTTTCATAAATCACCCAAGAGTGACTTATCTTTGTATGACTGTTTTGAACACTGTTCACCTCAGTCACTGTATTCGCAAAAACAGTCTTTACATCTAATAGTTAAAAGAGTTATGCAGAACTAATAGTTCACTTACCAATACTCTGGGGATGTGTTTAGATGTAAGTTGTTACTTTAGGGTAAAAGTAACATTGTGCAAGGTGAAAGGATAAACTAAGACTAGAAATAACTGTGTGAATTGCTTCATAAATGAAGCAATTGCTTCCTGGCATGAGAAAATGAAAACTTCCTGTAACATATATGAAACCAACTTGAATAATAAGTAACAACTGGAACTGAACTCACATAGGTGCATGCTTTGTCAGAGGCTGTCTTTGCTACCTGTTTTTATACAGAATAGTAGTAACAGAATAATAAAAGAAAACAAGTTTTTAAGCATACAGATTTTAGATGCTGCTGTTATTGTTTTTAAATTATTTATCAACACAGAAGTAAATGGAGAGAGATGGAAGCTGAATAGAATCTGGAGTCAGAAATTTACAAAGTTGTGCGAACATTTCATTATCATGTCAAATATCATTTACTGAACATGGAAATGATTCGTCTGACTCCTGTTCCATGTACCTTTGTGGTCATAGCTGTCCCTAGCACAGCTGCAGCAGCATACACTGCCTCTCTGTCCCACTGAAAAGACCATAGGGCAAGTAAAATTAATGTGGTGTGGATCAGTGGAGAGATCCCACTTGTCCCACTGTGTTAGGCTGCAAGGTATCAAACAGAAGATTTCAGACAGCACTCCACAGCTTCTGCTCCTCATTTGACATGATGAGATTGTCCTCAACCTCCTGACCCTCCCTCTCACTGTTCTCTCCATCACCTGATGCAGCGAGGATGGATGAAATCTGAGATATAGGTACTTCCATAATCAACTGCACTGTGCGACAACAGGTCATGAAGGCTTTTGTATTGAAGTTTTTGTACCAGACAATCAATGATGGACATTAGTTCTGGCAAATTCTTAGTTCTGGCAAACTGGCAAAGAGTTTATTAACACGGGTTTTATTTAAGCAAATGAAGCCATTTTCTGAGCCCTTGTTCTGCTTTGGCAAATTACTCTTGATTGAGCTTTCTAATTACAATATAATAAAATTATCATACCTGACTAATCACAAAATTTTTGGGAGGAGAAAATTAGTCTAAATTACTCCTGTCCATCTAAAATGGAGTGTAAAGTACAAATGTAAGGAAATAGGGGGATGCTGATGTATAAGGTTTATGTGGCAAAAGCTTGGTAGTGGCAAGGGGGCTGCAGGGGTGTCCTCTGTGAGCAGAGCCCAGCAGCTACCTCACGTAAGATCAAAGCCAGCTCCAGGTGTCTCCAAAATGGAGCTGGACAGAGCTGAACCAGAGAGTGAGATTGTTTGTGTTTCTGGTAGAACATATGTAAGAAAGAAAATACAACTGCAGAACAGCAGCTGGGAGCAAGAGGAGTAAGAAAATGTAGAGAGAACCAGCACTGCAGAACCCAAGGTCAGTGCAGCAGGAGGGCAGGAGGTACTCCAGGTGCCAGAGCAGAAGTTCCCCTGTAGCCTGTGGAGAGGCCCCTGATGGAGCAGGCTGTCCCCCTGCAGCCCATGGGTCCCACAGCAGAGCAGATCTCCATGCTGCAGCCCATGGAGGAGCCCCTGGTGCAGCAGGTGGATGTGGCCTGGAGGAGGCTGCAGCCCATGAAGTGCCCCTGCAGGCGCAGGCCCCGGACCATGGGCTGCAGCCCATGGAGAGGAGCCCATGAAGGAGCACGGGGTCAGGGGGAGCTGCCACCCATGGGGGACCCATTTTGGAGGAGTTTGTTCCTGATGGATGGCCCATGAGGTGTGGACCCATGTTGGAGCAGTTCTTGAAGAGCTGCTGCCTCTGGGAAGCCCACACACGATCTGTTTGTGAAGGACAGCATCCTGTGGGAAGGACCCCCTGTTGGAGCAGGGGCAGAGAGTGACTTTGAAGAAGTAGTGGGGACAAAGTGTTAGGGACTGACTGCAGTCCTCATTCCCCGTTCTGCTGCACTACTAGTTGGGAGTAGGTAGCAGGGGTGGATGGGTGGGTGAGGTGGTTTTTAAACACCTTTTGAAGTTTGCTTTTATTTCTCACTTCTCTATCCTGTTATCGATGGACAATAAATTTTATTAATCAGTTGTGTCTGTTTTGCGCATGTCAGCAACTGGTGAGTGATCTCCCTGTCCTTAGCTCAATCCATATATATATATATATATATATATGGATTATATATATATATATACATAATATATGTATATATATGTATATTATATATATGTATATATATATAATCCATATTTATTTATTTATTTATTTATTTATTTATTTATTTATTTATTTTCCCATTGTATTTTCTCCCCCTATCCTTTTGAGGATGATGACCCATAAGGATCATCAAGTCCAACTCCTAGCACCACACAGGTCCAAGCGAAAACTCAGACCACATGGCTAAGAGCACAGTCCAAACGCTTCTTAAACTCTGACAGGCTTGGTGCCATGACAATGTCCCTGGGAAGCCTGTTTCATTGTGCAACAACCCTCTCGGTGAAGAACCTTTTCCTCATATCCAACTTGAACCTCCCCTGTTGCAGCTTGACACCATTCCCTAAGGTCCGATCACTGGTTACCAGAGAGAATAGATTGGCACAAGCTCCTCTGCTCCCCCTCATGAAGAAGCTGTAGACCTTCTCTCCTCAGCCGCCTCTTTTCAAGGCTGAACAGGCCAAGTGATGTTAGCTACTCCTCATACATCTTCCTCTCTAGGCCCTTCACTATCTTAATAGCCCTTCTCTGGACACCCTCCAATAGTTTAACATCCTTTTTATACTGTGGTGCCCAGAACTGCACATAGTACTCAAGATGAGGCTGCACCACTGTAGAGCAGAGCAGGACAATCCCTTCCCTCAACCAACTAGCAATACCATGCTTGATGCATCCCAGTATACAGTTGGACCTACTAGATGGCAGGGCTCACTGCTGGCTCATATTCAACGTGCTATCAAACAAAACCCCCAGATCCCTCTCTTCAGGGCAGCTCTCCAAGGAATTACTGTTTTTCTCCATTGGCTATAAAAGGATTCTACATGGCTAACTCAGATATAGTTATTCAAAATAAATTGAAACCAATCACACTTGTGTCTGTATTTAACTGTGCATTCTTATATATATCCACACCAACTTTTGTGAGTTTGCTTTTGCAAGTGCAATCCACTGCTGACCAACATGTCATGTCTGCAGTCAGAACATTAAATTTCTTTATGATATTTTCACAGTGAAAAGTAAACCCATTGCAATATGTTTTTATCAGCTCTATTCTCAAGAAATTTTGATGGTGTTTATGATTAAAAAAAATATTATATGTTAAGAAAGATACGAAGTGTCATCAAATATTCTCATAAATAAATGATCAGAAATTTGGCAGCTGCCAAATGTAAGCTCATATGTGTTGAAGTTTTAAGATAGGAGGAAGGTAAGAAATTGTACTGGGTAAGTGAAAGGAATTATGTTTATTGGATGAGGATGCAGTCTATAAAATATTAGGCTGGTTACAGTCTAAGTGTATTCTTACTTTTGAGAACAAAGATTTTATTTATGCAACAAACCTAGTTAGCATTCTACAGAAGTCTTCTGAGATCATGTCTTCTTTCCATTTAGATGTAAGAAAGTTTATTCTGAAAGATCTTATCATATGAAACTATTTATTTTCTTTCTATTGTTTTATATTTCTACTCCAAATGACTTCTTTTCAAGTCCTAGGCTAAAACCTTGGGTTCCTCATCAATAACAGATGGGTATCAATACCTCCTTTTTAACACTTTGAAAACAATAGCAAAATACGGGTGTAATAAACTTAGCAAACACTAAGTTTACTATAATTTAAAAAGATTCAGCAATATAATCTTATTGTCTCAGTCATTCTGGTGTTTCACAAGACAAAATACTTTGTAGATGGAGAATAATCGATACAAAACTCCAAATCACATATAGCTCTTGATTACATGTTTATTACAAATGCTTTTGCTAATTTAATTATGAACAGGAAAAAATTCTAAAACAACTCAAATGTCCAGCTTGAGTTAATATGCCGATCAATGCTATCTCTCTGGCAGACACTTAAAAACCAGTATGCTTCTCATATAGATACTTTATTTACATTAAGTTATTTGATATGCAAATGAATTGAACTTTGAGGAAAACAAAAGAAACAGTGAAACCAGAAAATTTTCCGCTCTTGCAAATCATTTTAGTATTGTCTCTTTATGTTGGCCTCTAAGAAGATTCGTGACAACTTCCTTCATAAATGATCACAGACACTTTGGAAAAATACAGGGAACTGACACTACCATTCTCTCATTAGGAAAAGACTAACTTGAACTACATTACCTAATGTCTCCTTGATGGAAGCTGACACATTGCTGGAAGCATAATAGAAATGAGCCAGTCCCATTTAGAAACTCCTTCTTCATTATGTGTCTTAATAAAAGGAATGTGATAAAACCTTGTAAAAGCCTCAAAAGGACTCATAAACACAGTCTGATTTTAGTTGATATCCTGTGACTGCTACAAGATAACCTGTTTCAGATGTGAGGAGGTAAGACTGAGGCTAACAGTTGTTTGGGGAATTAAACCACAGCTCTCTGCACACATATGCCATTAGTTGTTGTCTGCTCCACTGCTCACCTCATCCTAGCCCTGCTACGTGAACTTCTGAATTTCTGAATTTCAGTGACCTTATTGAACAACGGAAACATGTTCAGACTGGGCTTCTCAATTTCCCATACTAACAAAAACCACAAGGAATAAACTGTCCAAGAGATAAGACTATCATTGTTGTTGTTATTATTTTATTATTTGTAGCAGTGAGTTTTAGAACATGGGAATAATAAATTACTGGAAGTCATGAAGTCTGCATCACCAGAAGTATTAAAAACAGGTTAGAAAATTATCTGACAAGACTAACATATATACATCTATTATACGCGTATATATATATATATATATATATATATATGTATGTATATGTTAGTATAGTTATACATATAATAGATATATAATAGGTATAATGTCTATTTTTTTCCTTTGGATTAAATTGATAACTTCACAGTCTTTTCCAAGAACACCTTCATTCTTTGACTAGGGAGTAGACAGACTTCAATATCTAAGAAGGTTTCATACAAATATTTTGCAACATGGCATCCTAGTATTTTACTCTCTAAAATATTGTGTATACCAAAATAATTGCATGTAATCTTTTTTAATTTGTTGGTCCCAGGGAAATGTTCTGAAATATGTGAAATTAACCCTATTCTTTCTTATTACTGAAGAAGTAGTTATGATTATTAATACTGAGATTTTCATGCAAAGCCTCTTGGAAACAGAGGGTCTTTACATGTGTGCTGGCATGATATATGTGAATTTGAAAGAATGCTTTGGTGTCCACAGGTACTGATCAATTTAAAACTCATCCAAACCTAATGAAGCTTGTGACCTAAGGTGTTGTGTAACTGTAACATCTCTGTGACATTAATCAACCCTTACATGGTTGCCACATTAGCTTTTTCACAGACAAAAGCTTCTGTGCTGGTATTTAACTGTGAAACTAATTTAAGGTGTCTCCCCATTGTTGTCATTGTTCTGTATTCTCCAGACTTTGATAAAATATTAATAATCTCATTTATATATTTTTTTCTCTCTGTCCTTTTAAAACATCGCAGACAGGACTAGCATGATAAATAATGAAAAGATTGAGATTCTCAAACTTGATAAGGTGAGATAAGCAGAATGACCATGATATTCCAGAAAATAGCAAAAAGGACAGAAACATGAAAGAGCATGTAAATGGAAATAGAAACAAGATAAAATAAAATCTTTATTTGAAGACGGTGAGAATCACAGAGCAGAAGATCTTGCTCTTTCATTATGTTGCTCTTACTGTTGATTTGCTGTTCATTTATTTTTAAAACAAGATTTTCTAAATATACTATTGGAATGCTTCCTTGAAGAAGTGCTGGAACGTATAGTCAATGAACCAGCAATCTCATTGTATACATGTATGTTGAGACATAAGGAGAAGTCTTATTCTTTAATATCTTCTGCAGTATGGAAAATAGTAATAAATAAGTTTTATATCTAATCATACGGAAGAAACTTTCCAAGAGACAGAGTTGACTGTAATCATAAGTTATCACTGCTTCTAATACACAGGTTATTAGGCACTGTGGATCAGTATGATAATCTATACTGACTGAAGACTGTCACATTCTTGTCATCTGTTTGAAGGACTTTCAACAGTTTTAGTGACAACGCTGATAAACAAATGCTTTTCCAAAGTTTTAATTGATGAAATTTTGATTGTCGGGGAAAAAAAAAAAAAAAAAAAAAAAGGAAAAAAAAAAAGTCTTAATGATTTTTCATTAATAGGATGGAAAAAAAATAACAAAATGATGTGGCCTCTTTGTCATGTTTTTGATTGTTAGTATTGGTATTAAAATACCACCTAAAAACATACATTCAAGACCTTGTTTTGCAAAGTTCAAAGTTCTGCACAGTCTGAAGGTGGGGAATTGTCTTTTGTTCTGGAGAGCTTATTGTGTAAATTCTTACCTTTTCCAACATTGTAATGCTTTAATTTGAATGGATTTAGGTTTTGTCTGGACTCTGTCATAGTGTTATAAAACTGAGTTATTGCTGTTTAGTTTATGCCTGAAAAGTTGTATTTAATAATTATATTGTTGTTACATCACTACAACTTTATGCGTAGAAAGGACCTAAATAAGGTAGGCTGGAGGAAGGAGAAGAAGGAGGAGAGTTAGACAGGAGAGTTTTCCTGATTTGCCACTGATCACTTTTGTTGTATTTAATCTACAAGAGAAATGCATGTGGGGTGAAGTGGGGCTGGAGTGCAGGGCTGTGCAGCAGCTGCTGGTACCAGAGACCTCACAGGTCCTCCTGACATGAGCTGCAGCAGATCAATGTAGTGCAAGACCAAGAGATTAAGATTTTGGGCCCACTCTGGATCCCTTGCTTCAGGCAAAGGTATCTACACTTTGACACTTTAGTGAGGGGAGTCAGATTTGCACTAGACTTGAGTCTAACTTGTGCCAAAAAAAATGTGAACATAATGGGTGTTTTACAAATGCATTTTCTTGCAATTTATTTTTTTAATTAATGTCTTAAATGTTGTTGGTTAATTGGCTGTATTCCCAACAGTCCTAATTATATCAAAAGTCCCATGATATTTAGTATTTTCATAAAGCCATCAGAGCTGGAATTAAGAGATTGCAGGAGATAGTCATTTCAGAAGATAAGCTTCAAGTTTTAGTGCTTGTTTATAAAACCTTGACAAAATGAAACAAGCACTCTGTAAGATCTCAGAAAGGAAAAGGACTAGTAAAAAGATATATATATATATATATATATTGCATATATATATATATATATATATATATATATATATTACGTTTCTGTTTTTATATTTTTAAGCCAATACTATGATTATCTGGGCTTTGAGTTGTGATTTTGGATGGTTGAAATTGTCAGAAATGCCAAGACAGAAATATTTCCAGTCTAAAAAGTAATGGTCTGTTTTCTAAACTATTCTCCCAGACAGCACGTTTTTATCTTTATTAGAAATGTTCATTTTTTTATCTACTTCACTTCAGTACATAAAGAGTAATGAAATATGCCATAGATTCTTTTATTATTTTTTTTTTTGTATGGTCAGAGTATTAGATTTTTTTTAGAAGTAATACTACCTGTGTTCCTAAGTATTTTTTTCTTAATAGATTGTCATTACTTTAATGTGAAAATTGAAGAATTTTTAAAGATTTAGATGCTCTCCTGTTGTAAATGCATTTAACATCTGCACTTTTGGTTGTATAAAATTTCTTGACGATTTCTTGGCCCTGGTGCTGGGGCCAGTCCTCTTTAATATCTTCATCGATGATCTGGATGAGGGCATTGAGTGCACCCTCAGTAAGTTTGCAGATGACACCAAGTTAGGTGCATGTGTTGATCTGCTCAAGGGTAGGAAGGCTCTGCAGGAGGATCTGGATAGGCTGCACCGATGGGCTGAGGTCAACTGTGTGAAGTTCAACAAGGCCAAGTTTCGGGTCCTGCACCTGGGGTGCAATAACCCCAAGCAGAGCTACAGGCTGGGAGATGAGTGGTTGGATAGCTGCCAGGTAGAGAAGAACCTGGGAGTGATGGTTGATAGTCGGCTGAATATGAGCCAGCAGTGTGCTCAGGTGGCCAAGAAGGCCAACGGCATCCTGGCTTGTATAAGAAACAGTGCGACCAGCAGGGCTAGGGCGGTGATCGTCCCCCTGTACTCGGCTCTGGTGAGGCTGCACCTCGAGTACTGTGTTCAGTTTTGGGCCCCTCGCTACAAGAAGGACATCGAGGTGCTCGAGCGAGTCCAGAGAAGGGCGACGAAGCTGGTGAGGGGCCTGGAGAACAAGTCCTACGAGGAGCGGCTGAAGGAGCTGGGCTTGTTCAGCCTGGAGAAAAGGAGGCTCAGGGGCGACCTTATTGCTCTCTATAGATACCTTAAAGGAGGCTGTAGCGAGGTGGAGGTTGGTCTGTTCTCCCGTGTGCCTGGTGACAGGATGAGGGGGAATGGGCTAAAGTTGCACCAGGGGAGTTTTAGGTTGGATCTTAGGAAGAACTTCTTTACTTAAAGGGTTGTTAGACATTGGAACAGGCTGCCCAGAGAAGTGGTGGAGTCACCATCCCTGGAAGTCTTTAAAAGACGTTTAGATGTAGAGCTTAGGGAAATGGTTTAGTGGGGACTGTTAGCGTTAGGTCAGAGGTTGGACTCGATGATCTTGAGGTCTCTTCCAACCTAGAAATTCTGTGATTCTGTGGTTCTGTGATTCTGTGAAAATGCAGGATAGAAGTCAGAACTGAGACATCTTTCTGCTCTGTTTTGCCTGCTGTATTTGATACAGCAAAAGTCTCAAGGGAAAGGTAAGCGCAACATGTCAGCAGTGGGGAGGAGCAGCCTTATTATGTTCAGTGATGGTGATGGTTACCATGGTGGAGACAATTTGACCTTGTCAAGAAACTAGACATTTTACAGCAAAATAAAACAGATAAATTTAAATCACTGTTGGTCTAGATATCAGGATATTCAGAGCATGCATGAAATTCTTAGAAAGAGCTTGCTTGTAGCTAAATGCAAGACCATATTTAAAGTCAGTCTGAGACAATTAATAGCTGACCAAAGCATAGGTCTTTGGACTTAGGTTACCCTGTAATGCTTCCTTTTCTTTCATGTTTATCCTATTCTTTAACTACAGAAACAGATCACCAATTTACCCTCACAGCACAGCTATATCATACTGTGCCTGGTAACTAATGACTGTTTCTAAATGCCTGTAAAGTGTCTACATTGTTAATTAGAGTCAATTGACAGTCAATTTGTTCTTTTTATAGCATCAGGAAAAACTCTTCCATGCAGGGATGTGCAGAAATATGTATCTATACATTAAGTTTTTTAATAGTTATTGATTTAATTAATCTTTTTAGAATAAATATTTTGTTACCAAAAAAAAAAAAAAAGTGAAAATTGCTTTATAAAAAATCTAGAAATAATGTATGTTTGAGGAAATAAAAAAAAATGGTTAAGCTCATTAGCTCATTAACCGACTTCCTGTGTATTCATTTCCCACAGTAAATCATTGTTAGCAGATTTTTTTTTTTTCCAATTGATAGATTAAAGTTAGAAACCCCCTTTTAAGCAGAACACTATTCACAGCTATATCTTTATTTATTTTTTTTTTTACATAAAACGGGAATGACAAAGTGAAAATAGAGGACAGGAACACTGAACTGTTTAATCTCATTTCGCTTTCTGCAGCAAAAGACTGCATCAATTGAAAAGAACATCTCTGTTTATACTTAATTTGATTGAACTATATGTGACATTAAGTAGTTTTCACTATATGAAACTTCATGTTCAATGATGTCACTTTTAAAAAAGGATCTTTACACTACATTCTTGGAAAAAAATAACTATGAAACCTTTACTCTCAAATGGATTTTAAAAGTCAGAAGTTTTGGAAATATACAATTATCAGGACATTATAAATATTAAAGATATGACTTGATACATCATGAAGTAAACAATATAGCTTCAAAACATGTTGTAGCAAACACTGTTAAATTCAGATTAAAGTGGTAATATATTAGTAAGGCATGTTATATCTTCTGTATCATTTAAAATTTAACTAGCTAGTAGCAACTTTCAGCCATAATCATAAATGGCAAACAATTTTCTTGCCTAGATTTTATTATAAGACAAAACTTATATATATATATATATATATATATAATGGAAGTAACAACTCTGGTGGTAGGCAAAAAGGCTGACAAAAAGAAAGATGCACAATATTATTAAAAAATCTTCTAAAATGTGTAATTATTACATTACATTAGGTCATAAAAACAGCTTCTGAGCAGAATAGCTTGAGGACAACTAACCAACAGGTGGACAAAAACTGTCCTGCCTGGATATAGGTGTTGGTTTTTATTTTATAGGTAATATTGATAATATTCCAAACTTTTTGCAAATGTTTTCATGAAATACTTTTTCTTCTCAGATGCAATCTCAAGAGAAGGACATGTTACAGATTGTGAATATTCTTTCCCTTAAAATAACACACTGGCGGTTATCTTTGCACAGGGTTTTCCTGTTGTAAGTGCACAGAATTAGATCCTTATGTTCTGCAGGAATACAGTTTCTCTAACAATTTCAGTAATCAAAAGCAGATAGACAAAAGCACTGTGTACTGTATACTGGGTGCAAGTGTTCCACTGTCTGGCCAGAGCGTCTGTGAGGCAAAGCTGGGGCTGCACTGTGCTGGACACAGCTGGTTCCAGTCAGTTCCAATGGCCCCACCTCAGGACACAGCTAGGCCTAGCAGCCATGGGTGCACACTTCTAGGAAAACAAAACAAGCAAACAAACAAACAACCAAACCAAACCAAAACAACAACAACAAAAAAGATTTTAAAAAGGGAAGTTAACACTAAGAAAATGGAACAGCAAGACCAGAGAAGAAGGATGTGATCCATGATGTGGCTGAGGTCACACCTCAAAGGGGCTTTGGCCTGTGCAAGACCCACACCTGGGCAGAGGAAATGAATGGAACAAAAAAGCGGTGAGAAACAAAGAGTGAGAATTAGACCACTTTGTCCTAACTGCTGTACCACTGGTCACCCCACCAATGGGATTGAGCATAATTTGCAGTGGTAACAATAGGAGTGGAGGCTGGGAATGCGGAAGAGAGGTGTCTGGAGAGAATCTGAAACAAGGAAAGGGGTAAGGAATGGGGTGCTCACTAAGCTTTTTGTTTGTCTTCCTCTTTTCTGCCTGAATCAGTAATAACATGTTTTAAATTAAATCAAATTTCCCAAGCTGGGTCTATTTTGCCCGTGACAGTCATTGGCATGTAATTTCCATGTCTGCAATGGTCATCTCATTGGATACTGCTGAGAAGTGCCTGGATTTGTCATCTTATTTCCCCTGGTCCCTGTGTTAATCCACATGGTTAAGATCCACCTGAGGTTTCTTGTCTCCAGCCTGAACAGTCCCAGCTCTTTCAGCCTTTCCTCAAAGGAAAGGTGCTCCATTCTCTCCAGTTAGTCATGTCTCTCTCGTGCTGGAGAGCCCAGAACTCCAGCTGTGACCTTATTAGGGCTAAGCAGAGAGGAAGGATCACCTCCCTTGATCTGCAGGCAATGCTCTTTTTAATGCAGCCCAGAATACCATTAGCCTTGGGCATGGGGGCTTGTTGCTTGCTTTTGGTCAAGCTGGTACCTACCTAAACACCTAGGGTCTTCTTTGCAAAGCTGCTTTTGAGACAGCCACAACTATTGGGTATTACTTCTTTTCTGATTAAATCTAGTACTATTGACTTTGCTGCATACCGAGTGACCACAGGGAGAAATTTTGTGGAGAAAAATAGCTTTTATTTATTGATGACATTTTAGTAAGCATTTATGACAGCTCCTACAACGTCTTGCTACAGATGTCTCTGCTTCTGCCTTAGGAGGATATAACCATTGTAGTCAAGTTTGAAAACACTTTTTATTGAAGCTACACAACATCATTTCAGAGAATACATATTTCTTAGATCCAGGAAGCTGAGATGACAGTGCATGGAGTGACTGGAGGAAAGGGAATAGTTGTTTCATTTTCAAATTCCTAGTGTCATGTGTGAGTCACTCAAGTGGGTAAGCAATTTGTAGTCTGAGTTAGTCTCCTAGGTTCTTTTCACAGTCTTCAGAGTTCTAGCCACTATGGTCTGTGGAGTTCAAGGTGTAATTCAGCACATCTTTAGTGAAACATCTATATGCAGTCAGACAGTTTGCACCCTGAAGCCTATTTCATTTCACTGACTATAAACAGATCCTAACCTTACTTGCTTGAAGTATCTGCACTGAAAAGGAAAATAAAACTGAATGAAATTACTCCAGTCTATTTAGTTTCCCTCAAGGCCTCTTAACAAGTTATCCTCTTTTCCTCATTTGTGCAGTGTAACTGTATGCACAGAACTAGGTATTAATTCAACAAAATAAGTCCTCCTCAGATAACTGAGAAAATACAAAACTTAGTTCCATCACCTGAATGAATGTGTTGTTATCAAACCAGTCTTTAAACTGAACATAATCTCTGAACGAGTTTCATTCAGAAATGTATATAAAAATAAAACACAAATTATTACATGCAGGACAATTTATTATTTCATTGGGTAAATAATAAGTGACATAAGAAGTTCCACAAGATATTTCACATTCCTAAGTGGAACACAGGGGCAAAGGTGTCTTGTATCACATTTCCCCTTCAAGCAGACCTGGAAGATCTGATCTGTCTGAAAGGTTGACCAAGCACTCACAGTTGCACTAATTCTGTGTGTTCTACTTCACCTTGTTTGCAGTGTACTTCAGAAGTGGAAGACTAGATGCAGGAGTAATTACAGTTGGAGAGATTAAGAAGTTTTTATGCTTCTATTTTCCTTCTGTTTATTTCATGTGAGACAATAAACAAGTTAGAAATTCAAGAAATTTCAAGTAACTATCTGATTTCAAAGAGCAGAGTGTAGGAACTACCAAAACAAAAAGGCGTTGTTTGAAAAAGGCTGATTAATAGCAGAAATAACTAGTAATAAATAATAGTAATAAATAATAATTAGTTTAACTAATACATGTATATAATATCATGGCCCTGAATGCTGCAAAGAAGAGCAAAAACAAAAGTATAGCCAGAACTTAAGAAACAGTAACTCATGACAAGAAGTGACCAATTTTTGGCCTATGGCAAGTGGTCAGCTAAGATGAGGTTTGGGATAACGATGAACTTCCTCTTGAAAGCAAGAAGAAGTTGTGAAACCAAAGCATCAAGCATGAAGTTACTTCTTACTTGAAATGCATTTTATCTAACATTTTATCAGGGGAGACCAAGTTCTGACAAATCCAGGGTTCAATAACTTATTTGAACTCTTTAAAGCTTCCTCTGGACAGGATAAGGGCAGTCCAAATACAAGAGAGAGCATACTGGTACCATACAGAATGTCAGACAGCTGTGGGTAGTTTAATTCAACATTATATCAAGTCGTAAGACAAATAAAATAAAATAAATAAATAGCTGTAAATAGAATAAACAAACAAACAAAAATAAGTAAATAAATAAACACATAAAAAAACAAACAACAACAACGACAACAACAACAACAAAAACACTGAGTTTCTATGAATATCTCAATTCATTGTTAAGTTTCAGCTATCATTTTCTTCTTCCAGACAGAATTTAGGAAATCTTGTGGTTTTCCACTTAAAGTAATTTCCATTTTGAGGAAAACACTTCACTGTAATTTACCACAAAAATGCTCCAAAGATGTTCAGAAGCTTTTTAGAGAAAAAGTTTATACTGTTTTGTGTCCATTAAAAATGTAATTGTATTTTCAACATGAATTTCAAAGTGATAATATCATTGCTACTTATGATTTAGCTGCATTATCACAGGACTTCAGATATGCTTATATCTGCATGGAACTGAGTCATCCAGGTGGGTTGGTAATCTAATTAATTACCACATGATTCTCCTACAGAATGCCTGCAACATAAAACAAATTCTGGAGCTGTTGGAAATTCACGTTATATATACATTTAACATTACATTACATTAGTGCATGTAACTCTGAAAGCTGAGAGAAAATTAATTACTAGTTATGAACATAGGTTTTACTATATAAATATAATATTTGATTAGCTTTTTATTCTTCATCTTTTACTACCTGACAGCTCAAGCTTAAAGTGCTATCTGTTAACTGAACAGAATTAATTAATGGAAGGCATTAATAAAAATCAAACAAGGACAAACTGAAAACTGAGAAGACTAAACTTTGTTGTAGAATTTTGAAGATTATAACAAATGTGCTCTCTTGTAACGAGTTTTACTCTCTCCCTAGTGTACATAGGCTGTGCGTTTGAATTAATAATGCAAAAGAGTTATCAATATCATTAGAAGAGCATGCATTGTTCTACTGTCTTAAGATATTACTTACGGTATCAATAAAGAATTAAAGCCCTGTGTAGCACATATTACTATAAAATAGAAGTCGCAATAATGAAAAAGAGGGATTACCAAGAGAGTCATTCAAACTGTATTTTTTCATTGTATCCATCATTATAGGTGATATTTTTCCTAAACACAGCCCTTTCTGTTTCTGTATTGAGATTTCATTTATACACATGAAAATCAGACTCAGATATGGATTCAAGATCATAGAAGATAAAATGTTATAAAATGTCAAAAATTATTAGTCACAATACTTTTACGGTGACTTGTGACCAAGAATTAGTATTAAGTATTGTTATTTTCTCTGTTATTATTAAAGTAGGACAAGGGACCATCCTGTATGATTGACCTAGTGATTTATAGTAATATAACCCAGTCTG
Organism: Anas acuta; assembly: GCF_963932015.1. Taxonomy (NCBI): domain Eukaryota; kingdom Metazoa; phylum Chordata; class Aves; order Anseriformes; family Anatidae; genus Anas; species Anas acuta. The sequence goes on from NC_088979.1 coordinate 153,856,543, forward strand.
ATATAAAAAGTTGGGGGATTCTTTTATTTCTGGTTATGAATGCCAATATTTGTGTATCTGCTAGGTACAAAGATGCTTCCTTCTCCCCCCACTTATTTAATATTATATATATATATATATATATACTTCAACATAATATGATAATATATTTTCTATTATTATATTAATTTCTGAAAAACTTCTCATATTTCTAGTTCAAATCAAACAAAAGGGTGAATTTAGGATTAGTATAGGTGTTTAAAGGTTTTTCAAGCTAAGATATGAGCTGTTTTTATACCTATACAGAAAATTCTGTTAATCTATACATTGATCACCGGTGAGTTTAGAAGTTGAGATTTCTGTATTTTCCTAGGTGCTGTTAATCAGGTAAAAAATATGTGGATCTCATGCTTAAAATCTCATACTACATGCAAATGACCTACCTCTTTCTACATAGCTACAGTTTTGTTGGTGGTGGGTTTTTTTGTTTGTTTGTTTGTGTGTTGTTTTTTTTTTTTCCAGTCTGCAGCTTCGATTTAAATCCATCCTTTAAAATTAGCAATAAGAAAGAATATTTACCTAAAACAAAGGTCCATAAGACTCCTATTTTTGTTATAATACTCCATAGTATTCCATAACTAATGGAATACAGAATTATACATCTGGTCTTGTGAATTGAAAGTCCATTATCCACTGGGATGCACCTTCACATTTAACTTCATCAAGCAGAAATTTAGCTTGTGCACTCTGAGACTACTCTGCAGTATGATCTAAAGAGCAGCCAAAGGGTTTGTCCAAAGAGCACAAGTTTCAAACTTATACACTGACACAGATGCACCTGTTGTGGTCACATAGGGCCAAATAAATAAGGAGGAACAGAGCCATACAGGCCTTTGAAAGCTATAATAAATATATTTTTTTTTAGACAGTGGAGGAATTCACAGATTACATACTTAATTTTGTTAGTTATGTTAAATAACAACATTATTAAATGCTAAATTAATATCATTAATAAATGTTAAAAAAATAAAAATGTTTGTTATGTTAACATCTGCAGCCATGGAGAAATGGAATGTACTTAATACAATGACTATTAGCAGGATTTGTGATACCTGACAAAGGTTACAAGCATTGAACCAATAGTCAAAAGAAGGCATGTCCAGGAGCACCAAGGAAAGCACTAATACATCATCACTGGGTATACCACATTCCAGAAATCTATTCTGGTCCCTGTAATTTAAGCAAAATGCCAAAACACTTTGCAGAAGTCACTGAAAGACCTTGCCTTGTTTAGATTAACAGGCATATGCTAAGAAAAAGATTGTTCCATATATGCTAAGCACAAATTGCAGAAAGGGAGATGAATAACTAAAAATGAAAAGTACTTCAGTTTATTAACAATATCCAAACATTAACATATTTGTAAATTTGATTTATTTATTCCTAGTAGGACTTTTGCTACCTTCCATTGCAGAAATTAAGCTAACTCTTAAACTAAAACCGAGACTATATTTTTCCTCTACTTCTCCTGAGCTGAACTGTTGAATACTTCTATCAAAGACATTCAAAGAGGTGACAATCATTACAGGCGGATCAGAAAATCATCATTCAAGATCCATTACCATCGTACAGGAAATCTTTCATCTGTATTCTACAGTGTAGAACAGAATGAGTAAGGATATTTTTTTCCTAAAATAAATAAATAAATAAATACACTTAAATAGCTGGTTATACTTTCAACTTCTTGTGAAGTCCTTAATTTTATGAATATAACTATTTAGGTGATGAGAATATACTTAAATCAGTACGGATATAGGTTCATTTTTAGTGAAGAACGAATAGCAGATGCATATGAAATACTAATAAACACCTAGTTTGCATCAACATAGGTTACAAAAAGACTAAAACATAGGACTTTTATACATTCCATTCTAGATAAAACTTTTCTTCTTAAAGTAAACCTCTATGACTTTTATAGATAATTTTAACTTAATGTCATACATCCTTCCTGTCATTTGAATCAAGTAAGTTATACTCAATAAACCCGAAGAAATATGATAAAGTAACAAAATAATCAAAATGCAGGGCAAAACATAATTTACCTGAATATGTACAACGAAGGTTTTAATATTATGTGCAAGAGACTAATTAGCAACCATGAGTGCCAGGGCTGAGCTACTTCAGAGTATTAATGTCTGTCTGGTATATTATATCATTTGGAAGTACTACAGTATTTAAGAGTGGAATAAATTTGTGAGTGAAGGGAAATAAGGAGTGGAATATTGAAGAAAAGGTTTCTACTAGAGAAATATAGGTAAATTAATTTTTAATATTCAGCCCACGTGAAAATACTGAGCTTGAAATGTCAGCTCAGACTTGAGTGATTGGATTTGTACTCTTCTAAGGGAAGACTGAGATAAAGGAGGAATGACAGACAAAAAGCTATGGAAGAATATGCAGTGAGAGCTGGAAAAAGTGGTAGGCAAAGTAAAACAAATGATGATGCTTAGAAGTTTCTGAAAAAAATCTGCACAAAATAGTGTTTATAGTGAAAGGATTAGATTGAGATTGTTAATTTACATGCTCACCTCTGCCTCATCTTTTTTCCAGTTATATCAAGCCCCTTCTCATTTTTGAAGTCAATATATGGACGATACAACTTGTTACCCCTTCATAATTATTTTTGTATTCACACCTTGGCATTCATTTGCTTAATTAAAAGAATTATGTCATTATGACACCAGCTCAGTCACATGAAGTGGATATGCAATAATAACACCTTTAGCTGTGTTTTGGGAAAAGTGTCTCAGACCTACTGAGACAGTAAGTCTAAATCTTGACCATAAACATACATGGGTTTAACTGCCATTATACAGTTTAATGTCCATGCTGCTTTGTGTTTCTTTCTCTGAGCTGACAGCAAGGGCAGTCTGCTTCCCAAGAGAAGGTGAAGTTGGAACCAAGGGTAACGGTAGGATTGGCAAGGCAGACACCTCCCTGACAGGAGTACTGTCACACAGTTCCTAAACAAGAAGAGGCCCAATCACAAAGACAAACTTCAGCCAAGTCCAGTGAGTGCCAGATGAGTCCTTGGTGCTGAGAGAGGTATAAGGTTTAATCAATATGTCAAGTCAGAGTCACTGGTCAGGACTGGATCAGCCAAGCCAAGCTAAGGATCGTGCTGTAGGTCTGGATCAACTGTAACGTAACAGCCTAATCTTAGACACAAATGCGGTTCCTAAAAGAAGGGTCAAAGTGCTGAATGAACTTAACTGTTCATGCAGCAGTCAGATATAGTATTTCACAGCTGCACCACAGGAGGGAGGTTGTAGGGGATGAAATTGCAGAGTTTTGTATTGTAGGTGGTGCTGTGATCCTTTCTTGTATGGTTGAAAGTATACACGTAATTTAAAACCCAATGTTTATTGTAGCCATTCCTTTTTACAGTCAAGTAGGAAGGTAAATCTCCTGACAGTTAATAAGAGATAGGTTCTTCTACATCCCATATATGTTTATGGAACATAATTCTTGAAACATCTCAGAAGGAAGAACCATATACAATGCCATTGATAGATGGGCTGCAGCCACAATTTAGGTTGTTCTCACATTTCAGTTATGTAGCTTCTAACATATTCCAGGCTTTGTTCATACTTTGACTTTCATCTGTCCCTGTTCCTATGATAGCACAGACTTTAGAAAAACTGTTAGTTAGTTAGTTAGTTTCTGTCTCTTCTCTTTTCTCCAAGAAATGGGTGTTTTGATTATCTTTGCCTATTATATGAGTTTATGTATTTCCTATGTTGTTAGGGTTAAACACACCAATAGTTGCAGCCCTTCACAAAATAGGCATCAGTTATAGCAAGAATAAGAATCTAGCCCACATTGATTGGATATTTGAGCAAAACAAGAAAAAGTAAAGTCTTTACCCTAAAAAGCCTTAATTGCAAATCAGACAGATTTCTAATTAGATGAAAAGATGTGATGAAAAATTATAGTGATAGCTGACATAAATCTTGTAATTTCCACAGTTTTTACTTTGTCATTATTTTTTTTTCTTTTTTTTTTCTTTTTTTGGTATATTTTTTCCCTTGTACAATCCTGTTGTTTTGTATGTTTCTGTTTGTATTAAATGAAACAATGATTTATGTAGGCTCCTTAGTATTTGGGTCTTCTCTGGATCAACTGGTACACCTTGTTCTTCCCGGGGCTGAAATGTAATGTAACTAAACTGATATAAGAGCTTGGGTGAAATGATGTAGCCACAAAAATGAAAGGAAATAATAGATCTAGTTTATTTCCAAGGTATATTTAATATATAGGGCACAAAACATCACAGTTTGCAACATTCTGGGGATATAATACTGGTTGTATACTTAAAGATCAACTCTTATGTATGCCCATTTCTGACTATAAATATATAGATATGTTTTATATACACAAATGTGTAAGTTACATGAAATTATTTCACCTATTATAAAATTAAAATATAGGAGTGCTTTGAGTGCTTTGATGTACAGCTATTAAGTGACAACCAGTTCATGTGAGGTGCCACCTGTCAAAGTTCCGGAAAACATATTTCTTCTCTTCACTTTAATAACAGTCCTATGGAGATATGTCTCTGAAAATAGAAGCAAAACATTGCTGTTTTTATAATAGTTAACTGATCTTGCCGGTTGTTTTTACTAATCTGCTTTAACTCTGTTTTCCTATAGAAACAATGTTCATGCAATTATGTTTTTTTTTTTTTAAAGCATGCATCCAGTAAATTTTGAACCTTTTTTTGCCAGTTTCAGTTCAAATATGACAGAGTAGTTGAAATATCAAGCATAAAAAACATCAACAAACAAACAAACAAACAAAAAAACACAAAGAAAAGAAACAAACAACAAAAACAAAAAACACAAAACAAAGAAACAAACAAACAACAAAAAAACTGTTGCAGGTTTGGGGAAACAGGCTAACTACATAAAGGAAAGAGATCTTAGTAAGATCCCCACAGTAGGGAAAGGCTGTAGCATTAGCTGAGGCTGTGGTTTTCAGATATAACAGAGATCTATGTGGAAAAAGTTTTAAGTAAAATTAATAATTTATTAAAGTTAAAAAAAATAAAAATCCCAAGCCAAGGAATTTTATTAATTTAGCCAAGGAATTATTCATCTGTTGATAGAATGATATGCTGAGACAAATTTTTGACTCAGAATGTATTTCTTCGTACCTTGTATCAATTTATTATATGGATATATTATATTTATTTATTCATTTATTTATTTCCCTTTGTTATTATTCATTTCTATCCCATAATTTTTCAGCTTTCGCTGCCCTAGGTATGAAAATTCTCCCCCACCCTCTGGGCTACAAGGAGCCATTTTCTAGGTTGCTGTTATAACTTGAAGCTGACCTAGTGTATTCAATGGCTCTCTTTAGAATCAAATGTCTGGAGAGAGAGCAAGAGGAAGCAGGACAGGAAAAAAGGCTTATCAAGTTTTTCGTTGGTAGAATTACACAGTCCAAAAAGACTACACAAGTCTTTTCAGAAATACTTGGCTTCCCTTTCTGTTTAGTATAGGGTCCCAAGCGTTTCACCTCCACAACACTGAAGAAATCCACACTTGAAAAAATAACACCATTGATATACTTCATACTGGGGTTCAAAATCATGAGATTTATTTCTTATTTCTTATTTCAGTGTATTGGAATGAAAATTACTAGATCCCTGAAGGTACCAAGAAGATTTACCTGCCCTGACCAGCCTCACGTGGGGACTCCATTGAAGCTCAGGCATGGGCACTTCCCACTTGCCTAAGTGATGCTGACCTGTTCTACCTACTATTCTGCCTTTCTGACTGGGATTAATAGATGAACTGAGATTATGATTAAAATTTATGTTGAGCCCTGTCTCTGGCTCAGTCTCCTGCTGTTTTTGACTGGTCTTCCTGTCTGGACTGTGGACCATATTCATTGTTGTGCCTTGTCTGGAATGGTCATTAGGACCTGTTGCTAACACCCCTTCTCAGGTTCTTTGGGACCACAGTCCGTGGGAGTGTCACTGCCCAGTCTGGTATTTCTGTCCCAGATAGAGCTATTTCTAGTGCAAGACAGCAAGAATAATTTTTCTGAGAAAAATATTTTAAAGTTAAACATATATAAATTAGAAATACAAAAATACTTTTTAATTATTATTATAATTAAAATTATTATTATTTAATTATTTAATTAAATTATTATTGTTAAATTATTATTATTAAATGTAAATCATTATAATTATTATATAGCATCTACTAATGCTAGTAGCAGTTACACTGATATGATTATTACGTTTAAATGTTTAATGTTATTATTAGGTATTAAAAGAACAAATTAGTGGGCATGTATTGTGAGATTTCAGTTTCTTATATTATTGAAATACTCTATCTGATTGCAATAGAGCAAAACCCAGCTGTTCAAACTATGATCTTCCTCAGTTCTATGAACTTTCTCTGTATTTTAATGAAGTTTTAAAGCACCCAGCCAGACTGCTTGTATAAGTGTTTTGAACAAAATCGTCAGTACTTGTAAGAATAAGTCTTATATTAGGTTTCTCATAACATCTGGCCAAGAAACTCTGTTCAATATCATTTAGAAAGCGCTAATCTAGTGAAGTTTACTTTTACAGGGCAGCTGATGCATAGGTCTGTCATCAAGAGGAAGAAATATTAAAATATTAGAATTTAGATATGGCTGTTTGGTTTATTTAAACTCCCAGTTAATTAACATGGCAGTGTAGAAATGAGTGCAAGATCACTGATACAGTGTATTCTGTCAAAAACTCAACTGTTTCCTCAGGAGCCACGTTGTTTTCCTGTAGGTAGGAGAATGTCATGCTCAATAAGAAAGGTGATTAAACTTTCATCATTCTGCTCTTCTAGTTTTAAGGAAACTCAGATGAAAACAAGATCAGGTCTTGCTTCTGTCATGGTTATGGCATCATTAGGAGTTTGTCCTTGGTTCCAGAATCACTGACTCAGACATCCTGTTGCCTGTATCACAGCAAAGTACTTGGCTGGAATCTAAATCCATCACCCAGGTTAGAATGGAGTATTCAACTACCCTTGTAAGTGAGAATATAAAGAAATTGTTACATAGTCTGGGGTAAAGTCACTGGGATACCCATGGTAAAAACAGAATTTTACTGGAATTTCAAATTAACACAAAAAAATAGAAATTCTAGATTATATTTAATACTTACTGTGATCTTGTTTTCATGTCCCTCACCCACTGTCTCCCTTTTTCAAATCTGAACTATCTCTTCTTGGCTAGAATGGGAAGCAGAAGTGCTGAAATATCTAATCTTGTAAGACTTCCAGCCCAGCTGTGGAGAATCAAGTGGCTTTGTACAGTTGGAAAAAAAAAAAAAAAAGGTATAAATTAATGATCACTGAAGATGCTAAGAAAAAAAATCAAATTAAAATTGAGAACATGTTTATTGGGAAAAAACAACAACAACAAAATTTGCAATGTATTTAATTCATTTTGATGACTAAACTATAGAAATGATTAAAGAAAAAACTGCTGAGCAACAGTGGTGGGAGCAAGATGAGCAAGAAAATGTAGAGAGAACCAGCACTGCAGAACCCAAGGTCAGTGCAGCAGGAGGGCAGGAGGTACTCCAGGTGCCAGAGCAGAAGTTCCCCTGTAGCCTGTGGAGAGGCCCCTGATGGAGCAGGCTGTCCCCCTGCAGCCCATGGGTCCCACAGCAGAGCAGATCTCCATGCTGCAGCCCATGGAGGAGCCCCTGGTGCAGCAGGTGGATGTGGCCTGGAGGAGGCTGCAGCCCATGAAGTGCCCCTGCAGGCGCAGGCCCCGGACCATGGGCTGCAGCCCATGGAGAGGAGCCCATGAAGGAGCACGGGGTCAGGGGGAGCTGCCACCCATGGGGGACCCATTTTGGAGGTGTTTATTCCTGATGGATGGCCCATGAGGTGTGGACCCATGTTGGAGCAGTTCTTGAAGAGCTGCTACCTGTGGGAAGCCCATGCACAATCAGTTTGGGAAAGACAGCATCCTGTGGGAGGAACCCCACATTGAGCAGGGGCAGAGAGTGACTGTGAAAGAGCAGCAGAGATAGCGTTATGGGTTGATTACAACCCCCATTTCCCATTCCCCTGCACTGTTTGGGGGGAAGGACATAGAAGAGGGTGGATGGTGTGGGAAGGTGTTTTTAGTCTGATTTTAGCTTCTCACTGCTCTAGTCTTCTAGTGGGAATAAATCATATTGATCCCTACTTTGAGACTGCTTTGTCTGTGATGATAACTGAGTGATCTCCCTTATGTCAACCGTTGAACCCTTTCCATCATATTTTGTCCTCCTTTTACTTTGAGGAGGAGGAGTAAGAGAGCCATTGTGTTGGAGTTCAGCTGTCCAGCAGGGTAAAAACTCCACAATAGCTTATCAGTATTTCTCAAATAATAGTTGTGCATAATTTAAGAATTCTTGCCAGAATTATTGTCTTTTTATTTTCTGTCCTCTTCCCTTCATCTGGATTTATCTACACTGTTTCTCTTTTCTACTTGAGAAAACCCTTTTATTTTAAAACCTTTAGAAGATTTCTTCTCTGTCTTGGGTGGTAGGAAGTTAATCACAGAATGGGTTGTTTTTTGTTTGTTTGTTTTGTGTGTGGGGGGGTTTTTTTTGTTTGTTTGTTTTTTGTTTTTGTTTCCACAAAGCAAGATTCAGACCACTTTTTAGTAGTATTACAGGATTAAATGTTCACAACTTTGGAAACTGGTCAGAAAGCAAGCTAAATGAAGCAATAGTACAAAGTACTTCAGCGGATTTGTCTTAACAGTTTTCCTCCTTTTAAAGGATTTCATTCTACTTTAAGAATAAATTAGAAGTGAGATATCAACATCCCTGGTGTCCCATGAGACATCCGTGGGTCCTAGGGGAACAGAAGAAATACAGAATAAAACTAAAATATCTTTTGATACCATTGGCAATGTCTACAAGGACAATGCCAGGAATAATTATATTTGGAGACTGAACCAACCTTTCACTGCAGGAAAGGTTATTAGTATTGTACTGTTGGGGAGTCTTAGCTATAAACTATAACATCATACTGTACTTAGCCAAAGAAGGAAGTAAATATATATATACATATATATATATTTCCTAATGGTATCAGTCTATCTCTTTTTTTCATGTGCTTTTGTTTAAAGCAAGTGTTATTTGTTAAATTTAAATTAATAAATTAAGTTATGGCTTACTGTGTGCATACTTTAAAGTTCCTAGCTATACAAACTTTAAAACAACATGAGATAGTTTTAAACCAAAACTAAAGACAGACACAAAAAATATGACCTTAATTACTATTCAGTTCAAAGCAAGACAGATACCCCATACTGTAACTGTACTCTTAATAGTAAGAACTATCTTGGCCTAGACTCATTTGGTTTATCTTTTTTCTTTTTTTTTTTTTTTTTTTTAAGTAGGTTAATAAAGCTGGTAATGTATTCTTTTCCCAGCAGAGAAGACTCACTTTTTTGTTGCTGTTTTTTTGTTGTTTTTTTTTTTTTTTTGGGGGGGGGGGGGCTAATTAACCTAAAATTACAAATCAATGTAAGAAATGTCTCTAACATAGGAAGTGTCTGAAAACATTCATATACTTTACTATGAATGCTATCATAGAAATATTGAATAAGCCTTCAAGAAGGCCCAAACCAGAAATATGATGGTAGAATGTTTATGTAATTCAGGCTTTTGACATATTCTCGTTAGTGTCCACTGTTAAATAGTCCCCAAGGATCCTAGTTTTCAGTAGGAAATGAAGAGCACTTTGATGTAGAGTTAAGACAAAGATCTGTTCATGATTTATAATTTGAAATTATTTTCCTTTGAAAATCTGGGAAATGAGAGGTGTAGTTTTCTCTTTTGTTACAAACAATCTTTAGTATTTCAGTTTGAATTTTTTAGTGGTATCTTTCATTTCCTTTATGTGTAGTAACAAAAGTTTATAAATAAATAAATATAAATAAAATCTTATTCATACATCATTGCAATATTTATTCATTTTTTTATTTTTGAAGTTAGTCATCTATAGAAAAGTTAGGAATTAAATAAAAATAAAAATAAAAAAGGGCAATGACATCATTCATTTTGTTATGGATTCTGACTAGAGAAAGGGATTTCTTATTACAACTTTGACCACACAGTAATATCTAAAGGACCAGCAATACTTTTCACAAGTTTAGATGCAGACAAATTTCTAAATCACTCGAATGTTTTTTCCTTAATTTCATTCACAGTTTTGCTGGTACCTGGAACCAATGAAATCAAGACAAAGAGCAATTACACAAGAACGTAAATGCATTTTTGTGACAACAGGATATAACATATCATAACAGGATATAACATAACATATAACATGTGAAACAATGAAAAATAATTCAACTGAGTAAAGAAATCAAAGGATCAGTCTACAGTGTTTATTATTATTTTCACTATTATTTATTTATTTATTTATTACCTGCAGAAGGCCAGGCTTGAGATATTAAGGACACTAAGCTGAATCAACTGGACTGAGAAGACTAGGGAATTTCATTCAAGCCAGACATTTCTTTAAAACAGTATTGATAACAGAATAATTGGAATTTGTATCTCAAACAAAAGGGACAAGTTGTAGGACAGCACTCAAGGCTCAGTTGCATGAACAGCTGCTTCAGAAAGGATATTAGGAGCCAGCAAAGACAGGTATGTCTTGGAGGTCAGGAGGTGAAATGAGAATTGACTCTAGCAGAGTCAGACCTTGCAAATGAAATTAAAATGAAAAGTAGAACCATGTAAATTAACCATAAAAATTCTTTAACAATGTGGAAAGGAAGGGAAAGGAAGGGAAAGGAAGGGAAAGGAAGGGAAAGGAAGGAAAGGAAAGGAAAGGAAAGGAAAGGAAAGGAAAGGAAAGGAAAGGAAAGGAAAGGAAAGGAAAGGAAAGGAAAGGAAAGGAAAGGAAAGAAAGAGAAAGGAAAGGAAAGAAAGGAAAGGAAAGGAAAGGAAAGGAAAGGAAAGGAAAGGAAAGGAAAGGAAAGGAAAGAAAGGAAAGGAAGGGAAAGGAAAGGAAAGGAAAGAAAGGAAAGGAAAGGAAAGGAAAGGAAAGGAAAGGAAAGGAAAGGAAAGGAAGGAAAGGAAAGGAAAGGAAAGGAAAGGAAAGGAAAGGAAAGGAAAGGAAAGGAAAGGAAAGGAAAGGAAAGAAAGGAAAGAAAGAGAAGAGAAGAGAAGAGAAGAGAAGAGAAGAGAAGAGAAGAGAAGAGAAGAGAAAGAGAAGAGAAGAGAAGAGAAGAGAAGAAGAAGAGAAGAGAAGAGAAAGGAAAGGAAAAGGAAAGGAAAGGAAGGAAAGGAAAGGAAAGGAAGGAAAGGAAAGGAAAGGAAAGGAAAGGAAAGGAAAGGAAAGGAAAGGAAAGGAAAGGAAAGGAAAGGAAAGGAAAGGAAAGGAAAGGAAAAGAAAGGAAAGGAAAGGAAAGGAAAGGAAAGGAAAGGAAAGGAAGGAAAGGAAAGGAAAGAAAGGAAAGGAAAGGAAAGAAAGAAAAGAAAGAAAAGAAAAGAAAAGAAAAGAAAAGAAAAGAAAAAGAAAAGAAAAGAAAAGAAAAGAAAAGAAAAGAAAAGAAAAGAAAAGAAAAGATTAGCAATACATTACGGGAAGTATGGATAAGTATGATAAAGTTACTGCCCCAAAAGTAGATGAATACCTTGCTGAGTTTTGAATGGAAATATCAATCATAAATGCAACAAGAGTGAAACATTGAAAATTACACACAGCAAAGAGAAAAACTCAGAGAGTTTTAGTACTAACAATAGTAAAATCAAGCTACATCACAGGATTCTCAAAAACTGTGACAAAAAGTTGGAAATATGCAAAATGGAAAATAGATTTAGTAAACATTTCAAAATAAAGTTCATTTTATCTCAATATAAAAGAGCTAATGTGGTGTCTTTGCAAGAAGTGATGGGGAAAGTGCACTGAAAGGAATAGACTTGCCTCATCTCAATATGATATAATATTACTTAACAATATTTAAAAAAAAAAAATCATAGAATCCTAGAATGGTTTGCATTGTTATTTTTAAGGAAGAGCAAATAAAATCTAAGGTGGAAAAAGGGACATAGGAGAATAATCAGAGGAATTAGATTTAGTGAGATTTAGCATAGTAGAATTAAAATGATGCAGAATATACCCGGAGTCTAAGTTATTGATGGCTTAATGTGTTTTGGTTTTTTGTTTGTTGTTTGTTTGTTTTCAAGAACTACCTCTTATAAATTTTACTGTGATCTCAGTATTTGCAAACTCTTACAAAAAATAGATTTCCAAAAATTAGGAGATTTCCAAACCAGTTAGAGTGATGTTCCACAACATTGTTTCTAGCAGGAATAGTAGGAACAAACTAGCTAACTATTTTTAGGATTAAACTTTAGTATTTCACAAAGGAATTTTCTTGAGAGATGGCTAACATGGAGTTCTTGTATGAACTGCCCTGTATAATCCATGGCTTCTAGACCAGCCTGGATCATGCCTGCTTGTCACAAGAACTGATGATCTCGACTGTTTCTGCACCCATGATTAGAAATATGCAATAGTAACTCCCCACATCACAGTCTGTTTTGTAACCTTCTTTAAACTAGTAGAGTTTAGAGTTTAGTAGAGTTTAGGTTCACATGAAAATTTGCATATGCAGGGATGAAGTCGGGAGACTACTGGAAGCAGCAAATGTATTCAGACATATAACTGTCCACTGACTAGAACAGTCCAGGTGGTCCTATGTTAAACTGTTCTCCATATCTAGAAGAATTTTTATAGAAACAGACTTGTTAGCTGTGACCAGACACATGCTTGGTTGTTCTATTTTTCATGATTTTTTTTGTTAATTTGATGCAGTGAGTGATGCAGAAGGAATTGCAGATAGTAGCACAGTTGAACAGGTTTTTTAAAAACAGCAGCTTTTAAACTGATTGCAGGCTGTGCATTTGTTTGAGTCATGATGAGAGCCAAAATTTATGACATACTAGTTTAATGTTGCCCTTGCCAAAAACTTGCAGAGCTTTAGTTGTTGAAAAGTTATTTGTATCAAGGCTTCAAGTATTCATTTTAAAAATCAGTCTGTAACAACTCCATATATAATGCAAAACTTAGTAAATTCTTCTACTTTAGATTATCAACTGAAAACTGTTTCACACTAATGCAATTATAGTTGTTACAACCCTGGCTTTAAAAGGCCATCAACATACTTGATTACTGAGGTGAGAATATATTTTTAGTGAAAGGGGCTTATGTTGAATGTTTTGTTTTATTTTTTTCCATATCTGTGATGTCTACTGAATATTAGGATTGGAATGTAGCTTAGGGGTTTGTCCATTTCTTTGTCTTTTTTTTTTCAGTTTTTGGTGGAAACTAGAAACTATTATGTATTCCATAATTCTGAATGGGGAATGATGTAATAATCAGGAAGTATAAGAATTGTTAACCTAACCTGGCAGTTCCAGTATTACATGTTTTCTATTTTGACTGTATTCTTATCTATCTCAGTTGTTGCCTCCAGGCAGCATTCAGTCTTAATCTTTTATATCTGATACTCATATTTCGCTCAGAATTCTTCAGGATTCATTTTGTTGGATTTGGGAAACTTATCTTTATGAAACTAATCGTATCATTTCATACTTTACATTAGTATCTTTTAAGTGATTGTGAGAACCCATTACAAAAGCTGTAGTGGGTTCATGGGTAACATGGATAGTTACCTTGATGGAAACACAAAAAATGGTTGTTCAAAGGATAAGAAAGTTGAGCTGAAATTGAAATACACTTCAGAAGTAAGATATGAGCTTCCTATCCAAAGTTTTGGTGTTGAAACAGTCTAAAAAAAATACTTTCTTTTGCAAAGATACTCAGGAATTGCAAGGGAAAATACTTCTTTTGTTTTTCATTTTCCTAAATCTAGCTAAAGTCCCATTATGAATTTGAAACAAAAAATGACCTATTGACAGGTATGTCAATCCAGAACTTTGAAAACCAAATATTTCATTCATTCCCTGCCACAGCTTTTCCATGGCATAGCTCTTACCTCTCTGTGAGTTAATTTCCATTTGTGAATCTGACACCAATGCTTCATGGTGTTAAATCACTCACATCATTGGTACTGTGAGGTCCCATGCATTAATAATGTGATAGCTGACTAGCTGACATCCAGCTGTTTTATCAACAGAAACTGAATAAGGGCCATGGAAATATAAAACAGAAACCAGAATGTCTTCTAGATTATGTCTTTTTTTTTTTTTTTTTTTTTTTTTTGACATCCTTCATGACATTCTATATCAAGAAAGCCCCTCTCTCTACTTTTCATACTTCATAGTCAAATGAGAATGTCAGGACACGAAAAGAAAATCTTGTCCAGTGTATTCCTGAAACTAAAAAAAACCACCACCCTGCTTTCTGAAACTGGTAGTAGCAGGAGTGATGAACATGATCTGATTTAGTAATGAGGAAGACATTCATTCACCCACCTTTCTTTTTCTTTTTCTTTCTTTCTTTCCTTCTTTCTTTCTTTCTTTCTTTCTTTCTTTCTTTCTTTCTTTCTTTCTTTCTTTCTTTCTTTCTCTCTCTCTCTCTCTCTCTCTCTTTCTCTCTTTCTTTCTCTCTTTCTCTCTTTCTTTCTCTCTTTCCTTCCTTCCTTCCTTCCTTCCTTCCTTCCTTCCTTCCTTCCTTCCTTCCTTCCTTCCTTCCTTCCTTCCTTCCTTCCTTCCTTCCTTCCTTCCTTTCTTCCTTCTCTTTTTCTCTCTCTTTCTTTCCCTCTCTCTTTCTCTCTCTCTCTTTCTCTCTCTCTTTCTTTCTTTCTTTCTTTCTTTCTTTCTTTCTCTCTCTCTCTCTCTCTCTCTTTCTTTTCCAGCCATTTTCTCCACTTTCACTTAATATATTTCTTTCATGTTTCTTTCGCTTACAGCTCCATATTACCAAGTTCTCTTCAGATACATTTCATTTTATTGGCCAAGATATTACTGCTTTTCTTATGGGTGGTTAGTCTTAGCATATTCCAAGTGTAGAAAAGTTGGGGTCCAGCTTGGTACTTTATGATTTGCTACATCCTTACTCCAAAACTTAACTTTTTCTGTCATGTCAGAATTGTTTCTCAAAAAGTATCCATTTTCTTCTTGTGTGTTTTTTCTAGTTCACAAAAACAAATAAAAACTCTAGACGTTTTTAGAAAATTTGATTAGATGCAAAGCTCAATGAGGAAGAGCAAAGAACTAGGAAGCAATAAATATGTAGTTTTCTCTCTGATATGATAGATCCAACTTGAACTAAACAAGTATATGGGTGATCCATGAAAAGAAATGTTACTTGCCTTAAAATTTGGAGTTGATATTTTAATATAACTTTCATCCCACTGTGGTTAACAGATTTTATTAAGCCTTTATTTAAACCTAATTAATAGGCTTTCCAAACAGTGTATTATTAGTATTGCCATACTCAATTAAAACATAGTTATTTGAGGCTGAAGTTTCAAGTCTAACCAAAAGCATGGTGGGGTTTGGCAGCTGAGCCTTTTAAACTTATTTTATAAAAATTGGGGTGGCAATTTTTCTCTGTGGAGAAATCTGTTACTTGAGGGGAAATATCATTCAAATAACTTGCACTGAATGAAATATATACCTCAACTAATAAATATTTACTGTAGTTTTCATGTGTGTCAATGGTCAGGAACTGATTCATATAAGACAACATCTGTAGTACCCAGAAACTTAGTTGATATGCATTTACAGGCACCTGCATTAGAGACATTAAATGGAAACTATTATTACAAATACTTCTGACTAATTTCTCCATCACCCAGTGAAAAGTTTTATTAATGATGACATATAATTACAAGCTTTACTGCAGAAAATTATGATGTTTTATTTTTTTTATTTATTTTTATTTTTATTATTTATTTTTTCCCAGGTGAAGTTTTATTATTTACTTTCCCTATGTAATGCTATAGTGAGGCCTCATTCTGGTCTTCTGTGAAGTTCTAGGAAGGTGCGTGAGTTACTTTCATGTTTACTATCATGTTGTCTACAACAGCAGAACTTTGCAAAGCAGAAGAGTTTTATATAAAAACATGCAAAAATAACTGTCTAGAGTTGGCTACTTGTAACACTGCTCCCTCACAAACAGTATCAGTATCAAAAATATAAGGTTTGGAAACATTTGTCCTACTAGCATTTGCTCTAGATATAAGTGTATCAGTATATATAAATGCCAGTTAATTAACATTTAAATAAAATTTTGCAAAGATTTTTGAACAAATAAAGAGTAGGCATAATTTTATTACAAAGGATTATGAATTAGAAAATATGAATGTATTGCAATGAATTAATTTAGATGTATTTGTTGTCCAGAGCTTTTCTTGCAGCAAAGTAAGAGGCAGTTGGCATGCACCTTGGTAAAAATGGCCATCAGAGAACACTTAGCCAGGTGTACAAGAGTTCTTAGAGATATATGAAGCTATTTTAACTTCTCATTGGAAGAAACCTTTACTTTTCTGCCTGACAAATCTTGTGAATTCACTCAACTAGAAGACACATAACTACTGAAATTTAGTTGATATTTGGATTCAGTCTGTGGCTTTTGTTGATTTTTACCAAACACTGACTTAGTATTAAATAGTTTTATATCAGAATATTTTAAGTAGATATATTTTCTTTACTTCTGTGATAACTATGTTTGAAGAAATTCATGAGAACATGCAAACCACAATATTTATACCAAGATTACAGTAAAGTCATTCTTTGTCTTTTCATTCACTGCATGACTTCAGACACACTTATTCAGCATAGACAGAGATTAGGAACTGGTAAACCCTCAGTGTATGTAAACTGTACTGAATAACTCCAGAATAAACCTGGTTATATCTCACAGAAAATATGTTTTTGACTGACAGAGCTGGTCTGTTAGTCTAAATGAGAAAGATGCTCATGACTGTGCTATAATAACTAGTGAAAAGGAGAGAGACCTTCTAATGACAGTCTATATTGGAAAATCAACTTGGAATCTGGGGACTTGGATTACTGATTCTAAAGCTACAGAATCCAGTGAAACACAGATTTGAAGATGGACCTCATACTTTTAATTTCCTTGCCTTCTGCCTGTTAGATGGGTAGTTGACTGACTCTATCTACAATTTAGAAAGATTATCTGCAACATAGATGAAGAAAATAACAAGTATTTAGACAAAAGTCTTGGTTGTGAGTGCTTGGACTTCTAAAAAATTTCCATGGAGGGAAAATTTTTTCCTAGCTCTCCTCCTGAATATTAGGATCCATTATCACAGTGCTGCCTAATAGCTTTCAGAAGTACCCTTAACTAGTATAAATTCTCCCTCTGAAGAGAGAAGATTTACTGAAGGGAATCCCCAGAAGTAATAATCAAACCCCAAAATTTGAACTTCACTTTGCTCATAAAAGCTATTGAAAATGATGAGAAAGTGCTTATCTGCATCAAGCGAGAGGAGGGGAGGGGAGGGAAGATGGGAGATATATTTATAAATGTTTCAGTGGGATGACGTGAAACAGACCTGTCTGGGTCTTTCATTCTTAGTGTAAGAATGCCGTTAATGTCTGTTGAATATTTCTATGATTAGTTTAGGTGTGGACAATTTAAACTATATATGTATGTAATTATGCATTTTGGTAGGATTTCAGAACTATTCTAAACTCCTACTTGAACTGGCTGATTGTATTGTAAGAAAAATATATACATATTTCCATCTAATGATATCTAAAGACAGATGCTTCCAGTAAGGGAAGTATAGTAGGAACCATCTGACAAACATTTTTGCTTATGCTGATACTATGGTGCCACTGTATTCAAATTCTGGATCTGGTCTGTAGTACCAGATCTGTATATCTGTACTCCTACTCACAAGAGCAGGACTGATCTTGAAGATCAGAAGTTGGTTTACATTCAGGTATACCTTCAAGCTTGATCCTGTTAATCCAATGGCACACATACAAGTATTCATTGCACTCAGGGACCGGACACCAACACTGTGCTCAAAGAAGCTCATTAGAAATAGTTCTAATCTTTTAGGTACTGTCTCCTGCAAAAGAGGTCAGAAACAAAATAAAACAAAACAAAACAAAGCAACAACAACAAAAAGAATGAAAATAAAAAGGAAAGAGAAGACCGCACAAATAACTGTTTTGAAAATGAGAAAAAACATCAAACTAATAAATTACCTTTTAAGAAAATGCAGGAAATTTTCTCTTTATCCTGATCTTATACATTTTTCCATAGTGACCAGTTTGTCTTGCAAAGTAGCTCTATAGACTTCATATTTTCATTCTTTAATGGCTTAACATTATTGTTTAAGGATCTCATTACCATCAATATCACATTTTATTTCTCTAGTTCCTATTCAGATTATTTGTTTGAATATCCTCCTTTGTATGAAATTCTCAGATTACCTCAATTCTACACATTGTAGTTTTTAAATTGGCTGATGGAAATTTTCACTAACTAAACATTAATTGTTCAATCTCGGATTTAGTGATTTTAGCACAGTTTCATGCTGGACATCTATAAAACACATTTTCTCATCTGGAATAAAGCTAATGTGATTATTAACATCTGAACTGTCTCACATGAGTGCCATATACGTATATATATTTTATGAAGATTGATATATTTTCCTATTATCACACCAGCCCAAATCATGTCTGTGGGATCTTTTAAGCAGCTGTTAAGGTACTAATAATGAAAACCTGCTTTCTGTGCTGCCAGCTCTACACATATGCTATGGACAGCTACTTTGGAAGCAAGAAAAAAAAATCTTTATAACTGTTAAAAATTAAATCCACAGTGCAGTCAGGAGTTAAAACTTCATGGGGTAAGTGCTGAAATAGCATATGTAATCAGTTCATGAAACACAGACAAGTAGACTACTATATTACTTTCTCCTGTTGAAAATCTTTATTCTGATCACCTCTCTCTCTGAAATATCCCACTGACTAACAAAATAATCAGATACCTTTACTAGACAGTAGGTTAAATTCCAAGCTACAATTCTATGCAAACTCCGTATGTACTTTTTTTTTTTTTTTTTTTTTTTTTCCCTTCCAAGTCTGTGACCTAGTCTAGCAAGGAGTTATGAATTCAAAATGTACTCATTGATGTGTATGTCTGTCTACTACAAAACTTCATTCCAGACAACTCATTGGAGTTTGAGAAAGGGCATTCCACTTCAGTAGCTGCCTGATACCTCTGCCATCAAGGATAACTTACTAGCGTACCACAGTTGGATGTCCCATATTTGAAGAAAGCAAAGGAACATGAACCATATATTTGGTATTGTGTCACCAGTGTCCAACAAAGTTTCTGAGTGCAATACAAAACTATTTTGTCATATCTTCCTGCATAGATATTTCCCTGAATTGTTGTGGTTTGGTACAATCTTAATGAAGCAGAAAAAAACCTTCTAGACAAGTGTGAAACAGATCAAGATTTCTGCAAAAATGGTGAAGCTGTGCAACACCTACACTTTCAAAAGATATGAGAGTCTAAAATTTGTTTCACTCCACTATTATGTTTTATGGTAATGAAAGTACGCTTTGAGTATACATATGTAATAATCACATTTTACTATGCAATTCTGGTAT
Source organism: Anas acuta (assembly GCF_963932015.1). Lineage (NCBI taxonomy): Eukaryota > Metazoa > Chordata > Aves > Anseriformes > Anatidae > Anas > Anas acuta. The sequence continues at coordinate 153,876,179 of NC_088979.1, forward strand.
TGATAGACTGCCTTTTATAACATAGAACATAATATGTATGTATTGGAAGTGTTTCAGCTAAAAAACTCCAAAATAAGTAATTTCTAAAGAAATTAGAAAATTGAGTATCAACAAAAAGAAAATGTAAGTAAAACACAGAAGGGGAAAAGAGGCCATCTCAACTTTCTTAGAATTCATATTGAACTTCATATATATCTTTAAATATTTAAATAAATATGACAAAAAAGCTTTTCAGATTCTCAGCAATACATTAGAACATTTTTGAGTTCATTACACGTGGATACTGGATATTAGATGTATACATTTTTAAAATTATGTTATAAGTGCTGTATCTCCAGTGACATTTGATAACATATTATTCTATATTAGTCTTCTGACCAGGTAGTTTGGATTATTAAGGTAGATCTTGAAAAAGTGACAAGTTTATATCTCACTTGAAAGTGTGTCCTAAAGATTAAAAACAAAACAAAACAAGAACAGTTTAACATACTAAATTGCTTTTCCTGTGAGATGACAGGTCTCATTAACAAAGTTATTCTGCTAGGCTAGAAAAAAGTTATTGGGATTTAGTCAGCACAAATCACCTGTTGCCATACCACAGAAGCTAATTACCATTGTGTTTAATTTCAGTCAAGAACCAGCAATGAACCAGCCATATTTCAGCTAACTAATATAACCTAATAACTATTTAATTTTTTTCTTCTGTTTTGTTTGCATATTTGTTTTAATTTTAATTTCAGGACTTCATTGTAGCTCTAAGAAATAATGCCAAAAGACAGGAAGGATAGTTTTATGCATGACTCTTGAGGAATTGCCATTTATCTGCTCAGTTAGAGGAGGAAGCATGAGCTAACATGAACTAACAAGGAGACATTCATTTTTCCAAAGCAGAGTGGAAAAAATAAAATAGAAAATAAGAGGCTTGTTCGACTTAAGTTCCGCAAAATGATGGTCAAAAGAAATAGTCATTGTGAAGAGAAGCAATTTGTCTTAAATTAAAGAGTCTTGAAAGGCTATATGGCTAACAAGCTAACATTATCTTTCAAGAGAACTTGCAGGCTGTCTGGTGGCATGGAGGCAGCCTGTGGTACAATGAGTAAAGAGAGTGAATTTTTAATGATGACAGCTTTGCTTCAACTCGAGTTAAGCGTGACAGAACAGGACAGCTCAGAGATGTGAAGAATTGATGAGTTGGGATTTAAGAACACTTCAGCAGTTAAAGATCCTTAGCACATTTTTCAGAGATTCTGAAAAACAAATCATGTCTCTGCTTCAGCTTTTACGTCTCAAACAAGGAGCTGCTATCTCAGATATATCTCCTGTCAGGAGGGATGTGTCATGCAGAGAACAGTGGTAGTTAGCAAGACTCCCTCTTATACAGATAATTGTTGGAATAATGCTTGAACTGTAAGGTTCAATGGGAATGTGGCCCAATTCTTTTTCAGCCTGAATTTAAAGCACACTGTACATCTTCATTATTCTCCTTAAAATGTAGAACAGCTTTTAAAAATATAAATCTTCCAGGGATTTCTTTTTCTGTCTTCAAGTAAAAAAGATTATATTTATCTACAAATTATTGTTTTTAACTCAAAAATACACACACACACATGTATATATATATATATATATATATATTTTTTTTTTTCCATCAAGTCAAATTTGTAACATTATTACAGAAATATTTTAGTTTTATCTTCTCTGGTCCACAGTGGCAAATGTTATGGTCTGTAACATTTAGAAATGGTGGCACTGCAAACTTTTGATCTTAATCCCCAGTTAAGCCACTGAGCCACAGCCAGATCAATAACAAGATTCATGGCAATCATGTCTGGTATCAACCATAATATGCCATAGGGAAAAGGCAGGAGAAGGGAGTATGAACTGTGATTTTGTTAAAAAAAAAATCTGTGATGATTGTGATTACTGAAAGTATTGTTTCAGGTAGATGTTCAAAGAGATCCCTGGACAGAATCAATTTTAGAATGGTTTTACATTGTAGGGAAAAAATAAATAAATATATATATATATATATATACATATATACATATATATATATATATATAAATCAACTATTTATATAAGAATTTGAGAAGAATTTGTAGGCACTCTCCTATACAGCTTGATTTCATTTAAGGATTTCCGATGATTCCAATGACCTACAAGTGCTGTTGGATTCAAAGCTCTGTATCCAAATACAGATGGGGTATAGCCTATATAAGGATACCCAGTTAGTGGCTATAGGCCTTCCACGTATTGAATTTGATGTAGGTTTTTGTGTGCTGCCTTGGAATGGTGTGTTTGCCAAGTATGTACTGTGTTAGAACACTTTTTCTTCTTTTGACCCTTGAGATTATATACTTGTTAACACAGGAGAAATACTGCACATAGTAGTTTTAATCCCTTTTACTGAGTAGAAAATAGCTTAAATATTAGCATTCTAACTGGGAGACATTCTTGCTTTTACTCCAAAGACAGAGCAGACGTGTCTGAAGTATGACATTCCTTGCTCAGAAAGTGTCTCCTGAAACCTTATCAGGAATAATATAGGAATCAGGAATAACTATAGTTGGAGCTACATCAGCCTAAGTTTATAGTACATAACATGTAATACATGTCTACATAGCCACTAGATGTAATGTATTCAACATTTGAGAGATTTGCTATATTTTTGAAGACAAAGTTTTCAGGTCAAGATTAAGAAAGTGTTCCTAGGAATTGTCCAATTTGAAACAATTTTATGGTTCTGATTTTTAAAAGATGACAACTTGAAAGGTCTTTATATATATATCCCATAAAAATAAACATCTAAAATTCTGGAAAAAATATATATATATGTTGGTCCTAGAAAGGAAGGAAGGAAGGAAGGAAGGAAGGAAGGAAGGAAGGAAGGAAGGAAGGAAGGAAGGAAGGAAGGAAGGAAGGAAGGAAGGAAGGAAGGAAGGAAGGAAGGAAGGAAGGAGGGAGGGAGAGAGGGAGGGAGGAAGGAAATCCCTTCCTGAAATACCAGCTTTATCTTTTAAGGATTTTCTGGAGTGACATGGAAACAAAGCATTTAATCCCAAATAAATAATGATGTTAGAAGAAGAATATTATGGAAATTATTTGTTTTGTTTTGTTTTGTTTTGTTTTAATCTTTGTATGGCTCTTTCCCATTTGGAATGAAAACATGTTTATTTTAATTTAATGTTTAGGATTCATTCCTCCCTTGCTAACTGTGAAAGTCTTAGTCACAAATAGAAGCCCTTCTTTCACTCCTACTGAAACATAAAGTGTGTCAAAATAAATAATAATATTTACTTCTACATCTTCATCAACAATGAATTAACCCTATGTTCCAATTAAGTACCTTTAAAGTTGAATGAGAATATCATATAGACAGTTAATTGAGTTTAACTAAGCCACTTTTAAACTCATTATTTTTTGTGATTAGATGTTTAAACAATCTTCACAAAAAGTATCAAGATGCAACTAACACTGATATTGCCTTTGAAGTTTAGTAGAGTCAGTGACTACAAGAGGAAAAATATAAATTGCTCTCAGAACAAAACTTTGAATATAACATGCAGTATATACTGAAAAGCTGCTAAAGAGTATTTAGGCTTTTAAAAATGTCAAAGAATGTTCTTTATTGTCATATATACATATATACATATTTAATTTGAATAACATTGAAGAATCACTGTATCTAGCTAATGGAATACACACATACAGTGAAAGAGACCTTTTTTTGAAGAACTGAGGGTGAAGTCAGTGGTGACAATATGGTGATTCACTAGGAATGTGATTTATAAGCCTGTGGTACATAAATTGTACAGGTGGCTGATTCAGCTGTTGTCTGGAAAGGTTTACTCTTGCAAAAAGATGGGTTACATATTAACTCCTATCCTTTAACAGACTGTACTTGAAGAAGATATTTTGCATGTGCACCTGCATAAAGGTGTTACAGGTATTTGCAGTTGCAATTTTTTCTGATTGTTTTATTGCTTCAAGTGGAAAAGCCTTTCTACAATGACCAGACACAGAGCATTTGATCTCCACTTTGATCACAGCAGCCTTGCCTCTACATAATAACAGGTAATGCACCAAGGGGAAACAAACAGAAGTGACTGCATATGTTACTGAAACTAGGAAAAAAGATACTTCCCACTCAGTGAGAACATAATCCAGAGAAAGGGAAACAACATTACTCCAACCAACACCAAAACACCAGGGGATGAGAATCACTTCTACTAAACTCAAGAGCTGATTAACCCTGAAAAATAATACATGTTATATGTTCCTCTATGAACCCCTTAGTCTAGAGCTATAGGACTCACTTGTGAGAGAAATGTAAAAATTAAATTTGGATTTAGGAAACATTTCTCCACTGAAGTGGTTGTGAAATATTGAAAAAGACTGCCCAAGGAAACAGCTGAGTCACCATCCTTGGAGGTATTTGAAAGACATGTAGATGTGGTACTTACAGATATGGTTTAATAGTAGACTTGGGAAGTGCTAGGCTAGTGAGTCTATGATTTTGTGTTCCAAATAATTGCTGTTTAAAGAGATTCTTCCAAAGAGAGAAAAGGCTTTACCAGAATTAATGTGTTTAACAAGATGAAACGTGATTCTGTGAAGATGACACAGAATGTAGTGGGGAAAAAAAAAATAATAAAATAAAATAAAATAAAATAAAATAAAATAAAATAAAATAAAATAAAATAAAATAAAATAAAATAAAATAAAATAAAATAAAATAAAATAAAAAGCTTCTTTCTGCCCTAATTTATTGCAAGTTTTTAATTGTTGGAGAAACATTTTGTGCACTAGTAAGAATAGATAAAAAGGCCTGAAAGGGATGTCACCTTGGACTATGTGGCTACACCTATGCTAGCAGGCATGATGTTAGTTCTCACCCATGAAAATTCTCTAGTGCTCAGGCCAGATGGCCTGACTGTGATGGTGTTAGTAAACTATCTTGGTCTTTAAAACAGTGTTACTGCATTCAAACTACCTGCTGGGAACAACCTTTGCAATGTTGTACCTGTACTTGGAAACTGTTGGTACAATACTAGCTGAAATGGGCCAGAAGTCTGCAAAGGACTATGTTGTAAATCTAAAATTGTAGACAACCAGACTCCAGTGCTAGATGACGTTTCTGGTCACTATTTAATTTATTACTATAAGTCTAACCTCCAGGTTCCTACTCACAATGTGCTACTTAAATATTCCTATACTTAAATAGTATAGGAATCTTCCATAAGAACAGCCATGCAGAAGAGACTCAAGGTTCATAAGGTTACGTCTGTAAAACAATATTTGTCTTGGAAAATCACAAGAACATGATGATGTCTACCGTTCAGAACCCATTTTTTTTTCAGTAAGTAATATATCTGGACACTCCACTGTACACCTGCAAAACTTACTATACCTTTGTTTTCCCAGCTTATACTTTTTCATATCTTTTTTTTTTTTTTCCTTCTAAAAATTTTCATTTTTATTTTTTTCCAAATACCCTTTCAATACTGGAAAGCAAGTGTCTACATAAAACACACATATACATACAAATATGCATGTGAAATATTAAATGCAAGCAAGCATGAACCAACACATACACACATACATGTACAGTGTCTAAGTAAAAAGTACCTTCCAATACTGCCAACAATGTTGAGAGTTTTTGTATCCCTGTATCTTTTTCTCCTTTTCTCTATTCTTTTTCCCCTTAAAATTGGAACTGTGACAAAACATTTACTCTTCAGTTGCTTTCTAATCCACACTCCCATGCAACCACCATTGCAGGAGTTTACTGCATATCTTGAGGGATCTTTTTCCATAATCTTTAATTCTGTCATGCAGATTAACTATTTAAATTGTACTGCACTTTGATAAATTGTATTCTAAGTCAATCACACATTTGTAAACAGTAAAATAAATTTATTTAATTTTAGAAACAGCAAATGTAATAGTGACTGTAGGAAATCTCATATAACATTAGAAATAGAATTGTAAAACATTTTTAAAATCTATACAGCAATATAAATCTATACAGCAATAAAATTATTAATAACATATAACAATCTTTCCAATATAAAACCAGATTTTTTGTGATGTTTACAGACAACAACAACAACAAATCAAAATAAAACAGCATAAAATTACAACAGTGATGTAGATCTTACTTCCTTGTGTATTTAAATGTGACAACAGGATTTTGGATGAATAACACAGCTTTCTGTTTCTTCACCTACATAAAGGATGCAGTCCAGTGTTTGGTTGACATTAGTATCTGGAATGCTTTCTTATCTATAAAATCTATTAGACATTTTTGACTTTGTGATGTGTGTTGCATTGGCTAATAAAATAGTTACAATATGGTACAGAGTTTTAAACGGTCTTAAATTGGCTTGTGTGAGAAAAGTGATTATCCAAATTTTAACATACGTTGGTTTTTACAAAATGTCTTAATGTGCAAGCTGAAGTGTGACTGTATCATCCATATAATTATCATAGAGTAGTATGCTAATAAATTTTAATATATGGTTGATACATTATTCTGGGTGTTTGTAAAATAATAATACATGAAGGCATTAGTAATTGTGGTATTTCCAAATATTTTTGTGCTTTTTTATTATTATTATTTTTTTTTTTACTCTGTCATTATAATTCTATCATTAGAATTTTGCACAATAGAAATATGTCAGAGTAAGGAAGAGAGATCAGAGAACCACAACACTATGTAAAATAAGGAACAGAGCAAGCTCCAAGCTAAACATCTCTTAATAGTGTAGAAGTTCTTAAGCTTTGGAATATGAAATTAAGACAGTTACCATTTTGGGGACTTCTTAATATATGTTTTTTTTGGCAACAGAAATGTCTATTTTCATAACATCCCTAGTGTAAAATATATGCCTGTGGTGTTTTTGGTCTGTATTCAGACGTCAGATTTCATGACTCAACTTTCAACACCTCACACTGTAATAAATCATAACAGGCAACTAGGAAGTTACTTGTAATGCATGAAACCAAGACACTGAGTCATGGAGACACCACAGAAATCTGGAGTTGCCACATATGAGGAGCATAACAAATCCTTCTGAGATTGTGAATTCGTGTTAGCAAATGGTGGCACACTAATACTACAACAAAACAACCCTGTTGTACAATGAAGTCTACTGAGCTTTTTTGCACCATGGCTACATTTGGAAGGTCAATGTGAAACAATGTGGACTGTGAAAAAATCTCTGAGAACTCAAAATTTCGAAATGACTACAAATATGCAAAACAGAACTGTGTTTGGAAATTAAAAGTATCTTTTAAGGATTAGGCTTCCTGAAAGATATAATGTGGATTAAAAGAAATAAATTTTAGCATACAGGTATTGAAATCTGTAAAGAATTCTTAGCCTCATGAAGATTAAATGGGCTTCGAAACACCTGTTTTGAAGGTAGATTCTGATTTGAAGGTATGGAGTGAAAAAAATGTGGTAATCATCCAAACATTTTTCTGGTTTAGTAAGTTGTGTTTTTTTTGTTGTTTTCTTTTTTTGTTTGTTTGTTTTGTTTTGTTTTGTTTTTTAAATGTATGTTTCCCACAGATTGCTATTTGCTTTTAATGTTGTTTTAATGTTTTGTTCAGGAACAAGGACAAGAAAAGAGAAAAAAGGGGGGAAAATTAGAAGGAAAATAAAACGTTGAAGTGAAACCATTTTTGATAAATCTTCATTGTGCAGTAGGAAAATGTTCATGATCCATGTACAAAATATTAAATAATTCAGTTAGAAAGTGTTTTGGGATGAAGTCTGAAAGACACAGTCAAATCAGGAAGCTTTGAGTTAGTATTTAGTATTTGTAAACAAATATTTTAGGCCACAAAAAAAGGTAGTTTACTGGTACTAATGTGAATCTAATCAGATGGAGAAGTTTTAAAAAACAGTATTTTTAATGCTTTTTGACTAAGTGATACTCATTTGTATCAATCATATTGATGCTGTGAAAATAATTATTAAATGGAGAGAGGTGGATTAAATACATAAGCAACAATATATCTTATACAGCTTAATAAAAAAGTAGAAAGGGAAATCAAGACGTATCTTTAATTCTTACAATAAAACACAAAGCATGTAAATAAAAATAATTTCACAGTATTCCTCAGGCAATCCTCTCTATTTAATTGTTATTCTGAAAAGACATCTAAAAAACATAGTCACAGATAGCATAATGGTTTGTTTTTACTCATAATTATATTTCTCATTTATGTAAGACAGTAGCCTGGAAGATGCCATCTCCTTCAAATGGGAAAAAAAAAAAAGGGGGGAGAGGGGGGAAGTTGTCCCTTGGAGAGGAATGTTTTCATAAGGGACATCATTTGAAAAAGAAAGCAAGGAGACATTTAATTCTACTATGTTACCTTCCATGTAGCTGCAAATTGGAAAGTGACAAAGCTGTCAGGTGAAAATACCACACAGCTTCAATTCCACCCACAGCAGAATTCCTTTCCCAATAGCAACCCCCACTTTCCCTACCCACCTTTTTTTTTTTTTTTTTTGTGATCAGAAAATATCTCTGAAAAAGATCTCTATTTTCAAATAGACTTTGAAAATATTTTTGCTTATTAGAAAGTCACCTCACTCTTTTGCACAGAAAAAGCAGCATACTAATCTTAATTAAATATTGATGAATACTTTGAGGATGATAAAGACTTTATGTGTTCATTGATCTTAAAACATAAGCTTGTGCCTTGTTTAACCTTACTGGAAAGTCTGTTTTCAAATGTTATATAAGCAGAAATTAGAAGAAGGAGAGAAAATACTGACATGGATGTAGTGATAACTTATGATTAACTGTGAGAAGTGGAAAAAACATATTTAACTGGTCAAGGCACTGAATAGCTTGATTAGAGTTCAAAGTTGAAACTACCTTTGAAGTTGCCCCTGCTTTGAGTACAGAGGCAGGACAAGGTGACCCCAAAAGTCCTACATGACTGAAAAAAACATTCAACTTTGATGACTGAATAAAAATACTACCAAGTGACAGATGTTGTACGCATATGAAGGATGCTATTCCTAGAGTTTTTGTTGTTGCTTTCATCATTTTAAAATAGCAGAAACTATCCTTTATTTATTTATTTAATGCTTTTCATGAAACTATAATTTTCATTTAATAAACAACATGGAATGCTTGCTAAAATTGAGTTCCCTAGTAGCTTTTAATGTAAACATCAGAAGAAGTTACAGCATATTATTTTTATAGTTTCATATAAAATAGATATTTTCCTTATACAAAAAAAATGACTGACATCTTAATGAAAACAAGGAAGATTTTTATATAAATTTCATACAAATATGCAGAGAATTTTCAAGAGAGGGATGAAACTCCCAGAGAGGTTTCTCATGCCTATTTGGCATGCTTTATTATCCTGATAATCTTTGGCATATACTTAGTCATACACCTAAGAGTCTGGATTTCTGAAAACATACAGGGTATATTTTTATTCTTTTAGAAAGTATTGCATTTGTTGATTGACAATTGGAGAAAAATATACCTACATTTTAAAATGTATAAACAGATACATTTGTCACATATTAAATAAATATTGCTTCATAGCTTTGGTATTTGAAGACAAGATGAGGAACAAAAAAAATAATAATAGTCTATTGTAATTTTCAAAATTAATTTAAATCAAAAAATATTACAATCATTTAAAACTTTGATTATATGTCTTTAATTATGTTGTCATATGTCAATAATAAAAAGTGACTATAGAAGGAAGAAGAATATTAGCTGATTGTGAAAACTCATTTTGTGACCTTGAAGGAAGAGGGTTGTCCATAATAAAGTCTGAAGACAAGGCTGAGAGCAAAAAGCAAACATATGTTTGAAGACGCATGACTAACAAAAATAAATTTTGGTTAAAAAGATTTATTTATATTTTTATTTTTATTTTTATTTTTATTTATTTTTATTTTTATTTTTATTTTTATTTTTATTTTTATTTATTTTTATTTTTATTTTTATTTTTATTTTTATTTTTATTTTTATTTTTATTTTTATTTTTATTTTTTTTATTAAAAAAAATTGTGTTAAAAATTAGTAATGCCCAAAGCCAACATTATAAAAGTACAGTTGCAAGGAAGATATTGCTACTGCTTTTATGAATCAAGCAAATAAAATAATGTGGAAAAAAAATCTGCCACATGACTGAAAACTGACTGTACTGACATGTTGGTGGCGAGACATAGAAAGCTAAAACCTGCTCTGTCACTATAATGTAATGCCTCAGGAAATTACTAGGGAGTGATAAGGCAGTCTTACTGTAGCATCACAGAACCATAGAGCCATAGAATCATAGAATGTCTCGTGTTAAAAGGGACCTTAAAGATCATCTAACTCTAACCCCACTGCCATAGACAGGGATATCACCCACTATATTAGGTTGTTCAGAGACTCATCTAACCTGGTCTTGAACACCTCCAGGGATGTGGCACCAACAGCCTCTCTGGGCAACCAGTTCCAGTGCCTCACCATTTTGTGAATGAAGAAATGTGCTTGACTCCAAATCTCACTATAGGCATAATGAAATTCAGGTCTTTGATCATAATGGAGACTTCTCCCTCTTCTCTGTTGGGCAGCATGAAATAGAAGCTTCCTTCCTCTCTAGGGGTCTGCCTGGGTTTCCTTCTATATATTTCCTTTACACAGGTTCTTTCCTTTTCATCTGCTCACTACAAAGCCTGGAATATCTTTCCCACAAGTATGGGAGTGCAAAAGGAAATATATTTTCTGTGCAGTCACTCTGTCCAGAACCTCACAATAAGATATTCAAATGGATTTAGCTAAAACAGTCTAGGAGATTGTCAATTGGCAAAGGAACAAACGCTAAAATAAGGCAAAAACAGGTCAAGTAAAGACAAGTCCTAAGAACCTGCACTCAGGAGCTATAGTGTTAGCTAGGGGCTATGGTCAAAATTCCAATAAAACACACTTTCAAACTGCTTGGTTGGAATTCAGGATGATTCACTTTTAATGAAGAAATAGAAGTAAATATTAGCACTTATTTTGATACAGTTTTATTTAAAATTGAAGCTATATGGGGACTTTTAGTTGTCTCTGAGATCTCTACAATTAGCAGTAGAGAACTGAGAAACTAGAAATAAAAGTAATTCAAACACGCTTTCATTCTGTGTGTGAAGTAACCATTAACAGATTTAGAACAGTTTCTGTAATATCTTTTCATTAAAATTATTATTTAATGTCATTAAAAGTCTTCTTTTCTATATCCCTCCAGAACAGGCCTAATAATTAGCTGAACTATGTGCTATTTAGAGAAAAACATATTTTCCTTTCTGTGAAAGTTTTATCCATTTTACCATTCTATCCAGGTCTAATGTAAGTTTACTATACCTTGATTGTCTATCTTATCTATTCTTCACATGGATACTGTCTTGTCAAAAAGACATTCAAACTAGAATGCTGGAGAGGAATAGCTACTTCAAAGTGGAGTACAAACTAGGCTGACTAAGAATTGAAAGTATTAAAAGAGAGTCGGTGTCTGTGAAGGTTTAATTGCTGCCAGTGATGTAAATCTCATAATACATAGGGAAAAAAACACCACTAACAAAAGCAGTTCTAAAAGACCTAAAATGTATTAATTCTAATAAGTAATACGTTTGAAATGGCAGAATTAATAGCTCATTTGTATCCCCTTTTAATAAAAAAATGCATATTGCTTTCCATCTCAGACAGGATACATTTCAACCTTGAAATATAAAAAGATGAGTTAGAGTTTAGTATACTATGCTGTAAACAGAAAGATGTCTCTTTGTTGTACTCTACCAACTCTAATGAAAATGAAGTCATTACTTATTTACATGTAAATTGTGATATATCATTTGGTTTGTGAAACAGCAGAGGGAAGAAAAGAGAAATTTTTCTGTACTTACATATTTTGTTAAATTTTGTTACATTTTGTTAAATTTTCCACCATCCAAAAAAAAAAAAAAGTTAAATTTTCCACTATAGCTGACAGGCCTTTGTTATTCTTCCTTACATTTATTTTCAATTAACCTAGCTATAAACTTCCTCATGAAATTGTTTTTCCCATAAAATGGTCTTGGAGCAAATCATATTTTGTTTTTGTCTTGTGAAATATGATTCTTTTTTTTCCTACTTTTTGTTTTCAAAATATTTTGATCAAGTTAGAATGTGTTATTTCAATTTTTATCGAACCAAATGTAAGCAAATAATTCCAGGATATTCACCAGTGAAAAGATTTAATTTTACCTTTCAGAAGACTGAAAATATACTGTTAGAATCTCTAGCTGTTATTTTTCTCCAGAATTTAACTTTTATTTCTTTTGTATCCAGATAAATTATCTTGATTTTAATTTTATTTGCAACATATACAAAACTACAATATCATTTTGCATTTATTGGTAAATCTTTATATAAGATGTGTTAGGAACTTTGAATGACTCCAACTCAAATTTTAACCTAATAGCTGTTAATGTTTCGGTATGCTGTGAATCAACCATTTTATTCTTACTCCTAGTTTTGTGTCAAAAAAATGTTCAAACATGACAAATATTTCTTTCTCATTGTGGATATCAAGTGTCCATAATAAATCTCTGTGATTGACTTTCACATAATCTTTTAATAAGTTTAAATAAATTATTCCAATTGACTCTCTGTGCATAATACTCTAATACAGAAGGAATAGTCCTATCAAAAGAAAGGTTTTTCTTTGCTTCATGTATTTTATTGGTGCAGGTGATTTATGTCTAATGCTACTTAGTTCCTCTGAGAAACTCCTTATCTTTACTATCTCCTTACTTGAACGCCAACCATTTTCCTTACTTGAACACCAACCTTCTGTTGTCTTGTGAAAGATTTGTATTTGGAAAAGTGAAGCCTAGCATGAGATGAACACTGAAAAATGTGCTAAGACTCCATTTCTGTATTCTTACATATATTTACATTCAACTTTGTCAGTACTCCATCTATATTACTTTGTGAAGTTTCAAAAATAAATTTTCTATTGATAAGAAATATGAAAACAGTATGGTAATTATCTCCTTAGGCTTCTTTGTTCACAGGAGAAGTCTTCATAAGTTTCACCAGGACATTATTTAAAAGATTATTGGGGGGGGGGGGGGGGGGGGAGGGGGGAGGGGTGGAACCTAGTAACTTGCCCAGCACATGTAAACATCTATAAACATCTATTATTTTTTTTTTTATTTTTTAATATTTGAACATGAATATGTTCAAATTATGCCCAACAATACGCCCAACAAAACTCCTTAACTTTGTCTCTGAGGCCTACTTTACATCAGCTTTACAGATACAAAGAAACCATAAATCAACTAGGATTGGCCTCTGTGGAAGAACGCTTGTGACACGGGGCTGATGGGGCAAAGCCTGCTTTAAACATACTCCTGGCTCAGCCTGAGGGGTACTGAGATATGGCCAGTGTAAAAGGTGGTAAAAGAGAAGGTGTTCCAGCATGGTGCCTATGCCCCAGGTGTTCCTGCCTGCTGCAAGTCTTTTGCAGTGAATATAAGTTACAAAAGGGTTTTGCCTGCTCTAATTCTGCCTGCTCTAAGCTGACCAGATTGCTTTCCAAGCAGCTTGGACATATATTTTATGACCATGCTTCTTCATTGTTGTGGCATTGTATCCCACAGAAAAATAGCAGTTACAACACAATAGATGATGAAAAGCAGAGGATTTATTTAAATTAAATACAACATTTAGGGTGAACAGCTTGTTGATGTAGTGCATTTCTCCAACTTGTCATTGGTAAGTTTCAGCTGATTTACAGTAAGCTCAAGAATTTCATTTGTCAAGCAATGGAAGTTTAAATAGACAAACACAATAGTCTAATATTTAGTCTAACAGAAAACACATTTTTCCTCTACTCTCACAGAAAATTGCAATGGATTTTAGGGAAGGTGGAGTGTGTCAGAACATTTGGCAGTGAAGAAAGGGGTTCAGCTGCAGCAGCTCTAAAAAGCAGATTAATTCTAATACGGACCCCTGAACACTAGCAAGTATAAATATATGTGTTTAGAACTTATAGAGGTGTTTTTTTTGTTGTTGTTATTGTTTTTGTTGCCTTTTTTTTTTTTTTAAGCTTTTCATCAAAATTGTGAAGATATCTATTGTAGATATCTATTGTGTAACTTAGATCCCCTTATACTCCTCATTGCTTTCCAATAATAAGTTTGGCTATTCTATATTTGCAAATGGATAGCCACTTCCAGATGCATCTTGGCTCTCTGTCCAGGCTAACATGACTTCCTTATTTTCTTTTTTAAATACTAGTAATGCTAAATATCTGCTAAATATCTTTGGAAAAGAGTTTGAAAAGGACTCTACTCAGGTAGATAATGACAAGACAAGAGAGAATGGTCTTAAACTAAAAGAAGACTGTTTTAGACTAGACATTACAAGGAAATTCTTTACTGTAAGGGTAGTGAGGCACTGAAACCAATTACCAAGAGAGGTGGAGGATGTCCCATCCCTGGAGGTGTTCAAGGTCAGGCTATCCGGCCTTGGCCAACCTGATCTAATTGGTGGCATCCCTACCTATGACAAGGGGGTTATAGTGTTGGAGTTAGATGATCTTTAAGGTCCCTTCTAACCCAAGCCATTCGATGATTATATGATTTAAAACTACAATGTAATTGGCTCAAGCTAAATAAGATATAAAGCTTTTGGGAAATCTTATAGGCTACAAAATCCTTGTAACAAAGAATTTGAAAAGTTACTTTTTTTCTTTTTTTTTTTTTTTAAATTTAAGTAATTGTGTTGGCGTATCAAGGGTAGCTTATATCTATAACTGATTACAAGTAAATTAGTTAAAGCTTTGCAGTATTCGGAGCCAAATTTATAATAGTACTTTATGTCACTATGTGATATACTGTTTGACATCTAAAGAAATAATTATTTTGCTCTGATTTGAACCAGTAACCAAGAAGCGCATACTAGTGTGTTTTCCATAAAAGTGAGGTCTTCAGGTCTTATCATTTCTATGTGAATAAACATATTTATAATCTACAGTGTGTACAGAAAATATCTGAAATGTTTTTAGCAATACTTTCTTTCTGTAAAAGTACTTTTCTCTTAGTACTTTTCTCTAGACCAAGTCAAAGGTAAACAGAATGCAGGAAACTGTCATTCTGTTGAGCAGCTATTGTTGAAATGATGCAAGCAGACATGAGAGAGACAGGAGTTAAGCAAGTTACAAAGACAATTAAGAAAGGAACTTACGTATTATCTTGGGAATCTGCAGTAATGCTTGCAACTATAGTTTGTGTATAAAATATTTTTTTCTCTGTATTTAAATGTAAACTCTTGTAGAAGCCAAGAATATTCTTTTATACTGGCTTCTTAAACAAATAGAAGAGAACAGATTTTTAGAAGATAAAGTTATCCTAGCCATTAGCAGCAGGGACAGATCTGTCTCAGGGCCTTCAGTTCACAGCCTTAATTGCTCTGAGCATCCACTCCTCTGCCCATGGACACAGAAGACTCCTTTCATATCATGCTTGAACAACCACGAGGCATGCCAGTGTTATACTTAAATCCATCCTTGTTTCTTGCATGGATCTTGAACCTGCTTTGAGTCTTTGTTATGACTTTGTCTCCTGTTCCTCCTGGTCAGGGTCCCTGGCTGGACCCTGGAGGGACGCTGGCCTTCACATTTTCTTGGTCTCTCAATGGACCCTGTGACCAACATTAAGCTCTTCTTACAAAGCTCAGACCTTGTGGGAACACATCCTGTTGGTAAGGCCAGAGCATGTACAGGGTTCCTGCCTTGTCAGCCTTGTGAAGCAGACCTCCAGGTATTAACTATGAGAAAATTATACGTAGACTGGATATCCTAAACTGTTCTTTGTTGCCAACACTTTTTCCTCCCCTGCCCTCTCCTCCACTCTCCTCCTCTTCCCTTAAAGGTAAGGGAAAAAATTAAGGGCTTTTTGACACCACATTCAAACAAAAGCAATTCTGCTGTGTGTCAGTCTGAAGTAGGAACATGCAACTCAACAGATTCAATCAAGAAAACTTGGACAATTAGCTAAGCCAATGTAACTCATGAGTTTGTCTAAGACCTGAGGAAAACTTGCCTGCATAAGTTCTTTCACTGAGATTTTAATTAAAAACAAGTTGTGGTTAGATGCATGGTCATTAAAGTAATGGAAAGTAAATTGTAAAAATGGCATAAATTTTTGTTGTGGGCACAATATTGATTTTTGCAGATAAAAACATACATAATTTCACACTGGATAGTTCTCTTTTGTCTTGCTCATTAGGACATGCTTCATGTCTTAATATCATATCAATTTTTTCACGATGTATCAAAGAGCTCCTTCAAAATATGTTTCATTTTGATGGGAATAAAGCACAAATGTACAATAGTGGGATCAGTGGGAGGTATTTTGAAGTTCATTAACAATTAGATCTACTTGACAACAAGCACTTTTTTAAAATTATTTTTTAATTATAGAATTTGACAAATTTTATGAGTTACAGTTAAGATACCCATGAGAGTCTATCTAGGATTTTTTCTTTTACATAACAGGAAAGATGCTGTTGTACACATCTCTGTTTATGCAACACTTCTGTTGTATAAAATTAATAGGGTTAGAAGCAGCATTTAGAACATTCACTGGCAAATCCTACACATAAAGATCATAGCTTCAAGAACACACTGTTAAAAAGGACCTCCAAAGGTCATCTTGTCTGATCATTCACAACTCCCACTCTTTGCCTTTAGTCCTCTTTCTGATTTCTAATTTTAAAAAGGTATCAATAAAGAGTGTAGTATCTTCCACAGGATTTACATCCAATCTTCTATGCATATAAAATTAGGGGTCTTTAATCCCTAGATAAGTTCTATACATAAGACTCCTAGTCCTAGTTATACTTAGTGAAGTGCTGAGCTCTGAGGAATCAGCTAAAGCTGTGATTTTAAAAGTTTCAGCCACAAAACTGGGGACAAAAGAAGGTTGTTTTGTAGCACTTTTGGATCATCTTTTATTTTGATGATTTACACATGACTCTTATTTTGGCAAATGTTCTGAGCAGTAATAGAAAGATTGGGGATTACATGTAAATTTGAAATAACGAGGGACAGAACTGAAAGAGCTGCTTTGCTTATGATGCCTGAACAACTGCCAAAGACATTATGTTATGAGCTTCTCAAGCCAAAAAGAAGGACGACAGTGGGAAGTGACATGTACAGAGGAAATTAGTAAGAGAGATTTTTTTCTTGAGTGGTAGTTGCAGGGGTATCTTGAATCCCTGAACCAGGGGCACAGCATGAAAAAGTAAAAAAGGGGAATTGTTAAGAATTGTTTTAGCAGAATTGAAGTTTTAAGTATTTTGCTTTCTTTTTTATTTATTTATTTATTTATTTTTATTCTGTGAGTGAAATTAATATTCTTGAAAATGAGATGAAACCAGCTACAGCCAGGCACTGTGCAAGCAAGTGTTCTGTTTCCTCAGCAGCTCTGTTGATGTGCTTCCTCCCTTCCCTGGAGGACCTGGCTTCAGTCTGTCATGAACAGCAGTTGCCAGGTGGGTGAAATTGTGCCAAATTGCTCAGTGGATTTGTAATATGGAAGAAAGAGGGTAGATGAACAACTATGTAGCCTGGATATCAATGTAGCCTACATATCAATATTGGGATAAGAAGGCGAAATTTTGGCTTCTTCAATGTGCTTGTGCCATCCAGCCACATTCTTTAATGATTTTTGATTTCTATATTCCTATTTGAATACGCAGATAACATGAATAATCTGTTTTGAAGCCCTGTGAACATAATTTCCATCTCAATAGAAAGCACTAGTTCAAGCAAATAAACAATCATGGACAAAACACACATGGTTATAATGAAAAGGAACTCGGAATTTAACTTTTGTTCATCTCACCTTCTACTCCTTGCAATGTACTAAGTTGGATGGAAAGAATTGAACATGTTATGTTGTTCTTTCTAAAGAAACAAACAAACAAACAAACAAACAACAACAACAACAACAAAACAGGCTTATTTCTAGCTTCATCTATGAGGAAATGGCTGTCTTTATTTAGACATCTGTCCTATGCAAAGTAATATTTTGCATCTCAGAATGTAAGAAATTGTGGCTAATTCTCCTTGCCACTTTCCTGTATAAATGAAAATTTGTCGAGGTCAGTGAAAGTTTTCCCATTGATGCTGACATACTTTGGAACAAGTGCCCATCATATTTATCACTAAACTAAAAAATAACTATTTGACACATCAGAATATTGCTCTTGGTCATAGAAGTTGGACCAAAATACATTTTTTTGAAAGTTATACGTTTCCATGTTTTCAGATTTGTCTTCCTTCCTTCCTTCCTTCCTTCCTTCCTTCCTTCCTTCCTTCCTTCCTTCCTTCCTTCCTTCCTTCCTTCCTCCCTCCCTCCCTCCCTCCCTCCCTCCTTCCTTTCCTTCCTTCCTTCCTTCCTTCCTTCCTTCCTTCCTTCCTTCCTTCCTTCCTTCCTTCCTTCCTTCCTTCCTTCCTTCCTTCCTTCTTTCCTTCCTTCCTTCCTTCCTTCCTTCCTTCCAGAAACTGGCAACTCCAAATCCTACACTTTATCCTCAGTCTATCAGCTTAATAATAAAACATGGGAAGAACTTTACAAATTTGGTCCATCTCCTTTTCTGGAGTGTAATGTCATAGACGTTGTATAAATTTTAATAATTATTCAGTATTATTCTGATTTCAGCATAAAAACTAGAGGACTCTTCCAAGGTTTAAATTAGAAATTAGGAGACATTTATTCTCAGAAAGAGTAGTCAGGTATTGGAACAAGTTGCTCAGGGAAGCGATGGCATCACTGCCCCTGGAAGTGTTCGAGGAAAGGTTGGACCTGGCAGTTAGGGACATGGTTTATTGGGTGATATTGGTAGGACTAGATAATCTTGAAGGTCTCCTCTCCTCTCCTCTCCTCTCCTCTCCTCTCCTCTCCTCTCCTCTCCTCTCCTCTCCTCTCCTCTCCTCTCCTCTCCTCTCCTCTCCTCTCCTCTCCTCTCCTCTCCTCTCCTCTCCTCTCCTCTCCTCTCCTCTCCTCTCCTCTCCTCTCCTCTCCTCTCCTCTCCTCTCCTCTCCTCTCCTCTCCTCTCCTCTCCTCTCCTCTCCTCTCCTCTCCTCTCCTCTCCTCTCCTCTCCTCTCCTCTCCTCTCCTCTCCTCTCCTCTCCTCTCCTCTCCTCTCCTCTCCTCTCCTCTCCTCTCCTCTCCTCTCCTCTCCTCTCCTCTCCTCTCCTCTCCTCTCCTCTCTCCTTCTTTTTCTTCACTTTTAGGTTAAAGTATCATCATGGCACATTACATGTATGAGGAATATCTTGCTGTTAATAAAATAAGTCACGGCAAAATGTCAGTAAAGAGTATATAAACTGGACAGCTTAATATTTGTTTATATTTATGTGATCATTTATTAGGCCCTTAAGTAGATGAATATCAATGTATTTGTTAAATATGGCTGATTGAATGAAGAATATAGATAAAATGGTTTTCTTCACTAGTAGAATTAAGCTGTCCTTCATCTTTAAATGACATATGTTTTACTTTTATTGAGTTTTAGAAAGATTCATAAAGATAATTTCAAAATTGGCAGTTCAGAGTAGCCAAGAGTTAGGAAAGGAATCCTGCCTGAAAGAAGGTTCCTCAATCTGTATTTATCTAATTGGTTGCCATATGTTGAAATAGCTGGTTGTTTGACAGAGTATGGCTATTAAGCAACTCTAGAGTCCATATGACCCTATAATTGGCCTCAGGATATATGTGTGTTTCTGGACAAAAACATTGAAGTTGTTCAGAAACAGAAAGTAGAAGTCAGCACATTGATGATAAACAGCTAATAAGTATTGCCTTGAGGTAGAACCTGGACACAAACTACTATGCTAACACAGTTTAACTCTGACCCACAGTAGTACTCATGTCCTTGACTTCCCTAGATAAATATACCAACTCACCAGGTAACCTTTAACATAGCACTATATTGTGTGGTGCAGACACGTCCAACAGTGTGATTTTAAGACACAAATCCTATAAGCTATGACTTATAGCTAAAAGTGAATAAAATAGCTACTTGAAGATCCTGGGATTAGGGAGCACAACTACTTCCTTTTCAGGGAAAAATTACTAGCATAAAATATTTCATGCCAACGAAGTCTCAAGAGTGGGTCCGTTTGAGAGAGTGAATTTCTTTAGAATACATAAAGAACAGGTTACTTTAACTGATGTATCATTTCATTAAAAAAAAAAAAAAAAAGAAAAGAAAAAACAAAGAGAGAGAGTTATGTTTGAGAGAAAGAAGTAAAGCTCAGTTTACACCAAAATCTTTCCAATAATAACATAAAATAAGGGAACAGGGTCTATGTATGAATTGAGCAAAAATATATTTGGTTTGTTTGTTTGTTTTTGTGATAATGAAAGGTGAGAATCAGCAGTTTTATAAACTCATGTAAGTTATATACAACATTCATTAAGGAGCTTTCCGGTGCATCTTAATGGCAGCATTTAGTTGCATAAGCAAGAGACAATAATTTTTGGCAGACTGCCCTCATAAACCATATCTACCTGTTTCGAAAATAAGTCAATATACACTATTTGAACAATTACATTTTAAGTTGAAACACTGTAATCAAAACATTTTTATTTTTTTTTCAAATAATCCCCTCTGGTTAGTTACTCTGTTAATGTAGTTAGAGTTGAATAATTTACAGAGATTCTACTAAATAAAAATAGGGAATTTGCATATTTTGTCCCACTTAAAATGCACTAACATGGCGAGGTCAACAATCTTGATTTTTGCCATAATTAGTCTGTGGGGGAATTAAATTTCAATCATCTTGTAACATGTTAGCGACATTTTAAATGAGAGTAACTCTTTAAAGATTTTTCCATTTAAGCCTAATTTTTACTATTTTGGTTAATGTGCAACTTTATGTAATTATACTCTTCCAGGATGTGACTCAATGAGAAATGAACATCTGCTGGATAACTTTGCTTTATGTCGCTTTACAAGGAGAAGATGAACTGCAGAAAGACTGATTGGATCGGGATTTTAGAGGTACTGAAGATCTGTGACTTCTTGTCCCTAGAATTAATTCAATAATTTTTTTCCTACTATCTGCAATCGAAGACATGCTTTCATTTACTGTGTAATACCAGACAAATATCCTTTGCAAAATCATTTCAGCTTTGCTCTCCTGCTGATTACTCTGTACTTCCATCTGTTGGGAGGATGTAAATATTATGTTCCTATTTCTTCTTTAAAATTTGAAAGTGTTCTCCCAGTCACTGAAAGCTTAAAAATATGTATTTTTCTGTTTCATTTGATGTCATGATTTCCCCAATCCTCCATACAGTTCTGTGGAGGCAAAGCACTGTAGAAGTCAATAGAATTACAAGGGGACAAAGTCTCTGGATACTGTACATTTTCAGTATTCAGGACATTGATTGTGGCAACGTGCTTGTGATTGGATTGGATTGTTTGCTTGCTTGGTTTTTAAGTGTTTTAAATATACAAACTTAAATTGCAATGCAATTGGGTCAGCTTAATAAATTTTCTGACCTCTAAAAGAGCTTGATACAAACAAGTATGGGATTTATATGAGATTTTGTGACATTTTTAGAAAATATCAGGAAGAAAAAAGAGTAGGAGAAGGCCATGAAGATACAGAGAGGTGCTGAGAGGTGATAAAAAGGTAAATGAAAGAACTAGGATTTCTGAATTCTTCTTACTGACATAGATGGTCTGTAATCAATACAGATTGTCTACTAACAACTGAAAGTTCTGGTAGCACTATTGGTTTGAATTTGATTGCCTAGGTTATCTTATTTTCACTATTTTTAATCTGTTTAGTTAATAAGGAGTATTATATTAAGAATCTATTATCTTTACACCAGAATTCCAGAAATGTGCTATGTATCCAATGCTATCCAGGCGATTGTGAACACTATTATATTTGCCTATATCAATCAAGACACTTACTCTGATTTTTTTTTCTTATTAATACGTAGCTTTTTATGCACCTAATACCTTGTAAAATATTAGTTCAATGAAATTGGTACTGTTAAATACAATTAAAACATTCAAGAGTACTCAGTTTAATATACTCATATCATTACTTCATTACTGTATTTTCAAAGGAAGAAATAGCTTTCTACTAATCAGTGTCCTTTTAAAATATGACTCCTTTAATGTATACATATTAGTAATATATATATATTTAATATATATATTAGTAATATATATATTATACTATAATATATTATAATATTATATATATAATATATAATATATATAATATATATTATAATATATATAATATATTATAATATTATATATAGTAATGTGTATATATTATATATATACTAATATATATATATATATTAGTAATATATATATATTAAAAAAAAAAGGAACTAGGGACTTATTTTCCTGAGTGACACTAATGCACAGGTACCTTTAAAGGTACATTCATGGATGCTGTATGCCCACTATTTACAGTTTCTGCTGAACTTTGTGTGGTGTTGATAGGTCTCCAAAGGTGCTTATGGACATTCCAGCCTCAAGTTTGTTATTTTATTTTTACATTCAAATGCACTGAAATGTTTCATCCTTGACAATTCGTACAGAATTTTTTGGGGAATTAGGTTTTGGTTGGTTGTTTTTTGTTTGTTTGTTTTAAGTGATGATCTTTCTAGGTGTTTTTTTAATTTATTTTTCCCTCATAATAACTTTTTTAAATTCTAGGTTCAGTTGGTGGTGGTGGTGGGCAGAGAATGTTCAGATTTCAATTATTTCTTTTACATGAAATGGTCATGTTAAAGGCTAAATGAAAAGACCCTCCTGAATTTTGCTCTCTAACCGTGTTCATAGTCACTAGTTGGCCATGCCTCTGTTATTCTTACAGGGATTCCTTGTTGCTGTAATTTTAATTTGTTATTGTTTTACTTTTTCTACTGAAACCTTTTTCCAAGGTCCATGCATGTATTCATTAACCTTCAGTCTCTCATTGGAGAAGACTTCTGTTGGTGTTGACTTTGCATAAGTCTTTATATAATTTTCCTTTATAAATATCTTCAGTGCTCATATTCCCATTGACTGCCATTTCATTGCAGTGCCTTTTCCTACAAGCAGAAATTTATTCAGTCTTTCAACACCTGACATATGGCACAAGAACTTATGAGTGATCAAGGTTTAAACAGTGGTACACTGTTAATCATTATAAGAAACAGGCTTTCCAGGTCATAAATTCTTATAAGCCTTTTATATTTTTCAATCATCACTTCTCATTCCTTGGCTTGTTTAGAAACTGGATGATGAGTTTGCCACAGTGCTGGCAGTAGAACAGTTTTTGGGACCATCCTGGAGCCAGGTAGTTATGGGGCTGGCAAGGCTTCCTTATATCATTCTGAATGATTTTTCTATTAGGTCATATCTGAAGAAGTTTTACATGGCTTTATACATGAAAATAAATGCATATTTGCAAATAAATCCCTATACAAAGTCTACTATTGAACCTATATCTAAACAGCTTCATCTAACATATCTAACATATTACATATGATCTACTCTTTTTTTTTTTTTTAATTAGCCACCTTTCCTCTAAGATTAGATACTTAATTTCCTTATTGTATTGTATTGTATTGACAATTACATCAGAAGGCACTGAAGAAGTCACATACTTTACAGAAAATACATATTTATAAATAATATGGAAGGTGTATTTTCATGTTCTTACATTCTTTTGGAAGAAACACACAAGTCTGGGTGCCTAAATTCTATCTTACATAGAAAGCACACATGTTCTCTTCTAAGTTTGAGGCCTGATGACCTTTTACAATGCAGAAAGATTAAGGGAACTGAACTGGTAGATGGCTTACCAATCACTTTATAGAAGCAAATAACCATTAAATAACACATACCACAATAGTAAGGATTAAAAAATAATAATAATAGAAATCATAACAATAATGTATTTGCTTTGGACTGGTGAATATTAAAAATACAATAACTAACAGAGATTAGTTATTGTATGCCAACAGCAACCTGGCTTGTATAAGAAACAGTGTGACCAGCAGGGCTAGGGAGGTGATCGTCCCCCTGTACTCAGCTCTGGTGAGGCTGCACCTCGAGTACTGTGTTCAGTTTTGGGCCCCTCGCTACAAGAAGGACATCCAGGTGCTTGAGCGGGTCCAGAGAAGGGCGACGAAGCTGGTGAGGGGTCTGGAGAACAAGTCCTACAAGGAGCTGGGCTTGTTCAGCCTGGAGAAAAGGAGGATCAAGTGTGACCTTATTGCTCTTTACAGATACCTTAAAGGAGGCTGTAGCGAGGTGGGGGTTGGTCTATTCTCCCACGTGCCTGGTGACAGGACAAGGGGGAATTGGCTTAAGTTGCGCTAGGGGAGTTTTAGGTTGGATGTTAGGAAGAACTTCTTTACTTAAAGGGTTGTTAGACATTGGAACAGGCTGCCAAGGGAAGTGGTGGAGTCACCATCCCTGGGAGTCTTTAAAAGATGTTTAGATGTAGAGCTTAGGGATATGGTTTAGTGGGGACTGTTAGCGTTAGGTCAGAGGTTGGACTCGATGATCTTGAGGTCTCTTCCAACCTAGAAATTCTGTGATTCTGTGATTCTGTGTACTAAGCATAGCTGAAATCTGAAAACACACTATGATGAAATTAACTGTTCGGTGTTCCAACCTAAGAAGTAGCAATCAGACAAAGATGGATTTTCTTTTTTTATTTATGTGTAGCAGCTCACTCTGCAATTACACTGAGCTGACACAGGGTGAAGAGACAGAATATTTAATATAAGAAATGTAGAAAGAGAAATACAGTAGAGAGAGATGAACTTTTTATGATTTTCTTTCATAACTCAGCTTTATTAACAAGCAGTAATGTATTGTGAAATTCTGCTTACAATGAGCTGTATGCTACAATAACTACAAAACATTATCTAAAATGTGTCAGACTGGAAATATTTACATTTACAGTATTTTACATTGACACAATTAATTACATTAAATCAACAGATGAGGCAGTTATTAAACTTGTCTATACAGCGTTTTGGCAATACAAAAGAATATGTTTTAAAGGACACAGATTCTTTGCTTATCACACTAATTGCTTCCTCTTTTGGCTCACTGTCCTAGAGCTATTTCCCAATGTATGTAGCAGAGAAAGTGTATGTATCAACAACTTAAACTACATGTGTAGTAGATCTCGCTCTCTCCCTTTCTCTCATATTTTATATTTTCTTTCTAAAAATTGTGTGAAATCATGGGTCAAACAAAGTTTAAGGATTTCCGAAGAATCACTAAAAATTAAAGAGTTTCCAAATCTTGTCTGGCTGTAACTTCTATGTATGTATTTATGTCCTGGTGTAGGTTTTCTCCGTTTGCATCTTTTCTACTAAATAATAAATAATAAATATATTTATAATAAATAATAATAATAAATAGTAAATAATAAATAGTTGTAAATAAACAATATATTAAACCATTATTTTTCAGTGAAAACTATATGGCTTTGGAACTTAAGGAAAATTAAATGTATAACTTCAATTCTACAGATAATGCTAGCAAGTCACCTACATCCCTTAAAAAGCAGTTACAAATCATTTCCATCTCATAGCAAGTGAAGGAGCTTCTTAAAAACAATGTTGATTCATCCTGATTGTAAAAGCCAACCAAACACTTAATTTTAGAAGTTTATAGGGGCTATTATGGATCATAATTGGTAGTATGAAATAAGTAATAAAATAGAAAAAGAAATAAAATAAAAAGAAAAAGTAATAAAATAAAAAAGAAATAAGTAATAAATCTCTGGCACAATTCTTCCACAAACTGCAACCTACTGTTATTTACACTGGACTAGTCCTATGAGCTGCTGACACAATTCTCAACACCATGTAAGTTAAACTACCTTCTTTTAACACCTTCTCAAAGAAGCATTTCTGAAACTAGTTAGAAATAATAGTAATAGTAATAGTAATAGTAATAGTAATAGTAATAGTAATAGTAATAGTAATAGTAATAGTAATAGTAATAGTAATAGTAATAGTAATAATAATAATAAAATGACTCTGCCACTTCACAGAGTCCTCTTCTAACTTTTTTGTTAGTTTCTTTGGAAGAAATCTACCATAATGACAAAAATAGTGTTTTGAAAAGAGAAAAAATATAGTTTCTTCTCTTGACAAAGTCTGTAATAAAACTGAGACATAGAAATCTTATTCCAGATATGTTCTTATTTAAATGTGCAGAATATGTCATTTCCTGGTTATTTACCAATGGTATATATATGGGAATATGTATACACTTGGTAAGTATGCGTGTACTAAACCTTCCGGCATCTCTGCTGTACTGCTTTAACTGTGTTCAGATTAAAAAACAGATTCTTATAGATAGAGATATATAATAAATATTGGCAAAAACAGCTTTTAAGTGGCCCAGCCCAAATCCAGGCCACAAGACTAGAGTCTTCTCTGTTTCAGTTCAAAATCTGTATTAAGTACTTACAGCTATACTTATTTGACTCTATACTGCATTGGAAGCCAGGATAAGTTTCCTCAAAACTGGATCAGAGATACCATCTAGGTGTACCAACATTACTGTACAGACACTCTAAGAGAATACTTGGTAAAACACACACACACAAAGCACCCCAATTTAATGGGATCTTTTATATCAAGATGATGCCCGTGTATGGAATAGAATCTTTTAAACAGAATGGTGGTTTGCTGTCCATGCGTCCAAGGAGACTTGCAGTTCTCTCCAGCTGGATAGGATGGGACACCCTAAACCTCTGTTCAGACAAACTCCTACATCCAGATAGCTCACATGCATGCATGATGCCTGCTACTGAGTGTCTTAAACTACTTATAAAGCATCTCCTGACCATGTGATCATTTAAGAGCCAACAAGAACAGTTTCTACTCGGTATTCACAGATACCTCATCTGTGTACAGTTTGGTCAACCATATGACAGGAACAACCTGAGGGAGTCCCTGGAATACTGAGGCTCTCCATCTGGGGAGCCTACAAGTACACCTGGATGTACTTGTAGCACATCCAGGTGTACTTGAAGTACACAGTTCATGACTATCAATCAGTGCAGGCACAGCAAAAAGAGTCTGGGGGAATCTCTGAGATGACCTGATATTCCCACCTCGAGAACTGCTGTAATGTTTATTCACTTTCTTGTGAAGGTGACTAGGAGCTGTCAATGACCCAATTCAGGGTACTGTCTCTTCTATGCAAAGACTAGCTGGGGCCTTCCAGTCGCACCCAAGGAATAAGGCACAGATAGTCCTAGTACCCAATTACACCACAGCCACAGCTACAGGACAAACTTTTAATTTCATCCTTCTGTTACATTTAATGTAAAAATTCCATATCTCTTGGCATGTTGTTCATTATCAGTTCAGCCTATAGAAAAAGGGTCAAAGACAATCTCTGGATACTGCATCAGGAACCAGACTTTATTGTGCAACTGTATGAACAGGAAAAGTGATAGAGCACAGGTTCCAGCTTTAAATATGCTAAGTTAATATGCATAGAACAAGGAAAACAACATGTATGAATTGGAACATTAGATGTGAATGCTTTTGGTATCCTAAAACTTTATATACGTGTTTGTGTGTGATGAAAGTTCTGGGTTTTCTGGGGATGAGTGTGGAATTTTTATTTCTATTTTTTCACCTTGGAGAATTCACATGCATTTTTCTTGTCAAGAAAAGAAAGGAAAGCACGAATTATGACTAGACTAAGTTTTAAGTAAATATTTCTCACTAGACAAAGATCAGCAAATTAGAAATTTTAAACAAGGCTCTCGTCTCTGCTCAGTTCCTTAAGTCTTCCTCATACTGCGTAGTTCAGCCTTACCACACATTACATTGATTTTGGTACTTAAAGGTGGTGAAATTAAACCATCATTTAAGATATCTTATGATATTTCAAACTATAATATCCTTATCAAAATTAAATTAAATGTTTTTGACCCCCTTGTAGCACTGTTCAAAAGAATATCATTTAATTCAGGAGTTTTACTTGTGCTGAGCTTTATTTATTTTATTATTCCCTGGTTTGAATGTAACATAAACTGCAGATAACGTTATCCCTTCATATATATATATATGTATATATATATATTGTTCAGACTGACTACAAATTTTATGGACATTTTGACACTCATCTAAAGAAAGGTACCATACATGGGAGTTATATGTGGAGTCAGCTATTTCAAGAAATAAAACATGATGGACAGAATTCATAAACATTGTTACTTTCCAAATTAGGGATCAAATGCTCTGTTAATAAAAAGTTAATCCTACAACGTAGTTCAATGCAATCACTTTGTTATATACATGCATCTGGATTGAAACACAATTATGTAAATAAAGAGCATCAAAATTAAAAGATTATGGTTCCTCTAATAACCTCACAAAATTGGGAATTATGTTACCATAGAAAAAAAAATAGATGTACTATCAGATTAATTTTGATATATAAACAAAGCATACGTCTTAAGTATTACCTTGTGTTTGATCAAAACCAATTACACAAAAGCAAACCAAATCTCCATATGGAACTATTTTTAGTGCATTTCCATTGATATAAATGAGGCTAGAAATAGCAGAAATAGTATGTAATTCAATATCACAAAGGCCAGGGTTATACACTTGGGGACTAAAAACCGTTTCTAGTAGAGCTCCAGAGCTTATCATCTGGAGACAGAGGAGGTTAGAAACCTGAGAATATTATTTGATCACAAGATGTCCATGAGCCACCAATGTGCTATGTCTGTAAAAGATGCAAATTTGATCTTAACATACATCAACCACTTGACACTCAAAACAAGAAAGACGTTGAGTTCCTTGAGTATATGCAGAAAAGAGTAACGAAGAGGTGATTTGAACAGAAAACAAGATTTATAAGGAGCAACTGAGGGAATTGGTGTTTAGTCTGGAGAAAGGAGGTTAATCACTTTACACAACTACTTGAAAGGGGGTTGCAGTGAAGAGGGTGTCGGTCTGAGGGTATCTGAGAATGAGAAAAAATACCTTTGTTTCTTAAAGATAAATCTTATGAAAGAGTAAAATATAAATGATCCATCAACATAAAGGATGAGAAAATACATTTCAGGGTTCTCTGATGAGGACTCATAGGTTGTGTGACTTCTTTTTGAAGACTGACAGACACTGCAGAAAATAAATGATTGCAATAAAAAACAGACAGTAAGTCCAAATGATTAGCATAAAATAGTACCTGGTTATCATATCCTACCACCTTGAAGAAAGACGTTCTTTGAATTTAACAGGAAATACTTTCCAGGAGAGGGAAGAGACAGAGAGAAAACCTATCATTGCCCATTTAAGAAGTAACTGAGGTACAAAATTAATTCTAGGATGCTTTGCAAAGTCCTGAAGAGGTCCCTGCGTGGAGCCATGTTCCCATTGCTAGAAGGATAGTAGGTATGCTGAACAAGCTATAGTTCAGACAACAGCACAGAAGGGGTTGTGCTGTTTATATAGATAGTTTAGAATTATGTTCAAGAAACTGTGTGTATTTGATGAAGAACACAGTAAAACACTGAAAACGGATCTAAGTTTTTGTTTCCTTTCCTATTTATCGTCAATATGCAACTAGGATGAGAGTAACAGTACTTGTTTCATACATGAAGGACATAATTTCTGTTCACAATTTCTCTTGATTTTACTAAATTCTCATAAGTAGAAATTCATGTCAAAAATAATGTTCTTTTTGTATTATTATTCTCTTAAAAATGTTTGTTTCATTGAAAATAATTACGAAAACAATGGAAAAAATCTATTTTTTCACCCATTCTATACTGGAATATATTTTTTGACATCTTGAACTAATATATACATTTAGAAAGTAAAAATGTCACAGGCTGCTGCAGAAAGGACAGAGCAAATGAAAACTGAGGAACAAATGTCCCAGCTTGAATGCCTGGTATAAAATATGTTTTGGAAAAAGCTGCAAAGAGAATACTGTTTAGCAGTGGGAAAAAAAAAAAAAAAACAAAAAAAACAAAACAAAACAAAAAAAAACTTGTGGAATGTTAATATCATGCTTAAAAAGTATCAGCCAATTCACATCTAGGTGTTATGGAGTCAGAGTAGATACATATATTCAAGGAAGTGAAGATATCAGGAACTATACATGAAAAGGTATGCCAGACACTGAAATTGTATTTTTCAAGCTCTGAAGAATTCAATGAGAATGCTTTCTGGAAGTCAGTGCTGATGTTTCTGTAAAATGTACTTGGTAGCAGCCACAATACACTGAGGCAGAATTGAATTGTTGCCATTTGGGAATCTGAGCACATAATTTGGGAATCTTCCTCTGATAGTCCCTGGAGAGATGAGAAGACTGAGTTGCCAATAAAGATGAGAAAGAAATGGACCCTTTTCCGGCACTGCTAGATCAGTAGATCTTGTAGTCTGTTACGATTGCTTATAGAGTGGAAAGTGAGAGTTGCTTGCCATGAATGACAGACACTAGACTGCAATGAAAAACAGAAGGACAGACTTAACACACAGATAAAGTCAGTAGTTATCTGTGGAAAAGCAACCTCCATGAGGAGCAAGCATGGCTCTGCTGCATATTTAATGAGACCACTTTCAGCTTCTGATGTGCACAAGACAAACTTTCTAGATGGAAAACACCCTCAGTGGTAGCAGAAGCTGCAGAACTTTCTATATTTCCCATTTATACAGCAGTATCCCTCCATCCTTAGGTTGCATACTACACAGTAAACAGAAGCCAGGGGGGCAGCTGAAAATTTGCTCTCTTTTCTCTGCATAATGGTTTATTGTTTGCAATATTTTTTAATTATTATTTTATTTTTATTATTTTATATTTTTTTTAAGGAAAGAGGGGCATAAGGATTCAAAATCCCTCGGTTGAGAAAGGGGTCTTTGGAAGTTCAGAATTCCACTTCCAGAAAACAATATTAAAATGTATTCCATTCATTTCACTTCTGTATAATAGAATACCAGATCAAGCAGTTAAAAATACACACCTTTTTAAAAATTATTTTATCCTAATAGGTAAATTTTTGTTGCTCTAAGATTTTTATTATTTTGTTTGTTTTGTTTTGTTTTATTATTTTATTTTATTTTATTTTATTTTATTTTATTTTATTTTATTTTATTTTATTTTATTTTATTTTATTTTATTTTATTTTATTTTATTTTATTTTATTTTATTTTATTTTATTTTATTTTATTTTAAACTCAGGCTGTAAGTAAGGGTAATGATAAGAGAGGCTGTCCAGCTGACTGCAAATATGTCATGATATGTACGAGTGAATGTTTCAGTGACCAGTGCTAAAACAATATTTCTTTCCTCTGATAAAGTCAGCCTACTTTATTATGGTAACCTCATATATGCATTGCTGCATTCTGTGCTACTGATAATATTACTTAGAGATTCTTGAGTGAAATGCCCTTTGTAAAATGCTTTACAAAAAGATTAAGAGTCAATTAAATCCACATTTCATCTGAATAAATCAACTCAAAAACCCCCTCTATTATGCTGTGGATCACTGGTGTGGTTCAGAATGAAAAATATAATCTTTGATTTGCAAATATGAGTTGGTAGCTATTTCAAAGAGCTAAATGGCTTTCTTCCTATGTTCTTTTAACTCTGCTTATAATCACTGCTTAAAAGATGATGAGAAATATTGTCTGAATTCCAGAAATGATCATTTAGATAAAAATGCTCCCTGGTCTGTTGCCAAACACTTGGAAAATTTAATAAAAACACGAATGTTGTACTCTATTGGAAAAGTGAGTATTGTTATCTCAGGTCATAATTTACCTTAGTTTTTAACTTAGATTCTATGTTCTAAGAAGAAAGTTTATTGGATAATTTGAAATAAAAATTAATGATCTGACAAGGAAAGAAGAATTTATTGGACTGCACTTGAAAAAAATGCTGCACTTTTGGCTTGATATATATACTGTAAAATAAGGAGTCTGTTTATATAAAACAGAATAAAAGGTAAAATGAGAGACTAAGATTCTGCATAACATATACAAATATGCTTTCAAGACGTGGTGATTCTTTACAACTATTTAATATCTGTACGTTGTACTTTTAGGTAATTTAAATCATATACGAATGAGTCTTTTTAAGTTATTATGCAGATAATCTTCCAACTAATGAAGAATTTTCTCTAATTGCATTTTATAATGCTTTGTCCAGTCTGATTTTAAGTGTCTGAAAATGTGAATGTTCCTGAAGGAGTCATTGAGTGGTTGTTCTACACATGAGTGAATCCAACTGTATAGAGATGTTTATTGCTATTTCCTTACTTAAAATTTGTTTCACAAACCTAAATATTTCTTCATGTCTCTGGTGGTTAAATATTAGTAAGTGAAGGTTGAGTGTAACACCAGTGAAAGGGAGTATGCAACTGGAGTTTTACACAACAATTTTAGCTCTATGAGTCTTCTATATTTATTAAATAATTTAAAATATTAATGAAATAATTGGTCTGATAATTATTCTTTAGCTCCATGTGTGCATTCCTTTTTGCCCATAAGAAGTTTTTTTGTAGTATCTAAGTGTAATAGAAAAAAAATATATTTGAAGAAAGACTAAATCAAATAACTATCTGTTCTTTCATGGGAAGAACAAATTAAGAAGTAACAGTCACACTGATTTATTTTTTTTAATTATTGTTATTTTTTTAATTAAAAAAATGTTAAACTAATCTCATTTCTATCTATTACAGGACTGTAGGCCTTGTAGATTGAGGATGAGCAATAGCTGTCATATATTTTTTTCTTTGGTAAGGCTTCCCAGACTTTTGTTTTAAAGAGTCAAGAGTTTCAAGATATTTGTGGGAAGTCCAGAGAACAACACTAATAATGAATTGAAGTTGAGAAAATATTTATAGTTGCTAGTCTTTATTAGGGAAAGAGTGAATGGGACACGTATTAAATCCTCCTTCTGGTTGTATGCTGTGAGGCGATTGGCTCCAGGAGAGACGCATTCTGCAGCGGAGCAGGGGATCAAGGCAGGCACGGATTTTTTCCAGCATTAATGCCGCCAGGGCCCAGCAGCCTCAGGAGGGAGGCTGATGAGGCGTGGGCGGAGCCTGCAGTGCCCCCCTCCCCTGCCGTTCAAAGGCAGCCCCTAGGACCGTGGCGACCAGGAAGGGCAAACGACAGTTTGTGCAGGCTTTGTGCACTCAGACAAGGCAAAACATCCCTCCCCACTCAGGAGAATAGCTCATCTACCAGCTGCTAATCTACTGGCTACCTATAGCTAAACCACCGTGGTCTGCACTGGGCAGAAAGCTTGCTCTGGTAAGTCTGTGGCGACTCTGACTGAGTGCCCACTCAAAAATGCAGCAGTTCAGGTCTCTGGATGCAGGGAGTGCCTGAGCCTGTCGTTGCCATCAGAAGGTGGCAGAGACACTGTGTGTGAGGTATGAGCATGTATATGACCTGGTCAGCCTGGTGGCAGAGCTCAAGGAGGAGGTGGAGAGGTTAAGGGCTGTCAGGGAGTGTGAGCAGAAGTTAGACTGGTAGAGCAACTCCCTGCCAGGCCTTAGAGCTTAAGAGACTGGTGGGTGAGGATGTGGTTGAAAGTCCACCCAAGAGGTTTCCTAGGGTGAGGAAGTCAACTCCACACCTCAAGACTGCCTCCACCAGGAAACAAAGAAGGGTAATGGTTGTAGGCAACTCCCTTCTCAGGGGAACAGAGGGCCCTATGTGTTGGCCTGACCCTACCCATAGGGAAGTCTGCTGCCTCCCTGGGGCTTGGGTCAGGGATATTGCCAGAAACCTTTCCAACCTGGTTCACCCCTCTGATTACTATCCTCTATTGATAGTCCAGGCTGGCAGTGATGAAATTGATGAGAGAAGCCTGAAGGTTATCAAACGGGACTGGGACGGTTAGTAGATGGAGTAGGAGTAGAGGTGCTGTTTTTCTCCATCCCTACAGTGGCACGGGGGGGTACAGAGAAGACCCTGAAAGCCCACCTGATAAACACGTCTCAGAGGCTGGTTCCAACACAGATTTTATTTTATTTATTTATTTATTTATTTATTTTAACCACAGGACACTTTACTTGGCACCTGGCCTGATAGCTGCAGATGGGTCCCACCTATCTCTAAGGGGAAAATGGATCCTATCCCAGGAGCTGGCAGGGATCACTGAGAGGGCTTTAAACTGGGAAGGAGGGGGATGGGGATGAAAGGAGGCTCATTAGAGATGTGCCTGGGGCAATGGTGTCAGGGCAAGGGGAGAGGGCAGTGGCCCAACTGATGTGCATCTACACTAATGTACACAGAATCAGCAACAAGCAGCAGGAGCTGGAAGCCATTGTGTGGGAGAAAAGCTATGACCTTGTTGCCATCATTGAAACGTGGTGGGGCCACTCCCATGACTGGAGTACTGCAATGACTGACTATAGGCTCTTCAGAAGAGACAGGCAGCACAGAAGGGGTGGTGGTGTGGCTCTCTGAATTAGAGAGTGTTTTGATGTTTTGGAACTCAAAGCTGGAAATGATAAGGTTGAGTCCCTATGGGTTAGGAGCAGCAAGAAAGCCAACAAGGCAAACATCCTGGTGGGGGTCTGTTAAAGACCGCCAAACCAGGCTGAAGAGATGGATGAGGAATTCTACAAGCAGCTGGCAGAAGTCACACAATCACCAGCACTTGTTCTCATGGGGGACTTCAACTTTCCAGACACATACTGGAAATACAATACAGCTCAGAGGAAGCAGTCTGGGAGGTTCCAGGAGAGTGTAGAAGATGCAGCTGGTTAGTGAGCCTACTAGGGGAGGTGCCCTGATAGACCTTCTATTCACAGAGAAGGACTGGTGGGAGATGTGGTGGTCAGGAGCTGTCCTGGGCAGAGTGACCATGAAATGGTAGAATTTTCTATTCTTGGTGAAGTCAGGAGGGGGAATCAGTAAAACTGCTATCTTAGACATCCAGAAGGCAGACTTTGCGCTGTTCAGGACACTGGTTAGCAGAGTCCCTTGGGAGGCAGTTCTGAAGGGCAGAGTCCAGGAAGGCTGGGCAGTCTTCAGGAAGGAAATCTTAAAGGCTCAGGAGCAGACTATCCCACATGCCCAAAGACAAGCTGACAGAGAAGACCGGCCTGGCTGAACAGAGAGCTGTGGCTAGACCTCAGGGAAAAAAAGAGTGTTTATGACCTTTGGAAAAGAGGGCAAGCCACTCAGGGAATGTAAGGATGTTGTGAGGCTGTTCAGGGACAAAATTAAAAAGGCTAAAGCTCATCTGGAGCTCATTCTGGCTACTGCTGTTAAAGGTAACAAAAAATGTTTTTATAAATACATAAACACAAAAAGGAGGAGTAAGGAGAATCTCCATCCTTTACTGGATATGAGGGAAAACTTAGTAACAAGAGATGAAAAGGCTGAGGTGCTTAATGCCTTCTTTGCCTCAGTCTTTAGAGGCAAGAGCAGTTGTTCTCTGGATGCCCTGAGCTGGTGGAAAAGGACAGGGAGCAGAATGTGGCCCTCATAATCCATGAGGGATTAATCCAATAAATAATTTTAGGCAGTAACCATTTCCTGAGGATGTTTGGCAGAGCACTTAAGGTGGATCTGCT
Organism: Anas acuta; assembly: GCF_963932015.1. Lineage (NCBI taxonomy): Eukaryota > Metazoa > Chordata > Aves > Anseriformes > Anatidae > Anas > Anas acuta. The sequence goes on from NC_088979.1 coordinate 153,911,819, forward strand.
GTGGATGATTTCAACCTTAGCCTTGTTCTCAATTGATCCAGTTGGCATGTGTTATTTTTGGTTATCAAGTTAAAAACATCATCATATGCTGCAAGACATCCTTTTCCCCTATATACTATTGATTATCAAAAAACAGTATTTCTAAAGCACTCTGTAAGCCACTTACATTGGATAGAAGTGCTCCAGGAAACGCACTAGTGTTTCCTGCTGAAATGCCTAAATGGTTTTTAAATTGCACCCATATTTATTTCATTATGTGATAAGAGTTCCGTTTTATGTACTTGCACCTCTTGGAAGTATGGTAATGAGATATTTATGTATATTTGCTCTTCACTATAACAAAAGCCAGATAAATATACTGGAGAAGGAAGTAATAAATCTACCTGAGTTTATGACTTGGCCCTGTTCAAGTAGCAAAGTTAATGCAAAACATTTCTTCAAGCACATAAAGTAAAAAATGATATAAAACTAAATTAGCTAAGTGAACCTAAAGGAAAAATTTATCACTGCCTGTTAATTTTAAACAACATATTTTTCCATAAAACAACCTCACTGGGGAGTGATACTTCTTTCTCTTTTGAAAGCAATTACTCTATCATACAGCACATTGCACTGGGAAACAACAGCAACAAACAAAACCTACCAATAAAAAGCAATAATAATGATTCTTTAAAGTGTCTCCTGTGTGCTGTGATGTATCTATTGCTAACTCACATAGTAAATTTAAACCATTCAGCAAACATTATAGAATGCATCTGCAGGGCTTAATCCAGCTTTTCTCATTTAGCATTCTTAAAAGTGCAAAACTGATTGTAACAATAATGTACAGAGAGCAACACTTTAAAAGTTTATTTAAATTTTCAGAAAAAAAATATATATATATATAAGAACTAAGCCATAGCAAAATATTAATCAGATAAACAACTGAACACTAAAACATCTGAAGCAACTAAATAATAAAGATGAGTGGTAGGTCTTTATCTCGACAACTATTTTGTATTGTGGGGTCCTCTGTACCAGTCAGTCTTCAGTTTTCAGATATTTCATTCCTGACCATGAAAAATCTTACACTCTTTAAGCCTGTTATTAAAATATTTGCCTTACCTTTAATCAGACATTTCAAAGCAACTTTCTTTCTGGATATCATTTTCTTATTTGACTATTATAAATTATTTTATCTCCCTGCTTCAGTAAAAGTTGAGGTCTGTGTTATCACTGATGCATAAAAATTAGGATTGCCTACCATGTGATGATTTAATATCCACACGATGATTGAAGAAGCATCATCTCTGGAGTGGATAGATTAAAAAATGTGTCTCCAAAACTTCTGAGTGTCATGTAAAATTTTAATTATAATCACAACATATATAAATTTTGCATTTACTTATTACTTATGAATTTGGTCAATTCATAATGGTTTATTTCTGCTATTCCTTATTTCTCCTACTTTTCCTCTGCTCAGGCTCCAAAGGTCACAGATCCTTCAGTAACATCCATCTACATCCATCGGTCCTCTATGGGCTGCAGTGTGAACTCTGCTCTAGTACTTTGAGTATTCCTTTTGCTGTTTCTCACTGTTGGTTGTTTTTGGTTGGTTGGTTGGTTTTTGCTTCCTCTTCCTGTCTCCTTTTCCCTTCCCTTCCCTTCCCTTCCCTTCCCTTCCCTTCCCTTCCCTTCCCTTCCCTTCCCTTCCCTTCCCTTCCCTTCCCTTCCCTTCCCTTCCCTTCCCTTCCCTTCCCTTCCCTTCCCTTCCCTTCCCTTCCCTTCCCTTCCCTTCCCTTCCCTTCCCTTCCCTTCCCTTCCCTTCCCTTCCCTTCCCTAAATACACTTTCCTCAAGCCTGCTGGGCCAGCTATACACTACAGTGGGGCTGTTGGAGCTGGTTGTTACAACCTTTGTCCAGAACATGGTAGCCCTGGCTTCACCTCGGAGGAGCCCTGCAGCCCCTGCCTGCACCTTGCCTTATAATCCTAACATCCTATATCTAATAAAATTACTCATTCTGGTGTTTTTTGTTTTTGTTTTTGGTTTGGTTTGGTTATTTTTTTATTTATTTTTTTTTTAGTAAAATGCTCAGCTGTTGATGATGTCATTATAATATTTGTATGAAAACATGATTTTGAAAATTAGACTGAAGAGACATATTTGCATTGCCTTCTCACAGAGAAAAGCAGAACACATTCTGACTTGTAACAGGATCTAAAGTAATTTAAGATTCTGTATTAAACTATATGAAATACAGATTTTTCATAGCTGTTCTGGTGAATAGGAAAAGCATATATATTTCGCAAAACTTTGGTGAAAGCTGAAGTATGTTTCATTATAGTAGCATTATTTCTAAAGCATAATGATTTAATGAGTTGAAATTTTAAAATATAGTTTCTACAGTCTGTATCAGGAATATCTTTGTGAGGAACATCTTCAGCAAAATTAATGGTTCTGTATTTTCCTGAACTTCTTTCATTTTTGTAATCATCAAAACTGTCAATATTGCAAAATTGTTTTGGCTTGTACAAATGATCATGGACACCTTTTGAGAAATACTTCTTTATATACACAATGCATAAAGAAGTTCCATTCAAGATAGGAATCTAAGATGAAAAAGTCTAACATTTTCATATTTTGCTCTTATTTCTGTTCTGAAAGGCTCTGAAATATGAGAAAGAACAATCTGCACACACAGACCAGGCACTTTAGGCAATTTTCAGCTTCAATTCCTTAATCCTGTTAAACTTTATTTGCACAGCAGGTACTTACTGAAATTAGCTTTTGTTTTAGATGGAGATTTCTCAAGTGAAAGCTCTGAAAATTTGAAAAATTATTAATACCATCTTTTTCTTCATACTTCTCAGTTTATGAAGTAGACAGAGAAAAGCATCTTTTAATGTATACATTTTAAATACAAATCTTTTCTTCCCTGATGTGAACATTTATCCCTTTTCATTTTATAGAACCTTAATCCAGTATTTAAGGTTGTTGCAATCAGCAGGCAAGTGTGTTTGTAGAATCAAAACACCTCCAGGTTATCTCAAAGGAAGATGTGAATTGAATTTTCTCTAGTAATTTATATTCAGTGCATTGCATTAAACATCAACCATATTTGTCAGAGACAAAGAAGGTAAAGAGAGAGGATACTCAGACTTCTGAGAAAGTCTCTTAAGAGATTTCTGAAGTGTTCAATCACAATTACTTCTCCAATCTTTTTGTCTTCTTGCTTCTGCCTTCATGAGACGGGAGCTCTTTGGAGTATTTTTTTTTGGTTTGTGAAGATGTGCAAAGCAGTATCTTCTATTATTCTTATGAAAAACTGACCTACAAGTATATCTATATTCATATATATTTATATATAATATATACTATATTATATATAGTATACTCCCTCTCTATATTACATATATATACAATAGTGTGTATATATATATATACATATATATATATATAGTCTGTGTGTGTGTGTATGTGTATATATATATATATATATTATTTGTCAGGAAAGAGAAATTTTCCCCAGAATCATATAATAGAATCATAGAATATGCTGAGTTTGAATGGATCCTATGAGGATAATCAAGTCCAACTCCAGGCTCCACAAAGGACTACATAAATATTAAACCATATGTCGGAGAGCATTGTTCATACACCTCAGCTGCTCCTCATAAATCTTCCCCTGCAGAACTTTCATGATCTTTGTTGCCTTCCTTTGGATGTTCTCTAATAACTTTATATTCTTCTTTTATTATGGTGTCCCAAACTGCACACAATACTTGTGGTGAGGCTGCACCAGTGAGCAGGTGCAGGACCAGTGACCAATGACAAGTAGAGCACGACAATCACTTCCTGTTGTAGAAGGCCACTAGATCTGTCAGGCACAATCTACCCTTAATGAAACCATGTTGGCTCTCAGAAGTCACCTCCTTATTTTCCAGGTACCTTGGCATAGTTTCTCCATGATCTTGCCTAGACTGACTGGACTGCAGTTCTTTGGGTCTTCCTTTTTTCTCTTTTTTAAAAATGGGGGTTATTTTTCCTTTCTTCCAGTCACCAGGAACTTTGGTGGACTGCCATGACTTCTTAAATATAATGGGCAGTGGCTTAGCAACTACATTCACCAGTTCCTTCAGGACCCATGAATATATCTCATCAGCTCCTGTTGACTTGCACACCTTCAGGTTCTTTAGATGGTCCCAAACCTGATCTTCTCTTACAGTGGGTGATTACTCATCCTTTCAGTCCATGCCTTTGCCATTTCAGACCCAGACCATGTGTCTAGAGCTTTTGTGAAGACTGAGACAAAATAATCGAGTACCTCAGCCTTATCCATATCCCAGGTGACCAGGTGTCCTGTTTCTTTCTGGAAAACCACAACTTTAGGGCCCACAATTTTCTTAGTCTTCCTTTTATGACCAATGTACCTATAGGACACTTTCTTATTGCCCTTGATGTCCCTGGCCAAATTTAATTCTAACAGGGCTTTGGCTTTCCTAACCTGATCCCTGGCTGCTTGGACAATGTCTCTGTATCCCTCTCAGGTTATCTGCCTGTCCTGGGTTCAGTTAGGATAGAGTTAATTTTCCTCCTAGTAGCTTGTAGAATGCTATGTTTTGGCTTAGGATGAGAAGAGTGCTGATAACATGCTGATGTTTTAATTGCTACAGAGAAGGCTGGGAGTGCAGCAGGAGCTGGGAGGGGACAAATCCGGGACAGCTGACCCAAACTGGTCAAAGGGGTATTCCATACCATCTGACATCATGCTGAACAATAGATGGGGGTGGCTAGCCAGGGTGGGAGGCCAGCTGCTTGGGGATAGGCTGGTGAGCGGATGGTGAGCAATTGCATTGTGCATCACTTGTTTCGTACACATTATATTATTATTATTATTACTGTTATTATTGTTGTTATTATTATTTTTCTGTCTAAATAAACTGTATTTATCTTAGCTCACAGGCTTCACTTTCCTGTTTCTCTCCCCCATCCCAGAGAGGGAGGGAGGAGGGTGAGTGAACGGCTGTGTGGTGTTTAGCTGCTGACTGGTTTAAACCACAACATTGCCTTTGCTTTCACACACTGTATGCCTTTTTTTTTTTTGTTTAAGCTTGGTCAAGAGCCCCTTGTTCATCCAAGTCTCCTGGCATTTTCGCCCAACTTCCTCTTTGTTGGGATGCATCTCTCCTGAGTTTGAAGGTGGTAATACTTGAATATTAACCAGCTTCCTTGGACCCCTCTTCCCCCCAGGGCTTTTTCCTATGGTACTCTACAAAGCAGATTCTTGAAGAGAACAGAGTCTGTTCTCCCAAAATCCAGAGTAATGAGCTTGCTGTTCTCCTTCCTAGCTGCCCTCCGAATGCAAAATTTTACCATTTCATGATCAATGCAATCAAGGCTGTTCTGGAGTTTCGCATTCTCCACCAGCCCCTCTTCGTTGGTGAGAATGAGATCCAGCATAGCACCTCTCCTCATTGGCTCCTGTATAACTTAGAAAAGGAAGTTATCATCAGTGCATTCCTGGAACTTTATGGATTGTCTGTGTTCTGGTATGCTGTCACTCCAACATATATTGGAGTGGTAGAAGACCCCAGTGAGAACTAAGGCTTGTGAACATGAGGCTGTTTCTATCTGTCTATAGAGGGCTTTATGTACATATAATATAGAGGACCATTATATTTACACTGTTTTTGAGGTTTTAATATCTTCTATTCATTTTCCATTTAAGCAGTCAGATTTTGTCCTGACAGAATGCCTTTTATTTGACTTGTTTAAGAGACAATACCTTTCCATTTTTTCTGCCTAATCCAAAGAGAGAAAGAGCTTATATATACTGTCTAAAGCTAGGTATAAAATTCTATTTTGTCCCTGTGACAACAAGAGAGGTTTCTCTGAGCTGTCCTCAACAAGAGCCCCATGTAATAGTATTATTTATGGATAGATAACACACTTAGCCTTCAGTGCAGCCAGAAGAACTAGCCAGCTGGATATAGGTTGGATGCAAGAGAGTGAATGAAGTCAAGCAATGGTAATATGAGAAGTGTGAGTTAATTTTGTTGTAATACATAAAGATCTGAATGGTTCTATAGGTTTGGCAGACATGATATTGCTCATTAAATGATTGTATCTTTCTAGAACAGTGCCTAAATGTTATTAGCAATGATTTTTCAGAAATATCATCTTTAACTGTGCTCTTTTGCTACCTTAGCCACTGCAAAGCTCGTAAGAGCAGGACAGATACTCATTGTTATGGCGATTAAATTTCTTGGGGCTTCCTGAGGCCTTAAATTTCATAATTATACCTTGACTGTGCTTTGTTCTAAACCAGAAGCATAAAAAATTGTAATGACAAAGTTGCAATGATAGTTGGTGGTGCAGCAGCAAAATTAAATCCCTATCTAAGAAGCCCACTGTGTTTAAACAATTGAGTTGGTGAAGTGAATAACGTCATTCACAGAGCTAAGCATCCTTGCTGAGCCACATCCTTGCTGAGCCGCATCCTTGCTGAGCCTTGCTGAGCAGCATAGATGTCCCACTTTTTCTATATGCTACAAAAAACAGATGAAAGATATCTATCTTGAGGAAGAAGCCTAACAATTGGTTAGGGATTTTGGAAAAATATGAGTGCAGAATACAGTTCTGCAACTTCTAAAATCACAATCCAGCTTGCACCACAGACCAGCAACCCAGACTGTTTAATGTTTTAATTCTAAATTGTCCTTTCATCCACTCATAGCCATGCTGATGTCACTAGAACTGCATAATGGAAATAAAGTAGTCAGAAGAGTGGAACAATTCCTTTCCTTTTCCAGAGAGATTGTTCTTTTTTACTCACAGTATGTGAACAGTTACATCTGGCTAAAACTGTCCCACCATTCAACAAGCAAAGTTCTTTACTGTATTCAAATTCCACTAAAGTCAATAAAACTACTCCAGTAAACATATACTTGAAAGTATGAGTAAATAATGCCAAAAAGAGACACAAAACATAAATTTTTAGTCAAAGAGGGAATTATTATTGGATTGCTTTCCTTATTAGCTGAAGAAAAGGCTACTCTTCTGGGAAGGAAGAAGTCATTTAAAAGCCATATTTTGGTGCTTCTTTTTTTTTTTTTTTTGCCTTTTTTTTTTTTTTTTTGGTAAAACTGTGTCTAAGCATAAAACAAAAGAGTTTTATCAGAAGACCACTGTTGCTCATAACTTTCATTCATTACATTATGTAGATTTTACTGGATAACAATAAAAACTGTCATTGTTCTATTAGGTGCATTCCAGCATAACCTGTAAAACACTCATGCTGCATGTCCTACCAGAAGCTATTAGAAGAAATGTAAAACACACAAACAATAGGAAGCACTGTGTAGTATATAACACACAAGACTGAAAAATAAAGGGAGCTTAGATTGAGTCATCTTCTATGTGATCTTGTTGAGTTGAGGACCACTTCTGAATTTATTTCCACATCTGTAAAAATATTAATTGTATTTATCTATGTAAACAGAAAATTATGAAGCTGTCTAATCATGCTTACCAAGAATATTGATATTTTTGTATACAAGATGTTTTATTATTTAATGTATTACTTCATCATTTATATAAAACTGAGATGTGAACGAATACAGAATGAGATGTATACAGATGTCTTGGCTGTATATAGTTTTCTATGTCAATTACATTAGTGTAAAATCAAAAGTGTTTGCCTGATATTTACACTGTCAGGACTAAAACTAGTTAGAAAATTTCTGTTGGAATACGTTTCCTTGGGAAATGTTCACAAAATCATTATTTTATAGTTGGAATTTTGATTATTTTTTTTTCTTTTTCTTGTCATAAATATATGTATAAGTTGCATGGAGCTAATGAAATACTGGAGAGCAAAATTATTTGGTCTCTGCTTGTGAGGCTTTCAGCAATTTCACTTGCCACCAGTAAAACTAACGGGAATTTTAGGCAGAAACAAGCCAAAAATTTTTCTTTGTTTTCTCAAAATCAAAATTTCTTGGGAATCCCCTTAATCATAAAAGATGTGGTTTTACTTTTTATCCTGAATAGAGATGAAAAATGTTTAAATGATTTTAGAAGGAGATTTTAGATTTCTATATCTGTTTACATCAGAAGCTCTTAAGCATATAATAAACTAAAACTGAAACAAAAGGGTTTTGTGTTCCATGCTATTGCACAATGCATGAATATTCCATTGAAAAACCTTGGTATAATAAGGTAAACCAATTGATAAGTAGGCTGTTTCTCTGAATAGCAGTTGCTCTGAATAGCAGCTTGTCTGAAAATCTGAATACTTTCTATGTGTCTGATATCTTTGTTGTATGAATTTCGGTTGCACTCCATTACAATTGTAAAAGTTAATTTTAATAGCTCCAGCCACAAGACAACAAATTCTGCTTTCTTTAATATCTGTTCAATATCCTGGAACTCTGTGAATGTAAGAGAAAATGTAAGCTACAACGTGATTAGGTATTATGCAGAGAGCTTTGACTAATTCATCTTCTTCCAGCACACATTACACTGATGTCATTTCCCCAGGAATGGTGATTGGGTAAGTGCAACAATTGTTAGGTAAGTGCTACTGCATGTTATATAATCATTTTCTCATCTCACATTATTTCTGTTTCCAGGACTATAGCAATGAGGTGAAAAAAAGAGTCTTGTTCCAGTGGCTTCACTTAGCAGTTTGTGAGAAATCTGTAAAGTCATTTTACTAAGACCTAAATCCATAAACAGCTTTTATATTTAAAACTTACGAAAATAAACTACATTTAAAATGAAAAGCATGTTATTTTATAAAAAAAAAAAAATGTTTAATGTCAAGGTAAATCATTGTTAAATAAAATTGTTAATTTATTTAACAACAACAGCAACACTATCAGAGATATGTTTTTGTACAGTAGAAAAAGTCTAACAAGTTACTTTAGTAAGGGATTTAAATTTAAATTTACAGCATGCACACATACACATTCTGCTTTGTAACCTGAAATGTTAATCTCTTTACTGATTGTGAGATCTGACTTCATCTGGAAAATATAGCTTTGCCATTATATCTAGGTACTTTGGGCTTTCTGTTTCTGTTTTTTGTGGTTTAACCTGGCAGGCAGCTAAACATCACACAACCATTCAGTACCCACCCCCACTGCACTCCCTAGTGGTATCAGTGGGATGGGGAGAGCAAAGAAAAAAGTTAAAAGTGTGAGAAATCGTGGGTTGAAGTAAGGACAGTTTAATAAGTAAGGGAAAGAAATAAGAACAAAAGTAAAACAAACAAACAAAACAAGTAATGCAATACCCAATTACTCACCACCTGCTGATTGATGTTCAACTATTCCTGATCAATAGCAATGCCCCATCCAACTCCCCACAATTTTATTGCTGAGCATGATGTCATATGATATGGGACATCCCTTTGGTCATTTTGGGTCAGCTGTCCTGGCTGTGTCCCCAGCTCCTGGTGCACCCCCAGCTTCGTCATTGAGAGCACAGCATGAGGAGCTGGGAAGTCCTTGGATCTGTGTAAGCATTGCTCATTAACAACTAAACCCATCAGAGTGTTATGGGAATTATTCTCATCTTAAATCAAAAACACAGCACCATACCAGCTACTAGGAAGAAAATTAACTCTAATCCCAGATGAAATAAAAGACAGATTAAATACTTGGGCTGAATATACAAATGAAAAGGAGTTGAGGACGGAAAGATAGAAGTATAAAAGTTTTTGCAATATGGCAGTGCTTGACACCTGCATTCCTTTACTTCCTTTCCTTACATTTACTTTCTGCTGCTGCTCCAAAATAAGTTATTTTGTCTTCCTTATTCTCAATCTTCATCTCAGATGCTTTGAGAAGGTTTAAATTCATTTTACACACTGAACACAGCTGCAAGATCCAGGTGGTTGGTTGTGATACACATTTTTTCTAGCAACAACATCTGGAGACTTGCCTGGTTGCATTGTGGAAAGCAACTGGCTCTGAAACTGCTTGTATTGGCATCCAAGAAATTGCTTAAGGATCATTCTGCTGTGGGGCTGGCTGGGATACACTGCCCAGCTGGAGGCCATAGTCCTTTGATAAGTCTGTCATTGTCAAGAATTTGTTCAGGTTTATATACTGAAAAATAAAATCCTGTTTGAATTTCTCATGATTTCTTCCACATGTAAGGCCCCATTATGGTACAAAAGAGCTTGTCCAAATTCATTGGAGTTGAGATATGAGGAACTTTTAAGGACCCGCTAGTTTGGCTCTTTCACAATCCACGTATGCAGAATATGCCAGAGAAAACTGCTTTTCTGCTTTATGCCAATGTTTTATTTCAAAACAAAATTATTGTGAGATAACTGGTTACAGTAAAACTGAAGACAGCAATGACTTTTAATCTGAAAAGCTAAAACCAACCAACCAAACACCACAAAGACCTTGAATTTTTAAAAGAAATAACCCGAGGAAGAAAGATTGGCAAACTCTTTCAAACACACGTCTTATGACCATACAAGCTTGTAACTGGAAATATTTCCTTTGACTTATACATGCAAAGATATACGAGAAGACCAAGAAACCTCTAGAAGTGAGTTGAAAGGAAATGTATAAATAAGAAGATGAAAAACTTTGGCTTTATGCATATAATAGGACTGGAAAAGTTTTGTTGTTGTTGTTTTTCTTTTTTTTTCTTTCTTCAATCAATAATGTATTTTAAAACTTATTTTTGTTGTGTTTCTTTCTCAAATTACAGACATTCAATAACAACTGAAACCAAGTGAAAATAATATTTATTCCTAGATAAGAGTATAACTCAGTGATGCTCTATATACAGAGGAAATAACTGGCAAAACAGTTAAATTGATATTATTAATGAGCCTGTTTATGCTCTTTCCTCCCTCCAATGATGTTTAATATTTCTGAGTTTCTCCAAGTGTCTTCTCCCACCTTATACAGCTGGAAACATCCTGTGTAACACCCTAATTCCAGCACAAAGCAGTATCACTTACCATTAGTTGTAAATCATTGCTTTGGAAGCTTTGCCCTTCACAAATCCTTGCAGAGCAGAAAAAAAGGGTACAGAAGTCATCTGACTGTTCTGTTGCAGTTTGCTGGCATTCCAATTTCATGTATCTTGTGAGGCAACTATACTGAGACTAATGCTATACTACAAAATACATAGATATCCAAAGGTATCTTTCTGTGCATATGTAAAAATATGTTAAAATTTACTATGTTTACCATGCTGTGCACTAGTAAAAATATTACCTTTACAGGGAAATGTCAATTTTCTATTGTTGTATTTTTGTTTGTTTGTTTGTTTTCCTGGGAAATGTCTGATCTTTTGTTTTGTGACAAGCAGTGACAAGATAAATAAATAAATATTATTACCTAACCCTACTCTTTCGCTTTGGTTGTTTGTATAAGTAGTGGTTTTACTCAGTTGGGCAGCTGAGCTCCACCACAACTGCTGTCTTACTCCCCCTCTCCTCAAAGAGAAAGGGGGAGAAAATACAGCACAGAGAACTTGAGGTTTGAGATGAGAAAGGTTTAATTAAAGGGGAAGGGAATGGGGAGAAAAAGAAACAAAAAAAAAAAACAGTAAGTCCACACAGAAGCATAGAGAAAAGGAACAAAAAAAAATAAAACTCTACTTCCCATCAATGAGCGATGTTCGGCCATGTCCTGGGAAGCAGGGCCTCAAAATGTGTAGTGGTTGTTCAGGAGGAACAACCCCCTCCCCCATGAGAGCCCCCATTTTTATTGCTGAGTGTGACATCAGGTGTTATGGAATATCCCTTTGATTGATTTAGGTCAGCTGCTCTGGCGATGTCCCCTCCCCATCACTTGCCCACCCCCAGCCTGCTGACTCTTGGGGGCTTGGAAGGAGTCCTGATGCTGTGCCAGCACTATGCAGCAACAGACACAACACTGGAGTGATATCGGTACTGTTCCAGCTATGAGTGCAGACCACAGCACTGTTTGGGCTGCTGCAGGGAAAGGTGACTCCATCCCAGACAGACCCAACACAGTATATTTGAAAAACTTCATACAGACCAGCAGAGTTCTTTGTAGGACAAACCATATCACTACATTGAGACTTTGTCTAGTTAATGGACAATAACCTGTACAAGCTCCAGATCATTTATGAACTGTCACACATTCTGACAGATTTTTTTTTAGTACTAAATGATCTAGGAACAAATAACTACAATAAAACCTGGAATAAGGGTTAGTATTAAGATATTCCTTTGTCTAGAGTTTGGCATTTGTTGACCCTGGAAAATTTTCAATTCAGTTTACACATCTACAAAGTCACTCCCTGTTCTGCAGTTCTGTGCTTAAATAACCATAAAAAGAGACAGACTTTTTATTTAGGACCTTTGAATACATTTTCAGGACATACAGATTTATCTAACACCTCTATCTCTTAAATGCCTTATTGAATCTAGGCACAGTATCTCGCTAGCTAGAAAATTTGTCATGTTTTTGTGCATAGAAACAGCTCAGACCTACCCAGGTTAGTTGAGGTGTAGTGCTGCATGTAGGCAGCTATATTGCTTCCAAAACTTCCAGACTACATAAATATTTAGTAATTCTATGACATCGTAGAATTATACACACATCACATAGAGACAGCCTATTGAACGATGAGGTTTCAGATCTAAGCCGGAGAGGCAGAATAATGCAATATGGACCTTGCTCAAGTGGTTTCGCTGAGGCCAGCTCCCAGAATAAGTCTTAACAGGTCCCTTGTGCCCATTAGGGTGGACATAGCACTGTGGCACTTCCCAGAGGGCATTCTGGTGCAACCCTAGGCATCAGCTGAGACTCAGCGCTGGCACGGCCACAGTCTTACTTTGATGATTCACTTCATACAAATTAGAGGAAAGTACAGCAGAAACACAAATAACTCTGCAGGAGCTGAACTAAGTCTGGTGTGGCTATTGCTGATATAAAGTTAACAACCCTGCCTAACCAAAAAATGTTTGGAAGATACACAGAGGATAGGAACTCTTTATATCTCTCTCATGTGGCTATATGGCATCTTCTACTGTCTTTGGCCTGTAATTGCTAACCAGCTCTTCCAGGGACTATTTGACACACTGCAATTTGATATTGACAAAGGTGAGTCAGAAACCATATGAACAACTTAGATGATAGAAATAACAATTTCTTGTGCAATAAGAGAACTTCATAACCACTATATCCTTCAAAATATTTGAAATGTGTGTTTGTCTAAATTTGACATCTGACATTATATAAATGTTGTGTCCAACCCAATAAAGGTCTATAGAACATGATAAGGACTTTTCTCTTTATTCTTCAATAATTAATTCTCTTTATTCTTCAATAATTAATATTTTTAAATAACATGAATTTATATGAGGTTTAACAAAATGTTGATACAAATTAAGCATAACTTCTCTAAAATAATGTATTAAATTACTGGTGTTTCAAAGTAGTAACCAAAATAACAAGTCATTTATATTATTAGGATCTTTTTTTTTTTCTGGCTCTTGTCTTGATTTCTGCATTCAAGGTAGGTTTGAAACCTGACAGGTGCAGACAGTTAAAAATTACCTCAAGGAAAATGCAATAATACATATTTTTTGATTTTCAATGTGTAAGCGCTATGAGTCCTCTCTGAAATATAAACAATATATCTTTTTGGAGTTCAATAACTATGCTTTTTAGAGGTTGGTTTTTTTTTTTTTATCACCATTTTTGTGTTGGTTATTTCTTTTTTGTTTGTTTGTTTGTTTTTGTTTTCTTTTTTAAAGGTAAACTTGAAATAAGAGTTCCAAATTCAAAAACTACCCCGTGAACAAATTACCAAACATTTCTTGGATGCTATACTGGCAAGCAAACTATAGTTTTGTATTAAAGCAGTATTTCTAATTCTGACAGTCATAATATGGACGTTTGTTTAAAACCAAAACAAAACTGAGCAACACTCTTCAGATCTCAGTGGGTGAATTGTTCTAACAAGCAGGTGGAATTAACACAAATGCAGAAACAGTTGCTATGTTCACAGATGTTTTTATCATCCTTGCATTTATACAATATGTAGGTATAATAGAAACCCACCGAAAAACAACAACAAAAATAGTGCAAAACCACCTACAAATAGCACAGATAGCCACTGTCTAGTGCAGAATGTGTGAGAAATATACTAACGCCTTCGACAAGTGAGTTTGTAATGTAGTGCTATAATTTTCGCTACACTTAAAATAATTGTTTTTCTACAGGCTGAATTGTGAATTTTGAAATTCCCCAAAGGTGCCAGAAGCTGATGAAGTGCACAGGGTTACATAATGTTTAAGTGTTAAGAGTCAATGGTTCAGATTTTAGGGAAGACTTGTGACTTTTGTCAGATATGGGTCACAATATCTTTGATTTTTTTAATCAAGAATTCAATTTACATTATAAAAATATGCTACAGTTTCTGTAATAAGTTACAGTATTATTCAAGGGTTTGCTAAATGCTATTCTATGATCCTAAGTGTGTTCACCTTACAGGCTTACTGTAAGTAAGGCCTTCTTTTTACTGTAATAAAAATTTAAAGCTATTCGTACAATCATTCAGATAGGAAAAGACCTCTAAGATCATCTAGTCCAACTTTTAACATAGTGCTAAAGTCCACCACTAAACCATGCTACTGAGTTCCAAATCTACGCATTTCTTGAAGACCTTCAGGGATGGTGACTAAACCACTTCCCTGCAAAGTCTGTTCCAATGTCACACAACCCTTTCAGTAAAGAAATTTCTCCTAATACCTAACCTAACTGACCTCTGACGTGATCTGAGACCATTTTCCCTTGTATTATTACTTGGTACTTCGGAGAAGAGTCTGATCACTACCTCAATACAATCTCATTTAAGGTAATTGTAGAGTACAATAAGGTCTTCCATGAGCATTCTTTTCTCCAAGATAAACATCCTCAGATCCCTCAGCTGTTCCTTGTAAGAGTTGTTCTCTAGACCCTTCACCATCTTCTTTACTTTTCTTTGGATATGCCCCAGCACCTCAATGTCGTACTTGTAATGACAGGCTCAAAACTGAGTACAGTTTTTGAGATGCGGCCTCACCTGAACCAAGTACTGAGGGGCAATCATTTCCCTAGTCCTGCTGGCTTCACTACTTCTGATACAAGCCAATGCTTATGGCTTTCTTTGCCACCTGAACACACTGCTTGTTCATATTCAGGCATCTATTGATCAATACCCCCAGGTTCCTTTCCATCATGCAGCTTTCCAGACACTTTTCTTCCAGCCTATAACATTGCATGGGGTTGTTGTGAACCCCTCTATATATGAGTACTCAGGTTCTTGTATGTAGATATATATATATATATATATATATAATATACATATATATATATATATAATGCCAATATTCCCAACTTCAGCTGGCAGAATATTTCCCTCTAAACATGCCAGTCATCTGCTTGATTTTATATCCCTTCATTAGTTTTATTGAATATGAATTATTGAGTATGATTCAGTAATTAATTAAATTTCCTTTTTTGACAAGGTCACCAATCTAGTTGATCAAGAGAAACCTGTTGATTATCTTTTTCAATTTCAGCAAAGATTTCAGTACTGTTTCTCACAACATCCTTCTAGAAAATAAATTCTTCTAGACAAAAAGTCCAACATACAGCTAGATAAGCATAATATGATGGGTTGATGATCGGCTTAAGGGTCAAGCTCAAAGGGTGATAGTAAATGGTGTTACATCAGGCTGTGGCTAGTCACTAGTGTAGTTCCCCAGGGCTCTATTGTAGTGCCAATTCTCTTCAGTGTTCTCGTAAATGACTTGGATGTAGGCCTTGAAGACATACTCAGTAAGTTTTCAGATGACACTAAATTAAGAGGATCAGTTGACTCCAACCAAGCAGAGAGGCCTTTCAGAGAGATATTGACAAAACTGAGAGCTGAGAGCTTTGTGATCACAAGCAACATGAATTTTAACAAGAGCAAGTTCTGGATTCTGCAGCTGGGGTAAAGCAACTCTGTCTGTACATAAAGAGACAAGATGAAAGGCTTGAGAACAGCCCCACAGAATGGAATCTAGAGGTTTTGTTTGACAGTATGTTGAATATGAGTTAATAGTATGCCTGGCATCCAGAAGGGCCTGCCTTATACTGACTTGCAACAAGCACAACCTTGCTAGCCAGTCCAGGGAAAGGATTGTTTTATGCTACTATTTTCTGGTGAATCCCCACTTTAAGTACTGTGTGTAGTTTTGGGTGCCACAATATATGAAAGACATAAAACTATTAGAGAACAACCAAAAGAGGGCTACAAAAATGGTAAAGGGTCTAGAGGGCAAGACATATGAGGAGCAGCTGAGGTCACTTGCTTTGATCAGCCTAGAGAATAGGAGACTGAGAGGAGGCCTCTTGGTGGCCTACAACATGCTCACAAGGGGAGTGGAGGGTTAGGTACTGATCTCTTCTCTCTAGTGACAGTGATAGGACCTGAGGGAACAACACAAAACTGTGGCAGGGGAGGTTCAGACTGGATATTAGATTCTTCACTGAGAGGGTGATTGCGCACTGGAACAGGCTCTGCATGGAAGTGGTCACAGTGCTGAGCCTGCTGGAGTTCAAGAAGCATTTGGAAAATGCTCTCAGATGTGTTGTCTGATTTTTAGGTGGTTCTGTGTGGAGCCAGAAGATGGATTTGATGATCCTTGTGGGTTCCTTCCAACTCGGGATTATATATATGATTCCATAGAATATACATCTCTATATAAATTATATAAATATAAATCTCTAGTTGAATAGTAAATTCTACATCTTATCCAAACATCCCATACTTATTGAGTAATGAATTACTTATGTTTGGAAGTAATGAATTACTTACGTTTGGACATGAATGGATCTTATTGTTGCAGTAAGATAATATTGTTGCAGTGTTGCAATGTGACAGAAAACCATTTGCAAATAAATATATTTTAATAAAATTGGGCAGTCTTTAAGCGTTACGGGAATGAAGTCCAAAATCTGCATATTTTCCTTGATAATGCGTAAATACTACATTTTTTGAAATGATAGTTTTATTTGTAAGAGCATTCGTATAGATGCATTATCATGTCTTTGGACATGAATATTGCTTTTTTGTTTTTCTCAAGTCTGGATAATTTTACATACTATTTCTCTCCCTGAGTTCAAGCACAAACAAATGTTGTACATTCCTTAATATAATGGATAGCTCTTATTCTTATTCTTATTCTTATTCTTATTCTTATTCTTATTCTTATTCTTATTCTTATTCTTATTCTTATTCTTATTCTTATTCTTATTCTTACTATATTCCTTGATGATAGCTCCATAATATTTTTGTTGTTGTTCTTATTGGTGTTTTATTGAATTTTCTTAGCTGAGAAAACTCCTTAACTTCAGAAATAAAGTGATTGTAATAATAATAACAAAATTTTAATGTGTTGACACTTCTTATTCTAACCCTTCTTTAGTATACAAGACTGTCTTATATTAACTGCATGTATACAAGTAAAGATTACATATTTAACTACTAATATAATGGAATTTAAATGTGTATGCAATGTTTATGTATGTTATACATCTTGTTCTCTCTAAGTGACAGCTCTTACAAGTTCTGCTTCAGTTGATTTTAATAAAATAACCTTATTTTTCATTAACTTTTGCTGTAAGAAATGATGAAGAAATTAGTAAAATTCTATATTCTTTGCATTAAGATGGGGAGACAGTTGAGGAATCACTTTATAATAACTCACCTGCAGCAGATCTTGCTGTTACCAGTGAAACAACATATGAACTAAAGGGCTAGCTGGGACAGATTCTACTATGCCTGAAGAACAAGTCCTACGAGGAGCGGCTGAAGGAGCTGGGCTTGTTCAGCCTGGAGAAGAGGAGGCTAAGGGGCGACCTTATCGCTCTCTACAGATACCTTAAAGGAGGCTGTAGAGAGGTGGGGGTTGGCCTGTTCTCCCATGTGCCTGGTGACAGGATGAGGGGGAATGGGCTAAAGTTGCGCCAGGGGAGTTTTAGGTTAGATGTTAGGAAGAATTTCTTTACTGAAAGGGTTGTTAGGCACTGGAACAGGCTGCCCAGGGAGGTGGTGGAGTCAGCATCCCTGAAAGTCTTCAAAAGACGTTTAGATGTAGAGCTTAGGGATATGGTTTAGTGGGGACTGTTAGTGTTAGGTTAGAGGTTGGACTCGATGATCTTGAGGTCTCTTCCAGCCTAGAAATTCTGTGATTCTGTGATATGGATGGAAACTTTAACATCCTTCCAAGTATGAAATTCCCATGAGCTCAGATCTTAGGTTTGTGTGTGTAGAAACTGGCAGGACTACTTCTCTCTTCTAGAATGAATTACGTCCAAAGGAATATTTTGCATGCCATTTCTACAAGGAAATAGGGTGATGGTTTTAACTGCTGGTTATTAAGAAGCAAAACTGAGTTCAGACTTACCGTGGAGCAGGAAGAAGGAAGAGTTCTGTTCTGATACATTTTTTTTAATGTTTGTTTCTATGATAGAAGATCAAGTTTGGAAACTAATAATTCATTTACCTTGTTTATTCTGGGGGGGAGGGAGGGGAGTGAAAATAATTTATCATTATAAAAAGGTCTATAAGAAAAATAGTTGTTTCTGTCCTTCTTTAACTGGTAGATTATTAGAAGAGGAAACTTGCTGGAGCTAATACTGGAAAGGTTAGAGGAAATTTTACTTCCTTTAATTAAAAGTATTATCTAATAAAGATAATGGTAATTTCTTAATAGTCTTGCTGTAAGAGATCATGTTTTTGCTGGAATGAGTAGATTAAAATGATTAAATAATGTTATCAACAATAAAAAATAATGCATTAATAAGGCATTTATGTTGTAAATTAACATAAATGATAAAACTACCTTCAGACCACAGATCTACATCTTTTCTTTTCTAATTGCACAGCTGCTCTCAGGAAATGTTTGCTTTTCTGTTGATATTGAGAGAAGGATCATGGCAAAATTTGAAAAAGTGGAATATGAGCTATTATGATAGGTTCTTACATGATGACATGATTTTAAGACCTGAATTTGTACTAACATTCATAAAATATATATGCCTATTTCACATTCTCTTTAGCTCTAAAAAGCAGTTTGATGACTATATACCAAATACATTAACAAAAAATCCTTTTTGAAGACTTCAAAATTATATTAAGCAGGTCTTCTGTCACTGCTTAGAAATAACTGTGGGAGAGACAGTTGAACTTGTGAAAGGAAAACAGGTATCTTAAACCTGAAATACAACATATTTTTCTTAAGGACACCAAATCATCAACTTCTGTTGTGTGGAATGAGGTATGAAAATCTGCTTTTGAAGTTAATAAAGTGCATTACTGAGTCTCTCTGGCTATCAGATTTCAGCCCTTGATTGCAGTGATCTTTTAACTCAGTGCCAGATTGCCATTTCTAAGGTTTCGGCTGAAAATAGGTAAAAGTTATGCTGGAGGAGGGGCCATGGTTTATGGCAGCCATGGAGGAAGCACAGACTGTTAAAGTTCTTGGGTCCTGACCCATTACAGGTAAATCACCGATCTCCTAAAACCTTGGATAAGAGGTTTTGTCAGGATTTTGCACACTGTTATTTTGCAAAATAATTTCCTTATGGTACTGCCCTTTCATGCTACAAAATAAGAAAAAAATAAATATTGTGTCCTCAGCAATGGATACATTTGGACAAAAGCATCTGAAAGACTTTGTATGTTGTTTCTGGAAGTAGTCCGGTGAAGTTAAAAGGTTATAAAATTCAGTGCCTGCCTTCATTTTTATCTTCATGTTTTGGCCAAGTATGGTGTTTCTTAGAGGCACTGTCAAATATGCCTCTTCATGACACAGATGAGGAGAAAATCTGTCTAACTGCAGCAACCTCTGAAAATTTAAAAGAAGAAAGTATGCTGGAATGACTACAAATCTGAAATTACCTTGCCATAAGGCCAGTCTCTCAGATAGAGTAATACAGTCTGCTAGTGAAAATCATCCAGATCTATTGGCATGTCAAATATTTTAGAGAAAGTAATTCATTTTCACACCATTTGCAATTAATGATCTACTCAAAATGTCTTAGAAAAGTACATATATACATATACATATACATATTCATCTATATATACATCATCTACATCTACATATGTGTTCGGCTTACATTCTAACTTTAAATGTCATAGCATTTAGGGAATATAAACCACAGGTAGGAAGTTATGACTTCACTTTTCTGTCAGTTACAATACATTTATTCCAATAAACAAAAAACTGAAGGACATGGGATAAATGTCTATTAACAAAGGGCAATAATTAATAGGAACTGGGGTGAGAATATATATATATATTATATATATATATTATATTATATATATATACACAAAATATATAGATATGCAGCTGGTTTATGTTGTGTTGCTAAATAGCTAATTAAAATCACTGCTTTATGCCTCTTGAAATTAGATTATATCAATTTATTTAAAAGTGTTCTTATAAAATATACAACTAGAGAGTGTATAGATTATCCTCAGTAGGGTGCATCTATACACACAAATCAAGGTTTTGTAATGTGAGTTATTGTTTATGTATTAATTAACCTTAACCAATGCAGTTGTCAATATCCAAGAAATTGCATCAGTCTCTACAGTCAAGACGTGTTTAAATGTTGAAGAAATACTAGGAATTACACTTTCTCTGAGGAAGCTGTCTTGAAATTCCATCCTAAACAGGGTAAAGAAAAGGATGAACACCCAAGTTCTCCTTTGGACTAGAAAACAGATCTAAATCTGAAAGAGAGGACAGACAGAAATTCTTTACCCCAAGAATTCAGACAGAAATTCTTTACCCCAAATATCTCAGAACCATGCTTTGCAGAGTTTATGTTCTGTTATCAGATGTCTAGCTTGATCTGGGTGATAATACTGATCTCTGTTAGTACCAATGGGCTTTATGTCAAGTTGCAGCAGAATCAGCAGTGCAAACCCTCTTCATTCTGCATTTGCATCTTCAGGAACCTGCTGAAGGTACCCTAAGACACTGTTAAAGGGATCTTGAGGCAGAAAAGTGAATGGGTAACTAGTTTTCTCACAAATATTTCTAAATATCCTTGCAAAATAAAAATAAATAAATAAATAAATAAATAAATAAAAACACATAGGCTCAAAGCAATATGTACATTTAAATTCAGAAAACAACAACAACAAACAAACAAGCAAACAAACAAAAAAAAAGACATACACACACACAAAAAAAGTAGAACTTAATTGCATATATAAATGTACCACATAACCAACTGGAAGTAGTCAAAAATTATATATAAGCTTGGTTATTCTCTGAATAGCTCTAGTAGGCATATCATAAATTTAAATCATAGCTTTTGTGGAGGTAGTCACGTTGGTAATACTTACTATATATATATATTTGTATCTATTTACTTTTTATTGTAAGTTTAGTGATCTTTAGGAGGCAGTTCTGTATTTGTATTTTCAACTATGGAAAAAAAATGTATTTTATTATAGTATATTTTATTATATTTCCATTGGTCCATACTGGAAATCAGCATTACACTTATTTTTTGTTTGTTTTTGTTTGTAATGTTATCTAATTAATACTTTTTATTAATATTTATTATTTAAAATGTATTAATTAAATTAATAATTTGTTTTATAATTTTATCTAATTATCTATACTGCTTGGTATGTGAATGTATGTTCAAGTATTCAAAAGCTCATAAAAAAAATTTACTTGATAGAATATAACTATCAAACTGGAACTTAGTATGACACAAACTTCCATTAGCATGCCAAACTTTAAGAGGAGTGAAGATGAAGCACAAAATAATAGAATCATAGAATATCCCGAGTTGGAAGGGACCCATGAGGATCATCAAGTCCAACTCCTGGCACCGCACAGGTCTACCCAAAAGTTTAGACCACGTGACTAAGTGCACAGTCCAATCACTTCCCTCGATCGACTAGCAATGCCGTGCTTGCTGCACCCCAGGATATGGTTGGCACTCCTGGCTGCCAGGGCACACTGCTGGCTCATGTTCAACTTGCTGTCAACCACCGCCCCCGGATCCCTCTCTGCGGGGCTGCTCTCCAGCATCTTGTCACCCAGTCGGTACGTATAGCCAGGGTTTCCCCGTCCCAGGTGCAGGACCCGGCACTTGCTCTTGTTAATCTTCATGTGGTTGGTGATCGCCCAGCTTTCTGATCTGTCCAGATCTCTCTTCAAGGCCTGTCCACCCTCATCTGAGTCCACATAGAAGCAGTCCGCTCATACACCATGCCAAAAAAATTCCATATATCATCAACAGAGTTTTTACCCATAGAAAAACTCTCCTTCTTTCCATTTCTTTCTATATAGTGAATCTCAAGCGGTGAACATGTTTAGTAGATTTGGGATTTGTTTTGGTAACTTCTTTAAAAAACAGTAGCTAGAGAAGAGATGTGCAATTTATTAGTCTTATAGACTATCAGCTGCTTACAGCAGAAAAGCTAAAAGAGAAAGACTCAGACTCACTTCTGGGTTAAGATTTTTAAATCTTTTCTTTTTCCCTCCCCTTCCCTCCCCTCCCTTCCCTCTTTGTTGCTAGCTAATGGCTGAAACCTTGTAAGCCTAGTGTTGTCCTGGTCATTTTGATTTAATAATGTTTACTTTGAAACTTGAAATCCAAATTATATATTCTATTGTAGCTATCCCTGAGCTTTATGATCATCTAAAAATACTTCAGCAATAAATTTTTTCATTTCTATTTTATTTGTCCAAAATCATATCATACAATAGCAGCATTGTGTGGAGCACGTTATGCCATATGATAATTAATTCATGGAAATTTAATTTTCTTTCTTTCTTTCTTTCTTTCTTTCTTTCTTTCTTTCTTTCTTTCTTTCTTTCTTTCTTTCTTTCTTTCTTTCTTTCTTTCTTTCTTTCTTTCTTTCTTTCTTTCTCTCTTTCTCTCTTTCTCTCTTTCTCTCTTTCTCTCTTTCTCTCTTTCTTTCTCTCTTTCTTTCTCTCTTTCTCTCTTTCTCTCTTTCTCTCTTTCTCTCTTTCTCTCTTTTTCTTTCTTTCTTTCTTTCTTTCTTTCTTTCTTTCTCTCTCTCTCTCTCTTCTTTTCTCTCTTCCTTTCTTATTCTTCTTCCAATACTTTATTGCTTATAAACTTGGTCATCATCATGTAGGTCAGGCTTTTTTTTTGTTTGTTTGTTTGTTTGTTTTCTTCCAAATAAATTTCAGACTTGCAAATTGTCCTCCCTATCTGTAATCTGAATTGCAAGTTAGGCAATATATTTATTTATTCTTTTTGCAGGAAGGATTTCTCCTGCTGTTTTGCACAATCTTAGACATAAAAGCTACTTTTACTGTGCTGTTTAGCATGACCTTAAACATAAAACTACTTTCAAGGCACAACTTTAAATCAGTAAAATTAATACTTATGGATCTAAATTGCTTATATGTATTTATAATAGTTTCACAAAAATAAAATACATTTACCTTATGCTTTGTCCTATTTGCTCTTCTATATTTCCAGAAGAAAATTTTCAGATAATTGATCTGTGACAAGCTTAGGAAAAATACTCATTGGAAAACATGCAGGTGATTTGAATTGCTTCTCATCAGTTCAGGGGACTGAAGCCTAAAAAGTTTATTTTCTAGTCTGTCATAATTTCTATTTAATTTAAAGTACTGATAATTCTTTGGATAATAATATTTTTAAATGATTAAAAATATTCCGAATATGCCTTTCAAATGAAGACAAAATGAGATTTTGAGAGACAATATTTATATTAACATACATAGAAGTTGACAATTTAAATGTTTCATCTCCTGAAGGAAAAAAAAATAGAGTGGAATTAGAGCAAAACAGACGACTTCCAACGTAACGGGAAATTACATGAGCAGAAGACCTACAGAATAATGTAAACTGTTGTTTGAACTTCATACCTCTAAGAATGTCAGAATTTTAATTATTTATTTATTTATTTTAACTGATGGTTCAATTACAAAGGAAAATCCATTATTTGAGCTTTTCATGTTATTTGACATGTGCACACCACAATATATTTCAACACCTTATTTCTGATTTAAAAATTCTGAATGCCTTGACTAACAGTCTTGTACAGAAAAGGAGAAAGAAAAATGGAAAGAAAAAATAGAAAAAGAAAAATAGATATTATATGTCGCAAACTACTCATTTCTCTTTGAAGAAGAATGTGATTATGAAGACTACTTTATGCTGTAAATTTTGCAGGATAGTATTTGAAAATGCAAGTATGAAATAAACTATAATACATTTGCATTATCCCCTACACTATATCTTATGTATTGTATCATGCTTTATGTGTGCCTACATTAAACATAACTCTTTCTTCTTTTACCCACTCAGTTATTAAATCCAATGAAATGAACAGTTGTGCAGAAGCCAAATCTGTTCTCAAATTCCATCATTCCTATTTTGTTTTAAATTGTATCAACATTCTCATGAAAGTGACCTTGATACTAGTTACTATCTGACAGAACGAAAAATATATAAAGCCCAAGTCCACTTGGGACATTTGTCTGACATTTGTTCTTATTGCAAATTTCTTAATGTGACAGCCTCAGTGAGAAGCAACATCCTGTGTTAGAAGTATCCTGAGGGGAGCATCACTGGCAGTGTAGTGAATTTCACAGCTGCTTATAATGAAGCAGTGAGCATCACTACTGTCTATGCAGCAGTTGTATTTAAATTGCAAAACTTTATATTCATATTTTCTTCCAGAAATCAAATGACAGCCTTGACATTTAATGAGATGCTCAGACAAAGCATTCATAAATATGTAGTTAATGTTTGAGGAGATCACAACTGGAGATAGAGTTGTGATAGAGGTGATGACTTGGAAGTTGATTTGGTTGGTAGTCCCTTTGATGGCTGCACTGTGCCCTCTGTGCAGTAACTTGGTGATTTCAACTCTGCTGGACAACTGTGCAGTCTATAAAGCTGTTATTAAGCTTAGAATTAACTGATAATTTCAGATAAGATAAAGCAAAACAAACTCCATTCTCTTTTTCACTTAAAGTGTTTTTGAAGCAGAATGTGGTGATCATGACAGATCAAACCATAAGGACTATTTCTCTTATCTATGTCTCTTTTTGCTCATTGCTCCGGTATATGCTTTATACTCTCTGAGGTTAAAATAAATAAATAAATAAATAAATAAAAATGAAATGAAATGAAGTCTGAGGGAATTAAAAAAAAAAAACAAAAAAAAAACAAAAAAAAAAAAAACAAAAAAAAACAGTAAAAGTAAGTGAGAGAGAAAGAGGAGTAGAAATGAGAAGAAAAGAGGAAATATAATCCATTTATAGAAAGATTTCAATAATTTTCACCTTCTCTAACATCATTCATTTTATATAAGCTTTATTATAAGTCCATGAAATTTGTGACCTTATTTTCAATTGAATCTTTGCTTACAAGTTAATATGTTGTGACTTATAATTCGTAATAGCAATCCTCCAAGAGCATTTTCAGTTACATGTAGTACATGTACATGTAGTACAACATTCTTTATCTTTTCTTTGCACAGTACATTCAAGATTTTCCTTGAAAAGAGTCCTGTCAGTCCTTGGCCCTGGATACAATGTTGAAAGAATGATCTCACCTTATTTCCTAGTAATAATAGCTGACCTTTATTAAAACAGGAAATGTATATCTGAAATCCTACTTCACTCTATATGCGAAGCTCAGTCCTCACCTCCTGAGAACAGTTTACTTTTATTTCTTTTTTCAGATTAAAAAAAAATAAATAATAATAATAATTTTAAACATGACATTGATCAGGCTGTACTCCATTCTTTGTATAATCTTGAAATTACAGAATCACAGAAGAGTTGAAATTGCCAGGGACCCCTGGAAATCCAACCCAGAGGTCAGTTACAGCAAGTTGCTGTGAGTCCAGTGAGATTTTGAGCATCTCCAAGGAAGTAGACTCCACTACCTTCCCAGACAACCTGTTCTACAGTTTGACTGTCTTCAAAGTAAGGAGCTTTCTTATATTTAAATCATGCATTTCACTTTGTTCTCATTGCCTTTTGTCCATTTACTAGGCACCTCTGAGAAGAATCTGACTCCATCTGTGTCTCATTGGGCATTTACAGTCATTGGCACATTATGGATCAGCCTCCCTGAGTCTTATCTCTTCAGGCTGAACAAGTATTCATCTATCATGTAGGAGACGATGAATTTTCTAGAAAATAGATGGATTGGAAAATTCTGTATATGCAGGATGGAAGGGAGAACAGAGATCTGAGCAGTAACTCGAAAACACATCCAGTCAGAAACAATGTTGTAGTTAGGAGTAGTAAACTAAGAATGAAGTTGTGATTTCAGCCTTCATTTTCAGGAGTCTTGCATTATTTTTTTTTTTAACTAAAGTTAAAGTTCTGTGACATAGTATAGATTCAGAACTTGATGTTTTTTTGCGTATGTGTTTGGCCTTCAGTCCATATCTCACTCATTTTCCTTAGAGTTATGTGATTTAGCAAGAATATTCTCATGCTAATGAGTAAATAATCATTTAGTAACAATCTCACAGCAATTCTTGTTTGTTTTACAAAAAAAAAAAAAAAAGAGACAAAAATATCAAAAATATCATAAATATGAAATGTTTCTGAAAGACAAGGTGAAAAACTGTTTGAGTACCAAACTTCTTTTCTTCTTGTAAAGTTTTAACCCTGAGAAAAGTCAAGAGGTTTATTTGTGTGCGTGTGTAGTTACATGAAAACAGCAATTCACACCATTTAATATTACTTTTGGTTGTTTTTATGTTTGTTTTTGCCTTTGCAAGAAGTTTTTATATTATCACCAGTGAGATCTATTTGTAATTTAAAATTTGAACAAAAATTCCCTCCTTCACTTTTATCCACTGCCCCAGCTATTAATAGTCTGATGGTCACATATGACCTTAATGCAATCTAATCAAGAAATAATAGAGATAATAAAGTATCTAGCAAAGAAAAAAAAAAAAAGAAAGAAAAAAAAAGTTGCTAATGAAGTTGTAGTTAAATGATCAAACGAATGGTTTCCAACACATTTGTAGAACAGACACTTTCATTTTCTTGTTTAAACTACAATCAGACTTCAGATGCTTAAAGCATGGAGCAAAGATGACAGATGGTTTCTGTGCTTGTCAATCAATTTATCTTGATATGCAATAGCTACCAGCTAGACTAAATAAAACTCTGGCTCTCACATTGTGGAAACTGGCACAAGGCTGAACAAACTAATTCCACCTCCAAGTCCCATCAAAATTCTAGACTTAGCATAAGCTTCCACAATGCAGAAAGCAGATGGAGTTTTTGTTGAAACTCTGCTGAAGATATTATCTTTATTAGATTTGTTGCAATCACACTGTTATCACTTCATAAATTCGATAGCTAACAATAGAAGCCTAAGCCATAGATAGGTAGATGATAGATAGATTTCTATCTATCTATCATCTATCTATCTATCTATCTATCTATCTATCTATCTATTTATATTTATAGATATATATAGTTTCCTACTATATAGAAATCCTTGAACTCCTGAAAAATGATTTATCCTCATTGACATTCAGACCCAGGACTGAACTGTTTTGGAACTTTTCAAATAGGCTTTCTGTGTTTTTTTATTTTTAAAATCACTTGCTTATGTATCTTGTGAATCAGATACATAATAGCAGTCTTTCAATACATTTTTCTTCAGTAAATTACTAGCATCTCATTTTTCTCTAAAAAGGGGTATTAATGTAAAGTAATCTAGCTATCAAATCCCTGTCCAATAAAATGTGCACGTGAATTATATCATAATGAGGCTAAAAAAGATTTAAGTACCAGAGAGAGAATTCAGAAGGCAAAGAATGAAAGTCTTTGACTACATGGCTTTAAGGAATAAAAACTACAGGTCACAATTAAATGCAAAAGAGATCTGAGACAAATGAGTCACAAATGTACCAGGAAATTTTCTGTAAACATCAACACTAGGAGTTTAGGGTTGGAATTACATAGCTTCAGAAAAAAAAAAAAAAAAAAAAAAAAAGATGTCTCTGGTTTCATTTCCTAGACTATGTCTCCGGAAGGCTGGAAAAGGGAAAGGAATTTTAATTTGCATTAATACTTCAGAATTTTATTTTATTTTATTTTATTTTATTTTATTTTATTTTATTTTATTTTATTTTATTTACTTTATTTTACATGCTTAAGCACTATTTGCAAAAAATAGGGAACAACTTGTAATTATTTAGATTTAAAAAGTGAGAGGGACAGAAAAATTGTAAATCCTTTCTATTTTAGATATATCACAGGACACATTGTCTGCCTCAGTTGAAACATATTATGTAATACTTGCCAGCTAGAGTCTGTCCTATAGGAAGGTTACTACTAGTGACTGCCCGATTGAATGTCTCTAATGAATTCTGTAAAATTTCCAGCAAATGGGGAAATCCCATCTATGAAGTGCAGGGTGTATGTTTGGTGGTTTTACTCAGGTGGGCAGCCAAGGTTCACCACAGCTGCTCTCTCCCTCTCCCTCCTCAAAAGTAAAGGGGAAGAAAATACAATGAAAAGGGCTCAAGGCTTGAGATAAGGATGGGCAGATATCTCAACAATTATTGTGCTGGGCAAAACAGACTTGGAGTAGGGAAACAGTAAAATTTATTGCTTACTACTCGCAAGATAGAGAAGTGAGAAACAAAGGAAAGAAACCAAAAACACCTTCTTCCCCCTCCCATCTACCCTCCTCCACCTCCTTCTCCCAAGTGGTGCAGGGGAACTGGGAATGGGGGCTGTAGTCAGTCTACAGTACTTCATCTCTGTCACTCCTCACTCTCCCAGGTGCCTTTCCCCGTAGAAGGTTTTTTGTTTGTTTGTTTGTTTGTTTTTGTTTTGTTTTGTTTTCCTGAGCAGCAGCAGGACCCTTATCTAACATGAGGCAGCTTCTGGATTCTTCTACAGCATGTGGTATTTCTATTTCTATTCTTGAAGCCACTGACTGCCACCATCTATGGGATTCACTTTCAGATGAAAATATTTAAAAACATTTGTTCATATATGTTGTGAAGTTCACAGCTGTATGTGAAGTAGGTACCAGGGTTTCTCAGATATTCAAGAGGGATTTAGTTGGTGTAGCTGATAGATCCTGCAGAATGACTGTACTAACAAAAGAAACTTCCTAAAGGGCCACAACAATGACCCACCTATCTCAGCACTCTAACTTTGATCGTGCGGGTTAATAATGGAATACGTTACATCCTGCAGCACGGTAGGCTTGTTGATTTTTCTTTGAAGTTTATCCTATTCTCCTATAATTCACTAGTTCTATATCAGGGATATTAAAGAGTACATTATTGTCTAGCATTTTGGTACCTGCTCTTGGCCATGATTTCCATGACTTTGTCCAGCGGAAGCTGCCCTGAGATAAATAGTTCAATTCAGCTGCCACACAGTCTCTAGGACCAGATGAGGTGCCCTAAGGTGTATCTCACTTGTTCTTGTCCTGCTGCTCCAGACAGCTGTCTTCTGCTGGTCCTCTGTCCAGTCTAATCCCATGCAGAGATTTCATGGAGTCTGTGGCATCTCAGATAAAACAAACATCTTTGAGTTCTATTTTCTATATGCAGCTGTCTAATATTTTTAATGATGTTACTAGGTAATCTGCTTAGTTTACATATGGCATTCTAAGAGAGATTTCCAGGGTTACTCTGCTACTCCTGCCATTCCTTTACAGATTTCTCACACACTTTAGTGTGCCTCACATGGCACTACATGTATACTAATAATTCAAGCCCCTTATAAATACAATTAATGGAGCATTGTTGTGGTTTACCGTGCTGGGCAGCTAAACCCCACAACCGCTCTCTCACTCCCCCTCCTTAGATGAGGAGGGGGAGAAGTAAAGCAAAGAACAACTCACGGGCTGAGATAAGGATAATTTAATTAAAGGGAAATAACAATAATTAAAGAAATATTATTATGAACTTAACTATTTAACTAAAGGGAAAAAAAAAAAAGAAAGGGGAAAAGGGAGGGGGAAAGGAAGGAAAAGGAGGAAAACAAACAAATAAAACAAATCAAGGCTATGTGGAAGTGCAGAGGAAATAAATTACTCTCTACTTCCCACAAATGAGCAATGATTGACCATGTCCTTGAAGCAAGGCCTCAACGCACGTAGCCAGTGTTCAGGAGGAGGACCAACGTTTTCATGAGAGCCCACCCCTCACCCCTCCCCTCTTCTTCCTGTTTCCACCTTTTATTGCTGAGTGTGACACCACATGGTATGGAATATCCCTTTGATTGGTTTAGGTCAGCTGCCCTAGTGATGTTTCTCTCCTCACTTTTTGCCCACCCCCTAGGAGGGTTAGAGAAAGGCCTGATGCTGTGCCACTGCTGCTCAGCAGTAGACACAAGACTGGTGTGATAACACTGCTGTTCCAGCTACAAGTGCAGAGTACAGCACTGTATGGGCTGCTGCAGGGAAAGTTAACATTCCAGCCAGACCCAGTAAAAGCATTCAGAGCAGTTAATTTTTTTTTATCCTACCATCCTACTGGATGGTTCACTGGGCTACATTAATTGTATTGTGAATCAGTGAAGAATCTGCTTAAGAATCTGCCTCATAGACACATTTCTGCAGACACACATCATTTAGCTTTCACAATTCCACATTCACTCACAGCCCACTGTCTGACAAATATTATCTTCCTTCAAATAGATCAGACTTTTTTCCTTGTATTTTCCTTGTATAAGAGGTGAGTCTGGATTTACAACTTTTACAACTTTTGTGGGATATTGAGTCCATTGGAATGCATGCACTGAAATAGTACTGAAATAGAGTAAATGTTCAATTGTACCATATGAAAATGTCACTTCTCATTGCTGGTGTTCTCTTCTTCATCCCTTCCTATACTAACAGCCGTGTGATTCCCAAAATACCACAGGCCATTCAGTCAGAAGAAAAGTCTTCTGTGGGACATAACGTATAGTCAAATCACGAAGCCTGTTCTTCCAGATAAAATGGCAGCTTTGTCTATGATTACTATGTTGTAGTAAGACACAAGAGTGAAATGAAATTTATTTCTGAACTGACCTCAACGTAGTATTTTTGAGACAGTTGAAATTTCAAAAATATTTTGATCTCAGGTTCTCTCAATTCAAAAGTAAAATGAAAAGAAACAGAACCAACCAAACAAACAAACAAACAAAAAATACCCAAAAATGCAGCAGACTTCTCTCCCCCTTCTCCTCTTTGGAAAATGATCATTTTCTGAAAGTACATTCTGCTGAACAATTATTTTCACAAAAAACAGCCAACCAAAGAAACAGAAAACCGCCACCAACAGGAATGGGCTGCCCAGGGAAGTGGTGGAGTCACCATTCCTGGAAGTCTTTAAAAGACGTTTAGATGTTGAACATAGCAATATGGTTTAGTGGAGGACTTGTTAGTGCTAGGTCAGAGGTTGGACTCGATGATTTTGAGGTCTCTTCCAACCTAGATAATTCTGTGATTCTGTGAAAAACCTTTCTCATTGTTCCTAATAGTCAGTATTCTATAGTTTGAAGGCTGTGGGACATGAACCATTCTGCTAAAGGATGATGCACTAAGCTACTTGCTTGTGTATTACGTAGAATTTAACTTAGAGGTTTTTTTTGTTTTGGTTTGTTTTTTTCCTGTCATGCTGTACTGATGTTACTACCATTGGAAACAAACAATGCCCCCATTGAGATAGCTCATCATCTATCTTGGGAGTGATGATTTGTTTGTGGACAAGCACACATTCTAATAGCTGCAGACATGGCTACAGTAAGGTTACTTCCCATAGTCCTAAACTATGCCAGAATGAGAAATATAGAGCTCCTTGTTTTTTCACCAAATATGAAGGAACAGTAGCAGTGCTTTTCAGAAGTTAGTGCTTCTGCACTTGTTCTGGAATGTCTGTACAATGTTGGAGACGGTTGGCTTGACAAGTTGGCTAAGAATCATAGATCGAACACTAGTTAGAAAGACTGAGAATGTTTCCTTTTGAACAAGATAAGGTAAAAGATGACCAGCAGAATCAATATTGCTTTATCTGATTTTACAAAATTTTCTGCAATGGCTAGCAGATAATGTGGAAGTAGAAAAGTTGGTAGATAATATATAACCATTTTATAAAAGATGCTGTGATTTACACAGGTCAAAGGGGAATCTAAGCAAAAGACTTTACTTAACTCTGGACTGTGAAATAAAACTATTGTCTAATTTTGGAAATAAGCACTGAGAGAATACTAAGGGCAAGTAACATATCTGGGGTGTTCTTACTCATATAGAGGCATATGCTTATGGCTATTGATGGACACAAGGTTAGAGCTGGATCACTTCCTGCTCTGAGTCTTCCTATCCAGATTAATATTATGGTGAATTCCACTACCCTCTACTTTTTGTTTGTTTGTTTGTTTCTGTATGTGTGTGCATGTGTTTGTTGGTTGCTTTGGTTGATTTGTTTGTTTGTTTCAGTCCTAGAAAAAAAACCTTACCTAAGAAGCTTCCTGTTGAAACTCTTTTTAGTGAGGTTGTCCTTTGTTGTTTGAGAATTACCACATATTCTTTTAATCCCTTGAGGATGGTTATAAAACTACTTTTAATTCTTCACAGACGGTGGCTTTTAGCCACCACAAAATTATTGCAGTCTGTCACTGTTCTATAAAAAGATATTTACATTAGATATATTGCATGCATTAAATATCCATAAGAATTAACCCTTAATAAACCATACTGAAAAATAAGTGTAAGAGTTTTGCTTGCGCCTTCCACTTTAAAATCCTAAATTCTTAACATCTTAAACAGATAATTAAATAAATAGATAAATATATATCCAAAGGTTTCACTTTAAGTTCTAAGTTAATATCAACTGCTTCAAATCTCTTGATAGGGAGATAATATACACAATTAAGAAAAACTGATTTATTTTCTCTTGCATATATATAAAGGAATTAACATTATGATTTTGGTATGAAGAATTTTGCACAGACTTCATACAAGTTTAAAGCTGCTACATAGGCTACTTTGTCACATTGTACTGCTCTCATGCTGTTGCTGTCTTTTTAATGCTGTCTCAGAACACTCAGAAACTCTGGGTCAGCTTGCTGTGGAGTGGCTTCATTTTACATTAATTTTAATATGGACATTAGTTTGGTATAGACACTTGAAGAGACTATAAGGGGCCTCAGGAGACTTTTCAGCAGGCTGTTCTAGTCTATTTTCCCCTTTCATTTATCAACTGTTTTAGGTTGGAGAAGCTTTCCTTCCAATCCACTTCCAAAAGATAAACATATATTTATATTTTGATAACCACAGGAATACTGTGAAGTATTAGTCCCAGTATTTAGTTCCAGTACCAAGTATCTAAATGTGTTTGTATTCTTTGAAACTCTTTTATTATTATTATTATTATTATTATTATTATTATTATTTATTTATTTATTTATTTATTTATTTATTTTTTCAAAAGAAAGATTTCTAAGTATTTTGCTGAACCTATCATGTGTCCAAGAAAGGAATAAGACTTCTGCTGGATATGTAACACCTAATATGAAACACAGGATATATACATTTTATTCATATGTACAGCCATTCCATTTAAGTTTCATCATTTAAATGAATGGTAAGGACCTAATAATGATAAGAATTGTAAAAAAGTCAGTCTTTTATTTTCCTCATTAATAAACTGTGTCTCTGTCGTGAGTTTATCCAGTGTTCCTGTTTGTATCTCTTTTTATGTAGCTTAGCATCCAATAGGGGATGAAGACTGAATCTGCCTGTATTTTTCCAGCACCTAGTAGAAAGAAATCCAGATTCTGTCCACTGAGTTTGTTCATACAGGTCAAATATTTAGCCCATAAAACACTGGGATATTAAATAAACTCATATATTGAAAGGGGAAATAGTATGCAGGCTTTATAATTTAGCTGACTGAGAGTGATATTCCTGTGGAGGAAAAGATAAATAAATACAAGAGAACAAGTTGTTTGGAATAAGCTAGAAGTAAATTATGATCTTAAGGCTGGAAACAGAAGACTACCATTTTACTGTGTCAGTAAGATACATATAAAAGATTACCTATCCCTAAATTCCTTGTAATTTATGCATGTTTGTGTATAATAATGTATAACTATTCTGAAAAAGAAATAAAAATAGCTTTAAGTATCTACAGTAGGTAGGGAATAGTTGTAAAGAAATGTTTTTTAAAAGATTTTTATTTAAAAGATGTAATGCTTATGAAAGGATTTTCTAAATTCAAACCATCTGGTTACTGTGACAATTTAGAAGTTATTTATATTTTAGTATAGTAAGCCCAGAATTAACTGTTCTGGCCATTACAGATAATAGTAGATGCTGCACACAGTTTTGAAAAATATTCTCCACTTGTAATGTAACTACTACTCTTCTAACTAAAATTATTATAATTCAGTGATATTAGCCACTTCCAGTAGCCTGAACTGTCTGTTATATAGGTACATATTACATTTATTTAAATACGTTCATGAATTTACCTAAACTAACAACTAGTCACACTTCTTGACTCAAAAACAAAGACTTCTAGGTTTTCTCTGAGAAATACAAATTGAACTAACTGAAATGTCTAGAGAAGAATCTGAAATCTCCTTTTAACACACTGTCCTTGGCATCAAGCCAAATTCTTTGGTTATTTAACTCCAACCTTGCAAAGGGAAGTTCATGCATATGGATTCTCATTAACTTCAAAGCGATGTTGCACAGTCTCAAGAAGTTGTTTGTTTTCCAGGACTGTCAACCTACATGTGATTGGAGCCAAAGTGTCAGAAGGAATAACTGGAAAAGATCCAGATTTACACCAGAGAAAATGTGTATAGAGTTAGACTTCTGCTGGTATCTAAATCTCATCTCTGCAAATTTCAACTAGGAGGATTTAAAAAGAATTCCAGTACAGTTCATCTTTTCTTAATAAAATTGATTCATGTAGTTGAAGCCCCATGCAGAGTTGTTAGAACAGCTAATTTGAAGATAAATCTCACTTTTAAGGAAAGATTTGACCCTTGGATGCACACATGCAACATTCATTATGCTAATAGGAGCCACATTCATGCAATCCAAGGGCAAAATTCATTCCTTAGAAAAATGATGTAAAATAAACAGATAATAAAGTGCATCAGTGCAGCAAGGGAAGCTAATTTCATAGGAGGGATTTTAATTGGGCTGTGTCTTCAAATGCTGCGGAAATAAACTTTTGAAATAATATACATAACTCACTGACTTGTAAAAACTAAATCCTTCTATGTGTAAAGTTTTATTTTCATAAAAATATATGATTTTGAGAACAAAAAACAAAATCAAACTGAGGTTTATAGATACTTTTTTATTTTTCCATGTAAATGAAGAAATGCGATAAGGGGTGTGGGTCAATAATTTATTTTTAAACACATCCACAGAAATATTATGGAAAATTTAGAATATTTTACTTTATAATGCTAATATTACATATACTCATAGCACTTATTATGATGCTTTCTGTAACTAGTAGAGAATTTTAATACAAAGCTCTGGCCTGTGTTAATTTCTGCACAGAAAAATACAGTTCTTTACAAGCTATACTCAACATGACCTGATATCAGGTGAAATGAGTTAAATACAATATATGACTAAAATGTTTCAGCCCACAAGTGCAAAAAGCAGGGAAAGTATACTGTTTGTCTCAAAATGTCAAGTGTTGGCTCTGATTCAAAGCCAGCTTGGATCAGTATTCTTGTTTTTAAATGTATAACATTGAAAACCAAGAGATTTTTCCTATTTCTTCCAGGGTGCTCTTCTTCCAAACTCTTTAAAATTGTTTTATCTGTCCCTACCTATGAAGACATAGATCTAAATCTCTTCACATTGGCATCCAATAGTAAGTGAAATGTTTAACCTCTTTCTTCCTGGGCTTTTTGCCAAGGTAGCCCAGCTGACTTTCCTCAACAGAAACCAAAAGAACTTGAGAAAAGAAAGGCAATGACCAATGCTTAAACCTTAAAAATGCTTATATGAACAATGCTTAAAAAAAAAAAAAAAAAAAAAAAAAAAAAGAGAGAGAGAGAGACAGAGACAGAGAGATTAGAAGATCCAATGCTATTTGTATTCTCATTTCTTTGTATTATTCTCATTTGTTTTTAGCTTGTAGACTACCATGCCATAAAAGGTTAGACAATTTCCTTACATTATATACATGTATTTCCTCCCAAAATAAAAGCAAGAAAGAAGATGCATTTGAAAGCTACAGTTCCCATACTTATTGTGAACATGTTTATACTCTTGGGCAGAGAG
Organism: Anas acuta; assembly: GCF_963932015.1. Taxonomy (NCBI): domain Eukaryota; kingdom Metazoa; phylum Chordata; class Aves; order Anseriformes; family Anatidae; genus Anas; species Anas acuta. Next base: position 153,948,135 of record NC_088979.1, read on the forward strand.
AAACTGGTATTTATTTTAAAAAGGATTGCTGATCTGAAATATTTCAGGGAAGCAGCAGTTACCAAGGAGTACAAAAGTGAAAGGAAATATAGTAGAAAAGAAATAAAATATACACTGTTGGGACTTATATTTTGAGCCTCCTGGGAACAGCTGAAATCTTTTTTCTCAACAATGTAGGCAAGAAAATATCATCTTATAACAGTAGCAACTGGGACATAATATATTGTATATTAGTGGAAATGGATAATGATGTGAATCTTCTTGGTAGTCGACTGATTTTTTTCTGAGCTTCTTCTAATGCAATATCTGATATGACCCTCTACACCCCACACAGTGTTCATTAGAAATGCTCAGAACTGCTTACTTAGTGCTACAGATATATTTTCAATGACTAGCAAAACCATATAATTAGACACATTTTCTAATTCCCCACCATTTCTAGTCATTTTCATTTCAGTAAGATTCAGTGATGAGTGTGGTTTTAGTAATGCATTTAAATAATGCATTACCCCTTAGCACACTGTACATTGTCTTACACTTTTAATACTTATTCAGAGAGCGTTTTCCAGTGACATGCTCAGAGGCATCCTCCTGCTTAGGTTAAAATTGCAAAGTATTACCTGGAAAGTACTTTCACAAAGAGTAGCTTTATTCACTACTAGTGTGTTTCCCTTCCCAGAGTTTACAAGTCCCTTCTCTAACAAGAGAACCTCTCTTATTTGCAGTCAGAAAGTCTTTTTACTTCAGGAAAAAAATACTAGTTAGCAGGTTTGGTTGAGCCCCTAGAGATCTCCTTTTTGTCTTTCCCTATGTATTTTACAGACAGTTAAAAAACACTCTCTAGACAGCCTGGAGAAGGTCATCCAAGTGGTCAGACATAGTGAATGTATGACCTTCATTTGTGAAACCTAGTCTGATGGGAATCAGATATTTTTGTCCATTTTTACCTCATCCTACTGTACAGTTAGTAAAACAGATGCCTTTAAACTAAGCAGCATTTTTAGCAAGCCCTTTTTAGCATTCCTTAAAGTGTTCCTGAGCTCCACAAAGTGCTCAGTCTGAGTTTTGAATAGTGATAATTTCAGTAAAAGCTTTCCTCTAAAAGAAAGAAAGAAACAAACAAACAGAGCAATCTAGTAGATCAACAAGAAGCAAGTAAGTATAACTTCCAGACAGTTTGGAAGTTATTAAAGAGATTTTTATTGAAAACTTTTCCTATGTTTTTAAATTTCCCTTCTCTTGTTGATATACTCAAATTTTTTATTAAAATTTATGGCAAAAAATGGGGATCATGGTAGGAAATACCCATCTTGCAAAACAGAAATAAAATACCTAATAGTTTAATAGATAAAATATTTTTCATACATAGTAGTCTCATGCAATTGTCTTCAATAAAATCTGTGTGATGAACTTAGTCTTCATGCATGAGCAGTTATGAAAATGATCATTAATCTGTGGTTCATTAGCTGCAAGGAACTCCTATAGAATCAGCTATCACTATTTATATAGTATTACCCTGAACAGCTGAAAAGAGATAATAAGCAAGTTGGCTAGCTACTGATGACTGTTGCAGGGACCTTGGCAATACTAAGCAATATTAAAATGTCAAATGTCTTGACACACTATAAAATCATTTGCTTTTATGTATAAATGCACAGAGGTACATATTGGTTTCTAAATACATTTATTTTTAACTTGTGGTTGGCTGTATCAAGAAACTTTAAAAATCTTAAAACAGAATCTCATTAGTGCTGTAAACATCTGGTCTCTTGCCTTAAACAAGATAAGGATTGGGGTCAGATTTTGCCCCAGACTTTTCCTGAAGATACATATGGTAAATAAAATAAAATAAATAAATAAATAAATAAAATAAAAATAATTAGAAAGTTAGATTTTTTGTCACTTGCAGGTGTGAAACATTGTATGCATGTAGCTATGGTGATTGAATAAATAATAGAAAAAATATGGGAAAAGTGCAGTACTGGGAGTTGAGACTGGCAGTCTGACAAGGCTTCACCTTGTTTAGACATAACATTTTTATATTGACCAAAATTCTAAAGCAATATTCCTCTTGCTATCTACAAATATAATTCAAGAGAAGAGAAAAGAAAAAAAAAAATAAAGGAGAGAAAAAAAAAAAAAAGACGAGAGAAAAGAAAGAAAAAGAAAAGGGAGAAAAGAGGAAGAGAAAAAAAAAGAGAGAGAGAGAAGAAAGAAGATGAAAATACAAACGCAAATACAATTTAAGAGATTTCAGACTTCCTGCATGATTTTGCATACATATTTATTACATTTATAGCTGTACATTATTATAGCCATTTATTACACATACTTATTTTAGGAAAGAAGACAAAGAAGATCAACCTTTCCTTTGAAAATGTCACTCTTTCACATCTTTCAAAACATGCCCTTTAGGTCTAGTGAGATTGGCAGATGTTTTGATCTTCTCACATATACCTTGAAAGACTATCAAAAAAGAAAGAGTATCATTTCAAAGTCATGACCAATAGTCAAATATTCACTATTTCTTTTTGTCCTGAGTAAGGCTTATATCATCATGCAGTAATTAAAATGACACAGCTCTCCAAACTGGTAAATGTTCATGACAGCCTTTTTCAGAGCAGGGCCTCTCAGTTCAGTTATGGCCCAAGCGCTTTGTTTGAGGTCCTGGGGAAAGGCAACCACTTGAGTTATTTGGTAGTTTCAGATTTTCAAAGTAAGCAATTTCATAGATAACTCATGATGTCAAATAAAAAGCTGGACAATTCAAAGTTTTTTTTTAGAGACAGAATTTTCTTCACAGAAATTATGTTATTTTGCAATGGGATAGAATATAATGATGTAGACATATAGAACATATAGGGTAGCATATGAATTTTCCCTCCTATTTCTCTTTCTTTAGAATATATAGACATAAATATTTATTCACTTTTTAATATGTTTTGAAAATAACACATCAAGTTCAGCCCCAGAAGAAAGCCTGCAGTTTTAAGAAATTCTCAGGATCATACTGTGACTTCTTCTGACTAAAGATATGATGAAGGGATGATAAAGGAAACATTGCTTTTTCAGTTAAAATTTAGAATATGGAAATAATAATATTAACATAAATGCAGATACCTAAGCTGTAGTTTAAAACTTGATAGTCCTCTCTTCACTAGGAAAGTGAACCTATTGTTGACAAGTTGTTAAAAACACATCATGTATGAAACTAACCACAATTTAACTGCTGTTTGAATTGCTGTTACAGAAAGTGTTTTTAAATGTGCATGACTGTTATCACAAGACTTTATGAAACCTTATGTTATCATGGTTTTCCAAATACAGTAAATTTTCAAAAAAAGAGTAAATTTTCAGAAAAAGTTTCTAACGTTTCAGAGAAAATAGCTGTTTGGAGAACAATTTCCATTGACAGCTGTCAGAAACAGATTCACTTTTGGGGTAAATCATGCTTCTATGCATAGCTGACAAAGCTGATTTTTCAATCATTTTCTTTTTTTTTAAATAAATTATATTATATTGTGCAATATTTCACTGTAATAGAAAATCAAAAGGCTAAAATTGAAGGAAAACATTTAGACAGTATTATATATTTGTAAATTGCTTCTACAATAAAATGTGTATCATTTGGTTTTTATTTGGGATTATTTTTTCAGAACCTTTTTCTTATTAGTCATCCCTAAACTTATGAACTCTGAAAACTTTTATAAGATTAAAATTTTGTTCTTAAAATCAGCTTAGCGTTAGTATTCTTAACCCTATCATATCATTATCATCATGATTTGACAAAACAAAAATGTCATTTATTAGTACTGCAGTAGAAATATGTTTACAAAAAGGAAGACAAAAAGATGCTAGTGAATGGGAAGGAACCAAGTTTCTATCCTATACACACCTACACACCTATCTTTCTTCATAATACTTTATTTGGCTTGCAGATTTTCAGTTTGGAGAATCTCTCTCTTTTTTTTTTTTTTTTTTTTTTCTCCCTAAAAACAGAAGGGATTATCCACTTCCTCATTATTATTTATTGCCAGTCAGAAATCATGACTTGATACACACCATAATATTAACTGAAAAAAAAGCTGGCTGTAATGGAGCCTGTCCAGCTATGTTGGAACTGCAAAATGGACAAAGGACTCATTTGAAATTCAGATGTAACATTTTTGTAACACTGTATGGGACAATGTTGGGCTGCCTAGCAATGTCTTGTTTAATATTAGCATATAATGTACCACTGTTTGCTTATGTCAGTCACCTGTTATGTCAAGACCAAGAGGTCAGATCTTGAGGCTGACATTGATGGCAGCATAGAAACCACTTTATTCACACTGTTCACATAAAATAAATAAAAAATAAAAGCTAAAAATAAAGCCACTGCTGTCCTTTCCTTCCTAGGCTTCCCAATAAATTCATCTAAGAGTCTGCAAAGGTTGCTTTCCACTAAGTCACTCTACTAAATGATCTTTGGTTAATGGCTATGCAATATAACAAAATAAAATCCTTATAAGGACTCATGCTGTGGACAGGACAATACTGGCTGATTTAGCAACACCCTCATGACCCCTTTCTTCATACTGTGCTGACTAATGATGCTATGTTTTATTTTAGTGATCATTTGTGAGAACACAACTACCTTTCTTCTCTTATTTTCCTTTTCTTTTTTTTTCCTTCCATTTCTTTCTTCCTTCAGTTTCTTTCTTTTCTTAAATGTAATAGTGTAAAATCTTGCATGCAAATTTCACTGTTATCAACATACAGAGTTGCCTAAAAGAATTTCCGGCAAGAGACAGTCTATTTTCCTTCCTTATGTTTTCATCTGTATGTTTTGAATGTAATTATGCAGCTTAAATGACCATGTTGTTTTAATTTTTTCTTATATATAATAGTGTGGTGGCCTATGATAATGCAGCACTATCAGCAGTTAACTTTAAAGCAATAAATTTCACATAATATAGTCAACCACAAAAAGTAGCTTTCCAATTGCTTAGTTATATTAAGTTAACCTGTTCTACTTCAGGCGATACTTCTGCTAAACTTATTATTAATTTTTAAATCATTTTGGCCTTAGTTATCAGCTGGCCTTAGTTACTTGGCCTTAGTTACCAGCTGAAATTAATAATTATAACATCTTTCGATTTCTAAAATGTGCCCTTTAGCACTAGGGAGACTTTAGATCTTCCCTGTGTCTGATTGTATAAAAACATCCTTTCAGATATGGAATTTGGCTTATATTTTGTAAAGCAGTCCCACCCTAAATTTTGGAGTACCCTTGTGATCCCCTTACAAAGCTTTTGTTAGGTGTGTTACCCCCGCTTACCTGGAACACTGTTGAGTGAAATTAGACAGATAGGAGAATACACATATTTTCAGAAGGAACCTAGGTTTTCTGTTGTTGCAACCAGGCATGGAGTTAATGCAGAGGCAGGGTGAAAAAGTAGGCTTGTGTTTGGGGTCTCCAGTCTATCCTTCTGGTCCAGTGAAATTTATACAGTTTTCAAAAGGTAATGAGGTTGTCTTATTTGGGTTGGGTCAGTATTGAAGCAGAAAAACTCTGTTGGGTGTGTCTGATATGGCTCAGCAGGGATGGTTTCAATCCTGACTTCTCTCTGATTTGTCATTCACCTTGTAAAACTTCAAAGAACATCCCCCTTCCCATACGTCCCCTGCCCCAACATCTAAGGGAAATTCATAACCTGGAACCTCCCGTGTGGATGTTAAGGAGTGGTGGCTGCAGAAGCAAAGTAGTAACCTGATATCTATGGTGTTATGTGGCATGTGCTTTTGGGATTAAACATGGTTTGTTTTGTTGTTGTTGTTTTGTTTTTTCTTGGGCAGATAATGATAGGACAAGGGGGAATGGTTTTAAGCTAAAAGAGTGGATATTTAGATTAGGTGTTAGATTAGACCTTCTTCACTCAGAGGGTGATGAGGCACTGCAACAGGTCTCCCAGAGAAGTTGTGGATGCCCCATCCCTGGAGGTGTTCAAGACAAGGTCCTGGGCAACCTGATCTAGTGGGTGGAATCCCTGCCCATGGCAGGGGGATTGGAAATAAATGGTCTTTAAGGTCCCTTCGAACCCAAGGCATTCTATGATCTTTAAGGTCTCTTCCAACCCAAGAAGTTCTATGATTCTATGATTGTGTTGTTATTGCAGCTAAGATGCAATATATCTATATTACATCTATACAGGTATATGAGTTGCAGACCTTATATCATGTGATGTTATAGTATAGATTTTAGTCAGTGAAAACTGAAATCTTTATCACATAGAAGGAGTCAAAGAACTAGTCTCCTAGAAATCCCATTCACTTCCCCTATTCAGAGGACAGGAAGGGGAAAGAGGATCTGGAGCAGAGGTGGGATTTCAGGGTGTCATTAATTTTTTAGTAAACTCCATTTTAGTTACAAAATCAAAAGATCAATGTGTAAAGGAGCAAGAGCAATTATAGTCAACAAAACAGTTGCTGAACAGCTGTATTTACAGTGCTGACCCACGCCACTGAACAGGGAAATTGAAAGAACTTGTGGGAAACTCATCCCTTCCAAAGCTAGGGAGTCTTATGTAGGTAATATTTGTTTATTTAGCAATTACAATGAGAATACCTTTGTTGACAAATGTTAACATCAAGTTTATATTCATGTTTACTTTAACCGGTAAATTGAGAGAGAAGTATATGTACACAATGTAAATTAACTTTAAGCCTTAATTTAAAGTAATTACATGTTATCCTTTACTTAGTGGAAGCTATCAGAATAAATTTGTCAAACAATATAATTTCCCTGTTTCTTAATGGCAAAAAGAACGGATTGTTGCTAATAAATTTGTCTTGATTATTAAAGAAACAAACTATTAAACTTGATTTATTAAAAAAAAAATCTTTGTGGTTTAATTGTCCAAAATGTGCTAATAATTTGTTTTACTTGTACACGTTGATTATCTAGTGTTGAGAATTCTAAATAAATTAGATTATATCTCTATTGCTGTATTACTACTGTTATTTCATAATAAATCTCTTTCAGTGATAATGTCAGTCATTATCTACAACTAAAATGCAAAGAGAAAAAGTAGGCAAAGAAACAAAGTCTAATGCAACATCAAGGGGAATGTGTGCAAGAGAAAGGAGAACATGGCAACTATGAACACTGTAAAATTGTTGTAAGCCAAATAAGGAACCTCAAATATTGTGTAAGAGGAGGTATCTTCACAATGGAACAAAAAAGACACACCACCATACAGTTAGGTTTATATTACAACAGTATTCCAAATAGAAAATGAAACATTTTTGTGAAGGACTCCAGTCCAAATCAATTAAACTATGAAATGAGTACATAACCTTTTGTTTTGTTTTGTTTCTTGTGAATTACAAGTGAAATTTGGGAATTTTTATGAGTTTAAAATAAATAAAAATTTTTTTTATAAACTACCAGCAGTCCCAATGCTGATCTCTCTAATTTAATTCAGCAGCAAAAATAAAAATAAAGTATTTGTTTAATTGACTGGGTCAATAATCGTTCTCAACAGGATTTTATATATACATATAAAAATGTATATATATTGATAGGACAGTCTTGCTGTTCTACTCTTCATCTCTAGCTATTTTATACATAAGTATGTGTGCAGACTATTGCAAGGTTTCACTTCCTCATCTATGGCCCTCTGGGAGGTGGTTCAGATCATATGCTACAAAACAGAGCAACTTTAGAGGACCTATCTTTATGTCAAACAGGAAATGTTGAAAGCTGCATACTTATACCTTTTTCAGTTTAGTCCATTATAGCACTCATTAAAGCACTTAGAATAGTGAACTCTGATTTTTAAAAGCTACAGCTACAGTCATCACATTTTTATTCTACATTTCAGTACCAGGTACTGACTTTTTTGTTTTTTTGTTGTTTGCTTTTTTGCTTTTCTTTTCCTATGGAAAGCAGGAAACTCTTTATTTTTATACAGTCTTGTACCCACTTGTATACAGCTTACTCTTTCTCTGCCTTCCTTAAGGTTGAAGGCAGGTCCTGTATGCTATTTCTCAGCATTCATCTCTTCCTGTACAATACTAGAAGAGCTGTAGAAAAATCTTTAATCAATAAGAGGAAAGTCACAGTAGTAATCAGCAGGTAGGAGGAAGGAAAGTTCCAGAAAGCTTCAGAGGAGAGCATATGTTGAAAAGTTTTCACACAGTGTATATCGCTGAAAATGGAAGGCATAGGTAACCAATGAGGTGTTTGCTCCAACCTTGTTTCAGACTGCCCACCATTCTCTTTTTACCTACTGAAACCTTATCCAGTGCATATCATTTTGCATATCATTATCACCAAAGTTCATCCTAACGGGGAAACTGAACACTGACCTCAAGTGTCAGCAAATTCAATTATAAACATCAATCAGTCTTCCATAATCTTATCATCACCCACCAATAAGTATAATTCCTATTCATCAGTATCTGGTGATCTACCAACACATGAAATATGAATAACTGCTTTCTGGTAATGCACCATTTCTTATATCAGCCTGGTTCAAAAGAAACATCGATTTCCACATAATGAGAATAAAACCAACAACTGGAGACTGGCAAAGCTGCCAAATCTCTATTTCCCTGCAGGAAGCTCAGCTGCTGCCATGAATCAGCTGATGTTAGTTTTTCAAGTTGTCAAGCCATCTGCTTGCCTGGTTCCTATTTTCTCCCAGGTGCCAGCATGCCAACTTTTAGAATAGCACACAGTGGAAGTATCGTGAGGTGAGGAAGTTGATGACTAAGTGGTAAAAAAAAAAAGGTGAATCTTAGACCAAGAATACAAAGACAGAAGACACATTAAAACCATTAAAAGAAAGGAAAATAAGTATATCTTTGGAAGAAGAGCCACATAAGAAGGGACTTGAAAAACAGATATACATGTGAATATTTAGTTTAAACTCTTTTCAAGCCTAGTTGCCTATTATCCTGAATATCCTCTGAAACTTAGTATAAGTAATTTCATGTATATGTAAAGTTCAGGAACTCTTAAATACTTGTAATTCTAAAATATATACTTGAAGACATTAATGTACTATGTCATTCCTATGAAAATATAAACGTTACTTTTGCACAACTATGCAACATAAAGGTCAAAACATCATAGAGGTTTAGTTAAATCTTTGACTCATTTGAATATACCATAGGTGTAACACAGCAAAAAAAAACCTGGGTGATAAGCCTGCAGTACTTGTGTTAAAAATATTAGTATAAGGATTTTTCAATGCAAATATTCTGATGTTATATGTTGCCCATATGATATGATGTGCAATGACCTGAAGCAAACTTTAAGCATTATGTTATGACAACAAAGTAGAACAAATGAAATAATCAAGGTGTTAAGGAAAATCAAAATTAATATTTAGGATTTACAATTTTAAAATAATAAAATTGAAATGAAGCTCAGTGTCAGCAGCAGTTTCCAAATGATAAACAGTAAGATTCTTATGGTTAAATACTTAGCATATGCTTTAACCTAGAGACTGTGATCAGAAAATGAACTTTAAATTAGAGACAATAATTAAAAAAAAAAAAAAAAAAGATATTCATAACTGAAAATGTAAATGGATATTGGATTGTTCATTGGATTGTTCAGTGATCAAATTAAAGAATTTCTACATAATGCAATAAGAGGCAGTAACTGTTCAGCCCAGTTCTTCATTTGCATTTGCCAGTGGAAATTTGTTTAGTTAAAACATATCTCTGCTCAAACATAGAACGTATTACATGATCCCTTAAGTAATTATTAATATCATATACTATTTATCTATAAATTAAGATAAATAAATCAATAAAATCAATTAAAATCAATTTTAAAATTTATAAGTTGTGTAGGTTTTACTGAAAGAATACTTGAAATGATAAGAAAAAAATAGAAAACTTCTTCCCCTACCCTCCACCCCACCTTAAGTCATCTAAATACCTAGTATTTGTGGAGATTATTCTATTCAAAATCAAAGCTTACAGAATCATAGAATAGCTGAGGTTGAAATGGACCTCTGGGGATCATCTTGTTGAACACCTTTCTCAGGCAGAGCCACCTACTCTTCAGGATTACGTCCACCTGGGTTTTGAATATCTCCAAGGAGAGAGACTCTACAATCACTCTGGGCAAACTGTTTCAATGCTTGGTTACTCTCATAGTAAAACAGTGTTTCCTGGTATTCTGTTGGAACCTTCTGTGTTCCAGTTTGTGCCCATGTGCCTTGTTCTGGCACTGGACACCACTGAAAAAGATTTGGCTCCATCCTCTTCATACTGTCCTGTCAGGTATTTATATATGTTGATAAGATCCCACCCTTCTCGAAGCTGTGAACAGTGACAGCTGTCAGCCATTTCGCATAGGAGAGATGCTCCACTCCATTTATCATCTTAGTGGTTGGACTCTCTTAAGTTGGCCCATGTCTCTCTTGTACTGGGGAGTTCAGAACCGGACAGAGTACTCCAGCAATAGCCTCACCAGAGCTGAGTAGAGCAAAATAATCACTTTTTTTTTTTTTTTTGGCCCACTGGCAGTCCTTTGCCTAATGCAACTCAGGATACAATTGGCCTTCTTACTAGATAGGGTACATTTCTAGTTTATGTTGAGCTTGGCATACACCGGAACACCCAGGTCCTTTCTGCCAAGCTGTTTTCTAGCTGGGTGGCCTGATAGAAGAAAATACTGTACTGAATTTGTTACTTTAGCCACAAAATTTTAAAATAAAATAATTATTTGTGAACAAAAAGATATAAAATGAAAAATATAAACTTTATTAATGCTGGGGCTTGGTTTCTGTTTGTTTGTTTCCCCAGTTAGAATGTTGCTTCTTCTCCTTGTGTGGACTGTAGAGTTTCAAACTTTTAAAATTTCTTCCTCACTGTTTAACTACCAAAGACTTCTCTAGTCATCAAAAATAGCTGAAATGACCTTATCTGCAGTTCCAGGTGCCTAGCTTTATGGTCACGTATTGGATGTGTTGTGGTTTAATGCCAGGAGGCAGCTAATTACCACAAACCTGTTTTCACACTCTTCCCAGGTGGGAAACTTCTCTTTCAGAGAACTGAAAGAATAAAACTAAGAAAACTTATGGGTCAAGATAAGGACAATTTAATATATAAAGCAATACTGAACTAGCAAAACACTCACTCAAAACACTCAACACTAAGTCCTCTTGAAGTAAACGAGACTGGTTTTATACTTCCATGTAAATTAGGGCTCTAGCCTTTGAACTGAAAAGCTCTTTGTATCCTATTGTTCTTACTTTTTGAGGAAGAAGTGGTGTTAGGAACACCACAGTATGTAACAGTGGTTGCTTCTTTTTTTTTTTTTTTTTTTCCCTCTTGCCTCTCCAATGGCTAGATAACTGCATGGGTTTCTGTTCAAATATACATTATGGAATCAAACTCAATTATCTATTTTCCATGCTTTTTATTCTTCAGTTTTGCAATGTTTTTTATTACATTAAAAAGCATAATATTTCAGCAGAGCACCATTAACACTTAGTTCTGCATATCTTATCTCACACACATCTGCAGTACTGTCTTCTCTCTTAAATGTAACTGTTTGAACTTCCGCAAAAAGTACAAATTAAACTTCTAAGGAAATTCTACATTTGTACCAAAGTGACTGACAAGTAAGAAAAGATGTAGCTGTAAATAAATATCTGTATGGTCCTATTGCTTGCTATCACTGCATAACTACTAGAAGATGCCCCTGAGAGACTATATTTTAACTGGCAGAACAGTACTAATTTATTTCACAGAATCTTATTACTGCACATTTTGAATGTTATCTGCCATCTAGTGGAATTAGTTTTGTCTTTAAGAAAATAATGGCTTTAGCTGTGATCAATCAAACAAATTATAAAGCTTTGTGATGAAACTGATACTTCACTAAACTTTCAACTAGCTGCCAGACTGAATTTGCACCTGATAAGAAATAACCATCGGTACGATGGATGTCATCAAAACATTTAAATGTTCTGCAGCAGCTTAACAGCTTGTACATAATTTTCCAAATAGTAAATATTAGTGAGATTATTAAATTTTATTACCTATTAAAAGTTAGAGAAGTGTGAAACAAATAAAAGAAACCAAAAACACCTTCTCCCCACCTACCCTCTTCCACCTCCTTCTCCTGAGCAGTGCAGGTGAATGGGGGAATGGGGTTCTGTGGTCAGTCTATAGTGCTTCTCCTCCATCACTCCTCATTTACTCTCTGCCCCTGCTCCAGCATGGGGTCCCTCCTACAAGATGCCTTCCTTCCTGAACTGATCCTACGGGGGCTTCCCACAGACAGCAGCTCTTCAAGAACTGCTCCAATACAGGTCTGTATCACAGGGTCCATCCGTCAGAGAAAACTGCTCCAACATGGGTCCCCCATGAGCGGCAGCTCCCCCCACATTCCCTGCTCCTGCATGGGCCCCTCTGTGGGCTGAAGCTCTGGCCCTGAGACCTCCTCCTGTGAGGGGCTCTCCATGGGCCTCAGCCTCCTTCAGGCCATATCCACCTGCTCCACTGGAGGCCCCTTCATGGGCTGCAGCATCGAGATCTGCTCCACTGTGGGACTCATAGATTGCAGGAGCAGGGCCTGCTCCACCATGGGACTCTCTACAAGCCACAAGGGAACTTCAGCTCCAGCGCCTGGAGCACCTCTTGCCCTCCCTCTGCACTGGACGTGGTGTCTGCAGGGCTGTTTCTCACTCCTCACTCTCCCACCTGCTGTTGTGCAGTGGGGTACTATCCCATTCTTACTTCTGATCTCAGAGGCACAAAGAACATCCAAGTATTGGCTAAGCTCTGAGCAGCAGTGTGTCCCTTTGGAGCTGGCTGAAACTGGCCCTTATCCAACATGGGGCATCTTCTGGATTCTTCTCACTGAAGCCACCCCTTCAACTCCCTGCTATCAAAACCTTACCATGTAAACCCGCTAGAGGCATAAGAACCATGGTTACACAAGAATATTTGTTGACAACAGATTTATGAATAAACTTATTTTGCAAAATTGAAAGCTTTTAGCTATCAAGAGTTAGCCAACTCATCAGAATATAAAGCCTAAGAAAGTTTCTACACTGTACTTGTTGCAAATATCCCAGTTCTGAATGAAATTCCCCCAGGAATGAGGGTTTTTCCATTTTAGGAGACTCTAATGCTTTCAAAGCATGAAAGTCTGGATGGAAGGAAAAGAGACCTCCTTTAATGATGACTAAAATTTAGTCTAATGAGGTGAAGATGCAACAACACCACAACAGTTTCCAGGAAATAAATACTCTGAAAACCTGAATTAGATCCCTCTATTGAAATACTTAATTTCCTGAGGAGATGCATTATAGTAAGAACAGTAAGAACATTACATTACAGTAAGAACACTACCCATTTTGAAGAGATTGTCCCATTGAATTGCTTACTGCATTAATTTATTGCAGAGATTTCATGTGTCATTTGCTCAAGTGAATGTCACTGAGCTACATACAGGTGCTTTTCTCTGCAGCATCTCCATCTGCAGATATATAAAGTAAATGCTAAAACATGAGTAATATTATGAAGTACATCATGTTAAAATAGGGGTAATTAATTTTCAATGTTCTAACACATAATTTTTTTATAAAATGTATTTAACATAAATTTTTAATAATACAATACGAAGATCATTAATATTTATATTGATCATTTATTTTCCAAAAGGAAGCAATATAATAATGTACAAAATTCTAGAATATTACATAGATTTTTGTGACTTAATACATTGACTTATCAGAGGTGTGGCTGTGACATGTCAGTTTGGTTTAACTTATGAGATAATTTAGGAACAGTAAATGTAGAACTAGAAAAAGACAATTCCATCATGGGTCTTCCTTATTCTGATCAGTAACTTCTATGATAATTGTTTCAAAGACTGCAAGAAATGTTCAAATTGTTGGTGATATTAGTCATAATATCCAGCTTTCTCATAAATTGTTCAAATATCGCAACTCATCTTGGCTCCTTATTGAGATGTGATATTTTAATTCTGATGAACAGTCATTTTGATCTGATGAAGTGATATGTATGCCAGAACATTTCAAAATGTTGGCATAGGAATATGAGAGTCTCTCTTTGCAGTTGACTAAGATACAGGAAACACTGATTACACCAGCCTGTTTCCAGATAAATCTTGTGGAATCCAGGAAGTGAGTGCCTATGATCATATTCTTGGTTGCCAGTGTTTGCTTTCTGACTATAAAACTGGCAGAGAATGATGAAGTTTCAATGTGGATTTGAAACACTGAAACCACAGATTGGGTGATGAGAAATAAATAGACTGTTCTGCATGTCAGAGTCAAAGGGCATTATACTGATATTTAAGCAGAATATCTGAACTTTACCATTTTGCTCCAATGAGTGAAATATTATCTTGTATCTCTAAAAGCCACAGAATATCATTTAGGGCACTAGAGGAACAGATCTAAATCTGTGACCATAATTTATTAAAATTTCTCATCTGTTTAAACAGCTAGGTAACTTCTTCCTTTTAAAGAATAATTTTTAGAATGATCCATTGTAGACTCAAGCAATTCTACATTGGATTTGTTAGTCCAAGTCATTAAACAACCTCACTCTGTCCTACTAAATAGTATATTCATTTATTATCAGAGTTCTGGCTTGAATGGAGTGCAGTGAATTTCACAGTCTGCTTGATGAATTACATTATCTTTGTTGTTACATCATATTAGAAATGTTGGATTGCAGAAGAGAAGCATCCATCATTTTAACGTACTTTAATAAGGTCTCCATAGCATTTTGCCCTGTGGAGGGTTACAGTGCATTGTAAAACTCAAAACTTTAGTGAAGATTGTAGAAATCTGCATTAATCTATACAAAAAAAAAAAAAAAAAAAAAAAAAAGATTTTTTTTTCCTAGCACATTTATTTAAAACAAGGAAGATTATTATTATTTTATTATTATTATTATTATTATTATTATTATTTCTGACATGGACATTAGGTTAAAAATACTGGTATCACTCACATAATATATCCAATCAGAATTAGTTGTAGAGATTTCAGAGTGTATTTTAAGCAATTGTTAAGAAACGATGAGGTAGAGAACTCAATAATTTCTCCAGATTGTACCTTTTTTTTTTCCTTGTTGTTATTGTTTTGTTTTGTTTTGTTTTGTTTTCTGTGTATTCTCCATCAGTGAACTTTAATGCAGACAGGAATTGTTTATGCTGTCAGATGAAGCAGCTGCACAGTAGACCTTACATTTTAGCTTCCTTCCACTTGTCAGTATGTATTGGAAGTGTAATGTGGGTTAGACTAGTTTATGATATTAAATTTACAGTTGTAACAGTACTTTTAAAGTATTTGGTCTTTCCATCGGCAGGGGCTGGAAATACAATAATAATAATTTATTCAAGGATGAATGTTCATATTAGACTTCACAGACTAAGAATATATATTTTTAGCTGAAAGTTTGCTGTCTCTTTCTACATCCCTCATATACAGAACAAAAAAAAAAAAAAAAAACAACCAACCAAACAAAAAGCCTCCTCAGACCCATACATACATATTCTTACAAGTTACATGTACTTTAATCTATTAAAATAACATACAATAAATGTATAACTGTAAAAATGATATAATATAATATAAACATACTTAAATCTTTTAAAATCTCGCAGTTCATCAATAAGACTCTTTGTTTTGATTGCTTTTATAAAGTAGAGATTAAATGTGAATTACAAAGGTTTCAAGTTACCAAAATCTAAATGTAGGGCTTTGTATTTTTCCCTTGATTGTTAAGACCACAGCACTAACCAGTACACCAATTTAGATAACTTCACCTTCTTCACTGCTATAGTGATGGTAGTGAATCAACAAAGTCATGAAAATGTGAATTGGTTAGACAGTTTTGTCCTCCTGATTCATATCCTGAATTACTTCAAAGCTTTTTAGCACTGGGATATCAGGTTCCACATTGCATTCATTTAACTTCAAATCATAAATCTCTCTAGCTGTACAGAGTTTACTTCAAAATTTTGTGAAAAAAAAGAGTAACAATTAATTTAATTGTGTTTCTTTGTTTTATTATTCCCTCAGAATAAATTTAAATAATTTTCTGACAGTGAAAGAATTAAAATAAAACAGAATCTTGCCTAACAAGTAGGTATGCTCTATAACAGTGAATATCATAAAGTCAACATTTAGAAATGGTAAGAAATACGATAATATTCATGAAGTTCATCAAAATTATATTGGCATAAAAACTGAATCCAGGAATCCTGCACAGTGTTAACAAAGCATTTAACAATTATTTTACCCCTCTAAATTAACTTATCTCTCTTATTGAACTGTGATAGAATTTAACAAAATTTGGGAGCCATTTTCCCCCTTTTGTTCACTAGATTTGCACAACTGTTAGAGAAAGGACTTTCTTCTTTCACACAATGGTCCAGTGCTTTTGGTGTTCAGCAGAATGCTAACCCAGTCTTTTATTTAACTCTGTCTCCTACTTCCAAGGAGCTACTCCAGTTGGGTCAGCATATGCTCCAAAATCTAACATCTCTCACTCTCTGATCTTACTACTGCTTTTATCCACATGAGTAAACAATACTAATAGAAGCACTGATTAAAAACAGATGATTCATTTTTTTGATGACTATCCTAACTACCAGACTATCTCATTGTCTTTCTCACATAATTGCTTTTTGACACAATGAATGCTGAAGTAATTATATGAAATGAGTGGAGTTATGACATTTGGATTCACATATTTGGTGTGCTACCATTTAAACACACATACTCTGATCATTCTGACATATCAGAAAGTTAAGATAACTATAAACTGCCCTATGTTTCTCAAAATCTGTGTTTTACTGTTTCCTTTATAGAGGGTGAAGCAAAAGTAGTGCATACAATGATTACAAATTCTTAATTCTGTCTAGAGAAAGATGCAGGTTAAAGCCCTTCAGATGGAAGTTGAAACCTATATTTTATAGTATCTTATCTCACCGCCTCTGTGAGAGTATTTCTGGAGTTAAACCTAATAGAAGAAAACTTCTCTTCAATTCTCTCTAAAGGAAGAGAGGAAATAAATAAATAAATAAATAAATAAATAAATAAATAAAAAGGAGAGAGGAGATCCACTATTCCTTTCGCTTACCCCTGACTCATCTTCTTGTCTGAGAATTTGTACTAAAATATACTCAGAGATGGTTTTTATTTCCCATTTATTTTGCTTGAGACTATACTATCTTAAATATCGGTTATATTCAGCTTGGTAAAGTGGTAGTTTTAAACCTATAACAGCAAAATTGCTAACAAATTCAGTTTAAAACCGCAGGTAGGGTATAATTCTGTTTGTTTGCTAAAGGATGGGAAACGTTATAGAAGACCCCAGGATGTTGGTTCATTTTTCAGGTCTAATGGACATCACTTAAAGAAAGTATGCTTTGCATCTGGTGTACATTTTGCTTTTGCTGCAGGGAAACTTCAGCCCATGGAGGGCTTTGTCTCAAGATGGAATCATGATGTGGCCAAAATGTACACCCTAATATGTAAATTTGAATGTTTCCCTGGATCACACAAAGCGGACTAATCCACAGGCCTGTTGTTACAACACATGCATAAGGAAGAATATACATAGTTTATACACAAACTTCTCTTAAATACAAGAACTATTAGTTAGTTTATAAAAAACAAACAAACTCAAACCAAAACTATCAGTTCCTCATTACCAATGTCTAATTTACTATTATTATTATTACTTTAAGGTATAATGACTAAAAAGTAATGGAAATCTTGAAAAAATAGATCCCCCTGGAGGAATGTGTATAAATGAAACCTTAACTAAAATGTATGTTTCTGTATGAAGCATTACCTAAGTTATATTTTTGATCAAAAGTTTGTCTTATCACCAAAGATTCTAATGATTTCATTTTCATTTATCCAAAATGAAACCTTTTTTTTGAAGTCATTCAATTTCAGCAGACTTTCAAAAATCATACCAGCTGGAGTACGATGGTATATGAAGAGAAAGCGAACATAGTTTAGGACTCTCTCTTTTTTGTCCTTCTGGGAAAAAAATATATATATATATTTTTTCCAACATACTGGAGCAATACTTTCAGAAGGCTTATTAAAGTTTGTAACTTTACATTTAAAGTGGAAACATCTGGAAGAGATTAGAAAAAAATCCTTCTGCTCCACTGCCTCTTCTCCTCTAATCCATTGTAGCTGTCTGTAATGTCACAACAGTTCATACCTACATAAACAGATGAGAACACTCCAGCTATATTTTACAGTTTGACTAACTTGCAGGATCACTAACACAGAGGTAGTGAACTAGGCCATTTCACAGGTTCTGTTAACATGAAAACAAACAATAACAGTAAAAAAAAAACATCCAGTAAAGTAGTAAAATTAATGAAAACACAACTATAGGGTTTTTGTTTGTTTGTTTGTTTGTGGGTTTTTTTTTTTTTTTTTTTTTTGAATCATTTACTTTTTATTTTTAATTCCAATATAGTAATGTATTTAAATTTAGTGTCTATATTTGTTAAGGTTATTTTTAGATTGTATTGGCTTGTAAAACAGACATAAGATCTCAGTGTTTCTCATACATTGGCATGAGTACCACTATGAATATATAACATTCTTCAAAACAGCACATATCCCATGACAGTCCCCAAAGTTAATGATGTTGATAACAGCATTTCCCTCCATGACTGCTGCAGATGGTGAGTCTCATTACCACTGCTGAGGCTGCCAATGTAAGCATCCAACCAAAAAACAGCTGGGTAAATAGTATATATATATTAGTTCCCGGACACTTCCATACTTGTGTAATGGAACAGAAGTTGTAAGTGGGAGACTGTTTCTGGCAAAGATACTTTTCTTTTTTTTTGCCCTGCTTTGAATAACATTTTTCGTATGTCACAATGGAATGATGCACATTATATTGGGCTTTGAACTCGACAATTAATTGCCTCATGTATGGATTTGGAAACAGGCTATGAAGGAATAATTCTGTTACAATGGCGTAAATTAGGTGTAATTTTACTAAATCAGGCTTCATCTCATGATTTTGTTTGTTTGTTAACATTAACAGTTCAAGTATAGCAAAAAAAAAAAAAAAGAATGAATACTTATGTAAGAAGAATATTTAATTTTCATTCACTCTGAAATTAAACAAAATCTTTGGGTAAAAAAAAATGTAAGAGGAGTATAAAAGTTATGAATGAGAATATGTATAATCTTATATGAATAAGAAAATGTATAAAATTCATTAATGTAATTTGAAATATAATACACTCTGTAAAACAAACAGAAAGAAAACAACCTAAAGGAGTTAGTTGTTGTTGCTGTTGTTCATTTGTTTTGTTTTCCACTATCCCTTTCATTCCACATATTTGTGATTTGTGTAGGATTATGCTGGGCATACTCTACTCTACTTCTGCACTTGACTTAGGTCTTGCTCAGGTTTATGAACTACAACAGGCCTTGATGTGATCATTCCTTGAACTGGACAGCTCATTAATAATAGAGTGCCAGGTGGATGCTCAAAACCGTGACTGCGAACAAAGTGGGTTATGGTCTTAAAGCAGGTACCCATAGGAACCCATCAATGGGGGAAAAACGGATCGCATCAGAATTCAAGAACAATATGGTAAGGAGTCTGGCTACAAACCATTCACTTTATCTTATAAATATAGCAGGCAGAGAAAGGTTATTTGAGTTTCCCAGGGATTGCAGCGAGCTGTTACCCACTGGGCTTCAACACCTCTCAGGGTATCACTGACACAGAACATCTCTCAGGTCTGACACTTGAGGATCAAAGCTCATCCATGGACCAACACCAGTGACAGAGGAGGGTGAGTAATTCATCAAAAGGGGGAAAATCTTGTAACTGTGTGACTGAGTTTAGGCACCCTCCCACCCAACACCCTACAGTCAGTTTCACGTGAACCTTGATATTCTAGAACCTTCAACTAAGTCACTGTTTCTAATCTAGCAATTTCTGTTGAAATCATGGTGTTAAATTGTCTGATGATTAAATACTGATGAAGTGCCGTTAAGAGTCATACAATTTAATTTTCTGATTTTCCATAAAAGTATGAATAAATATTAAATTGCTGCTAAATTAAAGCTGCGTAAAATCTACTCTTGAGTAAGATTTTGCTGAAAAAATAGAGAAGAAAAAAATATTTGTAGATGTTTGCATATATATGGTGGATGGATTGACAGAAGAATACAGATCATTCTTCTCATATCTCCTTATCTTATTACTGAAATACCAATACATCCATGAAAATCAATTTTAGTCAACTTTTTGATTTCATAGAACTATGTGGAGGATTTTGATATTTTGTCATCTTGCTTCTTTTACATTTAAAGACAGTAACACTTGAAAAAAGTGGAAAACTATGCTGTTTGGGAGACTAAGGTGGTTAAGAAAGTAGAGATTTTCAATTTAAGAAGGAAGTTAGTCTACATTTCTATTTCATAGAAATGGTTACATACAACTTTGAGAAGTCTGAAATACGGTAAATATTTTTAAATGCCTGATTTGTGTGTAACAAAACCCACCTTCTAAAAATGAAGAAATTGTATTAATCAAGTATTGTCTGTAATATGAAAAATATCAAGAGCTAGCCAGCTACTTTATGGTACTACAAAGATATGATCTGATCTAAAGCAGTGATTTCAAACAACCAAAAGTAAAATAAAATAAAATAAAACAAAACAAAACAAAACAAAACAAAACAAAATAAAATAAAATAAAATAAAATAAATAAAATAAAATAAAATAAAATAAAATAAAATAAAATAAAATAAAATAAAATAAAATAAAATAAAATAAAATAAAATCTATTTTGTCAGGTTCCCTCAACAGTATTTGCTGTTGCCATTCCTCTGTTTACCTTGGGTACTTCCCATCTCTGGGTCTAAGCTATTCCCAGAGAAAAGGTGAGATGTGGTATGAGAAAGCAACAGTGATGGGAATTCATGGATGTGATACTTAAATGCAGATGGAGTTGGAAGAGAAAAGACAAGATAACAGTTATGAAGCTGTAAATTTTCACAGGAAGATGGAAATCAATGCCCTGTGCATTCACAACAAATGATGTTATTTTATCAATATAATTACTGAAGCAGATTCACTTATGCACAAATTTCAAATTCATGTAGTAACACCTCATTAAGTGAACTATCTTAAAAGTTGGATCAAACAGTGGTGAGTCAGTATAGGGTGTTCTCAGGTAACAAAGGTAACAGATACAGCTGAGTGTAAATTTTAGATTTAAGGTGGCATTTATGTCACCTGTTAGTATTTCAACTTCCAGTATCTTGTGCAGATATTATTAATTTCCATTCTCTTTTTAAGTATTGTATTCCCTTGGCAGAAATTGTTAGTTTTTCAGGATTTATACCAGTCTGACATGTTTACCATTCCTCTAAACTATAAGCAGAATTCAGAGAATAATTTAATCTACATCACTAGGAATTAGAGAAATTATTGCAATGTCATGCACTGTTGCAATGTATGACATAATCATACAATGAATGACCAGAAAACTTATATCTTGTTCCAATTAAAATTGAGTTTTTCATCAGTGGAAATGAAATACTTTCATGTTCCAATAAATTGCAGTATTTACATTGAATTAAGTAGTGACAATACAGAAAATGTACGGAATGTACAGAAAAGTACCTAAAAATGCAAACTACATCAGGACCAGGTTAGTAAGGAGCAGGTATGCATTGAAACAGAGTGCTTTATGTCTTTGTGTGTGTGTATATTAAGGGTATTACAGATGATTTTGTAATCCCACTTCTTATTTCCAATCCAGGCATTCCCAGAAACTCAAAAATAAATAAATAATTTTATTAATTCAAAGCTAAATCAATAAATGCACAAATACTGCAAATAATTGGAAACTATCTAAAGTGTATCACTTTATGACACTGTTTTTCCAATGTATCATTTATTTTATTTTCTAACTGGAAGGGTAGCATAAGGACTTCAGCATCATACATCTCCCGGTACTAGCTGAAATACTGTGGAAATACTGTGAAACATCAAACCTACAGTTCTCCCATTTATTTGTTCAACCTGAACTGAGTATGACCTTAATCAGTATTTCTGGCTTCTCATTCAAAAACAGGAAATATTGATGATTTATAGCATCAAGTCATTTATGGCCAAGGTAAGATTTAATAAATGAAGTTACATGTTGTTAAAAAACATAAAGACCTGAAATATATATATATATATATATATATATATTTCTTTTTTAATGGGAAAAAAAAATCAGAGAGTTTCGTTTTAAGAGGAATTGAGTCAATGAGCCACAGGATACCCATTCTGGAATCAAGCTTCTCAGATTCCTGGGAATCTTTTTTACCTAAAATAATGTTCTGGTTTGACCTAGTTGTACAGGTCTCCTATCCAAAAGAAAGAATCTGTGGAAATAAAATATTTTCTGTGTGGTGAAACCCTCTGCATCAAAATCCCAGCCCATCCAAATGCTTCTAAACATTATCCAAACTGTGAGTCTCATACATGCAATTAAGGCAACAAAGAGATTTGAACAATATTATAGTAGTGCTTTATGACTTTCACAAAAGGTTAATGAAGCAATTCTCTTAATACCAAGGAATAAGTCTGATTTAGGACAAAGAGTTTTAGTGGCTTACCTGGAGTTAGAGAAAGTGTTCACAGTTGGAAAGTCAGTATGGACAATTAGAATGTACATAGAAGTGATGTGAGAGGGATGGAAAATACATTTAGAAAAAACATTCAGAAATCTTAAGAGAGTTATCTTACCAATCCCAAAGAACAAAAAAAGAAAAAAAAGTTTGGAGGTAATTGGTATAGATTACAAGGGTCTATATCATGCAGAAGGTTGAAAAAATCACGTTCATATATGAACAATAAATATAATTTTCAGGACATTTCATGATGAGATTTCATTTTTAATAATTAAATATTATAAGTAATCATGCATAGTTTTTTTTTCTTTTCAATGTTTATTCTATACTTCAGTTTTATTTTAATAGATATTTCTTTTGGAAGAAGAAGAGAAAAAAAAGATTACTCTTTTGTCCCCATCTCCGCACAGTTTTTAAAGCATGGTAAATCAATCATACGAGTTTGTTTTTTAAAATCATGTTTTTCATATTTTTTTCCAGACTGCCTTTGGAAGGTCTTTCTCATTCTACCAGGATAAAAAGCAAAAATATTTTTAAAAGGAAAGTTAAAGTCAGTTTATAATAACTTTAAGGAAACATAGATGCCAGAGCAAAACTGACATGATCAGAAGACAAAATATATATATATAAATAAAATAAAAATACTGAATCTTAATGATATCAAGCTGTGTTGGTTTCACTCAGCTGGGCAGCTGAGTTCCACCACAACTGGCCTGCTCCTGCCGGGAATCTCCATGGGCCGCAGCCTCCTACAGGCCACATCCACCTGCTCCACCTCCATGGGCTGCAGCATGGAGATCTGCTCTGCCGTGGGACCCATGGGCTGCAGGGGAAAAACCTGCTTTACTGTGGCCTCTCCTGCTGCAGAGCCTGGAGCGTTTCCTGCCCCCCTGCACTGGCCTTTGGGGCTGCAGGGCTGCTTCTCACTCCACTTTCTCCCAGCTGCTGTGGTGCAGCAAGTTTTTTGCAGAAGTTTTTTTTTTTTTTTTTTCTCTCTTTTGTTTGTTTATTTGTTTATTTATTGTTTGGTTGTTTGATTGGTTGTTTGATACTTTGTTTTTTTTTTCCCCCCTTTCTTAAATATGCTCTCACAGAGGCACAAACAGCATGGCTGGGCTCTGAGCAGCAGCGGGTCCCTTTGTTGCTGGCTGAAACTGGCCCTTAACTAACATGGGGCAGCTTCTGGACTCTTCTCAAAAAGGCCACTCCTACAGCCCCCCACTACCAAAACCTTGCCACACAGGAGAACACAAGGAAAATTTATTTGTCTCCCTAATTGATACTTAACTCCTGCAGAAAAGGTCAAGTGACTTCACTGTTTGCTTCCTAGGAAATGGGAATTTATTTATTTATTTTTTTATTTTTTCTACATGGAAACTGGTTTTCTTTTCTTCATTTTTAACAGTTTTTAAAATCTTGATATTTCTTTATACCTCCATTAAAAATTTCTGTACTTAATCAAGGTACCTAATACCACTAAACAGTTTAATCGGTGTGTTAAAAATACAAATTTCTATATGCTAGAGCCTTGTGACATTTTTAACAATATCTCCACGAAATGTTTTCTTTCTCAGACAAAACCTTTCACATAAGAATTTTAAGAATCTTTTCATACTAATACTGTTGCTAGTTAAAGGAAATTCTTATTTCCGTATTTTTCATTTGCAGTACTTGAGTCTATGTTTAAAGAATGCCTAGATCTTGAACAGCAATGTTTAGATATACTTTGCTATTACAGATATGCTAACTTTCACAAGGAAAATGAAAAGGCTTTCAAAAGTGAGAGGCTACTGCAGTGCTAATAAGTTTATGTTGAAGATATTCAAATTCAATTATTAAGAATGAAATTGTAGTGTACTTAAATTATTAGATAACAACTTTGTGCATAGAAACAATCCCACTGAATTCCACTGAGTAACATAATTGCCCAAATCACACACAGACAAAGACATACACAAAATCTTGGAGAAGATAAAGTTTCAAAATATAGCTTTCCATTAACTAGAAGACATGGTGTAACTTTATATATGTGTAAATAACTACTTTGACACTTTGTAAAAAAAGATCAAGAAAAAAAAAAAAAAAGAAAATTTTCTTATTGTAGTGGTTGTTGGTTTACTATTTAAAGTACATATATACCATAAAATGAAGAGTAGCATAGCATATAAAATGTTGTCCCAGTCCACAGATATCAGTTAGTGCCAATCACAGAATACAGATTTTATTTTTTTTATTGCCTATGTTTATATAAAATTCACCGAACACTTTAGAACTACATTAGACTTCTGCAAATTTTGGAGAAAAAAAAAATCTTTCTTTTCTTTGTTCCTCAAGAAAAGCTTGGAATTCTTTTCTTAATATTTTTAAAATCATTACTGCATGTTTTGATAGTGATATTTTTTAAATCTTTGAAGCTTAATGTTAAATATACTGTGAACACAGCCAGGCATCAAAATAAATCTAACCCAATCCTGTTTCCACTAAAGTCAGTAAGAACAGCAAAGGTATAAAGAGCTGAAACACAGGTGTACTTTGGATGAAAGAAAATGACTTTTTTTTTTTCTCACATATTTTTTAACTACAGCTCAGTGTTTAAAACACATGCTACCACAAGTCAGAATTGAAATTAATGTATAAGGATAAAAATGATTTTGAAATATCTCAATTAATAAGGGAGATGATATTAAGCGCAAAAGATTTTTTGTTGGTGGTGGTTGGTTGGTTTGTTTGTTTTTCCTAATTAAATATACATAGAGGAAATCAGTAACATTAAATAAATCTCAGATTCCCAATTCCACCTATGTGTGGTAGCCTGAAGTTAATACATCTGCAGCCTATGTGTAATTAAAATGTTCTGAATGACTCTGGCTGCTCTGTTAAGATGATCCATTATTTTGTTTCCTTGTTAATGTAGGGAACTTTAGAAAATGCCAAAGTCCAAGAACAGACCTGATCTTAGATATTTTTTCACAACATATCTTCCTTGAGTACAAAGGTCTTAGCTATTAAATCACTGTGTTAGTAAGTGTGAAATTTGGATGAGAAACTAGAAATGTGATCAATATATTCATTTAGATTGTGTGATGCCTCATGACAAGAAACTATGGAATGTAACAGAGCAACAGGCTATGTTTGCCGGATTTCTAGAGGAAAATAACACTGAGCGGCAGAACCTGAGACTGTAGATCTTGTGAACTTTATCAATGTCATTTGTTGAAATTTTATTTCCAGATATAAATGGGGTGTTGTTTGACTTCAGACTTCATGCATGGTTGTCTGAGAGGAGACCTCTGGATCAAAATGATAAGAAATAACGAAATATTTGTGTGTGCATGTGACTTGAAATGATTAAATGCCAGATATTTGGGGGATCGATATAAGTGGATTTAGTGATTAGCGGATCATCTGATGCCAGCTACTGGAGTCAGATGGGGGCTGTGGGTGCCCCCTGGCCTGTGCACCAGATACTGGAGCAAGTAGGGGTCCTAGCATCGGTAGCCTCATACCCTGGTCTGGGCTGAGACCTTGCCCAAGGCACAGGCCTGACTTCCAACAACTGGACAGGAGCAGTCTACGGCTGGAGGAAGCAACTGTGTGCTTTACCTCATTTAAAATACAGGAGGGTAAAATATGATAAAAAAGGGAAGGGAAGGGAAGGGAAGGGAAGGGAAGGGAAGGGAAGGGAAGGGAAGGGAAGGGAAGGGAAGGGAAGGGAAGGGAAGGGAAGGGAAGGGAAGGGAAGGGAAGGGAAGGGAAGGGAAGGGAAGGGAAGGGAAGGGAAGGGAAGGGAAGGGAAGGGAAGGGAAGGGAAGGGAAGGGAAGGGAAGGGAAGGGAAGGGAAGGGAAGGGAAGGGAAGGGAAGGGACAATAACAACAAAAACACACAAACCAAATATCTTAATATTTCTTTATTTTATTTTATTTTTTTATTTTTTAACATTCAAAACATTTCTTACTCTTTTGCCTGATATATTAAAACATCTTTCAAAGCAGGCTAATTTTAAAGTCTACTTCTGCCTTATATCTAACAAAATAAATGAATACTCATTTCTTTTATTTTTTCATAACATATTACTTCCATTCAGTCTGTGTAAACATTTCCTAAATACTGAAAAATGGGTGGTAAATATAGATCACCATATATATGGTAAATAAACATCATGCCCTACTCTGGGATTTAAGATTGCTCAATAGAGAAATATGTAGTACAGAACTGAAAAGTTCTCCCATAAAAAACTACCATCAAGTTAATTAGAGAGACTGATATCAAAATAACAAGTGAAAAAGATAATCATATGTAGAATAATTAAAAACAACAACAACAACAACAAGCAAACAAAAAACAGACATTACTGTATTAAAAACCTTTGGTTTATATTGTGAATTGAATGGATGTGTGAGGGAATTA
The DNA here is from genome assembly GCF_963932015.1 of Anas acuta. Taxonomy (NCBI): domain Eukaryota; kingdom Metazoa; phylum Chordata; class Aves; order Anseriformes; family Anatidae; genus Anas; species Anas acuta. Next base: position 153,975,234 of record NC_088979.1, read on the forward strand.
AGTGCTATATATTTTTTTCCACTCTCCATATTATGTTCTAGTGGTGACTCAGCCAAAGAAGCACTAGAGACCCCAATTTTCCTGCTTGTAAAAATTTAGATATGCCACTGATTCATAAAATTACCATTTTTCCTAGACACTAAAATGCCACTAAAATGATAATGAGAATGATAATAAAAGAGTGATATTTTCGTTTTGGGGTGTACAAACCCAGTGGAAGGATCCATGAAGATCAAAACATAGAAGTGTATTGCCACAATGATTTATGTTAACTACATAATATGTAGAACATAAAAAGCAAAACATTTTTTAAAAGCACAGAGCAATGTGCTTGTAACACAAACCTGAGAAAAAAAAAAAAAAAGAAAAAAGACTAGAATGTGCATTGTGAAATTTTGCTCATATTTTCTGACAATAAATCAACTACATGGATGACCCTCAGACAACCTTAGAGATATTTCTTCCAAGGAAAATGAAGAAGTCTTTTTAAGGTCTTTTACCCACACTTAAAATAAATAAATAAATAAATAAAAATGTTCTTTGCAGTTTTGTTTTTTTTTTTTGTAAAAATTTTCTCTTGTACTAACAGAACTCCCTCCACTGTTTGTTCAATACTTCTTCAAGATTTCCAGATAAATTAGTTGTTAGAGAATAGACTAAGCAAATCACTATTTTTCATATCAAGATGTGTTGTCATTTTTCATGATGTCATTTTTCATGCATTTTTCATGTCAAGATATGATGTCAGTCATTTACTCTAGACATATGATGATTCTAACTTCTTTAACCTCACTTGAATTTTACTTAACCAAATATTAATCAGTGTACATTTCAAATAATTAAAAATATTAATCATCCATGTGAGTATTTTGTAAATGTCCTACTCAGGAAAAAAATCTTATTTCCATTTTGTTCTGTTTTTTATTCTCATCAGTTTAGGGAATACACTTGTTTAATAACGTCTTTTTCTTGTATATGAAGATGGTGAAATTAGTACAGAATAAAGCTACATAGGACCAAATAAATTTTATAGAAAACTAAAAGTATACATCGCTTATATTTTAGCAGATCTAAGAGTGCAGTAGCCTTGTAAAAATAACTACCAAGACCAGTGACTATCCAACATTCTTGACTCAAACTTGGGGGGCAGGGGTGAGGAAGCACAGTATTTCAAATGGAAGCACTTAAGCACTTAATACTTTTTCTAAACAGAAAGGAATTCTTGAATAATGTTGTGACTGAGGGTATACTGTCTTAACATTCTTGTTACATGCACATCACATCAACTAAGGGAAGTATATTCTCCATGTTCACTAGCCATTGTTCTTTGTGACCTATCTTAAGACAAATGATTGACTGATTGACTGAGGCCACAACTGATCAATACTTGTTTTGGATTCCCTCTTAAAAAAAAAAAAAAAGAGAGAGAGAGAGAGAGAGAGAGAGAGAGAGAGAGGGAGGAGAGAGAGGGAGGGAGAAAGAGAGATGGTGACTTACATTTACTTTTTTTTTTTTTTCAGTCAAAAAACATTGTTTCAATGAGATATTCATCTTTTATCACATTGCTGTTAGAGCTTTATATTTCCTTTAAACTTTCCTTTTATTCTGTTATATATTTAATAAAAAGTAGCTAAAATAACAAAATAAACCCAATTAATTTATCTTTCCCATTGTCGCGTTAAAGGGGTGTAGCTGATTAACCGTTACGGGCCCGGCTGGATTCAGAGTACTGAACCAGTCGGACATTCACCAAAACTGGGGGTCCGTTCGGACATTCACCAAAAACGTAATAACCACCTGGGGGTCCGCTCAGACATTCACCAAAAACGTATTAACCACCTGGGGGTCCGTTCAGACATTCACCAACAATGCATTAACCGTCTGGGGGTCTGGTTAGATTCAGAACACTGAACTATCACGGATAACCACCCTCACCCTAGTTGCATTAATGAGAGCTATCACAATGCAATCAAGTATGGTTTATTACAGCAACAGATAATCAGGTTCTTTTGGATTGCCGGTGATAGTGACTATCTGCAAAAGCAAGCTAGTATGCATGAAATACACAGGTGTTACAGGTGTTACAGGTGTTCTAGGTGTGTGTTCTAGGCGTGTGTTCTAGGCGTGTGTTCTAGGCGTGTGTTCTAGGCGTGTGTTCTAGGTGTGCGTTCTTGGTGTGCGTTCTAGGTGTGCGTTCTAGGTGTGTGTTCTAGGTGTGTGTTCTAGGTGTTCTAGGTGTTATGGGTGCACAGCCTAGAAATAAACGCGTTAAAAGGATCGAAGACTCTATATAGAGATTTATAAGCAAATATTCAGATCTCACCCAAAGGCGTCCCAATGGGGGGGAAGAGAGGCTCAGCCCGTCGACTGATCCCAGGAGTCAGGAGGTCCTAAGGATGCTGTATGTCCTCGGGATGGTATCTCCCCTGACGGTGGTATCTTCCCCAACATCCCCTCTCTCTTGGGGGGTGTTTATTTCTCTCTCTTATATTATTTTCTATCGTTTAGGTGGAGCTTGAGTGGCTCTAGTCAAGCATATCTTAGTTATGATTGGTGTAAAGTTTTCCCGTCTCCGTTTAAAGTAATAGGCTCCGAGAAATTCAGAGCGCATGCTCAGTGAGGGGTGGTCGCACCTTGGAGGCGGGTAGCTTTTGGGATGGAGGTGTGTTTTGGTATTATAATGATATTATAATGAGCAAAAAGAACACTAGGGTACAGCATTTGTCAAAACATGACAGGTCTTTGGCTTAGGGTGGCAAAAAGTGCAGCTTTGTGCACAAGAACAATCGAGGTCCCACCTGATCACAGAGCCTAGCCGTGGTGTCTCCACTCCACTCCATGCTCCGTGGTGTTCCTTAGAGCTAGCACACCAAGTTTCCCCAGCGCGATAGCATCTAGGGTTGGGAGCCTAGGGAACGCTCAGATAATGCAGTTATGCCCTACCCTGAAAGCCTCTTCAAAGCTGTACCTTTTCCTTAAAAACATGAATGTTAGTTTTATTTTCCTAGTTACTTCAGGCATTTACACCAAACCCATGCAACTGGAAATAGTCTCTAAACCATGGAGTATTATTTACACAGTAATAAATTGACAACATCACACATGTCATTGAGTAACCATTCTTACAAGACAGGTTACTCAATGACATGTGTGTCAAAGAAAGGTTACTTTCTTTCTTACAAGATACTTTTCTAAGAGAGAGATTACACTTTCAAGGTACCACACAAGAGTCTTACCTGTATGACTACCATAAAGATCAGTCAGCATTCTCTGAATACTCATGCAAAGTTTTTAAATAATTCCTTTATGTGATCAGTTATTATCAGTTCATAGGTGAGATAGCATTTTCAAGGTTCTTGCTTGGTTTTATTTAAATATTATAGAATGCTATCTGACTTACTGATGTATTTAAATAGGTTTACTGGAAAAAATGGTCTGGAAAAATGCTATTACTAACAGTGTTGAATGAGAAATTCTAGTTAGGATCACCTAGAGCACATTGCACAGGATGGCATCCTCTATGTGGGTCTTGAACACATACAGAGATGAACACTCCACAATCTCTCTGGGCAACCTGTTCCACTGCTCTGTTACCATCACAGCAAAGAAGTACCCTCTAATATTGAGCCGCAGCTTCCTGTGATTCAGTTTGTGCCCATTGCCTCTCATCCTGCCGCTAGGCACAACTGAAAAGAGTCTGGTTCCGTCTTCTTGACACCCTTCCTTTAGATATTTACATGCATTGCATGTATGTAGTTATATGTATATATATATATATATATATAAAACATATATTATTATAAAATATATAATTTTAGTTAATGTCCTTACTTGACACAGAAATAACTGTTTTAACTTTTTAAATCACTTTACCTTCTTTTTAGTAACATTTAATTATTAGAACAAATATTATTAAGGAGTAACTTTCCAAAACAGTTGCCAAGCCCATAAAAGCACAAAAGCAGCAAATGTTGTATTCTAACGATGTTTAGGAGTGTGTTTGCTCATCTGTGAAATATAAAATGATATCCAGGGGAAGAAATGAAAAGCCAAAAATTTCTAACTTGCTTACATGTCAAACAGTCAAGGGGCTGCAAGACTGATCTACAGACATTCCTGTAACAAATGAAGTAAAGTGAGCAAAGCAAAAAAACTCTTGTATCTGTACATAAGGGTTTATGCAATAGACTTCAAATAATTTGTAGGTCACACTAGCAATGTGCCATTATACTAGGATCTTAGGGGAGCACGGTTTCTTTGTTTTGTAGGAACTCTATTTTTTTCTTCTAATTAAAGACAAGAAGGATGTATCTTTAAATTATGTTTAGTGTTTTGTAACACTGACAAATAAATGAAAGTAAAATTTTAACCTTAACTCATCTAAAATCATAAATTGAGAAATCCTTGCCTTTATCAGCTTTCTGACCCACTACTTACACCTTGATCCTGAAATGAAAAAAATAACTGAGTGACTGAGTGGTTCCCTTTTGACACACAGGAAGGTTTTAAATAACTTTGATGCCACTGGAGAAGAATAGCACACTACATATTTAATGCGTGGGAGAGGATGCAGGAGAGGGTATGAAAATCAACCTGTATTAACTAAGTCTAAGTTCAGGAGACAAAAAGTTAGGACAGAATTTGATTGTCCCTTACCACAAGTCATTCTGTTTAGAGGAATAGTATAATTTGTGGTTGTGGTAATTCCCTGTCTCAGGCTATTATAGAGTATACTTGAAAAATGCCTATTATCCTAATACATTTTCTTCCATTTGACCAGTCCTGCCTTATTTTATTAAGAAATTAAGTGAAGGAGGAGGGAGTCTTTTAAAATTACTCTTTCAGGCTCCTTTTTTTTTTTTTGGCCATTTTTTTTTTGATTATTTATGAAACTTGAATACATCAAGGTGTACATTGACAAGTAACAGCTTTCTTGTGTCTGCACAAAGAGTTACAGTGCAGATGCACTGTTGGGGTTGATGGAAGTTCAGTCAAATACGTGTGTTTGAAAGCAGAGGGGAACGCTCCACATGTGAAAAACAGCAGAACATGTAGTTTAGCCCAGAGTAAGAAATGGAATCATTTCCCTCCTGTCCCCACTTGCTTGAGAAAGTACAGATGTGAACTACGTCAAAACTAGAGGAGGGGAGGGGAAAAGAAGGATGGGAGGGTGGAATTAATGAGCAAATTTACTCCCAAATAAATGGACACCCACATTTATTTTTATTAGACACCTTCCCACTGTAAAAAAAATGTATAAATTCACTCACCTTGATCCATATACAAGTTTCTAGTGGTCTGCTTCACAGCTCCATAGCTTGCATTCAGATATATTTATCTCTTTGTTGTCTTCAGTTGAATATCTCAGTTCCTCTCAATGTCATTCTAACCATTAGCTTAGGACATACATGTACCTTTCACAGAAGAATAACATCTTCCTGCTTTCCAGTTAAAGAATTTGCAGGCATATTGTTTTTCCCTACTAGAAGCTGGGTAGCATTGCTTATTCAGATTACAAACAATTTTAAAGAGTGGAAGAAAGGAAGTCTTTAGCAGTGATTTAAATGCTATAAGTGCTTATGGATTAGTTTTAAAAAAGATAGAAAATCTAGTCATAGCAGAGTAACCAGTTCATAGGTAGAGATTAATCATGATTAAGTGCAATCAAGAACACTCTTTTACTCTTGAAATTCAATGTTAGATTTTTTACAAGGGGAAATGTAACTCTTTATGAAGACTACATTTTCCATCATATGTCGGAAAAAACTGATTTTGACCTTTCCAGTTGCAAAGGTCAACCACATAAATTCTAAATTGTAACTAATGTCACTAAAAAGAAAACAGCAGTGTATATTAATCTTCATGTCTCCACGTACTTCTTGTATTGTGTATCATTGTGTCAAAAGGTAATAAAACTTGCAATATAAATGCAGTAGTACCTATACCTTTTGGCTTTGAATAAATATATGTGCAAGTTTTGTATTCTGGTCATCACAAAATTGATTTTAAATCTGACCATTTCTGTCAAAATGAGGGTGGAAAGTGCTTTCAGATCCAGTCTTGGGCCTGGAATAATTTATTTCCTTCTGATTTTCATTTGAGAAGATACTTTCCTGATGATTTAATCCATGATGATTCTCAGCAGGATGCTCCAGAAGAAAAATAAAGCATCTCATAATCTCATCATTAAATAATTACTACTCCGAGACTTTGATAACATTCTCCTGTCTCACAAAGCAACATTTCTCTGTTTATTCTATGCTAGATGTCCATAGTAGGGAGAGCATACTTTACAATTTGACAGAGGATGTTCAGATTTATCCTTAAAGATTATAGTCTCTCTACAATAGCATCTCTGCAATCATTAGATAAACAAAAAGTATATCAAAAACTAGTGGATAGTAGTCATAAAATAATGAGTGTCACAGATCCCAAGTCTCAACTGTTATTACAATCAAGGATGTTCAAGTGCCAGAATGATGGAAGTAAAAAGAAAATGTTGTGTAGGTAAGGTGTGGGTTTTGGTATCTCTTGGGATGAGACCTACTCTGTTCCTAGCCGGTTATTAACAAGGTTAACATTGAAAGTTATAGTAAATAATAATAATAATAATATAAAGTTTTATATTCTTTCCAAAATAAAGTAAGAAGGGAAAATAACCTAGTTATGGACTGTCCTGTTTGCAATCAAAATTCTATATAAATGTTTGATGTGTATTTTAATTTAATGCTCTAGTAGTTATTCATGGTGATTCACCACAGGAATGGGTAATTATAGGTTACTTTACGTTGTACAGAAAATTTCTGAGTTCTAGTTAACAGTTTTGTCAGGAATTATTTGCACTAAGGAATTTGCACTAAGGAATTATTTGCACTAAGTGCAGTTTTGTATTTAGCTTTATGTTACATTTATACTTTTACTCTTTTAACAGAATAAAATTGGAGAGAATAAAATAGCAAGGTTAACATATAAAATTAGTTCTAAAATTACTTTTATTGTATAAACTTGTGAAGAATGATAGTTACCAAAACCACGTTTTGGAACTAAGGTCACAGATTAAATCTTAATAGTACAGTAGGAGAACTGCATGCTATGCTGTTCCATAATAAGAAATGTAATTTAAAAAGGATTAAGACTGGTGTGACATCCGCCCAATGCAAGGAAAGCAAAGGAAAACATGCCGAAGAAAAGCTATTAACTATTAAAACCCATGCAGCAAGTTTCCACTAGTAGAGAAGGTCTCAGCATATTCACACAGAACTTCTTTCACCGTCAAGCAATAAAACATACTATATGCAAGATATTAATGTTTATTAGGGGCAGCCTTCTACTCACATGGCAAGATGTTACTAAAAACCTAATCTCAGCTTTAATTAAAGAAGCATTTCCACACATGAGTATAATTAAGACTGAAATATAAAGTTCATTTTTCTCTTAAAACTTACATATTTTTTTAAGGGAATAACACCAACACTGTTTTGGCAGAAATATATTTACACTTTTAAACTTGTAGTTTTTAATCTATGATAATATAGAAGAATTTTTAAACAAACCATAATTATGGATTTCAACCATATTTGTCTTCAGAGGATGCATAGAAGTCCAGATGTGGAATATACTTCAAGAGAGCCATTCCCCCTACTTAAGATAAGTTTATCAATACCTTTACATTTAAGACAAGGAGTAGTGTTTCAGTGAATGCCATATGTATATACATCTACATACATATATGATCCCAAAATAAATGTTTTGCCAGTGGTTGACCTCAGCTTGTTACAATGCAAGAGATTCATTATCCTTGTCATCCATAGTGAATTCTCCTCTACAGAGAATGAGACTACTCATGAAGTAGGAAGTAACATTAAATTAATAAATTAAGCAAATTAAATAAGATGAATTAGTTTAGGATTCATATGAAGCTATAGACATTAGGATTATCTTGTGAAACAGATTCTTTTTAAATTATCTAAATCTCAAGTCTGAGAATATAGTCCTGTTCAATCAGCATGTCATAGGGTTTGTTTTTGCTCCAACACAGGTTGAAGACATACACAGTCTTCTGCTGGGAAGAAATAAAACACCTTTTTGCCTCAGTCTTTATTAGCAAGGCCAATTGTTCTCGAGCTCCCTGCATATCTCTCCTCTCCTACATATTTTGAATGTTCAGAAGTCTATGTGACTGGACAACATTCATCCAAGAGTTCTGAAGGATCTAGTGAAAGTGCTTGCCAAGCCATTCTCTGTAATTTAACATTGGTTATGGCTAACTGGAGAAGTCCCAGTTGACTGGAAGTTAGCAAGTATGACTCCAATCTACAAGAATGCCTGAGAGGAGTATCCAGGGAATTACAGGTCTGTCACTCTAACCTCAGTGTCAAGGAAGGTCATGGAGCAGATCATCTTGAGTGACATCACATGGCACACACGTGATGTGAACAATCAAGTGATCAGAAATCAATATGGGTTTATGAAAGGCAGGTTCTGCCTGATTAACCTAATCTCCTCCTATGACAACATGACATGCTTGGTAGGTGAGGACTGTGGATGCCATTTATCTGGATTTTAGTAAAGTGTTTGACACCATTTCCCAGAGTGTTTGTCTAGAGAAACTGTCTGCTCATGGCTTGGACAGGTGTAGAGTTTGCTGCATGAAAACTGGTTGGATGATGGGGCTCAAAGAGTCATAGTGAATGAAGTCCAGTTCACTGTTCCAGTCCAGTGGTGTTCCCCAAGGCTTGGTCTTGGGCCAGTTTTGTTTAATATTTTTATCACTGATCTGGATGGGGGGATTGAATGTGCCCTTAGTAAATTCACAGATATCAAGTTAATCACAACTGATGGTATGCTTGAAGGTAGGAAGGTTTTCCAGATGGATCTGTATAGACTGGATCAATTGGCCAAGTCCAGCTGCATGTCATTCAACAGGGATAAATGTCAGATGCTGCATTTCAGTCATAACAACCCCATGCAGTGGTACAGACTTGGGTAAGAAAGGTTGAAATGTTTCCTGTTTGAAAAGGAACAGGTGGTGCTGGTTGACAGCCGGCTGAACATGAGCCAGCAGCATGCCCAGGTGGCCAAGAAAGCCAAAGGCTTCTTGACCAGCATCAGAAATAATGTGGTCAATAGGACAAGGGAAGGGATTGTCCCTGTGGAATACTGAGTTCAGCTTTGGACCCCTTACTGCAAGAAGGATAGTGAGTTACTGGAGAGTGTGTAGAGAAGAGTAATGAAACTGATCAAAGAACTAGAAAGCAAGACTTATAAGAGGCAGATGAGGGAATTGGAGATATTTATTCTGGAGAAGAGGAGGCTGAGGGGAGACTTCATCATTCTCTACTACTAGCTGAAAGAAAGTCTTAGTGAGGAGGGTGTCAGTCTCTCTTCTCAGGTGACAAGTGATAGGAAAAAAGGAAACAGTGTTAAGTTACACCATGGGAGGTTTTCATTGGATATGAGGAAGAATTTATTCATGTAGAGGGTGGTCAGGCATTGCAATGGGCTGCCCAGAGAAACGATAGGGTCCTCATCCTTGGAAGTGACTTTTGTGGTCATAGCACTAAGGTACATGGTTAGTGATGGGACTTGGTAGGTCAGGTTGGCAGTTGCACTTAATGATTTAAGGTCTTTCAAACCTAGATGATTCTATGATTCTATTTTATAAAATGTGAAATTGAAGTTCCACTCTGTTTATACTGATGAAGTTGATATTTATTTTTTAGAAATCTTTGAGGACTGAGGTTTTCCAAGTCTAGACGATACTTTAAAAATCTATGTTCTTCACTACTATGACATACACATAAATTCAGGATATTTAGAAGACTTATGATTAAATAAGTCCAATGTGAGATATTTCATGCATTCCTTTTATATTCCCTCTCTCTCTCTCTCTCTCTTTTTTTTTTTTTTTTTTTTTTTTTAATCCCTTCCGTATTATTCACCTCTCCTATACAAAGTGGTATCAGGGTTTATTATCAATTATGACTGACATAGTGTGATATTAAATGCTAGGCTTTGAATAGTGTTTGATTTCAAGTTTTTAGAAATAAACACAAGTAATGATTATAAGTGATAAATTCTCCCTATGACACCACAGCAAATCTATATTTTATGCAACTATGCTATTGTGGTTTGGCCTGAGACCTACTTAACTTATTGTAAATGTGTGTTTTGGAATGGGTTCTTGGCCTTAAATGCAATTTACTTAGTTCACAAAATTAAGATTTCCTGCTGGGAAATTGGGTAGTTTCAAATATGCTTTACCACCTTACTGCCTATTTCCCAGGTTTAGGCTACACTCGGAAGAGAAGCAAAAGCTTCCATTATATGGTGTGCTGGATTGGTGAGTAGGGATAAGCTTTGGAAGGTTATAAAAAACTGTGAAATTAGTAAATTTAACCAAGATCAAGTTTAGATGAACAGGAGATTAACAGTACTGATGCATATTTTACTCTTTAGGAAGTAAAATCATAGTTTTAGTAAAACTGATATTAAAGATTACTATAGTTTTAACTATTGCTAACTATAACTATTAACTATACTACTATACTACTGTCAGATTTAAATGTACAAGTATGTGAATTACAGAATGGGACCTAATGCTTTGAAAGTGTCCCTGATATTGCATTTTTCTCTGTGACTTTAGGTATATCACTTATGCAAAAAGATCTCTCTTTGACTTTGCCATGAGGTCTGAGGGGATTTATCCTCTAAAATTTAGCAGCACTTGAAGAGAATAGAGTGTAATGTAAACGTTGTTTTTTAAAAACCTTCAAAAATACAGTCCTTCAAAGGAGGTGTTCTGAGATTCTCAATTTTTAGTGAAATCTATAGTTTTATATTTTATACATACACTCATCAGGCTGTGAAATTGTTTCAGGAAGATCAATTAGTTATCTGTAAAGATTTATTATTTCTGTTTTGCCCTTTATAGTATAGTTGTCAAACTTTCATACAGTGGGAAGGGCATGCATTTTTACTACATAAAATGTGTGACTAAGTATATCTATTAATGTTCTCATAGTTCAAATATGTTAAATTCCATTTTTACTTTGCTTTCCCACATAGGTTCTACCAATATGAAAACATTTATTCACCACCATAATTGCTGATGGTACAAAATACAGCTTCCTAATAAGAGTACAATGGAGTATTTCATTTCAGCATCTGTTAAATGTCAGTGCGGAATTTCAAGTATACAGAATTGTGCAATCTTTCTTTGCAGAAGACATTAGTCATGAAAAAGTGAGACAGTATTAAAGTGTTAGCCTTTCTTGGCTTACAATGCACCTAATTCAGGCATGCATGACCCATTGGCATCATTGCTGTGCTTATGCCAGCTGGTTCAGATTATTAAGAAAAGCAGCATTGCATGCTGAACATATAACAATAAACCATTGTCATATGAATGGATCAGTTTTACTTCTAAAGGTTATAAATATACACATAATAAAAGTAAGATAACTCTAACTTCACATCTAATAGAGAACAAATATTAGCTTATGAAACATGCTAAAAGTGGTACATGGGTAGGGAGGGTACCTTTCCCAGGATTAAAGCAGTCGTACCACCACCGTCACCATTTTTTTTATTTTTTTTTTGAGGGGGACAAATATTTTACACTTCTTACTCCTGTGAAGTAATCTGATGCAAAGAGCAAATATTTCTGAATAGTTAAGGGGAATTTGTTGTCCCATTATGTGTTCTCACTCTGTCATGATGTCATATAGGAAGAGTTATATTTAATGTTTGGGGAAAATAGTCAGAATCTTTGATAAATATGATTTCCCATCTCTTCCTCATTGATTTTAAACCAGATAACATGAAAAGCCTGGACTCATATCAAACAATAAACTGTTTTAATATCTCCACCAGGGAACAGTAAAATCAAATATGTATAAAAACATACCCTTTAGCATATGAAAGAATAGAAGCATGTGAACTTACACAATAAGTGGTAGATACCTCATTTTGAGTACATTCACATATTGATATAACAATGTATGCCAAATAAAACTCACATGAGTCTTGGAACTGAATAAGACAGTGCAATAAAATCTGGAATACAACTTCCTGAAGTGGGGTCAGAAACATCATGTTCTACTAGGAATTGCTGTAGAAAGATAAAATCCATAAAAAAATATCTCCATATATCAAAGAAGGTAGTTGAAGTAAGAAGAAGCCCCACTTGGCATGTGTCTAAATCTTACTGATTTCATTGATTCCCAAGTGATTTTATCCATCCAAGATATAGGTATGGATGTGTTTTAAAACTAAACAAATATGAAAAAATACAAAAAAGTTTTTTCAGTATACTTGAAGAACTTCAACACTCAATTCTGCAAAGTCCGTGTACAATTTTTTATACTTCTGCAGTATTTTTGGCCAAAAAGAGTTTTGGCCTTTTATATAGAAATCATAACTGAAACTCAGGTTTGGTAAACATAAAATTTCGGGAAAAAAAATAAAAATAAATATATATATATATATATATACTGATCAGTAATGTAATGTTGGTAATTTCTGGTAAAATCTGGTAAAATTGGTAAAATCTGCAAAGTGATTCATCATTTGTTTATAATTTTAATAATACTTATTACACATATCGATCTAATCCTATAGCTTTATAGGATAATTCATAAACCAGAGGAAGAATTGGATGAAGGCAGCTTATAGTTCATTTGTGTATTCCCATGATCTGTGTAATGCTCTCCTGGCCTACCTTTTCATCTTGAATCAGTATTCCTGTATCATCAGAGCCACAGCAGGCTGGTGGCTCTTCTCTAACCTTTACTTCTTATGGGAAATAATCCCAGATATCAGGAATGAGAGTTTGTATTCTGTGGTAATGTGAACTCGAGCTAAAACCCAAGGCTTATGCCTGTGCCTTAACCTGAGCTTCACTTCACACCTAAGCATCCTGTTAATTATTCTGACTTTCTCAGATTTCTGAGGCCAAAAGCAACTACTTTAATGATCTTTTGGCCCTGAAATAAAGCACAGGCCATATAGTTTCATCAACTGATTCCTATAGCAACCCTAGGAATTTATGATCAAAATAAAGAGAGTAGTGATGGTTTGAAGACTCAACGTGATATGAAATCCAAGACAGAAGAGGAATAAAAACCTGAGGGATAAGGAAACGTACTATAACCATTAGTAGTCAGTCCCAATAGACCAATACATGGATGGCCTCTCTGCACTGTTCAATACAATAGAACTGTTTTCCTAGAGTGATTTGGATCTCTATCATATAGTGCACGTAAGATATACACATACACTGATATATTGAAGATCATAAAGCAAGCTGATTTGCTCAAGAAAGTAGATATTGGATATTACAGCATGCCTTCTAGAGAAGTTGAGGGTGATACTGAAACATGATTGCAGCAGACAGGTTAGCTCTCTATCATTTCCTGGAAGCTGTAAGGTGTGGCAAGTTGGAAAGGGACCATTTCCTGGAACTGTTACTTTAGCCTAGGAAATAAGCCTCTTGCTTGTTGTTCCCTCTACCACTCACATTATTCCCTTCTCATGTCATTGCCATAGGGCAATTTTGAGCAATGACAGAACTTTCTCAGACACATGGCTTCTTTTCTAAGAGATGTGATAAATGTGCCATTTCTCTTTCTCTAACCAGAGACAGGTCATAGTCCTATAAGCATATCCTATATATCAATCCAAGGGGCAGAGGAGTGGAGGAGGGGAGGAAGGGTGGTGGAACTAATAAAGCTGTGCAAAAATCAATAACCATCTCTGTCAAATTGAAGAAAACTTCTAACAGAAGAGATACAAGTCATTGAGTCATTCCTCAGCAAGATTTTTCCTCAGAGAAGTAAGGGTATTCCCCTTTTCTTCCTTCTCATTTCTCCTCTCTCTTGACACTAGGAAAACTATAAATTGCCTATATCATATTTCATAATAGTAAATAATTATGGCATTTAGCCTTTGAATTCCATATTTTGTCTGTTGTAGTCCAGATGACTGTTTTGTGGGAAAATAAATAAATAAATAAATATATAAAAGCATATATATACAAAGACCTAGGATGAGAAAAAAAACACAGCCTCAAAGAGAGAGAAAAATAAAAATAGCAGAAGAAAGGCCAGCACAGGTTTCCACATTCCATTTGCATGTGCATCACATGCACTCCATATATAACACTCCTGATGCTGCCAATAAGATGTTTAAAGAGGATTTACAGGTTATTAAATGTCTGGCCTCACTTGCAGGCCTCACATCTCAACCCCAGTTAGGTCAGTAGGAATTTTGCCGTGGGGTTTATTTCTGTCTTAGTTTCTTTTGATAAAGTCACTGAAGCTGTTCGCTATGGATGAACTTAAAACTACTTCTAGAACTTTTTTCATGGTTACAATTAAGCTAGTGGCTGAGATATGAAGTGTTTTTATCTGTCTCCATGATAGCAGTCATAGCCAGTAGGTTATCTGGACCCTTGTTCAAAAGGTTTGTTCACTGTCCTCAGAGCTGCATCATGATCAAGAAAGCAGGAATGATCTCTCTTAAAAATGGCTATGCGATTGCTAATCTTATATAAATAATTCAATATGTGGTTGCTTCTGTAGGACACACTTGAAGAAACACTTGATAAACTATTGAAGGTAAATGGTGGCTGATTTGCAAGTAGAATATTGCCCTAAGCTCTTTGAATGTTAGTTTTCTTCTGCATGCAACTCAGAACAAGTAAATTTAAGGGGTTTTCCCTTTTTCTGTGTCATACTCCTATACTTGGGGTCATTAATGATATCTGAACTAGAGCTCGTCTGAGTTCAAGATCAAGAGTCTATCACCAGATTGTTACATTTGAGTGCTCGAGAACTCTGAATTTTATTCTTCCTTTGATATGTACAGCTGATTCTTAGAAATATTGCATGGATCCAGTTGCTGATTTTACAGAACTGGAACACATAGTAATACTAGAAGTGTGACCTGGAGGGTTTGTTATATTTCTTTCATTTCTTTTTTTTTTTTTTTTTTTTTTTTTCTCTTTTATTGTTCATTTTCTGATTGTGATTAACCTTTTCTGCCTGTCCTCTTCCTTTTAACACCTTGTTTAGTAGCTTTCAGGCTATGTTAGAGAAGAAACAAGACTAAGAATATAATAAAGTATATAAGCTATTTAAATATCTTACAAATATTACCCAATCATATGCATACAAAAACTTGCATGCAACAAATAATCAGCAAGCAACACCTATTTCTTATCAAAAATGGGCTCCAAACTGTATTAGCAGCATCATATGTTGGAATAGATAATAGGGATTTTGAGCAGATCCAGATGAATCCTATATGTGGGAAAAGTATTTTGCAGGATCGTACACTGTTCTAGAGAAGACTCCAGGAGAGAATACTCCTCAAAGGGACATATCTCCTGTCTTATTGCCTGTTTTCATGCCTGGCTGCTGTGGATAATTTTCTTTTTCCCTCTTCTGTCTCTCTCTTTCCTTTAATTTCTTTTTCCCTAAAGTCACCCCTACCATTAAAGTCAATAAGTTTTGTCAGCTGCATCATCACAATTAGTGCTTGTGAGTGCTTCGAGACTTTTTCCCTCTTCCCATGGGCATTTCATTCCTCACTCTATACCGGCCGCATTTTAGCAGGAAGCAGAAAGGTTTTCCTCCAACCCATACAAACCAAGTTTACTCAGCATGGTGCTTGAGGACAGTCACATGAAAACCTTTGGGAAAACCCTTCTTCTTAGGTCATGCTTAGAGACCATTTCAGTGCTGTTAGCACATGTGTCTAAGAGTATTCCTGCTGTATCATAACACTGAGAAGAGTAAAGCATAGATAAGCCTCTTTTCTGGATGAGATGATAGGTCTTTAGATAATCAAAATAGGCATTTCTGATGAAACTGCTGCAATTCCAGAAAAGGAATTGATTTACAGTGTTTTATACTCAGTTCAGTGAAAAACTTCTAATTTGATTCCCTTAAATTTTGATATCTAAATTATTTTTGTATCTCACTTCTAAAGAGTAATTCTTTGCTTTCTTATTTTTGTTCTTGTTGGTAGTGGTAAAGATTCTGGCTTAAAAATTCATAAAATAGAAATGAGAACCTTTCCTGCAAGTGCTTTCAAATAATCCATAACTTTTGACCAGCAGAGGATTGAACTTAACTACAGTTGGTTTGTTTGCTTGTTTTTTGTTTTCCTGATGTAAGAGTTTTTAAAAGGACTATGTTTCACACTTCAGGAATATTATTAAAATACCTGCATCAGATAAATTCAAAACTTAATTACAAAAATAAAATAAAATAAAATAAAATAAAATAAAATAAAATAAATAAAATAAAATAAAATAAAATAAAATAAAATAAAATAAAATAAAATAAAATAAAATAAAATAAAATAAAATAATAAAATAAATAAAAGAGTCTTCAAATTATCACAGTGTATATATATTATAAAGGCATAGGATTTTTTATTTTTTTTTAAAGGAGTTAACAGTGTTGTATTCCATGCAAATATAATTGCTGTTATAGGAGTTTATTATTGTTTTCATGGTTTGTATAGTTACTAAAAACAAATAATTAAAAAAGCAACTTTAAATGGTGCAGCAGGTTATCCTCTATTGTCCATGAAAAATGCGTGCTTTAATTCTCTGGTGTTTTAAAATGTGATGCCAGTATACCAGAGGATATCTATCAATCAGAGAAAGCACAATTTAGGACTCAGAGAACAAGTTGCTGTGTGTCTTCTCAGGGTTATCTCCTAGCTGAAAGACAGAGCTAACACAGCTAACTCACCTCAGCAGGTACACAAATATAGTTTTATCAATGATTTGTCATTGTTAGGCATGACTGGGAAGGCTAGGTTTAGGATATCTGTTGGGATATATGGGACTTTTATTTGCCCTTTCTAATAACACAAGAACAACAACAACAAAAAAGTGATTAAATTGAGAGGCAGCTTAAAAGTATTTTGACACATGTACGTAAGCTGCCACAAGCCAGCCAATGTTTCTTCCCATGACCTGCCAGGAAACAGCAATGTAGTCAGGTAACCAAATTAAAGCCAAAACTTGCAGCCCAGTCCTTGACCTGAATAGTGAGTGAGGATCCGGATCTTGGCATTTATGCGCGATAGCTTCTACGCAGCCGAAGTAAATACACCCCGGGTGCCCTGAGGGTGGGAACGATAAACTCCCAACTGACCCTGAATGTGTGCGGGATTTGCTGCTCCACCTGGATCTATACAAGTCCGTGGGTCTGGGTGGGATTCATCCCAGGGTGTTTAAGGAGCTGGCTGACGCCATCGGAGGACCTCTCTCAATTATTTTTCAACGGTCTTGTGAATCTGGAGAGGTCCCAGTGGACTGGAAGCTGGCAAATGTCATACCAATTTTCAAGAAGGGCAAAAAAATAGACCGTGGCAACTACAGGCCTGTTAGTCTCACATCAGCACCTGGTAAAGTTATGGAGAAGATGATCCCTGAAGTTCTTGAAGCGCACCTGGGGGACAATGCAGTCATTGGTCCCAGCCAACATGGGTTCATGAGGGGTAGGTCCTGCCTAACAAATCTGAATTCCTTTTATGATAAGATCACCCATCCAGTTGATCAAGGGAAACCAGCTGATGTGATCTTTTTGGACCTGAGCAAAGCTTTTGACATGGTTTCCCGTAGGATCCTACTGGACAAAATGTCCAGCATACAACCTAACAAAAACATCATGCGATGGGTGAGCAATTGGCTGACAGGCAGGGCTCAAGGGCTTGTGGTAAATGGGGCCACATCAGGCTGGCACATGGTCACTAGTGGGGTCCCTCAAGGCTCCATTTTAGGGCCAGTCCTCTTCAATGTTTTTATAAACGATTTAGATGTAGGACTAGAATGTGTTTTGAGCAAATTTGCTGATGGCACCAAACTTGGAGGAGTTGTAGACTCAGATGAGGGTGGAAAGGCCTTGCAGAGAGATCTGGGCAGATTGGAGAGCTGGGCGATCACCAACCGCATGAAGATTAACAAGAGCAAGTGCCGGGTCCTGCACCTGGGACGGGGCCACCCTGGCTATATGTACCAACTGGGTGACGAGATGCTGGAGAGCAGCCCCGCAGAGAGGGATCCGGGGGCAGTGGTTGACAGCAAGTTGAACAGTTGCCCTGGCAGTTGCCAGCAGTGTGCCCTGGCAGCCAGGAGTGCCAACCATATCCTGGGGTGCATCAAGCACAGCATTGCTAGTCGATCGAGGGAAGTGATTGTCCCACTCTACTCTGCGCTGGTGCAGCCTCACTTCGAGTACTGTGCAGTTCTGGGCACCACAGTACGAAAAGGACATGAAACTGCTGGATAGTGTCCAGAGGAGGGCGATGAAGATGGTGAAGGGCCTAGAGGGGAAGACGTACGAGGAACGGCTGAGGGCACTGGGCCTGTTCAGCCTAGAGAAGGGGAGGCTGAGGGGGGACCTCATCGCAGTCTACAACTTCCTCGTGAGGGGGAGTGCAGAGGCAGGAGACCCATTCTCTGTAATCACCAGTGATAGGACCAATGGGAATGGCGTTAAGCTGAGGCAGGGAAGGTTTAGGCTGGACGTCAGGAAGAGGTTCTTCACCAAGAGGAGGGTGGTCGCACACTAGAACAGGCTCCCCAGGGAACTAGTCACTGCACCAAGCCTGTCTGAACTTAAGAAGCGGACTGTGCACTTAGTCATGTGGTCTAAACTTCTGGGTAGAGCTGTGCGGTGCCAGGAGTTGGACTTGGTGATCCTTATGGGTCCCTTCCAACTCGGGATATTCTATGATTCTATGGTTCTATAAATAGTGTAGTCAGAGGTCATGGGGCTAGATTTAGAAAAGTCCTGCATAAAGAAGGGATCTCAGAAAAGACAATTTAAATGACATTAATATCAAGAAAAGGAATTCTGATTGATAAATTCTTTATCTGTCATGACTAGACAGATGAAAATCTATGATGGCAAGTTTGCCTTTAAGGTCATTTTCTTTTTTATTCATATCTTTTATTTATTTGTATTTATTTTTTCAACAGGCTCTGTACTAATGTTCCTGACAGAATGACTAACAGAAATATGACCCTTGTGCACCTTTTGTAGTTAATTCATTAGGTCAACTCTAACCACTAAGCCCCTTGTCAGGTTATTTCTACTAGTGATAAGGAGCGATTGACCTTAAAACTTTGAAGCCAGGTAGACGAGCTTATTCCACAAGGTCTCTTGGCTCCACCCTTGTTAAGTGAAACCTGCCTGGTGCGGGTCATTTGACCTTTGCTGTATAGGAAGCCTGAGGACTTGTGGGGGAATTGCCTCCCCAGGGGAGACTGAGGCTTGGGTTGCCTAGGGTGTTTTTCTCTTGTGGTGAATTG
Source organism: Anas acuta (assembly GCF_963932015.1). Lineage (NCBI taxonomy): Eukaryota > Metazoa > Chordata > Aves > Anseriformes > Anatidae > Anas > Anas acuta. The sequence goes on from NC_088979.1 coordinate 153,994,570, forward strand.
GGCTCAGCGTTCCCCAGTAGACTGCTTTTCCTTCATGTTTTCTGCCCTCTCTGTGCAATATTTTTAGAGACTCTTTGAGCTAGTTATGTTGGTGGTGCCTTCTTCAGTAAAACCCTGCTGGCACTATTTCACAGTGAAGCACTTTGGAAGTGATTCAAGTTCAGAAGACAGCAGGTAAGTGTTCCTGGGTTCTGTGGTTGTTACTGTTGAGGAGTTTGAGTACTTCCTTCACCTTGTCTGTTTTCTGTGAAATTATTTACGTGGATTCTGAGCTCCCTTCGAAGTACTGGGGGGTGGGGGTTGGGGGGGTATAGGCCTCAGAAGCTCGAGTGCACACAGGTAAGCCTGACTTTGAAGAATGTTCTTAAGTAGCTGGAAGATGGAGAAATGGGCTGTGTGAAAAAGGTGCCTTAATGTGAATGCAGAATTTGCATTGTGGTAAGTAGAAACAGGTTGGGATGGATACTGGTTGAATGATTGCTACTTTGACTAAGTGGAAATCGTGAGAATGTGCTGTTGTTCGTAACAGAAATACTGTTTTCACAATATGCAGGTCAAAAGCAGTATGAAGAAAGTGTTTCATCATTCACGTTACATAGATTGTAACGTGTGCAGGATTTGCTGCTCCACCTGGATCTATACAAGTCCATGGGTCCGGGTGGGATTCATCCCAGGGTGCTTAAGGAGCTGGCTGACGCCAACGTGGGACCTCTCTCAATTATTTTTCAATGATCTTGTGAATCTGGAGAGGTCCCAGTGGACTGGAAGCTGACAAATGTCGTACCAATTTTCCAGGAGGGCAAGCCTGCTTATTGGCAGTAATGACCTGAGAATACCATGAGGAACTCACAGAACATGAATTTGCTAAACAACTCTGTCAGTACGAAGTCTCTTGTCTTCCCTACATGCCTGTATCTCGTCTGTGGAGAAACTTTCTGAAGAGGTCCACCAAGTTAAAGAGAATTTATTTTCCTTCTCACTTGTACTAACCAGTGTCTCAGCTATCGGGTGTAAGCATCCTTCTGTGCAAGGAAGATTATATAGTGGGTACACACTCTGCCACCCTGTTGTTTTACTTACATGACCATGGAGAAGACATAAGAAAATAGGATGGAAAACCAGCCTCGACACTAAAGGCCACAGGTATGTGAGTTGCAAGGAAAAACAATTGGGGAAAAAGGTGTTCTCTGAGAAACTTGCTGCTTGAAATGGGCAGTTCTCTGTCTGGGATCTGTCCTGGACCAGTTCTGGACCTTTGTTTTTGTCTATTTATGGTTAAAAACTGTTTCTACTCAATATCAGTGGTTGAAAATGTTCTGGATAAAGACAGTGTGATTTAATACACAAGAAGGAAAAGGTAAAAGAAAAAAGGGAAAGGTAACCAAAGTTCTTATTTTTCATACATAAATGAAGTAAATTGAAAGGATTTATTGCACAAGGCTTCTCCTCTTGTATTTTAAATTGTTGGACATATAAATTTATATTTTTTACTATGTATCCTTGAAGTCTACTCACACATCTTGATTTTTTAAGCTGTCTTTTGCAGGAAAAGGCTCCTTTGGAAGGGGGAGGAGGGCAGGGAAGGAATGTATGTGTCTGTGTGTGCAAATCACTTCACTTTATGACCTTTCAAAGAACCTGGAACCTGCCAGTAAGAATACCATACTACTGTCAGAGCCCGAGTGCTTTTTGTTTGTTTGTTGTTAATGCTTGTTAAAGTGGAAAAGTGCTTAAGTAGAGATACTTATCATATGTGTAATACAATAAGCATTTCTCTGGATGATTGTGGGTTTTGCCACAATATACAATGTCCATTGCAGAGGAAATTAGCATGTGGATATTTTGTGTTTGTGTCACCATATCACTTTTTTAGTAGAACTTCACCAGTTGAAGTATGTGCTGCCCCATATGCTAGTTCTTGAGACTTAAATAAAAGCTGACGATTGCTGAGAAAGGATATATAGAGAGCTTTTAGAACACCTTTTACAACCAATTCAGGATGAATTTCATTATTACAGATAGCAGTTAAAATGATTATAAAAGCGTTTCAGATTACGTCTTTTTCAACTTAGTGGAAAAATAAAATATTCAAATGTAATAAATAACAATCGAAGCTATTTTTTAGTAATTTCAGAAGTGTGTCCATATTGTCTGTATGCATAATATGGTATTCATTACCCATAGACTTCACAATTACTGTTGTCTGGAAATTAATTTTCTTTTTTTTTTTCCAGAAGTGGTATGAGAGAACATAAAAATCCAAATTTAAAGCGTAGTTAATACCTTTGTTGCATTAAATATGTTACTCTTAATATTTTTGTTTCATGAAGTTCCTTTTATTTATTTTTTTTAAGAACAGTTCAGTAGAAGATGATTTACTGATTGCTGAATTTGGAACTTTTAGATGAAAGAAATATCTTAATTTATTATGGTTTACTGTGTCTTATGCAGTACTGAAATGAAAAAAAAATAATAATTCTAAAAGTAAATACAGTGTGAAAATTCTGTGATGTTACAGGAAGAGTTAGAAGTGGGACAAACAAGAAAGTTCCATGGAATAAAATGATTAGATATTATAGTTTGCTGTAATTATAACAAAAATACATAATTAGAATAGCTAGTATAGTTTAGTTAATCATTAATAAGAAAAAATCCTGAAAAAAAGCCTTAGGTAGTGAAAAGACAGATAAAAAATGAAAAGACATCAATCAATTTTGAAAATTCATGTGGAACCAAGAAAGCTTTGTCTTTCGCATGTTGAGGTTCATCTCTCGTCTTTTCTCTTTTTTTCTTTAGCTATGGCTTTGTTGCTTTGTGTGCAGCAAAACAACTCTTCTAGAATTATAGATTGATAATTTTTGGCATTGATTTATTTTGCCAGGACTGTCCCAGAATTAAATAAAAACAAAGGTTTCTTTGCATGCATATGATGGTAGGTCTTGATAATAGTACTGCATCGAATGGAAGAATGTCATCCTTAAGATGTTCTATTTTTCCAAATGAGTTTTAGAAGCTACTTTTAAATCTCTACAATTTCTGCTTTGTTAAAATGTTCTTTAGTAACATTGCCACTCAGAAGCACTTGGAATACTACATCCTTCAGGACAAAAGCAGGACAGCTGTACAATGCCTGTCCTATTTGTGAACCCTAATTAAGACCAACGAAGTCTTCAAGAATTACCATGTGTGTTTTTCCACATGTCTAGGACTTCACTGTATATCTGAAACTTTAATTGTTTTTTTCTTCTATTATGTCTTAGTCCTAGCTAGATAATTTGATCTTCTGAGACAGATGAAGTCTACACCTTTCTACAACTCTCTTGATTCCCTCCTCACATCTTTATACAGTAGAAACATGTTACAGTTCTACCTTGAAATTTATATTGGAAAATGTATAGTTCTAAAAGATAACAATGTATCAAATACAATTAAGTGGAACTATCACCTCAAACTGTGAACTTAGTTGATTCTGCAGGTTAAGTGAAAATGTAGCCTGTAGGTTTCCTCTAACCTCTGGTAGAACAAAAGTTCTTGAGAAAAGTCTGGTCAGAAGATATGGCATATATGGCATATATGACTGAATGTTTGCTTGCTTTTTTAGAATTGTAGTCAGTATTGAAAAAGTTTCCTATCTTAGAATGAATATATTGTGCCACTTTGGGGTAATTTAATTTTCCTTAAAGAACAAACCTGGAATTACAGTCTACAAAACAATCTTTGGGAAATTTATTGACATCATGGAGACATGATGGGATGGCTCCAATGACATATAATTTCTGCAATGGAAGGATACAGGCTCTTCAGGAAGGTCAGGGAGGAGAGAGGAAGTCAGGAAAAACTACCAGGAGTCCTCAGATGAACAAGGAACAAAAGGAAGCCTACAATGGGTGAAAGCAAGAAGAGGTAACCTTAGAGGAACACAGATGCTGTCCAAGCAGCCAGGGATCAAGTTAGGACAGCTGAAGCCGAGATAGAATTGAATCTGGCCAGGGATGTCAAGGGCAACAAGAAGGACTTCTATAATTTGCCAATGATAAAAGGAAGACTAGGGAAAATGTGGTCACTCTTTGGAAGGAAATGGGAGACCTGGTTCCCTGGGATGTAGAGAAGGCTGAGGTACCGAACCACTTTTTTGCTTCAATCTTCACCAACAAGAATCTAACTACACCTCCCAAGTTAAAGGCAGGGACTGGAAGAATGAAGAACTAAGAGGATAAGGTATGAGACCGTCTAAGGAATCTGAAGGTGCACAGGTTCACGAAACCTGATGAGATGCATTTAAGAGTCTTGAAGGAACTGATAGCTGTAGCTGTTAAACCACTGTCCATCATAATTAAGGAGTTATAGCAGTCCGGTGAAGTTCCCAGTGGCTGGAAAATGGGAAGCATAACCCCTGTCTTTTAAATGGGGGGAAGAAAAGGAAGACCTGGTTAACAAACCAGTTAGTTTCACCTCTGTGTCTAGCAAGATCATGGAGCAGATAATCCAAGAAGCTATGCTAAGGTACACACAAAATGGAGAGGTGACTGCTGACAATCAACATTACTTCATTAAAGGCCATTTATGACTGACAAATCTGTTGGATTTATATAATGGGATTACAGCATTGATGAATATGGGAAGAGCAACTGGCATCATCCATCTGCACTTGTATAAAACATTGGCACTACCATGCACAATATCCTTGTCTCTAAGTTGTAGAGATGTGGATTTGATGGATGGACCACTCAGTGGGTAAGGAATTGGCTTGATGGTAGTACTCAAAGAATTGTAATCAATGGTTTGATTACAATGATTACAATCAAAGGATTCAAATCAATTGATTTGATTGTAATCATATCAAATATCCAAGTCGAGACCAGTGAAGACTGGTGTTCCACAGTCTGTACTGGGATTGTAGTAGTACAATTTAACAACTGTGTCAGCAACATGGACAATGGGATTGAGTGCACCCTCAGCAAATTTGCTGATAACACCAAGCTGAGTTGTGTGGTCAACATTCTGGAAGGAAGGGATGCCATCCAGAGAGATCTTGACAGGCTCAAGAAGTGGGACTGTGCAAACAAAATGCAGGTCAACAAGGCCAAGTGCAAGGTCCTGCACCTGACCTACAGCAACCCAAACATGAATACAGATTGAGCAATGAGTGGGTTGAAAGCAGCCCTGCAGAGAAGAACTTAGAGACACTGGTGGACAATGTCTCTAAAACTGAATATGAGCTGGTAATGTACACTTACCGCACAGAAAGCCAACTGTATCCTGGGATGCAAGGGGCAGATAGTTAAGGGAGGTGATCCCCAGCATCTATGCTGTTCTCATAAGGCTACACCCAGAGTACTGCATTCAGCTCTGGGGCTCCCAGCACAAGAAGATCATGGAACTCTTAGAGCAAATCCAGAGGAGGACCACAAAGATTACCAATGGGCTGGAGCACCTCTTCTCTGAAGACAGGCTGAGAAAGTTGGAGGAAGTACAGGAAAATGAGAGGGGCTGTATCTTGGAGTGATAGGATAAGGGGGAATGTTTTTAAACAAAAAGGCAGTAGATTTATATTAGATAGAAGGAAGAAATTCTTTACTATGATGATGGTGAGTCAATAGAATAGGTTTCCCAAAGAAGTTGTGGTTGCCCTACCTTTGGAAGTGTTCAAGACCAGGTAGGATTTGGGCAACCTGATCTACTGGGAGGTGTCCTTGCCCATGGCAGGAGGATAAGGATTAGATGATCTTTAAGGTTCTTTCCAAGCCAAACTGTTCTATGATTCTGTGAAAACTGATATTTTGGTGCACACAAGCCTTAAGGGATAGCAACTGGCTTCAAATGGGTGTTCCTAGAATATTAAAAAAAAAAAAAAACAAAACAACACTTATTTAAGGAAGGAATTCTTCCCTACCCAATATTACTTTCTAGCAGTATTTATATATTGCAAAGCACAACAGTCTCTTCATTTTTTTTCTTTATTTTTTTTTTCAAAAATCATTTGCAAGCAATACTTATCTCTATAGGAAAACTGTTTTGTTCATTCTATCTTATGTGTACTTTCATCATTATTTCATAAAGCCTTTTCTCTCTCAGATATCTCTAGTTTTCATGCCTTGACTCAGTGTTTGAAGCTTTTTCCCCTCAACCTCACAGTACAATGTTATGGGGTGCCTTTTTTCGTTCTGTTTTGATTTGTTTTCCCCTGATTAAATTTTATTTTCAGCCTTTGGAACTGGAAAAAAATGAAAATTAAGTTGCAGGCCACAGGTACCATGGGATGTCCAGAGTAAACAGATGAATGTTATGCAGTATAGACCCTGTCAAGTAGAAACAACAAGTGACATTTTTGGACTACAGGCCTATCGGTATAGATGGTATTTTTTCCTTCAATTAACTCTAATGAAAATTGAAGATGACACAAAATCTAGTACATCTACTGTGGGAATCAATTCAAGTATAAAAAAATGATTATAGAGGTTCATATGAGGGCTGGGGATCCCAAATCCCTTTGTATTTTGGTATATGTAGTCAATATAGTGACTACAGCTTATCTGTCATGCTGATAAATATTACTTTAAGGTGATACAACTTGCTCTGAATCCTATAGGTATATTTTAAGCTCCTAAAATTTAATGAGATAAACTCCAGGCCAACAATTTTTTTTCATAGGACAATAGTACTGAGAAAGAAACATAACATTCTGCTTTCCACATTAAACTGCATCACCAGTGCCAGTAACTTTTAAACAGTTGAGCAATGACAAATACAGGAAGATTGCAAGCAGTGTAGGGTTCCCAAACTACAAGAAAGAGACCACACTATTTCATCAGTACGTCTCTATACAGGGAAAAAATTTCCATGGCCATTTGTCCCTGGATTTGCCAATGAAGTCTCAAGAGCATTCTCCTCTAGTGCAAAAGGGATAGCACATTCTATATGTAGACAAATATTCAGCAGGATATAAAATGAGAAATCCATCTTGTTCTCTATATCCAAACCCGGATTTTGTTTAAGTGAATAAAATCTTCAGCAAACCACTGAACTCATTCTTCTTGTGATGGCGTATGCTTCTGTGTATGTTTCCTGGCTGGACTATGGTTACATGTTTGCCTTATTTCTTAAACCACTGCTTTATCAACGTAATTATAGGGAAGTCTGTGTTTCTATTTTCCCTGTAACCCATTACCTACCTACAGAAACACTCAGCAACTCAGTACAAAGATCTTATTTCAGTCTTCTACTTATTTCCTTCTGATATATTTGTTCAACCTCTGGAAACATTATTTCCAAATGGCAATCCTAATTTAGAGATGGCTACTTGAAGACAGAATAAGGTACTTAGGTGGGTACTATTAGGTGGATAAGGTGGATGCCTTAGTCAGTCTTGAAGTAGCTATCTCTAATTCAAGATTATAGAAGCAACTCTGTTGTTGTTCTTGTTGTTTGTTTTTTGTTTGTTTTTTTTTTTTTAAATTACAAGAAACAAGCTGACATTTGCAACATCTGCTCTCTTTGTCCAGAAGAGCAAAAATAACATTTCAATGTAGAACACGTTTAGAAACTGCATTTATAACAAGTGAGCAGGTAACAATGATAACTTCAAGCCAGTTACAGAACCCCTGCTTTACTTTTCATTGAATAGGCAAAACCAAAAAAAAAAAAAAAATCACCATCCGAAAAAGTGTTCTATGTAGGAAAGAGCAGAGAGAATTTATCATTCAGTAAAATAGTTTAACAAAACTTAAACAACCTTGAAAACAGAAATTATCCCTCTTTGAATAGTGAACAAGAAGGCTTTTTTCTGCTTTAATACCTTGCATTATTATTATATGTGATGACATATAATTCTCAATGCAATGTTTACATCAGAAGTTAACCAGAAACACAAGAAATACTGTAATTTTTAGTGTGAATAACATTTTAGTAGATATAGTTACATGTGCCTGAGAGAGGTGTGTGTTTGTGTTTTTCTTTTCTGTCCTAAGTTCAAATTTGTGGACTCATAATAAAACTTTGATATTTACCTATTTAGCAATCAAGAAAACTTGCCTATTCCAAGTGGAAGTCAATCAGGCGCTCATTCCAGATTTACTTCTGATTGAAATATGGTCTTAAGGATTCAGAAAGCATGAGCTGATAAATAAAATATAACAAAATCTTATAATCCAAATATAATCCAAATTTATTGGGCACCATTTCCAACACCATATCAACTTACTTGTAGATGTTTTAGTATAATTTCCATAGATATTTGCAATTACTTCCAGAAGCCCCTCCGACATTTTTCAGATTTATGTATAAAATTAATAAAATCACCTCTGTGAGAAAAAGCCAATGAAAGTACTCTAGCAAACAAATATAGTTAATGGAAATTCTCTCCTAGTTTCTATATTGTCAAAAGCTAAGCACCTGCTTAAGAACATGGCATATCAAGTATATCCAACAAAAGCAATTTTGTATTTCTTCTTTAATTTTCTTTCCTGTTGCAAATATACACATAGGCAAATTAAATAGATAGAACACAACGACTAAACAATGAAATGCACACTCCACTGATTTTTAGCTAGAAAATCTCTCTTAAACAAAAAAATCTTGGTACTAATCAAGAATTACATTAGCAGAGACTGTAGCCCAGGAAACATCTATGCATGTTCAACTGAGCTTGATGTTGAATTCAATAGCCAGGTTGTGTTTCCAGTCAGGCACATGGATTAGCTACATATTATTTACAGTGTTACATCATACAAAAGTGAGTAATCATGGAACTGTGCTATCATGCCAACTACAGCCAGAAATTTAATAGAGTAGATAATAATAATCTGATATTGAAATATTTCTTCATAACCTGGAGATCTTCTTACTCCTTACATCAGATTCAAAGATCCTTCCTTCTCATGGTTTCCTCAGACATCCAGCCATTCCTTGTCTTAGTTAAATTGTTTTAAGCTCATTGGTAATATATTATTTGAAATATTTTATACGAGAATTATATATCCTTGGAGTTTAAGATTAATTTTCTATAAATTTCAGGATGTATCTGGAGTGTGTATCCAGTACTACGAGAAATATAATATTTTTGATTCTAGTTTAAAAAAAAGTAGAGGTGACCTTTTTATGTACTGGTAATAGCACATAGAAATTAATAAGAATGTTATATGAAATATAACGGACTGAGAAATTCACTTTTTTTAAAAATTATTCTTGTTTTTGATTATGCCTTCTCCAGCAGCCACAGATTCTTTTTAATCCCATTTAAGATAGAACTGATTTATAATCAAAATAAAGAATGGAAAAAGATGAGTGAAACCATCTTTTTAGGGTATTAATTCTCCTACTGACAATAAAAATCCCTTTCATTTGTGGCCTGTCTCATATGTATAGGAAGTCAATTGTTCCTTACAGGGTTACATTTCACTTTTTTTTTTTTACTTTTTTTTTTTGATGTATGTAAAAGTTATACCTTAGATATTTGAGTCAGGCTCCATACATTTGTGATACTAATTCTAATGTTGGTACCTTACTTACTGCCTTAATGATAATATTCTGTTAAATCCATAGAAATAGCAAATATAACACAATGCAATTGGAATTAAGCCAACCTGTTTTTAAACCAATAGCAATGGCAAAACACTGTCTGAACATTTTTGCAATTTCTGTCATATGTTTTTGAGAAGCCCTAATACAACATCATCTGTCAAGTGAACTGTTTTCCAGTATTGCATTATATTTTAAAATGTCTATTTAAGATATTTAAAGTTTTATGATAAAACACTGTGTGTTTTTTTTTTTTTTCATTAAGTGAAGAAGTGTTCCAAAATTAATAATCAATTCCTGCATCTTTTCTGTTAGCTACATATATTAGTTAATGTCTTGTATGAGAATGGAGATTTTAAAATGTTTCGGAGAGCCTTAAGGTTTTACAGAGCCAAAACCAGCAGACACAGAAGTACTCAGCAGGTTTTGTCACTATGAAATGAGGAAAGTGACTGTCAAAGTCTCACTATATGCCACAACAGGGATTTGCCCTTCACTTGCTTTCTGTGCTCCAGTGTAAAAGGATTAACAAGAAGAAATGAATGATGGAAAACTACAGAGGCGGCCTCCCAAAGACCCTCACAGAACACTAGCAGCAGGGTTCTGGCCATTATTCCAGTCACTGAAATAGATTTCAGCAGAAATAAGGACTTGCAACAGCCAGTGAAGATAAGGAAATTTGAGGAAAGTATCATTTACTAAAGGATGAAATGAGCAATGAACACACTCTCCGAAAGCTTGAAGTATTAGAGTGTGAGGCACTTTTCCTAGAACTTTTCTTTTTTTGAAAGAGATTTTAAGGAACAAGAATTTCAACTACTATAAAATCCTTTTATATGGAGCTTACTTGCAGGGATAGCAATGTATTTTGGGGAAAGTGGTAGATAGGTGAATTTCAGTAATTGAAAATATAACTACTTACTTATTCAAACTGAACACTAATGCAGAAACTATAGGTAAGCATTTCTAAGCAGCCTTCTCATGGTGACCAAAGCTGAAATCTCACTGAATATACCTATGTTTTGTGCTAGAGGAAGATCCAAGACAGTCTCAAATTCCCAAATCATCTGCCATACAGAATCCAAATTTGAAGATCAGCCTACATTTGAAGAGTAATGAGACATCATAGCAAAGTAGACTGAGAGGGTCAGGAGTTACCTAACTTACTGAAAACTCGCTGAATGACTGGGCCCAGAGGATCATGATTGGTGGCACAATTTCCATTTGGAGGCCAGTAATTAGCGGTGTAACTCCATGATCAATACTGAGTCTAATTCTATGTAACATCCTCATTAATGATCTGGTTGATGGGACAGAGTGCACATTGAGCAAGTTTGCTGATGATACAAAACCAGGAGGGCTAGAAGTTTTGCCAGAGGGTCGTCCTGCCATCCAGATGGACCCTGACAGGCTGTAGAAATGGGCTGACAGGATATAGTGGTTTAACACTGGTAAGTGGCTAAGCACCACTACATTGCTCTCTCAGTCCCCCTTTTCAACAGAACAGGAGGAGAAAATATAATAAAAGAAAAAAAAGCTCATGGGTTGAGATAAGCACAGGGAGATCACTCACCAGTTACTATCACAAGCAAAAGAGTCTCAACATAAAGCAGATTAATATAACTTATTGCCTATTGAAAACAGACTAGAGTAGTGAGAACTAAAAACTTGTACCCTCTTCTACTTCCTCCTCCTGAGCAGCGCACAGGGGAATGGGGAATGAGAGCCATGGTCAGTCCATAACACTTAGCAGCCACTGCTTCTTCACAGTCACATTCTTCCCCTGCTCCAGCATAGGGTGTCGTCCTTCCTGAACTAATCCTACATGGTGTACTGGGTCTGGCTGAGATGGAGTTAACTTTCCCTGCAGCTGCCCATGCAGTGCTGTGCTCTGCACTTGTAGCTAGAACAGCATTGGTATCACACCAGTGATACCAAGACACACCAGTGTTTTGTCTATTGCTGAACAATACTTACACAGCATCAGGACTCTCTCCAACCCTCTCAAGAACCAGGATGCTGGGGGTGGCCAAGAGAAGGGGAGGGGACATCACCAGGACAGCTGACCTAAACTGACCAGGGAGGTATTCCATGCCATTTGATATCACACTCATCAATAAAAGACGGGAAAGGTGAAGGAGAGGGGGGGACTCTCATTACGAAAATGTCCATCCTCCCAAACAACTGCTACGTGTATTGAGGCCCTGCTTCCTGGGATGTGGCCAAACTTCACTCATTGATTGGAATTAGAGAGTAATTTATTTTCTCTTTCTCTGTGCTTCTGCACGGAGGGTTTTTTTTTTTATTATTTTTTCCCCTCTTCTTTTTCCCTTTAATTAAATTATCCTTATCTCAACATATGAGTTTTTTTTGTTTGTTTGTTTTTGTTTGTTTGTTTTGTTTGTTTGTTTGTTTTGTGTTTTTTTTTTTTTCCTTTCCAACATGCTTTCTTCTTCCCCTCTTCTTCTAAGGAGGGAAAGTGAGAGAGTAGAATTCAGCTGCCCAGCAAAGTAAAAACCACTACACATGGACTTCCCTAAGACTGAAGTTTATGAAGTTACCAATAGGCTGAGGGAGGTGACCTTTTTCCTCTACTCAGAGACAGGTCCCAAGGGAATGGCATGAAGCTGTATCAGGGGAGATTCAGATTAGATGCTAGGAAAAGATTCCTCACTGAGAGGGTGGTCAGGCACTGGAACAGGCTACTCAGGGAAGTGGTTATGGCATCAAGCCTGCTGGAGTTCAAGAAGCATTTAGGCAATGTTCTCAGACATAGGGTCTGATTTTTGGTTGGTCCTTTGTAGTCATGAATTGGACTCAGCGGCCCTTGTGGGTCCCTTCCAACTCACATGTATATTCTATAATTCTGTGATTCTATGATAAGTATTAATATATTACAATTTTACAGTATATTTTAAAGACAAGAACATCCTTTTTGAGAGAGAAAATATTTATTTTATATACAGTAAAGTCTTACCAATGATTTTGTTAACTTTTATCCTGCCATGTAAAATTTCAAATATATATCTTTGAACTTTGCTGCACAAAACAAAACAAAACAAACAAACAAAACAGAAAAGAAATAGTCTAGAAATCTAAAGAGTCAGTAAAATAAATTACATTGAACGGATAAGTGGTAAATGTATTCCAATAACAGATTCATTAGTAATAGTAATTTGAAATCTGTGGTAAAATCTCATAATTTTTCAGTTTGGTCATTTGATTTTCACATCTAGTCCATCTCTAAATTTAATGTTAAACCCTCATTTTTTTGTTTTCTAGCCTTAAAATATCATTGTTATAAGAAAGCATATTTACAAGTTATTGATTGAATGAGATTTACAACTTCGATTTTTATTCTTCCTGACTGTAATTATGGAATGAGTGTTCTACTTGTAAGACACCTTTAAAAAATAAAAGATTTTTATTTATCTTTCCTCCCTATACCAGGTTTCAGTGGTAGTGATAGAATTTGTTCTGGCTGTGTAATGAGGTGTAAAGTATTATTCTAAAATGAAACTGAAGAGAATTTAAAATACCTTTTCCAAGCTGTTCGCCTTAATTTCTCTAGCCCAAGAAGAAAACTTCAAATACTTTCATACTTTTGCTGAATTTTAATGAATTTATTAAATAAGCAAGCTTGCAAAGGTTGCTTAAATAACCATATGCCAAGATCAGAGTAGTAACCAAATCAATAAAAATTCATGCAATATTTAATTAAATTACAGTCTTAACTCGGTATAAATAGCAGTCTAATGAAGTTTAAACCAAATTTTACACATAGCCAGCTAGGAAAAGGGAGTTGAAAATATTCACTATGACTTTACACACCATTTACAGCATCTTGATATATCATGATATATCATGATCAGACAGTCATCAATGAAGTGAGCACTTTAATTAAAAGCATTAGGAACATTCTCTCCCTCCCTTTCCCTCTCTTTTTCATCTGAGATAATCCAAGCATCTGCATAAATAGTTCAAGGCAGACCATGGGGTGAAGACACTTATTTCTATAAGTCCATCATTAGGAGTATTAAATCCTAAAACTAAATACTAAATTATATTGATTTCTGCTTTTATTTCAGATAATTACATCTGTGTAATATTCTCATAAATATTTAGAGACAATCAGAAAAAAAAAAATCCCTAAAATGACCATGTTTTTTTATAAAAGCGTAAGATTTTATAAAGCGTAAGACCAAATTTTAAGCTGTATGTATTAAAATATCAGTTTAGATATATAAGACTATTATCCCCAAATCACAAGTTTATTGGAAATTTAAGAGAAAAAAAAAAAAAAAAGTCAAGAGGTCCATTTATCCCAATGTCTTATGTCTTAGGAAAAATAAAAGTACTTATGAGCTAGTGTTTTGGAAAAAATAAAAATAAAAATAAAAATCTTTTAATTAAAATGGTCTTGCATAACATGCGTATCTATAATGAGCATGCATATCTATAATGTATCTATAGTCAACAACACTGCTAGTATGGTAGGTAGGTAGCTACATATTCATACAAACTCAAATTGTTCAGTTCTGTGAAGAACAGGCAGATCACAGCAGAATAAAAAACCATGTATGCTGACTTTGCAGTTTTCACTAAAATGAGTTGCAAGTTTTGCCTGAAACCAGGAAATAACCATAGAAATTGCAGTCTGTTGAATCTTAGAGCATAATACTCTGTAGTTAATGTATTATTGTGAGAAAGAATCCTATTAATTGACATTCAGTATTACACTAACAATGGCTATTAGTAGGCTGTTAGTTGGAAAATTGTACTGCTAAAATGTGTATGTAGCGTAATACAGTTCCAATTAGTTATGTACAAAGCAGAGATTTACACTTTATTGTATGGAGCTCTTGATATAAATCTTTGTCAAACTAGTTCTCTGGATTGATAGAAAGGCTTCATAGCATCCAATAACATGGACAGATTTTGGACAGTATTGATTAGTATGTTCCTTAGTAACCCCAGAGATCTTTTTTAAAGAGGGAATTTAATATTTTCAACGGAGTGGAAAAGTTTATACTTTCTGCAATGCCAGATTTAAGTAGAAGTAACATGTTTGTCTTCCCTCAAAAAAGGATATATATATGTATAAATATTTATATATATTTGTACTGTTTTAGGTATTGTTAAAGCACAAGTTCTATCCATCAAAAATATCAATTTCCTAAACAAAATAATACTTTTTGCATTGATATCATTCTCCTCAGCTCTCCTGGAGAGCTGCCAGACAGAGAAGGACCTGGGAGTGATGGTGGACAGTCGGCTGAATATGAGCCAGCAGTGTGCTCAGGTGGCCAAGAAGGCCAACGGCATCCTGGCTTGTATCAGAAACAGTGTGACCAGCAGGGCTAGGGAGGTGATCGTCCCCCTGTACTCGGCTCTGGTGAGGCCGCACCTCGAGTACTGTATTCAGTTTTGGGCCCCTCGCTACAAGAAGGACATCCAGGTGCTTGAGCGGGTCCAGAGAAGGGCAACGAAGCTGGTGAGGGGCCTGGAGAACAAGTCCTACGAGGAGCGGCTGAAGGAGCTGGGCTTGTTCAGCCTGGAGAAGAGGAGGCTCAGAGTGACCTTATTGCTCTTTACAGATACCTTAAAGGAGGCTGTAGCGAGGTGGGGGTTGGTCTGTTCTCCCACGTGCCTGGTGACAGGACGAGGGGGAATGGGCTAAAGTTGCGCCAGGGCAGTTTTAGGTTGGATCTTAGGAAGAACTTCTTTACTGAAAGGGTTGTTAGACTGGAACAGGCTGCCCAGGGAGGTGGTGGAGTCACCATCCCTGGAAGTCTTTAAAAGATGTTTAGATGTAGAGCTTAGGGATATGGTTTAGTGGGGACTGTTAGCGTTAGGTCAGAGGTTGGACTCAATGATCTTGAGGTCTCTTCCAACCTAGAAATTCTGTGATTCTGTGATTCTGTGATTCCTCTGAATCTCTTTTGGGACCTTTGGCCAAGCACAAAGACACTCTGTGTAGATTAAAACTGGAAAACATTTTAAATAATAATAATGATGATGATGATGATGATGATGATGATGATGATGATGATGATGATGATAATAATAATAATAATAGTAATAATAATAATGACGATGATGCAAACATACATGAAAGATCCAAGTAATAGGTTAATATAGGTTTATATATAGGTTTATAGGTTTATATACCTATAGGTATATATAGGTTAATATAGGTTTATACCAAGTAATAGGTTAAACCACAGGATGTCGATCACTCCTGAAAAGGCCACTGAAGAGTCTTTTAGGATGGCACTGGTCAGGAGGTGAAGGGTTGGCCTCTGTAGTAGCTTTCCAATATTACTAAATGTGGTGGGTTAACTTTGGGTGACTACCAGGTGCTCACCACAATGTTCTCTCTCTGCTTTCTCAACAGAACAGGAGGAGAAAATACAATGAAAATAAAAAATATATATATAAAAATATATATAAATAAATAAATAAAACAACTTGGGCATTGAGATAAGGCTTAAGGACAGAGCGGTCACTGACCAGTTACAATCACAAGCAAAACAGTCTTGGCATAATGCAGATGAATATAACTTATATAACTTATATTATAACTTAATAGTTAATATAACTTAGTAACTATTTAAAACATATGTGAACAGTGAGAACTGCAAGCAAACAAAAGCACTTTCCCCCCAGCTACTCTCTTCTACCTCCTCCCCTGAGTTGCACAGGAAAATGGGGAATGGGTGTTGTGGTCAGTCCACAACACATCATCTCCTTCATCATCATTCCATTCTGTTCCAGGGAGTAGTTCTTTGCTACAGTTCTTCAAGAATGTCTCAGGTGTGGAGCCCTTCATGGGCTGTAGCATCTGCTCTGCTATGGTACACTGTGGGTTGCAGGAAGGCAGCTTGCTCCAATGTGATCTTCTCTAAGGGCTGCAGAGAAACTCCAGCTCTGGTGCCTGGAGCACCTCCTCTCATCCTTCAATGACCTTTATGTTTACAAGACTGTTTCTCTCTTATTTCTCATTCCTCTTTCCCAGCTGCTGTGGTGCAACAGATTTTTACTTTTCTTAAATCTGCTCCCACATAGCAAAAATAAGTACCTAAATGCAAATTTTGAACACATTAATTTAATGTAGCTTTATATGAAAAACATTTTGAAGAGTTCTATATAGCATATAAACCAACTGTTCTTTTGACCTCTTTGCATTATGTCATTCTTTGGTACTTGATTGTACCTTACTACTATCAATCATACATGCCTGTTTTTATAGTAAAACAGTAAAAAAAATGTACAGAAGTATATAAAAATATATAGTTAGCAATGTCATTTTAACTCTACAGGGAAGATTAAGTTAATTGGTGAAGTCTACAACACAGAAGTACTTGTAGAACTTGGAAATGCCAAGATGGGAGCCTGACTGAAACTTTTGAGAATAAACAGAACATGTTAATGTCTTACTCCAGTGGTCTAGAATATAACAAACTTATCAGGACTCTGTTCTGCTCTACACACTAGCTATCCGTAGAATATAAAACTAAAGTCCTTTGGTCTTTATATTCTCCATGGCACATTAAAACACCTTTTTAAGAGTTTGGAAGTGAAAACTGAAATAGGTGATTTGATTTCTATGGAAAATGGAATTCTGTGATATGGATCATGGTTGTCTGTAATAAACATCTGTTCCAGGTTTAACTGAGTGTAAAATAAATGTTCCATTCCCTCTCCATCTCACACATGCACTGTTTTTACCACTGTCACTCACAGCCAACACACACGTGCACATCAAGGTGAAGACACATTTCTCCAGCATTGTTAAAAGATAAAATTCAGCAGCACATATTTACACATAAATAGATGGCTTGTATGAACACACAGGTACGTAAGTGTACATAAGTGAACATATGTGACAAAAATCCATGCTGTTCATCCTTCTTTGTCTTGAGAAAGAATGAGCAACATGTGACAGATATTAGCAATGTTACTTAATGTGGTAGTGGAAGATGCTGGTGAATGCTATAACAAAGCTGATATCAAAGAGATAATGAAGAGAATCTACTCTTATAAAAGTTTTTGGAAGCTCATCAAATAAAAATGCTAAGTCCATAAACACTGCCAAATAGTATACTGCATGGTCATAAAATACAAGAATGCTCCACTCAATTTTTAAATGTTACTCAGAGGAGCATCTACTACAGAAAATTTACATTGCTAAGTTTTGAGTGAAGAAATGTGCTGGCATTTATTCTGGAAGCTGAAGTACTGCACAAGCCACCTAATAACACAATTGGCTGAACATAAGACAAATAATAAATACGAATACTTGTGTGCATCCTACACTGCTATGGTTTAAAGATGCTGAGAGAGCAGCCAGTTGGATGAAAAGAGATGAAAGCCAGTTGATACAATATTGTAAAGTCTACCCACTATACCTTATGAAAAGAAAGTTCAATTTACAAAATTGCAAAAAAGGAAGAGACTGTTGGTTATCTTGTGGTAAACAAAAGAAAAGAAAACAAAATAAAATAAAAGAGAACAAATGTGTGTGTCCTGGACTTAGGAAGAGAGGGCACTAATTCAAAATTTCAAAGCTGGTGAGAAACAGAGTGAAAGAAGACATCACTAAACTATAAATTATTGAAGTTACCTAATCCCTGTTGACTTACACTGTGAGGCACTAACTCAACTACTGTTGTGTAAAAATGCACTAAAAAGGTCATAATTTAGTGCAATTATATAACATCTAGATATATGAGATTAGTCAGACATTACAGTCATTTTCTAAACTCTGTAGCACTGTTTATGATAAACTAATTCACTGAAGATGTATTTGCAAAACAGTATTATAGAATATCTTCCTTGTTACACAGACTATGTGATGAATATTTCCCATTTTAATATGGGAAATGTTGTAACATTTCTATCAAGACATTTCTTGCATTATAATATATTAAAATCCTGTATATTTTAAAAAGTGTCTCCTTTTGAGTTTGAACAACTGAATATTCTATGTCCTATATGCCATTCAGAAAATGCAGAAAAATTTAGGACTAGGAAGTGAAAAGTAAATTGCAAGTCATACCTTCCCATTGTTTTTACTGCTAGTAATTTATCAAAATAAGATATGGAAAGAAAAAGAATGATTTTTATATTTTTTTTTGGTATCTGTTTCTGACTTGCAGTATCTTAAAAGAGTGGATTTTTTTTTTTTTTTTTTAGGTAAATGTAATGTGAAATTTCACGATATTGAAATACCTAATCATCCTGTCCTTTTCCTTTACAAGAAATGATGACTATTCATGACTATTCAGCTTAGCAAAAGTGTCAGTCAGAATGGTGGCATTTAAAAAAAACATTGTATCAGTGGTAAGTGCCACTGTAGAAGAGAAAACTCAGAGATGTGTAAACATACAGACCAAAATTTTTCTAACCATTGTGACTTGCAGAAGACGTGTTTACAGAATTTTCTTAGCAGACTTTTTTTGGGGTCTCTTAATATTTCAAGACTCTTAATGTTACCTTTATTGTTCACTCCATTTAACTAAAGTAGGATGAGGTTCCATGACCACTCTGCTCAAATGTTAACAGACATTAGCTCAGTGTCTCAGTAAATACAGAGTACATAGTCTGAGAGCTTAGAAATTGAAACAATGTTTTTTCTAACCCTGATTTTTGTTATAGAACTTCATGATTATCATGATTCAAAAGGGCACGTGTCTTCAAACCAGAGTTAAATCTTCTGGGACCATCTATGCCTTTATTTGAGGTTCACAACACCTCAAGTGTTGATTTAAGTACTCAACACATAGTTTCCTGTAGAAAAATATGATTTTTTTCATAACAGTTCAGATTCCTGAAGAAAACCTATTACCTTGATATAGTTTTCTTTGTTGTTTCTTAGCAAATTAATTCTGTTCTGTAGATCTATCCAGGGGAAATAACAGAAATTATATTCACCTGTAATATTTCCTGTCACTGTTTCATCATTATACCACATAAGACTTTTCCTAGCAGGTTAATATGCTTTGCATATGTTTATTTCCTGTAATTTAATCTATATTTTTCTCAGCTTTCTTCTTGTTTCCAAAAGTTATTTCCTATTACTACACAGTTCAAACAAAACCTCTTCTACCAAGTAATATTTTGTTTATATATATCAAAATAGTTGAGTAATTAGACTTATGCTCAAAAACACCAGAGGATACCTTAGAAATCCAAACCCAGGTCTCTGAAACACACTTTTTAATCATGTATTTCTATTATTAGTCATATAAGTGATTACATTAACAACAGTCACTTTCCGTTTTCAGATAGCAAGCAGATACTACCTCACAATTAGTTACTTTTATATTTTAACTTATAAATAGAAGAAAACTTTTTCTCTGAGCAGATTTCTTTGCAGCAGGACATTCAAGGGGTCGTGAGTGATATACCATTCCCCTAACTGTCAATTCCTGAAAAGATTTCATATTTCTACTTAGAGAGGTATCTTTCATTACTGTCTATTATGTTAACAATTTATTTCTTGCAGAGACATGTAAGTGTATTCAAAGACCATTCTAGCTTCTCTAGTCCAAGTACAGCTAAATGTAGCAACATTATATGTTCAGCAGAGGTCTTAATGATGTCATCACAAATGAAACTTTAAGTAGCATCTTAAATGACTTGTATCAGGAACTGCCCTGAAGCTCTGAATGGCTTAATAAGGCTTTCATTATGAAAATAATAGATTCACTCTTTCTAAAGGAAATCTAAATAAAGGTGTTCATCTTGCTTTTCTTTCTCTGTGTCTCTCTCTATAACATTTTTCTTTTCCTTTCCAGCATTGTCCCATTTTTCCCCACAGATTAACAATCTTGCAGGACGGTCAAGAATTCACTTTTTCTCTGAGTAGATTTCTTTGCAGCAGGGCCTTGGAGGGGCCCTAAGGCATTTTTCACTGTAGCTCATCTGAGTCATCTGTGGCTTGAAGAAATGTTGGATTGTAACAGTTTCAAAATTGTTCAGACATATACAGATTGTCAAGGAAAAAGAGAGAAAGAAAAAGAGGGGGGGAGAGAGAGAAACACCACAAAAAAAATAATAATAATAAAAAAAAACTAACAACAACAACAAACATCAAGACACTGTATTATAGCTCTTTCTTCCTACCACATTTTTATTATTATTTTTTTAAATATCAAAACATTTTTTGACATTACTATGAGGAAGAGAATTACTGAGTTGAAAGAATTTCTTAAACTATTTTAAAACATTAAGGCTCAGCATCCACCCTACAGATATATGATACTCACTCTGTTGAGCAGGTAGTTGATTTCCTGTATTCTTCCTAACATGGAAAAAAAAAAAAAATGTTAAGAATGTTACCATGTTATCATAGCTCTTGACATTATTGTCACAAGTTTACAAAAATAAATTAATTACCTGACATGGTCATATGATCAGCTGCCCTACTGTTTATCCCTATTTGTGGCTAAACAAAATTTAATGCAAATACATAATTAAAAATAGTTGGAAAACAGACTTGTGAATCCATGAGACTCTCAAATATTTCAAAATTTTAAACAGATATAAACTTTCTTTTGTTCCTTCTTTAACCGTCTCCTGTTGGGAATTGGCATAAAGGGCGTGGACATGAGTCCATGGAACAATTGTTCGATCTGAGCTTGCCTTAAGCAACCAGGAGTAGGCCTTAGAAAATCTCATGGCCTGCTGTAGCTGAGCAAACCAAGCTACCAGAATAACTATGAGAAGCTCCCACGACAGTGATTCCTGGTATTGTATAAACTCACTTTAGGATAGAATAAAACTTGTGGTTAAAAGTTAGCAAGGACAAAGTAAACGACATCTTGTTATCTGTTGACCTTCTGTTATGTTTAAGCATCTTGTTATTTGAAAACATCCCATTATCTGTTAACCATTAGTCAGGCTGAGACTTGAGATAACTTGAGTCAACTGTCTGTTATGTCTTGTTAACTGAGACATCCTGTTATCTGCCGACCCTCAGTTAAACTGAATGCCAACTCAGCATTTTTACAGCTTGGAAAACAACTGATTAAGCAAAGGTGAAAACTGCATTACGAGGAAGACCTATGGCCTTCCTCCCAAAGACCACTGCCCACATTCCGAAGACCCTGACCCACAATTCTTCGAAGGCTTTGCGCAAGCACAAGTACTGATAAGCTAATTAGCTTACGAAGTGAGAGTAGGCGGGGTTAGGTAATGAATATGTATAGGCACTAATAGAATATTCATTGTTTCTCTGTATAAATACAAGATAGTTTGTCACTTCAAACATGCACGATAGGCGGAAGGATCCCCTGTGCATCCAGCGCTGCAATAAAGAATATACCACTTAAAGAAATTTCGGCTTTGATCTTTAAATCATTCCCACGTCGCCCAATTGAGGAATTCAGAAAAATGTTGTTACCAGCAGCTGGCTTCAAGGACAAGATCTACGTGACTGCTAATCACAAGGGGGTTGTTTTCTTGACTGCTAATCACAAGGGGGTTGTTTTCTTGCAGGTGGGGTTGTTTTCTTCTAGTTGTTTGTCTGAGTGCTTTTGACCAATAATCTTGTGTGAAACACTGTCCGCCCCTGTTAAGTTCACTATAAAAGTTAGGCTATTCGGGCAATAAAATGGAGCATGATCTGACTCTGCTGGTGTCTGCCGTGCTTTCGGCCGCACTTCTTCTAACAAATGGCGCCCGAACAGGCTGAGACCTGAACAGGACATCGAAGCGCAGCGGGACACCAGCGGCGCCGGCACATCGGAGCACAGGGAGACCAGCGGCGCCGGGACGTCGGAGCGGCTCCGGGACATCACAGCGCCGAGACCGAGACATCGGAGAGACCGAGACATTGGAGTGGCACGGGACTTCGGAGCGGCGCCGGGACATCGGAGCGGCGCTGGGAGACCTGAGGTACACGCACTGACCGACGCTGCAGGGCTACGGCCACTTACGAGAGACACGGACAGACCTGCGGGACGCCGGACACCGACCCGGAAACACTCTATGCACCAACCTGGACACAGGACTCACGGTGAGACACGGGGAAAAGAAACCGGTACGCGGGAAAAGGAGCCGCGCAGGGACGCGGGAAACGAAGCCGCGGAAAACGCGGGAGATTGAAGTGGTCGCGGTGTGATGCGGGACATCCGAGATCGAGTTGCTGCGGGAGACCGGGGGCGTCGGTGGACAACGGCAGCCGCAGCAGTACGCGATTTAGGGAAAGATCTTATACAGGCACACCAGCAAGCCTTTGCAACTCTAGCCCCACTGCGGACTCGCTGTAACTGTCGAGCACGACAGATGGAGGCAGCGCTGGCTGTGCTGCTTCACTCCAGCATTCTTTTTATAATCTGGCTGTGCTGCGTCACTCTAGCATTCACATTCCTTTTATAAGAGGGTTATCTTGCACTGCAAAAAAGACTATTCATCCCCAGATCGGTGTTATAACTATGTTTCTGGACACAATTCCGTGGGGTTGCCACATTCTACGGATTACTAATGACGATTTACCTTTATGGCGGGGCAGGAGTGCAGAGACGCAGATTACACTGCCAAATGACCATTGGCAGGTTCTTTCACAAATAGCATCTAAGGTTTCAGCTGGCACTGCCTGCAGCCGTATAGCAGACGTTACACTCTCTTTCCTAACTAGTAATCATGTGTCTCATTCATTTGTGGTGAATGGTCAGTGGGAAAAAGAAAAGGGGGAGAGTAAGGGGCGACAAAGACAGAAACGGTACCAGGAGGATGCCACTGATACTAAAAGCATGGGTAATAGGAGTGGTATAAGTGACACGCTCTGCCTGCTGTTCACCCCCGCCTGCCTGTGCACTGCTGAGTTGTGTCATATGAGAACATGCCAGGTAAATGAAATCAGCTGTGGTCTTCAGTCAACCCAGTGTATCCCACTGTCCTGGAAATGTGATGGTGAAAAAGACTGTGACAGAGATCCTGATTGCAAGGATGGAAGTGGTGAAATTAACTGCCCTTCTTGAACCTGCAGGCCAGACCAGTTCAGATGTGAAGATGGGAACTGTGTCCATAGGAGTAGGCAGTGCAGTGGTGTGAGAGACTGTCTGGATGGCACTAATGAAGCAAACTGTAACAATGTTATTCAGTGCTCTGGACCTGGCAAATTCAAGTGCAGAAGTGGAGAATGCATAGATATCAATAGTGTGTAACCAGCAGAGAGACTACAAGGACTGGGGTGATGAGCCCCTGAAGGAATGCAACAAAAATGAATGTGACTGTCCAGCTGGGTTTGAGTTTGTAGACAAGAGAAACTGTGGAGATATTGATGAATGCCAAAACCCTGGTATCTGTAGTCAAATCTCTATCAACCTGAAAGGTGGCTACAAATGTGAATGTAGCCATGGCTATCAGATGAATCCTGCTACAAGAACCTGGAAAGGGCCATACAGATACAAAAATACAAATAACACCTGTGATTACAATGACACTGCTAAGCAGGGTTTAGGGGTTTATAGCATGGAGACAAGGGGTAACAACTACAGTGTTTGGAACAATTGTACAGCTTTGGCCTTACCTCCTGATGTTTGTCTGATTTGTGGGGATAGGGCCTGGCAAGGTATCCCTGCAAATGCTATCAGATGTCCATGTTACTTAGATAAACTCATTGTATTTGCTTCTAGCTTGTTACAGTTGCATGAGATCACCAGACATAAATGGGCATTGCTTACACTGGATTGCAATGATAATGTTGAATTTTTTGGGCTGCAGCTAGAGTGGCATTGGCAATTTTAGTGCCTGGAGTGGCACCTCCGGCCGCACGTAACAACTTAGAAAAATTGGTATGCTGGGCCAAGAAGCAAGCCTATGCCACGACAGAGATACTTGAGGAGACACTCTGCTTGGCTGCGGGGATTGGCTGCGGCGTGGACGCCCCTAGGTGCACCCTGAGTGTCTTGCTCGGAGGGGACTCCACTCTCAGCTGCTCACCGCAGGAGCAGACAAAAGTCTCCTGAAGCTGCAGACAAACAGTATGTTTTCGGCTGCTGGAGG
The DNA here is from genome assembly GCF_963932015.1 of Anas acuta. Taxonomy (NCBI): domain Eukaryota; kingdom Metazoa; phylum Chordata; class Aves; order Anseriformes; family Anatidae; genus Anas; species Anas acuta. The sequence goes on from NC_088979.1 coordinate 154,019,101, forward strand.
GATACTAACTGGAGTGTTAATAATTGTATGTGTTGTTCTTAAATGTCCAGGTATTTTGTGTTGAAAGTATTTGTGTAGGGGTAAGGTTTTAAAACAAAGTGTTGCAAGTCACTTCACGAGGAACACAATGAGAGACAATACTTGTTTGTTTGCGTATCATTCTAAATTATATTCTTGTGGTATGATTGAGACTGTGGTATGATTGAGATTAAGATGTGTCAGAGGCCTCTGTGTGTGCGATTGTGCTGTGTACTGTGTGAGTGAGAGCGCGCTTTTGCCATAGTGAAGGAAGGAAGGTTGCCATAGTGCAGGTTATTGCCATAGTGCAGGAAGGAAGGTTGCCATAGTGCAGGTTGTTGCCATAATGCAGGATATTGCCATAGTGCAGGCTGAAATCATAGGAAATTAGTGCTGGCAGAAATCATAAGAAAATAGAGGACGAAGTAGCTTTAGATTTATTACAGCGCTTTTTAGAAAAACGGGGAGTAGACTGCAAACAACTAGCAGGACTAGTTGCCATCGGTCAAGCAAAATCATGTTTCACAAGTACAGAGTCATGGTTTGAAGTAGCCGCTTGGAGAAATTTAAGGGAATGTATTGTTTAAACCTTTTTGACCATAATGAGTCAATTCACAAATCCATTACTTTCCTGAAAAAGCACATGAGGAAGATTCAATATGGTATCAATCCTTTCAATCAATGGTTCACTGATTTGTTTGAAACAATGCATAGATGGTTACTGGGATTAGTCAAAGAGGGATTAAGGATTCTGTTCGCTGCGGTGTCACTCATCATTGCATGTGATATTGTGATAAATGTGGTTAAAGGGTCTATTGCAAAGTGTTTTCATGCTCTTGATTATAGTAATTGTAGTGTTAGCAAAGTGGACTAAAGCAGCCATCGAATCTGCACACACCGAAGACGACCATGAAGAGGTTCCTGATAATCATTCTGACAATGACATGGGCTGCGACACCTCAAGGACTGCCAAGGACAGCCTTCGATTCTAAGGAGAATGTCTGGGTATCTCTGGCTAGGGAACTGAATACCACCACCTTCTGTGCAAGTCTAGCCAGCCCTAGCACACCTTCTGTTACATACCTTGTCGGGTTACCATTAAGTGATTATAGTAACTGTAGTGTTATTATGTTTAAGTTGTGTTATGCCATGTATTTGACGTCTGATGGAAAACACCTTCGGCCAAGTACTGTTCGTACAAAAAGAAAAAGGGGGAATTGTTGGGAATTGGCATACAGGGCGTGGACATGAGTCTGTGGAACAATTGTTCAATCTGAGCTTGCCTTAAGCAACCAGGAGTAGGCCTTAGAAAATCTCATGGCCTACTGTAGCTGAGCAAACCAAGCTACCAGAATAACTATGAGAAGCTCCCATGACAATGATTCCCACATCGCCCAATTGAGGAATTCAGAAAAATATTGTTACCAGCATCTGGCTTCAAGGACAAGATCTACGTGACTGCTAATCACAAGGGGGGTTGTTTTCTTGCAGGTGGGGTTGTTTTCTTCTAGTTGTTTGTCTGAATGCTTTTGACCAATAATCTTGTGTGAAACACTGTCCGCCCCTGTTAAGTTCACTATAAAAGTTAGGCTATTCGGGCAATAAAATGGAGCATGATCTGACTCTGCTGGTGTCTGTCGTGCTTTTGGCCATACTTCTTCTAACAGTCTCCATTTCTAGAAACTTAACCGTTCTTATAAAGGCATTCCTGTAGAGTTAGCCCAAACATTCTTCTAGACTCAGCTGTGGACCAAAAAACTAAGAGGAACCAGAATGAAGATGTAGCTGAGATTGCCAAAGTCAGAAGAGTTTCACAACAGATTTGGTTTTATGGTCTCTGATTCTGGAGATAAATCTAATCCTGTATCTGGGAAATGTTTTCTAGATGAAGACCTATCAAAACTAGCAGATTCCCATTAAAAAAAAAAAAAAAAGTTTGGTTTTACCAAATCAGCTTTTACCAAAAAGAAACTGCTTAATAACAGAATGCTGTCAACTTTATGATCCAGATTTTAGGTAACTAAAAACAAACAAACAAAAAAATCACCTTTGTTACTCTGGAAACACTATTTATTAAATTAGTATTCAATAAATAAATATATGTATGTATGTATATTAGCATCTGTACATGTACGTGTACAAATGTAATGTAATGTACATGTACATTAGCATGGTAAATATTAGCATTTACCAGAGGCTCTTCAAACTATAGAGATTGACTTTGTTGATCAGTAATGTATGTTTTCTCCCATTTCACAGAAGACTTGTGCTTGATTTTCTCCTGTTTGCAATTAGTTACACTAGAGAGGCCAAGACAGTATCAGTGTAACAGAAATCTCATCATATCCGAGATAAAAACCATCCTTTTCTTTTTTTTTTTTCTTCTTCTTTTTTTTTTTTTTTTAAAGAAAAAATAAAAAATGAAAAACTTTCCTTCAGGAGAGTAATTCATCACATACACAGACATTGGATTACACACAGTTTCAAGCCTCAGGTATATGGAACTGAAATTAATAGAACTGACAGCTATAGCATGAAATTCATAACATCCAAGATAAAGAGAAGTACTTCCTATACTATATTTACTTAGCAAAAATCTATCCCTCAGAACTAACAGCTGGAAGCTACATCAGTAGAAAGATTTTACAGTAATTAGACTCACTCCAGTTTAAAAATAATAATAATAAAAAGGAAACATTATTGAATTTTGCTGAATGTTTTCTTTCAGGAGAATTAGCACACTGGTTAGTTATAGAGATTTGAGCAGGACCGCTCAGTACTTAGGGCCAATTATACATATAATAATATGGCCTGTATAATTAGGATCAACATTCTGAGATTCTCTTGGAAGATGGAAAGAAATGACTCGAGAATTTTATGAGAAAATCTTATAATCTATTTAACTATCTTTTTGTTTGTTTTGAAGTTTTTGTTTGCTTTATAGCTTCGTTATTAGAAACAGTGTTACATTTTTTATACACAAAACAAATGTTCATTTCTGTTTTGTGTAAAGCTCAGTCATCTGGAGGCTCTACTAGGTGAGATCAAGCTGGGCAGAAGAAAAATAACTATGAAGGAATCTGAAAGTTAAATTGTATTTATTGTCAACCTTTGCTTTTTGAAATCTTGAGAGGTTATCAGTGTTAAATTTCTGAATCACAGCATAGTGGACAATGAGGTTATTGGACTGATTTTATTTTTTAGAATTGGTTTGCATTCCTTCAAATGAATCATTTTCAAGCTGTTCTATCTGGGTCAGGGTCAGACATTCAAACCAAAGCACATATTTTCAAGTCATAACTGGCTGTAGGGAGCTCAAGTGAAAATTGTTCTTTGAAAGGAACAGACCTAACCTGTGCATAAGGCACATGAACATTTCACAAATTGCTCATACAAAATTTAATTTGCAAACTAAGGTGTCCTCAGCCTATTTTGGGAATTATCTGTAAATTCACTCACTTTATGAGGTAGCTGTTACTCTGTATATGGTAGAAAAAAAGCATCCTCTGCTACGTACACTTGACAAGATCCTGGAGAACTCAAGAGTTTATATTTTACAGGTATACTTACTATGGTGTAAGACGATGTGAAGGTATCCTGTTTGTCCCATTTCTATAAATACATTCCTTATGAAATCATACTAAATAAACAAGATTTTTTTTTTTTAAGTGAAATTTCATATAATCTTTAAAATAATTCAGACTGATGCCAACGTGAAATTTATTTCCTAGGAGCTCTAAAGTATATAATTTTTAAATGATGTTATCTATAAATATAACCACTATCACTAGTCAGTTGGAGCTCACTTTGGAACTGAACAGAGTGATCAGAATTTCATAGGAATAGTCATTTGTAGAGGAACTGTTATAATCAAAACTTTTAAAAGTTAAAATTTTAAAAGGTATCCACTTTTAATTTTCCATTATTATACTTGCATAGACACGGGATAGTGTCTAAAAGCGTTCACTAAATTTTAAGAAAAAAAATATCTCATCAAACTTCCAAAGAGGAAGAAATCAAAAGAAAGTTTTCAGAAACTCATTTCCTCAACTTCTGAAACACTTTTATCAAATTTTTAGCAACATTATGTGGATGAGGGCAGATCTGTCTGTCTGCTTGTATGTTTGTTTGTTTTGTGGTTTGCAATAGTTTGCTTTTTTGTTTGTTTGTTTGTTTGTTTGTTTGTTTTGGTTTGGTATGCTTTGCTTTGGTTTTCAGGCAAATCAGAAAATATCATTTTCTGAAGTTCAAAATGCTAAAATGTTTTAGAAGTTTGCCAGTCAGTCACTAAATATAGGGATGACATTTTGTTCATAGAATCATAAAATCATTAAGGTTGGAAAAGACCTCCAAGATCATCTGGTCCAACCATCCTCCTATCACCAATACCTTCCCATATACTTCTGAATTATAGTTTGACTAATCTCTTATGAAGTAACTTTTTTTCTCCCAAGTACTCTCTATACTGCTACAAGGGCATTTGTGAGTTAGTAGGGTGCTTTAATATAGAATCATACAATCATTAGGGTTGCCAAATACTTTCAGGATCATCTTGTCTAACCATCACCCTACTGCCAGTGTCACCCACTAAACCATGTCCCTAAGCACCACGTCCAACCTCTCCTTAAGCACTGGCAGGTGATTCCACCACTTCCCTGGGCAACCCATTCCAATGCCTAGCCACTCCTTCTGAGGGGAAACATCTCCTAATTTCCAGCCTGAACCTCCCCTCCTCTGGCACATCTTGAGGCCATTCCCTCTACTCCTATCATTAGTTATCTGTGAGAAGAGGCTGACCCCCAGCTCCCCACAACTTCCTTTTGGGTAGATAGAGCAATAAGATCTCCCCTGAGCCTCCTTTTCTTCAGACTAAAGGTCCCTCAGCTGTTTCTCATAGGACTTGTGTTCCAGGCCCTTCACCAGCTGTGTAGCCCTTCTCTGGACATGTTCCAGGACCTTAATGTCCTTCTTCTACTGAGGGGCCCCAAACTGAACACAATACTTCAGGTGTGCATCACCAGAGCAGAATACAGAATCTTCCCTGGTCCATCTACCATCAGTATTCCTGATACAAACCAGGAAGCCATTGGCCTTCTTGGCCACCTGGGCACACTGCTGGCTCATTCAGGTAAGCATCGACTAACACCCCCAGATCCTTTTCCTTTGCACAGATTTCGAGCCAGTCTGTCCCAAGCTTGTAGTGCCGTATGGGGTTGATGAGGCTAAAGTGCAAGACTACACTTGCTACAAGCAGAGGTGGACACATAATGCCATTTCACTGATCATTTCAGTGATCTCAGACTTAGAAAGAAACATGGGGCTGAAATTTAAAAGACACAGTAGATGATAGATAGGATTTTCAGCTGTTGCAAGTCTATCATTCCACTATTATCAAGGAGTCATACATTTAAACATATTAGGGGTTTAATATCTCAGATGTTTTATATAGCAATGTTAATGGTATTATAGCAGCATTATATATAAGCTTCTTTGTACTAGGTAATTTGGACCAGCAGTTTATTAATTACTAGCACTTCAACCAGTCTATTAATTATAAAAATAATTCTTAGCTCCATGTATATACACACTGTGTATCACTGTGCCCATTTCAAAATTTTAACATCCAAAAGGTGGATATAATACTAACTACAAGAACTGAAATTGGTGTATGTGTAGTCAGCCCCCTATTTCTTGACACTTATTAGAGCATGTTATGGTGATCAATGACAGTGCTTAAAATTTATAAAAAAAATATTGTGTTAAGAGTCACAAAGTCTCAGAAAGTCATAGTAAGCCTGATTAGTCCTAAGACTTATCTAGTTGTTGATGAACTTTGAATCTAAAGCCTAAGTTGCTATGTTAGAAAAACTTGCACTAACTTGGGAGTCTATTCTTGTGCCTCTACTTTTGCCAAAACTCTTCAAATAAGAGTCAATTTTCAGTCCCAGTATACTAAAAGAAGAAAATCTTGATTGGTTCCACTAAAACTAGACTTTGGCACTAACATAAAACTGTTAAGATTAAACATTACTTCAGATGATGGTCAGAAAGATAAATAAAAATAAATAAAATAAACAGTTCAAAATATATTTTGCCAAAGCAGATAATGCTAATAAAAATATTTTTCATATTGGAATATTCAAAGAAGTGCATATAAGGTAGTGAAGCAAGTAAAACTTGAATTTCTGACAATGTCAGCATTTAACTAGATATTTGACAGTCTTTTTAGTTCATGCATATTTCTTCCTGTCAAATATGGCACTAACTAATAAGATGAATATAATAAAAAGTATATCGCAGAAAGAAAAAGGGTTTCATGATATCCCTAAAAAAGTGTTTGTTTATTTGTTTCAGTGATAAAGAAATAAAATGTTAGCAAAACAGTTATCATTACTACTAGGTTAAGAAAAGATGCAGGACTGAAATATATTAACTGTTCTTCTAAAATATCACACCAGTTTTATTTAATTTATCTGGAAAGAAAACTGGTGACTGTACAAGTTGAAAGATAATTTCTGCAGTCAAGAAACATGATGAATTATTTTTGAGTAGTTTGAGAAAGATGAAAGGTAATACTGAATTGACCAAAAAAACTTCAACTTTATTCACAACTAAAACAAAAAATTAATAATTAAAATCACATTATTCATCTTCTATACCCAAGTTCCTATTTTACATACAAAACCATATTTCCTTTAAATTTTTGAAAGAATCATTTTCAGTGGAACATAGATCCAAGAAATGTAAAAATTTTCCATTACCTGCTTTCTGGGCACATCACCTCTGGATTCATCACCTGTGTATCCAGTTTCTCATGCTGGGGCTCAGAACCTGGAGGCTCCAGGTTCATCATCACAAAATCCTAGGGCTTTCCTTTCCAAATACCAAATGGTGCTGAGTGCCGTTTGATCTGGAGCGCTGGAAGTCCCAGTGGGGATCCACAGGTTTATCGATAATATTTCTCACACAGCTTAACGGGAGCTAAATCTTTAGGGTCTTTTTTTTTTTTTTTTTTTTTAAATCACAGATCAAAGCCTAAGAAATTTGATTTTCAGGCTCTGTTTCATTAAAACAATTTTTATGCATTTTTTTCCACTGCATTTCCTCTGTAATGGAAATTTTGTATTCAATTATTCAATTATTTCTGGTCTGAACATGACAAATATATATTCAAATTTATAAAGTATATAACAAAATAAAAACTTTAATATTGGTAATGTTGAATGTCACCTTTAAAAATAATAAAATTCCTCAAATATTTTGCAATAATACAATGAAATAATGTTATATTTATAATAAAAGATTTTACTCTATGTAAATAGAATATGTTTTACCTCCTAAACCTGTGAAATTTTTCTACAGGAAAGTCTATAAGAATTGGGTCAAGTCAGTATTTCATTGGGACTGGAGTGTAAAACTAGAGTAATTATTCTGATGAATGAACTGGATCAACCTTAATAAACTGAATTTGCTATTCTATGACAAGAGGAGGAAAATAATATATTATTTTTTCTAAAAGTATTATAGTTTGATAAAGAAACTCGTGGGTGTTTCAGAGGATCAGATATAGTTTTAGTTTTAAAGTAAGGGGAAGTGCTACTTTTTAGAAATCTGTAATCAGCTCACACTTGATTGTGTGGTATCAGAAAAAGCTGATGGAACAACAGACAGAATTTATATGAGTTCATTAACATGGCAGTGGTATTTTAGCTGAATTAATTGTAGAAAGAAGACACAGTAATAAATGTATGTGCATCTGTTGCAAGCATGGTACAAAAAACAATCCAAACCAACGAAATAAAACAAAACAAAACAAAACCAACCAATCAAAACAAAAGAAATAAATAACCAAAAACCTCTGATATTTTTAACTGACTTTTCACTAGACAGGAAAGCCAATTTCTCTTGTGATGCCAGAAAAGGAGAAATAAAATCTGTCAGTCATTAAAATGGAAGGCGTATTGTGCTGTGGCTGGCTGAAGATGAAATTGGATTTCTCTGTCTGGGCTATTCTGATTCCTTTTTATTCCACAAAGTAAATTGCTTTTCTGTAACTTCATATTAAACAGGCAAGGGTTCAGCTGGCAAAAGAAGTTCTAAAAGCATATTAGGAGCCATACTGTGCTTTCTCTACTGAAAAAAAAAAATTGGAAGACCAGTTCTTGTAAAATGCAGAATTAATTTTCCAAATCTTTTTTAGAAAATTTAAATCTGCTCATTTATAGTTGTGTTTTTTCTCTATTTTGAAATATTTTCTGCTAGTACTTTTTTTTCCTGTACTTTTCACTTTTTATTGATGACAGATATATTTTTATTGGAGACAAAACATAGATAAATGTAGATGACTGAATTTATAATAGAACTTTGCAAATTAACTTTAAAAAAAAAAAGTTGTTCTTATTTAATCTAATATTCTCGTGACCCTATATCAAGCCTGCTAAATATCTTTTTTAAATATCATTTGCTTACTCTGCATATTTATCTAACAAACTAAAAAACTCTGTAGTATTATACATACTGTACAGCCATTTTGTATATTTAAGAATAACTGTTGAAAAATCAATATTAACAATTAATAACACCAAAATACAAGATAATATTTTCCCTAAACATCTTTTGGTGGTTAAATATCTTCTCTTTTCTTCCCTTTTCTGTAAAACAATCTTCCTTCCTTCCTTCCTTCCTTCCTTCCTTCCTTCCTTCCTTCCTTCCTTCCTTCCTTCCTTCCTTCCTTCCTTCCTTCCTTCCTTCCTTCCTTCCTCCCTCCCTCCCTCCCTCCCTCCCTCCCTCCCTCCCTCCCTCCCTTCCTCCCTTCCTCCCTTCTCTCTTTTCACATTAAGTGTCTTAGTTGTTATTCTTTATTATTTCAGTTCTGTGAATAAGCCAACTTTGAGTATACACATTTTAACAGGAGATAATGCAATATTGTACTGCTTCTTAATTTAAGGGCTCAAAATGTTTTCTAGAGTGCACTAATGATACACAGGAAGAAAGTAAGAATTCAAACAGAAGTTCATTACAAATAATCCTCAAGAGATAATTCTTGTGGGGGAAGTGCATTTGTGCCAGTGAATTCATACTTATACTTTATCAAAAGAGAAAGAAAAGGAGAAGAAAAATCTAATTAAGCATATGAAATATTTTAAAACATTTGATGAGGAGATCTCGGAATAATTTATCTTCTCAAGCTCACTTCCATAATTCACTTTCTCCACAGTGTTTGAAACTTAAATTTTGCAAATGATAGTAATTTGATAGAATAACACTGAAGATAGGGATGGGGAGATATAGATATATAGGGACAATTTAAGATATTGGGGCTACTCATAATATAGTTATTGACCTATATTTATATATATCCTCCCTCTTCCTTTGTCTTTCCCCCTTTCCATCTGAATGTTTTTTACACTCGCTTGCTTATTGTGTTAATTCATCTTACTATTTTGAATCTTGGTTAAAACTATTGAAACACAAGTATATATTCAGAAGATTATCTTGAAAATAGGTTGCTGGTTTCTGTTTTGTTTCATTTATTTATTCATTTTGCAGATATGTCCTGAAATATCTCTCACTGCTCTTCATAAGCTTTTTTTTTTTTTCTTCCACCCATTTTACAGTTGGATGAATTATTAAAAACCTAATGAGATAATTATAAACAGTCCTCTTCTTTAAAATCTGATTGCTGAGTTATGCATGAAAAATTAAGCATTTATGTTCACTCACTTTTTAAGGTGAAAATATGATAGAACCCCTAGTGTTTGGAAGAACTTTAAGTGACTCTGGTTATCTGCACACAAAGAAGGCACAGAGGAACAGTGACAGGAAGAGTAACTCAAACAGTTACCTGTACCAGCTTCTCCCAGGCCCACCCCAAGAGACACTGGAAAATCAAAGACATCCTCGGAATCCCAGAAGAGCACAGGGACACTATATCAGGAAGGGAACCCTGTACAGGCTCCTCTCAGGGCTGTCTCAGTAGGTCCTCAGCTACGACATCCAAGTTACTCACGAATCATTGAGAACAGTTCTCTGGATTATCTTTTGGACTAAAGGGAGGTTGTTACCCAAGTATGTAGAACATGTGGGAGATATGGGAGGCAGGGGAAGAGAGGTTTGGGATTTTCACAGGATGTATTATGGGATATTTATGGAGGGAACCAAAGAAAAGAAAACGAAGTACTTTGGTTGATTTAGGAAAGAACAAGTGTGGGAAACAGAGGTTTAAGGGAATAAAATGATCCATTCATATAGAATCAGAGGCTGGTGAATAGGATCATCTGGCAATGCTCTACATCTGATAACTACAATCTGTCCTATCTGTTTATTTCCCAATAACAGACTCATAAGCATACATGTGTGTATGGGGATCTGTAGTGCCAGCAAATGTAGGGGTTCTGCTGACTATGGGATTGCTAGAAAAGAACAAGCCAGACGAGACAGCAGGCAGGTGAAGTGGCCTGGTACCTAAAGGTATGAGGGAGCCTCTTAAGGACAGCTATGGAACTGACTTCCATTTTTCTTGAATATCAAAAGCACTCAGGGGAGTAAGTATGGGACTAGGGGAGTCCCAGTAAACTTTGGATGTGCGTGCGTGTAAGTGCACATGTGCACACATGTGTAAAAATTCATCAGCTGGAGGGGAGATATTGTCTTAAGAGCTCGTATGTCCAGGCACCATTAACTGGGGAGACTGCAATCCAGGGGCAGCTACTAGGCAGACTGAGTGCCTGAACCCAAATGCTGGAATCACCCACCCACATCTGCACATACATATTCTCTTCTCCTCTTCAGACAAAGAGGGGAGCAGGATGTCACCATTGGTGTTGTCAGCATTCATGTAAAAGGTCTGTGTTCCTGTCTGTTTGTGTATATATGTGTTGTATACACGTGTGTGTGCACTTGCATATGTACATGTATACTTGCCAGAAATCTATGCTCAGCCTAACTGTTGGACCTGGGAAATGGAGCTGTGCCACCCATACCTGTCTCTGGCTGACAGATTCAGCTCAATTACCCTAACAGATGGAAACGAGTTGCTGCACTTAAATATATCTGCTTCTTCAATATCTGCTTAATTTTCCAGTGAGGTGTTGGTAAAAGCTCATTTGATTTATAAGAGAAGGAAGAGGCCATGTATTGAAAGCTGAAGCTAAGAGTATTTTTTAGTTACTGGTTTCTGTCTTTTTAGTTCACATTCAACAAGGATAAGACAAGTGCATTAAAAACAGGACACACTGTTTGTGCTGGAGCTAAAAGTCAATACACAGTAGAACTTTTGTTCACAGTAGAAAATATAGTGTTTTAGAGAAAGTATGGTCTAATTAAATGATTGCAGATGCAATATATTCCCTTTTTGAATGGTGTATTTAATTGAACAAATCAAATGTTAGTATTCATATGACTACTAGAATGAATGGACTTGGAGGTAATTACCTAATCAGCTACATTAACTTTCAAATAGAAACCCAGGAACCTTTATAACCCAGGAACCTCAGAATAACTTCTCTGAAGACACCTAATGTGTCACATACACCCCTGATTGTTCTGAGCATTTCCTAGATGCTTAGTCTTCACCTTGCACATCCCAAAAACATGTTAGATTCCCCTCAATGCAAATTCCTTAAGATCTATCCAAATTTATATACCTTTAAATAAAAAATAATAATAATAAATAAATAAATAAATAAAAATTAAGATTTATTTTATCCTGTATATCTAATGGTTTTCACTTTTAGAAGAGAAGATCTGTAGTAAGATAACTAGTCAACAGCCAGGTTTTATCTATTTATTCATCTGTACTTTTATGTTTTTATCTGGGAAGATATTCCACATACTTTTATGTGCTTCTTACTGTTTCCTTAGTCATATAAGGTTGTAAAGTCATATTCTTCCTACAGTAAAAATTATATTGTCTCTCTGTAACTAAAAGCATTTCACTTATATTAATAAATAATTTCTACTGTACTTATAACATTTTGCTCTCATGTTTACAGTATAATCCTCATGTTTACACTATAGTGGAGTTGGAAAAAAAGAAGGGGAATACACATACTCATGATTACTACCTTAATCCTTTTTTTTTTTTTTTTCCAAGACAGACTTCTTTCACAGATCTAAAAAACTTGTGCCAAATTCTTTGAAAACTGTTTTATCAATACAGATGCTGCTATACATATGAAGATTATCTAAATTCTAAATTAATATTTCAGCATAAATTTCCATATATTTCAGCATGCCTGTGTTTCTGTTTCTTAGTGAAGGCTAAAATAAAATGCATTTATAAAGGTGTAATAAAAGTATATTTACAAATATTAATACCAAGTCCAAATCTAGAATATTGATATCACTTATATTTTGATACATATTTTGACATTTAGGATATATGTATATATAATACTATGTATAATAATACTATATATATAATACTATATATATATATATGAAGGTATATTAGGTAATGTAGAACTGAGCTCTTCCTAAATCAGCAATTGAGGACAATAATTTCAGTTTCATTTATATTTATGAGTAACTCTAATAATTAATCACACTAAAAAAAAAGAAAAAAAAAAGTAATATAAAGTATAAAAGTAAATGAAGTAAGATATTACAAATCCACCATTAATTACAATATAGTATTAATAGGACATTTAAATGGGTACATTATTGTATAACATTGACAATTCTGAAAGAAGTACAGTATAAATATTTACTTTCATGTCAATGGCTATATAGGTATGCACAATAATGAATAATATTTGAAGACATAAGAATATAACTGTTTAGTCAACTATCAGTTTTATAACATAATTCTATTCAGGCAGGGAAAATAACATGTATTAAAAAGGACTATAAAGGACTATAAACATAGCATAGGTTTCAGTTCAAGACTGCTTCCTCCCTCCTCCCCGCCCCCCTCCAAATGAAGAAGAAGTATTACATGTCTCTACATTTAGTGAGCTGTTACAGGAAACATAGAAAGTCTTTTCTCTGTATCTGCTGTATGAAACAACAAGTAATGGTCATACAGTTGAAGTAAGGACAATCTAAATTAAGCAATAGGAAAATTAAACTATCAGGAAATTAAGTAAAAACCATGATAGATTTTCTATGGTGGTTACAGAGTTTTTAAGTGTAGGCTAGACATATAGATATATGTTAAGGATGGCATAAGCTGATGCTGTGCACGGGAGCAGGAGGAAGGTTTTAGTGACCCACTGAGGTCTGCATCAGCTCTCTCTGCTCTGTCCCTTACTGAACAGATGATTTGCCAGTAACATCTATGTAACTAAAAGTGCTTAGCCTGTAAGTTAAATAATTGAATGGAAAAAAAAAAAAAAAAAAGTTAAAGATTCTCAGAGTAGGTGTCAGTTGCATAACCTGTCGGGCTCAAAATTAAGAGCTCCAAAAAGTTAATTGCCTTTCCACAAACCTTTAAGGTTAAGAGTATAACAATTTATTTTATGAAGATTTTTTTTTAACTGTATAACTATTTCTTTTATTAAGATTTTTTTACCTGCTTAATAGTTGCTATCTGCTTTCATATACATGTATCATGTATTAGTACATATCTGATGTGTTAGTGATTGCAGGTAGTTCTTCAATGGTGTTTTGTTTTTGTTTTTGTTTTTTCTGCTAAAAACTCTGTTTTATTTTCTTCCCAATGTGTTAAAATAAATATAATTTTAAACCTAGGAAAATTAGATTTTACAATAATAAAATGCATTATGAAAGCACGGAGATTTCATAATTTATTGGTTGTTAGTTTGATTCATGTGCAAAAAGGAATACTAATTTTGATATTATGGAAAAAAAAATATTTTTAAGAAATCACTCACGGGGTTGAAATTCCAGTCATTTTATTCTAAAATATATCTAAAAATAACTAATGTTGAACATTTCTACAAGATGTAAGCTGTTACATTTTTAAACAGATAATATTCATCCACTTAAAAGAATTTTACATTAGCTTTTTGAAAAATTCTACTAAGCTGAAAATAAGAAACAAAACAAGATAATTTTTTTTTCTCTCTTTTATAACCTATAACCCATCTCTGTTCAACACATATCACAGAATCCCAGAAAGGCTTGGTTTAGAAGGGACCTTAAAGACTATCTAGTTCCATAGTCCATAGTCAAGGATGCCACCCAGTAGATCAGTTTGACCAGGGCCTCATCCAACCTGGTCTTGAACACGTCCAGTGATGGAACATCCACAAATTATCTGGGAAACCTGTTTCAGTGCCTCAGTGCCTCACCACCCTCACAGCAAAGAATTTCCTCCTAATACCTAATCTAAATCTCCCATTTTTAGCTTAAAACCATTTCCCCTTGTCCTATCTGCCCAAGTTTAAATATTTGCTCTCCATCTTTTTTATAAGCCCTTTTATATATTATATGCTTCAATGCATATAATATGCACCCAAGACCTTTTTCTTCTCCAGGCTGAACGTTCAGAGCTGTCTCAGTCTTTCTTCATAGGAGACGTGCTACAGCCCTCTGTACAGATTCACATGGAATAGATCCATATGAGCAGAGCAGAGGGGACAATCACCTCCTTTGACCTGGACACTCCTCTGTTGATACAGCCTGGGATGCAGGTGGCCTTCTGGGCTTAAAGTGTGCCCTGCTCGCTTTTGTCAAGCTTTTCATCGATGAGAATCCCCAAGTCCTTCTCCATAGTACTGCCCTCGGTGCATTCTTTTCCAAGTGTGTATTCATGTCTGGGATTGCCCTGACAGCAGCACCTTGCACTTGGACTTGTTGAACCTCATTAGGTTCACATGGGCCACTTCTCAAGCTTGTCCAAGTCCCTTTGGATGGTATCTCTTCCTTCTGTTGCACCAGCTGCACCACTCAGTTTGGTGTGATCTGAAATCTCTCTGAGGGTGCACTTGATACCACTGTCTATATCATAGATAAAGATATTAAACAGTATTGGTCCCAGGACAGACCCCTGAGGGACACCACTCATTGCCAGCCTCCAACTGGACACAGAGCCATTAACAGCAATTCTCTGGTTGTGACCTTCAAGCTACTTAATTTTCCACTGAATGGTCCACGCTTCAAATCCATATCTCTCCAATATCTGGCCTAATGCAAGACTGTAAGAAGAAAGACTTATTACTTTTCTATCTTCTATAACATTTCACCACAATAATTTACAAGCCCACTATCCAGGACTTCAGTGTTTATTTTGATTTCAGATTTTTTTTCAGTCTGCTGATTAAAAGATTAAATAAGACTGAGGTGAGACGTGCTCTCAGAAAAACACACCAAACAAAGCTCCTAACTGATATTTTCTAGTGGAACTGTCATGTTTTGCAGACTGTTTCATCCTCTAATCAACTTTCATGTGTCCATTTATTGATTTGTTGTTGTTGTTGTTGTTGGTTGGTTGGTTGGTTTGTTTTTGTTTTGTTTTGTTTTGTTTTGTTTTGTTTTATTGTTTTTCCCTCTTACCAGTGTTTTTAACCCAACCGTTGTCCTGTATTAAGTAAAATACTTTAGGGATGTTCAAGTTCATTGCTTAAGTTCTATTATCTTAGTCAGCTACAGTTGCAATTTTATCAAAGAAAGCATAACTTTTTTAAAGACTTATTTTCATGGGATGCAAAATGCACTAACAATTCCAGCTGGAGTGACACTGTTTACATTACCACTGCCAAGCAACAGGCAATCAATAGCACATCACTGGAACAGGCCGTACAGCAGAAATGTGTTCAGCTGCTGCTTCCTATTGACTTCCTACTGTTTAGGGCCTCCCACAGCCAAAGCTGACCAGCATGAAAATAATTAAATGTGGATATGTGACAGGACCTATGAGAAAGGTAGAGACATGGCAAGAGACCTACTCAAAATGTATTTGAGGTGATAGAAAGAATCTGCTGGTTGAAGAAAAGTTTATGGAGCATTACATTTCCTTATTGACCATTGCTTATGGATCATTACATGTTCATATTGAATTCATATATTGAATATATTTTGTACCTTTATACTATCTGGATATTTATCTCAAGATTTGTTGGAACCTCTAAGATCTAAATTAAGGTCCACAAATAGACACATATTCTTGTACCAAATCTATCATTAAACAAAAACATATAGTCACAGGAAACAGACACATAAGACACACACCTTTCTATTGAATCAAGTATAGGCAGTGAAAAAAAATTGAGTGTTGTAAAATACTAAGCAACTTCTGCTGCTGGCACTCTAAAATTTGGGGAATGAGCTGGGATAAGTGAATATCCACTGGCATGAACATGGAGGAAGTATTTCCTCTGATCTACAGACAGGAAGAAAGTTTCTAATGGAAACTTCTGTTGATGGAAGCCTCTTCTATCACTGCTCTGTCTTGTTCAGCTGTTAAGCTGGGTTTTCAAATATATTTTGAAATGTAAGGATTTTATGCAGATCTAAACTGAAGTGAATAATGTCTCTTAAACCATTGCCAGCTGGCTCAACTGGTAACAACCTCAAGGTCACACAAGGAAACAGCCTGAAGCCAGGTGGACAGAGATCAGAAGGGCACAAAGGTCTTACTAACACTTCAGTTCCTAAACTGCAGATTGTGGAATTTGGCAAAATGTACAGATTTCTTACCACCTCAGCCAAGGTGAGGCCATTTTTTGGGAGGCCTATGAGAATCTCATTGCAAGGTTTTATTGACATAATTTACAAGGTGCCTGCACAGCAAGTGCAGCCAGAGGATGATGATTCAGCTTGTGACGGATGTGAGAATCCTGGAAAAACAGAGATGTCCCAACCAAAAGAGCACATGGACTGTTCCTAATATTTGTTTCATGAAACACTGTGTCTCCTTGTTTTCTGCTTCAGTGGTGGGAAAATGAGGAAAAGGAGTTGGAAAGGCTAAGAAAATAAAATCAAACTCTATGAAGGTGTTAAAATGAAGCCTTAGGCAAAGAGACCTGGGAGTCTTCATTGCCATTCTTGCTGTCCTCTCAACACACGCACATGCTACCTTACCCCATATAACTTGCTTATCCTAACTCCGACAGGATAATGAAAATCCTAACCAAAGAGCTGGGACTGGTCAGAGGAAGAAAACAGAGTATCAGTGGGCATTCCTGTATTAGTACACAGTTTTCTTCCTGGCTGAGCAGGTGTTAATACTGTTGATATTCCGATAGGGTGAGATAAAGTCTGTGCTAAATGTTCTGCTAATGTGATCATACTGAATTATGAATATTAAAACTCTAAGAGTTTTAACTAAGTTTAAACTCTCTAGAGGAAGACTAGTTAATTTTCTCAATTAACTATTAAGAATTTCTCTAGATGTTTTCTGTCTTTTGAAGACATGTAAGTAAACATATGGGTGAAGCATAGAGGAGACCTTTTGTAAGATTTATAGTTAGATTAATCAGGATATTGCCTGTATTGGAAAAATCTACTTCTGAACACAACTATTTGAATCTCCATAGTAAGTATAGATGGTATTGGTACTACTGTCACCCTCTGTGCTTCCTTTGGCAACTGGTCAGGTTATCAATCATGTAGCTGAGGTGATAATTCCACACTACCTCCTCTCTTTTACTGGCTGAAGCTACTTAATATATTTAATTTTGCCCCACACAAAAATTTGAACACCCTTTCTGAAAGCATGAGCCATTCAATAGTTTATCTTTTCAAAAATCTGTTGTTCTCTATGAGGTAGAGGTGGAGACCAAGTCCTTTAGCATTAAAAGAAATAATATATTGATACCTTAAAACTCTGTGCAATATATTTCATGATTTTAAGTCCAGAAAATCATTCAGTTCAGACTGCATTCTAAGTTTACTGGGAATTCTACTAAAGCCCCCGGAGACATAAAACTATTGCTACCATGTATTAGACAGTACCAGGCTGTGATGCCTTAAGGTTTAAGTGCTGAATTTAAAGCAATGATTTAAACAAAAGGATTTTTTTTTTGATAAAATAATATAGAAAATGAGTTTCAAATTTATATGGAGTGCTAAGTGAGAGGTTTCTGCATACCACTGGCAGGATGCTTCATAGCGTTTTTGTTTTGTTTTGTTTTGTTTTGTTTCTTTGTTTGTTTTGTGTTTGTTTTTTTATTCATTTTTTTTCTGCAAAAGAATTGTATAAAAAAATGTATATCTTTTACTGTGATTTATTGCCTGCTAACAGAAGCAGAATATTTGTAAAAGGAAGATAAAGCATTGGTCAAACAGGTCTTTCTGATATGCAAATGGCTATATGAATACGTGTTAGAAATAAGGATGCATTGTGGTAAGAAAAATAATAAGTAGCATTTTTTAGCTGATTAAAACTTGAAAGAACAATTAGAGGAATTAAATTTATCTTAGTGATTTGAACTTCAAAAAGTTTATGGTGAGTAAGAGGTGTTTTATGGTCCACTAATTAACAAGAACTTGGGGCAAAAATATATCATTGTTCTCAGAGTAATCCTGCAGAGCTATATTCAATTAAGTAAGCCTTGCAGAGTCTTTTCTAATTGACGGTGGATAGGCAGAATTTTGTATGAGACATTATTTCTTACTGATATTGGCTAGGAGGAAAGATAATTACAGTTTTTTCAAAAGAAATGATAAAAGTATGCCTTCTGCATAGAGGAGCAACAGATACAAAGACAAAGACATTAGATTCAACTAGAGCTTTTAGAGCATATCCTGATAAAACATTTAAAATACTTATAATGTAGAGAACATTACAGCTACACAGAAATTTCTGAAGAAAAAAAAATGTGGTCCAATAATGCTAGGAAATAATCTTATTTAAAAAAAAAAAAATGTTTGAGAGCTTTCAGCCAACAGTATTTATAACTGAGTGAGAGCAGCAGTCTATAAGGATAGATGAGCATCACAACAGGAAAAAGGAAAGACAGCCCATCATGTTCACTGTTCACTGTTGCACATTGGATATTTACCAGAATAAACTGACATTACATCTCATTGGCTATATAGTTATACAGGATGCAGCAAAAAGATTTTACTTGTGTATAAAATTGATAACTGTTCTTTACAGTTTTGTTTTTTTTTTTTTCCTCTAGGGACAGAAACAAACAGCTTCCATATTTTCCAGTACCCTGAAATAAGTATATTTATAGCCTTATTTTAATAAATATATCTGGAAACTTGAATACCAGTCAGTTAGTGTTCTAGAGAAAGCATTCTCCCTAATTCCAAGGTATGTTTCTCAATGACCATGTGCATTCGGGCTGGTATCCCAGATCATATGAAGGAAAGTCTGCCAGTGCGTAAGCAAGAATTCAAGTTCTTTTGTGCTAGGTTTATGTATTGGAATATTTTTGATGATTTTTTGATTTGTGTGAGGTCAATTTTCCAAAACACTTTTGACATTCTATAAATAATTCATTTGCATAGTATCTAAATGTCAGTTATAATATTTTAGCAGATTACTGAGTTATTAATCCAACTGGAGAGCCACTAATTGTCAGAGAGTGTTCACTTTCTGCAGAAATTGATTCCGTGGAAGATAATATGGCCACCAGAACAATGGAAATAGATATAGTTGAATTAAAATATAGAGTGCTTTAAAAGAAAATTGGAGTTAAATTCAATATTTTCCTATTCACTGACTAAGAACTTTCACCAGTTTAACCTTGTACTGTTTTAGAGAAATACATATCACACTGGGCACACTAATGGGAAAGTAGTTCAAGTTTTCTGGTCAGAATGTGCACCACCACTTTGACCGTGACATGCTTTTAATTGAACCTTCTCTGCTTAGTGGTTGCCTTTCACATGAAAAAGAAAAATGACTAGAAATTGTAAAATCTTCATTTAAATGACACAGTGTACAATAGGATCAAATTCCTTTGCTCATTATATTCCTAATTCTGGTGTTGTATTTGAAGTTCAGAGTTTAAAGACTGAGGACAGAAATTCAAAAAAATGCAACTGAGAAGATTTAATGTCGGCCTGAAATGATCTGTGGAAAACAGGTATTTTAGATTAGTTTTGAAATCAATATATCTTTTTCAGAACAATCAAGAGAAACTCACTGATTCAGAATGATTAATTCAGAATGTTCAGACAGACTTTTTAAGAAGTGAAAATTGTGTTTTGGGATTGAAGACCTGTCTCTACTGAATTCTTGTCCTTCATAGTGACCGATACTACCAACCTTGTCACTTGTTTTTATGCCTTCATATATTTGTTGATTCCTCTTTATTGCCTCACAGACCCTATAAATGTTCTATCCTTATCTTACACTGCAATATCTTTAAGATCATACTTTTTTATTCTTATATATAATCCTAAAACTCTACCAAAGCTGTTTAATCCAGATCAGATAGTCAGTTGAATGCATCATACAATAGTAGTAAATGTCTTGGTATCATTCAGGTTTTTAAAAAGACAGAAATCAGAGACTGCAAATGTAAAGCAATACTATTTCCGCAACCCTGACAGAATTTTTCTAGCAGCACTAAGAAACTCAGTTTCAAAGATGTCAATCTTAATAAAACTGTGCTCTAACCACATCACTAAGTTCAATATCTAAACGTCTTTTAAAGACCTCCAGGGATGGTGACTCCACCACTTCCCTGTGCAGCCCATTCCAGTGCCTAACAACACTCTCAGTAAAATGAGTTAACATATCTAACATATTTCTTTAACAGATACAAATAATATATACATTCTTGACTCTTGGGATTGACACTGTTTAACTCCTTTGTCAGTGGCAGTGGGATTGAATGTACCCTGAGAAAGTCTGACAATTACACTAAGCTGTGTGGCATGGTTGACACGCAAGATGGAAGGGATGCCATCCAGAAGGACCGGGACAGGCTTGAGAAGCAGGCACACATGAATCTCATGAAGATCAACAAGACTAAGTGCAAAGTCCTGCAACTGAATTGGGGCAATCCTAAACACAAATACAGGCTGGGTGGAAAATGGATTGAAAGCAACCCTAAGGAGAAGAACTGGGAGGTGTTGGTTGAAGAAAAAACATCCTTTAGCCATCAACATGCACTTGCAGCCCAGAAAGTAAACTCCATCCTGGTTGTCATCAAAAGAAGAATAACTAGCAGGTTAAGGGAGGTCATTCTCTCCTCTGCTCTTGTGAGACACCACCTGGAGTACTGCCTTCAGCTCTGGGGCCCCCAGACCAAGAAGGATAAGGCTGTGTTAGAACGAGTCCTGTGGAGGACCACAAAGATGATCAGGGGGCTAGAGCACTTCTATGAAGACAGGCTGATAAAGTCGGGGTTGCTCAGCCTGGGGAAGAGTATACTTTGTAGGCACCCCACTGCAACCTTCTAGTACCTAAAAGGGACCTACAGGAAAGCTGGGGGGGAGGAAGGGAGGTGAGGGGCGGAATGGGACAACACACTACACACTATTTGTCAGGGAGTATTGTGATAGAATAACGAGTAATTTTTTTTAGTTTTAAACTAAAAGAGGGCAGATTTAGATTAGGTATTATGAAGAAATTCTTTGCTATGAGTGTGGTGAGGCACTGGAACAGGTTGCGCAGAGAGATTGTGGATGTTTAACCCTTTGAAGTGCTCAAGATTGGGTTGGGAGGGGTGTTGAGCAACCGGGTCTAGTGGGAGGTGTGCCTGCCCAAGGCAGGGGGCTTGGAATTAGATTATCTTCAAAGTCTCTTCCAACCCAAACAACTCCATGATTCTATGAATTCAATAACTCAGCATGCCATACAAAATCCTGATGACTGTCAGATTGTTTTTCTAGTCATGGTGGTGAATCAGCTCACTGAAAATCCAACATGCATTTAATCCAGCACAAAAGTGTCAGGAACATGTATCTGAAGGTAAGAAGGGAAGTCAGTAAAAAGGGATCTGGTCAGGCAAGATGTCTTTTGGCAGTGGTGAACTATTGGATTGTTGTAGCTGTGGTATGTGATCTGATAAGTAATAGAGCTCTCAGGCTTTGAACAGTAAAACAGCAGTTGCTAATTAGGAATGTTGTTTCTAGTTCAAAGTCTTAAGCTAGATAGATTCGAAGGGATGGTCAAAGGTGCAAAGAATTGGTTATTCACCTCCTCAGTTCTAGCTGATGTGATGAAAATATTTGGTCATATCTTCAGTCCTTCCATAGTCACCATGCCCTTATTCATTTCCACGTGTTTGAGAAACTGTCAGAAGCTGTAGGCTTCCACCATTTTTTATAGTTCTAGGATAAATATGATTCATGGTCACTCTTTCCCCTTCCTATCATATTCCTGAACCATTCAAGGTCTCCTATGAAATTCTATTTCTCTCTTTTTTCTTTTTTTTTTTAACCCATTCTTCAGTCATTAATATTGGTATTCTTAGAAATTTGAAACCTCTCCCTTGCTTCTGAACTGTTCCTTTTTATATTCCTTAACTATGTGAATAGAATTACTTGATTTTGGGCCACATTTTCCCTTTCATTTGCTTTGTCCATTTTGTTGCTTTGATAATGGTAATCTCAAAACCTTATTTCCAGTTCAAACTCTTCTTCCAATAAATACCAAAAGTGTAAGCATTTTCTCAAGTAATGTAAAATAAATTATAAGAATTTATGCTTTTTGGGGTTGTGTATATTTAACAAAACACTAAGTCTAAATCTTGAATAAAGGTATTTTGGTTCACTAAATGTCCATCTATCAGAGGTGGCACAATGTGATATGGTAAAAGTTTTTTTTTTTTTTTTCCTTCATTCCTATTTCTTTTGCATGCATACACAATATATACAATGCACTATTGAGAACTTTCAGGGAAGTATACAAACCATGTATCTGGAATAACTAGGACTACAGTTAGCATATAAAATGTTCCTGAGTTATTCACAATTCCTTACCACAGTATTTAGCTTGTAAATTATGACTACCTAATACTAGACAATAACAACATAGATTGATAATCACACAGAATTTGTTCTTCTATTCAAAAGCAATAAAAACTGACAGGAACTATATTAAACACATTTTAAAACCATTAAAAAATCCTCTTAATCAGTTTTTTTTCATAAAATATATCTTTAAGGATGTAATGAGATAAAGTATATAGATATAAAACATTATGAAATACTCTGTTTAAAATGTCAGATACATAAATTAAACAGGAAGAGTTACTGTTATTTAGTCTTGAATCTGGACCTTATACACTAGAGATTCTCTGATTGTTCTGGACAGTATTGTACAAAAAATGTACATTTCAAAGACTACACTTCAGTGAGTCTGTCTGTCTGTGTAATAAAATAGATATGCTAAACAAGGTGGCCAAATAGATAGCAAAAATAAATGGCTCAAGAGAGTTTGAGTGTAACTAAGCAACAACAGCTGTGCTCAACACCTCAGCTGCTTGATGTTTTCGCATATTTCATAACTTCATTTAACTTGCTATTCTGGCATATGTATTAACGATTTCTTTCTACAACAACCCTCTGCTCTGTATGGAGTTTTTTGTCTAAATTAGATTATATATGGATGTGCCAAATTTCCATCTAATGCTAACAGAAAATGCAGATCTAGACATGCAGTGTGCTTGGAAATTGATGTTGCCCTGTTTTTTTCAGCTGATGTTCTGTAACTGAAGGGGACTTCATGAGCTGCTCTAAGTTAATCTCCATGTATTAGTCCCTTAGTGTTGCAGTATTTGGGTCCTGGTAGGAGGATGAGAGCAAAGACAAAACCAAACACAAAATTCCCTGTCTGGACACCAGCTGTGGGTACTTTTTTCTGGATAAGTGAGGATAGAAGAAAAGGAGATGAAAAGGGTTTCATCTACATTTTCATTCTACATCTGCAGATGGATGTCATTAACAAATATAAAACTGAAAAAAAAAATTAACATAGAGAACACAATTTCTGGCAGAATACTTACTGGTAAATAATAAGAACTGTAACATAAATGAAATTCTGCTAACAAGGAAATATCAAATGAAAAATATTGCCAATGTGGCAGACATATTAACAGGAAAAAAAAAATAGCATTCATAATAGTGATTCTGTCCATAAGACAACTGTATCTATTGTTTGAGCATATGGAGTTTGTGAATATGATTTTACCACATAGTCACAGGAGTCTACATCCCACTAAACAGAAATGTTAGCAATAATTATTGCAGGGAACAAAATGAAAACACTTAGAATTTTTATTTGCTATTCACAAAAATATCAAAGGATCACATACATGTTATTATTAAGCTGCTGACTCTCTGCTATATACTGGATTGAATTACTGGTAAGGCCACTGTTAATTAAGAGTTCCTTTATGTGGAAAGAGTGTATTTTAATGAGCTTAAAGAAGGAGAATGATGAGCAACCCCTTTAATACTTTGTCATCAAAGTTAGATCCATTTGCGTAGCAATGGTTCTTGTCATTGTGTTTCCTTAGTCCCACTATGCATATGAAGAATGAGCCTAGTACTACTTAAAGAGACTAATCCTACCAGAGTTTCTTAATATGTTGGCTTCTGCAATGGAGAAAAGTAGAGAAGTTCTGGAGCCTTCCCTTCATTCTGGCCATTTTCACATATGCTTTACATCCCACCAAAACTGTTTGTAGAGCTGTGTAAAATAAATAGCTGCAATGATCTGGATTAAAAGCAGTCCTAGGGGATAGCTTATAGTGGAAATGTTATAACATCCAGATAGCTCATAATTTAAGGGTTTACAATTTGTGCTTAGTTTTGCTAAATCACTACATCAATCTTCCAATCTTTCTGATTTTTCTAAGTACTCAATTGTCCACTTCCTCACTGAGTTTACGAATATGTTGTTCTGGCTTCAGAAGAGTATCATTGAGAAATCTTTTCCCAAAAGCAACAGAAGGTTTGGATTAACTAGAAATTAGCTCAAAAAACTTCTTGCAATATCATATAATTGAATGGCTCAGATTGGAACTTTCAAACATTTCTTATTCCTCATTCACAACTAAAAATCTTTCTTCTTTCTGCTGCAGAAATAGTGAAAGTTTGGTGGATTTCATAGGGTTAAGGTTTAAGAATTTATATCATGTTTCTTTTTCAAAGATTTTCTACCACCTCAATATCTATTAACTTATATTATTTGACTTTTAACTCTCTCTCTCTCTCTCTCTCACACACACACACACACAATCTGCTGATTTGTGTGTAGTACCAGGAAAGGAGTACGCAAAACTTTGTATGCAGGTAGCTGGGTGAATCCATTTTACAAATATAGCACTACTAATAATGGTGGTCTTCTTGAACTCTAGGAGTTTCTTGATGTTAGTAATAGAGGAATATCACGTTGTTGCAGCACAATGCAACTTATTCTGCCCCATAGTTCCTAGGTTTAGAGTCCTCCTAATGAAAGTTTTGAAAATATTGCCTTACAGACTTGTAGCTTCAGGCTACATAGCATGAAACGATTTGCATGATATTTGTTTTGTTCATTGGTCTGTATGAAGAAAATCATTATTACTCTCTTTAAAGCAAGAAATAGTTATCTGGTTTGCACAGCTTCCAAAGCTAATTCCCTATGAATCTCATTCTCCATTCTGTTACCATGTATTCTATTTCAGTGTAATTTCAGGATATATCAAGCCTTAATGCTCCTTTTTAACACCCCCGCTTACATATCTTATTGTTCTTTTAAAAAACAAAGATGAATATAATATATATAAATGACATTGAAGGAAAAATAACTGGCAAGAAGCTTTCTGTGGTCACTTCTTAAATGCCTGATGAACTCAATTCTCATTAAACCAGAATGAGATGGAAATATAGAAGGGAGGAGGTTTCATAAGTATAAGAAGCCAAAATTAAAACAAAATTCTCGGCATTTCAAATTTCAGAAAACATTGGTACCATTCATATAATGGTTAAATGATTTTATCCCAGCTACCAAAAGGATGTTGACAAGACTAGAATTGAAAACTCTTCTCACTTTGATTTTTCATACTTTCTAATGTTGTCTGATATCAAACATGACAAAAATGGCTAATCTAAGTTCTGTGATGTAAAAGGAAGTATTTCCATTCAATATGGACAAATTGGTTATCAGAATTTAAACAATTAAAATAAAATTAACTATTTTGACTTATTTTGATTTTACTAACTCTACTGTAATTAAACTCTTTCTAGCATTAAAATTAGAACAAACATTTGGGAAATAAATTGTTTTTGACTTTTACTTGTGTATACTACTGTATCACTCACTTGCTAGTATCATCACTTTTGTCAGCATTAATTTCATCTGACACATAAGCATGGGCATATGCCATTATTCTATCTCTGTGCTGAAGCATGTAAAGCAGACCACAAATGTTTAAATATGAAGCACATATTAGTAGGATAGCTACTGAACTGACTGTCTTGTTGGGATGGAATAAGCTTTTCATAGCAGCACACATGGTACTTTTATTTTTTTCCATATTTTTTTCTGAGTACAGGCACATACCTACACACACGCCACCCAGCAAGTATGTAAGGGGGTGGAGGGACAAACCTGTGAGATGGCACAGCTGGGACACCAAACCAGACTGGCCGATGGGACATTCCACGACAAGTAATGTCATGCTCCATAATAAAAATGGGGAAGAAGAGAAAGCCAAGAGTTATTTTCCAAAGTGTTTGTTGCATGGAGAGTAGCTGGGCATTGTTCTGCTTATGGGAGGTAGTGAATGATTCCTTTTATATCATCTGTTCTTTTTCCTCTTTTCTTCAGCTATTAAACATTATCTCAACCCACAAGTCTTCTTACTTTTTCTCTTCTTATCTTCTCCCCTGTCCCAGTGGTGGTGAGGCAAGGTGACAACTAGGTGAACAGCTGTGGGCTGCTGGTTGGAGCTAACTTTCCACACTGACTTGTATTTGATTCTATATTAGTCATTCTAATCAGTCATGTTAAAATTAAATTAAATACAAAATACTTGAACAATAGAATCAACAAGATTCAATCTTAAGGTTCTAATCAAGTAAATAATCTAAGGTTTACTTCAGATAAAACCTTGAACCTTGGAATACTCAGAATCATTCTGGTTTTGGAAAGAAAATTAGATCACTCTTTTTTGTCTCGTGAAGACAGCTCTTCTCTCAACAAGATCCTTATAGTCTCTAGATAATCCCATTTGTAAACATATGTATGTTTATATGTACATTGATACGTATATAATGGTATGTAATAGAATAAGTATTTTTACTTTAGTCGCTATGTTGTCAAATATTAGGTTTGCAAATATCATAAAAGCACAGCTGTCAACCTATGGTGATTTCACTAAAGTCTTCGCAGAAAACTTGATTCTAAACATTCTGTTACTTTGTCTATGCATATTTGACATCTTTTGGCATGAGCAAAAATTACACCTGTGAAATTACACAATAGCAAAAAAGTATTTCAAATATGATACAAATTAATTTCTATAACATCAATTGCTATCTCTAGTCCACTAAGAGAAAACTTTTTGCTAGATCTTTCTGTTGTGTTTTATTTGAATTCAAGCTTTAAGCTAAATATAAAATATAACCAATAACACTTCAAATGTATTTCTTTGATTGAATTAAATTCTAAACCTCCTATTTTAATGCAATATTTGTAATGTCAGGGCATCAAAAAAAAAGCATTTTCAGTAGCATACTCACTAACATGTTGACTCTTGTATATGTTTAATTAAATTAACAGACATAAACTATCTGTCAGAATCTGTGTAGCTTAAGAAAGCACTAAAAATTAATATGACTGCTTTCTAAATTAAAAAGAAAAAATAATAAAAAAAATGCAATGAATTGTGATATTTCTATATAAAACTGGGAACACAAATCATATATTTTCAAGTATTGTTGTTACCTTCATGTTACACTAAGAAACTGTTTCAGAAAGTGCAAATAAATCCAGTTCTCCAATCCTTTGGCAGCTTTCAGATTAAAATCTAAATTTTCCTTGCTGACCTCTTATTCTGGCTTGAGACACAGAAATGACTTTTCCAAAAACCTATTTAATGCAAGAAAGAAAGTGAGGGACATCTATAGATTGACAAGATCTATAAGATTGAATCTGAGTGAATCAGTCACATAAAAATACCTCAGGAATATCAGTCTTCTTAGCCTCTTAGACTGACAAAGAAAGAGAGAATTTGCAATCAATCTATAAAGTTCATTGTGTGGTTCCTTTCTTTTAAAAGCAATAAAGATAAGGCAGTCTCTCAGCTCCTCAGTAGCTCTACACAGCTAAAACTGAAATCATGCAGAAACTGCCTTTTGTGTCTGAGAAAGATCCAGAATGCTTTTTAACATTATGAGAAGTACAAAGCCTTATCTCTGTTATGATATGCGATACACATAACATCTTGGTAAACTGACATGCATTTAACCAGAATGGCTTCAAAATTCACTAGGTACCATTGCAAGAAAACCCGATATATTGCTCAGCCCATTTAGAAACAAGTAACACTTCACTTTTCCCAGTCAACATCATGTCTTTAATTACTGACGGCTCATCCATCCATAATGTTGGCAACAGTTCCTTAATTTTTGAACTACCACCTCTTTGTGCCTTCTTTCACCTGTAACTTAGAAGGTAAACCAATTACCTCCTTACTAATATCCCAACAGTTTTTTACATCTTCTAGAGTAATTCCATTCAACTGTGGACTAATCATAAAGGCCATGACCCATCTGACTGAAGCTCATTGAGAAAGTGTCAAGGTCTTCCTGCATTATTGTCAAACGTGTGCTAAACTTGTGAAGTAATCCTCCTGTTCTACTTAGTACTGGTGAAAGCTTCCAATGAAATATTTTTCTGTTTCAGGACACAAATATCAGAAAGCTGTATATTAACCACCCATCTCCCAGCCTGTAGTGTTGCTTGGGGTTCTTGTGCCCCAGATGCAGGATCTGGCA
The DNA here is from genome assembly GCF_963932015.1 of Anas acuta. Classification (NCBI taxonomy): domain Eukaryota; kingdom Metazoa; phylum Chordata; class Aves; order Anseriformes; family Anatidae; genus Anas; species Anas acuta. Next base: position 154,047,919 of record NC_088979.1, read on the forward strand.
CTTGGCCTTGTTGAACCTCATACAGTTGGCCTCAGCTCGTCAGTACAGCCTATCCAGATCTTCCTGCAGAGCCTTCCTACCCTCCAGCAGACTGACACACGCACCTAACTTGGTGATGTCTGCAAACTTACTGAGGGTGCACTCAATCCCCTCATCCAGACCATCGATAAAGATATTAAAGAGAACTGGCCCTAATACTGATCCCTGGGGGACTCCAGGTGGATTTGATTCCATTCACCACAACTCCTTGGACCTGGCTATCTAACCAGTTTTTAACACAACACAGTGTATGCCAGTTCAAGCCAAGAGCAGCCAGTTTCCTGAGGAGAATGCTGTGGGAAATGGTGTCAAAAGCCTTACTGAAGTCAGGGTAGACCACATCCACAGCCTTTCCCTCATCCACCAAACACATCACTTTGTCATAGAAGGAGATCAGGTTCGTCAAGCAGGACCTGCCTTTCATAAACCCATGCTGACTGGGCCTGATCGCCTGCTTGCCCTGCAAGTGCTGCATGATGACTCTCAAGAGAATCTGCTCCATGAGCTTCCCTGGCACTGAGGTCAAAGTAAAACGTCTATAGCTTCCCAGGTCAATCTTCCGGCCCTTCTTGTAGATGCGCATCACGTTTGCTAGCCACCAGTTGACTGGGATCTCCCCTGGTGGCCAGGACTGATGATAAATGATGAAAAGCAGCTTGGCCATTCCTTCCACCTGTTCTCTCAGAACCCTCTGGTGGATCCCATCTGGTCCCATCAACTTATGTACATCTAGGTGCTGTAGCAGGTCGCCAACCATTTCCTCGTGGATTGTGAGGGCCACATTCTGCTCCCCATCCCCTTCCACCAGCTTAGGGTACTGAGTATCCAGAGAACAACTGGTTTTGCCACTAAAGACTGAGGCAAAGAAGACATTAAGCACCTCAACCTTTTCCTAATCTCTCGTCAATAAGTTTCCCCCCACATTCAGTAAAGGATGGAGATTCCCTGTAGTCCTCCTTTTCATGTTAATGTATTTATAAAAACATTTTCTGTTGTCTTTAACAGCAGTAGCCAGATTGAGCCCCAGATGAACTTTGGCCTTTCTAATTTTGTCTTTACACATCCTTAAAACATCCTTATAGTCCTTCTGAGTGGCCTGCCCTCTTTTCCAAAGACCATTAACCCTCTTTTTTTTTTTTCCTAAGCTCTAGTCACAACTTTCTGTTCAGCCAGGCTGGTCTTCTTCCAGGCTGGCTTGTCTTTGGGCACATGGGGACAGACCGCTCCTGCACCATTAAGATTTCCTTCTTGAGAAGTGTCCAGCCTTCCTGGAGTCCTCTGCCTTTCAGAACCACCTCCCAAGGGACTCTGCCTACCAGTGTCCTGAACAGCTCAAAGTCTGCCCTCCAGAAGTCCAAGACAGCAGTTTTACTGGTCCCCCTCCTGGCTTCACCAATAATAGATAACTCTATCATTTCATTGCCACTCTGCCCAAGACAGCTCCCGACCACCACATGTCCCATCAGTCCTTCTCTGTTTGTGAAGAGAAGGTCCATCAGGACACCTCCCCTGGTAGGCTCACTAACCAGCTGTGTCAGGAAACTATCTTCCACGCTCTCCAGAAACCTCCTAGACAGTCCTAGACTGCTTCCTCTGAGATGTATTGCATTTCCAGGATATGTCTGGGAAGTTGAAGTCCCTCATGAGGACAAGAGATAACAATTTCACAACTTTTGCCAGCTGCCTGTAGTATTCCTCATCCATCTCCTCATTCTGGTTTGGCAGTCTGTAACAGACCCCAACCAGGATGCTTGCCTTGTTGGACTTCCCACCAATCCTAACCCATAGGGACTCAACCTTATCATTCCCAGACTCAGTCTTGAGTTCCACAACATGAAAACACTCTCTAATATAGAGAGCCACACCACCACCCCTTCTGTGCTGCCTGTCCTTTCTGAAGAGTCTATAGCCAGTCATTTCATCACTCCAGTCATGGGAGTGGTAGCTTCTTATGTAAGTATCTGTTCAGCTTTGTACTTCTACTTTTCTGACATAGCTCTGCTTTCTGCATATGTTAGTATGTAACATTGTAGTGTTATTCTTTGTCACAGTGACTGAAGATATTACTCAGATAAAATCAGAAATCAATCCCCATCATATAAGGTTTTAGAACATACAGAACAAGAAAGAAACAGAAAAACAAACAAACAAATAAACAAAAAACAACAAAATAGGCACATTGGACTAAAAAGCCAAAAGAACATCAAGTAAACACTTTGAAAGTACTAAAGCTTACATGAATACATGTAATGCCAGAGCTGCCAATTATTTTAATATCAACATTTATCATGTTTCTACATAATGTAGTGCGATCCCATTAATTAATTGAAAAAATAGTAACTATTTTGTGCTTTTAAAACAGAAGTATAATAATGATATATAGCAGGAATGACTTTGTAGCCAAAGATCTAAATGGTTAAGCAGTCACATTTTTATGAAATCTCTCTCTCTCTCTAATATATATATATATATAAGCATGATTATTTCATAAAGCATATTAGGAAGTCAATTTTCTGTTTTCCCCTGATTTCCTACTGAAGTCAGAATGAAATTCAGCATTAAAAAAAAAAATAATAATAATAATAATAATAATTTAAAAAGTTAAATACAAAGAACCTTCCATCTCAAGATCATTTAAAAATAACATTTACTTTTAAGAGTTAACTTTGGTCCCTTTCTCCCCCTTTCAGGAAACTCTATCTCCACCATGGTTACAGCATCCTTCCTGGTTTGTCTATCTTCCTCTTCACATCTGCCCAACTGTACAGAAGCTAAATTTGCTCAAGGAAGGGGAAATCTCCCCTTCTTCCAGAACTAGTGGTTGAAGATACTGAGACTTGGCAAGCAACTACATCTCCTTCATGCTGATCTCATTCCAAATATTATTAATATTTATATTAAACAGCTTAATAAACAATATTCAATCTGTCCCAAGGATTTTCACATTGATTATATCCGTTACATTTATAGAATAGTAACAGAAAAATGGCCCATATAAAATCTGAAATGAAAATGTTATTTGTGCTCAAAGCGTTTCATTGCAGATATAAAAGAAAGAACATATTTTTTGTTTATGTTTTTACTTGTTTTGTTTTGTTTTGGTGGGGAAGAGAATTTGTTTTACAGGCAAACATTTCTCATCAATTACCTGAAAACTGAAATTTTTTAGCTAGAACACAAATTCTGCATAGAATTTTATGAAATCTGCAGGTCTTCTATGTTGCTTGCTCACAGGACTTTGAGTGGATTATTTTTCCTATGATCTAGAAATGCCAAGGACTCTTAAAATGCACTGTCCAGAATTTGAAGAACTATTACTGACAAAAAAAAATATATATATATATATGTATAATGTAATATATATATGTGTATTAAACATCGTGATTTTTTTTTTTCCAATACAGGAAATGGACAAGAACTGAGAATGCACACCCCCTTCAGTGGAGAAATTGCAATGTACATGGATAAAAGTTGGAAATTTTCTTGCCATTTTGGCTACATTTTGGCTAGGAGTTTAAATAGTTCATTGTTTAGTAACAATTTCAAATTGTTTCAAATTCAGTTATTAGTGTTTATTAGGCATTTGTTAATTTAGTTTCATAATCTCTGAATTTTGTGGAAGACTACAGTTTCTAGAGTACACATACTTTTGGTGTTTCTGGTTTCATTACTCAGAAATCATACAGTCAAATGCTACAATCCTAAACATTTAGCTGTGCTGTCACTCCAACTAATGAAATCTCTGAGGATGCTTTGGCATCTTCTATTAACAGGAAAATGCTTAGTTCCCCTTACTGTCATCTGTCAGGTCTATTCAGTCACAGCTGCTGAGTAGCTAAATTTGTTACCACACAATACTTTCTTATTTCTTCTTTGACTAACAACTTTCTTTCAGAACGTAAGTTATGTTTCATTCAACTATTCTCAGACTAATATCTTTTGTTAAGTGCACTGGATGCTTCCTTAGGTTCTGCTTATAATCTGTGAAGAAATGGTGCTACAGAGAGTGAGTGGGAGCATCATAATCAGGCTCTGTCACAGAATCTCTTTTTCATTATACTGAGTACAGGTGAAATTGAGTGGGATGAATACTCTGCAGAATAAAGAGTTGTTATCAGTCTTTATTAACTAATTTGCTTGAGGATTGTTTGTTTCACTGTTTCTTCTACCATCTTGCCAAGCTGGTGAAGAGAGCTTTAAACTAAAGCTGCTAGCAGAGGTGAACATTGAAGGCAGCATCAGCAGTGGCTGTTTAGATACAGGAAGATGAGCACAGGTTAGCAGAACAGCACCTGAAGAGCAGCATGAAGGAACGCCATACTATAAAACAGTTTCAGTAGAGGCCCAAATTAAATGTCTTTAGAAAAATGTGTTTAACATGGCAAATAAGCAATGGGAACTGGAATTTTTAGCCCAGTCTCAGGTCTCAAACATCATAGGCCTCAGTGAGACATGGTGGGATGGTTTTAATATTTGGAGTACTGAGATGTATAGCAACAGGTTTTCAAGAGAGGCAGGGAAGGAGAGGACGCAAGGTAGCCTTCTGTGTTGTAGGTCTTTTATATAGAGCTTAGTGATGAAAGGGTCAAGTGTCTCTGGGTAAGAGTCAGGGGAAAGGCCAACAAGATACTGTGGATGGAGTATGTTATAGATTACCCAACCCAGATGATGAAGCAGATGAAAGCATGTTAATCACGAGTCAGGAATGTGCTCTACTGCCCAAGAAGGCCAATGATATTTTGGGGTTACCTTTGGAAGAATGTTGCCATTGGGCTGAGGGAGGTGATCCTTTCCCTTTACTAAGCATTGGTGAGGCTAGAACTGGAGTACTGTGTCCAGTACTGGGCTTCCTAGTACAAGAGGTACATGGAGCTCCTGGAGAGAGTCAAAAAGTTTTTGAGTGTGTAAATCATCTTAGGCATATGAAAACATATCATTAATGTCACTGAAATAATTCAAATATATGTGTGTAAACTACATAGTGTGCTTTGGAATTATACAAAGGAAATACTTGTTTTCTGTTCAGTGAAATATCAATAATTCTATATCATTATTTTTTTTAATAAGTTCTTATTCAGGTGCTATGGGATTCTTCCCATAAACTTTTTTTGTGTGTGTGTTATGTGTGTGTTCATTTTTTGCATTACTACTTTCCTCATGTTCAGAGTTATAAACATTTACTTTTCCTGCATATTTCCTAGAAAAAAAAAATAATTTGCCATTTGTTATTATGGTTCAGATTTACATAATTTCCTTTATATGTACTTAATGCTCTATAAACTGTTTCCAATTGGTAATTTGAAATTGTCATTAGAATCTTGATGCTCTCAAAATCAAGATGATTTTATACAAATCATAAAGTATCTTAGCAAGTGTCATAGCCTAAAGTGTCATAGTACATTATTCTCTTACAAGATAACTACTTTGCTTTTTGTTACAAATCTTTGCTTATTGTTTTCCAATGGATTTTCAGTCCAGTGGTGGTATTTGTGAACAGGACAAATCAAATTTCTTGAGGGGGCTATTTTACCATGTATTTCAAATGAAATATCACACTAAAATTTTCTGTGATTTTTCTCCTCATCTATCCTTCTGCCTTTTGTGTGTGTGCATGTATGTTCTTTTCCCACTTCTTTTATCTTGTCATCTAAAAATATCTCTTCTAGTTTTTCAAATGTCCACTAACAAGGATTAGGCTAACTACATATGAATCTTCAGATAAAGAAGAAAGAGATCTGTTTTACTTAGATCAGTGATAGTCACTCTTAGACTTTTTCTCTTGACTGTTTAAATATATCAAAATTCATGGAAGGTTTTATAATATTTTTTCTAAGTTTCTTATATAGCAAAATTTTGCACAAGGCTGTCTCAGAGATTCTAGTACCCTCTACTGTGCTACAATTTCAATTATTTATTTTTTTTTCCAAATCCACCAGATCCTAATATGTACCACATAAACAAACTGAATATTTACCTGGATCTGAACAACATCCAGATAGGACAGGGGGAACAGCAGTAATTATGCAGCATACATGTAGTTACTCAACACCACGAGTGTGGTACCCACATGTAAACATATTTAAGAGCCACTGTGCCCCATGTATGGGTTTTTGTATGACACAGGTCTTGGCACATTTACCTTTAGACTTCTGTATGCAATGTTTCAGAGTGGTAGTCTCTATAGAAGAGTTGAGAGGTGTCCAAGAAACATGAACAAATGATTTGGTGTGTATCTGCTGGCACCCCAGCATCTGGGAGTGAAAATATTGCACCATTCATAGTGCCACAAGCATGGATTTAAATTGTTGCAGCTTTCTTTCATGCTGTTCACATGATGTCTGAAGGATAAGACGAATAAATGTACGTATTTTAGGATTTTTTGGGTGAGGATCAGAGAGTGAGGGGAAGCAAAGCTGGACTACTACAGATTAGAAAAATATGCATAAGAAACAGACTCAATGTAAAAGAAAGGGGAGGATGGGGGGAAGGAAAGGGGGAAACATCCTCAAAACAAAGACAGTTAAAATGTTGGGATAAACAATAATGAGAGGAATGCTTAACTCCTGCCATGTCCATAATTAATCAAGATGTATGGGAGAGGTTCCAGTTCTACAACCAAGTTCAGTGATGCTCAGAGGCATTTTCCCCTGCAGACTTTTCCTTCCCTATCCTTATCTACTCTGCAGCTCCTAATTCTATTATTGACCACATGAGGATTAACAGGTTGTATGTAGGGAAGGAGGGGGGAAGTCCCATTTAATCATATTTTCCATTTTTGCTTTGAATTAGTATTATAAATTTTGCTTTCAAATATTTGTAAGTTTTGTCAAACTGTGTGATGTGTTGAGCCCTGCATATATTTTTTCCTTTGGATTTTATACCAACATTAGCAAAAAATCTTTTAATCGATTCTTACATTTTTATATTTGGAGTTTAAAATGTCGCTTGCAAAAGGAGTTTTGAAAGCCTTTTTTTTAATTATTCTCTTTCTTAATTTTGATTTATTTAAGGATTATTTTTTTTTTAATTTTCCTCTTAAAACATTTTTTCCAAGCTCTGTTATTAATTTTCTTAAAATTATTCACAGCTACTCATCTGATTTTCAGAGTCCTTTTGTTTAGTTTGACTTTCTTTCTGAATAAAAGCATTCTGCTGATGTGCGTAGTATTTAAATAATAAAAGTATATTTCCCTCATCCTGAAATTTAGAGCTTTCTTTTGTTCAACGGTTCAAGTATAAAGGGTTTGCATTCTCTCTCTCTCTTGTTTTTTTTTTTTTTTTTAAGCAATGTTTTAATGAATGACACAATTCAAAGGTCTAAAACTTCTGCATGTAAAGCTTCAGTTTTCATTAATTATTAGAGTTCCTTGGTTTAGGTCTTTAAATTGGATTTTTTTAGTTTGAGGTTACTTCAAGCTGAGTTTTATCAAGTAAATGGTGAGCATATCTACCCAGTGTAAGTTGTGTTGTGTGTCTTAGTTTTTTCAGTATTACTTGGAACTAGCTGTGCAAAAGGATTTAAGAGAACATGGAGAGGAAAAAATATTACTTGCATGCCAGTTTCCTTCACTTTATCCTATTTTATACGTACGGAATACAAGGGGCCAGAGGCTGATTCTGGGGCATGCTGTTCTAAGTTCACTATATCAGAAGCTACACTGAATCAATGTTCAATGCAAAGTTCCATACCTGGAGAGGAAAAGGCTCCAGGTAGACCTCATTGCATGTGTAGATGGAGATGTAGCTTTCTACGTGGGCATCTGTCCATGTGATAGGGTAAAGGTGAATTGTTTTAAACTAAAAGAGGATATTAGGAGTAAAATCTTTACTCAGAGTGGTGAGGTAGTGGAACAGGGTATTCAGAGTTGTTCACACTCCATCCCTGCAGGTGTTCAAGACCAGGTTGAACAAGGCCCTGGACAACCTGATCTAGAGGGCGACAGCCCTGCCTATAGTAGGGAGGTTGGAACTAGGTGATCTTTAAGGTCCCTTCCAATACAGGCTATTCTATGATTTTATGGTAGCAGTACTTTTTTGGTTGGTTGGTTAGTTGCTCGCTATTTTTTGTTTGTTTGCTTGCTTGTTGTTTTTTTTGTTCTTACATGTGCAACAACTCTCCGTCTTGTTGCCAAAGTTGTATTAACCTCTTTAAGCTCAGAACATCTATTATATGTTTGGTAAAATATATATATATATATTAATTATCAAGGTTCCTTTTTAAGTTTTATTTTTAGTTCATTTTTCCTACTTATGTGTGGTATTTAACTTAACTCACTAAAGCTTCCCTGAGTACCATCTGATAGATATCATTGTTGCTTTTACAAGCCTGTGTGCCAGAAGAAAACATCTGGTTTTAACTGACTGTGGATTAGGCCAACTCTCTGATCTGAGTCCTGGGAAGCTAGAACATACAGCAGGCAAAGCCTTTCCTTTTATGTACATAGCACAAAAGACATCTCTGTTTATTATTTACTTTAGAAAAGCTATCAAAGTGTAAACAGAATGTAAAATAAAAAAAAATAAAAATCTAAATATCACAAAAGCTCTTAATAACTCAGTGGTGACAGGTACCATTTGTGGTATTATCAGGAAATACCATACTATGTGCTAAAGAAATAACATGGTCCCCATGCGGTAACAATGGTAATATCACACAGTAATTTGCCTAAACAATATTACTTTTACATGCTGCTAAAGTAGCAAAATACTTGAGCCCCTAATGTGTACAGAAATGGAAAGGTGCCTATAATGCCAGAGACTTTTACCCTATAGTGTAAAAGCATATGTTAAATCAAGTATTCTATTATTATATATATAAAAGTCTTCATTAACATGGAATTGCAACTCTTGTGCTTTTGGCCTCCCACTTAAGGCTGCTCACAGGTGCTCTGTAGAAGGAACTGACAGTGGTTTTGCTCTGATGGTTTGGGATCAGCATAGTGGGGTATTCTTTTCTTGAACCAAATGACATTAGGATCTTCCCCCCACACCCTGACAGTTACTTTTGTTTTGTTTTGTTTTGTTTTTTCCCCACACAAGTGGAAAACTAGAAAGACAGAATGATTTGGATTCATGCTGGAAATGCAATTTTGGAGGTTACAGCCCTTATTCCAAGCATGACTGCATTAAAAGAAATACGACAAATGAGACAGGGGAAACCATTCTAGATACTAATTTCTGGAAAATGTGTTCTGGTTCTGTTGGTATGTCCCATTTCTGTAGCTTTTCATAGAGCATTGCAAACAGTATTTCTAGCCTTTGAGAATTAACTAGAAATATGAATATAATTTTTCATGTTATATTGACACATTTTATTCCAGTCCTGGACAGAAATACCAGCACGAAAGACTTTCATGTGGTAATCTTGAGTAAGTGTTCATAAAAGGAAGTTTCCACTGAAAGTTTCCACAGCAGTACTGAGAAAATTCCACAACTTTTTGAAAGATCTTTAGAGAAAAATGTTACAAGAATCATATTGTACACTACATTTTAAGTAAACATCGCAAATATGTTTTACTCAGGTGGGCAGCCGAGCTCCACCACAACCGCTCTCTCACTCCCCCTCTCCTCAAAGAGGAAGAGGGAAAAAATACAACACAGAAAACTCGAGGTTTGAGATGAGAAAGGTTTAATTAAAGGGAAAGGGAATGGGGAGGAAAAAAATAAACAAAAGAAACAGTATGTCCGCGCGGAAGCACAGAGAGAGGGAAAAAAAAATTATTCTCTACTTCCCATCAACAAGCGATGTTCAGCCACATCCTGGGAAGCAGGGCGTCAAAACGCGTAGTGGTTGTTCAGGAGGAACAGCCCACGAGAGCCCCCCCTTTTATAGCTGAGTGTGACATCAGGTGCTATGGAATATCCCTTTGGTTGGTTTAGGTCAGCTGTCCCGGCAATGTCCCCTCCCCATCACTTACCCACCCCCAGCCTGCTGGCTCTTGGGGACTTGGAAGGAGTCCTGATGCTGTGCCAGCACTACGCAGCAACAGACACAACACTGGAGTGATATCAGTGCTGTTCCAGCAACAAGTGCAGAGCACAGCACTGTGTGGGCTGCTGCAGGGAAAAGGTGACTCCAGCTCAGACAGACCCAACACACTACCTCAAATGTAAATTAACTGAGAGTTACTTACAATTAGTCTCAAATTCATGTTCTTTTTTTCTCCTTCTATCTTTATGTATGTGCTTCCAATAGCACAGAATTATCTTCTTTAAAAAAAAACATTTTAATTTGAGAGTATGTATACAGTTCTGCTCAGTAGCATGGTTGCTTTCAGAAACTGGAAGGCTAACAGACTTATATGATCCTTCTAGTTTTGACATGTGAGAGTCAAAGCTCTGTGGGAGCTTTGCTAGCTCTGCATTGAATTCTGTGGGTTTAGTGATGTCCAGCGATGTACCTGTGGAGTAACTCAACTAAAATCAGTATGTAAAACCTATGGGAGATAGATTTGGATATATTTAATTTATGTTTTATTTTTCAATTAATATCATAATTTTATGTGTATTATTTCTTGACAAGCAAATCTGTAGAAACCTGTTTAGAGCCCCAACAAAGTTGGGATAAAGTTGGGATTCTCAGTTGTCTCCAGCAGATAAAAGTGAGAACAAAGTAGAACAAAAAATAATAGTCAGGAACTTAAGCCAATTCAGTGTGTCTAAGATACTCAGATGTATAATCAGTGCTGACTAGGATAGAGAGAAATTCATCGTAAATCCATCTTAAATTCATCTTAAATTCCAGCTTTATATACTCCTTCCATTACTCTATGCAGATTAATTGGTACTTTGTGCTGTGTAACCCCATGAAGAAATTCATCCTTATAGCCAGGCTAATGCTGTTAATTGAAAGCAAATTAATGTTAATGTTAAAAGTACATATTGTTAATGGCTGTTCTGTACTTCCAGAACAGCAGTGCAAAGCAAGTGGATCATACTAGTTAATATGAACAATAAAAATTATAAACATGGACATTATATCATTTTGTTGACCCATTTGCCAATGCATAAATACCTTCTCCAGCCTGATTTTAAAAATCCAAGGTGTAAAAAAGCTTTTCTTGTTAGTGTGTGCTAAAATTTCTGTTTTGACTCTAGTGAGCATTTTCCTGTGCTTAATTTCTGCAAATATTTGTTAAGTCATTAAATGAAGGTGTTCATGAAATCTATGATTTGGTGTCGGATCTGTTTTACTGGAAGAGAGAGCACAAAGTCATCTGTTTGATAACTACTATTACTCCTTGAATATCAGGTTCTCCATGTAAACCATGCAAGACCATGGTTACACTGTCTCTGTTCCCTAAATTCTAAGAAAAGGTGAAGGCAGTATGGAGCTGTTTGGATGTACAACACGAGTTGCAGTATGCACCCTGACTTGAAGGACAATATGAGACAGACAGTTCCCTTGGGGATAGTGGTTCCTTCAAGCTATGGTGCACAATGTACCTTAATGCCATCAGGCTACCAAGGGACAGAACTCTTCTGTATCTCTGGAGTGACAGGGGGATCCCAACAACTAACTACTGGAAGATGAAGTGAGTCTAACTGGGAATGAGTGGCAAAAGCATCCCATTGTGACTGGCCCAGAGGCTCCTTGCATTCTTGGCATAGACTACCTCAAGAGAGGGTACTTCAAAGATCCAAAAGGATACTGGTGGGCTTTTGGCATAGCTGCTTTGAGCACAGAAATTAGGCAGCTGTCTACCCTGCCTGGCCTTTCCGAAGTCCCTTCCGTTGTATGATTGCTGAAGGCTGAAGAACAACAGGTATCAATTGCTACTACAACGGTGCACCGATGGCAATATCACACCAACCAAGACTCCCTGATTCCCATCCATGAGTTGGTTCACCATCTGGAGAGTCAAGGAATGATCAGCAAGACTCGCTCACCCTTTAATAGTCCTATATGGCCAGTGCAAAAGTCTAATGGCGAGTGGAGGCTAACAGTGGACTATCGAGGCCTGAATGAAGTCACACCACCGTTGAGTGCTGCAGTGCCGGACATGCTAGAACTTTAGTACGAACTAGAGTCAAAGGCAGCCAAGTGGTATGCCACAATTGATATTGATAATGCATTTTTCTCCATTCCTTTAGCAGCAACATGCAGGCCGCAATTTGCTTTCACTTGGAGGGGCATCCAATACACCTCGAATTGGCTGCCCCAGGGGTAGAAACACAGCCCTACCATTCGCCATGGACTGATCCAGTCTGCACTGGAACAAGGGGAGCTCCTGAGCACCTGCAGTACATTGATGACATCCTCACGTTGGGCAATACAGCAGAAGAAGAAGTTTTTGAGAAAGGGAAGAAAGTAATCCAAATTCTCCTGAAAGCTGGTTTTGCCATTAAACAGAGTAAGGTCAAGGGGCCTGCACAGGAAATCCAGTTCTTGGGGGTAAAATGGCAGGATGGATGTCACCATATTCCAATGGATGTGATCAATAAAATAACGGCAATGTCTCCGCCGACTAGCAAAAAAGAAATGCAAGCTTTCCTAGGCCTTGTGGGATTCTGGAGAATGCATGTTCCAGGCTATAGTCAGCTTGTGAGTCCTCTATATCGAGTGACTTGAAAGAGAAACTATTTCAAGTGGGGCCCCAAGCAACAACAGGCCTTTGAACAACTCAAACAAGAAATAGCTCATGCAGTAGCCCTTGGGCCTGTCCGTACTGGACCAGCTGTGCAAAACATACTTTACACTGCAGCTGGGGAGCATGGCCTCACCTGGAGCCTCTGGCAAAAAAAACAGAAGAAACTCGAGGTCGACCTCTGGGTTTCTGGAGCTGGGGCTATCAAGGATCAGAAACCAATTATACCCCAACTGAAAAAAAAGATACTCACAGCATATGAGGGTGTTCGAGCTGCTTCAGAAGTTGTGGGTACAGAAGTACAGCTCCTCTTGGCACCGCGGTTACCTGTGTTACGTTGGATGTTCAAAGCGAAAATTCCCACTACACACCATGCAACTGATGCTACATGGAGTAAGTGGATAGCGTTAATTACACAGCGGGCTCGAATGGGAAAACCTAATCGCCCTGGAATCCTGGAAGAGATTATGGACTGGCCGGAAGGCAGAGATTTAGGAGTGCCAACAGAAGAGGTAACCCATGCTGAAGAGGCACCACCATACAATGAGTTGCCAGAAGACAGAAAGCAGTATGTGTTGTTTACTGACGGATCCTACTGTGTGGTAGGGAGCCATCGGGAATGGAAAGCTGCTGTGTGGAGTCCCACACGACAAGTTGTGGAGGCCATGGAAGGGGAAGGCGAGTTGAGTCAGTATGCAGAAGTAAAAGCCATACAACTAGCCCTAGAGATCACCAAAAGAGAAACATGGCCAGCATTGTATCTCTACACTGACTCATGGATGGTGGCAAATGCTCTGTGGGGGTGGCTGCAGCAATGGAAACAGAGCAACCAGCAGCGAAGAGGTAAACCTATCTGAGCTGCTACCCTGTGGCAAGATATTGCTGCCCGGGTAGAAAACCTGGATGTAAAAGTACGTCATGTAGATGCCTACATACCCAAGAGTCACGCTACTGAAGAACATCAGAACAACAAAGAAGTTGATCGAGCTTTGAAAATTGAAGTGGCTCAGGTGGACCTAGACTGGGAACATAAGGGTGAGCTGTTTGTAGCTCGATGGGCCCATGAAACATCAGGACATCTGGGGAGGGATGCCACTTACAGAAGGGCTTGTGATCGAGGGGTGGACTTGACAATTGAGGCCATCACACAGGTTACCCATGAGTGTGAGACCTGTGCTGCAATCAAGAAAGCCATGAAGGTAAAATCTCCCCGGAACAGGGGGAGATGGCTAGGGTTTCAATATGGTGAGGCCTGGCAAATTGACTATACCGGACCACTCCCACAAACCCACCAACGCAAACACTACATACTCACCATGGTAGAAGCAACTACTGGGTAGCTGGAAACATACTCTGTAAACCATGCCACGGCCCGAAACACCATCTTGGGCCTGGAAAGACAAGTATTGTGGCGTCATGGTACACCAGAGAGAATTGAGTCTGAAAATGGGAGTCATTTCCGAAACAATCTTGTTACCTCCTGGGCCAAGAGGCATAGTATTGAGTGGGTGTACCACATCCCTTATCACCCACAAGCCTCTGGGAAGGTTGAGAGGTACAAAGGACTGTTAAAGACTATGTTACAAGCATTGGGTGCTGGGACATGGAAACAATGGGACATAAATCTACCAGAAGCCACTTGGCTAGTTAACAATAGGGGGTCTGACAGCCGTGCTGGTCCTGCCGAAACGAAACCCCTACACACTGTGAAAGGAGCTAAAGATCCCATAGTGCATGTAGGAAGGTGGATGGGGAAGGCAGTGTGGGTTGCTCCTGACTCAGGAAAAGGCAAACCCACTCATGGGATTGTCTTCGCCCAAGGACCAGGGTATACCTGGTGGGTCATGCAAAAGAATGGGGATATCAAATGTGTGCCTCAAGGAGATTTGACCTTGAGAGAAAACTAATCTGTAATCTAAGTTATACATGTATGTTGTAGGAAGACACTGCAGGATCAACAACAGGTCAACTTTGCAAGGAGCCAGGCAGTACAACAAGGACTTGAGCTAAGCTGGTGCTGGCGTCCAGACATCCAACTCCACCTGCCCTGAGTGGCCACTTTGGCAGATGAAGACCTAATCATCAACAGTTCTTATGAATATTTTCCAAGAAAGACTTATGGAATGAAAAGATACACTTGCCTATTAATCCTGTCCTGTTAAATCCTTGTCCTGTTAAAGGACAAGGAATAATGATGAGAATACTTGTATGCTAAAGTATGGGGATCTGAGTGTGACACAAATGTTATGGAATAAGGGGTGGAGGTTGTACTGGGTCTGGCTGGAATGTTAACTTTCCCTGCAGCAGCCGGTACAGTGCTGTACTCTGCACTTGTAGCTGGAACAGCAGTGTTATCACACCAGTGTTGTGTCTACTGCTGGGCAGTGCTGGCACAGCATCAGGCCTCTCTCTAACACTCCTAGGGGATGAGCAAAAAGTGAGAAGAGAAACATCACCAGGGCAGCTGACCTAAACCAACCATAACATATGATGTCACACTCAGCAATAAAAGGTGGAAACAGGAATAAGAGGGGAGGGGTCGGCGCTCGTTGTGAAAATGTCGGTCCTCCTCCCGAACACCAGCTACATGCTTTGAGGCCCTGCTTCAAGGACGTGGTCAATCATCACTCATTTGTGGGAAGTAGAGAGTAATTTCTTTACTCTGCACTTCCACATAGCCTTCATTGGTTTTGTTTGTTTCCCTCCCTTTTTTTTCCCTTTCCCCCTCCCCTTTCCCCCTTCCCTTTTTATTTCCCTTTAGTTAAACTGTTTAGTTCATAATAATCTTTCTTTAATTATTATTATTATTACCCTTTAATTAAATTATCCTTATCTCAACCCATGAGTTGTTCTTTGCTTTACTTCTCTCCCTCCTCATCTAAGGAGGGGGAGTGAGAGAGCAGTTGTGGTGTTTAGCTGCCCAGCATGGTAAAACCACCACAATGGACAACATCCTGGAGAGTAGAACAGCCCTTTGAGACTGAAAGGAACAAAGAAACATTGTTTTCTAAGTAAATTAAATATAATAGTAATCTGAGATTCTGAAGAATAAAGCTTACAACATAATTTGAATATAATGTACATCTATCTATATGCTTTAGCCTCTGTAGTCTTGTGGTGAGCAGGTCTGTAGTGAGCAGGTCTGTGCCCCACTTAAGTGTGACAAATATATCTGAAGAAAAGGTAGTTGTATTCTAAATTTGTCTGAGCACAGAAACTGCCAAAACAGATTATTCTTTCCAGTTCAGGTATTTCTACCTGAACTATATCATACTAGAATAAGAGGTCAGTGACTGAAGCCTCAGGGAGGAAAAAAGTTTATTTTAAATTTATTTTGTGCTGTCTTTCTCAGTTCACTCTTAACATCGAGGCAAAATCGAAGAGAGGAAAAGCAAGGTTAAAAATTACATTACTTAGAGTGCCTAAGTAATTCCTTTTGGCCTTGGTAAGAGGGACAATTCAGTTAAACCTAACCTAACTTTTACTATTTATTTATTTATTTTAATTAACCAAACAGTCCTTGCTTATTCCCATGCAGTCCACTCAAGCAAAATATGTTTAAATGAAGTTGAGTTTGGGGTGCTACAAAAACAAAGATAACTGATAACTGGAGAAAATGTTGGAGAAATGGAAAACTCCGTTTTCATCACTGACTCTTTTCCTGGTATGCTCTCTCTTACTAGGTCTGGGTAAAACTTAAAGGTCCAAATAGCTCCAATAGCTCCTCCCTCAAATACCAGTATAAAAAACAGATTCCAGTCACTCTGAATTTCTCTGTTTGCACCTTAGTAGCTAACGTATCTTCCTTGGAGAAAACTCACATGAAACAAAACTTCCAAAAGAAGAGCAAACTATTCATGATAAGGAAGGCAAATTATCCCTGAAAACTGTGTTCAAGGTTTCTTGCAAAAATCACTTAAAAAAATTCCAAAGATGTTTTATTTGACATTCCCTAGAGAACATGAGACTAGAAAATGGCCTCAAAAGCATGCAATAACAAGTAGAACTAATCACTTAGTCAATTATTAATGATGCTATATTGCATTAAGGGGTGTAACTGATTAACCGTTATGGGTCCAGTCAGATTCAGGGTACTGAACTATCACAATCACAGATTCACCAATAACACATTAACCGTTAGGGGTCTGGTTGGTTTCAGAGCACTGAACTACCACGGTCACAGATTCACCAATAACGTATAACCACCCTTACTCTAGTCGTATTTAATGAGAATTGTCACAGCTAGGAAAAATGCAATCAAGTGCAATTTATTAGAGCAACAGGTACACGGGTCCTTCGGATTGCCAGCAATAGTTACTGTCTGCAAAAGCAAGCTAGCATGCATGAAATGCACAGGTTTACACAGGTGCACAGCCTGGAAATTAACATGTTAAAAGGCACAAAGACTCCATAGAGATTTCTAAGTTTCCGCGGTATATATATTCCACAGTATAATGAAGTGTTCAAATCTCACCCAAAGGCGTCCCAATGAGGGGGAAGAGAGGCTCAGACTGTCGACTGATCCCAGGAATCAGGAGGTCCTCAGGATGGTGTATTCCCTCGGGATGATATCTCCCCTGATGGTGGTATCTTCTCTAACAATGGTATCTTCCCTAACGATGGTATCTTCCCTGACATCCCCTCTCTCTTAGGCCAATTTATATTATTTTCTATCTTTTAGGTGGAGCTTGAGTGACTCAAGTCAAGCATATCTTAGTTATGATTGGTGAAAAGTTTTCCTGTCTCTGTTTAAAGTAATAAAAAAATTCAGAGCGAGAGAAATTCAGAGCGCATTCTCAGTGAGGGGTGGTCACACCTTGGAGGCAGGTAGCTTTTGGGATGGAGGTGTGTTTTGGTCTTATAATGATATTATAATGAGCAAAAGTACGCTAGGGTCCAGCATTTGTCAAAACATGACAGGTCCTTGGCTCAGGTTAGCAAAGAGTGCAGCTTATCGGTGTCAGTATGCAAAAAAATAATCAAGTCCCCACCTGGTCACAGAGCCTAGCCGTGGTGTCTCCACTCCACTCTACACTCTGTACTGTTCCTTAGAGCTAGCACACCAGGTTCCCCCAGCATGACAGCATCTAAGGTTGGAAGCCTAGGGAATGCTCAGGTAATGCAGCTATGCCATACCCTGAAAGCCTCTTCAATGCTGTACATTTTCTTTAAAATGTGAATGTTAGTTTTATTTTCCTAGTTACACTGCAGGACAACCTAGTTACTAGTTGCACCACAGGGTACAGATAGGAATTTTATACAAGACTCCTTAATCCCATTGCAGAGGTCCAGAGACTCACCTGTTTGTCTGATATTTCTACCTCATTGTTCAGCAAGTCATTTATATGATGTGCTTTAAGTTTACCAAAACTAGGAATCGAAGTCCTGAAAAGGTATCCATTCCCTTAATATTTCGATCTCCATTTTTAAAGTTTCATTTTCTTTGCATTTAATATTGAAACAGTAATAATTATTTATTTGTTTTTATGATTAGTAAATCATTCAAAAATAGCTGCTATCTAACATTTGTGGAACTGTATCAAGAAATGCATCATAAATAGAATATTGAGGTCTTAAGAGGTAAGTCACCAAGTTATTGGATTTGGTAGTACAGGAGAGGAGCAAGAGGTGTGTGAAGCCCCAGGGTGAATTTATACTCAACAGAAGTTCTACTCAGGAAGGAAGATCTATGTCCCAAGTCAATATTCATTTTGGGTAAAATGAGCTCAAGGATAGGGGCTGTCAAAAGAATTTATTCCAGCCTTTGGGGAGACATGTGAAACATCTTGAGAGTTAGCTCAATTTGAAAATCTCATAAACTGAATAGAGCACAGGAAAAAATGTGCAACACATTTCTAGCTACATAAACACAGAGTGTCTATCTTCCTGTATTGCTCCTTAAACAGCTGTTTTGTTGTATTTTGTGATAAAATTAGGTTTTCTTTTTAAACATTTACTTTGGCGTTTGTCTAAATGTTATTTTGGGGGTTGCTTATAAAGTTCAGCCTTTCACATTCTCTATGCATTGGGAAGCCTCAGCTTGAGAATTTTCTTACTTAGCCATCCACAGCATTAATGCTCTATAGAAGTTAGTAGGATGTTTTTTATAAACTGTCTGGAACTCTGAGTGTAAGGATAGACAGACAAGATGGGAAGAAATACTGTTCAATATCTAGCAAGGAATATGCTTCTGAGCTTTTGCAACACTAAAAACACTTTTTTAATATATTGAAGTAGAACGTAATTCCAAGAGAAATAACTGAACTAGTAGTAAAGATTGTTCTTCATTCTTAACCTTTTTGTCAACACCAATTAAATTCCAGTTACCTCAGCACTACTCTCAAAAAGGTTTTAATAAGAATGGGATTTATTCATTCAAGAACATAGGCAGGCACCAGGAAACAGAAAGTATATGAAACAGAAAAAAAATGTGGGGAAAAAAAATAAATTTATAACAATATATATACATATATATATATATATATATATATATATATATATTCTCCATCCACAGCCTGATTTCTAGTCCTCTAAGAACTCATTTAACTTCAGTTACTATAGTCTGAAAGGAAGCTGTTTTGTTGATGTTGTTGTTTTTTGTTGGTGGTTGGTTAATTTGTTAGGTGGTTGGTTGGTTTTCAGTTTTCTTGATTCTTAACTGACTGCAAAATGTAATATTTAGAAATCTACTCCTTACTACAGTATTTGCCTTGAGGAAACTCTCTGACATCTAAACAGTATACTCTGGGGAATAAAACTGTTACTTTATTTCCCTCCTGTAATTTTGCTGACTTTGGAGACTTTACTCCAAATCTTCCACAAGAGTGAAGTTTCTCTGCTATTCTTCTCTTGGGTTGTGTTAAAAGAGCTTGTGTTGTTATCTGTTTGTGTTTGTTGTTGTTTGCTTTTTTGTTGTTGTTGTTTTGTTTTGTTTTGTTTTTGGCATTTTCATGGGTCATTTCAAGAAATACTTTAGACAGAATTCAATATATTTTCACATCCTTATTTGAAGGATTAATATATTAATACATTCATATATGTATTATGCTTGCTTTTCAACAAAATGAATTATTTGCATTCAAATTACTGAATAAAACTATTTTTGTAAGATGAATGTTATCAGTACTAAACACAATAAAATCCTGAGCTGGATACATCACAATAAAAATTAATCCAAGCATAAGAGAGGATTTTAAAAATCTACTAATTATGTTAATATTTTTATCTGTCATTTGATATTTTATTTTGAGTTGTAGTTGAGTTTCAAAAATGTGTCTGCCATATGTCTTTTCTAAAATGAATTCAAAATGAATTTAAAAGCATAAACTCCCATGCTACAATATCTCTCCTGATGATAATATGCTAATAAAAAAACACTAGAAGAATCCTGATATGAACAATGACATAATATCCTGTATAAATTTTTGCTGTTTTAAAACCATTCTTAATCAATAACAATACTTGGTACAAATTTATAAAGCCCTATTTCACAGTAATATATAAACGTGGAAATTGTGCTGGAAATTACAGGGTGGTTTCCTACTGAGAGAATGAAACAGCAAAACTTTCTTGAAGAACTTGTAACAGAGACAGATGACCTGAAATAGAGTTTTACTCTATAAAGGAAATGTTTGTTGCTTGTTGTAGCAAGGAGATAAAAGCTTGATCCATTATACATTTGCTAGTCCTATGTTCCTAAAATCATTCTAAGTAGAATTTCCTATGTAATAAGTGTAGGAAATTCTACTTGGAATGACACACTCCTGAAAGGAAAGTGTCAAGAGCATGGAGCTCAACTCTTATCATTGGTGCCTAGCAACTGGACAAGAAGCAATGGGCACAAACTGAAACACAGGAAGTTCTGGCTGAACATGAGAAAACATTTATTTACAGTTCAGGTGACGGAGCACTGGAACAGGTTGCCCTGAGAGGCTGTGGAGTCTCCTCTGGAGATATTCAAAATATCTCCTGGATGCAATCCTGTGCAATGTGCACTAGGTGACCCTGCTTGGAAGGGAGGTTGGACTAGACAATCTCTGGAGGTCCCTTCCAGCCTCAGCCATTCTGTGTTCTAATAAGAAATAATGGCTAGAATTGCCTTTTAGAAGATTTGCATCCCAGTCTCTGTTTTTAAGATGTACATAAAGCTCTGAAAAAGTTAATTATCTGGATGCTACTATACAGTGAGTCTTCAGAATTTCATTCATCACAACTGTCAGATCCTTTCAGCCGTGACAGTATTTTTCTATTACCTAGGTAGTCCCATACCCACTTACACCATGCAGCTTAAAGAATAGGTTAGACACTAATTTTCTGCTGCTAGTGACTCATCAAATTTAAATGATTTAGCTAAAACCAAGTTTTAATATTCTACCTCATTGATCATGTTCCCCATCTGATGTAAATTGGGAAATGATTAATGACAAAATGTTTGTAATTGTACTAGTACTCTTTTGTATAATTTCATTCATAAATTTAACTTCACTTGAAGAGTAAACTTGCAAATAAATATTAATGTGACTTTAAGAAAGATTAAAAAAAAAAAAAAAAAAGTTCCCACCTATTTAGCTTTCACATTGCACTGCTGTGAGGGGAAGGACTTGGCACTGGGGAAATTAACTTTGCTTATCCTGAACTTCCCAGACATATGCTGGAAATAAAATACATTCCTGAAGAAGTAGTTTAGGAGGTTCCTGGAGCGTGTGGAAGACAGCTTCCTGACTCAGCTGGTTGGTGAGCCTACCACAGGGGGTGTCCTGCTAGACCTGCTGTTCATGAATAGAGGAGGATGGTGGGAGATGTGGTGGTCAGGAGCCATCTTGGGCAGAGTGACTACAAAATGCTCAAGTTCTCTATTCTTGGTGAAGTCAGGAGGGGGTCAGTAAAACTGCTACCTTGGAGTTCCGGAGGGCAAAATTTGAATTGTTCAGGGCACTGGTAGGGAGGGTCTTGGGAGTCAGTCCTGAAGGGCAGAGGGACCCAGGAAGGCTGGACGCTCCTCAAGAAGGAAGTCTTAAAGGCATAGGAGCAGGGTGTCACCATGTGCCATAAGATGAGCCAGCAGGGAAGAAGAAAGGAGTGGCTGAACAGGGAACTTTTGATGAGAGTCCAGGAGAAAAAGAAAGTTTATGTCCAACAGAAGGGATAGGCAACTCGGGGAGAGTACAAGAGAGTTGCCAGCATACGCAGAGAAAAAATCAGGAAGGCCAAAGCCCAGCACGAGCTCAACCTGGCCACTATGCTTAAGGATAACAAAAAAAAAAAATGTTTTTATAAATATATTAATGGTAAGAGAGAATCTCCATCCTATACTGGATGCCAAGGAGAATCTCCATCCTATACTGGATGCAAGGAGGAACATGACTGCCAAGGATAAGGAAAAGGCTGAGGTTCTTAATGCCTTCTTTACATCTGTCTTTAATAGTCAGACCACCTATCCTTGGAGTACTCAGACTCCCGACGTGAAAGTCTGGGATGGAGAGCAGAATGAAGCCCCCACAGTTCAGATGGAAACAGAGATCTGCTGCTCCGCCTGGACTGTCACAAGTCCATGAAACTAGATGGGATCCACCCGAGGGTGCTGAGGGACTTAGCGGATGTGATTACTGTGCCACTTCCCATCATCTATCAGCGGTCATGGTCATCCAAAGAGGTCTCAGATGACTGGAGACTTGCTAATGTGACACCGATCTATAAGAAGGGTCATTAGGAGGACCCGAGGAGCTACAGGCCTGTCTGCCTGACCTCGGTGCCAGGAAAGGTGATGGAACAGGTCATCTTAGCCTTTTATGAGGATATAACTGGGTGGATAGATGATGGAAAGGCAGTGGACATGGTATATCTTGATTTCAGTAAAGCCTTTGACACCATCTTCCAGAGCATTCTTGCAGCTAAACTGAGGCAGTGTGGTCTGGACGATCAGGTAGTGAGGTGGACTGTAAACTGATTGAAGGGGAGAAACCAGAGGGTTGTGGTTACTGGGATGGAGTCGAGTTGGAGTCCTGTAACTAGCGGAGTCCCTTAAGGGTTGGTACTGGGACCCCTGTTATTCAATATATTCATCAATAACTTGGGTGAGGGAATGGAGTGCGTCATCAGCAAGTTTGCTGATGACACTAAACTGGGAGGAGCGACTGACATGCTGGAAGGCTGTGCTGCCATCCAGCAGGACCTAGACAGGCTGGAGAACTGGACAGGGAGAAATTTAATGAAATATAGTAAGGGCAAGTGTAGAGTCCTGCATCTGGGCAAGAACAACCCCAGACACCAGTATAAGTTGGGGACTACCCTGCTGGAGAGCAATGAAGGTGAGAGGGACCTGGTGGTCCTGGTGGGCACCCAGATGATCAAGAGCCAGCACTGTGGCCAAGAAAGCCAATGGCATCCTGGGGTGTATTAGAAGGGGTGTGGTTAGTAGGTCGAGAGAGGTTCTTCTCCCCCTCTACTCTGCCCTGGTGGGAGCACATCTAGAGTATTGCATCCAGTTCTGGGCCCCTTAGTTCAAGAAGGACAGGAAACTGCTTGAGAATGTTCAGTGCAAAGCCACAGGGATGATGAAGGGAGTGGAGCATCTCCCTTATGAGGAAAGGCTGAGGGAGCTGGGACTCTTTAGCTTGAAGAAGAGGGGACTGAGGGGTGACCTTATTAATGTTTATAAATACGTATAGGGTGAGTGTCAGGAGGACGGAGCCAGGATCTTCTGGGTAACATCCAATAATAGCACAAGGGGCAATGGTTGCAGCTGGAACATAGGAGGTTCCACTTAAATATGAGATTAAACTTTTTAATGGTGAGAGTGACAGAACACTGGAACAGGCTGCCCAGGGGAGTTGTGGAGTTTCCTTCTCTGGAGACCCACCTGGACACATTCCTGTGTGATGCGATCTAGGTGTTCCTGCTCCAACAGGGGGATTGGACTAGATGATCTTTCATGGTCCCTTCCAATCCCCAACATTCTCTGATCCTGTGATCTTGAATGAAATAAGCATATTAAAAAAAAAAAAAAAAAAAAAGCATACGTAGGACAACCAGGGGATCAGGCCCAGCCAGCATGGGTCAATGAAAGGCAAGTCCTGTCTGACCAACCTCATCTCCTTCTATGATCAGGTGACCCACCTGGTGGATGAGGGAAAGCCTGTTGATGTAGGCTACCTAGACTTCAGAAAGGCCTTTGACATGGTCTCCCATAATATTCTTCTGGAGAAGCTGGCAGCCCAAGGCTTGGACGGCTACATACTTTGCTGGGTTAAAAACTGGCTGGAAGGTCCAGGCCCAGAGATTGGTGGTGAATGCAGTGAAATCCAACTGGTGACTGGTCACCAGTGGGGTTCCCCGGTGGTCAGTGTTGGGGCCCATCCTCTTTAATATTTCTGTTGATTATTTGGATGAGGGAATTGAGTGTCCCTCAGTAAGTGTGCAGACAACACCAAGCTGAGGGGAAGTGTCTACCTGTTGGAGGGTAGGAAGGCCCTACAAAGGATACCAATGGCATCCTAGCTTGTATCAGGAATAGTGTAGCCAGCAGGACCAGGGAGGTGATCGTCCCCCTGTATTCTGCTCTGGTGAGGCACACCTCAAGTACTGTGTTCAGTTTTGGGCCCCTCACTACAAGAAGGCCCTGGAGTGTGTCCAGAGAAGGGCTGAAAAGCTGGTGAAAGGCCTGGAACACAGGTCCTATGAGAAACAGCTGAGGGACCTGGGGTTGTTTAGTCTTGAGAAGAGGAGGCTCAAGGGAGACCTAGTTGCTCTCTCCATCTACCCAAAAGGAAATTGTGGGGAGTTGGGAGGTCAGCCTCTTCTCACAGATAACTAGTGATAGGACTAGAGAGAATGGCCTCAAGTTGTGCCAGGGAAGGTTCAGGTTGGAAATTAGGAGACATTTCAAGATTAGAAAGAGTGGTCAGACATTGCAATGGGTTGTCCACAGAAGTGGTGGAGTCACCGCCCCTGGGGAAGTTTAAGGAGAGGTTTGACTTGGTGTTTAGGGACATGATTTAGTGGGTGACATTGGTAGTAGGGTGATGGTTGGACCAGATGATACTGGAGGTCTTTTCCATCCCCAATGATTCTATGATTCTGTATTAAAGCACCCTACTAACTCAGAAACACTCTTGCAGCAGTATAGAGAGTACTTGGGAGAAAAAAAAAGAAAAAAAAAAAAAGTTCCTTCATAAGAGATTAGTCAAGCTATAATTCAGTAGTATATGGGTTGTATGTTTTCAATTATTGGAGGGTTTAGGTATCAAATCATTTTCCTTGGCTTTGCTGAGAAATGTTTTATGATGCTTCTTTGTTTCCAGTTGATAAACTAGTAGCTTCTTGTGGCTGCAGGAAATATTTCAATGACTACTTCATCTGTATTAAACCATTTGTCATGGGGAGTTAATGCATTAGACTTTGTGTGTGTGTGTGTGTGAATTTAATATAGATCATACTAATCAAAACACATTGCACTAAAATCAAAAGAATTAATACTAAATAATATCAACCCATTTTAAAAATAATGGCATTAAAAAAAATCCAATTACAGTGGTATCAATGGCAGCTAGATATTCACCAAACAGAAAAAGACAACATTCTTTTGATATATATATATATATTATTTATTTATTTATTTTTGCATGCCTGCTTCTTCATTTTTATTAAACATGCAAGATTCCACAACAATTTATGTAGAAAGGTTTGTTTGTTTCCCAGATTAATATCCATTCTTTTAAGAAATGTCGAGGTATATATGCAAATGTTTGATCACAAAATGTTTCTCAGTAGAGAGTTTTCTAAATTAGAGTTTCACAGCTGGGTTTAAATCAGAGATGCATGTTTCAAGTTAACCACAGGTGTATATTCCTAGAGGTTACATAAAGGACTTAATGATGAACTGAGACTTGATTCTCATGAATCAAACATCTTTTTGGTATTTTAGCTATATCACACAATTCCTCCTGAATAAAAAAGAAACTATTATAAATGTGGTCTTTCTATTTAAAAGAAGAGTTTTAAACAGACTCAGAAATAAGATTTGAATTTTGCTTTTACCTAATTTCCATAAATAGGAAAATAATACTTGGTCCATGAAAAAGTGGAAAGCTGTCACCTAAAGGAATGTAATTAAACTGTAGTTAAATATTTAATTAATTGTAGATAGTGGATGGAAAAAAATATTATACTCACCCCATAGATCTAATTAAACATAAAAAATCTTCTCTGTGGAACAACTGGAAAGTATTACTCTTTTTACATGGCTAAAATATTCCTTACTTCTCTTCAGTCCAACAGCAAATCAATTAACAGTATTGACTGGCCACTGCACATACCTATT
This sequence comes from Anas acuta, assembly GCF_963932015.1. NCBI lineage: Eukaryota > Metazoa > Chordata > Aves > Anseriformes > Anatidae > Anas > Anas acuta. The sequence goes on from NC_088979.1 coordinate 154,073,863, forward strand.
TGACATAAAAATAATTTCCTTTACCTCCAAAATGCTTTACAGCAGTTTGTACTGCAGAAAGTATAATTAATGTAGAACATGCTATCATGAGTCCAATAAAATCTGCAGAACTCTGCATGATCCTAAGTAGGCAAATAGTACCAAATCAAAAACATTCTAATTAACTTGAAATTTGAATACAATTGTCTCATCCTTCTCCACACCACCAGAACAAATAAGATCACAGTTATTAAAAACAAGAAAAATTACACCTTTCACTCAACAACACTGCATTTTCAGTTCCGTGGTTGTAGTTACAACTGAGCTACTAGTAACTGTGTTAGAGGTTCTAGACATTAAAAAGTACATATGCAGATTCCTTTCCATATCCCAAAGCTATCTAGTCACCTCTCAAAAACACTTCTAGTGGTCAATACAATTTCAGTAAAGTAGTTTACAATGTTATTGCAAAATAATAATGAAATGAGACCATCATACTTGCATTTGATTATATGCATTATGTTCTGTGCATATAGGACATACACTATATGCAATCCATGGAGTAACTGTAGGAAAACATTGTTTTCCTGTTCTGCTTATCCTTGAGATTTTTTTCTTTACACAAAGTTATTAAGTCTGTGCCTTCTGGCCCTCCACACAAGGCAAATAGATCTATATGAGCTAAAAAAGTACCAAATTAAGTGCTTCTGTATATAAATTTGGGACACGTGAAAAAGCATACATCTCATCAGAATCTGTGGCTCTGTAGTGGGTTTACGTGGCAAGGTTTTGTTAGCATAGTGTAGCTTCTGTGAGAAGAGTCCAGAAGCTGCCCCATGTTAGATAAAGGCCCTGCTGCTGGCCAGAGGTGAGTCAATAAGCGATATTGTCTGCACCTCTGTAAGAGCATATTAAAATAAAATAAAATAAAATAAAATAAAATAAAATAAAATAAAATAAAATAAAATAAAATAAAATAAAATAAAATAAAATAAAATAAAATAAAATAAAATAAAATAATAAATGCTGGGGGGAACAGCAGCTGGGAGAGAGAGGAGTGAGAAACAGCCTTACAGACATAAAGGTCAGTGAAGAAGGAGGGGCTGGAGGTGTTCCAGACACCAGAGCAGAAGTTCCGCTGCAGCTTCTGCAGAGGTCCATGGTGAAGCAGGTTGTGCCCCCTGCAGCCTATCGTGTACCACAGTGGAGCAGATTTCCATGGAGGAGACCACAGGCAGGTGGAACTGCCATGAAGGAGGCTGTGGCCTGTGGAGTACCCCTGCCAGACCTGTAGCCTGTGGAGAGGAGTGTACACAGGAGCAGGTAACCTGGCTGCCCATGGGGGACCCAGCTTGGGGGACCCTGATGGATAGACCCCATGGTACTGATCCATATTTGTAATAGTTCTTGAAGAGCTGCTGCATGTGGGAAGCCCCCATAAGATCATTTTGGGAAGGACAGCATCCCGTGGGAGGAACCCCACAGCACAGAGGAAGAGAGTGACTGAGAGGGAGCGGCGGAGTTAAAGCACTATAGACTGACCACAACCCTCATTTCCCCCATTCTCCTGCACCACTCATGGAGAGGAGGTGGAAGAGGGTGGATGGGGAGAAGGTATTTTTAGTTTCTTTCCTTTGTTTTCTCACTTCTCTAGCTTTTTAGTAATAGGCAATAAATGTTACTTGTCTCCGTACTCTGAGTCTGTTTTGCCTGTCATGGTAATTGCTGACTGTTTTTCCTGTCCTTATCTCCAACCTTGAACCCTTTGCATCTTATTTTCTCCCCCTTTCCCTCTGAGGAGGGGGAGTGAGAGAGTGGTTGTGGTGGAGCTTGGCTGCCCACCTGAGTAAAACCACCACAGGTCCATACGCTGTACCAAGTAGAAAAGTAAACTAACCTAATAAAGCAAGTAACTCTTGGAGGACACACACTAGTAAAAAGTAATGATTTTTTTAGTTAGGTTTCTAGAGCCATATCAGAACCTCCTTATGGAAGATGAAGCACTTCACATCCAAAGCTACTCACTTCCTTTGAATATGTTTATGTGAGGTTCAAATTTCTTTTTTTTTTTTTCTTTTTTTATAAAATTAGCAACAAATCTGTTTGCTGTGTCTCACCATATGTTAGGGTTGTACTCTGTCATATTACCCTGTGCTCACAGAACAGAGACTGTTCCTGCAAGCAACAACAGCCCTTGGCGAAAACTATGCAAGAATCATGTAACAGGCCAAATGTTGAAACTTGCTCAGGTTTATACAGCTGAACCAGTCTGGCCGTTAGTATTCCTTCTCCAACAGAGAAACCACTTTTGTCTCTCCTGTTAAGCACTAATATGAAACATATCATTAAATATTTGCCCTTCTTCCTGTACTTTAGCCATACAAACAGATGTATCACCTCTGTCCCTATTGGTATGGTGAGCTGTTAACATGCTCTGCAGGTCCCTGTTAGAGACCTGTTTAACAGGTGGTAGCACTTCAAATAAACAGACACAGCCCTTGAAGATTTGCTTAGAGTAGATTCAGCCATTCGCAGCTGGGAAGCATTGAGGTTTGGTTACAGAAAAACAGAATAAGCCCATGATTCTAAATTGTAATATTGTACAAAACATATCGTGAATAGTGAAAACACATAGAATGTGTTTTGTACAATATTACAATCTTTTGTAATATTGTACACCCTGTAACTGGCAGAGAAAACAGTGCCATGTGGTATTTAAACTGAGAAAGTAAATGAAAGAATTTTTGTTGTAGAACCACTGTTGGGGTAACTATTAAAACGTTCATCTATGAATCAAAACAGTTTATTTGAAAGATTTATTTATGCAGTACAAATGCATTAACAAACTAAATCAGTCTAATATCCAAATGCAACGAGCAGTTTGACCCCTTTCAAGATCAATTGTTTTCACCAAATAATTTTCCATCTTCAGCATGTTGGCAGAATGTCAGCATCTAAACAAAATCCATCACAGTGATAATCTGTTTCATATTTTGAAACACTTCATTACAATGGATGCAGAAGCACTGAACTGAGAAGAAATAAGTTCTAGAAACTGCAGAGTGGTGGTGTTGCATGAACAGTCTGCTGGTTACTGAATAGCTGTGTCACCAGAACACACTGTTGGAATATTTTGGGTGTATACAGAGAAGAGAAATAAGCCAGGTGCTGAAGATTCTAAAAAAAAAAAAAAAAAAAAAAAAAGGGGGGGGGGTGGAACATGCTGTGCCATTGAAGAAAGAATGATAATGATAGCTAGGCATCTGTCCAATTAACCTTTTCCACAGCAGTCAATACTGGAGGAGCAAATATTGATCACAAGCAATAACCTCTCTACAATACACACAGCACATATTTCAGACATATATTTGTCATTCTATGCAATCAAAAAGATAAGATGTTTTAACACAAATAAATGGTCATTTCAGAGTTTAGAAGAAACATAAATGTTTCCATAGGACGTGTTTCAGTATTTCTGAAAGTAAATGTCATTGGGAAAAAGGATGAGGCAGAGATTTTTGATAATTTTTTATACATGATCTGCATGTCAAAAGCAGGGCTCTGATTATCTGAATGAGTGATGATTAAATATCTGGTACTTTTTTGGTGTGTGTTTATGGCTCTACCTACTATTTTTTAGCTCTAAACAAGAGAATTACTTCTAATATGTCTTAAATGCACACAAAGATTTACGGAGATCTTTATGAGCAACTAAGTACTCTGTGTCTGTGAGACTATGAGTAGTTAAGTATAAGGCGGAAGATATGATTTCACCCACACTTTCACAGACATAAAAGCAGCAGCCACAGCATGAAGCAGATGAAAAAAAAAATAAAAAAATAAATAGTGAATATATTACCTAGTAAAAAATGAGTTTTCTGTTCATACAGTATTTTCAAGCCAATTCTGATTAAAGTGTTCATTGTGTTGTGTACAGATGTCTGGAATATTGCCTAAAGCAATTTAAACTAGATAGTGATTGTTTACTTTTGGCCAGTAAGTATTAAATATTTAACATTTTGATAAATCATTGAAAAATCAAGTATTATTTCCTTGCCCTCACTGGATGATTGTAGCTTTTAAGTATAATCACTGTTTATCTTGGTTCAGTTATTCTATCTGCTGTTTCTGCGGATCATTTGAAGTACCAGACTAGTTATATCAATCAGATGTGAGCAATGCCACTAATGATCATGACAGATAATTATTGGCATTCCACTAACCATTTCAGAAAAGCTAGTAGAAAAACTTTTTATGATCTTAGGACTTTTTTTTTTTTTTTTTAAACATTGTAGTGTCCAGTCTTTCTGGTTTAAGAGTATATTTAGAGGGAGGAGAGGAAAAAAAAAAAAAAAAAGATTTGGTCCTAATCTTTCTTTTGTATACTTAAAATGTTCTGTCTGAAGACAGAACCTAAACCAAGAATGATAAAAATCTGTGTTCCAGTTATGAGGAAGGACAGTCTGAGACTAAAGGAAAAATGTATTTTCTTTTGCTAGCATGCAGCCAAAATCAAGTTGTTCAGTCATGTCCCAGAACACTGTCCATACATCACAGTGAGGTGTCATTGAAATACTAAACTAAGTGCTCAGAAGGTGAGATGTGTTATAAGCGTAGTAGTACAGCTGCACAAGGCTGGCAACTCTGCCTCCTCCAATGTCTACCTCAGTCAAAGCTGTATTTGGCCATGCTTTGGCAATATGTTAAATTTCTTGGTTTCTGGTGACAGATCAAAAGTAGCATGGCTACATGATGCAAAGTGCCAGTCCAGTTCACTTTTATTCTGCCTTTTCAGATATGTTCAAGCACCCTGATGGATTAAGGTTTTATCAGCAGCTCTACGCTAGATCAGGCTTTGTCTGTTCTTCTGCATGGAATATAAAAATGTAGAAGCTAGCATAAATTTGATTTCATGTATTCTGGCTAGTTTGACCAAATGGAAGTGTTTGCCCAAGCTCATCAAGATTAAACTCATTCTTCTTTCCTTACAGTATCAGATGTTCAATGGAAAATATAGGCACACAGGATACAAACAAACAAATGAACCAAAGATCTGCACAACATTTCTTTCCTTAATTAGAATACATTTGATTTCTTGCAACTGCCCTTTATTACTGTTATATATATCTGGAAACAGAAACATGATATCACCAACCTGATGAATGACTAACAAGACTGATCAGAGAATAATAAACATAAGTGTTTATGATGGTCTCTAAGTTGCCAACATCTGTTATTTTTCAGAACTCAGTGATGAATATTTTTAAATTCCCTACCTTGAAAATAAGTAACAATTAAACAATCTCATGTTTCATCACATCTTTTATTCTAACATATTTATATATAAATTAAAAATACAACATGTCTTACACCCATGCATAACTGTGTGTATATAAAAATAATATATTTTTAAATCTAATCTCTATAGTTTTGGAGAACCTTAACAAACATTATATTGGCCAACCCTTAAAAGTCAAACTAAAAGGAAAAAATAGAACAAATATGCTTTGTTCTTTGCTCTCATCTCCTTAAAGCTTTATGATTTAGGAGATTATTGAACATTTGGTCTTGGCAGCTGTCATAATCCACAGTTTTTCACTTCTACAGAATGTTCGAACAATTATAGATAATGAACAAATAATTAAAAAGATGCATAATCTTTCCATGAATGATACACACGAGCTAAATTTATCAGATAAACTGTTCTGAAAAATATTTGGCTTGGCTTTAAGCAAACTTTAGAAGTAAGGAAAAGTAGATTGTAGTTTTACATTTTTCTTTGATTTTCTGAAATATTATTAGAAATAAAGAGCTTTAGAGGTTTTAGAGTTTTTTTGTTTGGTTGGTTGGTTGGTTGGTTTTTTTTGTGTGTGTTTTTTTTTTGTTTGTTTGTTTGCTTGTTTTAGCAAGTATCCCCTGACATTTTGAGGATTTAATTTATTGTGTTTTGGTTAGTAGAAAAAAAAAAAGATATGTAGATGTAATCAGACTAAAGCAGTCTGAAGTGTGGCTTTGCCCTGTGTGTGGTTAAACCAAGACAAATAAATAAAAAATTACCAAAAAAAATATGTTGGGAAAAAAAGAAAAAGAAAAAGAAGAATTGTGAGTTTCTAGTTTGTTCTCTTGCAATGATTTCCATATTACATCTGCTCAGCTCTCTGTTTAAATGTGAAAAAGCTGTGGTATGTAGAACTCCATTTCTCAAACTCACCCTAGAGTCTGAAAGCGAAGCTGGATTTTCTCTGGCTCACACATCTCCTACAAAGATCCTGAAATCTAACTGTTGTTAGGAATTTGGTTGATGATGTGCCAGCTGGAACCAAGCCCTGTTCACTCACTGAGAGCTATATTGGCTCTGAAGTGTAACAAAAGTCACAAGTAACTTCATTTTGCTCTAGCCAAGAGGCTGAACACACCAGTAAACAGAGAAGTAACGTGTCTCGGCTTTTTTTACTGTTCTGAATCTACTGCTCTACATTGCTTAGTTACCTTGGACAAATCACTACACTTTCTCTTCCTGGCATTTCTACATCCATAAAATTAAATAATTTGACAATTACATGATCTAAAATATGACAGAGACAGCATTGTAATTACTTGATGTAAAGATAGTCAGGAAAGGGCTGATTATATAAAGTCTATTCCTCTTTACAATAAAAACAAACAAACAAAACAAAAAGAAAATAAAGGGAAAAAAAAACAAAACAAAACAAAACAAAACTATTTAAGACTAATATTAAGCTGAATGGATTTTCTTCTAAATTACAGACTGACTTTGAGTGGGGAAAAACGAATGCCTACACAGTCAGTCACGTACCATATATAACAAAGTCAAGAACAGATAATGTATTTATTGGTTGCCTACCATTTTCAAAGGCGTTATTGTAGCACCTACTAGAACAAACCAGTCATTAAAATTTTAAGATCTATAGAAACTTATTTGCTGGTATCATAAAGGACTGTAAAATTTCCAGTCAGAATTGATTTTAAACCTGACAAGATTAAAATTAAGCCTGACAAGATTAAAATTAGAAAAGAAAACAAAACAAAATGAAAAGATGGAGCTGAAAACAAAAGAAAGGACAAATAAATACTGATATGCCATTCAAAATGGGATAGAAATGGCAATACAATACTTGTTGCATGCACTATGCTAATCTCTAAAAACATTTCTCCTTCCATACCAAGTAAAAACAAACAAAAGATTTCACAATTTCGTTGTACTTAGATGTCTTATGAATTTCTTCATAATGTCACTAAAAATAATTGTGTTTAAACTCTCCGTTAAAATCTTTGAAATAATAGATTTCTAATTCTCCTTATGACTTTACAGTTGTGTCCACTCTGGTTCATGCAAGAATCAAGAGTTAGACACCCAGATAAGAAGAGGAGAAATAAAGGCAGTCTTTGATGCCCTTGAAATTGTCAATATTCTTGCCAAAGCCTAGCACCAACACATAACATACACTTGCCAGGTGAGAGAGGTCCTGATAACAGCAAAAACTAGCATCAACAGCTGGCTGTTTAATAATGTTGGGTTTTCACACAGAAAGCAAAGTGATGATTGCAATGAACATTTTGCAAAGTTCTGGATTTCTTGATGAGAGAAAGTTATAGCTACAGTTGGAAGCATCTGTCCATAAATGTCTATTGTACAGGACACACATTTGAGGACTAACCTTCCAATGGAGATTAACATAAAATGTTTTCTGAAATATTGCTTGAAGTGCTCAGGAAGGAAAGTCATTAAGATAGTTCTCTATTAAAAAGCTAATTCTAGAAGACACAAAAGGGAAAGAGGTTACTGAAAGAAGCTGCCTCTAGCTATTCTGGCCTATTATTTGTTTATATGGAGGAAGATTCTTTCTCATCTCAGAGTTATACCATTTCATTAAAGGTGACAAAGCAGGGATCGGGTGCCATGCAGACTCAAGAAGGAAACACGTACGCACTGTGGACACAACAGCCTGTTTGTTTTCCTTGCCTTGTCCAGCTGCAGTAGTGACATCTACTCACCAGTGAATTTAATTTACTGGGGAAAAAAATAAAAAATAGAAATCAGTTTCTTCTAAAAAAAAAAAAAAAAAAAAGTCAATAAGAATTAAAATGAGAAAGGATAACAAGAATTTTCTTAAGAAGTTCTTCATTTGTTTGTTAGTTCATTTTTTCCCCTGGATGAAGAAGGTCCAATCAACATTAATGATGTCCTTTTCCTTAAAACCATTATTTCTCCTCCTCAGCTCCTGGCTGTTTTGCAGTACTAGTTTTCTGTTTATTTTTGTTTTCACCATTCTGCTGAGCTTCTGTAAATTTCCAATAGTCCTGTCAGGGATTACATTTAAACCCTATTTACCAATTTCTTACGCTGTTGAAGTCTTTATTATAAAAAAAGAATCAGTATGAAGACTTTTAACAATTTACTTTTAAAAGAAGGAACTACTGAAAATGACTGGGTAGAGAATAGAACCAATTCCTATATTCCTCTATGAGAGGAAATCCCTCACAGAATTGCTTTCCACAGATGCACAGGGAGCTACTCTTGATAGTAACAATTTAACTGTCCTAATCAGTCTTTCACTTCCAATTTCTTACCAGATCATCAAATATTATTTCTTCAGAGGTTATAAAATGAGAATGCATTTTAATTAATCCTTGTAAAAAGATTGCAAGGATAAAAATTTATTCAATCTCACTGTTCATGTAGTTATTTAAAAGGATTAAAAAGAATGAATTCTTTAGATGCTATTCTGTCACACAGTGGTTGCAAACTAGTTATGTAACAGTAATTAATTTTTATTACTAGGAGAGCAACAAAGATACTGCTACAAGAGTCATTATACATCATTTGTTGCTTTTCTGTGTCTGTCCTCATCCCACTACATCTCATGTATGAGACATGGAGAAACTTAAAGAACTGGAATGATGAAAAATGAATGAAGGTATACAGATGAGTATGTATATGTGCCTGTAAACTGAAAAGGTCAGCATTTCTACAGAAGCAAATGTAATTGATAGAATTTTAAGATGGGCTTGTGAATGAGAAAAGCAGAAGATGCTCATAATTCCTTGCAAAGTATACCTACACTACAAAAAAGAAATGCAGATCAGCAGTCCCTGAGCTAGCAGAGATATGGCTCACAAGTCTATATGACATAGAGAAGCAACTGGCGGGACTATGCTCAGGCCTAGAAACAATGCATCTTCTTTTGAAGAAAACACATCTGAGCTAAAACACCCTGCCTTTGAGGCTCATCAATGCTACTCTTCTAACTCATTCAGCCACAGCTGGCTCATTCCAGCAACAGGAGAAGTACACACACACTGACTTCTACTTTTCCTTGATTACTCCAGTCAGAACCGTCTCATCATCCTGCACCTGCTAGTGCAACTTAGAAAAAGGTTGCCAAGTCCCTTGAAATCTACAGAACTGTATGAAACAGTTGGAAGCCTGTGCTAGCATGGTTATACCCCTGATTAAGCCTTATTTTGTATTATAATACTGTGGCATACCATGGAAAAAGAATATATCTACTGTGGGAGTGTATCAGGGAAAGCAGAATGCAAATTGCTCTCTCAGGCCAAGAACAGAGCAGCAAACAGGAACTTTTCCAGGCCTTTCACTTTAGTTTCACAGGACCCAGTTCTGAAAATGAAAATCAGCATACATGCAAATGTTTGTAATCATGAAACATAAGGAAAATCATAGAACTGCTCAGCTTGGAAGGGACCTTAAAGATCACCTAGTTCCAACCCACCTGCCATGAGCAGGGATGCCACCATCTAGATCAGGTTGCCCAGGGCTTTGTCCAACGTGGTCTTGAATACCTTCAGGGATGGTGCATTTATAACTTTTCTGGGAAACCTGTTCCACTGCCTCACCATCCTCTGAGGAAAGAATTTCCTCCTAACCTCTAATCTAAATCTCCCAGCTTTTAGTGTAAAACCATTCCCCCTTGTCCTGTCATTGTCTGATTGAGAAAAATTGCTCTCCATCTTTTTTTTATAAGCCCCTTTAAGTATTGAAAAGCTACAATAAGGTCACCCTGGAGACTTCTCTTCAGGTTGAAAAGCCCCAGCTCTCTTAACTTTTCTTTTAATAGTCACTCCATCATAGAAGGTCACCAGATTGGTCAGGCACAACTCATCTATAAAAGAAGCATTATCTGAAGACTTACAATGAAATATTTTAGTAGACCTATGGTATAAATTTTAAAAAGTAATAAAATGTTACTTGTTTTGTCAGGTTAAAATTCACAGGATGAATAACAACAGTTACTTGGTATTAGCATAGTGATTTAAATAACAAACCATAACATTTTTTGTTGTTGTGTTTTAGTGTAAGCAATATAGTTTACTAAAGATTTATACTAAGAAATTAGTACTGTTATTGCAAAACTAAGCATTGCAGTACTATGTATTTTAAACAAAGTAGATCCCTTGTAATTACTTTCAGTCTTTTATCATTTTCTCCAGTATGTCAGGGACTCAGAAACAAAAATACACACTGGGGGCAATCAGGCACAAACACACCATTTGTTCTTTAGCTAAATATAATCTCTATTTGGCTGCCTCCTTGTTACCTTTGAGATATAGATCCTTGTGAGGCCTCAGTCAGATGCAGTAATGTTCCAATAAGTCAATCTAGTGGGATGCCTGTACTGATTATCCCAATTCATCTTTAGTGCAAGCTGCTGATATATGCATGTAATAATTTAACACTGGGTAGTACTGAAGAAAATCTTTCTCTTATGTAATTAGACAATTGCTATAAAGAACTACAAAATTATTTAAGCTTAATAGTAAACCCAAACCAAGTTTTCATTTGTGTGCTACTGAAGCATGGATAATTTCTTATTCTTTGTATTCAACTAATTATTCCTTTGCTTTCTGGATTATGGATTATATATGAAGATAACAGTAATCAAATCCCATAAAATTCAAACAAACATGACAAGATTTGAGGATATTTAAGTAAGTCTTGCTAATGTATGTATAATTTATATTGTAAACAGATTAGATTTCCTGGTGTTATTTATTCTGCCTCCATAGATGAAGAAAGCAGAAGCCATTTATGCATTATAAATAACTTTACAAGTATTCAGTTGCTTCCAGGAAAATACCAGGCCTCTAACCAGTTACACTGGTGAATGTTTCTAGTTTAAACATAGTCAAAGTCTGTGATTACAGTTCAGTTATTCCAGTCAAATATAGTGGGGGGTGGGGGGGAATACAAGCACCTACACTGTGAATTCCCAATTGCAAAAGTATTGGAAATCCTGAATAATTAAGAAAAATGACTGAAAACAACTTTAGAGTTAGAAGTATCCAACCCAAGCAGGTTTGTGAAACTGAAAACTTTCAAGAAGCAAAGACTAAAAGATATTTCCATGAAAAATGTTTCTCAAGAGAGGTGTTCATCTGTGTAAATGGTGAGGAATAGGTGTCAAATATTATTACACTGAAAAATAAATTTGCTATTTAGGGCCTGTGTATCAGCAGAGAGATACATTTGAACAGCTGCCAGAGTTTTGAATCACAGGAGAAATGCATCCCATTTTATACCCAAAAAATAAAAAATTAAAGTTGTAAAGACCATATTATCACTATTAAAATTACTCTGATTTAAGATCATCACCACCTTGTTCTCCTGTATGTCAGCATCTAATGCAATGTAGGTAGGATTTAATGGCATATATTAAATGACCGCATCTAGAAAAGTAGTCCTGCCCATCACTAACCTGTAGTGTTCATTATAAATGGTGTATCATCTTCTCATCTGCATTCACAGAGAGGATAGGGTCAAACACTATCAGTACTCTTACGTGTATATATCATATATATATATATATATATATATATAACACACACACATATATATAAATATGTGTTATATATATATTATTATATGTTATATATATATGTCTTTTTTTAATACCAGCTTCTTCTACAAAAATCTGCTTTCAGTCTGCTCATTGGTAACACATCTCAGGAGATTTTCCTAGTGTTGTGTTTCTATTAAAGCTAGAAGTTACCTAGAGTGCACTAGTGATCATTTAAAGTAATAAAGAAAGCATAGGCACATTTGGTCACTGAGAATGTAGTGAGCCATAAAAGTAGAATGATTTTAAAACATGGGAAATCTTTTTCTTTCCCAACTCACTTAAGTTTGTTTTCTGTAGTTAAAATGCCACTGTGTATCAACTAGATTCTTCTCTGTACTCTACTTCAGAATTGTCTCATATCTCCTAAGCATCTGCAATCTTATTTCATTCTGTTTCTCCTCTTAACACAAACAGAATTATCATTTATATCTCTTAATGATAGTGATGAAATGATGAAAATGACTTCACTTGACATCACTTCTTAATGAAGTGATGAAAGAGCATGTTAGATTCCACAGGAATCAACAGTGCTTTGTAATCTGTAAAAATATTTTGTAAAAATAGCTATTTATCATCATTTACAGAAGATCTGATATCAACAAAGATTTTTATGGAGTGTACCTACACGTTAAATGAATACACACATGCATGCAGTATAATAACTGCTATAACACAAATAATTTCCTTGCAAAATGCTGTGCAACAAACTGTCTCTGAAAATTACCTGATCTATTACAAGACCTGATAGAAAATTCCCAGGGGAACCATCAGTTTTACCATTTGTTTTCTTCTTTGTAGATACTATGTCAGACAACAACTGCAAAATACTTTATGTAGCAAAAAGAATACAAAAATATGGGAAGGAAATCTTTTCAGTATCCTTTAGCTTTTAAGTAAACAAAGATGTAGAGCGATTGAAAAGAAAACTATTTTGGTGGTTTCTCATGGAAATTAAGGACTTCCAGTTAGTGGCAGCTTAATCACTCCTATGCCAAAAAACATAACTATGTACTCATGTAAGCAAGTCGAATTGATACCTACTTGTTCATTTTTTGGTGGAAGTTCTTCAGTATGAAGCCATTAATAACTGTCTGATCACATACATTTTGTAAAAATGAAATGAGAGTTCTCCCTGTTTACTAATTCAGAATATTTAACGTAATGCAGAATGGCAATTTTTCCAAATTTATATGGAACCATGACCTGTCCACTAACATCAGTAAGAGACTTCAAGAAGGGCATGATTTCCACTCATTGTTAATAATAATAATAATAATAAATTGCTATCCTTTGTTAATGTGTAAACAATAAATAAAATATATGGCAAATGTTCTGTTAATTCATTCTGATTACTTAGTTCATATTTCTTTCTTATGCACCTCAGAAAATACATTGTTATTATAAAAACATTGGAGAATATTTTATTAAATAATCTAAACAAGCAGACTCTTGCTTTATCTTCCTTTTATAATAGCTGGGGAAATCTTCCCATGCAAAAGAGAACATGCTGTTTTTAAGGTCAATTGTAGGGGAAATGATTTCACAGAGCAACCATGTTACATATTTTTAATGTGAATTAACAACATAACATACAGTTGTAAAGTTTCATTTCAAGATGGTGAAAACCTCATTTCTCCTTAGTACGTCATAGTGAACATCAAAGGCATACATTCTTACAGATGCCTACTTTTAATACTTGTTGAATCATGTAGGTGTGAAAAGATAGGTGACTAACACAATTAAATAAGAAAGGTGTTAAGGCAACATTTTTTATATGTATATACATGATTCTGTACATAAAAGGAATATAAAATAATTGTCAGATGAGCTTGGCACACAAAGTTGATGTGCCTATACATTTGTTAATGGAAAACATTCATATTTAGATTCACAGGCCTCAAATGACAACCTTCAAAAGTCATGTAAAGTTCAGGAAAACTTGGAGGAGAAAAGTTAAAAATAAATAAATAAATAAATAAATAAATTGGTACATCTTTAATACATAACTCATACCTAATTTCTTCTATGCTCAAAAAATAATTATTTTTTCTTTATACTAAGACTAAATTAATAATTACATGCAAAATTATTGACAGAGTTCATTGTAGCAAAGCAAAGAGATACATCTCTTTTTTGCCAGCAATTAAATAGAAAACAAGTAGAATTCTGGGATATGAGTCTTACTTTCTACACTTGCTTTCTGAAACAACTTTTGAGAAAAATAATTTTTACATCTATCAAATAAGGAAGGGGTGCTTCCAAAAGGGAAGGGGACCCAAGGGGGGTGACAACAAGGCCTTCCTGACAATGGACAAAGTCCCACTGTACCTACACAAGCAGAGCAAGCCTGGTGAGGATGACCAGGATGACCTACAGCCCAGCAGACCAGATAGGTGACAAGGCAGGGCCAGCGAGCCAGTTGCACCAGGAAGCCAAGTCATCAGGGATTAAGGCTGGGGCACAGTCAGAAGCACTAGCCCAGGCCCGTGCCCATGCCCAGGATTGGGCATAGACATGGACTCAGATGCAACTGTAGCATAGTTAGGGCAGGGAACAACTGTGAGGGCCTGAGAGCAAATTGGCTCCTAAGCAAAGGGAGGCTCCTCACAGCTCTGCTGTGACCCCAGTGTAGGGTCAGACCTCTGATCCAAGGCAGCTGCACCTTATCAGAGCTGAGTTTGAACAGGGTTGGCTAAATTCCTGAGGGGACTATTATGAAGTTGCAAAAGATGAGTACAGAGAAAACTGGTCACAAATTCGTCAGGGCAATTAGATCCAGCTGCATTCTAGGCCCTGAGAAAGAGTATGGTCTACAGAGTAAAAGCAAGAAAATTGTTTCAGATTTCATTGAGATTTCATAGCAACAGTCCAAACTTGTGATGGTAAGCAACTTGTGTGGATGAAAGGTATTTATTAAAACCTGTGTGTGACTTTTCCTTGAGACAGGGATGTTTTGAATCATAGCTTTTAACTTCTGGGGAAAAAAGTCATGCAGAATTCTAGCTAAGTATTCACTGTTTGCTATTTTCATGACATGCCACAATTGTGCTGTAGACGCATACTTTCATCATCATCTACCACTTCTCTCCACAGACTCCAGCCATGATGCTTTTGAAGAAATGTTAATTTTCAGTAAAAGACATCATGCAGAAGAGATTATGGATAACTATAACCTTCATGAGAAATGAGAGCAAACTTTACTAATTGAGTTGTTGTCATAGAAGTAGGCCTTTGTTGTTGTTTTGTTTGTTGTTGTTTTGAACAAATAAGATGCATTATTTTAAGGAAGATGTTTATTCTTTTAAACATGTCATCGCTTCCTTCTTAGAACTTCCTTCTTATCCCTCAGTTACACACACAAGACATATATGTCTTACTGAGTTAAAATACAACTTTTCATCAGAAGATGTTTTATCAGCCAATTTATCAGGCAGTTCCTAAAATAAATAATAATTTCTGTAGTTTCTGTCCAGAACATAACATGACTGGGTTAGCAACAGTATTTGTGGGGCTGGGCAGTTCTCTGGTTATTCCTGTACCAGGGAAGGTCACCACAGTACAAGGACATAGTGTGAAGAGCTGCAGGCTCCTGGTAACTATTTGAGGAACCTTTCAAACATTCTCCTTGCAACTGCACTACCTGGAGAGAATGGAAAGAATGATTTAGGTGGAAGTCTGTACAGCATAGGAAAGTCAGAAAAAGATCACAGCTGGGCAGCATCCTTTGGTGTGGGTTATGTAGGTATGTAGTCAGACCCAGATCTTATGCTGAGTAAAGATGAAGCTGAATTTTGAAATATTTTCATTCATGGACATTGCATATTAGGAAGTATATCCTAATTGTCATTACGGAACAGCTAAATCCCAGATTTAACTTGGTCTCTCACACAAGGATTAATTTCCTGATTGTTTAAGTTCCATACTGAACTATTTCTATATATTCTTTTTAGTTGATTTATTTTTGTGTTGAAAGTTTTCAGAATTTGGATAATAAAGGGGAATAAATCAAGCTGTCATCTTGCTGAATGAGACTGACAGGACTCACGAAGAAAGTAACTGAACACTGTAGGCAATATGCAGCTTAAGTTTTGAATTTTTTTACATTTATCTGACATTAATATTAGTAGTTTAACTGTTGTGAATATTTTTGATTAAGTATGAGAGAAAGAGAACATCATTACCTTGGTAATGTACATATACAAGTACATCAGATGTTTTCAGTTTCAAGATTGCTCTAAACTGTCCTTTGGACAATGAGACAAACGCTGGAGGAATTAAAATATCAGTATTATGTACCTTTTGTTCACATGGGGTCAGAGTCATAACTAACATCAGCTAAGGTTAATATTAACCAACTCTTCCCCAAAACACTGTTTTAATTCACTTTGCTGAACTTGAACCACTCAGGTTGATATTTTCCATCCAGAAGTATTAAATGACATTGAAAACATCATATAAAACAGTTCACATGTTTCTAAGAGCAAGATCAGAGAAAAAAAAATTTATTGCTTTTGTCCTTATTGGGGGGGGGGGGGGGAAGTCTCTTTCTCTTTGTGAAAATGTTGTACCATCTCTCTGAATATGTAAGCAAAGATTGTACTATATTACACAGGTATATGACATAAGAGATTCAAGGTTTCACAGATAAGTATATGGAGTTAACATTCTTAAGACTTAATGATTACTGAATGTTAATTTTGCTTATGTAGTACCTTTTTAAAAAAAAAACTTTGTAATACGTTTTTTCTGTAATACTTATATTACAAGTATTTTTTTGTAATACTTGTTCTTTGTAATATGTTTTTTCTGTCTCACCTAAAAATTGGTTTAGATTTAAAATGGTTTATTTTATTTCATCTGTTTAAACTTCTATTTGTCTTTCTAGAAAAGCTTTTAGATAGAGGTAATTTTATAAAATAATTTTAATATTCTACTCTACCATTATCATTTACTCTACAGCTGCTTCTTCTTTTTAATCTTTTCTTGTTTTTTCATTTCTAAAAATATTCACAACAGAATCACAGAATCATCTAGATTGGAAGAGACATCCAAGATCACCTAGTCCAACCTCTGACCTAACAGTAACAAATCCTCCACTAAACCATATCACTAAGCTCTACATATAAATGTCTTTTAAAGTCCTCCAGGGATGGTGACTCAGCCACTTCCCTGGGCAGCCACATTTAATTTGCCATATAAATATTAATTTATAATTATTATAGTTACATCAGGCTTAGGAATCATTTGATCAAACATAGGAATATACAGTATAAAACCTTAAAGGTGTCTAATTTATCTTATGAACATGGGTTGTCAAGTTTTAGAGATGAACAACCCACTCAAACTGCTGATATTGCTTCATTGACTTCAGAGCAAGTCTTTCAGCCTTGAAATAGATCTTATACACCATAGACAACTGCTGGGATTTATCTGATATATTGTGGGTTTCTCATATGAATATTTCTACATTTGAAATTGTCCTCTTAGATATTTTTGACAGTCTATGGAGATATCAATGTAATCAACTGAATCTACAGTGCAATAAATTTCATCCTTAAGATTATATTTAATCAACTTAACCTTAAACTAAGGTTAAACTGAGGAAATTATATAGAGTCTAACTCTGTCTGTCCTATCATATAAATGATCAAATTATTCCTCTGCTTGTTTGTACTGTTGTTTTGTATTCCCCATAGAAAATTAATTCTCAGCTGCTGGTTAGATCAGTGACAGTGATGTTATTACCAAATAGATAAAGGTTTCATGAACCTAGCATTTCAGAACATTTCAGAACATTCAGAACATTTCAGAACCTAGCAAAAATTTATAACAGACAAGTAGGATGAACTTAGACTAGTTACAGGGCTGAATATTATATCTGAGTTATTAAAATATTTAATCATTTCATGTATCATATCATTTAAAAACTAAAATAGTTCTCTGAATCTGTTGCAATGTCAATGATCAACTGGAAGTCTTTTCTCTTGTATTGCTCATTCTTTTTTTCAATTTCAGCAAGTTTTGAAAGGAGGGAATAACATTTTCCAGCCCACTTGAGTTGAAACTTTAATGTTTTAATTTGGTAGAAAGAATACTACACAAAACCACAGGAGGGTTATATCAAGCAAATAAGTGCTCTAGGCTATGTTCCTCCTCCTTATGCGAATGCCTAGAAAATGAAGTATTCTAATAGTTTTACTGTTTTTTATTTCAGTTTCTGAGCCTCACAGCATTATCACTTGCACTTACGGTGAGGATGTTCCCATGAGAAAGATCAGAAATTTCCTGTAAGAATCCATAGTCCTTGGATAAAAAGTAGGTTTTGTATTGAATTTGACTCATGGAAAATTAAATGTTTTAGCATATTATGAGTAGGAATATGAATGCTTACAGAAAAATAAAATCCCAACTACCCAAAGTAACTCTGGAACATGTCCATTTATATCTCACTCCATTTATATATTTCAATGAGAAAGCTAACAAACTTCTACTCTACTAAGAGAACAGATCTGTTCTTGTGGAAATATGATAAAGAAAAATCTAGCATTAACAACAAATATATTGAAACATTTGTATTGTAAGACTTGGTTATGCAACATAGTATCACTTGCAGCTTGTCATGGTATCACTTGCAGCTTGTCATGGTTTGGGCTTGGATAGATTAATTTTCTTTGTAGAGGTTCACACAATACTGTTTGGAATTTTCGGTGAAAAAAGTCACGATAATACACTGATGTTTTAGTTGTTGCACAGCAGTGCTTGCACAGAGACATGGACTTTTTTGCTTCTTGTGCTGCCCTGCCTGAGAGTAGCCTTCCCAAGAAGCTGGGAAGGAACACAGCCAGGACAGCTGACTCAGACTGACCAAAGGGATATCCCATACCATATCATATCATGCTTAGCAATAGAGCTGGGTTAAAGAAAGAGTAAGGGGGGAGACATTCAGAGTGATGGTATTTGTCTTGCCAAGAAACAATTCTACATGATGAATCCTGCTCCTCTGGAAGTGGCCGAACACCTGTCTGCTGATTGGAAGTAGCAAATAGATTCCTTGTTTTGCTTTGCCTGCTTGCATGGCTTTTGCTTTACCTAGTAAACTGTCCTTATCTCAACCCATGAGTTCTCCCACTTTTACCTTTCTGTTTCTTTCCCCCATCCCATGTTGGAAGAATGAGTGTGTGGCTACGTGGCACTTAGCTACCTGCCAGGGTTAAACCACAGCACAGCCGGAATAGCAGCCCAACTCAACCTTGTGGATAAAATGCAAATACCTCACTTTTTCTGAGACAGAATTTTCCTGGAGGATAGAAAATAGTAAACAATACTGTCCTCTGATAACCAGCTTGAAGGAAGGACTCTTATGCTAAAGCCAAAGGTAAACATACAGTTTTAGTCTGAGAAATATAACCCTTCTTCACATAGCGCAAGCCTATAAGATTGCTCACTTTTTAATTTACCTTATTAGTATCACTGAACCCTTTGTAACTGTTAACACAGTTAGTAATTACTCTTCCCTGGATTTGGGCACAGCACTCTTCCTTGTCTCTTCATAATTTGTGAGAAGTGCAGGGGAACTCATTATTTCTTCTCTTCTCCCTGTCTTTCCAAAACGTAATAGCCATAAAAATAAATAGATAAATAAATAAATAAAAGAGAGAAATAGAATTTAGCTTCTACCAGACAACAGTTTTGCCAGTGTAATTATGCTGGGATTGTTATATTCAACCACTTTGGTTACAATGGTTCAATGGTTTAGCAAGCACAAGAAACTACAATGGCCAAAACACAAAATGGTGTGATAATTATATCTGTTTCATGGCTTTCCCAGGAAAAGAAGGCCAATAAAGGTATATAACCATATTCTAATATATCAGCAAAAGCTTCTAGATTAGGGGGGAAAGAGGCCTTCTATTCAAAGGAAAAAAGGCAGCATTTCAAAGCAGGGAGTATTTCTTTCATTGAGTTAGTTGTTAGGGTTAATAGTACAATACGGTATGTATCTCCATTAAGCACTTGTAGAATAAATATAATATTTCTTTAGGAAAACATTCCTTAACTCTTGAAGAATTAAATTCCACTATTCAGCTCGGGAAGGATGGAGACAAGAAGGGGAGGAATAACTGAAATACATATTTTTATGCCTAACAAAGTGTTTTTTGTTGTTGTTGTTGTTTTTGTTTATTTATTTATTTATTTTATTTTGTTTTCATTTGTCTCAAGGAATCCAAGATACAGAAAACTATACTTGAGAAAAAAAAAAAAAAAAAAAACACACACACAAAAAAAACTTTTCCTCTTATTCATCACCATCTTGTTTTCAAAGGGGTAATACCACAGAAGCTATTTTTAATGTTCTAGTGTTCATTTTTACCTGAAGAGATGCTTACACTCCCTTAGTACTCCCATTTAACCAGGTATTTAACTCATGTCACCTCCTGCAATCTCCTGCAGGCAGGTTCATTTGCACAGTAATAAGTGCTGTCTCCCAGGCTGCAAGAGACTGAAAGAGATTACCTCTGTACAGTGCCTGTTAACTATGACTGACATATCAATATGATACGTGATTATATTTTCAACCTTGTTCACCCCAAATTACATACAGAAAAATATTCCAGAGTAATTGAAAATTACTAATATAAAATAGAAGGATTGCTACAAGTATTTGTGTCTCAATATTATCATTTTCCCCTAATTTACCTTTGACTTTTTTTTTTCTAGAAACCAGGATGTAATGGAGAAGCATGTCTCCCCAAGCCTCCTCCATCCTAAAGGATGTTTTTACTGCCCATTTAAAATGAACAAATCTAGGTTTTCTCGTCAAAATTTAAAAATTCATCCAAGTATTCATCAGTTGATAAATGAAATATGTGAGACAGGCAGGATATTCCACTCATTTTAGTGTTGATTGACTGTTGATATAAATAAATAAGCCAAACAGAACAAAGATGCAGGTAACTCTATTCACTCTAACTTCTGTGTGATACTATGACCATATTTTATTTGAGAAATTTACTTCACACCATCACTGATATAGCCTTTAAACAATGTATGGTAAGCTTTCAAATTTATCTTAAAAGAGCACAGCTTGTTTACTAGCTGACAACTACGGCTCTATTTAGGAAGTAGAATTAGTGATCTTGATAACAAACCTGTATTATATAAACTACCATCCCCACAGCCAACAGTCTGTACTTTCAGCTGAAATTCACTGTCAGTTTCAGGTTAAAGGCCAAAGTTGAAAATCTTTCACTGTCTCTCACATGCTTTTGCAAAGGAAACTCTTTGATCATTACCAATCTCTGATCCTGAAAACCCATTAAACCTCAGCAGCAGGAAAAACATAAAATAAATAGTGATAAAAAATAGGTGTAGCCATGTGAGTTAAGAGTTTAAAAGCACGAAACATTTAAAGCAGCCAGGATGTATATGCAGGATGAACTGGGGGGAATTTCCACTTCACTCCATTTATGTACAAACTATATGATCCAAAGTTCTCACTCAGTTACTACCTAATCCTAGAGACACTTCAGGTATGTCAGGTTCATTTTTCCCCCTTCTATTTAACCTCTCTCAGTGTCTGAAAGCCAGCCTACCAAGAAGAGTAGGCATTCTCAAAGCAGTTAATAGTTTTCACAAGACCTCTGAAGGAAAAGCTACCAGTCCCACTGGTGTTTTGTTTTACCCAGTAGTACAATGTATTGCAAGTGAATACCCTATTTGAAGGATTGCGAGCTAATAGCTCTATGCTACAGTCTATGGAGAACAGGAAGGAGAGCAAGGTTTTTAATTCCTCTTTTGGATCTATTCTTTTTTGCTTAGAATGACCAGAGATCTTACAGGTCTTTCTCTGGGACGTTCACCTACTTCACTGCAAGTCCTCTTTCCTGTTTGAAGGAATATGGTTTTTTGGTTGGTTGGTTGGTTTTGCAATCACTCTTTAATGGAAAACACACAGTCCTTGAAACATAGCCTAGAAAACTCTTAGCTGAACCTCTAGCTGAACACTGAATCCCCAATTACTAACATATGAACTCTTTTATTTTTGTTCCTTGTCTCTGGCCTGGTGAAATATAGATTTTTAATGCATTATGGAAGAGATTCAACAAAAAGAGAAGTGGTCCTCTATAATTCATAGCCAAATTCAGTGGCCAAATTATTCTCCTAAGAGGGGGGGAGTTTGAGACTCTCGGGCAGAACAAGCACCGAGCTCAAGTTTGTCAGATAGTGAGACAGAACTTCAGTATCAAAAAGTTTCATTAAAGAGAACAGAGCTTTCTTCTTCCCTAGTTGCACTTTGAAGGTAGAGGGGAAAAAAAAAAAAAATAAAAAGGGGGGGGGCGGGGGAGAGGTGGGGGGGCCTGTCTTTATACTTGCTTTGATTTTGATTCAGCTGCCAATTAATTTTCAGAACTCAGTTCATGTCTGTGGAAAGGAAAAACGTGGATGGACAGATTATCTCAAGGCAATAATAACAAACAAACAAACAAACAAACAGGAAGGGGGAGAAATGCATGAGAATTTGAATTTAATCTGCTACTCTTTTTATCCAGCATAAGAAAACTCTTCAAGAATGAACCATCAGTCATAAAGTAAGAAAAAATAAGTGCAGGAAATATTTTATTCTATGTGAAACTATTTCATAAACTGGCCAGAGGAAATCAAGTAGTTGTTGACCCAGCTGCTACTGAGACCTGCAAGTTCCTCGAATATTTCCTGCAATTACACAAGCCTTAAATGGGGAGCTACAGATTTGAAAGTAAGAGCTAAACATTTCCCCAGAGATGTTCCTAGGAGGGTTTTTTTTTTCTTATTTGATTTTTTTTTTCTGCTCCCATTTACTACAGAGGATTTAGATTTTTTATTATTATTATTATTTTTCCCTGTGGCATAAGGACCACACAGACACCAAGGCTCTTTTAGGATCAGTAACTGCTACTATACTGATGACATAACTTCAACTCCATTGAGAACATAACTTCAAACTAACTCTTATTGAGGACAGGCTCCCTTCCTATACCATTCTCTCTACAGCAGTACTTTTCCACTAACTATTCATTGGTCAAACAAAATTGCCTGGCAACAGAAAACACCCAGCAACTTCCATGTCTTAAGGACTCGAGAACAAACAGTCCAAGACAGCAAGGGGTCTCCTGAATCACCCTTCTTTGTTCCTTAAACTCTCTACATTCCTTACAGCCTCATCGTTAAGTCCAATGTTATCACCAATCATGGGGCTTGTCGACCCCCATAACCACACTCCCACATTTCCCCACAAAAGAAATAGTACAGATCAGAAAGTTGATAAACAGAGGTGATAACCAATGTTATCCCATAGCCTTTCCACATTTTTCAGGATGGATTTATTTCTGTGACCTGATATACTGTATTCCATATCTTAAGAAGCAAAACTTTCAAGGAAGCACCCACACAGGGATTGAGATGTTCAGATACAGATAAAAATCTCCTTGTAAAAATAATTTAAATTGGTCTACACACAGCAGTATGCAACTGATTTTATTTAGAAAGGTCAGGTTTGTTTCAGGGGGAAAACAAGTCTCAGAGGTTTAGTGCTTCTCATTCAGATAGTCTATTCCACATCTGCAGCTTTTCTATATTCTGGTCTATGACATGTATATTCACTAATAATTTTCCTTAAATAATTTAAAACACGACTATACTTTGGTATATATTGCCAAAAGGGATATTACAGTATAATAAGACTAGAAAATATTTTCTAAAAAACAAAGTTCTAAGTCACATTGTTTTACTGATACTTCTGTGATTCTGTGAACCTGTGTATAATAGAATTTGTAATAGAAAGGCCTGAACGAAGAATGAATTGGGATGTCTCGATGTGAAGGCATCAGAAGGGGCAAGACAAGGCTCAGGGCTCATTAACTGGGGCAGATATCTCTGAATAGACTCTGGTAATGGCTTCCAGATCAGCCATCCACCATCCATAGGCAGGGTCACAGCTGAAAAATATATTCTTGAAACCTGCAGTCACCAACTTAAGAAGAACCCAGGAGACATGAGGAGGATTTGATAGTCCATGTCCCTTTTCAACTACCTAATCAGAATGTATCTTGGATATTAATCTGACCTCACTTATCAATACATCTGACTGCTGGACAGGTTTCTTGGACAACAGGTGTCCTGGTGCCTGTGATTATGAGACTGAAGTTAACAGTTACACTGTTTTGTTTCAGACTTAATTTAAAGAAAGAGACTCTCCTATAAGGTCTCTTGTGGCTGATTCATACATTGTGGCAATTGTTTTTCTTACAAGCTATGTGGTACATAACTGCACTGTGATGATATAAATCACAAACGTGGGGAGGCTTCACAGAGCCCTCAGCTAGACAAAACGTATAATACCAGTTTCTGAATGGAAAAAGAGCAACCCCAGCTCTGCAGAAAGCCATAAGACTTCTTCCAGTAAAGACAGGAAAATACTCCTTTCTAACAAACAAAACAATGAAGCATTTTTATAAAATACATTTAGGAATCAAGAATATTAAAGTAAAAGAATTATAATACTTTTGTACAGATCATTTCCCCATTCAGCATGCATACATTTTGAAAGTGTATTCTGACCAATTTTATGAAATACGTAGGAATTATTATTTTTTAACTATTCTTACAAATAAGAAAGGGTAGTGTTAAGAGGTAATACTTAAGTGGCAGAGGGAATGATACTTATTAGGAAAACTGTGTCAGAGAGAGTTAGACCTTTTTCTTTTAGTTTCAAATCTCGATGTAGCCCACAAAGACTACATCTCCTTTAAAAAAATGACATACCTTAGAAGCATGAGGATTTCTTTCTCTGGATTCCTCCCTTCCTTCCCTGATAGCATTTGTCCCAAAGACTTGCCAATTATTAGTTATTTAGTTAGGTGATTTCTACAGATTTTGGAGTTTCCCAAACCTAACCAAACAAATAGAAATTATCATACTGACAAAAGCTGATCTCCTTCATCAAAATGTTTCTTCACATTCTCTGAAGCATTTATGTGTTGAATTGATTAAGAAAAGCTAATGTGAGATTTGACACACTGTACCAGTGTTATAAATGAAGTCTCAACTCAATCTGAATTTAGTAATATTTATAAAAGACAAGTAAACAGCACTGGGTGCGCGGGGAGTCTATGCTCTACCAACATGCACACTCGAACATTCTAAATATACAGAACATTGCTTTACATACTAAACCGAGTATGCCTATACATATGTGCAATCAAAAAATGTAACAAACAATCCTTTAAGTTCCATGGTTTACTAAACTCGAGTACTCCTATACATATGTACAACCAGAAAAGGTAACAAACAGTCCATCAAGTTCCATGACTTAACAGTCCATGACTTACTTAAGAGTCTCCATTCTCCATACCTTTTCTTGACTATAAACACCGTAGAATTCCAGGGCTAGTCGTGGGAACAATATGTCTCGCTTTAAGTTGTCAAGCAACTCGGTCTTCAGGCCTTATGTATCCTGATTTTCCAGGATCAAAGAAAAACATAATCATCTCCTTTTCAAGGCCAATAGGGTCTGGGTCAAAAGGCACGTTCAGGTCAACAGGGGGCGTAACAGCAAAGAAATTCGATGGCTGTAGCAGCAGAGGGGCCCATGGCATAGCAGTCGGATCAGTAAAGGAGCCCACAGCTCCCTCACTATCTGGCAAACCACATGCTTCTGACTGTGGTCCCACATGGCTCTTTAAGGCCTCAGGGATTGCTCGCCAGGTGCTGAGCGATCCCACTGCAACCTTGCCATTTTTAGTTGCAGAGTCCCACACCTTGACCTCAGTTTGGTCCCATATTTCAGGATCATAAACTCTCCAATTGTTAAGGAGAATAAGCTGTAAGGTTAGCAGGACAGTCTTTGTTCCTAAGGACGTATGATTTCCCACAATGTGCAACTGCTTACCAGCGAGAGGCAGTTGTGTGCACGGGTCCGCTTCTCTCAGCTTGAGCTTCTTCCCAGCTCTGATGTGCTTATTTCCAGCGACTTTCTGTACGAGCTTCTCTGAGCAGTTTGCTGAGTTTGGCTGAACTATCTTCACGAGGCAATCAAAGTGCCTGTTCCCGTCCTGGTCCCCATTCTGCTAGTCTGTTCCTTTTCATTCCTCTTTCCTGCTTCTTTATTGATGACATAACTTCATTATGTTGCTTTTTTTTTATCTTGAGGGCAGGCTCCCCTCTTATACCTTTCTCTCCGCAGCAGCTCTTTTCAAAACAACTTTTCATTGGTCAAACAACTTTGAATGTAACAACAACAGCAAACACCCAGAAACATCCATGCCTTAACGGCTGGAGAACAAGAAACCTGGAGACTGCATGGAGTCTCCTGAATCGCCCTTCTTTGTTCCCTCTAAACTCTTACATTCCTGATGGCCTCATCGTTAAGAGTCTAATGTTATCTCAACCATGGGGCTTTCCAACCCCCATGGCCACACTCCCACATCTCCCCCTTCTTTGTTAATATAAACCATTTTCTCGACACGAATTACCACTCCTTATATAACAGGACCCAAAAGGATCCGTGTGTCCATCTCCAGGATCCTCACAGGACCACCCAAAAATTTGACCCTATGCCTGAGAGCATTATCTGAACACTTGAACTTGATATTGTATAGACTCACTTTAGAATAGAATAAATCTTGTGGTTAAAAATTAATGAGAACAAAGTAAATGACATCTTGTTATCTGTCGACCTTCTGTTATGTTGAAGAATTTTGTTAATTGAAACATCCCATTGTATGTCGACCCTCAGTTAGGCTGAAACTTGAGATAGCTTGAGCCAACTCGGCATTTCTGCAGCGTGGAAAACAACTGATTCAGCCAACCAGGCATTCTTTAAGCAAAAGGTGAAAAATGCATCACGAGGAAGACCTTCCTCCCAAAGACCACTGCCCGCATTCCGAAGACCCCGGCCCACAATTCTTGGAAGGCTTTGCGCAAGCGCAAGGACTGATAAGCTAATTAGCATATGAAGCGAGAGTAGGCAGGGTTAGGTAATGAATATGTATAGGCGCTAGTAGAATATTCATTGTTTCACTGTATAAATATGAGATAGTTTGTCACTTCGAACATGCACAATAGGTAGAAAGGTCCCCCGTGCATCCAGCGCTGCAATAAAGAATATACCACTTAAGAAATTTTCAGCTTTGATCTTTGAATCATTTTGCCCCCTTTTAAACTCTCTGAAACTCTGAGTATGATAAAAATGTCTTAGTGAGAAATATATGCTACACTAAACATAAAGACGTGTATTCCTACAATATTTTATACTACAGTTGATGGCTTAATATTTCTCTTTTCCAATATATTTTTGTTGATCTTTCTTTACCACATATTAAGTATGGTGTAAGTAGTCAATTATTTCATATCACATATCTAGTAAAACATATTTATGTACGTGAGCATGACAAATCAATATATTGTTTCTTTTCCAGAGAAAATGTTTCAAGTATATCAAATGTTCATCAATAGATTTTTAAGAGCGTGAAAACATACAATTATCCTCTATTTGCATATACTACGTAATGCAGATTTGTCGTAGGAATAGTTATTACCTTTTTTACAGTACTAAACTTTATAGCTCCTAATAACACACAATTGAATTAGGTTGAAGTTGAAGTGACTAATAAGACTCTCTAAAATAACCAAGGGTTTGGAGGAATATTTTTACTACTGTAGTCAAACCTCTTTCTAAAATGAGAAGAACCCTGTGCTATCAGTTGGACTTCTGTCAAAAGAGGGTACATGAAAAGGAGTTTCCAGAGATGCAACTTGTAACCAAGTAAGCAGAGCAGCAAAATAAACAGTAGAAACAAAAGTTAGCGCTGTCACTGAAAAGGCCTAAAGACAGTTACTTCGTTGATCAACAAGAAGAAAAGTTAATGGCAGAGTGAAGTTTTGAAAATAATTATTTTTCATTATGTTTTAATAATGAACGGAAGTGGGGGCAGAGCTTTTTTTTTTTTTATGTGAAAGGAGCGTTTATTTGACTAAGTGAGTAAAAGTGTGAACAAAATCTACACATTTATTTTTGGTTTGTCTCACTGAAATTTCATTTCAGAATGGCTTCTAGTAATAGCTATATTATGGAGTTAAGGTCTGTAATAACTTTTCATCTTCTGTGTTGTGGGACTTCTTAAATCAGAACCAATGTATATCTGGGGCTGGATGGTGGGGTGGAGAGAGAGACAAAGAGCACGGAAGGGTAACAAGAGATCACAGTGAGATAAAAACCACAGAAAGAAATGAAGAATAGAAGAAAAATTAATTCTGTGTGGTCTGAAATGTTCAAGTTTTAGTTTTAATTAATTATCAAATAAAGGCTATTGTATCAGCTACTTCATTACCTTTCCCCCCCACATTTTCAAACACATTTCTTTCTTAATAAATGAAAAATTACAGTCTAACAAGGAAGGAATTGAATTATTGTAGAAACCTATTCTTTAAATAACAGTGTTATTTCTAAGAAAGGGGCAAAAATATTTTTTTTGTTGGCCAGTAAGCAGCATAACTGGCCAGCTTATTATATAATAGTTTAATTTGAACAAAGTCATTTGGTACAGGAAGATTCAGAAATCTAATTCCTGTTTTTTAGGCCAAGGGACAAGAATTTCTCTCCACTTTACTGCTCTATGGTGGAGCACATTTTTATTGTTTGCCCGATAAAAGGTTGGGATGAGAGGGGTTTTTTTCTGTGTTTTTTGTTTGTTTGTTTGTTTGTTTTGTTGTTTTGTTGTGTTGTTTTTTTTTTTTGTGGTGGTGGTAGTTTTGGTTGGTTGGTTGTTTTTTGTCTTTTTAGTAATAAAAATGCTTCATGTGAGGCATAAAATTCTCACTGTCTCCTCTTTTTCACACTCTTCTTCCTTTTTTTTTTCTCTCACTGTTTTTTGTCTTGTCATCCATGGATAGATAAATAAAATAAAATAAAATAAAACAAAATAAAATTAAAATAAAATAAAATAAAATAAAATAAAATAAAATAAAATAAAATAAAATAAAATAAAATAATCTTCTTTTATTGTCACAAGCTAAATTTATCTAGAAACCATATGACATCAGTGAAAAGTAGGAAAAGGCTGGCTTGACTGACATTTGAATCATTTAATCAATTTGAATAGAGTAGTTAAATCCATCCCAATAAGCAGCAGATTCTTTCTTTTTTAGCTTTTTTTTTTCTCTTTTTGCCCTCTTGTGCAAGTATCTGATATAACTCACTTCAGCAAAATTGCATGAAGTTGGATGTCTGCCTTTCCCAGTATACCCTATGTAAATGAGGTAAGAAGAGGGGCTGAGGGAATTCCCTGGTGTGATATATATTTTATGGATGTGTTGATTTTTTTTCCTTGCATTACAAAACCACTTTGTTTAGCTTGAATTGCTTCATCTTGTATGCGGGCAGACAGATAGAGAGTGGGATACATTGATTCCTTTCAATGTTGAGTGTTCAATACCACACAGACCATTGGTTTATTATTTGCATTGTACAGCTTTGAGGTCCAGTCAAGGATCAGAGGCCCATTTTTGTAATGATTAAAAAGATAGCCAAGATTGCTTCCAAAAGCAAGTAAAGACTTTTCCGGTTGTTATTGGCAAAGAAACAACCTCTAAGTTTCCAGTATCATAAAAGTGAAAGTTATCTTGGTCAGGAATATTTGAGTTAACAGGCAAAGCCCTATTTTGGCTTACAACTAAATAGTTTCCTACTATCTAAATTCCCGTTGATGCTGCGTTTATCTTACACTTTTTTTTTTTTCTGATTTTCACCATTTGTGGTTGTGACAGTAGATAGCGATAGTGCAACTTGTCTCAGTATTCACTCTCCTGAATTCTTGCAACAGTTCAACACTGTTAGAATGTACCTCAGTGAGAATATTATAAATATTAAATGTTCATATTGCAGTTTATATCTACTTGTCACTAGAATTACCCTTATAAAGTACCTTAATTCTGTCAAAATTGGTAACAGTCCCTTTTCTGACAAAAATAGGATGACCCTTTTTAAAAAAACTTATTCTCAAAGCTGACCATAAATGAGTTCAGAGTGCTGTGTAAGAAACTGGATAAATTCATCCATGAATTTTATGCCTTCCTTGATGTTATAACAGCAGAAGGAAAAATATATTTTTGGATATAAATATATTAAATCCTAAAATAACTGTGAAGAGGTGGCATGAAAGCATGAGTACTTCTAGTCATGGTCTAGCTTTCCACCCAGTTTACCTCGGGCAAAGCCTGCCTGGTTGTACCTCTCCCCTCAGTCTTGAGACTGACATAGACAGCTCCTAATCTGACTTAAGTAGTTTTTGGTAATAAAATTGGATGGCTGGTATTCTTAATTTGTAGTAAGGTTTCACTTACACACAACTGTTTTGTAGAATTCTTTGTCCTCTTTGTCTTGAAAGAGAGAGAGAGAAAGAAAGAGAGAGAGAAACAGAGAGAAAAAGAAGGAAGGAAGGAAGGAAGGAAGGAAGGAAGGAAGGAAGGAAGGAAGGAAGGAAGGAAGGAAGGAAATTCACATTCATTATAACTTTCTAAGTTCACTTGATGTTTATCTGAGACATTTCTCCATAAGATACATTAAAACAACACCATCTTATTTCTGAAATATTTCGTTTAGATTAGCCCTAATTCCACATTTCTGTATTTTATTTGTATATTGAAGAGGGGGAAAGCTTCAAAGTAATCTTAAAGACCAACTAAATATAAAAATATACATCAAGTTTTCTATTTCTCTGGAAGCTTATAGAAATATAACGTACCTCTAAATGCACGCAGACCCATGGGCCCTGATGGGATGCATCCATGTGTGCTGAGGGAACTGGCGGAGGTGATTGCCAAATCACACTCTGTCATCTTTGAAAGGTCTTGGAGAATAGGAGAGGTGCCTGAAGACTGGAGGATGGCCAATGCCACTCCAATCTTCAAAAAGGGCAAGAAGGAAGATCTGGGAAACTACAGGTCAGTCAATCTCACCTCTGTCCCTGGAAAGGTGTTGGAACAGCTTGTTCTGGATGCCATCTCCAAGCAATTGGAAGAGAAGAAGGTTATGAGGAGTACTCAGCATCGATTCACCAAGGGGAAATTGTGCTCGACCAACCTCGTTGTCTTCTATGATGACATCACCAGCTGGGTAGATAGGGGGAGAGCAGTGGATGTCATCTACCTTGACTTGAGCAAGGCTTTTGATACTGTCTCTCATGAGATCCTGCTAGCAAAGATGAGAAAGTGTAGGCTAGACAAATAGATAGTAAGGTGGGTTGAGAACTGGCTGACTGGCTGAGCTCAGAGGGTGCTGATCGGCAGTGTCCAGCTGGAGACATGTGACTAGCAGTGTTCCCCAGGGAACACTGTCTTTGCTGGGTCTGGTCTTGTTCAACATCTTCATCAACAAACTTGATGAGGGAATAGTGTTCACCTTCAGCACCTACACTGATGATACAAAGCTAGGAGAAGTGGCTGACATGCCAGAAGGCTGTGCTGCCATTCAGTGAGACCTGGACAGGCTGGAGAGCTGGGCAGGAAGAAATCAAGTGAGGTTTAACAAGAGCAAGTGTAGAGTCCTGCACATGGGAAGGAACAACCACATGTATCAGTACAGGCTGGGGATGACCTGCTGGAGAGGAGCTCTGAGGGGAAGGACCTGGGGGTCCTGGTGGATGACAGGTTGACCATGAGCCAGCAGTGTGCCCCTGTGGCCAAGAAGGCCAATGGGATCCTGGCGTGCATTAAAAGGAGCATGGTCAGCAGATCAAGGGAGGTGATCTTCCCCCCCTACTCTGCCTTGGTCAAGCCTCACCTGGAGTACTGTGTCCAGTTCTGGGCTCCCCAGTACAGAAAAGACAGGGATCTCCTGGAAAGAGTCCAGTGGAAGGCCACAAAGATGATATGGGGCCTGGAGCATCTTCCTTATGAAGAAAGGCTGAGGGACCTGAGTCTGTTCAGCCTTGAGAAAAGAAGACTGAGAGGGAATCTTATCAATGTTTACAAATACCTGAAGTGTGAGAGACAGGATTTGGCCAATCCCTTTTCAGTGGTTTGTGGGCACAGGACAAGGGGCAATTGCCACAAACTGGAGCATAGGAAGTTCCACACCAAGATGCAAAAGAACTTTTTCACAGTGAGGGTGATGGAGCACTGGAACAGGCTGCCCAGGGAGGTTGTGGAGTCTCCTTCTCTTGAGATATTCAAGGCCTGTATGGATGCCTACCTGTGCAACCTGGTGTAGGGAACCTGCTTTGGCAGGGGGGTTGAACCCGATGATCTCTTGAGGTCCCTTCCAACCCCTTCAATTCTAATTTATTTATTGAAAATATATAAATAAATAAAAAGGAACTGAAGACTATAACTCTTTTGCATTTTTTTCTTGGGATCTTCCATTATCTATGGCAGTTCAAGCAATATAGAGGTATTTTTGAAAATTTTCATGAACTTTAAAGCATTCACTAAAACAACCTGCCATAAATGTGTGTTATCACCTCCCCATTTGTGCATTATTTCTAGTTGTTTTTGATGCAATTCAGTCAGGCAGCAAAATGTTTACCACATGACTCAGGAAACCTTGCCTACCACACAGCCAGATGACAGCAAGTAGAAACCAACCAAAATTAGCATTCAATAAACAGTTTGTACCCATTCTGTACCCTGAAAATTATAAGTTGATACTGTTCCATGAATAGGAGTTATGTTCTTAGGAACTGAACTTGAATTTTGAGCACTATGCAGATATAAATAAATAAATAAATAAATAAGTTTAATAATACATGTAACTTCCAGTAAGTGATTCAGAGGTTTTTTTCCTAACAACTATATGTATTTTCAACACAGCAGTCACAATGGACTATATTTGGTCCCTATGGACCACATTAATGTTGGCATAATTATGCTTGAAAAGAAACTGATAAAAGGAAATTAAGCCATTTCATTCTCAACAGAAAATCACACTAAATTTCTACAGCTCATGTACAAACAAATAAAATAAAAAGTCTGTTTTGATAGTCTTTCTTGTCTGATCTTTTCCTTGACTGTTTTTATGGCAGTGATTATTGATGTAGCAAGTTGCACAAGGGTTTTGTGAATGCAAAATTATGGTGTCCTGACCTACTATACTGAAGAAGAAAATATGACAAAAGGGAGCCTGGGTTAGAAAACGGAGTCAGAATAAAAACTGAATGATGTTTTATGTACTGTTATTTATTTATATGTTTTGGAGAAGACAAATTTGGATGTTTAAAAACAAGAGTGTCAAAATGTGTCAAGGAAAAATAAGCTAAACAGAAGGACAAAGAAACAGAAGGCAAAATGGAAGGAAATACAGAACATTATAAATGTGTTGAAATTGGGATTATCGAAAGCAGTCATGTAAACATCATGGAAAAGAGAGTACACCAAACAAATCATGCAAAAACTGCATTATGCATATGCATGAATTATACAACGTGGACATACATGACCTTCAGCTGTTTTTTGAAGGATTTGCTGCAGATTCAGGCAGAAAATGAGGTTCAGTATGGCTAAGTCATCCTTGCAGCTTCTCCCCTGAAGTCTAGAAGGATGGTATGGAGTGGAAATAATCATATTATTATTATTATTATTACTATTACTATTACATTGCAGACAAGCACTTAAAACATTTCCAAATACATAAACCATTATGAATAACTATATTAAAGTATATTAAGTATAATTAAACTATATGAATGCTGTTTCATGTACTTAACGAAATCTGCTTTAGAGTGTCAGTGGTTCTCAGAATGATGCAAAAACTTATAGACAGGTCTATACAGGATATTAGAAACAGATCATCACACAGAAGGTGATCACCTGGCAGAATTGTATTTTGACAAGGTGATAAAGCAAAGTGGCAATACTAGCTAAAAGCTAATTCTTAGTCTGTATACATGTATTATTCATAGCAAAGACATTGACAGAAGAGAAACTGAACCAAGTGAGTTCCTGACATAAGGCTCAGTCCACAGGATCACAGTATCTATGTGATTTTAAAATAACATAATTCTCCACAGGAGAATTTTCCAGACAGGAGGAAGAAAAAGGTTAATTTTCGTGTACAGATCTTGAAGCAGAATGAGAAGTTAAACCTGTGTGCTAATGACACAGCCCCCAGTTCATCAAATACAAAGCTTGCTATTCAATTGAATTGAGGTTTCCTTGTATCAGACACCACTTGTGTATTTTTTTCTTAATTTTCTGTGATCTCAAGTAGCCTTCCCTTTGGAGTTTATTTAACATCTCTGTCACTGCTTACTTGTTTCCATAACTGACAATTTTTAAATGCTTGGCAACAAAGGTTTTTTATATTATCCACTAAATCCTGACTTTATGAAAAATTCATCCCTCCTTTTCTTTGGCATCAATAATGTCTGCTGAAGATTCCCCTTAGCCACCTATTATTCATTCAAACTTTACCTCATTTTCATGGCAAGGAAGAAAGATATAAAATCATGAATCATTCAGTAAATGTCAGGCATATGTAGTGTGTATAGTGTTTCAGGTTTATATTATTTGTACTCTTCCTTTTGATTTTTTGACTGACAATATCACTTTCAGTGTCACTAAGTTTATTTCCTGCAGTTCCCTAGATTGATTGGTACTCAGAAAAGCAAGTTCATTGATATTTTCTATTGCTTTCCTTCATGACAGTTAGAATGAAAACTGAGACGTCAACTCTTCGAACTACAACGAGGAAAAAATCCAATTATTTTTAGGTTGGCAATTCAAAATAAATTTTGAAGTATCTTTTTTATTATGTGATATTTTAGAACAATCTGGTCCATAAATTAGGAAATCGGAGAACTTCAACTTATTTTTTCCTCTTACAAAATGCAGAAATAAATATAAAAGAAAAGACAAAGGCTCCAAAATATTATGTGGAAAATATATGTTTTATCATATTTGTTCCAAGTTATTAAAATATAGTTCTATAAACCAACAATTGAGTCAGATGAATTTTCTACTGTTGAAAACAAAATTAACAATTCAGAATTCTATTGTATATTAATTATTTAACATAGTCATACAGGAATATGAAAGCTGTGAACTTCATAAGTTTGTATTGACAAAATGAAGTGTTGCAGCACTTTGCAGGATACACAGATTTTAACATATGAAAGATGAAACTATTTTCCATTATGGTTTCCTGATAAAGGAGAAAAATATTTAACAATTTGTTATTTGTCTCATATTTGAAATTTAAATATTAAAGTGTATTTTATGGTAAAATAAATAAATAAATGGATAAATAAAACAGAGCATTTATGTTGATTTTAAAGAGTTCCATGCTTGTTTTTACAGAAAAAAAAAAAAAAAAAAAGACCTTTAAAATAACATAAAAACAAAATTTGTATCTTAGCTTCATTCACAAAGTCTGGAGAGTATCCTGTCCCTATCACTGTCCCTATATTTTGCTCATGATGGGAATTCATCATGGGAATTTCACAAAAAATTTTGTACAATTTTATTTCTTTTCCAGATTTGTCTATTTGGGGTAGCAGTTGTTGATATTTAAGTTACTTGTTCTTTAAAGGGCTCAATATTTTTATACTCATCCTGAGTGAAGATCTGCTGTTGTATCCACCAATTGCATTGCTGTAAGGCAAATCACCATGACTGCAGAACAGATTAGGGTCCATGAAAACAAGCTCATCCACCCAGCGTAGGAGTTCATCTGCCTGTCTTCAAGGCCAGCTCTGAACCATATCATACACCCATATGGTGCAGCTGTGTGAGAAAGAGCTATGGAGGGCTTTCCCCTTTTTGTTCAGAGGCTGCATTTAAGTTCAGACACTTTACTTGTCTTCAGCTCTTGACTTTTGACTCAAGCAGTATGTAGGAACATTTGTGCCTATCTACTTTTCTGACTTTGACCTGCTGACTTGGCTTCCTGGCTTGACCATGGTCCTGCAAGGTTAACTAGACAGTGGTTGACCAAGGTCACCACTGCCATGTGGGACTGCATACTCTGACAGTGAGGACACTCTCATGCTGTCATGCTGTCACCATTGGCTCCTGACTTGCATTTTTGCAAAGCAGGCACTCCTTGCACTGACGATGAGTAAGGCAGAAATACATACATGTAAATTTTGCTTTTTATAGACTGCTAAATTAAATATTTTATTCTTATCCACTGAATTCTAAAGGACATGTAGGAAGGGATTCCCTGCGGTGATGGCAATTTGATGAGTTGCTGTTTTGCATTTTGATATAATTGATTATACCAGGTAACTTGCCACTTGGGAAGCAATTTAGATATTTAATCATAATTATCTACTGCTGTGACTGGAGACTATGACTTCTACAGTGAACCTAATTATCAAAATTTACGTGCCTAATTGCCTTCCAAGTGCCATAAAAAGCAACATCAGATAGACACAGTTCAACCAAGTTGAGTAGTTAGTAACAGAGGCCGTATCAAAACAGACACCATTAGGATTAATGTTGTCTTTAAGCCTGTACATGCTTACATGGGCCCAGACTGAGAAAGACCACTAAGAGCAATTCAATGTATTCATTCCTATATCCATTCCTGTATCCATTTTCTGATTTATATGGAGTCAGCATCTTTTCTTTTCTATGCATTAGTATCAATGAACAAATACAATGTTTTAAGCATTGTCTATAGACTGAATTTGATAGTTCTTCTTAAGGGGATATGGGATAAAACTGTTTTCAGAAAAAAAGCGCAATATGTAAAATGCTTGTACAAAATGCAGGTAATAATGAATATAAAGAAGAGCAGCTTACATGTCACAAGCCTGCTGAGGAAAAACTCTTAAGCTGATCCTAGTGTAAATAAAGATATAGTGACACCATTATTGATGTACATGGTATCACTCAAATCTCAACTTGTCAAGTCCTGATTATTTAAATAGACGAGAATAATTTATCTACATCATGGAAAAAAAAGGAAAATCCTTTAAAAAAATCCTTTAGCAGACAGCATTCTCACTTATAAACTGATCTGCCCTTGTTACTGAGTCTCCATGAATCTCACAACAACACATGAAACTTACCAGGGAAAAATATCTGACTTTAGCAACAGAAAATGTAGAAGTCACTTTCCTGATTTTGTATCAGATACTTGAGATAAAACAGACAACTCGCTAATCAGATTGTTTGTCCCTTTAAGTGAAGACATTTAAGATGTGTTTGAAAGACAAAATATATTCTTAACATAATGCTTGGGTCACAGACCTACCTGGTCTTTTTCTGTATGGTTAAATAAATAAAATAAAATAAAAAATAGAGTTTTTTTTTCTTGGTGTGGAAGGTGGAAGCAGTTATAAAGCAGAAATATTTGAATGATAAGTTTGTCTCCACCTTTCACTGTAAGAAAGTATTTGTCTTGTTAGCATTCAAGACTTCCAGATGACTGACATTCCTGTCCTGCACTGTCTCACAGATGTATCAATTTAGCATTTGGCAAAGGTGCTAGGAAATCCGTCTGTGAAGAGGTAGAGAAGAATTAATGCTGTAAAGACTTGCCAAAACAAACTTCCTGGATGTCCATCATTCTGGGACATCCAGGAAGTTATATCCGAATCAGGTTAATATGAACAAGCACCTAGTATTCCATTGTCACTATAGGTCCTAACAAAATCATTCACCAAGTTCTACACATAAGGTAAAGACAGCTCTTCAAAATATCGTTCTACACGTGACAGTGATAGAAAAATGGAGTCCCGATTAATTCAGCATGTTTTCTAATAAACAAGATATCTGCATACTCCCAGTGGAGCAGTATCATTCCATTCTCCACTATTGCTCATCTCTTCACAAAGTAACATTTCTCCTAAAGAAAGGAAGTATTGTTTATAATTTACTATGTGTTTGACATCAGGAGTGAAATAATTTAAATCAGGGAATTGGCAGAGAAGTTTTAAAATCCAGAGACAAGATGAAATGTAGTAAACAGTGAATAATAAACCATTTATCGAGGCAGCCTTTGAAAGCCGGTTACTTGCAGAGAATGACACCAATATGAAAGAGAAGCTGAGACTCATGTAAGCATTGAAAATATTTGTACATATGCCTTAAATAAAAATAATATAATTATTAAATAACTCTAATTAAACATTAATGGAAAGACGGCAGTATCACAAGAAAAGGATTCTCAAAATTTAACTCTTTAGAAACAGTGTATTACCGTTTTATTTTCATTCACAGTAAAGCGATTAATTCTGGTGCCGTAGACAGTCGATGTCTTAATCTTTATTGTGCAAATAAAGACAATAAGTAACCTACTAATTGCTTTTAATAGTATATATGGTGCAACCAACAGAGCTAAAAAAAAAAAAAAAAAAGTATCATTTAAATGGTAAAATTATCCAGGATAGACTTTATGAGCTAATACTTCAAAGCTATTGCACTGACTGTCTCAAAAGCTTAGCAACAGACGCTGGAAGCCTAAGATTTTAATAGCAAGTATTAAATATTAGTATGTGGAGTGACTTTAGGACTTAAAATTGCATGTTTAAAAATAAGATTTCATAAACCATGCGTAAAGTTGTATTTCACTTGATCCTCTCCACAGAATAGCTTGACAATTTATCTGGTGGCTAAATATTTGTTGGCATGTATTTAGCTCCAGCATTTTGTTAATTCTGATCTATTAACTAGTTCCCCAGTATACTAACATTCTTTTTTTCTGCTGCAGAGCTATAAAGTAGAGTGGTCTCTACTTACTTTTCCAAATCCTAAGAGGGTGTGTGTTAAAGTTAGGCTGATTATAAGGTTAGAGCTTATCATTACAAAATCCATCATAAACTCAGGTGATTAAATTAATCCATGAATCTGTAATAAAATTTTAAAAATAATGTTTCTCTAAGATTTTTATTTTATTATTTCCCTTGTTACATATATCTGACGAATGAATTAGAGCTTAAATAAGGTATTATCTACACTGCACTGCTATCTGTACTGCTCTGATTGTTCTTTCATAGGGAGGCATGGTTGCCTTGGCTGCTGTGACTCATCAACATTGAAGCTGCAGTTCCTATACCCCAAGTTGTCCCCAAACATCCTGAGAACTGTTGCACTGTGCCTCATTCAAATAGTCATGGATACAAGAGATCTCTTGATACTGGTGGTGATGTCTTCCAATTTTTTATCCCATTTTCAACTTTTCTGATCCATGTGATGTGCACTATTCCAGGATTTCAGCATACGTAACCTTTCAGCATCTATACCAAGTTCACTGTATAAGCTTTCTGTTACAGGCAAAAATTGTGACACAGAGACGTGAAGAAAAGAATAAAAGACTTCAGAGTCTATATATGAGAATTGTTGTGGCACAACAGATCAACATCAGTGAGGTTACTATACTCATTATCTTGGAGAGGTTTTCTAGCCATTTATCCACTTAACAGTAGTGGATGCCGTTTACAGCATGTGAACAGTATTAAAACAATCAGAAGGCAAGAAGCTTAACTGAATCAGAGCTGTAGATATGCATAGTAAATATTTCTTCCCATGAAAAACCCACAGACTTTCATTATTATTGTAGTTAGTATGGTTAATATTCATTGGGCATGTTCAGTAGACAAACATCAGTTCTGCTCTCTGAAAGTACAATGCTCACTTATTTTGAAATGTTGGTTTATACCTGTTGGTCATATGAACGTGCTTGTCCCACTCCTGCATTAATTGTTCATAACTTACTTCTATCATAATTGTTCATACTTTCAATGAGCATTTCCACTTGGGCCTTCTGTTATACTGTACAAAGCCTGACTTCAAAAATGCATTAGTAATTCAACCACATCTAGTGTTCTCACTCAGTTTCCACCAAGACTGTAAGGGAATCTGCATGCCTTCCATTAAAAGCAGTTTTCCAGACATGTTGCAAAACCTTATGGGACATATGGTGCCTTAGAGACCCAGCCACCATTCAGTGTGGATGTAAACATGTCAGAACACAACAGCCTACGGTGTACATAGCTCCGGGAAAAAAACTACACAAACACTGATCTTGTCTGTCACCCCCACAGAAAAAGAGGCAGCCTCCTCAAGTTGCAATAAACACACTGATTTTAGTCAGTTCAAAACTTAAAAGCATGTTAAATCTTTTGTAGAAAAGAACAAAATACGCAGACCATCCAGTCACTAACCACCCCACAGATTTAATTAGCAAGACTAGTGAATTCAGCATACCTTTCAGGTGTGTGGTCAGATTTGCGAGATGTGTATTCCACAAAGTGATTATACTAGAGAACCTGTTTTGGAAGGCAGGCAGGCAGGCATGCACGCACACGCACACACATTGCAAGGACAAAATTACTTCACATCACTTTTGTTGCACCCTGGTGAATTTCATTCATTTGCTAGGATGTTTTTTGTTTTATTTTTGTTATCTTCCTTAATTTATGATGTTATCTTGACAAATGTAGGAGACAAATTCAACACTTTTTTACAAACAGCTTTCTCGGAAAATTATGTGTAATACAGAGCCAGGAATACAGAGAATCAGCCAACCTTAGTTGGGTAAAATTCACAGAATCTACAATAATCTGAAATAATCAGAAGCATCTGCCCATTTGGACTAGCAAACTTAGATCAAGGAGAAAAGAACAAAATGATTTATGACAGAAAACTTACAGAATTAGACACAGAAAAGAACAAAGAGAATACAATGTATTTCACAAAAAGGAGAAAGAACAGAAAAGTTGCAGCAGACTTGCTTAATTTCAAACTGTTTTCCTAACACTTACTGAGAAAAAGTAAAATAAAATAAAACAAAACAAAACAATTTTCCATCTGTTTGTATGTAAAATATACAGTATTTAAAAAAAAAAGGAAATGTGGAAGGGGGAGGGGAAAGGGAAGTGGAAGGAGAAGGGGGAAGGGAAGAGGGGAAGAAGGAGGGGGAGGAGGAGAGATGGAAGGGGAAGGGGAAGGGGAAGGGGAAGGGGAAGGGGAAGGGGAAGGGGAAGGGGAAGGGGAAGGGGAAGGGGAAGGGGAAGGGGAAGGGGAAGGGGAAGGGGAAGGGGAAGGGGAAGGGGAAGGGGAAGGGGAAGGGGGAGGAGAAGGGAGAGGGGAAGGTGAGGGGAAGGAGGAGGAGAAGGCGAAGGGAAATTCAAAAGAAAACAGGAAAGGAAAAGGAAAAGACCAAAGAGGTAAGGCCTCTACCTTATGGAAAT
Source organism: Anas acuta (assembly GCF_963932015.1). Taxonomy (NCBI): domain Eukaryota; kingdom Metazoa; phylum Chordata; class Aves; order Anseriformes; family Anatidae; genus Anas; species Anas acuta. The sequence goes on from NC_088979.1 coordinate 154,114,895, forward strand.
CACAGGGGAAGAAACAAAAATAATTTCCAATAAATATTACAGCTGTCATAAGAGACATCCAAATTATCCATAATAAAGTAGATTCCCATAAACTGTACATAATCTGCCACTAACATATATGAAGGTTCCAGCTAATCATACCACTTCCACCTCAGCCACTCTGTCCTGTAAGTTCAGAGTGAATTTAGACAGAATGGAAGACTCTCATTATAAGATACACTTACTATAAAAACAGGGCTGGAGAAAAATATAATACCAAGAGAAAAGCTTGACAACTATCATATCAAAATCTCAGGAGGCAGAAATGTACAATTTATAAAACTGATTTGGAAAAAGAATGTTCAATCATAAACAAAAATAAATTCACCTCAACTTTCTTGGCATTATCATCGTGACTCAGTTATCATCATAACTGGTGAGGAGAGCTTGGTAAGTCAGTTTGTTAAAAATATTAAAGTCTCAAAACCTTTAATACTCAGTCAGAAAGCAGCTCTAGTAACTGCTGAGAAGTTTTAGCTAAAATTCTTGTTAATCTTTAAATATGACTCCTTCTGAAACCTTAAAGATTGAAGAAAACATTGATCCAGGCCAAATGATTCCACAGACATAAATAGATAACCACAGTCAAGAACTTTCTTCTACCTACAGAGGAATCCCACAAGCTGAACACTAATAGTAAAAGCACCACGGATTAAAAACAAGTTATAACTATAGCAGTGAAGGGTATAATATATTCAATCAACATATTGTGGATATGTATATATTCACAATTCTTCATTTCATCTTTTGATTCTTCATCATTCTTCATTCCATAATTCTTCAATTAATTTGCCAAGTCCCCAGGTAAAATCTTATAACCAGAACAGAAAAGAAAAATATGTTCAATTCCACAAGTCACAACGGTCTCCTTTCATGGGCAGCAGGGTACTGCCCCCCTACAGGGAAGAAACAATTCTCTTTCCCTCAGACACATGCTAGTATTAAATGAGAAAGATGAAAGAAATTCCCTTTGATGGTAACACATTAAGAGAATGACAATCAATGTAAAGATTTTTCCAAAAGATTGCTGCTGAGTCACCATAGATTGCCCCTAGTAAAAGGAGCCTTTTGTGAAGCACATTCTTCTGAGTCAAATAGAGGAACTTTTACTGCATCTCTTTATGAGCCTGTCACAAGTCTCAGGTTAATAAAATCACTACAAAACTGTTACAGTTTTGCTTCTCAGTCAGCCCACAGTCAACATGATGGAAGACCAAAAACTCATAGTCAATGAACCTGTGGGTGGTGCAGAGTCTTGCATTGCACACCTGAAACTTAGATCATGATCCTCTTCCCCAGATCCTCTCTAAAAACCTTTATACCTGCAGAGGCCATATTCAAACGGCACTTATATGACACCATTTGCAAACACTAGATCACTATGTGTAACAAACCAACTCCCAGCACAACTTTTCCCATCTCAGAGTCCCTATGCATGTTTGAGTCACTGAGATAAATATTAGTTATCTAGATTATGGTTTTATCCTGGTTTTATCCACATGCAGAGATCTTGGGAATCTCAAAACATAGCATGATTTCCATGTAAGCTGCACACTTGGATCTCCTTTGCCTCAAAAGTGTGGTGTGACAAGAGATGGTGCCACCTTAGTCCTTCTCTGCCTGTTCCTGTCTGGTACAGGAAGAGTAGTACACCTTAGCCCTTCAAGATAAGCTAGGAAGTACTCTCTAAGTAACAAAAAATGTATTGTTTACTATCAAAGGGCAACTGGAACTGTCTTAGGAAAATTCTGCAGTATTCCTTCTTAATAAAACCATAGTTCTTTGACTTGCTGTTTTGATACATTTCCCGATTGCTGAAGGCATTATACCTGAGATAGAAAGAAAAATCAGTGTTGTTTTTTGTTTTGTTTTTCTTTTTTTCTTTTTTTTTTTCATAGCTTCAACACAAACTGATAATTCAGCATGTTTTCCACATTTCCACAGCTTTGAGTCATTTTCAGACTTTTCAGTTACTCTTATTATGAAAGACTCTTGATTATAATCAGATTGGAAAAACACTGAGGGAAGTAACGTGTTTGGCATATCAAAAGTTACTGAAGAGGAACATCTCTAGTAAAACCACCAGAAGCTAAAGAAGCCCATGAAAAGCTGTATCTTAGAAATTCAGAAATTCAGAAATTCAGACTATTCAGACTATTAGAGAAAATAGAGAAATTCAGACTATTAGAGAAAGCTTAAGACATATACAGCATTCTTAACCTGCATATATTTAGGTAATTTAGGTCTTTCACCCTTAGAAACGTATCATTAGCCTTCCACAACAGTAAAAATAAAATAACTCTAATTCATCAGTTCTTGGGGACAAAATTCAGCTCAGCTTTGGGGAGACTCATAGTAGAACCTGACATCTTCACAGCATTCCCAGTCTTTGCTGTGCCATCCTTGGGAATAAATCCTTAATTTAAAAGTTTTACAATAGTGATGATAAAATAATGTAATAGTAGCTCTTGTCCATGATCGTGACTTTATGTACCGTGACCAGAAATGTTTGTAATTTACTTGATTTTACTTGGTGCAAAAGAAGTGAATAGGCATAAATCGATAGGCATACAGACATCATGTATAAAATACATCAAGAAATAGTCTTTAGAAACATGTTTTCAAAAGTTGTTCTTAAGGCCTTATATAGTTTCCTATTAACATGAGAAGGACTCTCTCTGTATGATTTCCATTTTATATTGCATTATGCCGAAGCAAAAGCAAACGTGCAACTATTTTGCACATGATGGGACAGCAACAATAAAATGAGCATTTACTAAAGTAAATGGCTATTATGTTTGAGAGGATTTTTCACCTTGGTCAGCAGCTGGACAGTTCTCACTCCCTGACACTCCATGCCTTCAAGTAAATCAGAGGTTATCTTTTGACTGAGGAAAAAGAATGCCAGATTGAAAATTACTTGTACATGATAAAGTTTCCATTCCATATATATATTTTATAACACTGTATCTTTATATATATACTAAAGCATTACCAACTAACATCTTGTTACAAGAGGTTTTTTTTTTTTTTTTTTTCATTTGTTTGTTTTTTTTTTAATGGTATTGCAATGTATACAGATGCAAATTGTCTCTCCTTGTGTGAGAACACTATCACTCTGTGATTCACTGCAAATTCAGAAGTTAAATATAAACATGTGGAATTACAAGAAGGGTGTAACCAACAGCCTTTCCAGATCACATCATGAAATTAACTTCTGATGGATATCATACGTCAGAGAGTTAAAAATGAATAAACAAATAAATAAAAATAAAAAAAAGAAAACTAGAAATTAAGTCCCCAAATGCTTTTCCTTATATATCATTACTTTATAAAGGAAAGGGATATACAGAGACCTTTATAGATCACATTAGCTTCCTTGCCCAGCATCGGATTTTTAAAGAAGCCATGGGTTGCGTTCATATTTCCCATTTCAGGCATCTAAAAGTTTTACAGCTGAGGTGAATACATCTTTTAATATTCAGTGGGTAGAGAGGCTTTTAGGATTAAAAGGCTCCCATTCTTCTAGTGCCTGTGTCTCTTTACTAAAAGAGGAGTCACAAAAGGAGTGACAGGTTTATCCTTTCAGACAATGAAGTTACTACCAATGTATTACATACAGTGAGAAGTTAAAGCTCTGCTTTGCACAGCTGCCAACAAGATGATCAGTGGCACTTATTATGATTAGGTTTAAAATTTCTTTACTTTTTAAATACTGTTTTTACTAATTAGCAGAAGAAAAGATGACTATACAATTATTCCTTAGATGAATAGCATCTCTTAAAAAAGACTGTCTAACCCAGAATGTAGACAAAACTCTTCAATTAGTAAGTACTCTCTGAATCCTTTCTTCCTACAATCTTAATTTTCACATTCAACTGCTGATATTTCCCACGGGAATACTATAGACTGGCAGAGCCATGCGTGATGATGAAGTCAGTGAGGTAACTGTGAGCTGCTTTCTTTATCTACCATAGTTTCTTATTGATAACAGAAACCAACTGGAAAACTGTGGCTCAGGAATTTGAGATTCACAGCAGTTTGTCTCCATAAAGGCAGATGCTGAGTGAAGCTATTCTGCATAAGCTGGAATTTGTTCATTACATATACTTACACCATAAATTGTAAAAATCTTTTACAGAACTGAAGATTCTGTGCTCCTCTAAGAGTATGGAAATCCTATTAGTAGTGAAATCTCATCTTACCTTTTTTATACATAGTAATTCAAGTATATGAGTAGGATCCATTTCAACAAGACTTCACAAATAATAACTTTTGGGAAAGCTGAATAGTTCTTGCTGCTTAAAAGTCCATGCTTCTGTTTGTCTTAATGATATTTTGCAATAAATATATACTCCCGTAATGCACTATTGCATGAAGCTGTTTCTTGTTAAATAAAACTTAAACATAGATTGCAACTGTACTTTTAGTTGGCATGATTTTTGGCATATTTGATCAATTATTACAAAAATTCCTAAACTGGTTTATTCTGGGGAAGAAGGAAAGAGAGGTGAGGAAAAAAAAAAATTTTGAAAGTGGAAAGGGATAGTGGAAAAGTGGAAAGGGAGAGGGAGAAGGAGAGGGAGAGAGAGAGGGACAGGGATAGGGAGAGGGAGACGGAAAGGGAGAGGGAAAAACATATACATATGTACACTTTTCTAATGGTACGTAAAATCTTATGTCACAGTCTTTCCTATATCTTAATCACGTTGTGGGAATAGAAATGTTGTTTTTGCAGAGTTACATTGTTTAGAAGGAAGGGATGTGGTACTGAGATATGCTTACAGTGATAAGAAAGCTTAAGCAGGCGACCTTGTAAAATGCAGACAACCAGACTCCTTAGGACAATTAGGTGAAAATCACGGTGTTAAGTCAAGTCAGATAAGTGAAGAAACATTACCACTTCAAACAGTAAAAATGTCAAAAGAAATCTGAAATTTAACCGGCCGGCAACTGAAGGCCATGCATTGTTTGTGAAGCATCAGACAGATTGTGAACCTGGATTACCCACTCAGTGGGGAAACAGGGGAGGGTCCTGTCATCACAAAGTATATAAACTGTGTTTTAGAACTAGTAGATGCTCTCTCTCCTGCTTGTGGGGCGCCCACCACTGCAATCACAAATAAATTTCTACTTCACTGAGATCCTTGCCTGAGCCTAAGATCCTGGCTACAGAGTGTTTCTCACAACTTTGACTATGTTCCCTTATACCAGACATTTCTTGCTTGAATCCCTTAACTGTATTTGATAGGAGTTATATGTAGTTTTTCAACATATCTACCTTTCTTGTTTACATACAATAATACAGGATGAATAGAGATTCAGTAAAATGTCTGATTTACTGAACACTGTGAAAAAGATTTCCCTCAAAAGGTTTCTATGCACTCTTAAGTAATCTTGGTTCATAATAGAAAACAGCTATTATCCTAATACTGCAAAGGAACACAGATGTGATCTTCTGCATTTTTGCATGCAATTTTTTGATTCTTGCTTGTGTATCAAAATGATTCCTTGTTGTTTTGTTCATTTGTTTATTATAAGCAAATGCTTCTGATGTAAACAAAGAAGCAGAAAACCTTGTCGTACAGAAATGTCATACTATGCTTAAAGATATTTTCTCAGTAGAGTTCGAAATATTCACAATAGCATCTTTGTTAAAAGATAAAATCTGTGGTTTGTAAGATCCAAATAATTATCACTCCGTCTGGCTCTGCTCATCTTCTTTTCATTTTCATGAAATATATTTAAATTAAATATTGCCCTTTTCAGAACTGAAACTGGTCATGTTTGCTCTTGGATATGTTATGCAAACATATTTCTTTCTGTGAGATTGTTGTGGTATATGTCAGCTATTTCCCTCAAGACTACTCTGAAACATAAGTTCCATTTCAAGAGATTCTTTTCAAAGTACTGCACCATCCTTCCCATTTATAACCATAACCACTAGCAATCCCTGTAGGACCTTTTATTATAATTGAGTAATTCTGCAATGGTTTATGCTTTTCCCAGCTGAAATGCTAACACATAACAATCTTTAAGTTTCTGTTCAAATGTTATAATGAAGAAAATGTAAGAATAAACTGACTCGTGATTTCATATTCCCTCAAAATTAAAAGTATGTTTGCCTGTTAGCTTGTTGTCCATAGGCTGTTTTCCTAGCTTTGGGACTACAGGTATTTTTACCATGCTTATTCCACTACATCTTTATCTTCTTTTATTAGGTTTATTGCTTTTCTATAGAAAAATTCTTATAGTAATTAAGCCACTAACAGATTTATATCTTTATCAGATATAACTTTATCAGATTTATATATAAATTTATATATATTCAGTGTACATGGCATACTTGATATTCCAATTTCAACTTTAATAAGGGTCATTTTTACTTTTAGCACAATTTAGAGTAAATAAATTGTATATATTACTATGAACCCTCATTTTCTTCATGTTCTGTGTTTTAATGATTGATTTGCTACAGTACACCTGTTATTATTTGCACAAGCTTTTGATCTATTCTACCATTTAAACTAAGGCTTTAAAAAAATAAAGTGTCTTTTCATATTGAAAGCTCAGTAAAAGCTGAAAATTGGCTTGTGCATTCTTTTGTCTCTTAATCTAGGATTTATGGTAATGCAAATCCCACTCAACATGTATCTGTAAAGGACTGTTAGTGAAATAGATGGCTTAGCTATCAAGGATTGATTGCTCCTTAGATCTAAACAGGCACCAAGATAACTAAAATATAATTTAGCTTCCTGAGAAGTTTTTTGTTCGTTCGTTTGGTTGGTTGGTTGTTTTTTTGCATGACTCTGAGACTGTTACATTCAGAATTATTTTATTTTGTTGAAGGTGCCATTCATGTCCTATAGGTCTTCTCTTGTCCAGGATCTGGCCTGGACTTTAGAGCAGTGATCTTTGCAGGGCCTTTGCCTCAGCTGCAGTTTGTCTCTGCATTAAGAAGAGAGCCGAGTGACATCTGTAGAAAGAGGAGCCACACTGTAGTAACAAGCAAGCTACAAAGCAGCTTCTGAAACAAAACTTTCAACTTATTTAAAATAAAAGAAACATGAAGATTTGGTAGAGAGATTTGAGAACTTTGAGTAGAAACTGAAGGAGGCAAAATAAGATTTGGCACTGCCAGAAGTTTCTTCATCACCACTATAGCCACTGTGTAGATGAGAGCTTCCTGCACATGGGAAGCAGTGAGCCTCCACACTACCATGGACTGGCAACACCAAAGTGCCACTAGAAGGGACCCAGAGCTCAGGGAGGGGGATGGCCTGGTGGTGTGGGGACACTAGCAACCTGACAAATGAAATTACAGCTTGAATCCTTCTTAAGGGGACAGGAAAAAGGTGTTTATCCACTTTTTGTAAATATCGATGATGATGAATTTCTGATTCTTCCAGAATGGATTTAGAAAGATGAGTTACATTAATTACAGAAAGAATCCTATTAAAAACTTACATATGCAATGTTCTCAACAAGGAAAACAATCTGTTGCAGAAACAATTTCTGGCATGTGCCATCTGTGCTCTATGTACTAAGTTTACTAAGGTAAAGCTTATTGTTTCTGAAAAAAAAAACTAAGTCCACTGTTATAAATGAGGTCTCAACTCAATTTGAATTTTGTAATATTGATAAAACAAATATTTCTAAAAGGTATAAAAGGTATAAAAGGCAAGTAAACAGCGCTGGGCGTGCGGGGAGACTACGCTCCACCAACACGCACACACGAACATCAAACATTCTAAACATATAGAACATCACTTTTACATACTAAACACAAGTATGCCTATACATACATACAAACAGGAAAGGTAACAAACAATCCTTCCATGACTTAACAGTCTCCATTTTCCATTCCTTTTCTTGACTACAAACAAGTCTGCATTTTCCATTCCTTTTGAACAATATGTCTTGCTTTAAGTTGTCAAGCAACTCGGTCTTCGGGCCTTATGTATCCTGATTTTCCAGGATCAAAGAAAAACATAACCATCTCCTTTTCAAGGCCAATAGGGTCTGGGTCAAAAGGCACGTTCAGGTCAACAGGGGGCGTAACAGCAAAGAAATTCGATGGCTGTAGCAGCAGAGGGGCCCATGGCATAGCAGTCGGATCAGTAAAGGAGCCCACAGCTCCCTCACTATCTGGCAAACCACATGCTTCTGACTGTGGTCCCACATGGCTCTTTAAGGCCTCAGGGATTGCTCGCCAGGTGCTGAGCGATCCCACTGCAACCTTGCCATTTTTAGTTGCAGAGTCCCACACCTTGACCTCAGTTTGGTCCCATATTTCAGGATCATAAACTCTCCAATTGTTAAGGAGAATAAGCTGTAAGGTTAGCAGGACAGTCTTTGTTCCTAAGGACGTATGATTTCCCACAATGTGCAACTGCTTACCAGCGAGAGGCAGTTGTGTGCACGGGTCCGCTTCTCTCAGCTTGAGCTTCTTCCCAGCTCTGATGTGCTTATTTCCAGCGACTTTCTGTACGAGCTTCTCTGAGCAGTTTGCTGAGTTTGGCTGAACTATCTTCACGAGGCAATCAAAGTGCCTGTTCCCGTCCTGGTCTCCATTCTGCTAGCCTGTTCCTTTTCATTCCTCCTTCCTGCTTCTTTATTGATGACATAACTTCATTGTGTTGCCTTTTTTTTTATCTTGAGGGCAGGCTCCCCTCTTATACCTTTCTCTCCACAGCAGCTCTTTTCAAAACAACTTTTCATTGGTCAAACAACTTTGAATGTAACAACAACAGCAAACACCCAGAAACATCCATGCCTTAACGGCTGGAGAACAAGAAACCTGGAGACTGCATGGAGTCTCCTGAATCGCCCTTCTTTGTTCCCTCTAAACTCTTTTACATTCCTGATGGCCTCATCGTTAAGAGTCTAATGTTATCTCGACCATGGGGCTTTCCAACCCCCATGGCCACACTCCCACATCTCCCCCTTCTTTATTCAGGAGACTCCCCGCACGCCCAGCGCTGCTAACTTGCCTTTTATTCCTTTTATACCTTTTATACCCTTTATACCTTTTAGAAATATTTGTTTTATCAATATTACAAAATTCAGATTGAGTTGAGACCTCATTTATAACAGTCCCTTCCAACTCAGGATATTCTATGATTTTAACAGAGATCAATTTTTACTAAGCTTTTATTAGCATGATAGTAAGAATGAGACAAACATGCAACATGTTTTCGTTATTCAGCAAGGCATATGCATGAAGAATTTAATTATTTTTTTTTCTTAATAGGCGTTGGCTACCTTGAATATTATTTTCCCAACTGTACATCATCATTTAAGTTGTTTTCCCAAAAAGGCTGTTTTTTTTTTTTTTTGTTTTTTTGTTTTGTTTTGTTTTGTTTTGTTTTGTCTTGTTAATTCAATGTATTTCACTGTACGTAGTTTGCTTGCGGTAAACTAAAATTTTATTGCTTAAGCTTTTAAATGTTGCTTTGAGGTGCATTTGGTGGGTAGGAGGTTGGACGCAAACTAGACTGCTGTTTTTGCTAAAACATACCACAGCTCCATGGGTCAGAGTGAGTCATTGAAACATTATATTTCACACTAAACCATGAAATTGTTAACCATATATGCTCACAAGAAAAAATATTTTTTTACTGCACATATTTCACATGAAATAAAAGGTACGAATCCTTTTAGTAATCTTAACTGTTACAATGCAAGTTGTTCCAGTAAGTCATATTTACCAGTTCTACAGATACGTACTTATAAAATGAACTTAAGTAGAGTAATTAAGAAAGCAGAATTACATCTACTTTGGGGTAGTTGTCAACATTTTTTCATATTACTGTTCATAAGAAGGAAATATTCATTTATACATTTACAAAATCCCAAATACCATTATTTAAAAAAAAAAAAAAAAGATTCAGATGCAGAACACACCTTGAGAGAGCAATCTTAGCATCTCAGTTTACCTCTCACTCAACAGACTTGGATGTAAGATTAGATGTCTTGCATTCTCTCCCTTTGCTCAAGATGGAATTGTGCAAAATATGAATTTCTTCACCAGCTTCTGAGCAGGAGTTGACTTTTTGATCATAAAGTGCCATGAAAGTATCATGAAATACTGAGAAATGACTGAGTAGAGTTAATGGGGGTAATGTTTCTATAATAATAGTCACCAATGACTTTCTGCAACGGAAGTTAAAAACACAAAGGGAATCTGGAAAATCTTCCTCAAAAGCCTTGGGTGTGTGCATACTTTCCAAAGGCAAATTTAAAAGGGGCCATGAATACCATTGTGTCTGGACACAGATGAAAAACATGCCAAAAACTGTACAAGGTTTCTGAAGAATCTCTTCCCAAATATCATTATTAAATAATGATGTCTTTTCAAATTAAATTCTTCACAGCTCTTCCCCTGATGTAAACACAAAGCAGTCAGAACAAGAGAACTCTTCTAATGAAAATTACTATTTATTTTATTTTATTTTGTTAATTAACAGTATGCTTTGTTTATTTAATTAATTTCATTCATCTCATTTCCTTTATTTTTAAGTAATTCATTTTTTTAAAAAAATAAATTGTATTTAATTCATTCTATTATTTCAGGTTGAATATATAGAATGTTGCCTTTGACTGACAAAACAATCAAGCAGATAGATAGATAGCACAATAGAGCTTCTCTTTTTGTGATAGTGTTTAAAACGAAAAGAAAAGCTACTAGAAACTGTCAGAGCCTGCAGACTCTGAACAATTTACTGAAGTACTGTTGCATACATACAGTTGCTTGACACTGTAAACAATCAAAAATGGGATATGACTGAATGTTACAGATTGACCCTTTCAAACACCCAATATCTTAAGAAATCTGGTTCTGGAATTGAATTGGTGTCCTAGTTTCAGCTAGTAGCTGGTATGATGTTGTGTTTGGGATTTAGGATGAGAATAATGAGAAAAATACACTGATGTTTTAAGTGTTGCAGAGCAGTGCTTACACAAAGCCAAGGACTTTTCAGCTTCTCACACTGTCCTGCAAGTGGGCAGGCTGGAGGTGCAGCAGGAGCTGGGAGGGGACAGACCCAGGACAGCTGACCCAAACTGGCCGAAGTTTGGGTCAGTAATACTGCCATCCATGCCATCTGAAGTCACGTTGAGCAATTAATATGGGGGGGCTGGACAGGGTGGGAGGACCAGCTGCTGGGAGACAGGCTGGGCTTCAGTCAGAGGGAGGTGAGCAATTGCATTGTGCACCACTTGTTTGTACACATTATTACTAATAATACTAATATCATTATTATTTTCCTTTCTTTTCTGTCCTAATAAACTGTCCTTATCTCAGCCCACAGGCTTTCATTTCTTTCTAAGTCTCTCCCCCATCCCAGAGAAGGAGAGGGGAAGGTGAGCGAAGAGCTGTGTGGTACTTCGCTGCAGGTTGGATTAAACCACAACAATTGGTTATGTCAAAGGCTGGTGTGGTACTACCAAACCTTTCTAATGTACATGAATGTAATTGTGCGGGAATCATGGTGCAGTGGAACATATACAGTACAAAAACAGATCCATGAAATTTCATTTACAAAGCCAGAATTCCAAATGCAATAACATATGAAAAATTCCTCCAATTTAGCCCAAACAGAAAAATAATAGCTTGCTTAAATTAACACACTGAAGATTATGATAGAGTTGCCCCTAACTAGAACATCTTGATTATTTTAGTTCTGTAATAGGATATATATGGGAGAGTTATTACTCTTATTGCTAACTATTAAAGATGGTCAGAAAAAGCTACGGAGTTAGAAAAAAACCTGTGATATTTCCTAGAGAAATGAAATAATCTTGTGTGGTGTTCAATGGGCAGAGCTGATCTGCTTGCCTTTAAATTGAGATATTATTGTGCTGCTATCAGTAAATCTGTTCTGAATAGCAAACATTCATCTGTATAATATTGATTTATTTCTTCATTTAGGACAAAGAAAAACTTCAATATCTTTTACTCAGACAATGCAGAGATTTCACTTGAGACTGAATTCAGCAGCTTTCCATGTGGAAGTCAACAGTAACAAGTGGCAGGAACACTGCTTTGGTGTGATATTTCTTTAGTGAGAGTAGCAGAGTGAGAATAATGAGGTTGTAGTATCTTGAACTTCTGCCTGTAGTCTTGGTTTACTAATTGAATGTGGAACAAAAGTATCAAAGTATCTGTATATCTCAATACTGCAACGGCTAGACTGCTTCCATTTCAGCTTAGATACTCTATATGAGTGTCTAAGTCTATATGAGACTCTCATATGAGCTTTAGACACTCTAATGTAGACCTATTCTATTCTTGCTTCTAAACTTAAACACGTCTTTCCTTTTCCTGTCCACCCAATTTACATCAAACATTTCATACAGTTCTTTTTCCCACTCTGTCTTATTCTGGTCCAATCTTTAACCAATCAACAAATGCATCCTTGCATAATGTTGCAATTATGTGTATCAGTTTTTATGTTTGTTTGTTTTATATCATGCTAAAAATAATAATAATAATTTATTATGAAATAATAATAATAATTTATTATGTGTTGTCCTTTATTAAGCTGGTATTTTTGAAGCCATTAGAAACAGAATGTCTGAGGCAGGAGACAACAGTAATCACTGAGGAGATTAAGAAAGAAACTGTTGAATTTAACTTGGAGCAGAAATGAGTAATACTTGCTAAATGGCATAACAGATAATAAAAATAAGAAACACTCAAAGACAATAAATCGGAGATCTCTACTTACCTGTTCCTTCAGTAAAACATAACATTGAAAACTTGCAATCTGATAAGAACTTAAATAGATTTTTCACAGAACGACCATTTTGCCAAATGTATACATTTAACAATCAGAAACTGAGATTTTCAAAATCAACAGCTTCATGTGGAAATTTTTTATTATTATTAACATTATTGGTATTATTATTATTATAAACATCATTATTTTTAAAATTCAGAGACTTGTTCATGTTAAAATCTCATCACTCAACTGCAGAAACTTCAACCTAACTTTTGCCCTCGTGTGTTTTAACTAAATTCAAGTCTCAGTGTATTTTCTTCTGAAAGAAAATCATTTCAAAGGACAACATAAGTCCCCCATAATTTTTCATAAATAATCTAATTAGCATTTAAAATGAGAAATAATAAAAAACCTGTCATGACTTTTTACTTCTTAATATCAGAAGCAAAATTATTTGTGAATTCAAATTTCTAAAAAATTGTAAATCTGTACTACAAGCTGATGACTTTTTTTTTTTTTTCCTTTGTGTTCATTTGGTTTCCTGCCAAATTAATGGAAATGGAAGGCCATTTCACATAATGGCACAGTCAGCCTCTGCTGGAAGGTGATCTTGTACTATGCTATTCCCCAGATGTTCATTTACATTGTGAAGTTTTCTGCCAGCTTAAATAAATGCATTCTAATTTATTGTACTTGACAAAATGTTTCACACTTACAGACAGCTAGTTGAGATGCCTAAAAGTGTTGTGAAGAAAAACTTCAGAACATTAAGAACATTTCAGAACATTTTTTCATTGCTCAGGGAGTAAAAGCTATACATACATACATATATAAATAACAAGCTAGCCTTTTAGCTCAGTTACTTGACAAGATTTATAACTCATTTGAATTGAAATACAAGTTTCTAAATTGCAATTGAGAGTCTAAAAATCTAAATAAGATTTCTGAGATGACAGAAAGTCTGGAAGAAGACTGAAATAATATGTTTTTTCCTCTCCTTCTGGCAGATGGGAGAATGGAAAATAAATAAATAAATAAATAAATAAATAAATAAATAAATAAATAAATAAATTTTACGCTTTCAGTCTCTGACCTCTAACGTCACATACCAGAGTGAAAAAAGAGAACCCTAAAAACCACATACCAGAGTGAAAACCTCAAACCCTGTTAAAGGAAACCTTAAATCTCCTTTCTCCATTTTTTCCCTATATAAAATTATTTGTCTGAAAGCTGTTAGAGATCTTCCATAATTGTTCACATATTTTTGTCCAATTTATTTACCTGGATCCCAAGATGAAATGCAGACACATTGTACTAAAAGTAAATAATTTAAAAATTTTTGAATATAGGGCTTTAATCCAAATCAGAATGTTTATTTGATATACGGAAATATTTTTCAAATGGCTATGATGTATTTCTATATGTATTGTGCTTACATATTTATCACTGCCATCTTATTTAATTTAAACTTCAAAATTATTCTGAATTATTACTCTTTGTTGTTTTGAACAATCTCTAATTATCTCCTTATTAATTTTAAAATTAATTAGATTTTTTTTTCCTTCTGCATAATATAAAACAAGAAGGCAAGTTTGAATTGCCTATTTATTACAGGGAAAAACAGCCAGGAAATATATAAAGCACTTTGAAATAATTTTGCTTATTAAGTCTCTTGGTGGAATCTGTCATTTTAGAAGATATTTATCAGGTTTAGTATTGGTTTAGGCGCTAATCACATGAGCACGGACCTGACTAAATAATTTGATACTTTGGCTGATGTGGGTAATCATCTATTAATAAGGATTCTTATTTATTGTAAACAAGAAAAATAACAATTACAGTGATTTATATCCAGAAGGTTGCACTTAACAGTGTGATATAGCTTATAACTTTTTATAAATGATCTAAAATGTAAGTTGACGTAGAAAGTACTTGGGACCCAATGAAGGACCCTTTGGGGATGGAGTTGTAAGAGAAGCGGAAATGTTGTTTCTCTAGCATAGCACTCAGGATGATAGCACAGAAATAAGTCCAAGACAGAGTACAAATGTATAGTAGAGAATGGTCAGTGGCTGCACAAAAAGTTGTGTGCCTTTACCCTGTAGAAGGAAGCAATGTAGAACATTGTAATTTGAGAAATAAAATAAAAAATAAAATAAAATAAAATAAAATAAATGAAATGAAATGAAATGAAATGAAATAAAATAAAATAAAATAAAATAAAATAAAATAAAATAAAATAAAATAAAATAAAATAAAATAAAATAAAATAAAATAAAATAAAAAATAGTTGATTATGATAGATAGATGTCCATTCCTACAAGTCCATGTTACATACAAACTTTCCCTACTGTGTCTTAGAAGATGGTATCTCAAGATTAATTGAAATTACCCGTAAAACTCACAGAGTTCTGCTGGAAGCAGCATGTGCTTAAGTATTATGGAGAAGATGGGTGTAGAGTTGAAACATAAATCCCAAGTTTCAGGTCTTTACTCAGAGTTGTAGTACATTACTTCAGAAAAATCCTATAACTTCTCCTGGAAGTTCTTAGTACATAGAAGGAGGTGATGAATTTGAATTCCTTTTTAAGTAACACTCTGGTCCTTGAAGACTCATCTATAAAAATGAAGACCAGACTTCCAGCTCCTGACCCTGCCCCACCCATATGTGTGTTGTGGTATATCATGCTCATGAAGTATATCATGTGGTTATAATGCTCAACATTTTGCCAGCTGATCCGTTTCATAACCAACTGAACTACAGAGGCAGAAACCCAAACAAGGCCTTCCCTCTATTTCTCAGATATGAGGTTAATATGACAGCAGGAGGCAGTGACAACTTGGTGTTTAAGCCTTGTCTCCCTCCTACTCCCAAGACTTTTCTGCAGCAGACGCATCACCTATCTCATCACTTTGAAAGCTGGAACTCTGTGAGACTTTTGACAAAATTGGAAGTGGGTCCAGATGAGAGTAAGAGTGAGCAGCTCCCTGTTCTTCATGGTTAGCCAGTATTTGTCTTGATATTACATCTGGCAGAGGCAAGAAAAGCAAGCAACTCATGAATGGAGATACTAAGTTCCATTTCACGATGTTTTCTGATAATATCCAGGGCTTTATTAAGTTAGATATCCATTACATATGAGAGTTTTAAGCATGTTTCAGGAAATACTTGTAGCGCTAGAAGTGTTCCAGGAAAATGGAAACTGAGATGGTATTACCTAACCTGGACCCATACTAAGGAAGAGACTTGGACTGCCAAAGCGCTGAGCTATGGTCTAAAGCTCTGAAGCCTCACACAATACATATTTAATTTTTGTAGCTAAATGTTGTTTTCAGTAAACTCAGGCTTTTTTAAATATACTAAAAGTGTAAAGAAACAATGCTTTTATTTCTGTTCTTTTGGGAATGGGTTAGATATTTGCACACCACAGGGGGGTTCACTGAACAGCTGTATAGAATGCAGAGAGGTAGAGTGTTTTGTCTCCTTTCCTAATCCACTCAGAAACTTGACATTTTTAGAAGAGTTTAGACCACCCTGATCTAGCAGTTCAACAGAGATAATCTGACAAGTTTTGGAAAAAAAAATACATATATATATATGTATATATATATATATATATATATATTTATAATTTATTTATATATATATAAATATATATATACAGACATATACTTTTTTTTTTTTTAATCATGCAGTGAGTGTGGGCCAGAAGTCTTTATTCCTACAGCTGACAAACCTTTTTAATTAAAAATATGTGTAGCTAGTAATACAAGCTTCCACTGAGTTACCACATCCCTAGTTTATAAAACAGGGCTAAACTTATCTAATTTTAGTTTAACCTGCATTCTTAGGACTATAGTATTCATCTGACTGTGGAAAGTAGAAATTTTCAAAACAGTAATGCAATCTCAATAGGTGCACTTAGGCGGTGTTATGGTGTGGCAGGATGTGGTGACAGCACACCAGATGTCCTGATCATTACTTAGGGAGTTTATGTTTTGTTTAGCCAATATTTCACCAGAAAGAGTTTAAGAGAATGCTTTGAAAGAGGTGTGAACATTTGTAAAAATATTTTTGTTTCCTGTTTTATATATGTAATCGTTGTGGCCAATGTGCAAATGATCTTCTATATTGCTTAGGAACCAAAAAATACAGCAGATGGTTGACTATTTGAACCATCCCCTATTAATTTCACTCTTCTTTAATTACACTAGAGGGTTAATTCACTTTAAAAAATAAAAATAAAAAATAGGGTCAAGCCCAAACTAAGTCATCATGTACAAAAATGAAAGGCTGAAAAATATGATTGGACTAGATGGCACTGAAGGCATCATAGTCTGAGAACAGCCAAAGAGTTATTAGTCTAATATAAATGAACACTGAAAAGCAAACAAAAATTTTTACAAGAATATGAGTGAACAGATTTAAGGATATTATTGTGAATGGGCTAAAAGTCAAAATGTACCTGTGGTATAGTAGAATTAAAGGTAGAAATTAATTTTTAAAAATAAAACAAGAACAGTATTTTTTTGCTTTTCTGTTTTTTAGTTTGTATGGTACCTTATAAAAACGCTAAATTAGACTCATACTGCAATTTGCCTGATGTTTATTTTTGCCAATAACATTGCAGTTCCATATGTGTTGGCAACTGTGTATTTCTCCCAGACTCATTTAAGTACATTAAGCTTTTTTTGTTGTTTTGTTTTGTTTTGTTTTCCTATGCCCAGCCATCTCCCCTTCTCTTTCCTCTCTCCAGAAAATAACAAATGCTTCAATATAGAAGGCTTTTTCTATGTGGGGGCTGTAATACAATATGCTAGTTGTGCTAGTTTTGTTTCAGTAAAACATAACAAACACGTTGTCTTCATCCCTGAGAAATCTTCTCATCACGTGCCATAATCTCAGTCCTGTAATCACTTCCCGTCAGCTTGCCTGGGAATTCTGCATGTAGAAACTTGCACAATCATACTTGAAAGACTTTAGGCTCAAACACCTCCAAGTAGAATATGGTGTCAACATTCATAGTGTTGTTCCAGGCATAACTGTAACACTTCAATCTGCTTTTAACATTCAACAGCAAGTTTCCTGTGGGTTGAAATTTGGCATGCAATATCTTAGGAACATATTTTAGAAGTGTGAGTATTGAACAAATCATTTGGGTAGCCAAGAGCAAACCAGAATAAAAAGCCAGCTTTACATGTGATACTTGTTGAAAACTCAGATTTGATACAAAAATGTTTATCAAAGCAGAGATTCAGAATTTCCAAAAAGAAACATTAAAACTAATTAAATATAAATGTAGCTGTAATGAGCTTTCCTTTTCAACATCCTAGCTTGGATCTAGAAAAACTAGGTTCTATTTTATTTCTGTTAACAGGGTTAATAAAAGAGAGGGTTAAGCATACTTTGCCTTGCTTTGTTACGTGCAGCATCTTCTCACTCTTTACCGCATGGTTAGCTAGACATGCAAAAGACCTGGCTGAAATACCTAACTACAATCCACCACAATGAAGACAACAAGAGAGTAAGGGATACTTAAAAATTTGTTACTTGATTTGTCCAAAAGAAGGCAGGGTTTTACTTACAGATTTTCAGCATTGTCTTCTGCCAAAGCTTCTTGCTTAAGCACATTTCATTTACTTACACTACTACATAATTGTAGTAAAGACTCCAAATCCTTACTTCTGTAAAAGTATTTCTAAAGGCATTATCCAAGATTTAAAAAAAAAAATAATCAATGAGATACTTTGGAATGTGGCAAATTATGAAATAATAACTATGAAATCACTTCAATAATTATCTTCACATAGCAATATACACCTCCTGTGAACTATATTTGCCCTACAACTAGCATGATGAAGATACTTATGATGAAATCAGGCCACAATGTTCCATTTCTTCTCAAACATACAAAGTCATTCAGTCAGTTTTGTAGCTCATACTAATGACTTTTAAGACAAAGAAAATACAATTTGGAAGTAGAACCCAAGGACAATGTGCCATGTCACAGATCTGTCCAAGCATGCTTGGCCATCCTGTGCCCCATGTTATTCAGGTCAGAGGACCAGTTTTCTAGTGTGCACAGTTTGATTTTATTCCCATGGAAACTTAGACATGATAATAAAGTATAGGACTGTAGGACTATGCACTTTGATCTTAGTTTGACATGCAGTCAGGTCACAGATAAGCCGTACACCTGCCTCAGGAATGGGTAGGCACTCCTGGGCCCTCACAGCGCATAAGACTCTTTAAGATTAGATGAGTTGGTTAGCACTTCTGTCAGATGTATTTCTTCACTGTCATTTTTACTATTTTATTCCAGCTTTTGTCGGAAATATATACTTCAAGGCTGCAGGCATTTTGATGTCACAGTTTGCAATGTGGTTAAAGTGATTTTAAAAAGAAATGGCAGAACCTGAAGTGATATTGCAGCATATAATTACTGAATTTATGTAGTTAAACCACTAATTCATTTTTTTGCTATTAATCTTAGCTGTTTGTTCCTTTGAAAAAGTGACATATGGTTTGCCACATATGGTTATTTCATGTTAGTGAAACCAGATAGCCTTGCAAGAAAGGCACTGCAGGAAAAAAAAAAAAAAAAAAAAAAAAAAAAAGGCATGTAGTGGTGGAGGTGTTTAAAAGACTAACTCCTAGTCTTCCTAGTCTGTTGTATCAGTCACTCACTTCTAATTGCACCTACAATGAAGGTGTATCAATTCTTTATTAAAACCGTGTATGGACATTGTCCACTAATATATTCAATATATTGTCATGTGTGGTTCAATACAGGTGGGAAAAATACTGACTCTGTATTGCTGACCTACAAAATAACCAGCCAGTTCTACTGACAAAAGTAGCTGATTCTAATACATCAGGATAGAGATTATCAGAAATATTTCAGTTTTCTTGCACAAACAATATAATTTTCATCATTTCATATTTTGTAAATGGGCTGTGTTGTGTTGTTTGTTTGTTTTATTGACACTCATTTTTAAAATTAAATTCTTTGTCTGTAGACCTAAAATTGAGATAAAAATCATAAAACTCTAATTAGAAGTTTCAGTATGACTAAAATGCGTTGTTTTGGAAGATGACCTTTTGGAGCTTAAACTTACTTTGAAGGACTTTTAAAATGATTCTGGTTTGGAACAAGAAAAGACATTAAAATCACAGAAATTTTTATGAAATAGAAAATTTGATTCCTGCCCAGTCCACTCCAACTACTCCTCATCTAAAATCTGTTATTTTTCAAGCTGCAAGTTTATTAGGTTTCTTTGTCCCTTAAGTGCTTTCAGTGAACTCATCTTTTTCTTCAGAATATTCTTGATCTCTGCCATAGCCATCCAGGTCTGGCTTTAGGTTTTATTGAGGCTGTCAGCCTCTTTGAAAGTCATACAAGTGGATCTGTTTCTGTTTGTCAGATGAGGGCAGAATGCTAGGCAAAACAAAAAGCAGAATAAGAGGTGGTATGACTTCCACCCATTTTTTGCACTGTCTTAACAACTGAAACCACCTCATCTGTCAGTGATAACGCAAAGGAGAATACAATGGACGTTGTTTTGTTTCCCGACTTGTCATAGACTTTCAGTGATGTTTTGGAAGAGGTTAGAGAAAAAATATTCCATACGAGAAAGATTAAAAAAAATAAATAAAAGGAAAGGAAGAAATGAAGGAAAAATTAGGAATAAGACACTGAAGAAAAGAAAAGGCTTATATTAATGTGGCTACCACTGAAGAACTCTTATGGTTTAAAATTATAGTAGAGCCACTTGTATCCAAGAAAACTGGAACACTTTATTTGGGTTTATAAAGTCTGATTGGTATAATATAAACAACAAGAAACAAGAATCTTGAAAGTCTGGTTTGAAACTTTATTCACAATTTCTTATTCTTTACTCAGGTAAAAAGAAATTGTTTATACGTTTATTCTTCCGTAGTGAAAATATTGTGTTATGTTGAATCCTAGAAGCATTCTTTAAAGATTATCTGTACATTTGACTGCAGAGATTTACTGAACAGTAGAAATACCAACTGACTATTCATTAACTGAAGAAGTGTGAAAGACTCAATAGTTGAAATATTATAGTTTACATTTTTGAAAAATTATCTTACATAAAACAACAGGTATTTTTAACACAACATTGATATCTGTACAGTTGAAACAAAAATCTGTGATATCATATTACTTTTTATTCATAGAGGTAGTCTGTGAAGTTTTGAAATAAATGCTTAAAAAGCATTTGTTATCATTTTCCTTCTTATAATTGACTAGAAAGTACTGACCCTAGTAAACTTACAAGCAAATACGTAGGAAATTTAGGATTTGAGTTCATTATCAATTGCTTTGGGTGTTTTTTTTTTCACATGGATTATATGCTTTTGTAGAGTAATAGAAAACTATAGCTAGAGCTGCAGTACATTGTTAAAAATGTGGTTTTGTTTGCCTTGTTTGGATTAGGTAGGGTTTTTCTGTTTGCTGAATGAGAAATTGATGAAAGAAATTTCAATGTTTCTGTGGCAAGGAAGAGAAGAAATTAAACCTGCTGGATTTTCTACTCTGTGCCCATCGACCCATTGGCACCATTCCTAACCATCTGTTATTAGCCAAGGAAGGTTTTCATAATGTTCATGCCTACAGTTTGTTTCCTGAGGTTTACCACATACTATAGTGTCATCCTTTACAGACTGAATTATACTTAAGTTCCAAGAAGGCTTTCATGACTGTTCATATACAGAGATGGTGTGTAACATATCAAGAAAATTATTTAGCTATTTTTTTCTGTTTATTTTTTCAGATGTCCAAGAATAAGTCAAAATCTTTTCTGAAGCTCCATAAATATGAATGTCATCATAAGTTATTCAATTTTTATTTTCTTCTGAGGATGATGAAGTGATAAAAGGAGTATTCTGCAGGTAAAAAACAAATCCTATGAACAGTCTTCACAAGAAAGACTAAATCAAATGACAGAGATGCTTAAAAGACAATCCAAATGTGGATACTAATAGTAGACATTTTAGAAGATGCCTGCAAAGAAGTATTAGTTTAACCAATATTATAAAACATTCAAATTAATTAACCTAATAAAAGTTTGGAAAGTAAAATGCAGAAGAGCATTGGCACAGCCCCTTTCACAACAGAATACCCTTACAAGCAGATACAGTGATACGTAATAGGAATTATGCCTATTTATATTTCCTTTCCTATATTCAGGTAAAGTCCTTTGAGCTACTCCTTAAACTTCTGGCATGGTGTCTGCAAAGGCATGCAGTCATCAATGGGAGTTTGTTCAAAATTACTTATTTTATTCGGATCATTACTGCTTTTAAAATACATTAGAGAAAGCCACATTTTATGATATTTACACTTATTTGAAGATTACCCCTGATACAATTCCAGCCAACAGTTACTGTACTAGGTTTCTTTAGCCCATGCCCTTTTGTTCATATGTCCATATTAATATTAGTGTTTTATGTATTTAGAAAATATTTAAGAACAACAGCCACATAAGAAGAAAGTACTGCATGTCAAAATCAGAAGTACTTTTTCATAAATTTTTAATTGCTTGGTTTGCACAATATACTGTGTATGTTCAGATGATAAGACATATTTTTGGAAATGGTTTTGGTTGAATACCAGATATTTCTTTCTCTCTTCGTGATACTACAAGTGTAACACCCTCTGCCACCTCCTTCTCATCAATCTTCATTCTGTTTAACATATTCACTAGACCACAATGCACCTTCTAGATAAACCCTCTATGCTAGAAAAGAGCACAGAGGGTTTATCTAGAAGATAAACTTTCTTCTAAAAACTTTCTTCTAAAAGAAAACCCTCTATGCACCCTCTATGATAAACTAAAATATTTCCTTTCCCACAGTGATCTAAGAGTGATGCAAGCTGGCTGAAGCAAATATGGATACTGTATAACAGAAAAGGAGAAGGACACATATGTCACTGAGAAGAAGGTACAGGGCAACCCAGCTCTTCCAGGAACAGAAACCCATACAGCAGAGAGGAAGTAGTGAGAAAGAACCTGCAAAGAAAAATAGACTCAGGTGTCCGAAGCTAACTCTCCAGGAGGCTGGAAAAATGCAAGGAGCTGTATGAGAGTGTGTAAAGGTGTCAGCACACTGTACTCAGCAGTGTTCATGATAGCCATAATGATTTTACAGTACTCAGTATATCCAGAAAAAGAGAAAACATTCAGTAGTTCAACTAAGAAAGATGAACTGCTTCAGGTCAATCAAGATACACGTAATTGTATAGGAAATTTTCTAGAGGGTAGTTATGAATATTATATCATAGAATTTATAAAAGTTAACTTCTTTTTTTAAGTAAGAAGTTAATTCATTTTTACTTTTAAATGTGGTTTTGTTATTTATTATGCTAGCTGATTAGTGATCTAACTTCTCTTTTCCAGTCAGTTACTTGGAGTTTAATCTGTGTTTACATGACAAATCCACAAAGAAATCAGTGATACAATGATCGTGAATGTGTTTTCATGATCTCCCCTCCCCTCCCCTCCCCTCCCCTCCCCTCCCCTCCCCTCCCCTCCCCTCCCCTCCCCTCCCCTCCCCTCCCCTCCCCTCCCCTCCCCTCCCCTCCCCTCCCCTCCCCTTCCCTTCCCTTCCCTTCCCTTCCCTTCCCTTCCCTTCCCTTCCCTTCCCTTCCCTTCCCTTCCCTTCCCTTCCCTTCCCTTCCCTTCCCTTCCCTTCCCTTCCCTTCCCTTCCCTTCCCTTCCCTTCCCTTCCCTTCCCTTCCCTTCCCCTCCCCTTTCTCCTCCCCCTTCCCCTCCCCTTTCTCCTCCCCCTTCCCCTTCCCTTTCTCCTCCCCCTCCCCTTTCTCCTCCCCCTTCCCCTCCCCTTTCTCCTCCCCCTTCCCTTTCCCCTTCCCTTTCCCTTTTATTTTTCTTTTCATTTCATTTTTTAAGTTAGGTAAGATTTTAATGTAGCAGGTCACAAACATTGTGTGTGAAAGCTTAGATGTCAAATCTTTGTGGCCAACAGTTGGTACCACTCAGCAGAGATGGGAATATAGCCTTTTAAGTGCTTTACATATATCATATGGGATATTCTTCATATGTAGCTTCATAAGTTTACATTGTATCCAACTTTTTCCATACCAATAATCTTTTAACATCAGATTTTTAAGATTTAGTACAAAACAGAAAGTGTCATCTTTTGTCTGTTCAGGGTAACCCTGACCTCAATTGCTGGAGACAGTTTTAACAGTCTGAGCATATTACAACAAGCTAATATTTCTCATATATCCTCTACTGATTTTTTTTTTGAATGAATGAATCAAGATAAAGTCTACTAGACAATGAACAACAGTTTCTGCCACTAAATGGACTCTATTTCAGGATTCAGTGTGCAAGTTTTTCCACATATCTTTAAGAAAAATATACCTATTTCATAGAGTCATAGAATATCCCAAGTTGGAAAGGACCCATAAGGATCATCGAATCCAACTCATGGCACCACACAGGTCTACCTAAAAATTCAGACCATATGACTAAGTGCACAGTCCAAACGTTTCTTAAACTCTGACAGGCTTGGTGCAGTGACTAGTTCCCTGGGGATTCTGTTCCAGTGCGCGACCACCCTCTCAGTGAAGAACGTTTTCCTGATGTCCAGCCTGAACCTCCCCTGTTGCAGCTTGACACCATTCCCTAGGATCCTATCACTGGTCACTAAAGAGCATAGGTTGTCGCCTGCCCCTCCACTCCCTCTCATGAGGAAGCTGTAGGTTGTGATGAGATCTCCCCTCAGCCTCTCCTTCTCCAGGCTGAAAAGGCCAAGTGACCTCATCTGTATTCAAGGTGAGACCACACCAGCACAGAGTAGAGCAGGACAATCACTTCCCTCAACTGACTAGCAATGCCGCGCTTGATGCACCCCAGGATATGGTTGGCCCTCCTGGCTGCCAGGGCACACTGCTGGCTCATGTTCAACTTGCTGTCAACCACCGCCCCCGGATCCCTCTCTGCGGGGCTGCTCTCCAGCATCTCGTCACCCAGTCGGTACGTATAGCCAGGGTGGCCCCGTCCCAGGTGCAGGACCCGGCACTTGCTCTTGTTAATCTTCATGAGGTTGGTGATCGCCCAGCTCTCCAATCTGTCCAGATCTCTCTGCAAGGCCTTTCTACCCTCAACAGTGTCAACAACTCCTCCAAGTTTGGTGCCATCAGCAAATTTGCTCAAAACACCTTCTAGTCCTACATCCAAATCATTTATAAAAAAACATTGAAGAGGACTGGCCCTAAAATGGAGCCTTGGGGGACCCCACTAGTGACGATCCACCAGCCTAACGTGGCTCCATTTACCACATGCCTTTGAGCCCTGCCTGTCAGCCAATTGCTCACCCATCGTATGATGTTTTTGTTAAGTTGTATGCTGGACATTCTGCACTTATCATAAACTGCTTTAATCATAACCATTTAAATCCCTGTGAAAATGCATGATGTGATCTTCACATATTTGCATATCTGACTGCTCATGGCTAAATAATAATCATCATTTATTAACATTGTCACTGTTACTGCTGTGTGTTGTAAGATGGAAAATATAGTATTTAAAAACATTTCAGAACTATAAATATAGAATTGCCTATTCTTTATTTTACAATCTAGTGTTAAATCACAGAAAACTTCTAGAGAGTCTCATAGTTATTTTTTTATGTCATTAAATAGTGTGGTCAGCAGGCCTAGGGAAGTAGTCCTCTGTACTCATCTCTGATGAGGCTGCATCTCAATTATTGCGCTCAGTTTTGGGCCCCTCACTATAAGAAGGACACTGAGGTTGTTGAGAGTGTCCAAAGAAGGCAACAAAGCTGATGAAGTCTTATTAGGAACAGCTGAGGGAACTGTGTTGTTTAGCCTGGAGAAAAGAAGGCTTAAGGGAGATCTTATCACCCTCTACCGTTGCCTTAAAGGAGGCTAGAGTGAAGTGGGGATTAGGCTCTCCTCCCACGCACCAAGAGATAAGATAAGGGGAAATGGACTCAAGTAGTGCCAGGGGATTTTTAGGTTGAATATTGGGAGAAATTTCCTTACTGAAAGGGTTGTGCAGCATTGGAATGGGCTGTCCAGGGAAGTGGTTGAGTCACCATTCCTGGAGGTTTTCAAGAAACGTGTAGACTTGGAACTTAGTAGTATGGTTCAGTGATGGAATTGTTAGTACTAGGTTAAAGGTTGGACCAGGTGATCTTAGAATTCTTTTCTAACCTGAATGATTTTATGATTCTGTGATTGTTTTTAGTTATTAAATTTTAGAAAGTCTCTGATAATCTCAATGACAATGTCTCATTGTAAAATTAGTGGCTTCTTTACTTCATTCAATGTCTTTCTTTCAGTGCTTCTCAATTGAAATGTTCTGGGAGAGTGCATGTCAGACTCTGCCTTAAAATGTGATTGCAGCATTTGGTTTTCTGACTTTTGGGTGGAGACAGTCACACGAATATTTCTGCAGGTGTTACAGAAAAGCAGTCTCTGGAAGACACAAAAGAGAGAGCTACCAAGAATTATATTTTACTTATTTATTTATTTATTTTGAGCTCTACCTAAAGTGAATATAAAGAATTTTGCTCTGTCACCAATTCTGTAACACTAAAGTAACACAAAAAGCAAAACAGCCTGGAGATGCAGTCAACATTTCAATCCCCATTTTCTTTTCACTTAATTTCTTATGTCCCAGAAAAGAGTAATACATGTTGGTACCCACCAGAACCAGAATTTGCTTTCCAAAATCATGAATATCTTTCTGTTGATACAAGTAATTACTAGCAGTCAACCTGTTCAACAATCTGTAGGGTAGAGCTGAACTATTCCCCCATTTTTTTTTTCTGGTTAGGTCACCCAAGAATGCGTGGTTAATACCTTCCATTTTACAGTTCCCTCTTACCATTATTTAACCTACTGAACAAGTTTTGTTCTGTCCCTTCCGTTATACAAAGAGTTTTCTAATGTCAATATGCTGTGAGATAAACATGTAATTACTATGAATACTTTCCTAGCGCAAATGTGTCATTAGTTCAATGCAGTCATTTAAGTTTCATTGGATAAAACACCTATTTCTGGTGGACTTGAAATCGCATTTTAAGTGTATTTTGCCACTGAGTTAGAAGTTTTCTATTAAACAGATTATTCACATGTTTTTTTCCAGAGCACTAAAAAGGATATTTAAAACAATACAACTTCTGACCTTCTGATGATACATCTGTGTGAAGTCCATCTCATTGTATTCTCTTAACCCCATTGTTACAGTTATTAAGACAAATTGAATGATTATTATCATCTGCATAACACAGAAAAAAACATTTAACCTAATGCTGGGTCCAGGCTTTCCATCTGAAAACAGATGGAATGCCTCCACTCACAAGTTCAGGCAAGAATGAAGTATGAGGATTCAAAATTATACAAGAAGACGGGAAGTCTTGCTACCACAGCTATAAACTGCAACTGAAAATTAGAAATGAATGCTTACTATCCTTGAAAAGGTGAAAAGATATGCCTTATCTTCTAAAATTATCCTTCATGGTTAACAGTATCCTTATGGAACTGTTTTTCCTTATGGAATTGTTTCTCAAGAAACAATACAGAAAGAATGAGAATTGTTTCATAAAACAGACTTAGATGACTGACTGCACTGGGGTATTCTGTGATTTGGAAATTCAGACAGCCTTACTGTGAGTATCTGCAGTTTTTCCTAAAGACACATATTAGTGTTTAATGCACTGTAAACTTATTCAATTATAAGAGAAACAAACAAACAAATAAAAAAAACCTTTTGCTGTCCCAGAGAAAATATACCAATTCAACATTACATCTCACTTCTGAAAAATATATGTCTTTGAAAGCTCTGTATAGAAGCAGAAAGCTGAAGAATTTCTGCCTCAGCACCAGTCAAAGACATATATTTTATCTGGGTAGAGAAATACTTCAGCATTCTGTGTGCTTTTGGAGACCTGCTTGGAATGCAAGTGAGGTGGAATGTGATGGATAACACCATGAAGGATGATCTCATTTGAAGGAAAGGAAATAGGAATGCACATTTTTTGCCTATTCATTCCATATATTTTATCTAAGAAGGAGGGGTATGATGAATGAAGTGCTGTGCATTGGCTATTGTTACGGTTCTATTCTGCAAGTCTTCTGCAATAAACTACAAGAAGTAATCTGTTTTTTTTTTTTTTTTTTTTTTTTTTTTCTATTGTGATGAATGCTGATGAGACAAAATTTGATGCAACCACAAGCATTCCTTTCACAAGCAATATCCTTAGGGTACAATCAGTTATAACTTCTCTGACTACCTGAAGAGATGGCTTATTCATTTACCATCAGATACTTTGGCTCTATCAAATGGTTTCAAGCTGATCAAGTCATGTAAGATTTCATGCAAAATTAGTGAATTCTTTCCTACAGATTTCACTTTTGAGAATGTATATTTTTAACTCTTTAGAGATAGCAAATATATATATATATATACACACAATATATTTTGATAACTGTCCACAAGTTGAAAATGCAAATCACATTATATTCTATTTGAAAAACCAGTACTTCAATACTGATTACTGGGTTCGGTACATGTATTTCAAATCTAACAAGTGTTCAGAGATGCTGAATTTTTTTCAGTAGAGTTAATCAGAATCTGGATAGGCTGGACTGATGGGCTGAGGTCAACTGTATGAAGTTCAACAAGGCCAAATGCTGGGTCCTGCACCTGGGGTGCAATAACCCCAAGCAGAGCTACAGGCTGGGAGATGAGTGGTTGGAATGCTGCCTGGTGGAGCAGGACCTGGGAATATTGGTTGATAGTCTGCTGAATATGAGCCAGCTGTGTGCTCAAGTGGCCAAGAAGGCCAACAGCATCCTGGCTTGGATAAGAAGCAGTGTGACCAGCAGGTCTAGGGAGGTGATCGTCTCCCTGTACTCTGCTCTGGTGAAGCTTCACCTCGAGTACTGTGTTCAGTTTTGGGCCCCTCAGTACAAGAAGGACATGGAGGTGCTTGAGCGAGTCCAGAGAAGGGTGAAGAAGCTGGTGAGGGGTCTGGAGAACAAGTCCTATGAGGAGTGACTAAGGGAGCTGGGTTTGTTCAGCCTGGAGAAAAGGAGGCTCAGCGGTGACCTTATCGCTCTCTCTCTATAGGTACATTAAAGGAGGCTGTAGCGAGGTGGGGTTGGTCTATTCTCCCACATGCCTGGTGACAGGATGAGGGGGAATGGGCTAAAGTTGTGCCAGGGGTGTTTTAGGTTGGATATTAAGAAGAGCTTCTTTACTGAGAGGGTTGTTAGGCATTGGAATGGGCTGCCCAGGGAAGTGGTGGAGTCACCATCCCTGGAGGCCTTTAAAAGACATTTAGATGTTGAACTTAGTGATATGGTTTAGTGGAGGACTTGTTAGTGTTAGGTCAGAGGTTGGACTCGATCTTGAGGTCTCTTCCAACCTAGACAATTCTGTGTGATCCTGTGTAATGAAACTGAGACATATGGTAAAGCACTAATTACACAATTTTTTTTAATAGCTTTTCTTTTTTCTGCCATAAATAGAAAATCCAAGATAAGTCATAGACATTTATTATTAGTGCCTTTTGGTTTTACCATTTAACTGCTGTGTCAATCCAAGAAGCTGACAAGCTGTGTTAGCGTGTATTAATATTGTTTATTTTGTATAGAACTCAGAAGAGGGGAAGAGAAGGGGAGGGGAGGGCAGAACAGGAGAGGGAAGGGGAAGAGCTAGCTTTTAGAATCATGAAACCATTTACATTGAAAGAGAGATCTCCAGCTCAAAGCATGTCCAGCTGGATGAGATTGCTCAACCCTTGTCCAGGTGAGTTTTGTGCATTTCCAAGGATAGAGACTCCACCTTCACCATGAAAAAAGTTTTTTATCAATGCACCTTTAAAAAGGCTCTGTATTCATCTTCTCCATATCTTCCATTATGTAGCCAAAGACAGCAAGAAGGTCTTCCCCTAAGTCTTCCCCTCTGTAGGCTGAGAATGTTTCACTTTCAGTTCCTTCGTATACATTGTGTATATAAGCCAACAGAAGTTAACAGATGCTGATTGCTGAACAAGCTTCCAGAAGATTCCTGAACTTCCTTTATGGAAAGTTGAGAATGCTGCAAAAACCACACATCTCTGCGGCACTTGTATCTTCTTTTTCTACCAAGATGAGCTCTTATGGAGCCCACTCTGCTTCACAGAAAGATACTGTATTCAGTCCTCCTTGGCTCTGACACAAGTCCTGTGGCTTGACACAACTCTTTGGCTGAGGTCTTTGGTGCCTGGACTATTCTTCAGGGTCTCTCTTTTTTTGTTGTTGCTGTTGAACAGATTTAGGACTTTTTATTCTCTCTGGTCAGACAAATACATTTATTACAGCTTAGACATTTGAATGAAATAATGGAAAACAACAGGCAGATATGAAAACATAAGATTGAAGATGATAGACAATGAATAATATGATTAATATTGCAAGAGCAATCACAAAATATCACATGACTAATAATCATTTTAAATAGGTATCAGCACTGTCCTCATTTTTAAGAGAGTTGACAAACATGATTATCAATTTTTCACACAACATGCCTCATGAACAATGGAATTAGAAATGAAAGATCAGAAAAAAAAAAAAAGGAAAAAAAAGGAAGACTAACCCTACTGCAGACTACTGGCAGGATGTTCTGTTGTGCTTGTTATTAAAAATCAAGAAAAATAATTTGTTTATTGCATGGACAAAGAGGAACCAGGCAAAAAGCAAAAACATGTTTATGAATACATAACATAATACATAAATATTTGTGAATGAAATGAATATGTGTATTTTATGCATGGATTTGAAGAAAGCTTCAGTTAGGTGACAGAAATTCTTATCTTCTGTTACAGTAAGCATTAAGGAGGAAATGATTTGACCTTTCTTTTGCTGATACCAGTGAAAAGAAGTTGTTTAGGATGATTTGCAGGAAAGAAAACTGTTAACTGTTTCATGCTCCAAATGCATACCTATAACCTTCCTAAGATAAGACAAATGTGGAATGACAAAACAAAAAGGTTGTGTGTCATCTCATTCTCTAATGTGGTATATCTTAGTCACTAACGATGACTGTAAACAGTTTGGACAAGCTGCATATAAACACCTCAAGGTTCTTTATATTTTATCTAATACAGTTGGCTCTAAAATGGCAACTGCAGCTCTAAGGACTAATACCTGTACACTTGAAGAATCTGCACTGTACACGTACTTGAAGATCTGCACTGTAGAACCACAATAAAACTATGGGCTTCACCATACATAAATTTAAAATAACATCAAACTTTACCCTTGCACTTTCACAGGACCTAGCACTTTGGTCTGCAATACTATGTTCTAATACAGGTTGCTCTCAGACAGTGGTAAAGCCGGAATCACTACATAGGAACAGCCTTGGTTCTGAGTCACCCTTGAAAGGATCCTACTAGCTAGACAGAAAGAAAAACTCTCAAACTGTTGTTTTCTGTGAGTTTACTGAACTCAAAAGAGTTCAGCATATTTAGTATATTGGCTTATTCCAATTTGAAATAGGAGAAAAATGAGAAGAAAGAAGTAACGGTAATGTCAAGAATTTCCATTGTTTGGTTTGGGTTGTCCTGGTTGAAGTATTGACCTATTTGTATAACATTTAACTTATAAACATAATATTTTTGTGACTGTATTTACCATATTACATTACTTTCTCTATAATTAGATGAAAATAATGAGATGAAAAAGAACATAAAGTAGCCTCAGAAAAAATAAAAATAAAAGTACAATAAATTTGACCACAGATAAAAACTTGGGAAAAACAAAAATGACATGTTTTCCCATAACACCTGCTCTAATTATATTTAATTCAAGAAACTTGATTTATTACTCTGTTAATTCAAAATCATTATCCAAATAAAATCTCAAGCATAGCACATAACCATGAGGTTTCAGCTAAAATGTACAGGCTCTTCTTGTAACTATCTGAACTGGCAATGAGCAACATTAGTCTAGCTCCTTCTAGTAGTGATGCTAGTAATGATATTCTCCCAGAAAACAAACAAACGAACAAAAATCTGAACTTGTTGCAAAATTGAATAAGTGGACTTTCCCATTCCTGTATAAATAATAGTATCTTAAACTGCCATGTAAAACAAATAAGACAGTATGTTAGTAGGGTTTTGAGTAAAAGTCTCAGAAAATAGAATAGAATTCCAGAAGGGATAGGAAACTAGTTATTACATGTTACTGCAGGACAATACTGCCTTTTCCTTTTGCTGGGTGCTCTGGATTTCATTTGTACAAAAGGAAAAAATCAGCATTTGCTTAAGGATAGATTCCTGAAGGACAAAGTGATACAGGAAGTACTGTTAATTTGCTGCTTTGAGCAGCATCCCATTGTGTAAGAAATGTGATATTACAGGTCCCTATAAAAAAGTAAAAATACTGGTGTAATTTGGGGATGGAGTTCTCATTTTTGCTGCTCATTGGTGGTGTGACATACATTAGAGAGGGCATAAATATCAGTTCTGTTCAGAGGAAAGCATAATTGTTTTGTATGTATTACTTATTAGATAAATTTCCTAATTTAAAAATGCATATTCTTAAACCTTTCAAGATGCTAGCAAGTCACCAGAAGAAAGTTCAGAAGTATTATAACTCCACTGATTTCAAGGCAGTAAAGTACCAATGCTGTGACTACACCATCTCTGAACAGCTCTCTAAAGGTTGTCTTCAAATCGCTATACCTGACCATGCCACACACAGGATACAGAGCACAAACTGCTGGGAAATACTCATCTTTACAGCAGATGCAAGCTTGAGTCAGGACTACACCACAGGCCACCCATGGCAACCTCATTTCTAGCCAGGCAAAAAAATTCCCCTGTATTAAAACATCTACAACATGTAAACATGTACTGCAACTGAAAAGGAAAAAAAAGAGGGGAGGGGGGTAGGGTTCTCATTTACTATTTATTATGTGGAAATTGGTTTAGCTTGAACACAAGCTGAAAAGGTGGTTAGCCGTATGATTAGGAGAGCAAGGTACTAAGGTGTTTGTGGGTAGAGGATGCATACCAGCACAGCTGATGTCTTGGGAAATTTGTGAAAGGAGATTATGTAACAACTGGATTTTCATACAGGAATACTACTGTGCATAGATTACTGTGTTAAGTCATGGCTACCATCACTGAGGGTACAAGGGCACACTATAATAAATGCCTTGTGGGCCTGCTTTTTACAATGAATTACTTGAATCCAAGCATAAGAAAAAGTACATAGCACTCATCCATAACTTTTTTTTTGTACTGTCAATGGGAGAGGGGGAAAAAAAAAAGGAAGATGCTTGTGTCTAGTTCTGAAAAATGCTTACATCCCTTCCCCTCTGTCCTAGATACACCACATCCATGAAAACACTTGCGGTGCTACCACTACCTTGGAATCCCTCTGAAATCAACCTAAAGGATATATTTATGAGCAATAATCTACTTGCAGCAGAAAGGAAACAGGGTTGTCACAGACGGACTTCATTCTTGGTTAGGCTTCAGCTGACAAAGATAAAAGTTACCAAATGGGTCCAAAATACATATCCTAGATCTTTGCACCCCTAGTCTTGTCCCTTCCCAACCAGCTTGTAGACAGGGTTTGAAGGATATTGTTATCCTCGATTTAAGTAATCATTCACTGTTCCCTCAGCCACATACAAACAGCTTTGTTGCTATAAAAGAAAGCCATAGCAACTAGACTTTACCCAAAGTATCTGCACCTCAGTTGCTACTTTCAAGTTAGGACCATCAGTCTCGCTTCATTTCTACTAGGATCATAGAACTTGTTCAGCTTTGAGTTTAAGTTGCTTGGGTCTTCAGCTTGGACAGATATATATTGAAGCATAGATGCTCTTCTCCACTTTTGAAGGAGACTACATGATTACACCATTTCTTAAATCACATGGAAATTAAAAGCACACTCAGAGGATTTGCATATCTTATAGTTAACTGCTTTCTGCAAGAAAGGAACTAGGTTCAGAACTACAACAGAAAGATTCCTACTCAAACTTGACATTTTACATCACCAGACTACTTAATCTCAGTTCCAACTACCCAGCCTTCTTACTTAGTACCCTTTGACATAATTGAGAATACTTACATACAACACTTCATATAGCTATACTAAGCCCTTTCATAGCAGAGGAGGAAAAACAAATAAAGGCAACAACTCATATCACCTATATTTTTATATATGAAGTGCCTCTGCAAGACCCTATCAAGTTGGCTTCTTTGATTACAATTCCCAGCAGCTGTGCAAGACATGGCCTCTGAGTCACTTAATGCTGACTCGTGGTGATTCATAACATTGGACAAGCTTAAAATAAAACAAATACAAGACTTATTTAGGAAGAGAAGTCTTTAGGTACAACATAAGAGGCAAAAAATTACAAATAAGTGATCGTTTGTGTTGGCATTTGCTATTGTTCATCTTATTTTCCCCTTGAAAAAGTTGTATAAGGCACTTAGATACTTCATTATCTTCAGGACAGTCAGACATAGACTAGCCTAAACAGCACTGGATATGGCATTTCTGTTAACAGAATAGCCTTTTTATTTTTTTATTTTTTTATTTTTATTTTTTGGCCTGGATGGTGTAAAAAGGGCTGTTGTGAGACCTAAGATAGGTATTGGAAACTTTCTTCTGTACAGCTCCTAGAGGATAGGAATGAGTCACACATCTACAGTTGTCACGGAAGAAGTTATATACTCTACTCATAATAATTATGCCAACATATTTATTTATACAACACAATATATTTATTGATATGATGTAGTGATCTAACAAAGCTTAATCATAAATAAGACACTGACTTAATGAGATTCAAGGTGGTATGATGCATCCATTATTTACTGCATTGAGCAGGGGTTAAGTCAGACACATTAGGAAGACCCTCCTGTTAAAGCATGAGGTTCAGAGGGCAGCCCCTTGCTTTCTAAACTCCTTGAACCAAAGAAGTATGGAGCCCAGGCGCAGCTGAATCCATTCCTAGTCCCAGATGAGACAACAGTTATGTCTAAGGATTATATGTGCACAGACAAGCTAAGATATGATCTTTGAGAAGCTTACAAAGTTTAGCAAGCTATTACTCACTTACTGAGGATCAGCTGCAGCAAGGAATCTCTCGTGAGGAATGTGGAACCTCTGCAGCAGGCATGACTTTGAGAGTCAGCCCTACTTAAGGGGAGATCCTGTCATGTATCCCTCTGCTGTGCAGAAAGGCCTAAAGGACTCTTGGCCTGCTCATTATTTATTATTAATATGGAGGGCAACACCCCTGCCCCTCCTTCCCCGTGTATCTCTTCTAAAAAGCTTGTAGGCCTTTATAGCAGTGTTCCAGTTTTATGATTTGTCCCACCATGCTTCTGTGATCGAAATTAGGTCATAGTTTTCTAACTGCACCATGGTTTCCAGCTCCTCCAGCTTGCTTTTGATACTCCATGTATTGGTGTTGAGGCACTTCAGCTGGGCTCCAAGCTGCTGCATCACCTTTTTAGAGGAGCCTCCACTGATTCATTTGGGTGAATTCAATTCACAGGTGCTTTTCCCTGTTGCTTCCTAAAGAGATGAGGCCTAAATTCACTGTTACTTCAAAGACGTACAAATGCATTGTGCTTGATTCAGAGACACAATAAGGTCTGTACTGGCTTTTCAGGAAACAAGTCTCAAAGATTAAAAGTCACTCTGCCTGCTCTCAGGCCCACACTATCTGTTGCACATATACACATAGCCAAAGTCTTTGGGAGATCCAATATGGCACATCCTTAGCCGCCTGCTTATCTTTGAGAACCTGTCTCTGAATAACTGCCATGTAAAATTGATCCTTATGATAAGGAGCTGCAGAAAACAGGCTGTTTCATATAGCCAACAAGAAAGTGTATTGGAATTATAAAAGCAGAAACACATTCCTTAGTATTGTCCAATTTTATCTGTTAAATATCAGCATTTCAGAAAAAAAAATATATAAAATCAGTCCTGATTCTCATGTTGCAGTCCTTTTTTCTCCATATATACTTAGAGACTTTTTTTTTTTTTACTGTTTTTAATGATTTTTATTCCAATTTTCTGTTCTGTTACACTTAAAATCTTGTTATGAGGAACAAGGACCACTTATGTGGAGATAAAAGTTTACTGTTACTACTATTAGCATTCAAGTACTTTAATAGAACAGCCATAGAATAGAATGATAGAATCATTAGGGAGACCTAATCATTCTGTGGGAATAATTAGGGAGACCTAAAAAGACCTCCATGATCATCTGGTCTAATTGTCCCCCAACCACCAATGTCACCCACTAAACCATGTCCCTAAACACCAAGTCCAAACTTGCCTTAAACAGCCCCAGGGATGGTGACTCCACAACCTCCTTGAACAACCTGGCCCAATGCCTGATCACTCTTTCTGAGAAGAAATACCTCCTAATTTACAGCCTGAACCTCCCCTGGTGTAACTTGAGGCCATTCCCTCTAGTCCTATCACTAGTTACCTGAGAGAAGAGGCTGAACCCCAGCTCCCCACACCTTCCTTTCAGGCAGTTGTAGAGAGCAATAAGGTCTCCCTTGAGCCTCCTCTTCTTCGGACTAAGCAACCCCATTTCCCTCAGCCACTCCTCACAGGACTTGTGTTCCAGGCCCTTCACCAGCTTCATAGCCCTTCTCTGGACACGCTCAAGGGCCTCAATGTCCTTCTTGTAGTGACAGGCCCAAAACTGAACACAGTACTTGAGGTGCAGCCTCACCAGAGAAGAATACAGGGGAACAATCTCCTCCCTGGTCCTGCTGGCTGCACTATTCCTGATACAAACCAGGATGCCATTGGCCTTCTTGGCCACCCGGGCACACTGCCGGCTCATGTTCAGGTAAGCACTGACCAACACCCCCTGATCCTTTCCCTCTGCACAGCTTTCGAGCCTCTCCCCCCCAAGCCTGTAGCGCTGCATGGGGTTGTCATGGCCAAAGTGCAGGACCTGGCACTTATCCATGTTGAACCTCATCCCATTGCCCTCTGCCCATCGACCCAGCATGTCCAGGTCCTTCTGCAGGGCCTTCCCACCCTCCAGCAAATCAATTCTTTCCCCCCCAGCTTGGTGTCGTGTGCAAACTTACTGAGGGTACATTCGATTCCCTCATCCAAATATCAACAGAGATATTAAAGAGGATGGGCTCCAACACCGACCCCTGGGGAACACCATTGGTGACCAGTCACCTGCTGGATTTCAATCCATTCACCACCACAATCTGGGTCTGGCCGTCCAGTCAGTTTTTAACCCAGAAAAGTGAATACCTGTCCAAGCTATGGGCTGCCAGCTTCACCAGGAGAATACTATGGGAGACCATATCAAAGGTCTTCCTGAAGTCTATGTAGACTATGTCAACAGGTTTTCCCTCGTCCACCAGGTGGGTCACCTGGACATAGAAGGAGATGAGGTTGGCCAGACAGGACTTGCCTTTCATGAACTCATGCTGATTGGGCCCGGTCCCCTGGTTGTCCCCCAGATGCTGCATGACTACATTCAAGATGACCTGTTCCATCACCGAGGTCAGGCTGACAGGTCTGTAGTTATTCAGGTCCTCCTTATGACCCATCTAGTAGATGGGCATCACATAAACAAGTCTTCAGTCGTCTGGAACCATTCTGGATGACCATGACCACTTAGAGATGATGGAAAGTAGCCCAGCAATCATATCTGCCAACTCTCTCAGCACCTTCTAGTGGTCCCATGGACTTGTGACAGTCCAGGTGGAGCAGCTGGCCTCTAACTGTCTCCACCTGAACTATGGGGCATTTCTTCTGCTCCCTGTCTCAGACATCCCGGTCAGGCGTCTGAGTACTCTAAGGATAAGTGGTCTGGCTAGTAAAGACAGATGTAAAGAAGGCATTGAGAACCTCAGCCTTTTCCTTATCCTCAATAGTCATGTTCCCCCTTGCATCCAGTATAGGGTGGAGAATCTCCTTGGCCCTCCTCTTGCCGTTAATATATTTGTAAAAACATATTTTATTTTTTTTTTTATCCTTAAGCATAATGGCCAGGTTGAGCTCGTGCTGGGCTTTGACCTTCCTGATTTTTTCTCTGCATACAATCGCAACTCCCTTGTACTCTCCCCGAGTTGCCTATCCCTTCTTCTGCTGGACATCAACTTTCTTTTTCTCCCAAACGCTCAGCAAAATTTCCCTGTTTGGCCATGACAGTCTTCTTCCCTGCCAGCTTATCTTATGGCACATGGGAACAGACTTCTCCTGCACCTTTAAGACTTCCTTCTTGAGGATCATCCAGCCTTCCTGGGCCCTTCTTCCCTTCAGGACTGATTCCCAAAAGACCCTCCCTACCAGTGCCCTGAATAACTCAAATTTTGCCCTCCGTAACTCCAAGGTAGCAGTTTTACTGACCCCCTCCTGACTTCACCAAGAATAGAGAACTTGAGCATTTTGTAGTCACCCTGCCCAAGATTGCTCCTGACCACCACATCTCCCACCACCCTCCTCTATTCATAAACAGCAGGTCTAGTGGGACAGCCCCTCTGGTAGGCTCACTAACCAGCTGAGTTAGGAAACTGTCTTCCATGCACTCCAGGAACAATTTAGTCTTCTTCCTGAGGGCTGTATTGTATTTCCAGCATATGTCCAGGAAGTTAAAGTCCCCCATGAGAACAAGCACTTTTGATTGAGCAACTTCTGCCAGCTGCTTATAGGACGCTTCATCCATCTCTTCATCCTGGTTTGGCTATCTATAAGAGACCCCCACCAGGATGTCCATGTTATTGGCCATCCCCCTGATCCTAATCCACAGGGATTCTACCCTATCATTCTGAACCCTGAGCTCAACAACATTGAAGCACTCTTTAATATAGAGAGCCACTCCAACACCTTCTTAGTTGCCTGTCCCTTCTGAAGAGCTTGTAGCCATCCATTGCAGCACTCCTGTCATGGGAGTGGTCCCACCATGTTTCTGTGATGGCAACTAGGTCATAATTTGCCTACTGCACAATGGCTTCCAGCTCCTCCTGTTTGTTGCCCATGATGCATGCATTGGTATGGATGCACTTCAGTTGTGTTGTTACCCTCACCCCCAGCCTTGGCATTGCTCCCCCAGGCTCATCTCTCTTGAGCCTCATTTCCTCCCTGTCCCCCTTCATACCTAGTTTAAAGCCCTCTCGACGAGCCCTGCCAGCTCCTGGGGTAGGATATATTTCCCAGTTTGAGACAAGTAGGACCCATAAACAGCTATCAGACCAGGTGCCAAGTAAACCTCCCCATGATCAAAAAATAAATAAATAAAAATTCTTTTGATAGTACCAGATAAATATACTCCCAGCCAACTATCTTAACTTTTGTCATGGTTTTGGCCAGGATAGGGTTAGTTTTCTTTGCAGAGGCTCACACAATGACATGTTTTGGATTTTTGATGAAAACAGTGGTGATAACAAACCCATGTTCAAGTTGTTGAAGAGTAATGCTTTCAATGAGCCGAGGTTTTTCCAGCTTCTTGTGCTGCCCTGACAGAGAGAAGGCAGGGGGTGCACAAATTACTGGGAGGAGACACAGCCAGGACAGCTGACCCACACTAACCAAAGGGATGCCCCATATTGTATGGCATCATGCTCAGCAATAAAGCTGAGGTAATGAAGGAGGAAAGGGGATGTTGGGAGTGATGGCACTTGTCTTCCCAAGAAACTGCTCTGCATGATGAGCCCAGTTTTCTTGGAAGTGGCTGAGCACCTGCCTGCCGATGGGAAGTAGTTAATGGATTACTTGGTTTACTTTGCTTGCAGGCACAGGTTTTGCTTTACTAAACTGTTGTTTCAATGTTGTCAACCAATGACTTCTCCCACTTTAACCTTTCTGATTCTCTCCCTCATCCCACCTTGGGAGAATGAGTGAGCAGCTGTGTGGTACTTAGATTTCTGCCGGTGGTTAAACCACTACAAATTTTCAGACAGTATTTATGTTCCCTGAAATTCTCTAGTCTACTTTTTGTCATCCCTCCCAACATCTTCCTAATGCCTTGCTTGATGTTTTCTTGCTTATTACACTCTCATCACAGAATCACAGAATTGTCTAGGTTGGAAAAAACCTCAATATCACCTAGTCCAACCTCTGACCTAACACTAACAAGTCCTCCACTAAACCATATCACTAAGTTCAACATCTAAATGTCTTTTAAAGACCTCCAGGGATGGTGACTCCACCACATCCCTGGGCAGCCCATTCCAATGCCTAACAACCCTCTCAGCAAAAAAATTCTTCCTAATATTCAACCTAAAACACCCCTGGCACAACTTTAACCCGTTCCCCCTCATCCTGTCACCAGGCACATGGGAGAATAGACCAAACCCACCTCACTACAGGCTCCTTTAATGTACCTATAGAGAGAGAGCGATAAGGTCACCGCTGAGCCTCCTTTTCTCCAGGCTGAACAAGCCCAGCTCCCTTAGTCACTCCTCATAGGACTTGTTCTCCAGACCCCTCACCAGCTTCTTCACCCTTCTCTGGACTCACTCGAGGACCTCAAACTACGTCTTTTCAAACAAGCCAGTCTGCTGACTTTCTGTCCATTAAATGAAAGATCTAGGCAAGTCTGAAGGGGCCTGTAGCTCCTGTGTTGTTGTGCAAACCTCCCTTCTACTGCAGAAGCATTGGCTCAGTTTTCTGGCCTAGATTCAGCCCTTCAGCTTTTGGGCAGTGTTCATATGCATGAGGGAGGTGTTTTGAAGTGAGACTTGCGGGGGGGGAAAAAATAGATGGAGAAAAAAGACCTGTTTTCAGTCTCTTCTTAAATGTCCTTGCTTAAATGTACCAGATATTTTCTGGAATATAAACTGGGCTTTTGGGACAGGTTTTTCACGTAATTCCAGATATGAAATTGTGCATTACTCTGGTGTTTTTATGCATTCCAATAGTGACACTTACGCTTCATTGAAAATTGAGCTTTGTGGGATTCAGTGCAGTACAGAAGGGGAGCAGATGGCACAACCAATGTACTACATGCATAAATCTCAAGTAAGTTTCCTTGCTCATGTTCTATAATGCATTATTCTAAAAAGAACTACAACCAGCATGAGAAAATGCATTAGTATTTCACTAGCATTTTATTATCTCAGAATCTGCTGCCTTCCTAATATAGGACAGATTCCTTAGGTAGAATACCCTTTTGCTAGCCTGCTGCCTACCCATATCACTCTTCTCACTGAATCCAGTCATTGTCCTCACCCTCTATATGACCTCCAATATATTTTGCTGGTCTGCATTATTAAAGTGAGACACAGCTTTTAACTATTGCTGATGCTTTTTCAGTTTTAATAAGTCAATATATGCCTTCAGCTAGCCATTAAACCTTGTTTCCATCATTGTTGTTGGATTTTGTTTTGCTTGTTACTCTTGGGAGTAATTTCCTGTAAACATTCATAAAACTCACCCAATTTCCCTTTCAAATTCCTTGTTAAAACCTTTCTGTTTTAGGAGTAGAAGATATCTGAAAATGATTAGCTTGGTATAAGTTCATGCTTCCCATACATGGTCATTGGCCAGGCCAACCAGTACTTCCTTAGTGTCTCCCTGTTTATCTTTTCATGTATATTTGGTGCCTCTTGTCTCCTTCCAAGACCTTTCACGCACACATGCATATAAACATGCTTCAATTGCAATCACTGTAGGGCTATAATCTATTTGCTCTGCTGTTGCAGAATGCTTAGTCTAGTCATAGAGCAAGGGCCATGATTGATCTCCTTGGAATTGCAATAATGTGGTTGAAAGAATCTCAGTCCTTGTACCTTTCTAGTAGACACCATTGGAAAAGGTATGAGAAGCAAGACTAGATCATCCCTTAAAGGTCTCATTAAAAATACGATTCCTTGTTAAACAGAAAAACAATTTGTGTACCAATTACATAACGTCGTTCTAAAAGAAAATTATGTTGTGTGTCTGCAATAATCATTGTCTTGTAATCTAGAAAGTCTTTTTTTATTTAAGCTTAAAAGCAAGTTTTGAATGTTAAATAGATACAAGCCAATCTTAGTTGGTTTGTTGTTAAAACAAACAAACAAACAAACAAACAAACAAGTAAATTTCTGAAGTGGTTATAGTATAGTCATAATTAGTTATATAGTTTGAACTGACACTGGAGGCAAAAACATATCTCATGACCTAACTCTTACGCTGACATTATTAAAAGAGGGAAACCATGCATGTTCTTAATCCATCTGATTAAAGACAGGCTTGTTTTGTGCTTGAAAATTGAGTATGATATCTTATGTGCAGGTTTTGTCCCAGTATCTTTATGAACTCCATGGCTTCAGACATCTCATATCACCTCACAGAATGACAAAAGGATACTCAGCAATTCTGTGCTACGTAATGCATGTACAGTTACATGTACATATCTAAGGATTTTTCTTCCTGGAATATTGAAGAATTTAAGGTGGACTAGGCTTTGAAAATCTAAAATGAAGCATAATAACATGTATACATATCTCATGATAATGGTATATGGAAGCTAAGACTGCATAAATTATTACTACTTCCAGGATGATTCTGCACGGGCAATAATATGAGTTCCCAGGATATTTTGTCATGGTCATTTGAGGAAGGAAATGTCAGTATAAAGGTTAACCGTATATAAAAAGTACAAGGTTTGATATTGCCTATTAAAAGGCATCAGACAGCTAGAGTTAATCTCCTTTGTGAGTATAGGATTTCCTGGACCAGTACTTAGTAAGTGTACATTTATCTTGTTTATCCTAGATGACCTTTTGTCCCATTATATGTATTTGATACTTCAGCACAAATGTTATAGGAATATATAGAGAATAGATATTCCCACTAAACTAAAAGGGCAAAGTAGCTATTTGTTTTCAAGATGGGTAGGTCTGACTAAATTTATGTCAAATGAACATCACTCTTGATGCCACTTTCCCAGCAAAACTGAATTTCCTCATGAACAAAAGGGATTTTTGCTCTTACACGAAATAGTAAAACAGGAGAATCCACACAGCATCAGTTGAATATCTTCCGTCATTCAGATGTCACACATTAAAGTTTGAAAGGATTTGTTGTATCACAGTTAAGATCATAACAAGTAACATTTCTCCATATATTAAAACTAAGAATTGATTATTAAAAGCATGGGGCTTGAGCTGTTTTACTGCATTACTGAAAATTAGTGGTCTCTTTATAGTTGTGAATCTGTTTATGAGTACAAATATTAAAAATAAAATAATGTTTCAAGTCACTTAGACAAAATATTCAAATCCTACA
This sequence comes from Anas acuta, assembly GCF_963932015.1. Lineage (NCBI taxonomy): Eukaryota > Metazoa > Chordata > Aves > Anseriformes > Anatidae > Anas > Anas acuta. The sequence goes on from NC_088979.1 coordinate 154,157,961, forward strand.
GATGTGAGCTGTACTGATTTTAAAACCAATAACATCTTTTGCTTTTATTCTTTTGTTGTTGTTGTTAATTTAATGTGAAAAAAATAATCTTTTCTATAGTTACTATTAAGTACTTATCAGTTTTAATCATCCTCCTATGATTCCAGGATTGATAGATTTTGCAAATTCTCTATAACATATTCAGAAAGTTTAAAGAAAATAGGACTATCTCTAGTATCTTCTTAATACTGTGCTTGTCACTAAATATTCAGGAACTGGGAGAGACTTAGTCAACTATACGTACAAGGAACTAAATGCACTTATTTATGATAGAAACATAGAATATAAGTGGAAAGGGAATTGGAATTGGAATATAACAAAGGCCATAAAGTCCAACTCCTGGCTCCACATAGATTACCCAAAAATCAGACCATGTGTCTGAGAGCGTTGTCCAAATGCTTCTTCAACTTCAGTAGGCTTGGTGCCATGACCACTGCCCTGAGGAGCCTGTTCCAGTGCCTGACCACCCTCTCAGTGAAGAGTCTTTTCCTTACATCCAATCTGAACCTCTCTGATGGAGCTTTATGCCATTTTCTCAGGTCCTATCACTGGTCACCACAGAGGAGACATCAGCATGTCCATCTCTTCTTCCTTTCATGAGGATTTCAAACACTATAATGGTCATCCATAATCTATCTTTTATTTAGATTGAAGATATGTATATAAATTTCTGCCTTAGAATGCTGGAATGCATACTGATACCATTATTTTCTAAGATAAAAAAAAAAAAAAAAAAAAAAAGAAAAGAATCCTGTTAGTTTTGTTTGTTTCTTTGTTTCTATGTTTTTGTTTGTTTTTGTTTGTTTGTTTGTTTGTTTGTTTGTTTTGGGGGGGGCAAAAGTTGATCAAGATGCAGTAAAAGCATGTCTCACTCTTATGTGATTCAGAACATGCACTTAGTTATGATTGGACCTCCAAACTTACCAAATTAATGGGAGTTTTTGTACAGATTTTCTGATTTTGGTTCAGGACCTAGGCATGTGACATCAAAAGGATTTACAAGTTTGAGTTCATTTTTGGCTCAATTGTCTTCTGCCGGTAGATGTCTTACAGTTCAAAAAGCTATACTAGGATTCTCACCCTTTAATCATGAATACCTTTGCAAATCAGTGAAGAAAAATTAGAATGTGCTTTCATTAGAATCTGTTCCAAAAATAACTATTTTCAAAGCTTGAATTTTGCAAGAGCAATTTTGCAATAAGTACTCATATGGAAAACTAATCAAAATGATCTTGGAACATAGTATGTTTTCAGGTTGGTCCCAAAGGAAAGGGATCAAATTAACTACAAAAATTTACTAGTCAATGGTAGGCCTGCACAGCACATTGAAACACTACACAGATATAGCAATGCAGCCCTAAGTGACCCAGGTCAGGCTCATATAATCTTCACCCAAGTTAAAGTACAGGTATGTGTGGGGCAGCAGATGTTCTGCTCCCAGAACAAAAGCTGCCTCCAGAAGATGTAATTCATCACTGTAGTACAATGTAGTGTCTTGAGACTTCCATGTGTAAGGGAACTTCCCTCCATGCTTGGAACCAGTTGAAAACCTGTTGAACCCTCCTTTCTGACTGAAATATGGTTTATCTAATCAATGACTTAGGAAGAGCTTCTTTACTGAAAGGGTTGTGAGGCATTGGAACAGGCTGCCCAGGGAGGTGGTGGAGTCACCATCCCTGGAAGTCTTCAAAAGACGTTTAGATGTAGAGCTTAGGGATATGGTTTAGTGGGGACTGTTAGTGTTAGGTTAGAGGTTGGACTCGATGATCTTGAGGTCTCTTCCAACCTAGAAATTCTGTGTGTGATTCTGTGTGTGACTTTTAATGTTGTGAGCATTTCAGTTTTGTCAAAATAAATATCCTTTGTGTCCGAGAAACTAAAATGTTGTTTTGAACCTTTTCTGACTATATTGGTCTGACTTTTGATAAAGAAACAGAAAATATTTATTTAGTCACAGTAGTATGTACTTCACTGTTATATTATAGTGTCTGGTTTAAAGAGTCCCATGAGTTAGCTTTCTTGAATGAAGTGAATCTGCTTAAAGTAGTATGGAAGATATAGTCTAGGAAGATATCCTAGTTCATTGAGAACAGGGAATAAAGCTCCAAAATAGAAATGCTACAAGCCCACAAGATTCAACAGCCATTAACCTGAAAGTTTTTAGGTGACTTCACTAAGACAAATTGAATATATTGACTAATTTTATATTGACATTGCATATATATATATATATATATATATTTTTTTTTTTTCCGATGTAGGATAAAAAAAATAATGATAAAAAAATCCTGAAATATTTTAACTGTCCAGCAAAACAAAAATTTGAATTCTCTTTAATGTGACATGTGGGGTTAGAAACAATTTAAATATTTCCCAATACTTACGTAATATTAAGAACCATTTTCTTACAATTTCTAAAATGTAACAAGTAATGACACATCTGTGTTATCTTTATTGCAAGTTGCACATAAGTGCAGTAAACCACAGCATTTTAACTTTCATTAAATGTTCTAATTCTTCTGATCTTAAAAGTACATTTGTCACAGATGATGTATCCAGCTCCCAGGACAATCAAATAAAGAGATTAAGAAGTATCTGTTCAATACAGTAACTCCCTTGCTACAGTATGATGGATGTTGTTTATCCACAAAAACCAAGGATGCATGAAATCACTGTCATAAAATAATAAATATTTTTTTAAAGTGCATTCTCTGAGTATGCCCAATATAGTTATAACCATTTTCACAAAGCTTCTGATATTTAATTGTAAATGGCACACAACATTTTGTGGGAAATTTTCCTGTTTAAAGACAACTAGTTTATTATTGTGAAGTGTACAATTGCAACTACATGAAATCTTCTCTATGTACTAGCATTTACTGATCATTCTGTACTGTTTCTCAGACATCTCTGTCTACATTGCCTGCACTGTAACCACAGAACAAGCCAATACATATGTAACCGTCAAATAATTGGGCTTATTTTAATGAATGCTGTGAGAATTTTGGTCATTTGGGGCTGGGCTGCTGGGCTGCACTTGTTAAGTGTTTTTCTTTGAATGTGATGTTCTGGATTTTATGTTTTCTCAATGTATTAGTCTGTATAAAGTAAGCAACACTTGTCACTCATTAGCTGTTAAGCTTTTGTGAAAATTATGTCAATGTGTAAGATAACAATGTTCAAAGTAATTCATACATAAAAATACTGTGCATTTATTAGATCCTGCAGAAATGGCACTGAGGTACTCATCACTGTGGAAACTGATATTATTGTATGGTAGACATTCTTCACTCTGATTTATCTTCCTCTTTAATCACTAGCAAACACTTATATCACTACTTAAATATTGTTTTTTGGGCAGTGCCAATGATTTTATATGCATGATAGGTTTAAAATTGCAGTTTTTGAAACTGTACGGTTTGTCAAATCTGCAAGACTTACATTTCTCAACAAAATAAAGTGACAGACAACCAGAGAAACTATTATCATTATTTCTTCAAAGATATTTTTTGTTTGTTTGTTTGTTATTTAATATGACATGTTCCAGAGGAGTTTGAAATAGATATGAAGATTTGCAACTTCTTCTCAGCAATCTCCGCTGAGGGACATAAGTTTGTATTTCAAATCAATATGCAGTGCTTCTTTCTTCCTTGCCTTGCCTCTTTTTAACTTTTAAATATATTGCAGAATTTCTGCTGCAAAAATTACAAGTTTCAGGGGATTTTTATTTCTCCTTAAATTCATAGCAGTATTTGTGGATCTGGAACCTTTCTTTGAGAATGTTTGATAAATAGTTAATCTTCATTATGATTAATTTGGGAGCCTTTTCCCCATTTGGTACAAAAATATAAAATATAAACTGTCATGACTTTATGCATAGATGTAGTTCTCCTATCTCTAGGGCATACTGCCTATCTGTGTGCAATGAAACATGCAAAGCTGAAAGGCAGAAGGGAACAAGGACCAGTGATGGATGTAATTCCTGATACACGAAGCATGTGGATAAACCCCACTTAAGTCCAGTTCCAAGAGAGACTGCAATTTTCAAAACTGATGTACAGGTAGTGTAAGATTTTCAAATACATATATTTTTAAGCACTTTTTTTTAATTTTTTTTTCCACATGAAAATTTTTGGGGGCACTACAAACCTCAGCTTCTGTGACTGCTGAGAGATGTTACTGTCTTAATGAAGCAAGACTGGTTGTTTATCTCACTCAAAAATTCTGTTAGGCATTTTTTCACCTCTACCGCTTAATGCATGAGGTTTTCAGAATTTTAAGTATAGGATAGAAAAAAATAAAAAATCAGTGGTGACTAAGGCTTTTCTTCAAAGCATGACTAAGGAGATGTAAACAATGTCAGTTCCATACCATGTTTGAATATTGCTTTTTTTTTTTTTTTTTGTCAGTCTATTAAAGGAAATGTCAGAGAGCATTAAATGTCTAGCATTCAGTCTTTAATTATGGTCTCTTTTTTTTTTTTCTTTGTGTGTGTGTGTGCGCCTGTGAAGATGTTTTTAATCCCTCTTATTAAAGCTGTTTATAAGGAAAAAAACTTAATGGCTTTGTGGTAGAGAAAGCATGAGCAAAACAATAAAAGGATGATTATGACAACACTTTTGAATCCTTCAACTATTAACATACTTCATAAGATCACTCTTTACAGCAAGAATACGAAAACAGTTCTCTTCCTTTTACTTACATGGCTTAATCTTGAGGACAGGCATAAACATGTTTACACTTGAATTCTCCTTATGAATAAAGTATTTCATTATTCATTTGAAATGCAACATTATCTGCAGGAAGTGCAAGAGCTCACATTCTCAGCTAATTAAAGAGAAAAGTTTTTAATGATGAAAGAACATTTGTCTCCCTCCACCCCATCCCGAATGATGAAGATTTTGAACAATTTTCCGGATTCTCATCTAACCATTATAATGAGTAGTAAAAGTGTTGCAATTTCTTTTTCATCTGTTTTAGAAGAGGTTGACCACTGCTTTCCTTTTCAGAGCAGGACCCCCATTAGAATACTATTGAACAGGGATGAGAATAGCAAATTTGAACTTCAGGAGGCAGCTTTTCCTTCATTAGTAGACAGCACTTTTAGACCACCTTGTGGTAAGAACAAAAACACTCTCCATAGTGGTACCACCGTTTGATGTGGAGCTGCCTACTCAAGTTTGCAACTTCTGCATTTAATTCTTACATTTTTCATCCCTCTTATGCACTGGATGAGATCTAAATGTCTCAGTTAAACACTGATATGCTCTGTGCAATGACACTAAAATCTCTGTCTGCGTCCCCGAGTTGTCAAACACAAATCTTTCCCACACTCTTTGACAATAGAAGATTGACCTTTTTTATGCATGATGAAAGTCACTCCAAAGGATAGAATGCAATCATAAGATATGAGCAAACTTTTGGATTAGCAGTTAAAGTATCAACATGTTTCCCATCTCTTTTCCCTCTGTCATTAGAAAGAGAGAAAGAAATGTGGTTTTCACTCTTATGCTTCCAAATGAAAGCTTTCAAAGTATTCTACAAATAGAAACTTAGTGTGGAAGTGATTTTTAAGCTTTTTTATGACCTATAAGAAATATTTAGTTTCTGTGAAATTTCATGGAAATAGGAGAGTTTGGTCTTAAAGAAATTATTAAGCAGGACAGAGAACTGCTTAGCACAAAGAAAATGGTTCTACCTTTGTTCTACTAAGCAGCAAAGAAAGCAAACATGTTCAAAAGAGGGGGAAAAGTAAGTTGATTCTTATAAGCTTTTTTTCTATGCATTTACTTTCTAGTTGTTAAGAAACTCTTGATGAGATATAATATTTGAAATGAGGAACCAATAAACTCTAATCTATCATTACTTTAAATGTTTCCTTTACAAAAACTGATTTAGATAATGGAGAGCCCTTAGCTTATATAAAGAACTAGTCTATTTCTTCGTATATTGTGATATATGCTTAAAGAAACACATGTTATATATTGGAACATTAAATGTAATGACTCTAAGCCATGTGAACTACAATTAAATTCCTTTCCAAACTAGTTCACCATTGTTCCAACTTCCTTACAACATATTTTAAAAATATTTGAGAAGACTAAAAACAAAGACTGTGTGACTTCCGTTGGTCTCAGGAACTAAGACTCTGTGTTAATCTGGCCCATAACATTCTGTATTTTACTAGAAAGGCACAATACAGAGATATTCAGATTGATATATACATCATTTGTGTTTTGTTCAAAATAATGCAATGGACAGAACAAAACAGATTTCAAAAATGGAGATCAGGTTTTATTTTACTATCAGTGTTTCAAAATTTTAATATGTTAAATTACAGTAAAAAATAACGGTCTGACACTTTCTCATTGGTAAAACTTCAAAGGTGCACAATACATTCCCTATCCTCATTAAACACAAAGGGCTACTGTCTGTTACACAAGAGCTATCTAGCTTTGTCATAACATTATCCTAAGGTATTCTCAGGGCTTCAGTTACAATAGGCTAGGCAATAGTCACCTAACTGTTGGACAGTTGTCACAATGACATAAAATAAGGTCAGGCCAAGGCAAGCCCAGGGACGTCCTGAGACCCTGCACTAAATGTTTACACAAAACCGGTGACTTTTATTAACAGAAATATATTACCTAGGCTTTGCTTGTTTTGGGAAGTATATCTGTTCCAGCAGACTTCTGGTTTAAAACTTCAATATAGTGGGCTTTTCAGAATACACTGGAAATTCTTTGTCTGCAACTTCCTTCCCATTATATTCTAAGAAACCTGCTGCAGTACTTCCTTTCCATCAGATAATTAGCTATTTTTTTTCTTTCTTCAGTTAACTTCTACACCTGTTCTTGGTGCATTAAATAAGGCAAAGTTCTTAGTAAAGATAGATCAGTTTCTGAATAAAAGTGTTAAAATTTAAAATTTATATGAAAGGTATTTCCAGAAGAAAAGGGGAGGAAAAAGTGATATTTCCATCCAGTTCTGGACACAAAGCTTCTGTTTTCTCTGAATGTACACACTGTGCCTTTTTTGCTGTCACTGTCTGGTAACATATTAATTTAAACTCCTCTGCTGGACTTTTGTCGTCCAAACTCTGATTTACCTTACTAATGTCCTGTTTGGGGAATCTACATGTTTCTGTAACATCTGAACTTTGTAGTTAATATTAAGTCCTTTATATTATTCAGATTTTGGAGATACACAAAGTAGATAAAATTACTTGCTAAGAGTTGTTTTGCAGGTTCAAACTCTGAATTACACAAAAGCTTTAGAAACTTTTTTTTTTCTTTTTTCTTTTTTTTTTTTTTTTTCCCCATTCCTTCAACATTTTGTGGATCAATTCTGTTACAGTGTTCCTTAAGAAAAGGAACATATGGCCAGATTTGGATAGTTTCTTCTTGAACCTATCTTTATTCAAATACCCTTGACATATATATAGCAGCTGTTAAAATATGTTCTTAAACCTCATGTCTTAGATTAGAACTTTTATAAGTCAGAATAATGCTCTTGATGCATTATTTAGTCTGAAAGGTAGAAATGAAGTGATTTATAATGTGTCACAAAGTCAGGGTTTTCTTCCTTGATTCTCATGTTTCAATTCAATCGGAAAATAACTGACTTTCAGTCAAACACATATCTTTGGATCTCAGTTTTTAGTTTGTTTGTCTTTGCTTTGCTTTTACAACACCAAATGCCCAGGCATGTCATTCTCTAGCATGCTATTTATATTTTCTTTCACTGATAAATAATATGCTGGAAGAATCTGATAGAGGGAAGTCTTCACCAGAACATGGGTTTCAACTGATAGAGAAACTTTGATCTTCCCTTTATTAGTCATGGAAAATATATCAATATACCTTCACAGAAGTGTTCTCATCACTTAATTTATTTGTCTGCATGGAGTTTGTTCTCAGTTAACCTCCAGCTCTTTTTCTGAATAAACTACATTACAGGTCTTCTTTGTGTCCCTCAGAGAGGCTTAAGGAACCAACAGTTTAGACCTTTGCCACTCTGGAAGATTTTTCACAACCTGCATCTCCCACTTCATGAGATAGTTTCTCCTTTCCACAACTCAACATATGATCCAGCTTATAACAATTACACATAATAAATATATTGACTGAATATGCATCACTTTAGTTATATAATTATAAAATACATTCAATTATTCCTAAGTATATATAATAATAAATATTAGTAATATATATAAAATATTTAGTTATTACTTATAAGTAATATATATAATATGTTTTGTTATTCCTAAGTGTTCACTATAAACAAAGCTTCAACCTTAGCCAGTGTAAGTAGTATTCCTACTGAATTCTGGAATGTTTCTGTTGGTAAGATTTATTTCCTAAACTAAGTTTGATACTGATGGCACTGATGTCCTTCAGGAATTGCTCTATTTATTCATACTGAAAAAAATACTGAATACTTAGAATCATAGAATCATTAAGGTTGGAAAAGACCTCCTGGTTGGAAAAGATCAACTGGTCTAATTGTCCCCCAACCACCAATGTCACCCACTAAACCATGTCCCTAAACACCAAGTCCAAACTTGCCTTAAACAGCCCCAGGGATGGTGACTCCACAACCTCCTTGAACAACCTGGCCCAATGCCTGATCACTCTTTCTGAGAAGAAATACCTCCTAATTTACAGCCTGAACCTCCCCTGGTGTAACTTGAGGCCATTCCCTCTAGTCCTATCACTAGTTACCTGAGAGAAGAGGCCAAACCCCAGCTCCCCACACCTTCCTTTCAGGCAGTTGTAGAGAGCAATAAGGTCTTCCCTGAGCCTCCTCTTCTTCAGACTAAACGACCCCAGTTCCCTCAGCCACTCCTCACAGGACTTGTGTTCCAGATGCAAAATAAGCTGCAAGAAAAATAAATAGACCCAAAAGAGCTATTACAGTTTTAAGATTGTCTAGTGTGTTAGATGCTGTTTTTACAACTTGGTTTCACAACTTTCTCATATTAAAAATAAGTGAGACAATGGATTAAAATTTTTTATTTATGCATTTATTTTCCAGCAAACAGAAACCTGATCAGTGCTTAGAACTGACTAAGTTGTTGGGCTTTTTGGAAGAGGATCTTCATTTGATACATACCAATTATCCATCAGGTCACATGTTGTTAAGATAACTTCTTTTGAAATCTGATAGACTCTTTAACTAGACATTAAGGACAATGTGCAGTGTAGATGATACTTGTTTGCATCTCAAAATACCAATATTTTTGTGCAGTAGAAACTAGTTTTACAAACTAGATAAATATGTTTTTGTCACTGAACTCTGCACTTTTGACTGAACAACATCAATCTATATGGTTCAAAATATATATATATTTTTTTTTTCTTAAAAACTGAAAGTAGGGTAGTTGCAGTTTGTTTTTGTGGAGGTAGAAGGTAGCAAGCATAGAAGATAATTCAAAGTTGAAAAAAAAAAAAAAAAAAAAAGACTGGTGGGTGTTTAACCTAGATATATCTGCTTAGTAGTAGACAGATGAATTAGTTAATACAGCAAAGTTACTCAGTGTAAGTTTATCAGAAAAGAGCTAAGCAGCATTTACTTGATAATTAGTAAAATTTTTATTTTTAATTATGATTAAATCTGAGAAGAATAGAGTGGATTTAGGATTTTTCCATAAATTCTGTAGAAACTCCTTACCTGCCAAAATGACTTTCCTAAGGTTCCCTTTCCCACAGCTAGAAAATGCCTTATATTTTGAAAGCTGCTAAGGACAAATATCTCTCACCAAACACACAGATCGTAATTTGATAGTGGCTACCTTTGTCTTCTCTGATGTATTTTATTTTATTTTATTTTAATGCCATGTTAAGTTTATTTGTTTATATGTTTATATGTTTATATGTTTATATGTTTATTTTATGTTTATATGTTAATTATAAGAAAATAAAAACATCTGTAATGGCTCAGACCATAAATTTAGTGCCCTTCAGCTGGTTCCAAGCCTAAGGAAGGAAAGAAAACATATTGTGACACTTTTCTGATAATCTTGGTGTTTTTTGTGTCATGATTTAGCAAGAGGTAGAGAGTTGGGTTTAATAACCCTTAATCTATCTTTAATAAATTTTGTTTTATTTGGTTTTGGACCCAAATCAACTTGTCAAATGTAGAATAAAATGTAAAGGAGTCACCCTCAAGCAGGACAATAACTTGTAAGGATGCCCCAAACTTTGTATTCATAGTTGTTAATCTATGTATAAATCTGTACATAAATCTAGCAGGTTCTTGTCTCTCCACTGCAGGTTGTTTTATTTGTAAGACTTCCTCTTAAAACACAGAATCATTTATAAGCTTGCCTGACTCAACATTTCTTTATGGCTTCCTCTCTATTGGTCCTTCTGTATGTACACAGAAAACAGGGCAGCTGTACTCTACACCTACACAGAGTATGTTTAGTGCTCCCTCCATTGCATTGGTATAATTCCCTGTACCACCCACAACCTCCACACCCACAATCTCCACAGAAAATCTGTTTGAAAAGACTTCAATACCACCCATGCAAAATCACTGTTGAGAAAAATGTTATTTTTTCCCTAGTCCATTTATTCAATAATTGCCTTGTGTCTACAGAATATTCATAAGTCCCATCTCATTGCACAACCACAGGTGTTTGGTTGCTTTTCTGTAAAATGTTTTTTACAACTTTTGAAATCATTATCACCAGTTGCTTATAGAAAACAAATGATGCATTAAGAAATTGCTAGAAACAACTGTAAAGAAAGCAAGATCTGCTTCCAATCCTAAAATTAGCAGCAATGATAAAAAAATAAAATAAAAAAAAATAAATTGACAAATATGGACTTGTGTGTTGCTAAAAACCTGAAATTTCAGCACCTGAAATATTGTTTTAATCTTCCCACAAAATAGCATGAAAAACACCTTAAAAATATTTTTATATCTGCAGCTCAGCTGAAGTACAGACCAGACAAGGTTGTCAGCAACTTAAATTTGAGGAAATAACAGGTTCCTAGAACAAATGTGATCAATAGACAGTGGTGTGATTTGCCTTCATTCATTCATTCATTTGTTGTTGTTTGTTTTTTAATTTCAAGAACAGAATTTACTGAATCATTAAGTGCATTAACTGACTAACTTTCTACCTAAGCTACAGATCAATTAAATGAAATTTAATTTTAAAAAATACCCAAGGAGATACTGACATTAATAAAGGAAGCTCTTCAGGCTATTACGCCCAAACAGCTATTGCACAGCAGCTGTTAATGGGATGAATATAGTATATATGACTAGAAATAGCTCCTCAATATTCTATTCTGGCTCACATGATTCTTTAAATGGTTTGTTTCTCAGAAGGACTGGCTTAACTTTGCAGTATATAATAAGAAGAAATCACACTTTTGGTAATCTTTTCTTCCTTTGTAGCAAGCACATGGCTTTTTGGTCATCTTTTGGGCATGGAGTCTTTTTTCAGAAAGGCTATGTCCAAGGAAATATGATTTCTCCCTTTACTAGTACAAGCCAAAGACTTTCTATTGACCTAGCAGGGAGTGGGGACATCTCTGAATTTGTCTTGACTTGTCTTATCCTGAGCTAATTTTAACAACTGTCTAGCGATCAATTGCTATTGCATATCTTGTTTTTGCTTATCTCTGTGATAAAGGTATAATAAACCTAAGCAGTAATTGCTTAACACACAAAAGGTCTTTATGCTAACTGGGGCTGAGAGAGGCAATATAAATTAACAACAGATTAAGATAATCAAACTTTACCTGCAAGAGAATCAGTGAAGAGATAGCATGTAATCAAACTGGGTAGACCCAAGCAAATTCAGGACCAAGAAAGAAAAAATCCCAACCATCAACCTCACACTTCTCCATGCAAAAAATGACTTGGAACTTGTCATAATCCCCGCAGTAGATAGTAGGATATTTATGGACCTCAGCCCTAACTGTATTCCTAACTATAAGTATATCCCATTGCAGCCAGAATATAGTGATAATTGTTCGCCTTTTTTTTTTTTTGTTGTTGTTGTTAATTTGCTTTAGATTGTTATTGTATTATTTGGCAAGAAAAAGTTATTGTTTCCATATGTAAAGTGGCTCTTTTTTTGACCATGCAAGACTTTGAATACAGTAAAGTATTACATGAATTCTTGCAAGCAAAATCCTCCTTAAGATGTGGAAAATACAATCTAGATCAATAAAGAAGTAACACTGGCTGAGTTACAACAAGAATTTTTGGTCTTTAAATTAATAATACAATACAGTAAAATAATTAAAATAATATAAATACAATACAATATATTTTGCTATAAATTCATTCCCAAATATATAACATTTTCTCCAGAGTATTTTTCAGAATATAATTATAATAGTTAACTTTTATCTTCATCAGACAAATAAGAATTATTTTTGCTGTCACCAACCTGGTGACACTGGTGTCATTAGATGTCTTGAGTAAGACATTTTCCAAGAACTAATATTTCTTTTCTATGTGTTTTAGCCTAATACTGCAAGGGTTTTTTCACTAGCAAGGAGACTATGTATCTTCAGATAGTGGTTTGGTTGAATATAATGTAATTATTTTTACAACTATATGTTTTTACTCTAAGTTGACTTTGTTAATTATTCTGTCCTGAGATGACTGCACCATTTTCTTTTTCTTTTATTATTTCAGTACTCCAGTGCACTGTGTATATTCTATCTTTTTTTTTTCTTTTTCTTTTTTTTTTTTCCTAAAAGAATTGAAACCAAGCAAAACAGATATTATAGTGTACTGGAAGAATAACTATTCAAGAATAGCAAAGTAAGGTTTCATTTAATTCAGCTTGCTGAACAATGAATTGTCTGTGTGTGTGGATAAGAAAAATGAGGACAAATAAGTTTACAAGGCTGCAGATTCCCTGTTGTCACCCTCTGGGCATCACACACACTTGAGAGCTCACACTGTATGGCCTAGATGCATCACTGATCACCTTTGCTATCCACATCTTCCAGACAAGGGCTAACCACATCAGTCATACACATCTTCCAAGTGCCTGTTTGCTCTGTGAAAAACAAGGGAAGCTTTGGAATGGAAGAGACGTAAAGCATCTAAAAAAATTAACTCCAAAAAGAAATGCAGTATTTCGTAACATGTAACAATTTTGTAACAATTATAGTTATTGTGAAGAAGAGAAGAAATCATTTTCTGATGCAAAGGGCATTTAACAGTTGCTTCTAGACAAATGACTAATATATAGAAGAGTGTTTGTCTTAGTATGTCTTAACTTGTCTTAACATGTAGTACTAATGTGTTTTTTTTTAAAAGTAGATGCAGTTGTAGCAACTGAGTGTCCAAGCCTAAAATGGGATGGCAGTGTAGATTTATTGCTTAACTGATAGTTTTATTATATTGCATGTTTTACAAGGAATGGCTTTTAAATGTTTTTGAACTATATTTCTTAGTCTGAAAACAAACCATTATTTAGAAGCCATATTGGCACATGAACTCAGAGTTCTGTCAATCCCTGTTCCTGAGGAAGATTTGCCTTTCTGAAACTACTGGAAATCTGCGATTCCCAAAGAAAAGGAATTGCTTGTATGATGATTTATTTCTTAATACAGAACTCATGTATATCAGTATAATGTCCATTTTTTATAATTGTAAAAATATGTATAAGAATAAATTTAGGCAGAACAATACAATTTAAATGTGTGTGTTAACCCTAATAATCTGAATCATTAATAAAAATGTGGAAATCTTAAGATCTCAGCAACTGAGAGTTCAGTTCAAGTAGAGTAAGTTCAAATGATAATCTAAAGGGTATAATTTCATTTCACACAGACAGACCTTTATAAACTCAAACTCCTGCAAAGCAGGAGAGTTAATTGGAAAGTAGAGGTGGAAAAGATTCTTCATAAGTATGTTTTCCCTTCCTCTACTCTTTTTTCTTTTTTTTTTTTTAAAAAAAGGAAACTTAGATTTGTCAAACCTAAAATCCCAAACACTGATATTTTCTACTTTAAGAAACTGAAACCTGGATACTTTTGTCCATAATCTTTCAGAACTTGTGTGTGTATCAGCTAAAGAGCTAGCATTCTTGCCAGACTTCTGGGTGTTAGTCAAAAGAGTTTAAGGAAACTGCTTTTTTTTTTTTCATTTAATTGAAAACTATTTTTTTATTAAAAAAGGGTTGTTAGAAATAAATTCTAAGCACCAATGAGGCAAATGTCATGTGATTTAGGTTGCTTATCCAAAGGAGCAACCATTTATGAATTTCTCAGTCATCAAAGATTTTTTGAAAGTATTTAATGAGAGTGGTGGCCAGGACAATAAGTTTTCATTTCCTTTGATTCCATTCTGAATTACTAAAAAGTCTTGGAAACTTTCTCTTTATTTCTCTGCAGATGAAACACTTCAGGGAAAAATCTAGCTTCAAGGCAGGGGAGGGGGGGGGTGGCAAGCATATCCTTATAACAAAATTTTTGATTGCACACAAACTTCAATTTGATGTTTTGTTTTCAAGTAAACACTATGACTTTAGAAAGCAAGAGATTCCTGAGGTTTTAAGGTTATGTAGTTACCTGTAGTCAGTACAAGAATTTGACTTAACCCTGTATTTTGCTGCTATAAAAAGTAATGATTTGTTTTTGCATTTTAAATGTTTGTTTTTGGAGAGGAAGTAGTTTGTTTAAAAAAGTACAAATATTAAATCCCCTAATCAAAAAAAATCTTTCCAGTTCTGACCTTTAGAAACACTTCAATGTTATGTGGTCAGATTCTTCTGATCAGTGTATAGTAGTGCAAGAAATGCATTTCTGCTTTGTGGCACATGTAGTGATGGTAATTAAAGTGGTGTCAAACTGGGAGTTGTTCTGCATGAAGTGCAAAAGATATGATTTAACATAATGAGTTGTTAATGCGATGCATTCACCCTTTCTGCATCACAGCAGGGTGATCATAATGTTTGCCATACCCAGCCAACCTAACTTCAATTCCTGTTGTAGCTTTGGGATCACCTGTGCACCAGCCTCACCAGGCCAATAAAGATTAAAGATCAAAACACTTAAATAATTCATGTGTTCTCATCAACGAGATTCTGACACTACAAACCGGACTGCAATAAACAGAATATAGAGGGAATTTTCTGTGGAAGTCATTGAATGCTCCAGATGTCTTTGTGTAATTATAGTCTTTAAAAAAAAAAAAAAGTAAGCATCAGTTTTACATCCTGTAAAATAAATGGGGATCTTTCCTTTGAGCTTTGTCCCCCATACTGTGCGGCACACTGTACAGTTATTATGCCAGATTCAGGTTTAAAAGGTATTCCCTTTTCAAATGGTGAAATGGTATGAAACTGAAATCCAAAAGGAAAAATAGTATTGTCAGTATGTGTAGATTAAAAGTTTATGGCTTCAGAAATGGCGAATGAAAATGCAGTCTCAAAACAAACAAACAACAACAACTAGAAAACAGGAATATGAGGTAAGTTTTTTTTGTCTCAGTGAAACCAACTTGTTTTCAAAGTGTGAAATCAAACAGTTCTTGTTCTCCCTCTATTTTTTTCTCTTCAAGCTGTTTAAAAAAAAAAAAGAGCCAAAATTTTGCCTTTAATGTTATTTTCAATATTCCATTATGATTTTTATCAGGCCTCTCCTTTCATAAAAAGTCCTTTTTTCTTTCCATGTTGGGGCCAGTCTCAATACAGAACAAAACAGATCCTCATTTCATTTTTCTTTTTAACACAGTCAAAATGGTGAGAAGAAACATGCCAGACTGAGACTAATGTGTTCCCACCCTCTCTTTTTTATTTTTTTTAAATGAGATATTAATAAAATCCTAAACTATTTCAAAGCTTTCTTTGCAGAAAAACTTGTTATCTTAGGTATTAAGCATAATAGGAAATTCACAATCTGTGTTATAAAGAGCTGCACAGTTTTCAGCTGTTTTCAAAAGTACTAGTTGAAGGTGCTACAAAGAAAAAGTATGATCAAGAACAAGGAAAAAGTCTTTGAAGGAAGCCTTAGGATGGGGAAAAATACAATAAAAATAAGATTTTTTTTTTTAATAGGTGTGGGGGAAACACTTACAAGCAGTTAAAAAGAATTGGAAAATAAGAAATCACAGGGTGAAAAAGTTTAAAAGGTGAAAATAATGAAATGTAAATAAATGAAACATAAATCAGAACCAGACTGGCTAGAATAAATTGAGCAGAATTTACAAGGGAAAGAGGAAATAAAGGGGCAGATTTATTTCAGATCTAAAGGCCTTTCAAAGGAGTCTGAAATGTAAAAGAAAGTTGACCTAAGTGAAATGATGTGTAGTTAAAACTGGAAACTTAATTAAAAATGAAGTGATTGGAAATATGGGGGAAAAAAACAAACAAACAAACAAACAAACAAACAAAAAAAAAAAAACAAAAAACATAAATAAATCTAAAGGCTTAAATAAAGAGAACTAAGGAAAAAAACTAATTCTAGTGACTGAAATAAAACCTCAAGTAAATAAAATTAAAATTTGATTCAGGGTGGAAAAAAAAATAATAATGTTAAAGCTGCAAAAGCTTTGTGTTCATTTCTAAGACCATCTCCAGGGGAAAACTTCTGACCTACATTACTAATATACAAATCGAAATGGGAGAACAGTCTTTTTCATAGGCAAAAACAAAGCTGTCACTTTTTTCATTTGCAATACAGCATTTTTGTTTTTGATTTATGGTTTTCCAACATAAAATTTGAAGAAAGCCATGCTGGAAACAGATTTTTTTTATTGTTCTTGGCATTGCAATGGCAAATACTTACCCTGAAACACACCAAGATATTACTATTTCAGGCCAATTTTTTTTAAAGAGTATCCTCTTCCCTAATAACTTGTAATATGAGACCCTTTAATTTTAATGTCCTTAATTTCCAGTTATTCAGGACCTTCCCAGGTGCACCTACCTCTCAAAGGTGTCAGAACCACCAGGTACCCTTTGTTCATATAGGAGCTGATGTTTCCTTTGCATGTCTTTGTATACAAAAAACAAAATTATCATTCTGATCATTAAGAGTAAGGAAAGGCAAGGAAAACTTAAGGTTTTGGCAGCTTTTCTGAAGTCCTATGAAAGTTGCTATTTAAACAGACAGTTCCCTAACTGACCAAATAGGCAAAATCGTGTTTCTTTATTACATGTGATTCCTTAGGCTATCAGAGGCATTCATTTTTGTCATGGAAAGCTCTGACGATTGCACGTTTTTCTGTAGGTTCCTTTGAGGAAAGATTATAATGTAATTCCAGAATCAAAGACTTTGAGGTATGAATCTGGGCTTAAATGCCTTTTCACTTAAACTGTTTGGTAACTTCAAAATGAAATAGGTGAAAAATAAGGAACTGTGCAGCATATGTCTGCTGAAACAAGACTGCCAGATTGTATTTCACATATTTTTTTACTTATTCTGTTCTTAAAGATTTTAATTGACCAGTAATTTGTTCTTATTCATAGTATTTCCCTGAATTTACTGTCTATATTATCTCAGCAATAAATAGATTCAATTCTTATTTCAGTGTAATTTTCAGGTTTTATCATACAGATCAGAACTAAGGAAAAGCAACAGTTCCAAAATTAAAATACCATGCAACCTTCATTTTCCTAAAATATCTTTAAGAATAGAGTATGAAGTTATTCTGATCCAAATTTACAGTAAGTATATGTGTCAGAATGAGAAAGATCTTTCAATACAGAAAATCTTATTAACAAGTATTTCCTACTATTGGAATAATATGCCATTTTCTTTTTAAATAGAATAGACTTTTATTTCAAAGAGTAGTAACTTTGGTTAAAGTTACAGAAGCAACCCCAAAGGTTTTTAAGACCTTTATAAAACTCATTCTGATGACAATAACAGTGAACATGTGTTTCCTTTGAAAACTCTGAAATGTATGGAACAAGCAGTTACTTGAGTAGATATCCTAAAATAGGAAAGATTACTTAGTCCAACGTGGAACAGATGATAGCTACACTCCATACTATGGAAACATTTTCTAACTTCATATAAACAAAATGGAAAGGACATTGTCCTTTATGATTGTATCCTTAAGTGTACAGTGTCTTATTCTAGGCTGGCACTGAGAAAGAGAATTAGGGAGGTGAACACTGCCTGATTTACCTAACATTTTCACACTGACAACAACTTTTCTACTTTCTATAATTGAGTTGGCAAAAAGACTCATAATGCAGAAAAGTATTGTTTTGTTTTGTTTTGTTTTTTTCCTTTTGTTGGAAAAGGGAAGTTGAAAGGATATTTTACACTGGGTCTGTGATCACAGAATCACAGAATAGCTGAGGTTGGAAGGGAACTCCACTAACCAGTTTGTCCACCCTGTCTGCTCAAGCAGGGTCACCTATAGCATGTTACACAGGATCGCATCTAGGCAGGTTTTGAGTATTTCCTAAGAAGACTCCACAATCTCTCTGGGCAGCCTGTTCTAGCACTCTATCACCTGGACTGTAAAGAGTGACGAAACCTCCCATGGTTCAACTACCCCTTCACCAATTACCCAGTGTCCTATCACTGGACACCCATGTAGGGTCATAGGGTTATCACACCTATAAAAAAAAGTATTGGCATAGAAGATTAAGAGAGTCTTAGAATGAAGGAAAGGAAGGAAGGAAAGATAGACAACTATCAATGCATAAATTTTCAGCTGTATTACTCAACGTAACTGGGAATTACTAGATGAAATCTTAAAGTCTATAAGCCATAAGAAAGTGGAGTGTATGTGTGTAGGTCTCATGATTTCCTACTGCCTTTCTCTGCATGGCATTTGTGAAATCATTATTTGAAGGTGATGTCCACATCTGGTGTTTCTTCAAGAGAAAAGTAAAAATGATTTTATTACATTTTGTAGGTAAGTGAGGGAATAAGTTTCTGAAGTAGAAGTGTCTTTAATAGGAAGAAATTTCACAGTATATAATAGGTGAAGGCTAATGTAAGAAATTCAGACATATAGAGGAATAAATATTTTTTAATACGGTAGCTAAACACTGAAATAGTTTTCCTGGTGATGCAATGAATTCTGTATCATCTGCACTCTTTAAATAAAGCTAGACCATTTTCTACAAAATGCTGTTGCTCAGATGGTAGAGGCTGGATATATTGCTTATCAGCTTAAAGTCTACAGTTTCTGCAAGCAGGTCAAGCTACAATGATTCCTTGTAGACTTGAAATCTGTTCTAATTCTCAAGACAGTTATTAAGTGGGATGGATAGGTTGAAAAAGCAAATGCCAAGAAGACTGAGCTAGGCACTAATTTACAGTGAGGTGTTTGCAAAGGTGAAAAAGACAAATACAGATTTGTTTGCTAAGCACAGGTATCTACAGCCAAACAAAACCTGTGGATTCTGTGCATGAATAGTGATTTTCTTGTGCATACATGTATTATTCTGACCACTGTATTGTAAGGGAAAGATATACTAGAAAGCTTTTGGAGAAAAACAACAAATCCAAAGGATAGTGATTCTTTTGTGTTTTTTAATTACTATTATTTTTTATTACAATATTTGAGTTTGATTATGTACATTGCATATCTAGATAGTAATTGTGAAGTAAAGGAACATTTTAGTAAATGGTTACAAATTACAAGGAAAATGAATGCAACATAGTTCAGGGTACTCATCAACCCATTCTGTATAATTACCTCCCATACCAACCTGTAAAAATAGGTTAACTAGAATTTCAGCATGTCCAGTGTTGTCTGGTAGATTCCCAATATCTTCAATTTTCATAATTCATTTGAAATTGGAGATTGAAAATTGGATTTGAAATTGAAATTGTTGGAGAAATGGATCCAACAAAAGGGTAAAGCCCTTATCACCAACCATGTTGCACATACAGTCCCATATCACTTGTTATGAGTCTATACATTTATAGTCATGGACCTAGATTTAGGCTGAAAGTTTCCCTGATTTTTTGGAGATATTTACAGGACATTTTGAGTAGCTATGGAAGAAATCAATCATAGGTGTGTGCAGCTCTGAATAACTAGCACAATATTTTTTCCTGACCTTTTAGTCAATAAGAAGCTGACTTTTACACAGTTGCTAACAGCATCAGTAGAAACCAGCGAAAATAAGGTGTCTGCCATTAAACATAAAGCAGATTTAAATTAAACAGTTTGCTCTAACAGACTGTTGTGGTTGGCACCATACAAATGGTTTCTCACTTTCCAAGCTATATCTTCCATCAGAGTAAGCATGTGTTCTTTTTATATTAATAAAAATGATCTGGTTCAGAAAGTAAAGCTGATTAATGATTAGCCATTGTTCCATACTATACCATGTGGTTCCTACTGTGCTTCAATTTAAATGTAGGCTTTACTGATAACAACTTTGTTCCACTTCCCACAAAGCTTGCTTTTGCACAGTAGGAATAGCAAGGAAAACTGCCAGAGGAAAGCCAAACTTTTCACGTGGCACCTGTGTACACAAGAGCTGCACGCCACAGGTCAGACACAGAGCAAAACAAGTTGATCAGTACAGTTCACCATTTCTTTTAAGGACAGTGTGTCTCATGGAAGATCAGTGTCTGAAGTCCTACTGGGTCTTTCTTAACCTCCTGTTATGTAGTTCTTAGTTTTTAAAGAATGAGTATAATCAGGCCATCAACAAATAAGTGATAGTTTTTCACAGTTCATATTAGGGCTGTTCAGATTTCAGAGTTGGATGTAGTGTGTGTTAGTTGATATTGTCTATTCTCAACCTACTTGGTCTAGCCAACTAAAATCTCACCTTTTCTGGATGATGTTTATAAGCAGTTTATTTGTTGTCTCCATGATGGAGTAGAGGTTTGTTCCTCTCTGCAAAATTGAGGATGATGGCTCAAATGTTCATAAAGCTTTTGTTAAATGGATTTTGGATGGTCTCATAAGAATAGGCAAAGCTGAACACTGATCAGGATGTATTGTATGAAAATATGGAGAAGTGTTTAAGGTTTTTTGAAGGTTTAATTCAAATTATTTATTATGTCTCCTGTTATACATGAAGAAAAAAGTCCTTTCCAAATATGAAAACAGAACATTTTTATATCAAATCATTCATCTTCCTCCACAAAAACAAAAAGCTATTCTGCTTTCTTAGAAAAGTTGCAAAATAGACCTTGCAGTCAGTTTAGGGAAAATTGAGTTTTGCTCATAGCAATATGTGACCTCCTGCTAAGTATACATTTCTTTGCTGCAGCAGAGAGAATGAAATCTCTTTCCATTTTATGCTCAGCTATTGAAATAAATGGTGTCGTGGTTTAACCCGGCCGGCAGCTAAACACCACGCAGCCGTTCACTCACCCTCCCCCCTCCCTCTCTGGGACGGGGGAGAGAAATGGAAAGCGAAGCCCGTGAGTTGAGATAAAAACAGTTTAATAAGACAGGAAAATAATAATAATAATACAATGATGATAATAGGACTACTACTAATAATGTGTACAAACAAGTGATGCACAATGCAATTGCTCACCACCCGCTGACCGATGCCCAGCCTAACCCCAAGCAGTCCGGTCCCCTCCCCCGCCATCCACCCCTATATATTGTTTAGCATGACGTCAGATGGTATGGAATACCCCTTTGGCTAGTTTGGGTCACCTGTCCTGGGTCTGTCCCCTCCCAGCTCTTACTGCACCCCCAGCCTGCCTGTTGGCAGGACAGAGCAAGAAGCTGAGATGTCCTTGGCTTGGTATAAGCACTGCTCTGCAACAATTAAAACATCGGGGTGTTATCAGCACTCTTCTCATCCTAAGCCAAAACATAGCATTCTACCAGCTACTAGGAAGAAAATTAACTCTGTTCTAACTGAAACCAGGACAAATGGCTTCAAATTTCTCAAGGTTCTTGTTCACCTTTATAAATATGTCTCCTTCCATATATTAAAATGAAATTCATTTTCTGTATATAGAGAAAAGATATTGAAGATACATTGATAACTGGCTTTTTCCGTATATTGAGAGGTTCCTCTAAGCCCTTGTTACTTGACAGAATGACTACAGCATTGAATGTAATTTTTCTCTCTTTAACTTATTGGGTTAGCAGTATTATAAATTTTCAGGAGCTACATGGCTATGCTGTAGTCTCTGTGTCCATGAGTACGACATTTCCACAGATCAGAAGTCTGATTTAAAGAAAATGCATAGACAGCAGCAAAGACAAGCTGCAGTATCTTCTGTGGTTCATGGTGAATTTGAACCACAACTTCTGACTCCCTTTATTTTGCGTGGGTGGTCATTTGACAAGTTATTCGCAAGGATATTACTAATACATTGAAACTTTTATTTGAAGTCCAGGCCTAACAGTCAGAATGAAATCATTCCAAGAACAAACATTTTATGATGACAGGGAAAACTTACTTTCAAATGAAATTTAGCCTCATGAAATCCACAGCTCTGGCAAATGTCTTGGATTGGCTGACCTACCCATCACTGACAGTTTCTGCAGTGGGTTGAGAGAAGAACTATCAACAAAACACTTAATTCCCGTGAGCATCAAAACATCACAGTTGCCAAAAATAGCCTTGTTTTTATGACTGTAGAACCTGCCAGAGTCTAAATAGGACTATTAGCCACAATATTGTGGAGAAAACAACTGCTTTGATATGGTGAAAAGATTAATACACATAGTTCCCCATGATGTGATAGTCCTAATAAGAAAATCAGGCCTGATATGGTCTGTGGTTACCTGAGAAGAGCTACTCTAACAGAGGTTCCAACATCTGCACATGTGGTAACTGTGGCCATGCTATTTCAATAAATAGAAAAAGTATTATGCTGGCATCAGTCTACATGTGGTAGAATTTTTCTAAGAAAGAGAAATATATCTTCTCATTACAAATAGAATCAAACCTTAGTATGAGTTACAAAATATGATGTTCTCACCCTGTCTTCTGGAATGGTTTTACCAGAAATAGCTGGGAAAATAAATAAATAAATCTGGAAATTTCAGTACCAACTGAACATTTTTCTTCCACAAAATTTCTAAACTACCAACTTTAGTTTGTCTTTTTTTTTTTTTTTTTTTTTTTTCAGAATGTTTATGAAATTCCAAGTCCTCCTTGAAACCATTAACATTTTTTTCTGTAGTTTTCTGGAACTTCCCCTGCATTCCCCTCACTCTAGTCATATGTAATGTTGACTAAATCAAACCTACAGTAAGACTGCCAAATTATGCTGTTAAACTGCTTGAGAACTTCAGCTAATGCCCCCGGCGGATGTTTTTCAAGTTCCCTTTCTGTATGGGGCACCATTATGCATTGTACTGTCCAATCCACTTTACACTTGATTACCTCAAGCCTGTTTCCACAAAACTGAAGTATTATGCATCAGTCTGTATTGAATGAGCAGGATGCACACTTACGCTTCAGAAATAAATGGGTATACGTGCTGCCCAGAATATAGTGCTCCATACTAACATAATGGAGAAAATGAATCAGTGTCATAGACAACTCAAGCATTTCTGTCATTGAGAGAGGTGGTTTTCATAGGGATTGACTGACCTGTCAGTGTACTACCTATCTGTTCTGTCTTCATTGATTTATTGCAAAAGAGGTGTGTTTCATAGATTGAAAACAGTGTTCTTAGCAGCAAATCTTTGGCCCAGAAGCACTTTAACAGTATTTGGTGAGGGGAGGAAAGACAAAACACTTTGTCCTTTAATAAACTAATTTACAAGATACGAAAAGGTACTTTTGTTAACAAATCTATTAATCTCAGCTTTTATTTTACTATATGGTTTTGAATTTATGAGCAAGCTTTTGATTGAAATCTTAAAATTTATGTTAATTTCCTTCTGCCTATGAAGGGGAATAATATATTCTGCAGAGCAAATCATTATTGTTGTTGCAATGACAGGATTTGTGGTTGTGCTAGTCCACTCTCATTGTAGTAATATTGGTAGAAAATTGGAACTGTTCATCAGTGATTCCTGTGCTTACAAAAATGATTTCTATCCTGACTAGCCACAGCCTAATTAACAAAATGTTAAAAGAAACGTATACACAATTACAGAAAAACAAAGCTAGTTTCCTTCAGAGACAGAGATCATATATTCATTTATTCACGTGGCCTAGCACGTATCTAGCTTAAGATATAAGCACCCTGAGTATTACCTGAGATCCCAGGCTTCAAAAAGTCTGTGTTACACTAAATTAGACAGTGGTGAATGTTGGCCAGGGAAAGCAAAAATCAAAGTTATCCCTGTTGCCCGTGGGCCCCTCCAAATCTAACAGTGGCTGTAAGAAATGTAGCACTTTATCTCTACTGATGACAGCATAACTTTCCTCCATCAAGTGCAGCTGGACCCCTTTATCCATTACTGAGAAGAATTTAAATCTTAAAATAGAAAACATTTATTAAACATTATCTTATCTATATTATATATTATATATTATATATTATATATTATATATTATATATTATATATTATATATTATATATTATATATTATATATTATATATTACATATTACATATTACATATTACATATTATATATTATATATTATATTTATATTTATATTTATATAAATATAAATATTATCCTGTCCTGTGTTCAATGTGTCAGTAAAAAAATCACAGTAATGGTAAAATATGGTTTGCTATACATTTATATTTTAAGGATAAAATAACAGATATCAAGAGAGATGAATCAAAACATTTCACACAAGAAATCCATGTCAAAGTTAGATTTACAATTGCCTAATTCTGTACTTGAAACTTAAGAAATTATTTTTCATATTGTAAAGGGAAATTTTCTGCCAGTTATTTATAATAATTGATTGTATATGCTTGTGTTATGGTTTAACCCTGGCAGGCAGTTACGTACCACACAACCACTCGTTTGGTCTCCCCAGGTAGGATGGGGGAGAGAATCAGAAAGATAAAAGAGTGAGAGCTCGCAGGCTGAGACAAGGACAATTTACTAGGTAAAGCAAAAGCCATGTATGCAAGCTAAGTAAAACAAAGCATTCATTCCCTGCTTTCCATTATCAGGCAGGTGTTCCGCCACTTTCACGAAAGAATGTATAATGGTTTCTTGGGAAGACAAATGCCATCACTCCAAACGTTCCCCCTGTCCTTCTTTACCTTGGCTTTTATTGCTGAGCATGATGCCATAAGGTTTAGGACATCCCTTTGGTCAGCCTGGGCCAGCTGTCCTGGCTGTGTCCTCTCCCAGCTCCTGGTACGCCTTCAGCTTCCTTGCAGGCAAGGCAGCAAGAGAAGGTGAAGAGTCCTTTGCTCTGTGCAAGCGCTCCTCTGTAACAACTAGAACATGAGTGTGTTTTTACCACAGTTTTAATCAAAAATCCCAAACACAGCTTTGTGTGCACCTCTACAAAGAAAATTAACTCCATCTCAGCTAAAACCATGACAGCTTCATGAAGACAGCATCCAAGGAAGCCATGTGTAGGTTGTGCAACCGTCTTTGTGCTGCACTGTATTTTCCAGCAGCACTCACAACTCTCATTCTGACAAGGGCAGCATCAACAGAGGAGTGGCTGGCAGGTCGAGGTAGGTGATTGTGCCCCTCCACTTAGCCCTTGAGGCCCCACTTGGAGTTCTGTATCCAGGCCTGGGGTTTCCAACACAAGCAGGTTGTGGATCTGTTAAAGCAGGTCCAGAGGAGGGCCACAAAGATGATCAGAGGGCTGGAGCACCTCTCCAATTAATAAAGTCTGAGAGAGAGAGCTGGGGCTGTTCAGCCTGAAGAAGAGAAGGCTCCGGGGTAACCTTATTGCAACTTTTCAATACTTAAAGGGGTCTTATAAAAAAAGATGGAGAGCAACTTGTTGCTCAGTCAAATAATAGGAAAAGGGGGAATGGTTTTAAACTAAAAGAGGAGAGATCTAGATTATCTGCTCAGAGGAAATTCTTCCCTCAGGAGGTGGTGAGGCCCTGGAACAGGTTGCCCAGAAGAGCTGTAAGCCCCTCCACTGGAGGTGTTCAAATCCAAGTTGGATGAGGCCCTGGGCAACCTGATCTACCGGGTGGCATCTCTGCTTATGGCAGGGGGATTGGAACTAGATGATTTTTAAGGTCCCTTCCAACCCCAGCCATTCTATGATTCAAGACTGACAGTGCCCTAACTTCCGTAGGCTGGTACTCTACCCTTTCCAGGGAGAGTGTGTTTGATGGAAAGGAGGAGCACCTCGTAGAAAATGCACAATGTTTTATGCATTGGGAGAATCCTCACTCATGTTGTCTGGGAGGCTTTTAAATCAGTATCAGGCATGAAGGACACATAACAAAAATGAAAATCTCACAGATTTGATAGCAAATCCAGGCTCTTTAGAATAAGTTCACAAACCTATTTTTATTCCTATCCTGTCTAAAAAGGTAGAGATGAAAATTGAGGAAGGTGAGGAAATATCACTTATGCAACCACTTACAAATCACACTCTTCTTCCCTCCCATGTTGCATGTAGTTTAGGCCAACATTTTTTGTTTATTTGATTTTACAAATGGAATATTTTTTTCTTAATTGCACCTACTAGTGAGTAGGTACAAGAAAGGAAGGAAGAAAGCACTTGCCAATGCAGATGAATTCTTTCTAATACTGTTGATGATGCAGCTACATTAGTTCAAGACTAGGCTGTCAGCCTAAATTAGGAGCCAGAGCACTGAAAATAAACAATATACTGGCACATTCTGCACAGTTTGGTACAAATATATGGCATGTGAGCCAGGATGCATAGTACATGAAAGATTCAGAAATGAAAATCTTCATCCTTAATGGTTGCATAGGGACACGTTTTCCAGGGTTAAGCTGCATGACACCCACTAATTAAACAGAAGTTTAACGCTTAAATCTCCTGTCCCAGTTTCAGTACTTCCCTCATGGCAGTGTACATAGGTGTATATCTAAGAACATTATATTTTCCCCTTAAGACTTTCAGTTAAAAAAAGAAGGGGTTAATTTGCTTGGTTTATTAAGTAACACTTGACTCACCTTAACATCATGCAAGAAATAAAACAATGAATTTATAGATGAATTATTTATTTTCTCAGTAGGAAGGATTTCCTCCTGTGTTTTGTCTGTTGAAAGAAAAAAAAAAAAAAAAGAAAAGGTAGAGGAATGTAACCAAGTGTCTTATCTGGAATCTCATTTTGTTGCTGTTGCATTTTTCTCAATTTTTCTACAATTGTAAATCATTGGGACTTAGGGAGATGCATGTTGGGGGGGACAGAGTGTAGCTACCCCATGAGAGTTACTTCTGACACAAAAAGCAGTGTTCAAAACTTCTGAGATGTGCTGAGGTTCTCTTGGCTTTTGTTCCATTTGCATGTAAGAGTTGCATCTAAGTCTCACTAATGCTGAGCAGAGTACTAATTTCTCCTTGCTATTTTGAGGGAACAATATATATCTCACACTCTGCTTATAGCATTGCTTGCTAGGCCAGATTGTGAATGGTAAGCTACAATCCTTTATTAAAATAGGCTGTTTGTGTGTAGGGACTGATCTTCCTTATGTGCATGTGTGTGGCATGGAGTATTTCTGGTTTCATACTGCTTTCCATAATGGAGTTCATAACATAGCCAGGATCCTGAGACGTACCAGAAGTATGAATGCATACTTACAAAATGACCCACATTCCTGATACTCACAAAGGTTAATAACACTGGATTTTTTTTTTGTTTACTTCTTTAATAATTAAACTAAAGCAAATATATTCATATTTGATCCCCATTTTTCCTCTGCATTTTAATTTTCATAGTTTTACCCCATCGTACACCTTTCATTTGTTGATGTTGTTCAGATGCAAATATTTTTGGAGTACCAGTCAAGATATTGCATTATTTTACATAATATAGCTATAGTGGGCCTATCCCATTTCATCTGAAAGTTTACATACATAATTTTTAATGTTGCTAGTGTAGGATTTCTCATTGCCTAAAGTGATCACTATATCTCAATCCCAGTGACTTTCCGGCTATTTCTGTACTTTCCAAGGAAAGCCTGTTACTGAGGAGCTGATTCCGTCCACAATGTTAAAAGAGAAACCTTCTGCCCAGTAACTGGTCCTGATGTTTCAAGACAGGGTATGCTTATGCCTATGAGCAATATACTTGGAAATTTTTTCAAATCTTCCATCTGAAGAAACTGAGCTGTCTACCATAACTACAAACCCTTCTGTATTT
Organism: Anas acuta; assembly: GCF_963932015.1. Taxonomy (NCBI): domain Eukaryota; kingdom Metazoa; phylum Chordata; class Aves; order Anseriformes; family Anatidae; genus Anas; species Anas acuta. The sequence goes on from NC_088979.1 coordinate 154,186,125, forward strand.
TTTCTTGATGTTGTGTCTTCAAGTAATATCTTCTGCACATTATATAGTATAAAAATAATTATGCATATAGCCAGCAAGGACACTGAAGTGTTACATTTTCATTATGCATCTTTCTTCATTTTCAGACACAGTCTGAAAATCTGTTGCACCACATGCTTAGTTTCTGAAGTATTTTGCCTGGACAACACTCAAAACTTTTTATATATTTGCAAATGCACTAAAAGTAAAATCTAAAATCTAACTTAGATACATTTGTATTGTCCCTGAAGAAATCATAGAATCACAGAATAAAGTTGGAAGGGACTCACAAGGATCAGTGAGTCCAACTCCTGGCTCCACACAGGACCACCCAAAAAACAGACCATGTGTCTGAGATCATCGTCCAAATGCTTCTTGAACTCCAGCAGGCTCAGTGCAGTGACCACTGCCCTGGGGAGCCTGTCTCAGTGCCCGACCACCCTCTTGGTGAAGAACCTTTCCTTAACACCCAGCCTGACCCTCCCCTGTCCCAGCTCCATGCCATTTTCTCAGATCCTGTCACTGTCCCCAGAGAGCAGAGCTCAGCACCTGCCCTTCCACTCCCCTCGTGAGGAAGCTGCAGGCTGCCATGAGGCCTCAGTCTCCTCTGCTCTGGGCTGAAGAAGTCTCAAAGGCACAGAAGCAGACTGTCCCCCTGTGCCGTAAGAAAAGCCGATGGGGAAGAAGACCAGTGTGACCGAACAGGAAACTTTTGCCAAGTCTCTCTGAGAAAAGGAGAGTTTATGTCCAGTGGAAGAAGGGACAGGCAACTCTCAGAGAGTAGAGGTATGCAAGTTGCTATCATAAGCAGGGAAAATATCAGAAAGGCTCAAACAGAACATGAGCTCAACCTGGCCAACATAAAAAATGTTTTCACAAACATATTAACAGAAAGAGGAGCGCCAAGGAGAATCTCCATCCTTTACTGGATGTTGTGGGGAACATGATTACTAAGAAAAAGAAAAAGGCTGAGATTCTCAATACCTTTTTTACATGTCTTTAATAGTCAGACCACTTATTCTTCGGGTACTCAGCCTCTTGACCTGGAAGCCTGGGATGGAAAGCAGAAGAAACCCCCCACAGTTCAGTTGGAAACAATTAGAGACCTGCTGCACCACCTGGACAAGTCCATGGGACCAGATAGGATCCATCCAAGGGTGCTGTTGGAGCTGGCGGATGTGATTGCTGGGCCACTTGCCATTATCTCTAAGTGGTCATGGTCACCCATAGAGGTCCTGGATGACTGGGAGACTTGCTAATGTGACACCCATCTATGAGAACGATTGTAAGGAGGACCCAGGGAACTACAGGCCTGACCTCAGTGCCAGGTGATGGAACAGGTCATCTTGAATGCAATCATGCAGCATTTGGGGGACAAGCAGGGGAACAGGCCTAATCAGCGTGGGTGCATGAAAGGCAAGTCCTGTCTGACCAACCTCATCTCCTTCTATGTCCGGGTGACCCACCTGGTGGACGAGGAAAAACCTGTTGACATAGTCTACATAGACTTCAGGAAGACCTTTGATACGGTCTCCCATAGTATTCTCCTGGTGAAGCTGGCAGCCCATGGCTTGGACAGGTACTCACTTTTCTGGGTTAAAAACTGACTGGACGGCCAGACCCAGATTGTGGTGGTGAATGGATTGAAATCCAGCAGGTGACTGGTCACCAGTGGTATTCCCCAGGGGTCGGTGTTGGAGCCCATCCTCTCCAGGAGGATGAGAGAATTGAAGAGGGAAACTCAGTAAGTTTGCACACGACACCAAGCTGGGGGGGAAGAATTGATTTGCTGGAGGGTGGGAAGGCCCTGCAGAAGGACCTGGACATGCTGGGTCGATAGGCAGAGGGCAATGGGATGATGTTCAACATGGATAAGTGCCAGGTCCTGCACTTTGGCCATGACAACCCCATGCAGTGCTACAGGCTTGGGGGAGAGAGGCTCGAAAGCTGTGCAGAGGAGAGCATTTCAGGTGATGCTCACCTGAAATGAACCAGCAGTGTGCCCAGGTAGGCAAGAAGACCAACAGCATCCTGGTTTGTATCAGAATAATGTAGCCAGCAGTACCAGGGAAGTGATCGTCCCCTTGTATTTTGCTCTGGTGAAGCCACACCTCAAGTACTGTGTTCAGTTTTGGGCCTGTCACTACAAGAAGGACATTGAGGCCCTGGAGTGTGTACAGAGGAGGGCTACGAAGATGGTGAAGGACCTGGAATACAAGTCCTGTGAGGAGTGGCTGAGGGACCTAGGGTTGTTTAGTCTGGAGGAGGGGAGGCTCAGGCAACCTTATTGCTCTCTCTACCTGAAAGGAAGTTGTAGGGAGCAGGGGGTCAACCTCTTTTTGCACATAACGAGTGATAAGATGAGAAGGAATAGCCTAAAGTTGTACCAGTGGAGGTTCAGGCTGGAAATTAGCAGACATTTCTTCCTAGAATGTGTTGCTAAGCATTGGAATGGGTTTCCTGGGGAGATGGTGGAGTCATCATCCCTGTAGGTGTTTGAGGAACATTTGGACACAGTGTTTAGCAATATGCTTTCATGGGTTACAGTGGTAGTTGGGGGATGGTTGGACCAGATGATCTTGAAGGTCTTTTCCAACCTTAATGATTTTGTGATTCTATAATTCTAAGAAGCTAAGTGAATTCAGATTCTCTTTAAATGTCTTGCCCTCTAGACCCTCTGCCATGTTTTCAGCCTTCCTTTGGACACTCTCTAACAGTTTTATGTACTTCTTATATTGTGATGCCAAAAACTGTTCACAGTGCTTGAGATGAGGCTGCACCAGCACAAAGTAGAACAGGACAACCACTTCCCTGTCAAGGGAAAGCTAGCAATGCTGTCCTTGAGGCACCCCAGAATATGGTTGGCCCTTTTAGCTGTCAGGGCACACTGTTGACTCTCATTTTGCCATCATTTTGCTCTTTGATATCACAATATTCCCAAAGAAGGTGCTTGGGCTTCAAAATATTACAGAGGATGAGAATTAGATCCCAGGGTCCTTAAACCAGCCAGTGCAGAGAGATGAAGCATGTATACACAGGTGTGATCTGGACCAGATTCATTGTATTCACCTGTACAAAAAATTCCTGGTACAAAAAAAGATTGGGATCTCCTGGAAAGAGTCCATCAGAAGGCCACAAAGATGATACAGGACCTGGAGTATCTCCCCTATGAGGAAAGGCAGAAAGACCTGGATCTGTTCAGCCTTGAGAAAAGAAGACTGAGAGGGAATCTTATCAATGTTTATAAATACCTGAAGTGTGGGAGACTGAGGGATATGGCCAACCTCTTTTCAGTGGTCTGTGGGCACAGGACAAGGGGCAATGGCCATAAAATGGAGCACAAGAAGTTCCACACCAATATAAGAAAGAACTTTTCACAGTGAGGGTGGCGGGGCACTGGAATAGGCTGCCCAGGGAAGTTGTGGAGTCTCCTTGTTCCGGAGATATTCAAGACCCATCTGGACACCTACCTGTGCAATTTGCTCTAGGGAACCTGCTTTGGCAGGGGGGTAGACCCAAAGATCTCTGGAGGTCCCTTCCAACCCCTATTCAGTGATTCTGTGATTCTGTAACCTTGTGCAGCTTTTTCTTAAGCATTTTCAGTCCAGCATAGCAGCACAGGTTTAGTTTCTCTGCATTCAGGATTCAAAGGCAATTAAGTAATCCAGTGCAGATAGTTACAATGTAATTTACATGTGACTGATAAATTCTGCTATGTGCCTTCTGCAAATTCCAGATACTTCACTGAACTGTTCAATGAGTTTTGAAGGCTGGTTATTGTGCAATAGGGAAATGATAGATGTGAACAGATAGATAAAAAGTTATCCTTAATAATAGAAAGGAAAGTCTGTGGAAAGAAGTATATGAATTTCAATTCAGTCCATTCTGTGGATTTTGTCTGTTTGTTGTTTGGAAGAACTTATGATCTAATGTCACTGGCTCTTTTTTATACAGATAGGAGCACATATATCTGTACATTATGTGATGGCTAATTTTCAGCTACCTGACACCAATAAATTATGTAAAACTATTACAGAACTATTGATATTTTTGCTAATGTTTTATTGTCTATATCACAGTTTGCACTGTTGAAATTTAAATTCCATGTTTCTTTCTTCAGTGCCAGTGCAAGTTTAAGCAATTTCTCTCAGCCTTTCCTTTCTGTCTCCACACCACCAAATCCATTGTGCCAGCACAGCTGTTTGTGCAGTCTGTGCTGAAATGGGAACCATCTGAGAAATCCTGGGGCAGCAGAGAGGAATCAAGAAAATCAAAAGGAAGCTTATAACAATGTGAGAAATAAATTGTATGAGCAACTAACCTTGTGTCGGGACTTCTACAGTGTATATGGAGGCCTTGTTAAACTGACCCTAGAGGATCTGAGGTCTGGGGAAGATTTTATAGTTTTCCATGAAGTTTCAAAATGTGTCTCAAGAACCCTCTTATTTCTCTAATTCAAAATCCCTCTCTTTAGTACCTTTTAGCCATTGGCCACTTGTAAGACTCTTTATGGAATAATCCATAAACTTACTTGAAAATAAATCTTCTTGATGAGTAAAAATAGATCCTTAAGTGCCAATTGTTCCATCCCTCTTTTGCTGTTCTTTGAGGCAGTTAGCTGACTTGTAGCTAAATGTGTATGTACATGCTTATGCATATATATATATACGTATATACACATATATATTGCTTACATTTTTGCAAGCCACTTCATTTTTGTGTCACATAAGCAGGATTTCTATGTTTTAGCTGCCTAAGGGGGGGAGACCATTTGTGACATATTCATTAAATGTAACATCAGCTATTATACACTATTTTTAATTCAAAATATACTTTTGTTGAACAAAGATCTAAACACTCAGTTTCCATAAAGACCCACAGACATAAATGTCTCAACTGTCTGATTTGGCAGTTTCTCCAGTGTGCCTCAGTTTCTCCTTTTTTGAGAACAAGGGGTTCCTTCATAGCTAAGTCCCCACAAAAAATAAATAAATTAAATAAATAAATAAATATGTTGACCATTTATAGATCTATACTTTTGGAACACTTCACTGACCAGATGCATTGCATATGGGAGACTGGGTATCTGGTTTCCATTCCAGGGACCAGGCAGTAAAATGTGTATCATTTAGGTGCTTTAAGTTTTTGGCTAATTTCAAGTCTATGAGTAATGACTGGGACTATTCATATCCTTGACACTAGGCAATGCTCAGGAGATTTACTACAACGTTAAATTGCAGTAATGCAGCAGTCTCCAACTCAGAGCTTTTAGTCACAAACCCTCTTTTTTTTTTTTCACCTCATCTCCTCATAGAGTTTTCTGTGCTTTTAAGTATTTATTTTTCTCTGTAAACCTTAAATTTATCACACAGTTTACCTGCTATCTTACCCTGATAGTTCTGTCTTCAATTCAGACAGCTAAAATAAAATAATTTTGGAAGCCTGCATTTCTTTAGCATCTTTCTCAGACTATCTCAAAGTACTTTATGAAAAATAACCAAGCTTTTCATTATGCCAAAGGCACTGCTGTACTTAAACAGAAACTGATTTTGCCATAGCCCAAGTCTTTCTTCTCCTGTCCGGATTCATTCCTCCTCTCTCACTCCTCATATGCTAACATAACTTCAAACACCTTTGATTACTATCTCACTTTAACAACTGTACCTAACTGTGGGTTGTATCTTCTAAAGATTTGATTACTCTCTACTTCGCATAGACATCAAATCCTGTTTTCTTCCTGAAGTACTTCTTTTTTTTTTTCCTTTTTTTTCTATAGCTCTTCATCTTTCTGATCACCTGCTACCTATTCAGTTTACTCTTTGTCAGTCATTGAGCGACCCTTATTTCCACTGTATATTTTTCATTCCTTTTATTCTTTCTTCTTTTAATGAGCTCTATTTCAATTCCACCTCCTCACTACTCTTTTGTTTACACTTTTTCTTAATTCCTTTTTCTTTGAACTGTAAACCTGATCTTCCTTTGCATGTATTTCCTTTTTGCTCTAATCAGAAATATGAAAATCAATTAGACTTACTTTAAAGCAAATTTCTTTTTTTTTTCTTTCTGCACCATTTTTCACTAATCTGCTCTACTTTTAGTTAGAGTGTCTCTTACCCTAGAACTTTTAGGGATGGAAAACAGTCTTATTTTTCCACCTGTAGAGATTGGATTGGATATAAGATATACAGAGGGCATCTCAAAAAATAAAAGAAAAAAAAAGGGGGGGGGGGGAGAATGTCTACACCCATTTTTTTTCTCTAACATCTTCATGTTAATATCATTTAACACCATAATTCAAAGACGTGGGCATGGGAGCTCACATTGCCATTCTGTGTGTGTCATTGGGAAAAAGTCAGCTACAAAGACATCTGTTGATGCTCATTTGAGACAAGAGTGTCTTAGTTCATGCTTTTGCTCATTTACTGTAAAGTAATGATGCTATAGCACAGATGAAAGACATAGTGGTTCTGCCTTTACCAAAAGATTTAAACAGCAGCCCGAGACATGTTTTAGCAGCAACACTACTTTTAAAACACACCAGATGTTAGTGTTAGATGCTAGCTTTCTTCAGAAGCAGTTACAAGCTCAAGTGACTCTATCAGCTATCAGCTGCTGTCCTATCTCGGGGGACTGTCCCTTACTCCCTCTGCTTTACAGTGCATCTTTCAGCATTTACTGTTGAAGGCAGAGAGAAACCTAATAATATAATTGCCAGTTTTAGTAATCTTATAGTCTGAGATTATCATATACCACTAATTAATTTGCTAAAATCAGAAATTAGAATGGCTAGTAAAAGGATGCTTCAAAAGGCATGTTAAAAATTACTGATTTCCAAATATTGAATCAAGAAGTTGCTTGCTCCCAGGACCTAAAACTGTACTGCTAGACAGAGAGATATGAACAGCACATTGTTGTTTCCATTAACATTAAAGATTTGTCATCTTTCATTTCTGGATATATATATAGAGAGAGAAATATATATATATATATAATATATATATATGAAGGCAGTTGAAGGTCCAGAAGATTACTGAAGTTGTGACTTTTGGTGAGAGACCATGGTCATTCTGAAGAGTACTCTGTTTTAGTAGAAAATAAAAATGCATCATTCTCCCCTTTTAAAAACTCCGAACATGCCACTTTGCCAGCACATATGAAATGCGAGCACCATCCAGTGGCAATGTCGGTAAATCACATCTGATATGTTCTATTTCCTCCCTTCCATTTACGCCCCCTCCCCCCCCCTCTTTTTTTTTCCTTTTTTTTTTCCTCTCATCCATTATTATCACAAATATAAATTAATCCTGCCCAGAATGATAAAATCACTCTTATGCCAGGGTGATGATTCATCAGTTTGTATCAGCTGTCAACATCAGTTAACTTGTATCAGCTGCTCCCTAAGAACAGGGTTATGATTGTTCAGATTTTTTTTTCTTCTCTGCATGACACTCTGTAAGGTATCAATAAAACTTTGGTATATCAGGAAAGACTAGAACTAGACATCAAAACTGTATAATCTCTGTTCCACAACTCACCAAATTTGAGAACTTCTTGAAAAATATGGAGGTAATGACATGGCCTTCATTTGAATCATACTGATTCTGCCTGATTTTATTATCTTCCATTGAGGAAAATCAGATCTCATAAAGCATATTTGTTTCAGAAACCTTAAGCCTTCTGCAATAAATTGTATTGGTAATGTTATTTTCGTCTTCTACATGGATGATTTTTTCTTAGGCTGTTTCTGATTGTGTAAGACACAAATTGGAGTTTCTTTAATTTTAAGCAAGAGTGCCTTTTGTAATGATCTTTTTCTTAACAAAAGGTACACTAATTGTGATTATGATCATCATGACATACAGACATTCTGTCTTATAAAGTGATAAATATTTGAAACGTCTCTTTCCTGCCCTCTACATCTCTTTTACTTCTTTTTATCCATAAGGTCAACAAGTAGCAATTTGCACCCAAATTAGAAGTATGAAAGGACTGTGAATTCCTTTGGATTTAATAGCAATTTTACATACAATTTCATACCATACTTCAACATTATTTTCATCAATATACAAGGATGCGGGTGTTACATTTTATAGTGATTTCTAATGTTATTAAACCTCCAAACCTAGCTTTTTGGATTGGTCCTGTTTCTTTATGGAGCAGATAATGAATTTATTTTTAACCCATCAGACTAAACAAGATTGCAAGGAACTTCTGCGCTTCTGATTGTTCAGTCATGGACAAGATCAAACCATGAATCAAATATCTGGAAGTAGAAGGGATATATATCATCCTAAAGACAAAAAAAAAAAAAAAGTTGTACTTTGGTTTAGGGTTTTCTTCCTAAGCATTTGTTTGGCATATTTTTTTTCACATTTCCATACTCGAAATTATACATTTGAAACCCACAGTAGCAGTGTTGGAAAAGAGTATTTCCCATGGGCAAGCAGAAGGCACTTACCTCTAGGGTCACCAGCAGTGTAGAAAGCAACCTACATCAACCTTCACAATTTTTCTTCCATATCAAAGGGCAAGATTTGGGCAATACATGATAAAGAGTAATCAGAGCTATGTAAGAAATCTGTTTCAGTTTTTGGCCTCTGAAATAGTTAAACTGGAGTCATGGAAAGTAGAACAGTGAGAAAGCCTTACCTGGTTATGATTCTGAGACTTGCATTTACCTCAGATTAAGTAATTTGTTTATTGGTCTGATGCTGGAACAATGCAACTAAGTTCTGCCGTTTGCTTATTACAGGTAGCAGTCAGAATTTACATCTAAAGACCTTTGAGGTACAGAATAAACTACCTTCTAACTTTCAGAGTATCATGTCAATTTACAATGATACATCAACTATTGTGTTCATAGTAAAGTCCATGTCCAATAGTTAAATAAAAAGAGGACAGTCTGATTTACCACATTTGTTTTCAGATTCTTTAAGCACCTCACCTTAGTTGGTAAATGTAATTCAGGCTGTGTTCTAGGAAGTGGCAAAGGAAATTACAGAGAATGCCTTGTCAATCTATTTATTAATAGGTTAAAATGTAATGCCATACAGTTCTTAACAATTACTGACTGAAAAAAATTATCTGCATAAAACAGAAGCAAAAAACAGGAGAGTAATTAAAAAAAGCCATCTTGCTTTAACTTTTGAAACAATTACATACAGAATAATATACATATTTACATTACAAGTATATTATATAAATATAATATATATGTAATCTTGTAACCACAATAAATATCAAGTTCATTTTTAGGCACACAGAATAGAAAAAAATGCAGAATCTGCACAATCCTTAAGATTCTTGGAGTGACTCACTCTTACATTGTTTTCACACTGAAAAAGCAAATATTTTACACAAAATATACAGACAGTTTATGCAGTCCCCAGTGAACAGGGAATCTTTCTTTACCTTCCCATAAGTCTACTCCTTGATTTTCTAATACTACTGTTCTATACAGCTATTACATAAGAAAATAGTTTGCAGGTTTCTTTTTTACTCAGCTAATAGCCTAAGTAATTATCAGTGCTAACAAAATAAATACAGCATATCTACATAGGGTATATACAAATGTGTGCACAACATGGGTTTGGTGAACTACTTCAGAGCTCACTTTTAATACTGGGGAGTTAACTTGAAAGCAGAAACAATACAAAACAAACAAACAAAAAAGGATTTTCAATGATATTACCTCAGAAATATTACATCATTTGAGTGAGACCTGGGCTTCAGTGATAGAAAGCTTAAAATTTAGAAATTAATTAAAAAAACTAATTCTCAGCTATGCTAGCAGATGTAGGCTGCCATTGATTTTTCATTTATTCCCTTCAGTGCAAATGAAAACCCACAGAACTAATCCAAAAGGAGTTTTCTCAACCTGTACGGTCAGTCATGGTATCTTAAAGACTGCCACTACAGAGCACCTGAGAGCACCCTAGTAAGTGAAGCTGATCACCTCTCTTAGGAAAGCCATGATCAGCAAGAAGAAAAACAGAGAACATTTTTTCTGTAGTTACAAGTCGGATTCTGGCATATCAGGCATATCTGCCATTAGGTATCCAATACCATAGCGTCCATTTGGAGCAGTATCCAGAGTTGGTGATCCAGTCTGTTTTCGATATATGTTTTTCCCAAAATTTGGAGATGGCACTTCACTTGGACTCTTCCCATGAATCAGACTTGTATTATCTCCCTCCAGATTAACAGGCTCCTTTATTATCCGGCCCCTTTTGTATGATACGGATGCCAAGCTACCAGAGCTGTCATCAATAAGGTTGCAGCGACGCACTATGAAGACTATTGGGACTGGCAGTATGGCCAGTACCATCAGAGATATACAGACAATCATTCCCCATGTTGGATAGCTGTGGAACTCTTCTGTAGCCTGAGCAAGACAAGAGAAAAAGACTATTAATACATTTTTACTTTAAAAAGAGAAAATCTGCGGTCCTTACCAAGGCCTGCAGTTTTCAAACACATGCTCATCTTCATGTTATCTTGCACTCACAATGTAGGCACTACTTCAGATCTCAAAGTTGAACAATCATAGAAATAGATGATTGCTGTCTTCCTGACAGTGAGCAGGACCAAAATGCCAACCCAAAGTTTCTGAGATGCTCAGAGCACTGAAGCAGAGCCCAAATCAGGATTTTCACATCAGACCTTGAGCTACAGCTTGTTTGTAATTGTTCCATGATCCTTTAAAAGGTGTTTAGAACATATTCTAGACACAAGACAACATCACAGCAGTGCATAGTGGCATCTGTAACTATATCTGCAAAGTTCTGTAGGCTAACAGCTAGCGTAGGCAGGGACTGTCTCAGATCACCTTGCAGGATTGTTCTACTTCATGTAAGCTTCATGTAAAATAAAATGCATTTACTGGGACAATGACTCTACCTCACAAGCATGCTTCTGTTGCAAGCATGAATCTCTGGAGAGCAAACTTAGTTTGTCTAATAGCTCAATTAACATTTAATTTTATACAGGAAAAGGAGCAGCCCAAGCCTGTGAGGTAGAGGCATGCTGAACTCAAAATTTGGACTGTTGGGGTATTCATTTAAGATGATCACAGGACAGATTCAAATCCGCATTCCAAATAAGGGACAGCAGACACTACCTGCCTCCAAGTAGGAAAAATTATGACGTGGCTAATCTTAGTATAATCCCATCAATAAAAATGATGGGATATCTGAAATGATTTATTCATCATTATTACCAACTGCTTTCTGCAATGAAATAAAATTTAAAGAAAGTCAACAAAATCTCTCGTCCTTAAGAACATCTCCAACATATAACAAACTAAAACTCGCAAAAAAAACAAACAAACAAACACACACATAAATTCATGTCAAGCAGTTATATTTTAAAGCAAAAGAAGTACTTTAAAGTTAAAAAGATAGTTAAGCACCATGTCATTATTTCTAATGATTTGAATTTGCAATCATAATTTTTTGTCTTTTCATGTACTTCTGAAATACTTCATGTATGATCATTGTGATAGTGATGGCATCTGTTACATACATACCATGTCTTCAATCCATGCATTGTAGCCAGGAGGACTTAATCCCATTTGGACAATGCTAGCTACCAGCAAACATAACAATACTGAAGGTGAAACATACTTCCACATGTAGTAATAATACTGACTTGGAGAAAAACCAAGCATGTCTTTTAGATCCTCCATAAATCTGTGAAGGGAATAAAAGGTTATTGTTACTCAGTACACTTAAATTTCAAGTAATATAGTTGACACAGAGCACCTAATTTGAAGGGACATGCTGACAAAATTTATGTATACAAATGGCTGCACTTTAGCTGACTTAATGGGCTGACAAATGGATCTTCTATAACCAGTTCTGAACAGATGAACAGAAGGAATTACTCCACAGTGCTGTGAGTTAGTAAACTAGCTTTGACTTCTAAAGAATCAGACTTAAATCCTAATACAATTGGAAGTAAAATACAGAGTTGTGATGTCCTTCTATTCAATAACAGTTTTGAGTCCAAGTTTAATGCCCAATCCAACTTACAATGCTAGACTTCTGAAAAGAAAATGGAAACTGAAGGCATCTTGAGGTGCATTAAATGCATAATGCTCTACTCTGCGCTGGTGAGGCCTCACCTCGAGTACTGTGTGCAGTTCTGGGCACCACAGTATAAAAAGGACATGAAACTGTTGGAGAGTGTCCAGAGGAGGGCTACGAAGATGGTGAAAGGCCTGGAGGGGAAGACGTACGAAGAACGGCTGAGGGCACTGGGCCTGTTCAGCCTGGAGAAGAGGAGGCTGAGGGGAGACCTCATCGCAGTCTACAACTTCCTCGTAAGGGGGTGTCGAGAGGCAGGAGACCTTTTCTCCATTAACACCAGTGACAGGACCCGCGGGAACGGGGTTAAGCTGAGGCAGGGGAAATTTAGGCTTGACATCAGGAGGGGGTTCTTCACAGAGAGGGTGGTTGCACACTGGAACAGGCTCCCCAGGGAAGTGGTCACTGCACCGAGCCTGACTGAATTTAAGAAGAGATTGGACTGTGCACTTAGTCACATGGTCTGAACTTTTGGGTAGACCTGTGCGGTGTCAAGAGTTGGACTTGATGATCCTTAAGGGTCCCTTCCAACTCAGGATATTCTATGATTCTGATTCTATAATTTTAGTTCTGGATCTTCCTGGATGAGTAGAGTGAAACTGAAATATCCATAACTTTCCTGTCCAATGAGATTACATTTTCAGACATTCCCTTGAAACACAGGTTCACCGAATTTGTGAATTCAAGTGATATTATGTGTTAAAATTTTCTCAAGAATAATCTTTCTTGTAGATGCAATCAGCAAAGCAAAATTGGAAGACCAAGCTACCTTCTGTTAGCTTCCATTAACGAGGTTGAGTGGTACCAGAAATACATAAAGATAGCTTGCGTTTTATGAAAGACTACACTGCAAAGATTCTTAACAATTGAGCCTTCTCCTCTATTCTGAATAGTGGATACTTCAACTACTTGAGGACTCTGCTAAGTGTGATTACAATTCAGAAAACTGCACATATCCTTTTTATTATTTTTTTTAAAGCAATATGGATATCAACATTATTTGAAGATACTTATTAGAAGATAGTGATGGAAAAATCATCACATCTGTCACATTCAAAGATCATTTAGAAGAGGATGATCTTGGAAGCTGCACCTCCTGTTCCATATTGTAAAGGCTGCACTCCCCTTCTATTCTGTGAGACCACAGGGCCCCATTTGTATGCAGAGGGAGACTGCATAGAGATCTCCCTTCTCCCAAGAACATCTACCCCTTCCTCCCACAAGAACAGTTTGCTGCAAAAAAGATCTGAGAAATCAGTCTGCCCCACCTCCTCACCTCACAGATTGTACAAGAATCCTTGCTCTCTTTCTGCTTTTGCCCTGACACTTTTACAGAGGCTAACACAGACTTAAGCTCCTGTGCCACCTCACATGAAAGGCCTTATGCTGCAATGAGAAGACACGAGTAGTTTAGGTACTCCAGGCAGTAGAGAACAAATGAAATTACAGAGGCAGACCAGACTACCTACTATGTTGATGCAAGTAGAAGTCATGGATATAGCCTATGACTGTTTCTATTTTTATGTGGAGGTATAAGAAAAAGGAGACACTAATTCTGAGGTAGAACAAACCTAGCCATAGCTACAATTCACCTACTCTTTCTTGGCCATACTGTCAACATGAGCAATAGAAAGCAGTAAGACTACTCTGTTGAACATCTGCCAGGCAAAAGATGATACCAGTCCTCTGCTCCTTCTCAGAAGCAGAAGCCAATGGGAGCATGTATTGGACCAAATTTAGCATGTGGGCTGCTTGCTGGACAATGCTAGAAAGATATTTAAACTCACCTCTAATTTACAGGATTCTTTTTCATATCTTTCTATATTGTCTAATGAGTTGTTTGCTAAGGTATGTGTCATCACGTTTGAGCACATATAAAAAACAGCACATATCATCAATTTTGCAGGATTAATTTTGAACCTATATGTGTGTTGCATTGTAAAAAAAAAAAACACACACACAAAAAAACTTTATATATAAGCTCTGGTTTGCATCATATAAGCCACTGAAATAAAACTGCAAAGTTTTTAATCTGCCTCCTTGTGCCTCAAAATTGCAAATTATGAGCTGAACAAAACTCCTATTTTTGTATTGCTGATGGAGGAGTACATTGTTCCAGAGCCAGAAGAAAAAGGGAGAATATTTTTATAGCTAACTCTTTTGGAGTGTGCACTAGTCCTGATTCTGTTTTAACTTCCTTGTGATCCCACTTTCTTTTGAAATTTGTGCATGGAAAATGTTCTTATAGCAATAAACATGTTTCGAAAGCAGTTACACATGTAAAGTCACTGTCAAATAAACACTCAAAAATTTTTTGAACCACATAGTTTGGGGTATTCTATCCTTTGTTTACATTGCACTGAAACATATTGTTAAAAAGAAGCTGAATTTACAAATGGTTTGAGCTCTCTATAGAGAGCACACAGCCTTTTCTTTCTGCTCTCTCCAGCTCTTCACCCAATGAAACATAAATCTGTTCTCTTCATTTTCGAAGTCTTTCACCATACTTCACTTCTTCACCCTACTAATCCTCTGTCATAAGCTACCAAGCTCCTTTAACTTCACTTATTTCAGTGTTTATCTCCCACTTACCTTACACTTTCAATCAGGTATCTTCAGAAGCATTGTCCCCCATCTATAGGTGATGTATTCCATAAATCTCTGGTTCCATTTCCTTATTTTTTTTCTGTGAATTTTATGCAAAATTTGATATCTGCTGCTTTGCAATACCAGGGTTCATGATGTTAACTGATAATTATCTAACATTTTATGCCTTCCTGGCTGCAAGGATCCACATGTTGCCTTTTTTTCTACCCTTCGGCTGTAATCCCTTTCCATGCTTTTTTTTTTTTTCCTTCTTTTATTTTATTTTCTTTCTTTTTTCTTTTCCTATTCGATCAGAGATTTTAATATTACTTATACACAAATCTTTATCTATGAGTATCCCCCATGGGAGCTACTACAGCTAATAACAATGTGAGGTTGTTCATTCTGGCAGTTTTTGCAAACAAGAATGCTGGGTTCATGAAGAAGAATATTCTGGAGAAATTTATACATCAGAAGAAATGAAGGAATACTCCACAGAAATAATCAGGTGGTCATTAGGCACAAGAAATCTGTTAGCTGATTATTGTGTTCTGCCAGAACATCTGAAAATATCAAGCAACGGCCCTCTGATACAGAAGCAAAGTATTACCATATTTTAGCTACTCCTAAACACCAAGTTCATCACTAGTAAATTGGTGATTCTTGGAGTGTCTACCTCTCTGCACAGTGGAACTCTATTTGATTAGACAATAGCACCTTGATGCCAAGGCCACTTGTATCATCTTTTGTTTGCATGAGTAAAAACATCTACATGGTATTTTGTATGTGTCCAATTATAGACTTACACACTTGGCCTTGGTAGAAATTCTGTATTAATGAGTATGTAGTCCAGACACTATTTGCATAGACCAGAAAAAATGTCTAGAATCCATATGATTATATTTTCCTATATTGTTTTTCATTATAGCAAGGGACTAGTTGATTACTCAGATTGAACAGATGAAAAGTCAAAGAAAAAATACCCATTTATGTCACCCTTTATACATATGAAAGAATCACCAATGTTTAAATTACTGCAACATACTAATATAGCATGCTTTATCTGTGGATAACATGAGTTATTTTTGATACAAGCACCTCTATTCCTTAAAAGTGTAGCACTTAGTGAACACATTCTGTTGATCTCTGTCATATGATGTAAATAAATTAGAGACATGATGCTCTTTACTCTTCTCTTCAGTTATCACTGATAGAAGGTTACTTAATTTTATTGCCAAATGTGCTGCTTCCATGTAAGTTTTGATCCTGTTCTTTGCTATCATTTCCTCTATTTCCTCTCTCACAACAAATGCAAAGAACAATTAGCTGCTACAACATCAGAAGCTAAATCTAGATAATAAATTGAAACTTTCTTATTTTACTTTGTTCCTCTCTCAGGCAAAATACTGCAGATCTGTTCAAAATGCTCCTCCTTATCTGCTGCTTAGACTGCTGTTATTACTCCTTGAAATCCTTCTCTTGGTGTCCTTTCCATATATAAATTACTCTTACCCATCCAGACTCCTTTCTAGCTCTATTTTATCTCTTTTTTGCCTCATTCTCCTTTTTGTGGGCCTGTTGTAGTTTATTCTCTGAGCTTCACTACACTGTCCTGATGCATTATGCCTTCTTCCTAAGGTTCTAACCTGTTCTTAAAGGAAGACTTGATTCAAGTCCAGATTGACAAACTTTGACTCCCTTATCATACCAAGAATAACACCTTTACAGTTGCACAAACCAGCAAAGATAAATTCCTGTTTTCATCCTTAATTCCTACTGCTTTCATTTTGGTTTGCTTTCTTCCCTATCTCTGTGTAACAGTCAGTTTGCAAGGCTCTCTTTAGATTGGGATATCTTTCTATTGGCTTGAATTTGTGTGTATATACAAAATAATTGGTGCTATAAAATTATAATAACAATAAATATTGTATTGAATACTGTTGATGTAGACAGGGAAATAGATTTCCTTCACTTACTTTTCTATTCCATAAATGCGGGTAACTGCAATGTTCTCCAAAATGACCACAATAAGCAGGGGCAGAGTAGCTGAGTAGTCATCAAACATCGTGACAAAATAATTTCCAGAGCGCTGCACAAAGATCAGGCCAATAAAAAATGCCACCGAGCAGCAGATGACTGGAATGAAGAATTGTAAACTGTAATAATTACAATTTTCACAGAAAAAGAGGAAATGAAAAGAGAGTTTGATATAGCAAAGTTGTACTTTAACACATTATTTCATATAATGAAAGTTGTTATCACTTTCCTTATTTTTTGGTGGCAATTTTGAGAATATTAGGAATCCTACCTCTCCCTTATGAAACAGAAATGTCATGAAACCAGAAGTAGTTACTGTAATTACTGTATTACAGCAGGCTCCATTAAGCAGCACAGATTCATCAAAGGACTATATCTCAATAAACATTTCACTTAATGTGACTGCAAGGCTAAAATAAAGAAAACTGTTGAGCATCTTATTATTTGATCACTAGATGACCTACACAATCAATCTCAATATAACTTTTTTTTTCCTACTAAATCCATCAAGAATAGGTTTGAATGCTTAAGCAGCTATAAAACAAGTCAAATTTCAATAAATTGTGAAATCAGCTGTAGGCCGAGCAAAACTGATTCTCCCACTTGAAGTGCCCTTTTCTTCTTTTCCACTGAGAACTAAGGTTAAGGCTGCACCTACACAGTCTAAAATTAGGTGAGCTAAATCCAAGCAAAAGTATAAAATACTCTTACAAATAATATAGTCATTGTATTAATTCCAGCTATTTGTAATTGATTAAAACAACAAAAGGAAGACAGTGACACTTTTTTAAATATTGTGGTATAATATGATCACTTTTTTCAACACAGATAAAATCTCCACGATGTTTGTCTCATTAATTACATTAATTACACTGAGTTTTTTTATTAACCCTGAGAAAAGAATTTTAGAACTGTATATAAGCAAATTTAGAAATCCTTGTTATTTTTATGTTCTCCAATCACGTCATACCACCCACACAAAAAACATGCACCTTCAGTTGTAAACTACACTCTGGTAGGTACACTTTTCAGCACGTATACATGCAAACTCCAATTTGGAATACTGGAGCACAAAATTAACTTTAAGCGTATGACTTGGTTTCCCTGAAAACTGAAGTGGAACTATAGTGAAAAAAGTTGCAAATGTAATACAGTACTTCTATAAAATGACAATTTGTGGTTTTTAATCACAAACTATAGTGCAAGCATAATTCTTATTAAGTCCCACAGATATTATATGAAGCTTAACACAGGCATTCCAGTATAAAAATAAATTATAAAAACATTATCACACAGAATCACAGAATTGTCTAGGTTGGAAAAAACCTCAATATCATCTAGTCCAACCTCTGGCCTAACACTAACAAGTCCTCCACTAAACCATATCAATAAGTTCAACATCTAAATGTCTTTTAAAAACCTCCAGGGATGGTGACTCCACCACTTCCCTGGGCAGCCCATTCCAATGCCCTCTCAGTAAAGAAGCTCTTCTTAATATCCAACCTAAAACACCCCTGGCACAACTTTAGCCCATTCCCCCTCATCCTGTCACCAGGCATGTGGGAGAATAGACCAACCCCACCTCGCTACAGCCTCCTTTAATGTACTTATAAGGAGTGAAAAGGTTGCCCCTGAGCCGCCTTTTCTCCAGGCTGAACAAGCCCAGCTCCCTCAGCCGCTCCTCATAGGACTTGTTCTCCAGACCCCTCACCAGCTTTGTCGCCCTTCTCTGGACTTGCTCGAGCACCTCCATATCCTTCTTGTACTGAGGGGCCCAAAACTGAACACAGTACTCGATGTGTGGCCTCACCAGAGCCGAGTACAGGGGGACAATCACTTCCCTAGACCTGCTGACCACACTGCTTCTTATACAAGCCAGGATGCTGTTGGCCTTCTTAGCCACCTGAGCACACTGCTGGCTCATATTCAGCAGACTATCCACCAATACTCCACAGGTCCTTCTCTGCCTGGCAGCTTTCCAACCACTCATCTCCCAGCCTGTAGCTCTGCTTGGGGTTATTGCGCCCCAGGTTCAGGACCTTGCACTTGGCCTTGTTGAACTTCATACAGTTGACCTCAGCCCATCGGTGCAGCCTATCCAGATCCTCCTGCAGAGCCTTCCTACCCTTGAGCAGATCAACACATGCACTTAACTTGGTGTCATCTGCGAACTTACTGAGGGTGCACTCAATGCCCTCATCTAGATCATCGATGAAGATATTAAAGAGGACCGGCCCCAGCACCGAGCCCTGGGGACCACCACTAGCGACCGGCCTCCAGCTGGATTTGACTCCATTCACCATGACTCTTTGTGCCCGGCTATCCAGCCAGTTTTTAACCCAACGAAGCATACACCAGTCCAAGCCACGAGCAGACAGTTTCTTGAGGAGAATGCTGTGGGAAACAGTGTCAAAAGCCTTGCTGAAATCAAGGTAGACCACATCCACAGCCTTTCCCTCATCCACCAAACACATCACTTTGTCATAGAAGGAGATCAGGTTCGTCAAGCAGGATCTGCCTTTCATAAACCCATGCTGACTGGGCCTGATCACCTGGTTGCCCTGTAAGTGCCGCGTGATGACACTCAAGACAATCTGCTCCATGAGCTTCCCTGGTAGTGAGGTCAAACTGACAGGCCTATAGCTTCCCGGGTCTGCCCTCCGGCCCTTCTTGTAGATGGGTGTCACGTTTGCTAGCCACCAGTCGACTGGGACCTCCCCCGACAGCCAGGACTGCTGATAAATGATGGTAAGCGGCTTCGCCAGCTCCTCCACCAGTTCTCTCAGTATCCTCGGGTGGATCCCATCTGGCCCCATCGACTTGCGTACATCCAAGTGTTGTAGCAGGTCGCCAAACATTTCTTCATGGATAGTGAGGGCCACATTCTGCTCCCCATCCCCTTCCACCAGTTCAGGGTACCGCGTATCCAGAGAGCAACTGGTTTTGCTGCTAAAGACTGAGGCGAAGAAGGCATTAAGCACCTCCGCCTTTTCCTCATCTTTTGTAACTAATTTCCTCCCCACATCCAGTAAAGGATGGAGATTCTCCTTAATCCTCCATTTTGCATTGATGTATTTGTAAAAACATTTTTTGTTGTCTTTGACAGCAGTAGCCAGATTGAGCTCCAGATGAGCTTTGGCCTTTCTAATTTTGTCCCTGCACTGCCTCGCAACATCCTTATAGTCCTCCCGAATGGCCCGCCCTCTTTTCCAAAGACCGTGAACCCTCTTTTTCCTGCTAAGCTCAAGCTGCAACTCTCTGTTCAGCCAGGCTGGTCTTCTTCCCCGCGGCTTGTCTTTGGGCACGTGGGGACAAACCGTTCCTGCGCCATTAAGATTTCCTTCTTGAAGAGCGTCCAGCCTTCCCGGACTCCTCTGCCCTTCAGAACCGCCTCCCAAGGGACTCTACCAACCAGTGTCCTGAACAGTTCCAAGTCAGCCCTCCGGAAGTCCAATACAGCGGTTTTACTGGTCCCCTTCCTGGCTTCTCCAAGAATGGAGAACTCTACCATTTCATGGTCACTCTGCCCAAGCCAGTTTCCAACCACCGTATCTCCCACCAGTCCTTCTCTGTTTGTGAAGAGAAGGTCTAGTGGGGCACCTCCCCTGGTAGGCTCACTAGCCAGCTTTGTCAGGAAGCTATCTTCCACACTCTCCAGAAACCTCCTAGACTGCTTTCTCTGGGCTGTGTTATGTTATGTTTTAATCCTTTGAGTACAACTAACTGAAGTAGTAAAAATCATGCATATATAACACAAAAATAGTAGCAGAGAAAAGCGGTTCTTGTATATTTCTTTATATCTTCTTTATATTTTATAAGAAGATATTTTCATTTATATCTTCATTTTATCTTTACATCTTTATATTTTATCTTCTTAATATATTTTTTTTCAAATTCCATAAAAAGGAATTACTATACTATTCCAGAGTAATAACTGTATAACATAGTATTTGCATATATACTTAGCCCTATATATATATATATATATATATACATATATATATATATATATATATATATACATATATATTTGCATATATACTTATAGCCCTAAAATTTCTGAACGCCACTTTGGTTTTTCAATATGAATTTAAAAACATATTAAAAAAAAAAAAAGTGCTCAATAGTTTAAGACTCAAGAAAAATCAGCTGTTTAATCTTTAGAAACAATTTTATTCTTAGACCAAGCAAAGCAAAAAATAAAAAGTAAAGTTAAAATTTTTATATATATCCATGCGTTCAGTTAATTACCTATTACCTAAGAACTCAGCAGTCAGAAAAGTGTTCTGCTGTACCAGGGATTAACTCTTAGAAAACACACTATTTCCACCATAGAGCTAGAAAATATTAAAACAGTTTATAATTTTCTATCCCTCTTGTCATAGCTATTGATACAAAATCCAAACCTACCATTATACCAAGTGCCCTGCAGCTGAAAATTTTCAGAAACCTAACTTTCATATTTTATGCTTATTTCATATTTCAAAAAGAAACTGCTACAAGACAATCATAAATACATGAACAAGCTGTACCTCACATGATTTCAGGCATTAGAAAAAGGAAAAGAAAAAAATCCTTGTTTAAGACCCTTTACATGTTCAACAGAAAAAAAATATATATATATATAAATAAATATGTATATATATATATAAATAAATATAATATATATATATAAATAATATAAATATATATATATTGTTCTGGAAAGCAACTGGAGTAATTGCACTTATTTTTAATATAATAAACATTTCATCATATTTTAAGATTCCATTTAGCTTTATTGAAATAGTTTGTCATGATTTACAAATCATGACATTTTTAATCATTCCTTTGGCTTTGTTTCCCTGATCTGTGACACAGGCTAGAATGGAAAGTATTCTGGAAGAGCTCAGAACAGCTTAACATAAAGAAAATTCTAACAGAATTATTTAATTCTTCATTAAATTGAAGAAGAGTTGAAGAACTGAAGAATTCCCACTCTTGTAGCATTCAGAAATGTGCATGGACGTACAGTGATTTCCTTGTCTGTTAAATGTAAGTACTGAAAACTTTCATGTCAAAATAAAATAAATAACCAAACAAACAAACATACAAACTTCATACTCCCTGAAACAATTTTAAGCTTACTGCTCTGTTGAGAAAAGAAACGCTGTGAAACTCACCAGTAAGAATTTCTTTCCTAACTTTGAAGGTATCAACAATGGGTGTGATGATGCCTTCAATGGTTCCAAACATACTTCCTAGTCCCAAATTCACCAACATGAGAAAGAACATGACTGACCAGAAGGGAGAAGCAGGAAAGTGGGTCATTGCTTCTGTAAAGGCAATAAAAGCTAAACCAGTTCCTTGAACAGCCTGTCAGTGAGAAAGTAAAATAAATAAAAATCACATTATAATTCACACAGTGTATTTTTTTTTTTTTTTTTTTTTTAGAGTGACAGTTTGACTTCATGTTTGTCAACTGATTAAATCTTGAAGGGAGAGTTAGCTGCTATCTAACATATGATTCTCCCATCCATGCAAACTTAATTAGTATGGACATACTGGATTTGGCTGTACATTGATTGATATTAACAATATATTTTTTTGCTCTTTCACTGATAATTTTGCACAGAGCTATTATACTAGATGGCTATAAAACACAGTCTAGTCTCTCCTGTTAGTATATAAAGGATTTCATTTCTATACTTATTTGCTTCAGATTAAAAAGGTTAGAAACGGTACTGAACTTTTAAATGTCTAAGTTGCCAATTTGATATTTTAGCTTCAGATGCTGATGCAACTTCACAGAGGTCAGTGTTTAAAACTGGAAGTCCCTCCAAAGTGAAGTTCAAAAAATTTCTTTTACAGATCTGGTTTATAATAAAGATTTTAAATATGATAATGTTAATTAAAAATATGTAATAAAAATAACTTTTCATTTCCAATAAAATCATATTTATATTTAGCAATGATATCTTGACATTGAAAGATGTCATAGTTTGAGATGTTGAATAAATATATCTCTATTTAGACTTTGAAAAAATGCCTTTGGTGAAACAGAACTTTAAAATTGTATTGCCTCTTAAGGAGCAATGTTATGATCAAAATACACTAGAAAGTGGACTGTATTAAGACATCAGACACAGAAGTGCTCTCATCAGCTCCAGTGAGAATCATGTTTTCGTATCAATCTCTATAGGTACACAGTATTAATAGTCTGTGTGGGTATACACCACAGTTTATTTTGGACTTGCAAATATTCCTCCATTCATAATCTTTGTAATTAATACATACTTATCACTCTCACCTTGTCAAGTTCATCCTCAATTTGACAAGATTTCAGACCAAGAGAATCAAATTCTTCTTCCTTAACTTTCTGAATAATGTCATAAACTAAATTGTAATCTTCTGCTGTAATGCTTGAGAAATTGATATGATGTGGAATCATATCCTGGCTCAGATTGCCTGTTTTCAAAAGTTTTAAAATCTTCTCTGAATTTCTGTGAAATACAACAAAATAGAGAAATCAAACGTGATGATCTGTGTGCATTCATAAATTAAATTTTCCATTAAAGTAGTAATTAAAAATGGATATTCATACTGGATAACACATTTTTCATTTATGATATTGGCTTTGAAGCCCAGAACTGCAAACACCACCAAGGTTGCCAGCACAGAAGTGAAAAAATTGATGAAGGACACCAGTACAGCATCAAAATGGCAGTTGTTGTCTCTCTTGTTGTAGCTTGAAAAGGCAATGACTCCACCAAATCCGAGCCCTAAGGCAAAGAACACCTGAGTAGCAGCTTCTCTCCAGACCTTGGGCTCCAGCATTATTTCAAGCTGTTTGAAATTAGATACAATAGATGTCAGCTACAAAATGCATTTCTATTACATGAAAAGAACACAAAAACATGAAGACAACCTATATCATAAAATGCTAACACTCCACTACGAATATATTTTCATTGTGATAAAGCTGAATGTGACACCTAAAATTGGGTGCACTTATGGGCCAGAATTTCCATTGATTTTATGCAATATAATCCTTAAAAAGAAACATGCTATACAGTAAGTTCCAAAAAAATGAGATACTAACGGATCTATATGATAATTTAACTTGCAGCTAGTTACACAATGAAATCAGAGAACATCTGTTTGGGGTGTTTTTTGGTACTCTCTTTTCTTACACTACCTGTACTGATGGACATTAGAATTAAGATTTATTTTGGGACGGCCAACCCTTTTATAAATGTAATATGTATGTTGAAAGTTGTTTTGGTTGTTGCTACCTTTTTGTTTTGTTAAAAAAAAAAAAAAAAAAAAGGTGACTATGACATACATACACATGTTTATATGGAATTCTACTACAGTTCATGCAAATATGTAAAGAAAAATGCAACATGTAAAACAAATGTTGGCCACCAGAATCTGCACAGTGCAGAAATCAAATCTCCCTTAAGCTAGATGCCTTGAAATTATCAAGTAAAATGAGTGATATGTTTGAGGGACAACTAAGCCTTTCATCTAAAAGCTTAAATGTTAACTTTATAAAATTGCTCTTCAGATGACCAGACTTCAAGAAATATCTTTTAAATTATGAGTCATCATCTACCTATTTAAGATATTTCTCAAGTCTGCACTATAACAAAGAAGTGCATGAAAAACTTCAACATTAGACTGTCGGAAGTTAATCCAGGGCCTCCAGTCGTTTAACAGTAAAAGACTTACTTCTGGAAATATGACTTTTTTTTTTCTGTAACCCAAACCTTATTGAAAAGTGTAAATCTAAAAAGCATGAGAATGCTAGCATCAAAAGACTGTCTCACTCTAAGAATAAAAAAGTCTGCTACTGTGATAGATAATAGACACCTTCTTTAACCTTTGACATATACAGCTAAAATACATTTGAAATAAATACTTTTATTAGAGTAAACTTATTCCCGACATATTTATTTTTTATAATGACATTGTACATATATCCGTTACACCTACTTTAACCTGCCTGTTAACCTACCTGTATCAAACAGTCATGTTAGAGTTTTTCCACTAGAGGGAGCTAGAGGAATAGTTTTAATTTCAAGGAATCTGTAAATGGTTTTTAAAAAACACTTTTCACTTTCTTCAAAATATTGTTTAGTATCATCAAAGGTATTACGCTCTCAGATAAACATTGCCTAGTGTTTCAAAGCAAAATTGTAACTGATTTGTTATTGTAAGATATTAACTATGAAATTTAGGGAGCTCTGTATTTAAGCTATATACAGCCCTATATTTTAATTTCATTAATTCACTGGTCTTTTCATACACTTTTCTTTATTTATTTTCTTTCATTAAGGCTGTTATTTTGAATTTCTGCTTTGGTCAACAGCCATGCCCAAGAGAGAAATTTGTTCCTTCTTCATTAACCCTGTGCTCTCACACCTGTACCAGCATGTGCCAGTCCTCTGCTGTGCTAACACAACTGTTTTGTGGAAATGTGTTGTGATCTATTTGTTGAACTAACAGAGGCTAAATCAAAGACCCTCTCCTATCTATCAACATGGATTATTTTCAACCCAGATCACTTTACCAGTCCATTTTAGTCTACCTGGAGCAAGTGGAAATTACAACAGTCTAAATTCTTTCAGGTAGTTTTCAGTGAACCTAAGGTCCAAACTATTGTTCAAGTACAGAAATATATAGAGAGGAGATTGTAATAAAATTATAATAAAAATATTTTTTAAGGCTTATATCTATACATACTCTATCTGACTTATAGACTTCCTAACCTCAAATTTAAACCACAACTTTTTGAGAAATACAACCAATGGCAGCGAGGGGGATTTCTTTCAAGATTATCTGAACATTTTAAACAATTTAACAATTTTAGGATTAAACTACAAAATGAGCATCAACTGCAACTTATTTTAGGAATAACTCATGGAAGACGAAATAGTTGAAGGATGCACGGTTTATATTAAAGAGGAGTTTCAGTATACCCTCTCGGTATCTAGTGGTATCTAGGGGTTCTAGTTAAAGAAAGTTTTAATACTGTCATTGAGAAACCAAATTATAACATCTAAAGGTATGTATTCCACCTCAGCTATAGAATTCATCTTTGTCTATAAGCACTGCATTTCTCTGTTCCTCAAATTTCCTCAACTTTGACTGAGCAGCCTACAAATTCCTGCAGAACCAGAACTCTGTAAAGCAATGATAAGCAAGTTAAGTTTATTTCTAAATAAATGAGCAACCTTTTCAATAAGGACAAATTAATTATGTAAATCCATGACAGCATTTGAGGTAATGCATTTCACTTTGATGTCCCAGAAAAAAAGCATTCAGAGAAGGCTCTGAGGAGGCCCCACTGCAGCTTTTTATTAATTAAAGGGGGCTCATAAAAAAGATGGAGAGCAACTTTTTGCTTGGGCAGATGAGGGGGAATTGCAAGGGGAAGTGGTTTTAAAATAAAAGAGGGGAGATTTAGATTAGATATTGCAAGGAAATTCTTCCCTCAGAGGGTTGTGAAGCACTGGAACAGGTTGCCCAGAAAAGCTGTGGATGTCCCATCCCTGGATGTGTTGAAGACCAGATTGGATGAAGTACTGGGCAAACTGATCTACTGGGTGGATCTACCTATCCATGGCTGGGGGTTGGAACTAGGTGGTCTTTGAGGTACTTTCCAACCCAAGCAGTTCTATGATTCTGTGATTCTTTGATTCTATGATTCACTTCTCTTTTAAGCATTTGGCCAACTTATGGAGCTTTCTAAACATCTTAATTCTTAAAAATAGCACTTTTAGTTGCTTAGCTTTGCAAAGGCAGCCAACTCTGGGAAGGTTAAGTCCACACATACATCCTTGGAACATTTTTGAGCCTTTGGACCTTATGGCTTGATATTGTGTCGCTGAGGTCAACAGCAATTATGCCAGACACAAAAATGGTCAATCTTCTATGAAGGCAATAAGCTTATCTGAGAGCACTCATAAATGGTCAAGTTGGCACTTAAAGTTTAAACACACTTCAAACAGAAATTAAGAACATACCTTAGGTGTGAACATGTGACGAATTCCATCCAGTGACCCATTAAGGAGCAATCCTCTGATCAGAAAGCATAGAAGTACCACATAAGGAAAAAGGGAACTAAAGTACATGATCTGAAATACATTAAGAAGAAATTTAAAATGACACCCATTAACTTTATTTTCAAGAGTCTCATTCTCTATCCTGTATCTTTTGGAAATATGTCTGAACTGAAAACTCTATATTCTCAGAAATATATAAAACATGTTCCATTCACCTCATCTCTTCGGAAGAGAGCAAGATTACATGACTGTACTAGAAAAAAATAAAAATCATACTGTATTAAAATGCTACAGTTGCCATTGTGTTGACTGATTAACAAACTATAAGCCTTCCAGGGAAGATCAGTGTGAATTCAATGAGAATATGAGAATAACAGAAGTAGACTGTTTTAGAAATGTTTCTCTTTACACTTAGATTCAAGTACATAGTATGGTAAAGATGCAGCATGAACAGAAATTCAGGAAGGAATGAGGGAGGGAAGAAGGGAGGAAGGGAGGGAGGGAGGGAGGGAAGAAGGGAGAGAGGGAGGGAGGAAGGAAGGAAATATGGGTATATTCTCCAATGTACAGAAGCGATTCAAGATGTCATAGGTTTGAATCATAAAAACAAGAAAGCAATATTGCTTTGACTACCAGAAAGACAAAGAGAGGAAACACGAAATTAATAATCAAATATGATCTTTCATTCTCCGTCATTGAAAAGCACGCTTATTCTGTGGTTTAAAGTTTATGTAAAATAATTCTCTTGCTAAAGCTGCAATTTGTTTCTTTAACTGAAATACACTAAAAAGGCCACAGAAAGTTCTACCTCAGCTAAAAAATTCCTAATAGCAAAGAATTTTGTAGGTGTCGGGAATTAACAACAGATTAGTCTTCATCTGAAAATCCCACTGAGATCAACAGAGCTAGCAAATCATTCACTAGCCAACCTATCTGTCAGTATGAACAGGAAAGAAGACTAAGTCATGTACTCAGATCCAAAGGGATGGTTAACCATTAGTCAAAAGAAACAATCCAGAATTCTGAAAAGAAGCTGTGATGATGAATGTCATCATGATGATGATGAATCATCATCATCAATGAATGATGATGATGAAGCTGTGAAGGATGAATGACAATGACATTAACAATAAAAAGCAAATGACAGTGAATTTTGATGGCCTGGGTGCACTGCAATCACAGTGAGAGTATAGATATACATGGAAACTTAATTCCTTAGATATTCAGAAGCATGCAAGCTCATGCTGCATTAACAGTTCAACAATGCTGAGGTGCAGTTAATTGCAACTGTTATGCTGGTAAGAACAAAAATTATTCTTCTTCACATCTCAATTCCCACTAAATTAATATTGTTCCCATGAAAATTACTACAATTTTAATGCTTAACTACTAAGAGAGTAGAGGTTATACAAATACTGGGGTGCGTCACAGCTTCCATCTTACTCCTACACATTTCATGAAAGAGCAGACAGAGAGTGCAGTGAACAAAAATGTAGTGAAGTAGATCTTAAATGTTTCAAAGGAAAACACTGTCATTTAGGTAAACAGCATACGCACTTTGCCAGAAGACTGAATGCCTTTGATCATGGCTAGGCATACCATGACCCAGGCAGCCAGCAAGCAGATAGTCATCTTCCAGTTTAAACCCCCACTCTCTGAAAGCGAGCTGGAAATATTCAGTGCTTCTCTGTACCAGTAATAAGTTGTTGCAGAACTTTTTTCACACTCTGGCTCCACAACTGTCAAGAGACATTAGCAAGTAAAGAATGGGTTCAGGACAGAGCTATTTTACCAACACTTTTTAGCATGGTTATATTAATTCCCAATACTTGCAATTGTCCTACCATCATTTACTTAGAAACTGAATTCACAGAGTCCTAGGACGTTCTCTAAAAGAAAAAGAAACTGCTATTGGTTAAAAGCCCTGGATATAGCTTTTTCAAACACTTTAACGCATTCCTCTGCATGTGGTCAATCCAAGTCCTAGGCAGAATTTATCTATGAATTAAGTACTAAATAATAGGAAGAGCTAGATAAACACATACATTTATTTTTTTACACGTAAGAATAGATTTTCGATATAAAAAAACTGTGACTTACATACTATGAAAACTCTCTGAATTCGAAAGTTGGATTATTTTAATTTTGGAAAAAAAAAAAAGAAAAAAAAATATTAAAAACTTTCTCAATTGTGTCTGCTTTAATATGACACTCAAATCAATTGGAATGTAATTACAAATGCAAAATCAATAAAATAATGATATCAAAGTGATGAGAAAAGGAGAAAATGGCTCCTACACAGCTATGTGCAAATGAAAGTTTCTTTCTGTTCCAAAAGTGATTTTTTTCATTATACTAAAATTCTGCCTTGTTCATGTTAACAGCTTAAGACATTTTGTGCATCTAGACATGTAGCACATAGAAATAGAACAAAATCTTCAAAGAATATACATATACATATTTTAATAATTTATCTTTATTTGACAACAAATCATATCTTTAAGATAGGTCCTAAGTCAAGGTAATTAATGAAAAGAATGGAGAAATAAAGCAATTTTAAGAAACTTAACACAGTTGTCAGGTCTTCTCCAAAATAAAATGTCAAAAGTGATAGGATGTTATCAAATGTAATGTTTTTCTGTGTTTTAGCTTAGTTTAAATGATCTCTGCTATAGTTCAGTTGAGACTTTATGTCTTATGATTTGGGCAGGGTAAGAGAATGTAATCAGACAAAAACTGTGGCTTCATTAATGGACAATAGCTTGTGGAATACAGTCAATTTAACAGAGTAACAGCATTCACAAATACTGACTATTTGTTTCAGATAACTGAAGCAAACAACTCTGGGAAAGACTATTTAAAAACACTGTACAACTTTCCAAATGTCCCTGGTTAGGTTCTTCATTAAAAGGGGAAAAATACAAAATAAAAATTTAAGATCCAATATAAAAAGAAATGAAAATAATAACAAGAATATTTCAAGAGCATATTTCAAATGCGAAGTGTGCAAATATTATGAGATAACTAAAACTAAGGCATGTGGAACTTCTCCTGCTGTTGCATAATATGTCATATTATTGCAACAAACAATGATTCTATTGCTACCGGTTTACAAAGCAAACAGTGCTTTTATTATATGCATTTCACTGTCGTTTACAATTTTCCATCTTCTGCTTTTTTTTGGTAATGCAATGCTTCCTGCTTTCTCACGAGGAAGTATACTAAACTAAATGAAATGGAGATGCATACTAAATGAAATGGAGAAATACCCTTCTTGAACCTTTGCTTTTTGTCAAGTAAGCATGAAAAACAGTATCAAAATCAGAAAAAGAAAAATTAAAAATAAAAATAAAAGTAAAACTAAAAACTAGATTTTTCTTCCTGCAACACA
Source organism: Anas acuta (assembly GCF_963932015.1). Classification (NCBI taxonomy): domain Eukaryota; kingdom Metazoa; phylum Chordata; class Aves; order Anseriformes; family Anatidae; genus Anas; species Anas acuta. Next base: position 154,216,292 of record NC_088979.1, read on the forward strand.
CTAAGTAACACATAATTTTATTACTCTTTAAAATCTTGTTCACAGTGATGTTCCTTTCAAAATATAGTATATATATTAGATGAGTTTGTTTTAAATTTTTCCAAATATCATACAGTGAAATCTTATTAAAATTCAATATCAGTTTTGTATACAAAAATTTCTCTTTGATTCTCTTCAGTTATGTTAATAACAACCAACTATGTGTGTATATATATTTATATATATATATATATTTTTAAAGAGAGAGTTCTGAAAGCAGACTTTTAATTCATATTTTTTTCTCCAGTAAACCTTTATGGAAATCCAGTGAAATTCAGCAGAAAGACTTGCTTTTACTTAATGAGTAGATTTGTATTTGGATGATTTTTAAAACATTAATATATTACAGACTTACAGGTATGCGATGTATTTTTAACTAAAGGACACTGGTCCCATGGTAATGGGTGCTGAAAAGACTGGGAAAAGTAAAACAGACTCCATCCAATAATGACATTGTAGTACAGGGCCACAAAGAAGCATACCTATAAAAAAGAAAAAAAAAAAAAAAAGACATAACAAAGAAGTTACATTTAATAACTACATTTGTAAATTCAAACAAACAAACACGTACTGAATTTACTTTTACATATTTCTGCTCATCAGACACTGAACCTATTTTTCATTAAAATAAGAACTTAATGGTTTCTATCATTACAGTGTCTAATGTCAATTTGTTACACTTTCAGTTTTCCCTGTATTTATCATGAGACACCTATATTCCTACAGGCTATTTTTCTCCCAGATGTCTAAGGTGTTCCATAGTTCTTAATTTCAAAAATACAAAAATACTAGTTAACGGGTTTTACAAATATCCATATAACCATTTTAATGTGCTAATATAAGTTTTAGTATCTTCCAAAAACATTGTACATTGACCCTGAAGCCCAGCTACAGATCACTGTCCATTTCTTGCAGCAAAACAGTTCGGATCACACAGATTGGACATAAATCATACAGTTAAGGTAAAAAACTTACTACACAGCTTGCAAATCCAATTCCTCCAAGTTTGGGGCTGATATAATTCCATACACCAATACTCCCTCGGCGGATTCTCTGCCCCACAGAAAGCTCCAAGAAAAAGAGTGGAATCCCTATGACCAGTAGCAAGATTAAGTATGGCACAAGATAGGCACCTACAAAAGGAACAAAGTAGAAATCAGAGACAGTGTAGGAAGAGTCACAATCTAACACAACTCATATGAGACCATCTAATATCTTTAAGTTTGAGCTAGTGTCATTCATGATGAAGCTCTCTCTACTGCATGCAAAGTGTAATTTTAACTGGATCTTGGCCACAAATCTTGTAAAATAAGAAAAACACAGAGATATCTTATTTCTAAAGCACTGTAATATTTTGAGGCAAACTTTACTAAAAGTGAGTCATTACCTAATCTAGTTGTTTGCTTGCATGAAAATTTGGGCATATTCACAAATGTTTTAGGTCAAACTTTCAGGAGCTAAATCAACATTTCCTAAAGAAACTCTAAATCTGGGTTTGTAACAGACCAGCCAGACTGAATTTATAAGGGAAATACAGAGCATACTGTGCTGTTACAACACTCTGAATTACATCCAATCTTCAGCACAGTTTCAGAAGACTGTAGTGTTCCTCTCACCACGTGCACCTAAGATGCTCGAAAAGGGGATTTCCCAGTGTGCAGAACAGTGATATTATTCAGCTAAGCAAAGAACTGTATGGGCTCATTTATACCAGGCTCCAGACAAATACCAGAGACATGAGGTGGAAATGAAATGGTGTACTGTAGATCCAGATAGCCCCCTTCCTGTACTCACAAGCTCTTCTTAAAGACATTTGAAAACACAACTCTTACTTCATCTTTGGACATATATAAGTGAAACAAATCCCCTTTTCAATGTTGTATTTCCAGGAAGTGGTTATATACTATTCTAATCTCCATTTATTTCAGCAAAACTACTTCCAAGCAAAATATATCCATATGCTAAGTGCACTGGCAGTTCAGAACCAAACTTGATCCTTTCTGATGAGGAGTATTTAGGACTAGAGCTAACACAACATTTTGACATGAGCGATTAGCAATATGGCACCTAATTTTCACGTAAGTGACAATTACGCTGCAATATAGGGAGGGTACTATGCTGTCCACCCAGCTCAAAGGGCCTAAGTCTGTTGATCACAACCATTGTAAGAGAAGCACAAGAGGTGCAGACTGTAACATGTCAAAGCAAGACTACAAATTGTTAACCCAGAGACAGCTATGAAGTTGTCCAATCAGCCTATTCACCTCTGCGATGAGAGAGAAGCTGAGCACAGTTCAGAAGCTGATTTTGGATTTATCTTCCTCCAGCTAAGTCCTACTTTAAGTTCCTTTACTCAATGCCACCTTTCTAGTTTTGTTTTTTTCATGAATCTATCAAAATACACTGAAATTTACATATCCTTGGTAGGTGGCTTATTCTCATGGAATAGGCTTTATTTAAGAAAATTTAAAATTTTGTAAACTGTGCAGAGGCCTCAGATTTTCTGGTGCCATCTGCTCCTATTTAAGTCCATTTGCTGTTTTGCTCTTCATGAAATATTCATGAACTGGACATCAGTTTTGCTTATAAAGATTTTATAAAGATCCAAAGCATGGAGTAACTTAAGTCTTGATCCTAAGAAAAATAAGGAAGAAGAGAAGAGGAAGAAAATCTAAGAAAAATTACTGATGGACCAGAAAAAAAAAACTATTGATCTTATTTACCCTAGAGTCTATACACTATTGTTAGCAATGAAGTAGCTTCTTGAGATTTATTTGCATGACAATGCAATGATAATGCTTGATCAGCATTTGTTCAAGAAATTATGTTCTGAACAAAGTACTGATTTTGACAATACAACGCTACCTCACAGAGACAAATACTATGTTGTATCTACCTATATCAGTACAGTATATACTGTCTATTTAAGTATGCAATTATAATTATTATTTGTCCTGCAACAGCGGCTACATTCTCAATCAGTACTCTGGCATCTCTTCTGGTTCATCTTGTATGTGCACATAATGGAATGAACACAAAGGACTTACTTTTAACAATGCAAAAAGAGACAAGAGAGACAGATATAAATGTGATGAAAACTGAGAAACAGAGTAACAACATTCCCAAATGAGGATGACTATCTGTCTAAAAATATATCAGACATATAATACCATTAAGTATCCTTGATTTATCACCATCATTCCCCAAAATTGTCTGTGAGACAGAACTGTATTGTTAATTCACAATGTAAACAAAATACAGAAGCTTAGGCATCACTAGCTCTCAAAATGTGTATAATTCACTGAAAACCAACATTTTTTAAAATAGTGTAACACTACTGTAAATTATACCTGATGCCTTAATTAGATAGGTGTTTCATGGCTAGCTAGAGAAAAGCCTAAACATCTCAAAAAATTGGGGCCTAAATGACTTACCCAGTATCCCACTGGATGACTGCACTAGAGCAGGAACTGAACCCAGCTCTTCAGTGTCCCAGTCCACAACCTTAATCACAAGGCTGCAAAGTTAAGCACATGTTTAAAGACTGGGCTGATGTGGGTGCTTTAAGGTGCAGTATCAACTTAAGTAGCAAGATTTATCCATTAAATTCAACTAAATTAGTTAAATAAATGTGGTGTTATATCCACATTACACTATACATTACACAACCCTGTAATTCAATCTGGATGGCCAGCAGAGATTATCCCTATACTACAGAGATTGTGCAGAGGACCTGACACACTGGCCCCTCTGATCACTCAAACCTGCTGAGCTCCCTTCCAATCTTGTATCCCTCCCCAAAAGAAGGACATAATGGACAATGGTGCACATCTGGCTTTCAATACAATGCGGATTAGACACAGCTAGAATATACAGCTGTGTATCAAAGCTTCAGAATGTTTCTGTGTCCTGTAATTCATGTGGAACCACAGAATCTCTGAGCAAGTATTTTGTTTCAGCCTTCTCTTGAAGCAAGACATACTTCAATAACCTGTAAGATATCTTTACTTCATGATAAAACAGAATTACTATGGAAACAGTTCAGCATGTCTCTTATTTGCCAGTCCATGAAAATGTGTCCTTGGAGTAGCAGTATTGAATAAGGATCATTTTTATTTGAATTAGAACAATAAATTATACATGCTGGCCTTGAACAGCCTACTAAAATTAGTTACATACATATTGTCTGCCACATCTGCCAAATAAACTATTTATTGTGGTTACAATTCTGTAGTACAATATCCCCAGATTTGCTTTCTACAGTTTAAAAATTCTTCTACTGTAAAGTCACTTTTTTGGCATATTTTGGCCTTAAACATTGACTTTTATATATATATATATATATATATATATATATATATAAAATATTTTCATCTCAATAAGAAATAAAATATATAAAAAATATAACTCATACTTCTTCACTAGAATTAACAGCAAAAATACAAATTATTTATTGATTTCAGGAAACAGGGAGTACTGTGCACAACACAGCTTTTTTGTTGTTGTTGTTATTTGTTTGTTTGTCTGTTTGTTTTTGATTTTTCAACAAAATACCAAAGGTTTACACTGAATTTATTCACAATTACAAAACGCTAATGGCTCTTATCAGGATAACTCTAATAAAAGGTTTTAGGTTTTATCAGTATATTTATAGTCTATCCAGCTGATAGGATGGAGTTCCTGTCAGTAGTCTTTCACAGTTTTAATATGTTCACATGTGCTTACTTACAAAACTGTGCCTAAAGGATGAAAATCCTCTTGCCAATCAACTTTAAAGAAGAATTAGGCTTCCAAAATAAAAATCAGACATCTTCAGTGCACTGAATAAGGTACAATGGAATTTCGTGAGTCTGATACTATAGGGTGAATGAGAATTCAAAAACTAATATTGAAGATCACAATGAATTCTAGCCACTGATTATAGATTATTGATCTACATCTAAATAACAAAGTCACAGAGTCCATAATCAGTGTTGGAAAGACATGAGTATACTTGTTTTGCTCCCATTCACTAAAATTAGACAAGACTAGCACCTAGTCACTACTTAGTCTTTAAGCATTTATATATTGTTTCCTCAGTATTTCTTAGAAATAGCTGCTTTGGTTTTATAAGCCCACAGAACTTAACCACTCAGACTGATGGTATTTCAGTGTAAAATCCAGACTACATCACTATAGAACATCCTGATATAATTGCATGTGTCAATCTTTTCAAAATGTATTAGCAAGGTAATCCTCTATAGATTTATTCATGCTACTCACACCTTTATCTGTTTATCATCATTTACTAGTTCTTTTGTTTTCTTATACTACAGAAATATTAAAACAACTGATCTTAACAAAATAAAATAAAATAAAATAAAATAAAATAAAATAAAATAAAATAAAATAAAATAAAATAAAATAAAATAAAATAAAATAAAATAAAATAAAATAAAATAAAATAAAAATAAGTCAATTAAGTTAATGCCCATGAAATTACAAAACAAAATATATTTCGTTTACTTCTAATATGTGAATGTACCATTTGAGTTCAACTTTTTACTTTAACCAAACAGAATAAATATTTCTTTTGCTTGAAAAAGGTGGAAGTTGTGCAAGCTACTCACAAGATGATTGCAATGAACAGCACAAAAATATAGGTCTACTTTGTCACTATTTGTTAACCTCATTGTTTGACTGAGTAGACCTGATCCTTATTTTTCAGGCTCACTGTTAATCACAGGAAACTGAGGCAGCTTTGAATCTACAGCATGCTAATATAGATGAAGGCCAGGATCACTTGTCCACATGAAGGCACAAGAGATATCACAGCTTAATGGAGAAACAGTTAGGAAGGGAAGAGTCATCCCAGTTTTGAGGTCAGTCGATGTATTAGAAAGTCATCCAATAACAAATAAAGTACACTAGCAGAGAACAAAATAGGGATCAAAAAACAAGTGAGTGTGTTAATCATCAGGAAAAGGTCTTCCTGCTCCCCTCTTCCAGTTTATCTTCAGTGTCTTGCTCTTCTGTCAACTTCCTGAACTTCAGTATTCCTCCCTCATCCAGAACAGCCCAAATGCGATTAGGACACATTCATAAAGATGAAATGTGGATTGAACCACTTCAGATTCCACTGAATCCAAAGACTGACAAGCACCAAAACCAATGAAAGGAGGCAACAGGACTGAGTGCATGAGCAAACTGGACAGAGTGTATGAGGAAGAACTGTCCTGTGTGGTGCTAACAGATGTTATATCTGTTCTTCTACTTCATATAACTTCTCTCTGACTCTGTAATTAAATATTGTAAGACAAAGACTTGTATCAGTGTCTAAAAAACAATGATTTGTTATCATACTGTGTTAATTATTGCCCTTCTATTCACACTGGCTTCAGCTCCAGATGATTTAAAGAATGGTGTGTTCTCTGAATTCACTGAAACTTTGCTCATTTTCACCAGCATGTGATATTGTCCACCCTGAGTAGTCAATTTTCTATTGGAATTATTACAAAAAATATTTTATTATTAAATTTTGCTCAAAGAGAACATGGACTAAAATACAAAAATAAAAATACAAATAAATAAATAAATAAAAAGCTATAATTATATATTATTTTTACTTTCTAACTTGACATTTATTCTTGAAATTCTGTTTTGAAGTTGTTATACAGGAACTGCGCCTATCTGTAAAAGCATTTGTCTTCATATAGGAACAAATTAGTGGCATAGTGTAAAAATAATTAATATCAAAAACTTTTAAATTTAAGTATACTCATTTCCAATGCAAATCACCTTTGTGAGGCATTCAGAAAGAAACAGATTTTTAATCTATTAGTCTGCAAAGAGTGAAAGAGGGGCATTAAGTGCTAGACGGGGGTTAGGCACTGCCTACCAGGGAGAAGAGGGACCTACGGGGAGGATAAAGTTGAAGGAGACATAAGTCTATAGTCAGTTCCTCAAAACTTTATTGAACACTTTCAGCCCCCCTCACTCACAGATCCTAGAACTCCTTTCGGTGCTCTCTTATCCCAAGTCAAGCAAATGAGAACCCTGAAGGGCTCTCAGTCTCTTCCCATCCTTTTTCTTTCTTTTAATACTTGCTGTATTCCAGCTACATCCCAGATTAGAGTGAAGTTCATCACAGGTGCATACCAGCCTCTTTGGTCACCTCTTACAATAAACCTTTTCTGGGAGAGCCAAGCGTGAAAGCCAGCAAGGAGCTGCCCAGTCTAGTTGTAACTTAAATAAGCATAAAAATAACATTAAATGCTTATGAATTTGTATGAATTAAGACAACAGGAAGGACTGTTAAAGGATTTCCAAAAAGAAAGTGGAGGAAACTTGTTTTCATGCTACAGACCAGAACTAAAACTAGAGATTGGAAAGGTATTTATAGATGTTCAAATAGTGTAGCATTGTACCAATAAAGAAGTTACATTTAAACCAAACACAGATACTTCACTGAAGCGGAATATAGTTCTGATGTCAATAGTGTTGGCACAACACAGACCATAGCCACAAACAAGGAAAATCTCTACAGTAAGCAGGGTGGTAGACACCAAATATTGTCTCCACAAAATCCCCTAATAGTATACATCCATTCAAGCTAACTTTTCTGTGTCTGTTCTATGTTTATTTTGTTGTTTATGTTTCGTTAGTTTGAAAAAAAAAATAAGGAAAAAAAATAAGATTACTACATGGTTAAGTTTACCTTTGTTTACTGGCTTTGGAATACTTACTATTAGAATAAATTTGTGAAGGAAAATCTTTAATGAGTAACTATGTTTCATTTCCTTCTTTTTGTTTTAAGCTTGGAGTGCATTTATTGTTTTTTCCACTATTTATTAGACTCATCTTGCCTGATGGTATTTGCCAGATAAAAGTTGTTTAAAGATAGGGAAGAAAATGAAAAATGTTTGAACATGATTAAAGGTGGAGACATTACCATATACTCCTCTGAAGCAGTTGTATTAAAAATCCCCGTTAAGTTCACATTATCCTCAGAGACTTCAACAGGAATTTACAGTAAAGCTTCCTCAGCAAAAGGCTACAAAACAGTTCTGATACTGATATTTTGAATGGGTTGTATAAAAACACTAATTTTGCTTGGAATGAAACATATATAATAACATTCCTTTAGCAGAACACTGTAACCTCAAGTAAAATTTGTGTAGTTTTTTTTACCATGTGTCTGAACTTCTCCCTCCTTCCTTCCCCTTCTCCCCTTATTCATTTACACATCTGTGAGAATTATCTGTCCATCTACATGCTCCAGCGTATATGCTTCAATGTTTTGTATCATCTTTTCTATCCTGCATTATAGTTAACTTGAAAGCCAAAGTTTTCACTCAAATGATCACTTGCTTTCCACTGAAGCTTGTAAATTGCTAAAATGATGCAAAACTACTGTTAAAAGCAAAATGCCTCCTTGTTCTGGCCATGTGTAGAAAACATTGCATCTCCACAAACCATTCTACACAACATAGTTCCTGAAATCACTGTGCACATAAAATGATTGCATATTTATTTTTTCAAGTTTGATTAATGAAATACCTGACTCCCTTAACGGTTTTTGTTGTTGTTGTTTTTAAAATGTGAAATTATAATTACTTTTAATACATTTATATTTGACCTGAATTAAATTTGCATTCACTGTCAAAGTAACTTTAAAAGCTCCTGATAATATGAATCCAATAGTCTAAGGAACTTACCAACATACCTTTTTCTGTTGGTTTGAAGCAAAATTCAATGCACTAACTATATTAAATGCAGACTTTCAGAAAGAACACAAATATCCAAAACAAATCACTGTAATGCATTAGTCTTGAGCTACATCCTTACACCACACTTAGAATGAAAGGATATAGAATATAAGTATTTTAATAGCTACAACTGTAACTAGAATTAGTTTGTTTTGAAACAATTTAACAAACGGAACAAGTAGTAGTGGTCAAGTCTATAGTGTCTAGTAGACTAGAGGAGGTTGTCATTCAGTGACAATAAGTTTTTTGAGAAACTACATTCAACTTCTGTTTTCTCAGTTAACATCACTGTTACAGATGGAAAAAAAAAAAAAAGGTTTCACACAAACCATTAAATCAACCATTAATGATGTTCTCTCCAGAATAAAGGAGAAACAAAAACGAAGTTAAATGAGAGTGAAAAAATCTTACAACAGCTATAAAAGAAATTAGATTTTATCCTGGAGAAAGAAGATGTGAAAGTAAAACCTCAATTTCTACTGTTTAAATTGAATGAGAGAACATATAGAGAATTATACTCTGATTAGGCTTATTTCTATTTCTCAGTTACATCAGTTTTGCCATTCAACCACTGAAATCCAGCATGAATAAAATGTTACTCTTTATTTTCTGTTCTGTAACACAGATTCAGTTTTTGTATAAGGAAAAGCAACAGTTTTGTTTCAAATTCAGCTAAGTAGTTGGCTAGAATAGGATGAACATGAATGTAGCATTAATGTAGTATTAATGTAGTAGGGTACAGTACAGCATAGGATAAAACATTAAACCTGGAGGAAAGCCTCCAGTCAACTACTTCATTCTACATTCATGACCATAGAGCTAATAAATAAAATGCTTGATTTTATTACTTTAAGTGAAAGATAACTTATTTAGGAAAATAGAACCATGTAACAGAACAAACAGATACATTTTCTTAATGTAAATTTTATTATCTATATAATTAATTATCTATAAAAAATGGCCTAGGAGCTAAAGGCAATTAAAAAGCAAAACTGTGAAGCTTAGTACTGCTAAATACTAAAGACTGAATACTGCTTTGCTCTTTAAAGTGGATGCATATTTAATGGCTTGATTTATTGTGCAAGTACAATGCAGAACATTTTAGCACGATAACCAGGTCCTAAATAATGCAACCCCTCCCGAAAGACCTAGTATGGTTTTGCTTAACCCCTGGTTAAATTCATTTCAAAAACTGTAAGAAACGTTCTGCCCTGAAATCTAAGAAGAATCTGCTACTTACTTCAGCCGATATGTCTCTAAATAAAAAGAATATGCTTTATTCCTCGTAGGCTCTGGCATAAATTAAAAGAAAAATCTGACAAGCCATAGCAGGTTCTACTGTGATTATCCGTGTTAACCTTGAAATCTTAAAGGTTAGCTTCATCACTTAGCTACTGCTATCACAAGACTTACCTCCACCATTTTTCTGACACAGATATGGGAATCGCCACACATTCCCAAGTCCCACAGAAAATCCAACTTGTGCCAGAATATATTGGAGTTTGCTGTTCCAAGCTGGTCTTTCATCTTCCACATCTGAGCCTTCTTCAACATCTACATCTTTTTCTTCCTGATCATCAACCATAAGCTCACTCTTCTTAAAGGCATCATCTGAAGAGTCTTCATTAGAGAGAAGGTCCTTAACAGACTCAATGACCTCATCGTCTAGTTCTCTTTTCACTACCTTGCTGTTCTTAGGCATTTGTACTCTAAGAAAAATACAGAAGTTCAATTGAAACAGGTGGAGAAGCACTGAAGAAAGCTCTCCCTCTGCTTGGACAAAAATCTTGAAGAAATAGATTTATGATGTAGACTGAGTCCTTGATAGTAGGAAATCAGAATAAGCACTTCTGTTCCTGATTGTTTGTCCTATTGAAAGTATCTGTGGAAGAATAATAATAGTAACAATAAAAGAATATTATTATACCATGCAGAAGAAAATTAAGAAATTATATGCTCTGTTTTACCTATTTCTGCTTATCTCTGATTTGAGGACAAAAAGAGAAGAAAGGAATATTAAACTACTTTCAAATTGTAAGACTTAAGTTCACATATTGGTCTTAAATACTTGTATAGAATGCATTTCATTCACTTGAGGGCTTTGTTTAGACTGATAGACTAACTTTTCATATTTCGATCTGGCAGCATAACCAGATTCTTCTTAGTAGGCACATTTGGGACATGCACCTCATATAAAATTTAGGAACCCAGTTCCATTCTTTCCTGACAATATCTCTACTTTAGCTGTTGAGTTTATTAAAAATATAGTTTAAACAAAGTATATTAAATTTTGGGAGCCATTTCTGAAAATCGTACTTCAATTAAGATTTTAATGTATAGTATGAACCCAGTACTTCAAAACCAAGGGAGACTTTTTCTCCCATATTCTTTTTCTAGGAATATATGATCACAATCATTTTACAATGAGGGAGGCTCATCTCTTCAAAGCTTTGATGTTTTAGGTAGTTTCTTGGAAATATGAAATAATTAACCATACATAATCATCTGAGGAACTGTAACCAAACACATTTAAAAAGCATACTGTTTCAAATGTGCATGTACAGACCAAAAAAAAAATCACTATTCACATAAGACAAAACTAATATGTGTAAAGCCATCTGCACAATTAAGAGTCTTAAAAGGGATTTAGATTATGTGTTAAGCTTCTTCAAAACCCTAAAGTGAGAATAGATTTACATGAGGAGTGTAACCAAAACTCCTAACTGATGAGAATCAAAAATTAGTTACAGGATACCTGGGAACTTTCAGGTGTTGCTTATGGACTTGCTGCATCATCTTGTCTGTAGAATGAAGACAGTACCCTATGCTGAACTCATACATAGCTGAGAACTCTATATGTTACTGGACTAATAGCACAATAATTGATTATCATAAGTGATCAATATCTCATGAGATCAAGCACCTCAAGGCTGCTTGAGAGTCCAGTGACAGATCACACAGAAAGAAGTTAAGCCACTGGAATGCAGCCCGCACCTTATCCGGAAGATACTTCAGAAAAGCAGAACTAAAATCTTTGTCAACAAAAGTATCACCAACCTCATGGCTGACAAGACAATTACCTTTCCAATAATTTCCTAGCATTTTGAAACTAAACTTCACTCCAGTTGCATACTGCAATCCTTTCTAACCTCCTCCCATTTATTCCCTAGACTTGTAGTCACTGCCATGTCACTTTTCTTCTGCTTCCCATTACTGTCTCCTCTCACCATCTACACCTCTGGCACACCACCTTACGTCCTGTTCTAGTCACTGTTCAGTAGTTGTGACTGAAATATTTAAGTAGAACCAGGATACAGACACTAGTAATGCAGTTGAAACATTTATAATAACTAATAATACAGTTGAAGCATTTAAATAATCCTAATGGAGCTTTGGGACTCTTGTACTTCAACTACTTCTAGTCACATTCCAAACTTTTCCTTTCCTTTTGAACCGCCAATGTAAATTTCTTCAGCTTCACAGTTGCAGTAATTAGTAATAAACTCTGGGATTGCAAGTGAAAATGAAACAAGTATTTAATACAAAAGTTGCATTGGTGAACCTACATCGGTATTTGTCTGTATGTCTGAAATCCTTTTCTAACTGTAAGCAACAAATGGTATTTACAGTCTGAAAGACCAGCTATTTATCATAACTTATTAAAATACTTTAAAAGGCCTATAATGTTTTAGATATAGTGACTTGCAGGGCAGCAATATGATTTATCTGCTGCTCTCACAGATGAGTCACTGCATTGCTATACTTCACAATAAACTGAAATAAAAAATATCAAGCCCTAGCAATATTAATTTGCATTTCATTAACTTTCCATTAAGCAGGCTGTTATCAATAGCAATATTGCAGATAAATCATAAAAAAATTGCAGATAAATCATAAAAAAACGCTCAAGTTGTGTCTGGATATGAATGCCCTTGAGTAAAGGCTCAATAAGGAGATATCTAGTTAAGTTATTCACCGGCAGAGCTGGCTAACCAGGAATCACTGAATGAGCTTTGTTTTGTAACATACTATTGAACATTAGCACTTCTACCTATAAAATACTATTTTAGCTTCCCACATACTTTGGCTCTAGTCAAGTACAGAACTGAAGTTCTTCATTAGCATCAAGTAGTAATTAGGAAATATCATGCCAAATTCTGTTAAATTGTTCTTTCAGTTCCAGTTCTAGCTACCTTCTACAGAGACTTCTGCAGTAATACAGCATTATGTGATTGGACTGGTTCTCCTTGATGATATCATTAACGAATGTACATAACAAACCACCACAATTACCAACAAGTTACAGAATTTGGTAGAATAGACTCAGACATTACCTTCATCATTTTAAGCTCCAACTCCTAAATCTTGCCACATATGGTAAATTATTACTACACGATACTATTGACTACCAGCACTTTGGATTAGAAGTAAAATGCCTAAAATGTAATTTAGCCTTATTAAAGCTGCTGGTTGTTGTTGTTGTTGTGTTTTGTTTTGTTTGTTTTGTTTTTCTGTATTAGATCTGTGTCATGGAATTAGGTGCACTGATTTAATTCTGGTTTCCAGGCAGTTTCACCCACCCTTTTCATAATTCAACTGATATCATACGTCAGATGAAAACATCGAAAGGAAATTTTTATTATCACATATACTGGAGAATATATTTTTTCTCTGGACTTTTCCACAACTCAAAGCAGAAAAGAAAGATGCTATCCCTTTTCTTATGTAAAATCCTTCAACTCCAAAATTAATCTTAAATTGACCTGACAACTGTCTTTATTGTTTGAGGAAATTTAGAAGAGCAGAAATTGCTGAACAGTATCACAATTCAGTTAAGAGAAGTTTAGGAAAAAAAAGTCATTGAATTAACAGTAATCAAAATCTGAGCTAGCATGAGCAAAATTTGGGGAAACAAGTTGCTAAGTCAAATTAGCTGGATTTTTATGATGTCTTACTAGTATTGTTCTTGATATGTAAAAATTCCTATTTCTTTCTGGTAGTGAAAGATAAAACAGTGAGTCTTCTCTGACACATCAAGAAAAGTGAAGACCCAAACTTTCCTTCTCAGGAGACAGTGGGAATTTTGTTATTTTATTCTGTGGGAGAAGAATCAAGCCTTAATGGATCAGCATGCAGAAAGAAACTTGATTAGACTGCCACATTATTAGCAGATTAAGCAATAATAATCCCTTACAATATGGAATTCAGACCTAAATTATCTCCTTAGAAGATCTGGAGCTTAGCTTGCTCTACAGCTTTTTACTTCAGGTTCAGGAACAAATTCTGAAATGCTAGCACAGGGAGATAAAACCTGCAAAGGCTCTGCTGACCAAACTGCAGGCATTTGCAGTAGTACTCACAGGAATTTTGTGAGCCAAAAGAGTGGAAGACACATTCAGAAACATTTTGTTGCATACCCTTTTCTCATAATTTTTCTTATATGTATTTTCTTGTAAGGGATTTGTAATTGTTCTCTTCAACCCTGCCTGTTCCTGTTCACCTTTACTCTGGATATAGTGAGGGATTCCTTTCTGACACATTTTCATTAGACACTGTCAGATCTGCATGCCAATATATAGACACTTAGTAGACCAACACAGTACTTCCAGTTTTCTCAATTGCATAGTACCAATAAACAATTTAGTTATGGTGCTGGAGACTTTCAAACCTGTACAGAAAAAACAAACAAACAAACAAAAAAAAAAAAAAAACACAACAAAAAAACACTCGCTGGCAAATTTGAAAGTAGAATGAGTACAACTGCCCCATGCCTATTCTTGCAATTACCAAACAAGCCACTATAAAAAGCCATTCTTAAAGCAATTTTGTGTAAAACATCCCACAATGCCATAATAACAACTGATATAACTTATATTAAGGAACTTCTAAGAGATGCTTTTCTGACAAATTAAAACATGACTATTTTTACATTTTTAAAAGTAATGCATTCTCCTCTGAAAAGGAATTCCAATAAACCCTCCATTCTCTTCTAACATTGTGTAATTTATTTCTGTTATCATGTTTTTACATCTGATCAAAACATCTCAGTAGAATTATTTACATTCAGATTTTAACAAATGACAAATAATCCTCAAATCTTTGATCAAAAATGGTTTTAATTTTCATCTAAATTGGAAGAAGGAAAATAAATGTGTCTGTACGTCATAAAGGAATATAAAACAAGCTCAGGAAAAAAAATCTTCTAGCAGTCTTAATAAGCTACTGTACCATCATTAAAAATAAGAAAAGGGAAAGAATGGATACCATTTTAAATATAATGTTTGACGTTAAAGAAAAAAAAAAAAGTTATTTTCTCTGGAGCTCATTGATCTTCTCAGATGAAGTGGTTAACATACAACCATGATGCTGGAGGGATACCAAAAAGCAATATATCTCTCAGATTTGAGGGTAGACTGTTGCAACACACAGTGTATGAGTATTACCACAAGCTTATATATTCCTATTGACAAGACCTCTACCTTGACTCCAAGTGAAGAAAAGGGTGATTCAGTACAGGACACAGAACTAAAAGCCAAAACGCTCACCATGGCAGACATTCAGAAAATATCTTGACTGACATTCATGTCAAAGTTTTCAGTCAATGAAATTATATGCCAAAGTGAAGAGGAGCTTTTGCACCATAAAGGAAACCTATAAATCTAGGCAGTGTATTGAAACAACCAATACTGAAAATGGGAGGACTAAAAGACTGCTGTGACTCGGCAAAAAGGAATCAGATAATTGGTGCAGCTAATGGTCATGTCTGAATAAGAGAGAAAGAAGACTGCAAACCTGGTTTTGTGGGATTACTGAACTGTGAAGAATGGTTATTTCTGGGGGAATCTGTGTACAGACAGATAATTATTTCAGCAAGAGTTACATTGTGTTACAGTATGCACTTAACAGACTGAGTTAGTGCTGCAATGCAGCACTATGTCTTTTGGCGGAAACAAGAATATGCACCGTACTCTTTCTGCCTAGTCAAGTCCATTTTACCTACATACTAAAGCAGACATTATTCTGCTCTTCAGTATATCAAACTACATGATACAGGACTTCGCCCTCGTCCATTTAATGCAGCCTGTTAGTAATAGATATAGATTCAAGAGGTACCTAACCCTACCATAATGAAAGATAATTATATTTTGTGCAATGAAACTTAACATCACTAAAAAATGTAGATAAATGTATCTGAGACATACTAATGCACACTACAGATAATACATTATAAATACATTATAGTATATCAAAATAAATAAATAAATAAAAACCTGTGGGGTATGGAAAACTTGAAAACAATAAAAAGAATATTTTTGATTCCACTATCTCTATAAAGTTAAATCATTTAGACTATAGCAATTATTTTTTGTTCTTTTTGTTGCATGTAACCTTTGAAATTTATTGGTCTTAAAGTAGTTTCTCACCAGCTTTCATAGATTTCTCAGCATTTTCTTCTCCCAATCAACTATATTTAAAGGCACAAGGTTAAGTTCGGTCTTGCTGTAAATATGGGTAGTTATACAAACTTCAGTG
The DNA here is from genome assembly GCF_963932015.1 of Anas acuta. Classification (NCBI taxonomy): domain Eukaryota; kingdom Metazoa; phylum Chordata; class Aves; order Anseriformes; family Anatidae; genus Anas; species Anas acuta. Next base: position 154,232,611 of record NC_088979.1, read on the forward strand.
ACATTGGGTCTCCTTAATATTACTGGGAAATTTTTTCTCAGTTTCAATAAAACATTCTTCCAGTCATGCATCAAGAACCTGATTAAAATTTCTACCCCAGACTAGTCTCCCTGAAGTATAGTTATTGGAGAACACCCTACAGTTTTAAGAAAAACGCAATGGTTTGATAAGAAGAGTAATCACAGAATTTCTAGGTTGGAAGATTTCTTTCTTAGAAATGTTCAATTTCTTCAACATCAACATCCGAAGAGAAATATCTGAGAGAGAATGTAACAACCTAGAGCTCCTGAATGTCCATTTTTTTTTCATTGCATGTAATCTTTGAACTTTATTCATCTTACAGTAATTTCTCACCAGCTTTCATAGATTTCTCAGCGTTTTCTTCTCAGTCAGCTTCACTGAAATACTTCACAGACTTGGGGGGTGTGCTGCCTGTAATTTCCTATTCTAATGGAGAAAACTCAAATTTAGTAGATCCTGCTCTTCCAGCTGAAGTTGTGTGAAATAATGCTAGCAATTCTGAAGATACTTCACTTTTCACTGGTAAAGTAAAAAAGTCATAACTGTCAGCAACATGAAATAAAATCTCTATTTTCTATATTAACCATATAAACTACACCATGACCATGATTTTATTATAAAATCTTATCACACTTTTCAGATGGGAGAGGAAATGAAAATATATTAATTAATTTAAGCACTGAAGTTATTAAGTTTCAAAATGTAGTATTGAAAGCTAGACATTATCAGATATATAGTTGCCCTAAGACCTTAATTTTCTTCCCTCTATGCATCTGAATTATCAATAAGTAAATCAGGTTGTCCTTGGGGAAAAAAAAAAATATATATATATTTATATATATTTATATATATATATGATTTCTTCTTTGTTTTTTTTCTACATATAAGCAAAAAAAAAAAAGAATTGTTCACAGACAGGTTATCACAAATCTTGGTTCTCCTCAGATCTGATTGTTTAATTTCATGATATAATTCATGCTTTTAAATTAGAGTAAATCCCTGAATTTAAAAAGAAATTGATTAATACAAATTCCCTTATAGAAAGTCCTATATTGGAAACTCCCTATTCCAATTTCCCATCCCTTCTCCATTTTAGCATAAGAAGAGCATGCTGAATCATTAGCACTGCAGTATGAATTTCTGGCACTTGAAATACAAAAATAATAGCATCTGCCAACAGCAGGTCTATTTTCCCAAAGTGGGAGACAGACTACTGCCACCATGAACTAGATTCAAGGCTTTTCTGTACATAATATTACACAACCTTATCCTTTTCTTTCTTCCATATAGCAAATATGGAACCACAAACCTCAGAGTGAAAAAGAATTACATTTCAGTGCAGGCTTCTGGGTAGCTCAGATCAGTTATTACCACTCCTTTAAAACTCTTCTAATAGCTACCAATGTTATTTCATGCTACTTAGTATGCACTTGCCACATTTTGTAAACCCAGCTCTTTAGAATAACATTCAGCTAACATTTGTCATTGTATTTTTCCTAGAACATTTCCCGAGGAACAGCAAGGCGTCTTTGAATTCAATTTCAAGGAAGAATGGAGTTGCTTAAGTTTTGAGATGTTACCTGATGATATGTCAAAGTTCTTCTGCAACTAACTGAGAATACAGAGATCTTTAGTCACGTTGAAAAGCTGGTACTGATCATTTATTTATTTATTGGCATGCTGATATATAAAATTTATAAGCAAAGGACTCAAAACTGTTCTTCCAAAAACCAACAGATACTATGTCTTTTCAAGGAAGAACTTTATATGAGTTAAAAAGTCAGTGCAATGGATGATCTGGGGATGTAGGTGCACATGCACTTAAAATTGTGGACACTCCTGGCTGTGCACTAGAGATTTTCAGAAGAAAATCTATCTTCCCAAAAAGATTCCTGTTGCAAATACTTCTCAAGCAATTTTATTCTATACCACACAAACAGCAACTATTCCAATAAACCATAACAATGCAATTTATACCAAAAGAATTAGCTATAATTTGTAGATTGTGTGTTTCTTGTTGCTATCTCCCAAACATTTTCGTGAATAACCTGTGATTATTTTTTCTTTTCCGATAAATTCAACATTTAAAAAGTTTTGTGCATACACGCTCTTGCAATATACAAAAGAGAAAAAAGAGTTGAGAGAGTTGTTCAAACTATATGGTCCTCATCTGCACTACTACTTTTTCTCTTGCTTGACTGTAAGAAAAAAAAGAAAACTGTAAAAATGACAAGACACTAGAGGTCAACATGAATCAGCTCATCCCACAAAAGTAGTTTTGAGATGTCTCAGCAGTTTGACTTCTTCAATTTCACTATCAGTGGAAGACTTGAACAGCAATTACATGGCTTCATTTTTTCATCCACAAATCAAAACCAATGGTATTTTCTGTTCTCGAATCTGAAGTGCAAAACTGAATCCAAATGGAATTGTAGAAATGCATTAAATGTAGAATCACTTTGTAATTCTCACATTATCTTAACATGTTCTATGTGTAGACCAAAATCTTGTATATTAGCAAAGACAAAATTAAGCTATCTTTACCTATTTTTGTAAAGTTTCCTTTTCAATAAGATATTGATAATGACTATCTAGAAACCACATTGCTAAACAGAAAAAAAAAAAGAAGGGGGGGGGGTAGGGTATATAGATGTACATTTTTATCAATTGGAGAAAGCAGAATTGATAATACATCCAGTGCAAATGTACATTACATCAGATAATTACATTTTTATTTTCTTCATTTATACTTTCCTTTGGAGGGGGGAGCAGAGATTTGGATTCCAATCCTAAGGTATATAGCATAATCACAGTGACCTACTATTTGAAAATAATTAGGCTTCTCTTAGAAATCAATACTACGTCAGTGAGCTTGATATGTTAGCAATATCATGCAGGCAAAATAAAATGGCTGATAAGGGTGAGGTCTTGGCTACATCTTTTACAAATAAAACATAGTGCAATTTGCTGAAATTGAATAAATCCCATTATAATCTCTCTTTGGCAAGACTGTAACAGTGAAGGCATATTTCAGTCATCTCATTTACTTCCACAGCAAAAGCAAAGCACCGCAAAGAAATCCCAGCTCACTCGAACACAAGCGAAATCGGAACAAAACCACCAAATGCGGGAATAGGAAACTAAAAGGAATAATTAGAAATTAGCGAAAAAAAATAATCACGGTAAGAAAACCGTTGGCATGAACCCGTTGCCGTGCAGATGTTGCAGTGGGCTGCAACAATTCTTTCTCATCCTGAACGGAAAACAAGCCCCAGACGCCCCGAGGTTGGGAAAAGGTCCTCATTATCATACCCACCCAAACATGGCTGACACCGGGGCGCACCAGCCCCGAGCCCGCCGGCCCCTCCAGGGATGAGGGATGAGAGCGGGGGGCGGCGGCGGGAGGCTCCCGGCCTCTCCCCTCCGGGCGGCGCCTCCGCCCCTGCAGTGCCGGGCTCCGAGCCGGCCGCCGCCCAGGCCGCGGGCGCTGCCTTCGCGGCTGCGGGAGAAGGAAAGGAGCGGAACAAGGATGCAGGCGGCCGCTGCCGGCGGGACTGCCCGCACCCCCTCTTCGCGCCTGCCGGACGTCGCCCCGTCCTTCCCCGACACGCACACTGCACAGTCACTACGTGCGCCACGCGAGGGAGATGAATGGGGTTTCTGTCACTCGTGGTATGCAAAGGATGTAAATCCCTCGCCATAGCAATGAGAAAAAAAAAAAAAAAAAAAAAAAAAAAAAAGTACCGCGCTCCCTTATAACCTAACCCACCGGTGCGTTAAAACCGCATGGGCGGCTGCGGCTTTCAGTGGGCGTTCGCTCGCTGCTGTCCCCGGAGGGGGACACCGCGCTGTACCCCCGGCCCCTCCTGGTGGTCCGGCGCACGAGCGAGGGACCCGACCGGCCACTGCCGCCTGCGCCTCCGCCTTACCTCCTCAGCCCGCGGGGCTCGCCGGGCGCCGGCAACGGGAAGGGGCCGGATGCCCCCGCGGGCGCGGGGTGGCGAGTGGGGCTGCGCGGGCGCGGGGCTCAGCGGCGGCCGGGCGGCGACGGCAGGCACATGTGGCCAGCCCCGGCTGCGGCGGCGTTTAAAGACAGACATAAAAGCGGCGGGGGGAGAGGAAAGGGGAGGGCAGCGGCGGGCCGGGGGAGCCGCACCTCCTGACGCAGGGAGGAGCGCGCCCCCCCCCCCCACCGCCTGCAGCACCGTCTCCTCCGCCGGGGGCTGACGGGGAGGAGGGCAGAAGAAGCCGAGGGAGGAGGAGGAGGAAGAGGATGGAGACGCCCGCCGCGGGCGCTGCCGCCCCTGAGCCTCCAGTGCTGCCTCGCCGCAGAACCCCGCTGCGGGAGACGACACCGCAGTGCCCCCTTGGGCTGGGGGAGTGGGACAGAAGCCAGCGGGGGAGCCCCGGCACGGCAGCATGGGCGTGGGTTTCCTGGGAGATAGCGGAGGTTTTCCGGAGGAAGAGTGAGGGGCTCGGGGATGAAGAAGGACGGGAATCGGTCAGGAGAAGGGCGGCCGTAGCGGGTCCATCTGCGTGCTGGGAGGCGGCAGGCAGCTGGGGGGGTGAGGGATGGAGAGTGAAGAAGGGATGGAGAGAAAGCTAGGGGAGGACAGAAGCACCAACCATCGCCCGTGGTGATGGCGCACAAGTCTTGCAGCTCAGGCTTTCACCGCTGCTACAAACCGCATGACGATGAAGTTGGGATATTCCTCTTTAATCACCCCTGAAACTTCCTGTCATTAAGCCTGTCCACTGGCCTTCTACCAGTTTTTGTTGTTGTTTGGTTTTGGTTTTGTGTGTGTGTGTGTATGCATTTTTCTGGAAAAAATAATAAAAAAAAAATGATAATAAATGATTCTGGCTATAAAGTAAGGCTTGTAATAAAATCAAGAAAGTAAGCAGTTCAAAGGCACAGCAGCCAGAAAAGAAAGTGATATTTACTTTGATGAAGATAGGCATGATGAAGTGAAGACCAAACCTTTTTAATGTTGTCTGAATAATTATTGCATCAACTTCAATCTTAACACATGCTGAAAAAAAAAAAAAAAAAAACACAAAAAAAAAAAACACCAAAAAACTTTCTTACAAACAAGAAGAGATTTTTCTTCAGAGTTAGAAATTTGGGCTCGCCAGCTGATTTGCACTTCCCACTTATCTTACTCAGAAAGTTGTCATGCAAACTTATGTTCTTATTTCATCTTCATCATCAAAAGTAATTCATCACACTATGGTGTATTTCTCCGTGTTGTTACTAGTACACTGAACTAAGAATTTCCACAGGCTGTATTTCAGTTATGTCTGAAAATACTCCCGTAAGCAATATATTTTGCATTTCATGATTTAATCTTATTTGGAACTCAGTAAAAGGGAACTTACCTCAAGAAGGTTCTAATTGTGAGCTAAACTTCTTTATACTAAAGGGAAGGAAATTATGTTTTCTACTGCCAGATTATAAGAATTATACTTTTTCAAATAAATTAACCAATAAAGGTAACTGTATCATATGACTGCATAGGTAATTGACACAGCAAAGGTCATTCCTGGATTCTTTTAAATTCTGTGTACAGTGAACAGCGAGCTTAGAATCTTTAATGATATCATCAGTCATTGACTGATGACTAATTTTGCCATGAGAAAGGCATCATGAAGTTTGTAATGTTCACCAACAGTTATTTAGAATTTGTTTTCATCAGTTATTTAGAATTTGTTTTCAGCAATTGCAGTTCTTCACATACTATTATAATTAAAGAGGTAGATATAAAACAACACAGTAGTAACCATTCAGCAGCAATATTTTCATCTTCTATGAGCTATTGCAATTTAGAATAGCGTGTAAGCTGATTTACCTCCGCAATTATCCACTATGCTAGATATTTCACCGGTCTACTACACCTGTACCATGCTGACTTAAGTCTCTGGGACACTGCTTTACACTAAAGCTTTATTTTTGCTACACAATAAATAAATAAATAAATAAATAAATAAATAAAAATAAAGCCAGGTATGTTGTCAATAGGAAATCCAGAGTTTTGTACATGGACAACAAGTTGATTGTTCTAAGGAACATGTTCAGCCTGAATTTTTATCCTGTGCTGCTTTCAGACTCAGATAGAAATCAAACAGGAAAATCTGTTGTTTTTGTTGCTGTTTAATGTAATTTCTATATGTTTATTGTCAATCCCAAATAGACAACATCATTTGTTAATGTCCTGTCTAACTCTCAACCAGTTTGAAACACTATTTTTGGAGAACTGAATAGCTTTTCAGTTTATTAAAGCATGTCCAAATATTGGTGTTCACATTTCTGATTGCATTAATGGGAACTGGTGCATAGGAGAGAAGATTCTTGGATTTTTTGCTTAACTTGGCCTGTCCTTCCAAAAATAAAATATCAGACAAGATTACATTCAATCTGATCCTGCAAAGCTTTTTCACCATGGAAAACCCTGATGACATTAGCAAAGTTGCATGGACAACAGTTAAGTATTTTTAGCAGATGTACAAAGATTATTGTACATTTCAGTATGATTCTTCCATAAATGATGAGGTACAAGCAAGATATCTTGATCAGGTCAGAAGCCATGGTGTTTTAATATCTGTCTAGGGAAAGAATCTGTTGAGATTTTGTCAACCAGTGGGAGCAGTGATAAACTGCAGCTGTTGTTCCTACATGTTGCAGCAATGATGGAATCCTTAAAGTCTGTCTATACTTAAATGGCTTTTTGCATTTTCATCTCTAAATAATTGTTTTAAAATATCAACAGATATAAGAGATTTGCTCCTTTTTGCCAACCTCATCAAAGGACACATCTCTGTCCATGTTGTCAAAAATGTGGATTGTCTACTACATTGTGTATAACTTCACTGTAGTATCAGTCTCCTCAGAAGATGACTGAAATATTTTTACAATTACACCCAGAAATTCTAACTACTAACTTATTTTAGAGGACAAAACAGAGGAACATTCTAAAAGTTAAATCTTGTCTGCAGGCTTCATGTCTTAAATATATACTTAAGCAACTCAGGAAGCTGGGTTTGATGGTGACTTCAGTGTCCAATCAACCCAATTAAAGAAGTTGCTGCCTACCCCATTCTAGGAGAGGATAACATTAGAAATTAAGTCCTAGAAGTTTTGAGCTTTCATAGAAATCTGGCCAGATTAAGTGTGCCCTTCTGTCACCTACTGGAGAAGCAAAACATCATAAATACTTCCTAATGTGAAGCAGTAGCATCCTATTAAATGATAGAATACTGGAAAGATAAACAAATTCCAGCTGCTCAGAGCACCACGAGATTCATTACAGATCAAATATATATTAAGCTAGCATCCAAACCAAGCAGAAGACTCATATAAAATCATATTTAGCAGTTATACCTAACAAAGATGATTATGCTACTTGTGAAAATGTGGAAAATGAAGATAGAATTTTGATAATGGAGATATTCTCTGTACCTTTGACAGTGTAGAAAGATATCATCAAAACTAGGTTGATGGCAGCAACATAAAAAGCTAGCAGCTACTTAGCCAAATCTTCTGTTATTGAAGATATAACAAGTATAAGTACAAGAATTTATATCACAGTATACAAATGAATTTTCCAGACACCAATCTTAAAAATAATGTGGTTGAGTGGGTTGAGAGTAAGTCTAAGGAGTTAATAAATCACACAAAAAGTGCACAACAAGTAGCAAAATAAAATATACTATGCTAAACGTTAGCCACAGTTGCAAAACACTGAAATAGATCCTAGACAAAGAAGAAAAAAATATGAACTTTTTAACATATTGTATAACAACTACAGTTTTCAAGCATCTGTCTTTTTTTTTCCATGTTTTTCAAAAAGCCTCGTGATCCAGTGACTATAAATCACATCTGAACCTTTTTAACTTTTTGTTTGTTTGTTTGTTTGTTTATTTTAAATGTAAGCCTGTTTGACTTTTGCTCAGAAAGCAAATATAATGAACACCTGACAAGTCCTCAGGACTTCTTATTTCAGAATTTGCCTAGCTGTTGTTAGTCCTCTAGGAGGTGGCATCTCATTGGGATTTGAAGGAAATTTGCATGCCTTGGGACATGAATTATCTCTTTGAACATAGTGAGCGTGGGTCTGCTTACTGTGCAATTGCATTTGTGTTCTGAAAATATTTAGGAATGCACTACACTCTACAGTTTGAGGCAAGTCCAAATGCATTGCAAAGGTTGGATAGGTATAGAGATTAAAGTATTCAGTTCCAAGAACACTACAAGTTGAGGGTTTTACTACTTAGTTTTCAAAATCTGTATTTAAAATTTAATTTTCTCTTAACTTGAAGGTATAGGTATAATAGATGGAACTTTATACTGACTGTCATTTCTCCAGCAGAATAAATTCTAAAATTACTCCATTTCATTCACAAAAGAAAAAAATAACATTCAAAGTATTGTTCAGCTAGATACAAAGCATCAGTAAATTGTAAGCATAGCTATAACTTCTGAATTTTGGTTTTGGAAATACAGAAATTACTGCTTACTAAGGATTGACTCTATGTATTATGTTCATATGTATAAGACACTGAGAATCTCAGAAATTATATTAAATCAACACCAGTAGGTTTACTATAAAATCATAAAATCATACCAATAAAATCATACCATAGGGAAATTCCTTCTGATTCCCCAAATTCACTGAGACTAGAAGAAAGAAAAAAAATGAAACAGATAAAAATTGTATGTGAGTTCAAAGAAGTTTCATTTCATGATATGAGACATTTTCCAGAAAAGTTGGGTATGTATTTTTTAAATAAACTGGTACTTTGATAGTACAGTGTAACAGGTAGAGACTATTATTTCAATTAACGTAATTCAGAATTACATGTAAAAAATAACTGATCAAATTTCAAATGTATTTAGGCAAGTTTATGTACATTTCTACAGAATGTTCTAACATGGCCACTCAGGACATGGAGAAAAAAAATAATTCTGCTGCAAAAGACTGAAGAAGATGTCACTGTATGGATGCCATTGATAGGTCTGACTTAAGACAATAATTTGAAAAAGAAGAGGCCAGAATTTTACTGAATTACACAATTCTGCATCAGCAGTCTACGTAGGTTTGTGTTGCAACACTGCATTCATAATATTAAATGTCTAAATAAAAGTCTAATGCTTTCACCTTGTCATATCCTCATTTTTAACATATTTACAATGAAGCTAATAAAGACATTATTGTTATTTTTAGGCCACACATATATATGCATTAAATCACATAAAATATATAAAAAAGCATAAAGATGATCTGTTCATGAGTATATGATAACTCATGGAAGAAGTGATAAAACTGGGGAGTAAATATGAAATCTGTGTTAGATTTTCCCCATTCCTTACACATGCCACTTTATTTATTGATGGTTAAGGATGGAAATTACTTTTTAACTCCTTAAAAATCTGTGGTATAAGGGGCTGTTTTTTTTTTTTTTTTTTTTTTTTTTTCAGACTGGTGTACTCCATATTCCTTAAGCAGAATACCTTAAGAATCAAGCACCTCTTGATCATCCTGTAAAAAGCCACAAGAAATTCATTTCAAATCATTTAATTTGAAATCATTACAGTCATAAATCTGAGGAAAAGTAATTTTATAGGATATTCACAGAATTATTGACCCAGAAACTAAGGTCAGTGAGTGGGAACCAAGATATTCTGTTTCGTTCACAGAAGTAAGGAACCAGAGAGAACTTGCATTACCAAATCCACTTCTATTATATCATCATCAATTTACCTTCATAAACACATCCCTGAGTTTATCATGTTTAGTCTTAATACTACTTAGATTTCATGACCACATCTTACTGAAAGTTGGTCCCAAACTTCTCTCAGTGGTGGTGAAGAGGCTTTATTTGAGTATCTAGTCACGGTCTATTCATTGGCATTTGTTCTTGTGCCAAAAAGTTCTTAAACAGTTTTCTGTCCCTGTATTTCATGTGTATGAACCTGTATTTCATGTATGGAGAACAATGCTATCCCTTTCTCCCTTTGTTTTGGCAGTGTATAAAGTAGGTCTTTTAGAGCAATGAAAGATAATATAGAAAAATATTCATGTATCATGTACACTCATTTGTCATGCATGGAGTGAAGAGACTTTAGCATGGGTCTTAAAAGCAGCAGGCATTGAAACAGCTTAATACAATATTTTAATAGCAAAGTGTTATACCTGAGCTAATTTATTACATCTCCATTAAAGACTAAGTAGTGCACACACAAAGCAACACAGATGTAGCATATGTTGTTCCTAGTTATATATGGTACTTGGACATAGGCCCACCTGAAGATTGTCTGTCTCCGGTAGTAGTAAATAGAAGATTTTTATAGAAGGGTGTAAGTACAATGCATGTATGATTTCCATATTATAAGAAATGCTTAGCAAATTTCAGAAAATATTTCCAGTAGTTAAAAGAAAATACTATTTCATCAGATGAATATGTGAAACTAAAGGATCTTACTCATTTTTATTTCTTTTGACTGCCTTTTCTTCTAAATTTGTTTGAAAAATCTGCATACAATTGAAGTGAATGAGTAGTCTCACTGTTTATCCTGCTACTTGCAGGCATATTTACAAACCTTGAGTTTAATACATATTTATTTTAATTGCTAAGAAGATTCTTTAAAACATTTACTAAAATGCGTTTAAAATCATGCATAGTACTTTAGATATTCTGAGATGGAAATAATGCGACTTTTTCTTCGTTCAGCTGCCTTCAGCTACACAGAAATCGAACATTTAATGTTGAGGTTTTTTCCATTTTAATCATTCTCATTAGCAAAGCTCTCTTTGCCACCAGGAGTTTCACCATAAATTTCTTGAAAGCTCAGGCAAGCTTTCGTAGTTTTTGTGTATTTTACTTAAAGAGATTCTGTACTTCCTCATTGTATAAGTCTACAAGCTTTCCTAATACCTTTCCCTAAATTCTTACCCTTGGGTCCCCTAAGACCAATAAAATTAATCACAGAGTTACTTAACCATTCTGATTAGTCCAGTGCACTAGTTAATGATGACTAAACATGAGATTTTCTGTAACTTTCTTTAACTGATTTTTTCCCTTATCACTACACTATTCCCCCCAAAAAAGTAAATCACTTATTTTTGCTTCATTAATTACTTGTCAATAAGGAAATCCATTATATGTCCTGCTCAGAAACTGTTGATATTGAATATTGAGTAATAATTCCTCTTCAAATTATCCATGGTTTCTATCTGTATGCACAGTCTGCTCTAATATTTATCTTGCCAGTAATATTAATTTTTTTATATCAGTGTCCCATTTTGAGGGCTCTTAGTAGAAGTGTGACATTACAAAATGAAAAAAACCTCCAGCTTTCCCTCAAAAAAAAAAAATCTTCTCTAGAGTTGATTTTAACCAAAATATATTTTATTTATGCTCAGTTTTCATTTAATTAAGGATTTCAGCAGCAGCTTCCAGAATACTACACATAATCTTTAACTTGATTTCTGTTCTATATCTTACACTAGCTGTTCTAAGTCTCTCGTTTTACTTTCAGAGGTCTTTGCATTAATGTAAAGATATGTTGTTTTCTCTGAGGTTCATCCAATTTCCTAGCTAAATTAAGCAATCTTCCTCTAACAGCCTTGCATCCTTGATCTCTGCTCTTGCTACTGTACTATTCTAATCACTATTCATATTTTCTTTCTCCTACAATACTATTCTTTATCTTCTGTATTCTTTACCACTCTGAATATCATTTTTCTTCTTCTTCTTCTTTACTAAATGTAAGCAGATTGATTATCTGATACTCTCCCACCCCATTTTCTGAGGAATTGGCTTTGATCTTGGATACCTGGGCTTACTTGCAGAATCAGAATCAACTTCATCTGTTGGGAACAGTTCTTTCCCTGAAAATTCCTCCCAGCAGTTGGGTATCTCCTTTAAATCTTCTGTTCAGCCTCATTAGCTATATTTGGATTTCTAAAAACTGCTGCCTGCAGGCTCTGCATCTGCAGGGTTTATAACCCCAAATACCAATGTAAATACTCAAAGCAAGGCTTTGCTCTCACTCCAAGGTGCTAAAACTCCATTTGTGATCAGATTCCTGCTATGAGAACTGCTGAACTGGCAGAACTCTTGTGTTCATTGACTTTCCACTTCTATGAATATTGCCTGTCTGCTATTTGTCCATGCTTTTTAGTAGAAATCAGGAAGCTGTATGGCCAGACATGAAGAACACTCAGTTATTTTTTCTCCATTTGAGTTCTTTTCAGTTTACATTCAATATCTTAAATCTTTATTGTGTCTGAATCTGTTTGATGAGCAGGCCTCCTTATTCTTCTTCATTTGGGATTTCTAACCACAAAGACCTGACTCTTTTGATGTTATAGTGATTATCAGACTCTTTCCCATCTGGTCTATTTCTGTCTTCTGATCATTATGACTTGTAGGCATTATCATGTTTCTTAACGTACCATTCTGTCTTGACTTTTCATCTGGTTCATGATTGTCTCTTTCTTAGATTTTACTACGGAGATGAGCTTCCCTCCTCCTTTTTCTTTCCATCTTCTTTTTTTTTTCTTTTTTCTTTTTTCTTTTTTTCCTTTTAGTCATCTAAATGTTTTACTAAAAACAAACAAACAAACAAACAAACAAACAAACAAACAAAAAACCTTTTATCCCTTTTGTATTAATATTCCTTTGTCAGTTTTCAATGTATCTTTTGAACAAGTATTTTAAAGTTTTTTGTCTTTCAGTTTCCCTGTATATGAAATGAGGTTAATCACACTTGCTGTTGTAAACCCCCAACTAATAATGTACTGATTTATGTTATAGCAATTAATCAAAAGTTTTGGGGTAAGCAGTATCAGCACAAGTTTATTTATTCAAAATTTGGTTTTCCTCATTTTACATTTATTTCATTATTTCTATGTACCTATGAGAACAATACTGAAAACAAGGTTTTATCTCTGAACACATTTTTTCCCCCTCTTAATTACTGCAAAACTTCAAATAGAGTTAGTTATGTATATAAAAGTCCTGGATCCTGTATTTTGTCTATTAAATACTTTCTTAGCAAGAAGTTAATCTATAAAGACCATTAAATAGTAACACTGATTAATTTAGTAGTATTTTATCTATAAAGACCATTAAATAGTAACACTGATTAATTTAGTAGTATTTTATAATGCTTTTAATAAATTGCTTTATAATTTTATAAAACCATAACAATACTTGATTTTTTTTTATTATTATTTTTTAGTGAGGAAAAGTTGTAGCTACAACCATACACAAGTTAAGGCTGCTTTGTAATTAAAAAAAAAAAAAAAAAACAACTATTTTATGGTTTAATACTTTATTACTTTACAGGATGGTGCTTCTTTAACAGAAAGGTTAACCTCATACCATTACAAAGAAAAAGAGAATTGGTAACATCGGCAAATGACTTTTCATAGAAATCACAGAAATGAGATGCATTTGTTTGAATTATTAATGTGTAGGTAGAAGTCATAATACTGGAAAAAAAAAATAAAAGAAAAGACTGCTGGATTTAGGAGTTTGTTTGTTTGTTTGTTTTTCAGTTTTGTGAATTATAATGAATCCTATCCAATTAGTAATCTTTTAAAATTATATGTCTTTTTTACTGTTCATTATTCCTTTCCTTTCCTTTCCTTTCCTTTCCTTTCCTTTCCTTTCCTTTCCTTTCCTTTCCTTTCCTTTCCTTTCCTTTCCTTTCCTTTCCTTTCCTTTCCTTTCCTTTCCTTTCCTTTCCTTTCCTTTCCTTTCCTTTCCTTTCCTTTCCTTTCCTTTCCTTTCCTTCCCTTCCCTTCCCTTCCCTTCCCTTCCCTTCCCTTCCCTTCCCTTCCCTTCCCTTCCCTTCCCTTCCCTTCCCTTCCCTTCCCTTCCCTTCCCTTCCCTTCCCTTCCCTTCCCTTCCCTTCCCTTCCCTTCCCTTCCCTTCCCTTCCCTTCCCTTCCCTTCCCTTCCCTTCCCTTCCCTTCCCTTCCCTTCCCTTCCCTTCCCTTCCCTTCCCTTCCCTTCCCTTCCCTTCCCTTCCCTTCCCTTCCCTTCCCTTCCCTTTTTCCTTTCCTTTTTTCCTCTCTTTTTTCCTCTCTTTTTTTCCTTTCCATTCCTTTTTTCTTTTCTTCATAGAAAATGCATCACATATGGGTGTATCACAATTACTTAAAGGTAGGATTTATCTAACCTATATCAACCATCCCAACATTATTGGAACTTACATTCCTCTTATGGGATGGGTTAAGTTGCCCTGTGGATACCTGTTCTGTCAAGCTGCTGAAAAGAAGACAAAATCCTAGCTTAATCCAGACACCAAATTTCTAGGCAGCTGAAATAATTCCACACTCCACCCACGTGCCTTACATAGGTATGGATTTTGAGATCCCAGTTCTGTAGATTAGATTCATTGTGATAGAAATATTTTGACAAGCTCGAGATTTTAACTGAATAGTTGTATACTTTGACTAAATCCATATTTATGAAGAGCAAGGATTAAAAAAATGGTCGGATTAGAACTTATTATTTATTATTATTATTTATTATAATTACATGTTATTTTGCATTCTGTATATTATACTGATATAAATATTATATAAAGACAACGGTGATTAAATTAAGTCATAAAATTTGTTCAAATTACTTTTTTGGAGTACATTTATAAATGCTATAAATTAGCAACTAGTAGTTTCTTGAAAATACAATAAAATTTATTTTTCTGTACACAGAAATCAAAATATGCAGCATTTACATTAACATATTTGCAGCGTTGTTTATTTATAGAGCACTCTATTTTGGTTTCCCTTTACTGCTGAACAAAAGGCATCATATCAAGGAATTTATACTATTTTAGTGAGACTCTTCTGGTCAACTGTACATAGATCTTGAAGACTCATTCTTACAGTGCAGTTTAAGAACAAAGTTTCAATAAGTTTCAATAAGTTCAAACACATCGCTTGTGACTCAAAAACAAACCTCAAATGCAAGTCACACATGTGTCAATGCAATTTGTAAGTGCTGATACGAAAGAACAGGGTTTGGAGTTCTAAGAGGGTCTTTTTTTCTCTATTTGTTTGTTTGCCTGTTTACTTTTCCTAGAGCTGTTGATTTTCCCTGGTTGCTACTGTATAACTGAGAGCAGTATTATTCTGCAGAAATGAAATCACTAACTAATGAGTAGACTGTGAGTTTAATTCTCTGTAAATATTCTTTTCTTATGGTATTGCCTATCTTATGGGTTCTAGGTTATGAAAGTAGAGACTGATCATGTGCTTAGTGAAGTCAATGGCAACATTTCTGTGGTAAATAACAATTAGAATCTCTCCACCCTTGGCAATGTGTCTGTAAGTACATGTGAAAAAAAAAGCTTTAATTTGCTACAGGTATAAACTAGCAGGAGATAACTCCCCAGAGCAGGAGAAGTAGGCAGGAATGCACATCTCAGGAATGTGTGCCTCAGGGCAGATAGTTATGGTGCTGCTGCCTTATGCACAAGACTTGGTCTTAGCAAAAAGTGCTCCCAGTTTCCAAGGAAGTAAGAACTCAGACCCAACCACATTTTGAACTGCAGGATCAACCACTTCAGTTACAGGCTGAGGAAAGTACGGCAAGCATGTTACCTTTGTTAGGTGAGGTATACGAATGAGCAAACAGAAAGCTTATTTACAAATACGTTTCGTTCACAAAAATATTATGTCCAAAGTAATTAATCTATTGTTACTACTTACAAAGAGATGATTAATGTTGCTTTCACATGGAAACACCAGTTATAAAGCTGATTTTCCTGGTCTCTTTATCTTTAAATTTCTCTGGTATTACCTGAACATGACAAATGAAGACAAGACACTGCAAAACAAGCCTTGTCTACTTCGTAGTGCTGATACCATCAGTTAATTAATGAAAAGGATGGATTTTGTTATTAAAAAAAATGAAAATATATTATTGATTTCCTAAGGGATCCCAGCAAGAAAGTATGCAAATAATGTCATTCTCTTTTACCTATGAAAGTAAACAAATTACACACAAACAAACATTAGTCTTTAATTAGGAAAAATGTTTATTCTGATTGGGGCAGAGGATTACAGCCATGATTATCAAATTAAATTGAACTGCTACAGAATTAATCTGACTATTTGTCCAGCTGTTTGATGGAAGATTAAGTATTTCTGAAGTTTTTTAATAAATTTGTCAAAAGCTGGAAAAAAAAAAGAATTAAGAACAGAGCTTCTTGCTATAAAATATAAGCTTATTAAATTGTCAGGGGGTGAGGTTGCTATTGAGTTATGGTAGTGACTTGAGTTTTGTGTCATTTTGGCAGCCAGACACATATAGGCATAACAAGTAGAGCACTGACTGGAACATCAGCACAATTGATGGGTATGAAGAAACATCAGTATCCAGGGCTCAACTCAGCATTTAGTGGAAGAGCCAAGAGTGGACTATGCTGAAGGAGGCAATTTATTTTAAAGGTCTAGTTCTTCAAATATATACATTCACGTATTCACATTTGTATAAGTGTAATGTCTTCTTTAGTTTGTGTTCATCAGTAGAAATTATATGCTCATTTGCAGATTTGCATAAAGAGTAAATATGCCAGTCACTGGAATATCTTTAATTATTTTCCTTATTTCTAGTTACTTTGATAATGATAATGCTACTTTAAAAACAAGATTACAGACATTTAATAACATGTTAAAAACAATTAATAAATTGTTAAAAAGCAAAAATTTCAAGATTTCAAAAATTTCATTTTTTATTATTATTATTATTTAACAATAATAACAAGAAAGTTAATGTAAAAAAAATAAAGATGTTCTTATTTTCTCTTTACAGTGGCTGAGTAGACTTTGTGTTTGGATTCTTTTGAATTTTATCTCATAGATGAGCTAAAACACTGTAATCTTATCTATGTTGTCTTCTTTGATGTAACAAATAGAAGTATTACAATAGAAGGATTACAAACCACAGAATTCTTGCAAGAAGAATCTATTAGGTGTATAGAAGAATTGTCTAGATGAATTTGGATGCACTGCTATGAAACGCAAATGCATACAGTTTGTATTCTAGGAAAAATAAAATAAAATAAAATAAAATAAAATAAAATAAAATAAAATAAAATAAAATAAAATAAAATAAAATAAAATAAAATAAAATAAAATATAGTTCTTACTAGAGCTCACTAGCCAAATAATGATATTTATGATGTACAGAATACCTAATCTGAAAATAAATAAATAAATAAGTAATGTAGTTTTTATAGATTAACAAGTAAAGGGAAAAATCAAGAAGAACATAATAGATGTGAATTCATAATATGACATCTGGTAAAATTCTGAGTACATACAAAAGAAAAATTATCATCCTATAAATGCATTTAGAAGTGTAGTATCTTTGAAAATTATAAACTGTATGAAATTAAATTAAGTCTTTGAATAAACAAATATTGTTATGAAATGTTTCTGCATAACACAAAATACCTGTGGCTCAAATTCAAGTTCATAGAACACAAATGGGTTAATAATCCAACATGTAGTGTTTTAATTTAGCAAATGGACTTTGTTTTATGATGGGTGAAACAAGTATGACTGTACTTTTGGGACACTTAAATGGATAGTGATTATATTACTGAACATCATATCATTTGCTTCTTATTCTTAATTGCAACTCTGACATTGATCAGATCAACCACCCTACAAACAATAAAGTACCATGATAACAGCTTCAAAAGTTAAGTCCATCTGGCTGGCAGGTATTCTTAGCAGCTAACCCTTAAAAAATATATATTTATTTTTAATGGAAGCTAACATATTCTAAATATGTAAAAATGAATACATAAAGTGTGCATGTACATCTGCATATATACAATTGCACATATTTATACATGCATCTATATACATGTATCTATATGTGCATATATATACACATACATACTGTCACCTATGGATAGGTCATATACTACAAAGAGAGAAAGAGATGGAGATACAGATGTATATCCAGCTGTCAAGTCCACTAACACTCACAGCCATTTCATTTGCTTGGCTGTGAAGACTAAGGTCGTCTGTTTTAACAACATGCCACCACTAAGCACAACATGGATTTGCTGCAGACATCACTTGGCAACATTCAGTGGTCAGATCTAATGGTCAATGGAGAGAATTAGGCAAAAGGTGGTGTTCAGTTGTGGTGCTCAGTATCTTCCTCTGGAGGAAGGATGCCCATAGTAACAGGGAGCCTGGAGAGACTGTGCTCCCTAAAGAATTTATCAGAGTAAAGTAGTATTTTGCTTATTTTGCTTGGTAGAAATGATGTATGCTTCTAGAGTCTATATGAATGCATCCTTGCATGACTTAAAACCAGTAAAGTGATAGTAAAACAGTATGAGGAAAATATACTTAATTGATATATTTGCATTCTTTCATTTGCCTGGCCTAATTGAGCAGATAATGCCAGTTTCTAGGGCATATATTAGAAGACATTATGTCTGATGTACATAATTAAAAAGAATGATATCCTGCCAGCTTCCCAGTTTTGAGCCATAAACGTTGTCCTCTGGCTATACAAAACTCAAATTTAAAATGTTGTCATAACTTGCAAATATGCAGAAACGATTTACATTCTGCAGCTTGTTAGAATAAGTATAAATTTCACTGTTTATTGTTTTGTTATTCATTTCTTTTTTTTTTTTTTTTTTTTCCTGTGAACTAGAAGAAATTCCTCATGAAAGCTGTTAGATTTGGAGATCTATGCCAAATGAAAAATAAAATTTTCTGAAACAAGCAGGAAAGTTGTATATTCCTCTGGCATGTTTTGCCAGATAACGGTCTTTTCCCTTAGGGTGTAATGCTATTCTCCTGACAATAAGTATTTACTCCTGGCTATGATTTTTAAAAACATAGAATTACTTCAAAGTATGATTTTTATCAGTTGCAAATAGAGTAGTGCCTCTGAATTATGGAGATACTTTAAA
The DNA here is from genome assembly GCF_963932015.1 of Anas acuta. Taxonomy (NCBI): domain Eukaryota; kingdom Metazoa; phylum Chordata; class Aves; order Anseriformes; family Anatidae; genus Anas; species Anas acuta. The sequence continues at coordinate 154,251,595 of NC_088979.1, forward strand.
ATTACTTTCCTTTCATTTCAGTAGAAGTACACTCAGATTCTCCAATATATGAACATAGACTACTTTTTATCTTTACATCATTTCTACATATGAGAAAATATATAATTTTTTGAAACTACATATTTTTTGAAACTACATATAACCTTGCTTTATTACTTGAGAAAAAAAAATTGGCTGACATATCAATTTATATTATATTATTATTATTTTATATCTTATATAATATATTATTATATATTATTATATTATAATATATTGTATTATATTATATATTGTGTACATTATATATTATGTAGTATATTATTACATTATATATTTATATTATATTTATATTTATACTTATATATCATAAAAAATTATAGTATTATTTTATTATATTATAGAGAGTACTCCCATTTTATCACACAGAGGAAGGCAAACTTTTTGTGATAGCTGAGATAAAACCTATGATGGCAGTAAAATGAAATTACTACTCAACCACGTTTTAACAAATGGATCGTCCAATAAGCTAAAAACATAGGCATGAATTATTTAAAAATGGCACAGATTTCTGACTACAGAAAATTCTGTGCTTGTTTTTATTACAAAGATTTCATTTTTCAATTAAAAATATTCAGCATTTGAAGTGTGGAGAGTAGGACACATTTCATATGTCAACTTAAATATAATATTTTTTCTAGTACATAATTCAGCCTTTTTTTTTCTTATCTGCAAGCTGAGTGTTGAGTTATAAAGTAGAAAATCTTACTGTCACTAATGTCTATGCTGTAAAAAATGAACCATGAGGGACGGTCTTAGTGCTACAACTCTGTGCTATGGTGGTGTGGAGCAAGGAAACCTACAACAGGACCCTGGAAGCATGGACACTAGGCAAATGAGGTTGTGTCCCTGACTATTCCACATTTACTCTCCAGAAAACCAGAACCCATCTGTCTTTCCTTTTTGAGTGACAATATTGGGAGAGTAGAAATGTGCCAACAAATTGGATATATCTTCCTTCAGAAATGAGATAATCTGACAGGAAATCCAGAACTTCATTTTTAGATGTCAGGTTCAAAATCCTAGGCATGCACTCAGGAAGGGTACACCCATTCTGCAGTGCCATGGTAATAAGTACAAGGTCCCATTACTATTGTCAAAGAAGTAAGTCATTTTCCTCACATAAATCTATTCAGCTTTGGCTTATAACTGGCTTATCATTGGGTGATGAGTGGGAAAATTCACATGTGGTTTGATCATAGCTTAGGTAAGTAAGCAATTCCTGTTTTTCCTTGAAGTTTACATCTTTGGCACAACAAAGTCATTACCAGACTGACAGCTTTTCAGGTTCTTCCTTTCTTTTGCCTCCCCTTCCATAAGCAGTGGGGTACTTCTGCCAGATATGGCTATAAGTCCGCTTAAAGAAAAAGAGATAATGTATAAGGAAAAAAAAATGTCTTTATTGAAAATGAATTTTTTTCTATTTAACAATTTTTTGAATTCTGCAATTCTTTTTATTGCTATAAATCATAAGACAATATATGATGCTTGAATGTTGTTATATATATAGATATTGAATCTAAAACAGTCTCTCATTGCTCACTCTTTTTTTCCAAAACACAATTACAGATCTTTTGGGGTAAAAGCATGTATTAGCTTACGTAGTGTGGAATACAGTGAATCTTTAATACTTCTGCTCCCAGCTCATCTGAACATCACACAATGACTTTAAAAATGTAACCTAGTTCTTGCATTGAAAAATATGGGGGATAAATTTGAATGTTTGGAACATTTAAAAAGTTTATACATTTTGGTTTGTCCTAACACAGAACAAATACCAATCTTGAATGTTACTGTGAAAAAGAGTTTTTAACCTATACTGCTGGGAAAGGAATTCATTCTTGGCTTAGGTGATTTCAAACATAAAGTTTTATTTCCTAATGATAAGAACACCTGAAGGAAAAAAAAAAAAAAAAAAAAAAAAGCTAGAAAATAAATGGTTTTAACATTCTAGCTGTTTTGTTTTGTTGTTGTTGTTTTTAATGCAATGTCTCTACAAATGGTATCCACAAGAAGAAAAGTGAAATCCATCAATTTCAAAATGAGTTTTAGGATCACGGAACCTTACAATTTACTATCGCTTACAAATTATTTTGTATCAAAACTAATTAAGCGTGAAAACAAACAAAAAACATTACCAGGAAAGTCTTTATTGGCCAAGACACAGCCAAAATTTAAGTCAAAATATACTTATTTTCCTTCAAAATCACACTGATATCTAAACACAAGCAGAGGCAGGGAAGAGCTCCTACCTCATGGCTATGCATGCAGACAACGGTAACGAGAAGTGGAGATAATTGAATCTATTATCAGACAATTGCTGCAATTACAGCAGCATGGCAAAATGCAAGATATTTTCAGATAGTTATAAAGATGAAGAGGAGAATCTCCTAAAGAAGACAATAAGAAGCATCAACAAATGATAAAAACAGTAATGTAAACCAATTACTTTTAAAACTGAAATTTCAGCTAGAATACATAATTCATTAAAACTATAATTTAGTGAAATACTTCACATCAAGTCCAGAAATTTTAACGTTTTGTGAAATATCTCACAGTGTATCAAAATTAATATTTCATTTAGCTTTTTTATTATTATTATTTATTTATTTCCTTTTTCTGCTTTAACATCTTGTTAGGAGTGCTTCATTATGTTCAAAGTTCAGGGCAATATCACATGTTGCTCTGCATGTCTTAGCCTGGCTGAAAGAGGTTTTTGTCTTTGAATTTTTTTCCCTCCCAACTGATTTAGTTCAGCCAGTTGCTACTCCTTAGCATAACTGAAGGTTTGTTTACATTTGGCTGATGCTGTGTATTTTGCTAGCAAGAATAAACTGGTTTCTGAGACAGCTCCATTAGTACTGACAGAAAGCCACATGGATGCCTGTTCCTGCTATCTCACTGTCTTTCATTCTCTTTTCTCTTCTTATATACAATTTGTTTTTGAAAGACATATTGTAACATTCAACTTCTTCTCTAACCTGGTCTGTGAAATCTAATAGAAGTTCAAACCAAAATGGTTACTTACCGCTTTTTCTGCTATTTTAAATGTGTTAAGAAAAAATGCCCAAAATGGTACTAGAATTTAATCTGCAGTTTTGAAGAGTCTTGAAGAGAGGGAGAGAACTGAGATCAAGAAAACAAAACAAAACAAAACAAGAAAACAACACACACTATGTCATCTGGAAGTTTTGGCACTACGGTTTCAGTATAAAAAATCTGCTTTTTATCTTTCTCTCTTGAGAATCATATCAAGACAATAAGATAATAGGTATAAGTATACAGTTACTACATACACACAGTAATAGGATACTAAAAAGTTTTCCACTAGTAACAGAAATTTGGGATAAACAAATGTATTCTTTAGATATCTACTTTAAAATATTTCAATATTTTGAAAGAGCAATAAGAAGCAAATGGTGAATGCGTTATCCTTTTTGTAGTTCCTCCTGGTACTTTCATGAGTTTTTTAGTCTTCACTGAAAGGAGGAGGATCATGTGAAAATGCAGATAAAGTATATCTTGCTGTGAAGAACTTATAACCTAAACACTTACCTTTTACTTGTACAAAGTATGCATCAAACAAGAATATGCTTTTCATCTTCATGACCTTACACACCTTTTCATATTGCAGTGTGACTCACAGCAGCGCAGCAGTCTACATGAACACCAGCATGTCCACAGTTGCCTACTGCATGATACATGCAGGTAATCATACCATGAATCAGTGGAGCAATTGCTGTGATTCATTTACCTCAAGCAGTAAGTCTGCTGTTTTGATTTGTTCCTCTGTTTACACACATACATGCACCTCTTGTCTAATTCTGAGAGATTTCCCTACAAGGATACAGTCAACAATGATAGTAAATATAAAAAATAAACATCTATATACAGCCTACTGTTTGCTACTTCTAGTCCATTTATAACATGCCAGCACTCAAACAGAGTAGTTTTGCTTAGCAGTAAAGGGAAACAATTGAAGTGAAGCTCAAAAAATAATTAAGAAACAACTTGGGCTTTTTCTCTAATTTTCATTCATATTTTCTTTACAAATCTCCATTCAACTTTAACTAAGTTTTGCCCTGAGCTTCTGAACCTGGAAAACTGGATTTTGTTGTTGTTGTTGTTATAATACAAACTTGACTTTGCAGATAAAAAGAAATAACAAAGTGATAAGCAGCATCATAGAATGAAAGTATTATGAGTTTTATACTGTCTGAAAAAAATCTTTGAATTCATTATCCTTTTTTTGAATTATCAATTTTATTTTTTTAAAAAAGCCTTCAAATTAAAATTCACTTATATATCTCTGATGTTTACTATAATTTTGAATCTTTTCTTTCAATGTAGAAAAGCCTAGACGATTGTTCATTATACACTTCTGTGTGAGAGATGTAGTAGAAACAACTGAAGTAACTAAATAGTCAAAGGTAGAAGCAGTTATGTTTCTGACAGATCAAAGAGAAGGCAAATAAAGTAATATGACACACCTTCTGGTATATTAAGTAAAAAAAAAAAAAAAAAAATCATTTATGCTATATGTATGACTGTCAAACATTGGAAAGAAAATGTATGTAATCAAGAAATATATTGTTAAGCATTTCTACAGGGTTTTCTATTTCTGAGTCACAACTGTATGCAGAACTACTGATTTCATTGTTCCTACAAAGAAAGTGTGAGTTGCTAAAAATCATAAGTCAATTCAGACTGTGTATGAGAAAGATAGCCAAAGGATTCAGCATCCAAAATATAACGTATTCTGTATTACTTTGCTGAAAAAGTAAGTAAGAGAATATTTCATTGTATGTGATCAGACTGATTTTATAGTTTCTGTATTTCAGATATCAAAATTCTGTATTACATGTGGCTTTGCCATATGATTTCTAGAACATTTAATGTTCCAGTAGCATCCTTTTACTAAAACAAAAAGAAGCATGAGTAGATACTGACCACAACAGAAAATATAAAGTCAAATGAAGTCAAACTATTTGACTAATATACAGTCAAATAGTTACTTGAACGCATGCGGAAATCTGTAAGTCAGCAGTGATTTCAGAAAACAGTTTGACACATTCCAAAAAATCTATTTTCCTTTCCTTAAATATACTTATAGAGTATGCCCTAATAACTACAGTAAGAAAGGCAGAGGGAAATACTGTGACTAATTTAAGATCAACTCAGTTTATGAACAGTGCTCTGAAAGGTACAATCTATAAGACAAAGTAATGAATGCAACCCAAAACAGATGATTCTTGTGTGCTTTTATTTTTAGACTGTATTACCATTTATATATAAGTTTGTTTTAATGTTTTAATTCGTAGGTGGCAGACCGTAACCTGCCAGAAACAGTGACATTAACTTAACTTCCTGCCCTTATGGTCTGTTGTTCATGAACTTGGTTTCATCCCTTACTACACCTAGTTCTCTTTCACTGCAGCAAGTTGCTACAGCTTCCTGTTTAAAAAGGCATTGTCATACTACCTTAAAATAACTTTTTAATTTAGACCAGAGCTTTTGGAACAACATTACTTATTGGAAATATATATATATATATATATATATTAAAAAAAAAAAAAAAAAAAAAAAGTTCACATTCACAGGAATTCAGGAATCCCTCAATTAAGCAATGTCTTATCTGATCAACAGGATAAATAATTATAAAGAATTCAGAATCTTGCTGATAGGTTAAAGAGACCATTTTTAATAAGCAGATATGACTACAGGCTATTTTTTGAACTGTTACAACCATTTTATAGTTGAATTCAGCTGAATATTCAGTTATCACTATTTAATACTTTTCTCCCATGAAGTTCATTAATTATGCTTGTCTTGTCTCTGTTTAATGGTTCAAGTAATTGTCCTCTTCATTTGCCCCTTCCATTTCAATTGACTTCCTTCTGTGAGTGTCAGGACTTGCTCTGGCTTGAACACTAAAATAAGCCTAGAATAAACCATATTTTGAGTAAGGGAAGAGTATAGTTTTCATCAGTACAAGATGATACTATTATTTACTTCTCAGTTTGTATTTTGTTATCGTTATTTTGTGATTTATATATTTTTAACATATTTTGCACAGTTTACAGACTGCAAGACTTTTGCCTTCTAATTGAAATTTACAGACATATTAGAGTGAGGAAGCAATAATCCACTGCCCATCTCCATTGACATGAATAAAACCCTGCTAATCACTTCTCTTTTTATGAGGTAATGTTCATTCCAAATAAAAAGAAGCAGACACATCAATGCCACATTATATTAATAAGTGAATCCCAAGCAAATATTAAGATGTAATAAACCAATACTTTTTTTTTTTTTTTTTTTTTTTTTTTTCCAGCATAACCTGCAGCTTTTGACTGTCCCCTTCAGTAAATCATACATTTTGTTATTTGCTGTTTCACTTGATATGGAGATCATGTTGTGTTGGAAAGCCACCAACAGAACTTCAAACATGTCCTTGTGTTCCTTCAGGATATTTTCCTTCAGGATGCTCACAATCAGATACAGCAGGTTAGGGGATCACAGGATTACAAAAAATATATATATATATTTAGAGCAGGATAAAAGTTGCACATGCAGAAGGAGCAAATTTGTGTGACTCTTGAGCTTGACACTTTAGAGGACAGAAAATTTTTGGTCATGTGGGAATAGTTGAATCTTTCCTTAGACCCTGAACCTAGTTAAGCTCAACTACATGACTACAAGAAACATTCTTATCTGAAGATCTGGTAAGTCCTGGTGGAAAATAGACCTATAAAGGTTGTTATTCAGGAGGTATTGCCTTTCGTTGGATTTAACATAATTTTGTGATTGCATTGCAATGCGTTTCTGACTGATAGAAATACAATGTATAAAGTAATTATAATGTAATTTTGATTACAGGTCATCTTAGAAAAAAAGTGTTATAAGATTTTTTTTTTTTTTTGAAATAGAAATAATGGAAATTCTAAAACTGAAAGAATCTATGGAATAAGTAACAACACAGTCATATGTCTGAAAATTGCCTGAAACACAATAGATTCCTTTGGTTTTGTACTTCTTTAGAAGTGTAAATGGCAGAAGAAAATGTGTGTAGGTAAGAACAGAACTTTGTCTCTCTGCTGTTCAGAGCAGCTTATGGCTACACTTTTTAAAAATTAATCTTAAAAATACCTGATTTCTAAACAGCCCCAGAAAATTTGACACTTTATCTATTACTACCAAACAATTTTCCAGCACTCAGTGTTGATTAGGGATGGAAAAATATAAAAACAAGGAAGACTGGGAAACAAAACAGCAGAACTCCATGTGAAAGTACACTAGATTTAAAGAGATCTTGTTCTATTCTTAGTTTACATACTGCAAAATATTCCTTTTTTGTTGTTGTTGTTGTTTTCTGAATCCTCTCCTAGCATTTGAAAGATTTATGCCATTAAAAAAAATGTTGATCGTGTGACTGTAGCACAGAGCATAATGAATTTCAGAAAAACTGAGAAATTATTAGAGAAACAAACAATTAAGCAGAGGAAGGTAGAGAAAAAGAGAGGTGCCAGAAGTATAGGAAGTCTGGAAGTTTCTTGGTGACTTCCACGTTTTCCAGAAACTAGGTTTGTTTTGGTTCTACACTGCCACTGATTTTTTCCAGGTTGCACAAGGTCTTTGCTTCTCATTAAGGGTAAAAACAAATAGGCTTGTGCTGCACTTCATATGCCAGGATATCTTCTCCCAACCCTCCAAAATCACTATTAGATTTTAGTTCACAGAATTCTGCTAGCATCTCAGTAACTCCATGACCTTCAGTTCTCACCTCAACTTTTCCTGATTTATGGAATACCTCCTCTGTTCTCAACAATTTGCAAATACTATTCACAATATCAGACCATCTGGGAAAGTACTTCAGCCCACTAGTATTTTCTCCTTCCCATCTACAGAAAAACCATGTCTGGTGACAGTGTCAAATAACTCTGTCAAGAACATCTAGAAATATTGATTCTTCCCCTTTTACTTTTGAAAAAGAAAAGGCACAGGTTGAAACTTGTTTTTACTAGAGTTTTTTGTAAGAAAAGAGAGTGGCTATGCATATTCTATGTGTATAATCTATTTAATCACCCTTAAAACTTAGCTCAGTTTGTTTTTCTAGCTCTTCTCTCTCTGTCTGCTTCTGTTTTCACCTGTTAAGTCCATAGGTCAAAAGCACTGAACCTTCCAGATTCCAGACCAATATACAAAGAAGCGTCAGAGGAAGATCAAGCTTTGTTTCTGCTTCTTAGATCATAGCTGTTGCTCCAAAGGGCAAATGACACAATTCATGAATTTTCTTAGTAACCCCTTAGTAACCTTTTATTAAGGCACGTTTCCATTCATATTCACAGCTTCCTCTTGAGCTTGTTGCAAAATTAGTGTGTGTGTAAAACAAGAATGGAAATCCAGAGAATCATGATGATGAAAGCACTGTGGTAACTGTTACACAAAATAGCACAAGGGCACAAACTGTGGGACATTTTTGCAACATGACTGCAGCAGATGTTTATCTTGACTGCACAGGCATACTTTTTTCCCCCTAGCACATCAGAATGTGACATCAAACAATGCAAATTCACAGGACTTTCTGCACAGAGATGAAGAAAAGGCACTGTCTTTTAAAATGTGCCATCAAGCAAAGAGAAGATGGGTTATTTTTTTACTTACAATCTCATGCAGGTTCTTGCATGAAGAATTTTAAAATATTTTTATTTTTAAAATATTTTTTGTCCTTTTAAACTATTTTTATTATTACTAACTATTTATGTTCTAAGTCAAGGGGAAAACAATGGTTTCTCTGATCATTCTTAGACCATTCTGCATTGCCAGACTGTGAGTAAGCTTAATGTGAGTAAGCTTATGTGAGTAAGCTTATATTTCTTCAGCCAAGCAAGTGCAAACCACAGCTTTTACAATGTTTAAGATGCAAGAGGGTGCAGATTTGACCTGTTCCCTGTATTTTTGAAGGTTCTGGCTTTTTCTGTAAGGAATTTGTCATGCAACTTTTCACATAATCCTAGTAACAGATTTATATTCTTTTATATATTTTCCTGTAGGCTGTTTGAGAGTTTGATCGAGAGGCACTGAGATTTCTCTAGAAACACCTAAAATTAAAGTGAGATTGGAAATTCCATTCATAAACTATATGTCTAGCTTTAAAATAGAGAAAGATGAAATTAGGGAAGAAAATACAGTGTTTTGTTGCTGTTGTTGTTTGTTTGTTTGTTTGTTTGTTTTTTATGGTCTCCTTCTTACAGCTGTGTTCCTGAAGGGTCAACTTAGAGTTGATCAGTTCCTAAAGGGCAGTCAATTTTGGAAGGAATGCCTCAGCTCTTGACAGATTGTGATCCAGATCCCAGCTACATGGTTTCTATGTCAGTGCAGCTTGCGCTTCACTATCTTAGAGTCAGGTGATGCTCATTCTTGTCAGTTTGCAAAAGATCATGGAGATATACTCAAAAATAAATACCAGGCATATCAGCAGACTTATCAAAAGATGAATGCAGGGCTAATTTACGGCTTACTCAAGTTTAAATTGTCGACATGTTTGCATGTTAGGACGGCCTGTAGTCACTACTGTTGCATTATTATCTGTGTTTTAAAAATGCTTAAAAAATGGATCTCATTGTTCTAGACACTGCATGACATTCATATAACTGATGAGAAAGTCTGTGTCAAAGTTTTTAGTCTGTGGGAGAAGACATAAATACTAAATAAAAGAATCAAGTCAACTGGACGAACTTGGGAGAAAACATGTTCAAAAAAAGAAATCCACAGTTTAATACATTCTGTATTACAGTCACAACTTTCCATCTGTTTCTGACTGATAACAGCCCAGCCTGAGAGGTGCTACTTTCTCTGTTACTGCTTTATTTAGTAAAATGTTACGTTAAAAGAATGCTGACTCTGTGTGAGGCACTAGTGGAATGAGTGTGAGTGAATAAAACTCTTGAGAGGTTTTGGCCTTCCAACTACTTCCAAAGTATGATAAATGCAGTAAGTATTGAAGTGGTTGTTTGCAGTCCTATACTGTCAACAAAATTGGTAGTTCTAGTAAAAGGCAAGCCAAAGAAACCAAGTACATCTCAGTCCTTCAGCTTTTCTTTGTGCAGTCCAGCTAAAGACAAGAGATGCAAAGCCATAAGCTGTATATTAAAATTTCATTTCAGGGAATGAATGTGAATAAACCAAATTATAGAGAAGAAACAGATTTATTTTGCATATAGTTTTTCAGAGACAAGACAAAAATCTTGTATTAAAGATAAGCCCCTGCAAAATTAGTCAATTTTGTTTTAAACAGCTAAATATATATGTATTCACAACCTTTTTTTACCAACCTTTTAATGTATTCCCAAAATAATTTCCTTGGTGAAAGTCAACTATTTATTTACACTGTAATTAGCATTCATGATAATTATTCTACCTTGAAGAATCTTGTAATCTTGTCACTGTTTTCAAAAGTTCAAATCTGAATTTTAATATGTTCACTTATAAAACATTATTAACATACATTAAAGCACTATTTAGTAATGTACAGAGAAGCAAAAATATTTTTTTTTCTGGATGTAGTTCAATATGATTCAAGGTGTGGGCAAAGCATATTACTCTGAGTTGTATTTGTCAAAATTAATTTTGCCTTAGGATCTATGCACCTAGCATCATTTAAACACATTTTAAGTGAGAACATCTTTTGATAGTCTAGACATTAAGATAAATCTTAAACTTCAAGCTTATAACCCAGCATATATTAAAGAGCGCTTTACTTGTGTGTCCTTTAGCTTCAAAAACAGTATTTAAATGGTCAACATAATTTATCAAACTGATTCTTCATTGATGACTTTGCTTGTGTTGTGTAGTTTATTGATTTATTTGTTCTGATGAAAATTCTGTTGGTTGTTTAATTTGACATGCTGACTTTTCAAAAACATAATTAAGAGCAAATACTCCATCCTGGGTTATGGAAGTGAGAATTTCCGGAAGAGGAAGAGTAACATACATCTGAGGCAACTGCTGTTTTCAAAAGTGCGTCTGTCTCTGTGGCCAGGTGCAGTGCATCCCATGTTGCTACAGCTAAACTTCTTCCCTCAGCCAGATCCTGTAAAGTTAGTTTGAGCTCCTCCACCTTATATTATGTTTCATAACAGTGTTCAATCACAAATCATTTTAACTGGGATTAAAAAAAATGCTTAAGTACTTGGCAATATATGTTGGTAGTAGGAATATAAAAACAAGTTAAAAACAAACAAGCAAAAAAAGCCACAGTTTTTGGTAACACTAGGATAAAGGAAAAAAATTAACATTTAGAGTCTAGTTTAAGTTAACTGATTATATATATTGTTTGAAACATAATCTTAATTTATACTTCTTATATAACTGTTTCAGCAGAAAATAACAGTATCATGTACTATCTCACATATCAAATACACATTCCAGTTCAATATAGACCTTCACGTTTTGAGTGGTTCTCTAATCTTAAAAGTTCTTAAGCAGAAGTTCACATTTAAGCATACAGTTAAATACTGATGTCTGTTTGGGTTTAATTAACTTCCTATTATATTCTTTTTTATTAGATTTTATTATGCTACAAACTATCTTTTCATTTCATTGGTACAATGAAAATAAGTATATGTAAGTATCCATATATTATTTTTAAATATGTACTTTTTGATGAAGAATAAATAAAACTACATTTTAATGTGCAATTTGCTGAGAAATGGTCAATATTTACATTGATAGTTCTGCTGTAGCTGTGTTATGGAACTTCTTTACTGTTCTAGGTCAGGTGTCATTCATGTCCAGAATACACACCACACTTAATAAGAGAAAAGGAAGTGATGCATTTTATCCAAACTGTAAGTAAGGCAAGTCTGAGAGGATGTTTTAAATATTTTACATTTTCTTCCAAGGCAAAGGAATGTGGAATTTTATTTGATATTAAATTGTTTTGTAAAAACTTAATGGTCTCTTTATTCTTGCTAGTAAACATAATCCTTTTTAAATGATATGGCACCACTGCATACAATAAATAATGTTCCCTTCACTGTAATGTATACTAAAGCCAATATCAACAACACCTTTTTGTGAAGCAAAGTTAATAGCTGCAACTGGTGGCAATATATCAGCCTCATGTCAGTTTATAGATGATAAAATATTAATTCTTATGTCTGCTACAGAGAATTGCAATTGCTGAATTACCACACTTACCAGACATTATCTGCTACTAAATATTTCATCAAAAAGGATATAGCACATATTTCATCAAAAAGGATGTAGCACATCAATGCTATATGTATTGTTGTGGGTTGATTTTTTTATTTTTATTTTTTAGTCATCATAAATTTACATGTCAATACTGTCTTTGGCTAGTAACATATTTGCTTCTTATGACGTCAAGAAGTTCCACAGTGGGACATGTGCAACCCATAGCATCTTGCCAGTTTACCCTAAAGCATGGGTCAAAGTTAATAGGGCATAGTCCACTAAACTGCTCAGGCAGCATCTTTTGAATGGACAGAAAAAAGTTTAATTTACTAAGGAAAACTGAAATTGATGGTGGTTTACTTTAATATGATAGACTGCTGTGGTTCATTATTTCAGAGATATCTGAGCAGCCTCAGCAGCTGGCTTAGCAGCAGCACGGGAGTGGGGAGAGGCCCTCTGTGAGGTAGCATGGACCTCACAGAGGTCAAATCCAAGACCTTTGTTGCAGGAGACAAGATCAAAGGCTGGGAGGGTGGCTTGGACTGCAGAATTATTCAGGGGAAGTACGTTTGATGGCTTTTTTCACCCTTCTCTAGATTATTATTTTTGTCTACTGTAGGAGGAGGGATACTGAAATAAATGATCCTTTGGTCTCTATGGTTCTTCTTAAGTTTCTGTTACATACTCTTTCAAATATTGCCTGCAAACATAGTTCAGGAATGTCCAAAAACCTTTCAGCAGAGGAAAATATTGTGGCTAGCATGCAGGTGATGATCCATACTGTAAGTCTAGGCTTGTTACCAGCATCAGACTAACACAATGAAACCACTTCCAGGTTCTCAGAAGGTCTCTCAACTATGTTGGACTGCTTTGTACTCTGTTTTACTGTATAGTATAGAAATACCTTTTTCTATGTTATAGAAATACTTTTTGTGCAGAACATTTTTCCATATATTTATAGTCTGTGTGTGGTAAACATGCTTCTTTTTCTTTATTTATTTGTTTTTATTATTATTGTAGGAATGTTTTTGCAGTTGAGATTTTGGGATTGCCTTTTCTCTGGGACTGAGTTCAAATGCAACCACGGAGCTGAAACAGTGCATCAGTTCCCACTAGTACTGCAGACATAAGGTTACCATTGAACTTGATTTTTACAAACAGAAATTGTAAGAAATTAGTATTTCTGTGACCCAAATACCTTGACATTTTAATTACCATCGTTTTTGTTATTGTTCTCATTCTGACAGTCTCATGCTGTTCTCTGTTTCTTTAATATTTCATATCCAGTCTCACCTCAGTTCTGTTTATATACATGCTGTCATGTCTGCATACTAATATATGCAGTGCCATAGATCTTCATGCATTCATTAAATGAATTAGGTATTGAATGGAGATATCATTTTATTGTATTACATTTCGCTTTTCTCAAGCCTGTAACCTGCCCATGACAAAGACAGGCTTCTGTGTTCAGTGAACCACACAGATGCTGCACACTGCATTCTCTGAAAACATATACAACTGAATATTTAAAGAATCTTTACATCTTCTAAAATCTTTAGAATCTTCTAAATAATGAAATACCATTCAGACTAAGGTAGTGTGTTCCTGTTTGTTTGTTTGTTTGTTTTAATGATTCATGTAACAGCCTTGTTTTATAAAAGTGACTAGCCTTTTGCAGTAGTTTCAGTAGCTTAATTTAATGGATTATGATTACTAAAAAATGCTGAGCAATTACACTGTGAAAATCAGGTCCCCTTGAACATTTAAATCCATCTGTATTATTTTCTTTTAATAGCCTAACATCTTGAGAAGTCATAGGAAAAATAAGCATTCCCTGGCAAGCACTGAGTGAAGTAAGCATCCTTTTGGCAAAGAGAAGCTCAAGCATGCATAATTTATCTACTTCCTATCTGTTACATGTGCTTTTTTTCCACATTTATTCCCAGAATAGCTATAGAGATCACTATGTTGCAGATAGCTGGATATTTCCTTTTAAAAACTATTCTTTCTTGTTTTGTAATGAACAGTCTGACCATATAGGGCTTTTTGTAGAGTACCTGATATATGATTATTTAAGAGCACTAATTCCGGCACAGCTACCTTTCTTTTCTAGTTCGTTTCTCTGATCAGTCATTAAGTATTCAGAAGAGGACATATCCCTTGACAGTCTATATGTGATGCGAAGTGCATATGACTTTGCTCTTAACCTGAAGTGACTAAAAAGAAAGTTGTCTATTCCTATAGATTTATATCAGTTGGTACTGATATCTCTCTCCTCCAGAGAAAAGCTAACATTTCATCCAAAAAGAATGGCTAATACACATGCAATTTCATTTTGGAATACATAATTCACTTTATAATGACTATTGAAACTAAGTTTTTTTAAATCAATCCTCTCTAGAAAACAAAAAACAAGAACCAAAAAACACAACTTTTTAATCAAATCAAAAATGGTTCCCACCTGTAGAAAGAAAATAGCAATGTGTAAATTCAATTTCAAATTGTAGTAGAAGTTTTTATACTGTTATGGTGTTATTTTCTAAAGAATTGTTCTAAACATTTTATTTTTCTTTTCTGACAGTCCATAATCTCTTGGTCTTTTAAAAAATAAGCCTCTTCTCTGTAAAATCCAGAATCATCACATACATGTAGATATTCAGTGCTGTTTCACAATGCCTTCTTAGGGATTCCCTAAATGTTATCATTCATGTTATTAAAATATTAAACTGGATTTTAAGTCTTCTGTATTTCATAGGAGAAAAACGTTTCAAATTATACACCAAAAAGGATTTGAGACCTGCATTCATCACAATGCTCCAACAGCTCATTAGTATAGAAAATTATGTAAAGGAGACAATATGTAGTAGTGAATATGGACTTTGATCTTCCTTTCATTCTCTTCTTGTAGTTATTAGAAGAAGCTACTTAATATAAAACATTTAATGTATGAACAGTTTTAATATAATATTTTTTAAAATAAATTTTAGAAAAATAAATTTTGTTTTTGTTCAAGAGCAGTGATGCATGCACAAGTATGTAATTCATTGGTTAAGTCAGCAAATATTTTGTTTGCATATATTTCAAGAATTTAGATTCTGTTATAAATTTTCAAAATACCATAATTTTGTTCTTGCATTATAAACTTTCTTAACAACTAAAGCTGAAGTTTAAGCTCTCTTTTACTAGTTTCTATCAATACATATGGCATAGGAAAAGACAGTCACAGGCAAAAGTAACATATATTTTAACTAAACAAAATATAAACAGATAAGAGTAATCCTTAATCCTTGCTTTACATACAAAAGACAGACTAAAATTTATAGAAATTTAAGTAATTCAGGTAATAATTTTAGAAAAATAATAAGCAATATTTTTTAGTTTTCACTGCTATATACATGTAAATGTCATATAAGACCTGCGCATGCTAGAGGGATGAAAAAATACAGAAACACAGGCACTAGGAAAAAAAAATAGTAATATTTTAAAATTCATTAATTTATTTGGCTGGGTATTTGTTTGTCATTTTCAAACATTTGCTGTTATTATTTTGCAAAGAAAATAATTCTGTACATAGGAGTGTAAACAAGTGCTGATTCATAACATTGTATTGATATGCAGATAAATTATGTATGTTTATAATGTATACTACACTTACATATGTCTTTAACATATTTAAATTAACATTAACATAAGTACTGTACTATATTTAATTTGAAATTTGTTTTTAGATTTCACACAAGCACATTTAATGCAGTAACTTTTTTTTGACTCTCTTCTTAACATAAACTGAATCTAACATGGATTTTAGGTACAAGTTCTTCCATAGCAAAACTAATCATCTCCTTTACTGCATCCTTCTGCTTAAAACAGAATTCAGAATAACACTTCTACGCCTACAAATAAATAACAACGGAGTTTGGGGTCAACTACAGAACCAAAAGGAAAACACCACTGATGGGATCCTTCACAGCTGAATTTAGTCGGCTGCAACATGGACACTGGCAGCTCATTTGTTCCTTGGTAATCAGTGAGAGAAACAGTTAATTTCATGGTGCAAATTCTTTGACCTCAGGAGGAAATCAAAGATGATGCCTCAGGTTCTGAGATGCCTCAGTTTCTCTATGCTGATTATGAGGAGAGTATGAATGACTAAAGGAGATGTATTGTGTACATCTAGTAAAATGATTCATGTTCTTGGTATCTATTCATTTGTCTATGTATTGATTAGAGCTACTACAGTAGACTATTTTTCTGTCCCTGCTTAATGAATGTATAAAAATGGTCACTGTATGGGTCATGTCATTTACACATCCACCAACATAAGTGGTGTATGTTAGCAGTTGTCTTTAACTCATCCTCACTCCTCAAGGAAACTGGAAGGCAATTTGTACCCATTGGACCATAGGGTTACTTTAGGATTGCTCTGCTGAAACTGCTACAGCATTGTGAATATTCCATAAAGACCAACACATTAATTGGAGACCTAAATATGTGCCCCATGAATCATCACTGTATGCTACACTGACATAGGGAGGAAAATTTGCATATATCAGTTATATTTCAACTATAGTTTCCTTAATTCTGTCTCCCACATCCAAACTTCAACTTCCTGTACAAGATGGCTTTAGGGCATCTTCTATCACCAAAAAAGAATTAAGAAACTTTAGGATTTGCATAAGATTTTTGGACAAATATCATTCCAAATAGAGGCCAAGAATGACAATCAATGAACCCCATATTAACAAAAAATACAAAATGCATAACATGCTTATATTTAAAATGTTATGAAACAAACAGATGAAAATATGAAAATTGTATCTCCATGGAAAAATACTGTAATATTTAAAAAAATATGTACAAAAGTGTATATTTTCAATGTATTAATTAAGCAATGATTACTGTATGTAGGCTAAACAAGAATATGATTAGGATCTTTTTCTGATCATTTTAGCAGTCCCAGCATGATCCTTTGGACTGTTAACTTCTCCTTCATCTGTTACAAAAAATGACCTATCTATTTCTCACCCTACTCACAGATTTTACTGGCCTGTAATTTCATAGAAATTGTTTGCTTGTATCAAATATTTACTGCAGCTCTTCAGAGAGAGGTGGTTCTATACCAAGACAGCATTTGTTTCTAATTTAAGAATGCCTTAGCCTGACCAGGACACATGAAATCTTTTACCAAACAGTTCTACCCGTAAGATTTTAATTACTTTTTACTCCGATATACACGTTAGCTTTGTTAGTATTCATATGTATATGTCATTTGAAACTTTATCTTACATAAAATAAAAGTACATATGAGTATTTTGAATTATAACAGAATAAACATTGTCATCATTCATCCATGAAATGTTTATTCCTTTGTTATGTCTCCATGACTCATGCTGAATTGTATATTACTCTTCAATGAGTCATATTGCAACCTCTCTGGCAACTTGTAGAAAAAAGCAATCTGAAGATATAAAATATTTTTAAATAACTTCGGTTCTGATTTTCTTATAGCTTATACCAACATGGATGTCATTTTCAAGCTATGCAGTCGGATAGTCTGGCAAGAAACTGGACAGAATTACCTCTTTGTTAGCTCTTTTAACAGAACTTCTAGTGTTTCTGGGGATTTCTTCATTTGTGTAAGTATGTCAGTAAGTACATACCATTTTAAAAAACAGGATATTCTGTTTTCCCCTTCCATTTTTAAGGATGACCTTCTTTTTTATTTTTATTTTTATTTTTATTTTTATTTTTATTTTTATTTTTATTTTTATTTTTATTTTTTTTCTCTACACAACAAGTTGGAATTAATTCACATGAATTTCAGTTTAGTTTGCATTAAAGAATACAAAAAAAAAAATCTAATTGGGAACCCATCCAGATATTTTTTGCCGAAGTTCTTAGAATGACCAGGAAACGTTACTTGTAGGTCAACAAATATTTGTAATGAACATTTGATACGATATTCAGTAAACTTGGCATTACAACACTTAATAGCTACAAGCTTTTTTTTCACTTTAAGTTTGGAAAACATATGCTGATGGTTGTTGGTTTAGTGGTTTGGGTTTTGCTTCAATCTTCTACTGACGGTTTGTAGTACTTCTCAATGTTGCTGGTGGCAAGATTTATATAATAAAACAGTTCTGAGAGCAAACTATTCTCATATCTACAAGCCTATTGCATACACAGGCACAGTTGGCTAAGTTGTACAGCAGAGGTATCTCATTTGCTTCAAAATGAACATCTATTGTATTTCAATTTGCCTGATGTTTTTTGTTTGTTTGTTTTGTTGTGTTTTGTTTTCTTCAGCAGCACTTTTTAAAAGGTTTTCAGTTCTTACTCATTTGATTTTGGGGGCAAGAATATGAGCTAAGATCAGAGGAGTAATTTTTCTAGACCACTCAGGAATGGAAACGAAGAATTCCTTGCTGGGGCAATGTTGTCCTAGTGGGGGAGAGGGATGGGGGGATATGACACAAAGCAATACTCTACGAAGTCCACTTTCCAAAATGGTGGGGAACAGCAACACACAGCACGACATGCTAGAGGATGCAGGCTGCAACAGGTAGTTCAGTGATTTCAAAAAGTAGTTTAACATAATCTGTCTGAATTCTTCCTCATAATTTTGGTCTTGTTTAATTTTTTAATTACTGACTTTACAGAAAGAACAGCTGTTCAGTGCCAGTGTATGTCACCATGGTTGCATATTATGTGACTTTTAAACTTTTTCTCTTTAGGAAATTGTCCTAAATACCATGTAGTAGTCACATGTCACTCATTTTATGTAGCAAATGTCTAATAAGTGTCCGGTGACTTCTCCAGATCATTTAAACATATCTGTGGAGATGTGTGCAGACGAAAGGTACAAAAGAAAAGCAGGATTACTTACAGTACATTCTTGGTGCATGAAGTTACATGTTCAGGAAAATTTGCCTGCCAAAATAATTAAATACTTCTACTGTCATGCATTTCTAATTGAATATAATTTTCAAAATCTTAACTTGTCTGCAGTTCTTGACAAGTTGCTGCTACATATAATGTAGAAAATATATGACTTTAAGACTTGCTCAGCATTATGGTAAATATTTCATTCTATTGTTTGATTCTTTGAGGTCAAGGTGTCAAGAATTTGGGTTATTTTTATTCCTAAATTCTCTGAGTACCTTAAAAAATCTGGCAGATAAAGATCACTCATTATTCTTCTTCTTAAAAATAAATAAATAAATAAATCAGTCCATCCAAGTGTTAAAGCAAGCAGACGCAGTTAGCAACCTGATCCTTTCATTGTCAACTTCCAAAAAATCTTCATTTTGTTTAGCCTGCTAAGATGAACACCCAGCTTCCAAGGATAGATTTCTTTATTACTCTGACAGTCCATCAGTAAATGCCCATTCTATTATGCAATTTCTTTCTTCCTCTGCTCAGATATGTGATACAAATTGTCTATATTGTCTCAAGCTGTGTTTAGGATATTAGCTGTGTCAGGAAAGAAAAGTTAGTTGTTATAATTATATATTTTTTTTCAGGGGCAGAAGGAGGCATGTTCTTTTACAGTTGCAAAAATCTTAGAATAGACCCATTGTTTTAAACATATTTTCAATGACACAGGTTATTTCATTTAAGGGAATCTTAGAAAATAGCAGAAAAAAAGCATGATGTTTTGCTGTAATATGTAAGCAGATCTTTGGTGTTACAGGATAGCTCTCACATCAGTTCCATAAATCATTGTATTCTAATGTCTTATGCAGGTATAAAATGAAAAAATTAAGAATATGTCCAGAGTGCTCTCCCAGTTAGGTTGTTTGAGTTAAGCACTATTTCCCTCAAAATATGTTGGCTAGCCTACTGCTGAATTAGTATTGCTCAACAATTTATATCTGGGTGAGCAGATATAAACCCTGTGAAGTACGTTGGATGCAGAAGTCTTGCTAAACTGTACATTTCTTTTTTACCCTGAAGAAACCTCTGTTGGTGACAGAAACCTTTAGTCACTTGGGATCTCATCTGCCTAAACCGGTGCTGAGAGAAGCATGATGAAAGGTAATGGTATCGAACTTGGATCTCAACTGTCAAGTTACAATGTTTATTTGAAAAGTGAGAAAACTGGCTTGTAGGCCCCATTCAATGTACATGTGAGTCAAGCTACACCTTCTACCTGGCAGACAACTGTTCCAGTCCTTGACCTTGAGGCATCTTCAATACGTACATTCCAGAGAAGTCATCATCCTGAACTTGATGCACTGCACAGCTGGAATTGGAAGTCTGTGATCCCAGATTGAGTGACAAGAACAGTAAATTCCTCAGTAGTGAATTCTAGTCATAATTCCAAGATCTTTCAGTCTGTGTGACACCTTCCCCACATCCACACTCTTCCACCTCCTCCCCCCAAGCAGCGCAGGGCAACAGGGAAATGGAAGTTGTGGTCAATCTATAGCACTTCATCTCTGCAGCTCCTTCTCAGTCACTCTCTTCCCCTGCTTCAGCATGAGAAGGAGTTGGAAGAGGGTGGATGAGGGGAGGGTGTTTTTGATATCTTTCCCTTGTTTCTCACTTCTTTAGCTTGTTAGTAATAGCCAATAAATTTTACTAATCTCCCTGTTCTGAGTCTGTTTTGCCTGTCACAGTAATTGTTGAGTGATCTCCCTGCCCATACCTCAACCCTTGAGTCCTTTGCATTGTGTTTTCTTCCTCTTTCTTTTGGGGAGGTGGAGTGAAAGAGAGGTTGTGGTGGAGCTCAGCTGCCCACCTGGGTAAAACCACCACACACCTGTACAATAAAAAGAAATCGTAAGATAATTTGATTCAAAGTTGTTCAGTCACTACTGTACTAACAGGGGAAATAAAATCCTAGCACATACCGAAAATCTCCAGAGAAGCAGTCAACTTCTCTTGTTGACTGCTTGTTGTTGTTCAACTTCTGTTGGCACTGCCAACAGTGCCTCAGCTAGCTACTTTCGGTACAAGAAAAGCTACACTTAGAGCGTTTGTCTCTGCCATTTTATTCAAGGTCAGATTGAAATAGCTCACTTGATGTTCCAGTCGAGTAAAATCAGTCTTGTGTAGCACTGCTGCCTCTTTGCATCTTGAGGAGTGAAAAAAAGATTGTGTACTTGTTTGTCTTGTAAGTGTAGTGGCTGAGTGAAATTGGGTACCTCTCAACAGCAGGATTCAGCAGGATTGGTTAATACTCATTCTCACAAACACACTTTGATGCAAAGAAGCTTAAAGTGTCTTTCAGAATCTGTGTTTGCAGTAGAAATTATAGAACTTCTGTTTCAGAGGTGACTTTTCACAGATTTGGTGGTTCAATTTCTTCTGTCTACAGTTTTGATTCAGTAAGTACACAATGCCAATTAGAAGTTTCCTATGTTTAAGCATTAATAACATAATCTACTGCCAAAAGTGTGTGAATCTTTAAATAATATGCTGAATTGAGCACATACGTACATCATATGCTATAAATTGTGCTATAAAATGTTTTATACATATTTTCTATATACTTATACATAATTGTGCTATAAAATATATATTATTTTATATTTATATTTATATTTATATTTATATTTATATATAAAATATATTTATATAAATATATTTATATATCTTATATAAAATATATAAAATATATTTTATAGCACAAAGAAAAGTAACTTTCTTCTTTGCAGGAAATCTGCAATCCAAAGTTGCCTATTACCTTTTTCCATCATTTGCGGTCATAAGATGAACATAAAATGTTAGTACTCTTCTGAGTATTTTGAACTGGGTATGTCTGTTATAACTGTTTCTACTCATATTTTTCTTTCATTTCCCCTGCAACACAATGAGTTAATCATTTTCAGATGGTATATCCACAAGAAAACATTATTCTTTAGGAGATATTTTAGAGTGTTCTCCTAAGGTCATATTAATAATTCTTCATTTGCAGTGTGGATATTCACATGATGTTCCACATTCTTCTAAGAGACCACAATTTAAGCTCTCCCATTTGCTCCTTCACGCCCTTTTGAAGTATTTATCTTTTGCAGTCATACAGGAAGGTTGAACATATGTGATCTCGTGAGATTTTAGTAATGTATACATATGAGAATGAATAAAAAAAATCATAGTATGCAGAACCCATTTGTAAGATACAGAGCTAACATTTTCAAGTGATATCTTACTGTTCAGTCTTTAAAGAAGTGATTATTTGTATTTAAAGTAGATACAAAATTGTTATATTCTTGGTAATCTTCATAGCTGAATGCCATTCTTCTGTCTAAGGTCTTCTGATGTTGTCTGCATGCAGTGACACAGTTCAAGGAGGTCAACCAAACAGCTGGACACAATTGCTCAGCATATATATTTGGTTTGTATCCTGGACAAAGGAGAGCTTCCATACTGTACACAGGAGATAGCCTGCTTCTGTTGCCAGTCATCAGATGCCATATAAGAAAATGTTATGAAGTTGTATGTTATATAGTAAAATAGAAGTCATGAGAAACATATGTAGACAGTCTCTATTTTTTGTAATCAAAAGCCACATCTCCAAGGATATTTTAAACCACCGCTTTTTTTATAAGAAGTGATTTTCAGTTAGTGAAAATGAAATCCAATTGCATTATAAGATTTATTCTTAATACTTAGCTAATATAAACCATTTCTGTCAGGTCTCCTTGTACAGCCTGAGCAGCTCAGACATAGCCACAAAAAAATCCCTTTTGGAGACTAATTTATAATCTGCTCTGGTGTGTGCATATGCATCTGTCAAAGGGTATTTGTCACCTGATTACCCGTTTTCAGCAAGAAATTAAGAATCAGACTTTCAGTTCTGACTGGAAAGCTAAAGATATATTTATGTCAACATAATTTTGCTGCATAATTTGTGAATTATGAAATCAAAAATCAAGGAAGGCATTGAAAACAGTATTTAAATGGAAGGTGATTAAAAATCAAGTGATTACTACATTATAACTTTGGCAGCAGTAACAGATCCTCTAACTAAACAGCCTTATAGCAATTTATGAAGCTGAATTGTCTCAAGGTATCTCAACAGTGTGGGCAAAATAGACTTTCACAACTTCAAAAAAGAGGGACACAGGTATGAGTAGGGGGAGGCTTCTTATGAGGAGAGGTAAAAGAAAAAGTGTAAGGGCAGGAATAGGTGCAGGCACATATATCATGCTCTTGGAAACAGTGAACTTCTCAGCTCCAGCATGTTTCCTCAGCAATATCTCATCCCACCTCTTCCTTTTGTAGCTGTGTAGACCAGTAGAGAAAAAGTAAAGATGGTTTTGTGGCAATTGCAGTAAATCTTGGTCATATGAAAGAAAGAAAAAGAAAAAAACAAACAACGACAAATCCCAAAGGTTATATATGAGAAAATAATTTAGGAAATCTACATTCTGGAGTATTCCCAGGGAAATAGAATATTTTGTGGTCCTGTTCTACTCCCAGTAGAACTCAAATGGAATAATTCCCACTGGCTTCATGGGAAACAGAACTAAAGACTATGAAAAGAATAAGTACGTTGCATTGGAATTTCATGATTCATTTTGAAATTCAACTTCAAAAATTAGTTTTGCTATGTAGATTTTAAGGTTATATAAACACAGAAAAATTAAGAAGAGATTATTGGAAAGTTTTGAATAAGATAATTTTATTACCATGTATTTATACTCTTATGCTAAGGAGAAAACAAATGCATCAGTATTGTAATTATTGACACATGGGAAGGCGCAGATACATCTCCTTCGTAAAGCCAGGGTACAATAAAAAGTTGCTCTTTCTTCTCTTAGCAACATAATTCCTTGATATCTGAAACAAAGAATGCCTTCAGAGAATTTTCCAGCAATATTGGAAGGAATCAACAAGTCATTTTTTCACAGCGGCTGTCTGGACTAGGAACATACAAGCAAAATATGGTGAAATATTGTGTTCAGAGTGGACTTAAATTGTAATCTGAAATTTAAACCCTTACTGTTCAAATGAGTTAGAAATAGGAAAAAAAAAATGTTCTTTCATCTGCTGGCTATAGGTCGTTCTTGAGAATGTCTTTGTCTTTCTTGTTAAAGCATTCACAACCAAGCCTCATTTTCTTCTCTAAGTAGAAATAGCAAAAGTAATAACGAATAATAATCTGATCAGTGTCTGACAGCAAGCTTGGACTGCATGAGCCTTTCATACAAAGATTAAGAATTTTGACTCTTTGATCTAGAGTCTTGCCTGTAACAATTGGCCAGTTGCCAAAAGTACCTTGACAACACTTTGTGTCCACTCAGTGCTTATATTCTGTAGCTTCTGTGAAACTGTGCCATAATTAAATCTGTCTCTTTCAACAATTGTAAGAGATTTTCTTATCCTATGGAGTGGGATTAAATATATCTAGTTTCTGGCCCATTTACATAATCACTACAGGCTGAAATCTGAAGCTTCGAGGTCTTACCTTTTTTCTTGCTTATTCATTATACTATATTTACTATAAAACAAAACAGAATATAGCAGATATGAATCAAAACGAATACAACATCAACAAATAAAAAGAATATACAAAAAAAAAAAAAGTAAAATCTCAGTCCTACTACAGACAAATGCAAGACTTTTAGGTACTAGAGTTTATATTAAAAACAGTAGGAATGAAAATT
This sequence comes from Anas acuta, assembly GCF_963932015.1. Lineage (NCBI taxonomy): Eukaryota > Metazoa > Chordata > Aves > Anseriformes > Anatidae > Anas > Anas acuta. The sequence goes on from NC_088979.1 coordinate 154,276,449, forward strand.
CATTCTGTCAATCTGTACCATTGTAAGATATCTTTTTATTTTATTGCAGGTGCTTGAGATATTTTTCATTAGAATGAAAAGCTAAAGGAAAATAATGATTCAATGTATTCAGATTATAATCTTAGCGAGCAATTGAGCAATTTCTATTTTATTCTGTAACTTTTGCTCCATGAAGTGACCATATGAAGAAGGATATTTTATACATATCAATTTTCATCTTTATGAAAGAACACTGTTTGCCATCCTTTCTCTCTCTCTCTCTCTCTCTCTTTTTCTTGAACACAATTTTCTACAAGCTTACAAGAACATAAAGTTGTTTGGGAAGTAACAAGAAATATTTGTAGAGCTGATTGGGTGGAGTATTAGTTTTAATTTCTCAGGCACACATGTGATTTGCACTGAGAGGGATACTGATCATAGGATCCTGAGAAGTAAGACAGGTTCGTGTCCTTTTTTCAAATCATTAAACCAAGACTTAAACTTATATTTCTTATTTCTTAGTTAAGTACCTTTAGTACAAAGCAACGAGTTATAGGTTATAAGTATTTCACAGTATTTCTCAGTCAGGTCTAGACAGGACCTTATTACTTGAATGGCTCTGTCTTCCCCTGTGATCCATCAAAGCAAAAGGGAAGTACCGTTAGCTGCAGTAAACAGAACAGTATGCTTGTCACTTGGACAAGTTGTTCTTCTATCTCTGGTCATTAAATGTTGAAGTTACAGACAATATTCATATAATTAAATTATTTAATAAGTCTTTCCTAGTATATTTTTTTACTACGCTGTCCTGGTTTCAGATAGGATAGAGTTAATTTTCCTCCTAGTAGTTGGTAGGGTGCTATGTTTTAGATTTAGGATGAGAATAATGTTGATAACACATTGATGTTTTAATTGTTGAAGATCAGTGTTTACACTAACCTAAGGTCTTTTCAGTTTCTGGTTCTGTCCTGCTAGTTGGTAGGGTGGGGGTGCAGCGGGAGCTGGGAGGGGACAGACCCAGGACAGCTGACCCAAACTGGCCAAAGGGGTATTCCATACCATCTGATGTCATGCTATAGGGGTGGCAGGCCGGGGTGGGAGGACCGGCTGCTCAAGGATCCTGGCAATATACACAACAACATACACTTTACAGAGTTCTGGCAACATACACAACAACATACACTTTTCAGAGTTCTACCCATAAATGCTAACTGCATAATTCTGCTCTTCAGAATTTGGAAGGTTAAAATCCTTCCTTCAGGAAGTCCAACTCATAATATTTGCTGTGCTAATTAGATTTATCTATGACTTATTATACATATCATAGTGATATGGTGTGAAACAGAATATACAGGAAGCCCTACAAAGAATAGATAAATAAGTTTCCTTAGCAGAAATCCTAGATATTTGATGATATTTGATTCTGTAGGGAACATTCAACAGTGTCAGAGAAAAAGTCTCAGCACCTATAAAATCTTAGGTCTTTCACCATACATTCCTATGAATTTTACCGGTTATTTTCCTGTAATTGATATTGGCAAGAAAAAAGATAATGTAGAATGAGATAAGAGTGAAGAGTAAAATAAATACAGATCAGAACCTGCCATCTCTGTTATCTTGCTTAAGCCCAAAAGTAATTTCTTTAACTGAGTTATTAAAGGCCTTCTGAAAATATTAACCTCAGTTCTTATCAATGGACCATCTTGATAAGGAAATGGAATAACTTCTATAAAATCAAACATGGAAGAACTCTATAAAACAGCTGGACTTCTGATAATACAAAGTTCATTGTGGGTGGTTAATTACAGACAGTGGATTTTCTTTCTATCTTTTGTTCTTTTTTATTAGGAGGTTGCTGACTGAAATGGGAGGGGAAAAAAAAAAAAAGGAAAGAGAGAGAGAGAAAAAAAAAGATTTAATGTTATTCAGCAGTAATGACCACAGGGGCACACTGTTGGCTCATGGTCAACCTGTCGTACACCAGGACCCCCAGGTCCTTGTCCTAAGTGCTCCTCTCCAGCAGGTCATCCCCTAGGCTGTACTGATACACGTGGTTGTTCCTTCCCAGGTGCAGGACTCTACACTTGCTTTTGTTAAACCTCATTTGATTTCTTCCTGCCCAGCTCTCCAGCCTGTCCAGGTCTCGCTGAATGGCAGCACAACCTTCTGGTGTGCTGGCCACTTCTCCCAGCTTTGTATCATTGGCATACTAGCTGGGGGTGGACACTATTCCCTCATCAAGGTTGTTGATATTGAACAAGATCAGACCTAGCACTGACTCCTGGGGAACACCACTTGTCACAGGTCTCCATCCAGACTCTGTGCCCCCAATCAGCACCATCTGATCTCGGCCAGTCAGACAGTTCTCAACCCACCTTACTGTCCACTCATCTATTCCAAACTTTCTCAGCTTTGTTAGCAGGATGTTGTTGGAGACAATATCAAAAGCTTTGCTAACATCGAGGTAGATGACATCCTCTGCTCTCCCCCCATCTTACCCAGCTGGTGATCTTCATAGAAGGGAATGAGGTTGGTCGAGTATAATTGCCCCTTGGTGAATCCGTGCTGACTACTCCTCATAATCTTCTCTTCCAATTGCTTGGAGGTGGCATCCAGAACAAACTGTTCCAGCACTTTTCCACGGACAGAGATGAGACAGACTGTCCTATAGTTTCCCAGATCCTCTTTCTTGTCCTTTTGAAGACTGGAGTGACATTGACTATCCTCCAGTCTTCAGGCACCTCTCCTGTTTTCCAAGACCTTTCAAAGATAGCAGTTTGGTGATCACCTCTGCCAGCTCCCTTAGCACACATAGATTCATCCCATCAGGCCCCACGGATTTGTGTGCATTGATCCCTCCCAGACTCTCCCATACCACCCTTCCTGAAGCAGAGGGGAGCTCTCTATTTGCAGACTCTTTGACCTCCCTCCAGGGTCCAGGAGTCCCAATGGAGAGTCTTTAAAGCAAAGACCAAAGGAAAGAAGGCATTCAGTATCTCGGCATCCCCCATTACCAGGACACCCCCCTTGTTCATCAGGGGACCCACATTATCCCTAGTCTTCCTTTTACTGTTTACATACTTAAAGAATCCTGTCTTACTGTCTTTTATCTCTTTTTCCAGCTTCATCTCCAGGTGGGCTTTAGTTTCCCTCATCGCATCTTTGCAGGCCCTGACAACACTCCTATACTCCTCCCAAGAGGACGGGCCCTTTTTCCACATTTCACAGACCTTCTTCCTTTTGATCTTGTCGATAAACTCCTTTATCATCCACACAGGTCTCCTGCCCTTATTCCATGAATTCCTACTCTTAGGAATGCACCAAACCTTAAGCTTGGAAGAAGTTCTGTTTAAATGTTGCCCAGCTCTCACAAGCACCCTTACCTTCTAGCAATCTGCCCCATGAGACTCCCCCAAGTAGGTCCCAGAAGAGGTTGAAGTTGGCTCTCCAAAAGTACAGGGTAGCAATCTTACTTTTTGACTTACTTCTTCCACCACATTCCATCTTGAACTCCACCATCTCATGATCGCTGCATCCCACGCTGCCCTCAACCTTTACATACCTAACAAGCCCATTCCTGTTGGTAAGAACAAGGTCCAGAAGCACCCCCCACCTCATCGGCTCCTCCACCACCTGCATCAGAAAATTATCTTCAATGCACTATAGGAACCTTTCAGACTGTGCATGCTTGGCCAAGTTGCTTACCCAACAGATGTCTAGATGATTAAAGACCCTGTGAGAACCAGCACCTGGGATCACGAGGCTACTTCCAGCTGCTTGTAGAAGATCTCATCAACCTTCTCCACCTGATCTGGTAGTACAACCCCACAACAGTGTCATTCATACCAGCCTGCCCCTTCTCACCCACAAGCTCTCCACTAGTTCTTCACCCTCCCCCAAGTGGAGCTGGGTACATTCTAATTTCTCTTTCACATAAAGGCAACTCCTCCCCCTTGCTTCCCCAGCCTGTCTTTCCTATAAAGCTCCATCACAGCATTTCAGTCATGTGAGCTGTCCCACCACATCTCCATGATTGCAATGAGATCATGGCCCTACGACTGCATGCAGATCTCGAGCTCATCCTGTTTATTTCCCACACTTTCCGCATTGGTATACAGGCACTTTAGGGAAGCAGCAGGCACAGTTACCCCTAGAGCTTAGGGATATGGTTTAGTGGGGACTGTTAGCGTTAGGTCAGAGGTTGGACTCGATGATCTTGAGGTCTCTTCCAACCTAGAAATTCTGTGATTCTGTAACTTCCTCCCCAGGGATGCAAAGTCCTTTCTAATATTACTAATTTTTTCTTATCGCAGCATCCCAGGACCCAGTCTGAATGATGACAAGAGGACAATAGTCCTCTGGTTTAATGAGCTGCAGCAGAGGCTTCCTAAAGTCTCTGACACGTGCTTCAGGAAGACAGCACACCTCTCTGGAGAGGTTATCTGGATTTGAAACAATGAGGAAAGAAAACAATGAGGAAAGAAAACAATGAGGGAAGGGAAGGGAATAAAATTTCATTAATTTTAATTCCAGTAGATATCTAGAAACATTATGTAAAGCAAGTTAAAAACTTGCAAGTGGAATTTTGCTGTCAGAGAGTTGAACACAATAAATTTTGATTAGATACCATTTTCAATATAACAACTCAGGGTAACCCAACATACTAGAAATCTTTCAATATTGCACGTTTCAATGCCTTTTATTAATCTTCATTTGTTTTTGTTTTTATTAATTTAATTTTTTAATCATATTTTGGGTAATACATTACCTTTGTTGTTTATGCAAAATGCTTTTTATATATTTGGGTAACGCAAAAATAATTTTGAAAATAACTTCATATAAAGTTATTTTATTTTTTCTTTTTCTAAACACACACACAAAAAGACATATATTTGCAGAAGTTGAAATCCTCTTCTGTTCATAGTGTTATATTTACAGCAAAAATGTACTCACCAGGTTACATAGAAGGTTAAAACCTTGTTATCTTTTTGCCTTATTCTTTCTGAAAATGTATGTGATACCTAAACTCCATATCTATGCAGTTGATAAGAATATATGCCAGTGAGTATTTGTTATAATAATTTGTTATAGGCAGTGTTCAAGAAAAAACAGTAACAAAAATCACACAGATAATGGCATGTTGGATAAGGTATTTAGAGTAAAATTCTCTATTGTTATTCATTAGAACTATATTGCTAGTACTAATGGCTTAATTGTGATACAATTATTTTGTTTTAAAGTAGAAATAATATATTTTTTTCCAAGAAGAGAATTACATGCGAATCATAGAAACTTTTGCCATCTGACCATCACATTGCACCAGTATTCAACAGCTTGATTGCAGGAGGATCTTTCCCTTAGACTGAATAAAGGGAGTAATGTACATAAGATGAACTTTGGCAGATCGGAGATGACTGAAATAAAAAATCCCCTCACATGCCCAGTACCTAACCCTGGAGGCTGTTAAAATAAGTCGTTTCCTCCCTGTTTGATTTTAAGGTTCTGTAAACTCTTAAAATTTGTTTCAGTGCATGCCCAGGGCTTCCCCAGCCCCAGCAGCTTGTTGCTTATCTCCTGCCTAAACCTGATGAAGATCCAGAAATGAAGCATTGCCAGGCTGCTTCAGGGTCTGACACATGCTGACAGGACCTCACAAAGATGTTGTGGCTGCTTTCTTTACAGTTGCAGCAGAGGGGAGGAGGCAGTAGCCATACAGATTCCAGCATTTAAGGAGGAAACAGGCTATCTGGATCGAGCACTCTCCTTAGCCTGAGGGATGCAAACCCACACCACCTACCTTCAAGAGAGTCATGTATGAACGAAACCATAGGTTATTTGAGGGAACAGAAATAAAACAGGTATGTGAAGGGGTGCTCTTTGCATATACTGCCTATATTTTACTTCTGTGGGGAAAAGCAGAAGTTAGTTTTTGTTTGTTTGTTTGTTTGTCTTTAGTAGAGCATCAACCTGAGAATGGAGAGTGTGGGTCATCTGTTTGCTTTAAAACAGTTATCTGTTGTATCTGTTACAGAAACAGTTGTAGAAGAAGGAACCCAGAAAATATTCCAACACTGTTCATGTCCTGGCCACCAGCTTAAGACTGCCTTCCACCTGCCTCATGAAAACATATCAGCTATTCAGCAGCTGTTCCTACTACTTTATGAGAGAGATACAATTAAGTGGCTTTGTGAGATCCATTTCCATGACCTTTTTGCTAAGAGAAACATACAGTAGTAAGATACAGCTGACTGTAATAACTCAGAAGATAATTACTTTGCTTAATCAACAGAATTATGTCAAGCCCAGGTGGTGTGAACTAGTTATTTATTGAATTAGCTTCCTCTTAAGAGTGACTTCAGAACATCTGGATTGCTTGGGATCACAAACAATAACTAGCAAGTACACAATGATGTCTCCTATCTGTGCCAACCAGAGAACAGTGCAAAGCTGCATCCCAATTTGTACAGAAATTTTGTGTATCAAGATTAACATAACAATGGACTCCACATATCCTGGATATCCTTTCCTATGGATTCTTTTCTATTATTTTCTTATTCTTTTCTACTAACCTTCAATTGTGCTTATTATTGTAGGATTTTTTATTATTTTACAAACATACCATAAGTCATGAACAGATTATTTAAAAAATGTGCCCTTTGTGGTTGTTTCTGTTTCCAGCACTCAGACAGGTCACTCTTTATAGTACAATGATAACGTATGACTAACTACTTTAACTAAGTCTTGTTATATATTTGACAAATCTTCCAGAATCTCTGGGTAAGATACCAACTACTATATCATTACTACTATACCTGAAATTTTGGTCCCTGTCCCAAATATCACAGTCCCTGTCCCAAAAAATCAAAACACCTACCTCTTCACAAGAGTTAATTTTGTCTTGGGTCCATAATTGATCTCTACTTGCTCTGTCATCCAAAGGTGGTCATCTCCCCTTGGCACACAGGATTCTGAATGAATAAGCATAAGATGAATAATTTTTCCTATAAACTGCAACTAACTCTTTTTTTCTTCACAAAAGAGAGCAGAATACTGTTGGATGTGTGCTTCCATGTGTATCATAGAAGTTATTAGCTTGGAGACATGACCTAAGCCCTTCAACAGCGTATTGTTGCATAGATGTAGAAAATGATACACTATAGAACTAGCAGGCAAACAATGATTTTAAGTGCATAGAATGATAAAATTTCTTGGAAAGTAGGTAGTGTAGATGATTGCAGTCTAGATTTATCCTTTTGCACGTTTAGCACAGTAGTCCTAAATGTTGGAGTTTTCTCTTGAAGCAACTAGTGAGTAACTAGTGAGCCCTCAGTGGCTGTAACAGAGATGCACCCATTGCTCTAAGCCAGGCAGTGGGAAAAGGCTGGCATTAACTGCATCTTTGATGAAGCATGGTCACCTTCTGCTCCTGGCTGGCTGCCTTAGATCATGTACACACCAAAGAATTCAGTGAGCACAGGAGAATCTAATGGAAAGAGGTTCATAGGGTTCTAATGGATAGAGGTTCAAGGGCTCATAGGTAATAATTTAAATATATATATATATATATATATATATATATATATAAAAGAGCAAAACTGGGCATTTATCATTCACTTGTTTTGTTCACAAGGAAAATTTTAAAACACCAATTCATTACAGCCAGGAAAGCATAGTATATTGCTCATGTGGAACTAGTCCATAGCATTTAACACTACTCATTTCCAAAAGTTGGAATAGTGCTATACAAATGGGAGAAATAAAAAGAAGTTCTAACTGTTATTGAAAAAAATAGTTTTAATTTCAGTGTAAAGTTTCTGTTTTTCTTGGGAAGTGGAATCAAAACTTCTTTGATAAATAAAAATTCATAAAATATCTTTCACTCTTACCTGTAACTTTGAGAGACAGAAAGGGAAAACAGTCTCCACTGATTGAGATAGAGCTTTAAAAACACTTTGTAAGCCTAAGAATTGTAAAATTGTTGCCTAAAATCTTTTCAGCATTCAGAAAAAAAAAAAAAAAAAAAGTGATTTCATTAGCAATTACCTTATGTTGTATCAGATAATTAAATTATAGAAGACTAAGAAACATTTGAGAAACAGACTTATAATTCAGACACCACCTTTGACATTACAACAGTCACAGCTGGGTTCTGCCTGTTTTTATTGAATAATGGTAGCTATTTATTGTATGTGCCCATATGACATGTAACTGTCAGAGGTTAATTAAATGAAAGAAATAGGTGTTTTTGACAGTACTTGGGTTATCCATAAATCACAATACCACTCTATATCAATAAGAAATTCAGATTGACTTTATTATACAGACACTTTCATTCAGAACATAGAAATAGCTAAAAATAAGTTCTCAGAGGTATTTCTGTGTTGTCCCACACAGTTTTGGAGAGTTTGATATTGGGAGATTTAATGCATGCATACATGACTGTCAGAAGGATAAAGAACTTTTTTTTTTTTTTTTTTTTTTTTTTTTTTTTTTTTTTTTTTTCCCAGAAAGTGACATAAGGAGAGCTGGAGTGGAGGACTCGGTGTGAATTTCCCCACCTAGGTTGTCTCTCCAAAAGAAACAAAGCTGATTACTAATATTTTTCCTTCAATCTCCAGGGCAAGAGGGAAATCATATATGATTCTGTAAGAATTGAACGCATATGTGTTGATTGACTGGCTTCTGGAGCTGTGTTACCCTGTGATTTTATTTGTAGCATGGCTGGGACTGGGCAGGGAATCAGGACACTGATATTTGGTATATGACTGGAAAGCTGCAGAATAGTTATTTAATGATATATGAACCATTTTCTGGATTACTGGTTGTATGTTTGACAATTCCTTTTCCTATTTAAGTCTAAATAGGATGAAATACTAAATTATATGTGTGCTTCTATTGATACAGTGGAGAGCAGAAAGGACAAAAAGAAGAGTTTATCTGACCATTTGTGCAAGGGATCGAATCATAAGTCTCCAAAATGGGTATTTATGTTTTTTGTTATGAAATGGATCCTGTTTGAAATGTCATCTTTTATTTAGGTGATTTAAAGACATACTGAGAGTTCCTAGAATAAATACCCTGGTATCTACTATGGGTTTTCTAGTGGTGGAGTTTTTTTTCTATCCACATGGATGATTACCTAGATTTAACATAGAAGTTAATTGTCAGGAATAATTTTTAATAAACATAAAGTAATATATGTATATTTAAAATGTCCAAATGTATTAGAAAATTTCCTGAACACCTTTTAATTTACAGGAAGAAACTGATTGTTGATTTATGTCTTCAAATTTATTCTGTGTGTCATCTTTGACTTATGTCCATGAAAGCATGATTAAGATAGAAAATATGCAAATAGCATTTGCACATGTAAAACATAAGACTTGCATCTTTAAATGCATCTTTAAAATTTGTCATATCTGCTATATGTCATAGCTTTAATATATCATATCTTTAAAACATTGTAAATTCATTGAGATTTCTGTATGCAGTAACATGTATCCTCTGTACAAAGTATCTTGTTCTGATTTGTCTTTTTTTCCACTCTAACCATAGAATCATAAAAAACGTTGTCTGGAAGGGACCATAGAGGTTCACAGTGCTTCCTGAAGCAAGGCTAATGCTGAAGTTAGCTAAGTTAGTTCAGGATCTTGTCCAGATGAATTCTGAAAATCTCAAAGACTGGAGATCTCACAACTTCTTGGACAGCATGTTCCAATTTTTCACCAAAGTGGCTTTGTTTCACTAAAGATGGCCTTGATTTCCAAACCTTCTTTTTAGGCAGTCAGTTTAAATAAGTACCTCTGGTCAGCAAATATAATTAAAGTTATTATTCAACCTAGTTCTTGTGCTTAATTTTGAATACTTAAGTAGTTGTTTTCAACTGTCAGATAGCAGAGACAAGAGTAGTTCCACTGGGATTTCAGGTCCTACATCAGCATTTTTCGGTTGGTTTAACTGAAAAATCAGTACACTGCAGATTTAATAAAATGTGAAAAAAAAAATATATATATATATATATAGGAAAATATGTCTCTTCAGTCAACTCCTGGCATCCTCTAGCTCAGTTGTCTTTTCAGGAACACTTTTTAACTTTCAGGCAAAAAATATCTAGTTCAGGAAAAGAAAACAGGGAGAAAACAAAAAAAAAAAAATCTCTGGGTCTATTATACTTACTAGTTTATTTTTTTCCAGAACAATGAGAAGCCAGTGAACTAAATCTCATGGACATAAGACCACAGACAGAAATAAGTTTTGGATGTAGGTTAGACAGAGGTTTCTGCAACAATTTTCCAAATACAGTAGTAGAAGTAAAGAGCATATCTACTTTTAATACAGAACAAAAGATCCATGCCTTCCTTCAATAGATATGATGACACAAAACATGGCTCATTAGCATTTGTTTGCTCTTAGATATATTCTATAACAGGTTCATGAGTGACAGAATAGGCATAATATGGTTAATCCAGAAAATAAAACCATTTTATGTGTCTATATATATCCCTATGCAAGTGTGTATGTGTATTTATTGCCCAAAGACATGTACAACAAGTTTCTATAGAAAATGTATCTAAAATGTTACTCTTCTAACCCTAATATTCAATCAAGAATAATTTCCTGGAATGCAACGCATTGTGAAATTTTTAAAAGACCTCTTAAAAATATTTTACGACCTTTTAAAATTCATTTATTGATCTTTTGTTATTTGTTGCCAATGAATAAAAGTGTTGAAATTTGTCCTCATTTGCAATATTTTAAGTTATTAAACTTCCAGTAAACCTAAATATTGAAAAAAAGACTTGTGTTAATACAATGCATGACAACATAAAATCATATAGTGCAATTGGGTAACTGAGTTTGTTTTAGCCTACAGAGTTTGTTTGTTTTGTGTTGTTTTGTTGTGTTTTTTTTTTTTAATAATGTTTTTGTAGGCAAGTTGTGTTTAGTGTTGCTTTATTTTTTTGTATTTATTTACTTTTCATCCATGTTCATACATATAAGAATTATCTATCCACATGAATAAGAAGATGAAATTTTAACAGATTTTATGAAGAGTTTATAAAGATCAGACTCACAGTCTCTGTATTAGATTAATGAATCTAAGAACTTGGTAATTTAGGAACTAAAAGTTCTGATTCTGAAGTGTGACAAGGTACTTCTTCAAGGCTCCTCTGCACTCTCAAATCTCACTGAAAGCAGCAGTACTTAAAGATACTCAGCGTCCTTAAGAAACAAGTTTAAATTCATATTATACACTTACAATCCATACACACCCACGCTTAAACCATGTTTGAATAGTGTTGCTTATATTAGTAATGACACAATTAACTAGCTGAGCCCTCTCATCCTATTCAGGAATTGATACAAAGTCGGACAATATTGATGAACCCAGACATTTTCATAGCAGTTAAAAATTCAGATAATGTGTTGCAGATTATAATCCTATTAAAGGAATAAGAGCAAACCTTGGGAAAAAAAACGGAGGACTGTGAAAGAGATTGCTTTATAGAAGGTGACCGTTACATTTCATGCATGTTTAAGACTTGAGAAGTATTAACCGGTCAATAACCTGAGATGTAGTGTAGTGGCTCACAGCTTAAATGCAAACTATGTAAATTTTTAAATGACCTTCCCAGCAAAAGTATTAAGGAGGGGATTAATGTCTGGGATTAACACAATTATAATTCTCTACTGAGTTATGGCTAAAATTGACTGAAATTCCATGAATCTAATTGAAAATTAAATGTTCCTTTAGAAAAAACACTACAAATGCACAAAATAAGATTACACTGTGTGAAAACAAACATGGGGACACCCTTCTCGGTTCATTTAGTGGTTTGTATATTTGATTAAGACAAATAATTTGTAATATCTGATAAACTATTGTTATATTTTCTTTCCCTGTCCTGCTGCTCCACTCCATGACTCTAATAGATCTCCAGAGGTACATCTTGTCTTAGTATAGAGCTCAGGTATTTCAGTGGAAGAGCATAGCATGGGATGAAAGCTGATGGCCCATGAAGTGCTCTAAAGAAAACACATGAAGAGAGAAACTCATGAACTATATAAGGAATATTCTTGAGATATCATAAGAAAAATTTGGGATTGAGGACATTATCATTCACAATGTTGGAACGAGTTAATACTGGTTAGGAAAGGGTAAGAATAACAAATAACTCTTTAGAGATGAAGGAAGGTTGAAAGACCTTGGGAAATAGTATGTGTATGCACTCCCCCAGTCCCAAGCAGTGCCTAAAGTATCTGCCAAAAGTACAGACACAACAAAAAAGATCATGACACCCCCACTACTTTCATATTCAGAAACAGGTTTTCTAAATCTTTAAGAAGCTATTGGTTTAAAAACTCATTCTTTCTTCCTCAGTGAGATACTTTTTTTTTTTTTTTTTTTTTTAACACAATTTTCCTGATTTGTGTTGTTATGAAACAAAATGGAGAAGATATCTATTATCTGTCTGGAATACATCTATATGGAAGATATAGAAAATAGAAATATAGAAGATATATATGTATATTAATTTTAAGTTACTCTGTAACACAACAGTTTGTATTTTTCAAGTCATTATTACAATCATTATTACATGGAGTTAAGAAGAACATTTTAATATAGAGGTAATTTTTTTCTGGATCAATCTATTGTGCTTCTCCAAAATTTTAAGTGTTTTTAGAACTATGCTTTTAGATTCATAACATGAATTAGATCAATCTGTAATTTAGATACAAATTGCAAGTCCAAATGCCTCCTAAACTAGAATTTCTTTCAAGGATTAATCTGAGATAATCTTTAGTTTAAGATAAATATATCCTATTTTCTTTTTTTTAGAAGGGTTTCAGAAATGCCTTGGGCAAAGCCACTTACGTGTATAAGATATTAGTAGCTTAATGCAGAAACCTATCACAAGCCTAAGAACAATACTTCTATCTTTGAATTTTGTTGCTTTTCCACAATTCTTTTTACATCTAATCTATGTTGCACTTTCTGTCTTTGGAGTGTTCTTTTGCAAAGAAGGTCCTGGAGAACCTTTTGAGCTATTGATATCATCCACTGGGTATAACTACTAAATCTCATTTTTATGGAATTCAATCACTAATTTTACTTTTTAACCCCAATGACTCCTTTGCTGTTATGACTACATGAAGATTATCCACAGTGAATACATCAACTTCCGTTTGCAGGTACAGGCAGGGTGTAAAAGAAATATGATTCTTCTCCAATCTAATGTACCAACCATTACAGCTCAGTCAAGAACTAAAATGGGTTGAACTAAAATGATACCACCAATCATATCATATACTTGTGCAATATATGTTTTCTGGAAGGAAACAGGAAATGATACAAATTATAATTTAATCCAAACATAAACATTCAGAACCAGAAATTTTATGTTTTCTCTCATTAGGAGACTGAATACTGAATATTCAAGCCACCTTCATGTTATGAATGTTTTGGACTAAGGACCACATCTTCCTGTGTTTTTGTAATACTTAAACTCACAACAAAGTCAGACTAAAATTCTTCTACAGATGGTAAGGCACTTGAAAATATACATCACTGGATACAATTCTAATTCTTGCACGTGAATATCTTTGTTTACATAAAATTTGTATGCACTCTTATAAGCAAATAATTAATTTTACAAATGTGAATTTTGTTTTGAACACACTCAAAGAAACCTTTGCCTCGTTCAGTGAAAAGATATTATGAGAGGAAAGAAGATAGAATGGGATAATTTAAAATAAACCCATAGCCTTTCTGATAATACTGTTTTAATAAAGCTTTCATTAAGAAAAGCAACATTTTATCACTACATATTTTCTAGTATTGATCAAGTAAGGAAGATTTCTCAAATTAGAATAATGAATAATGTTTTTTCAGGTATTTTTCATGTAAATATGAGAAAAGATACAGCAAAAAAAGTTCAAGTGAATTCTACCCCAGGTTGAATTTGCAGGTGTAAAATATAATTTGTCCTGCTGTGTTGCTTCAGCAACTAGGACAGAAGAGAATATGACATATATCTTTCTCTCCTCTGCTCTGGTCTGTGTTAGAGGTACAGAACTGGTTCTTGGTGCTTCAGCTGAAGTGGGTGGAACAACCTCTGAAGGAGAGCAGGAAGTGTGTGGCTCCAGATTCTGGTTTTTGTTGTGTCTGCCATGAGGACAGACAGCTGTAGACATGGGACATGTACCCTTGCTTCAGTAACTCAGCATGAAGGTGCTGATGTCTGACCTATTTTCTGCTGCTACAGCCATGGGAGAAAAAGTTCCTGGAAGAGGAAGGGGGTAAACATCTGGAAGCCAGCTTGTAGCACTGAGCAGAGAGCAGTGACTTTTTTTTTTTTTTTTCTTTTTCTGATGTTGCAGAAATTCCTTTGAGCTTGATAATCATGGCTTTTCACTTTTCCTTCTTACTAAGAGATAGCAATGTACTGTAGTGATGATGAATTTTCCCCTTTTCTTGACTTTTTTTTTTTTTTTGGCTAGAAGCCTGTTGCTCCATCATCTCCATGTTGTCAGTTCCTATTGCATTATTGCTTTTTTTTTTTTTTAAAGTTCTTGCTCCAAAATTATATGATTATGTGAGAATTTAAGTCTTTGATTTATGACAGTGCACTGCTCTAATCCTACCCCATGTGCCCATGTGTGGAAAAAGTTTCAATGTATAACCTGTGTGTAGTCTGGTGGCTCAGAAATCATAAATCAAAAAGAAATGTAAACCTTTTTTTTTTTTTTTTTTTTTTTTTAATCCTGTGAGTTTCACATCAGACACATGATATTTTCAGGCCTCACTCATGATTCTCACATGCTTGGAGCCAGTAAAATTACTGTCTCTTGCCACCCACCCACTTCCTGATGAGCTGCTTCAGGAGAAGTAGATATACTGCTACTGTTTACTCCAGGATCCAGCATTATATCGCCTTGCAGGGCCAGCATGAGGTTGATCTTTTCCTGATCCAAGCACATACAGATTTCCTAAGATGCAAGCTACATATAAAACATTCTGATCACAGACGGGGAATACAGTTTAGTAAGAGAACTTGTTTCAAACTGTTGAACATTACTGCTTCTTTGTCTTCACAGGAACAGTTCTTGCCTTGGAAAACATACAAGTCTAATTCTGACTATACTTGTGTAGTGAATAATAGCTCAGAAACATTGTACAGATTAAAAATACTGGGACAAAACTACATTTTATTCCTGTAATTCAAAGTGGAAGGTAAGTACGAAATACAGAAGTCCAATCAATGTCAGAAGAGGGATTGAAAGGTTAAAAAAAAATTGCTGCTTTTTTTTTTTTTCCTTTTTTCTTTTTCTTCTGAAAAACAGAAAGAATCCTTTGAAAAACAAAGCATAAAGAGATCTGAATAGTTCTGGCTTAACATTATTTGTCAGGAACCTAAACTGCATTCATGTAAATGATAGCTGACCAATAAGTATTTCATAGGTGTCATTTCATTGCTTACTCCCTTGTCAGCCTCTGCAGCCCAGGATGCCTGACTTTCTCACTAATTCTGCTTTAAGGTTCTACTTGGAAATGGGAGACACTGTAAGGCTATAGCTGTAGGTCATTGTCACAGGAAATCTATAGTGTGGCAACACCATCAGTTCCATAAAGATAGCAATTATCTTGTGAACATCCACTGGCTGTAGAGAAAATAAATCCAAGGTATTACCCTTAATGGAATGATTTAATATGACACATTTTGCATAGAGGGAAAAAACAAACAAGCAAACAAATAAAAAACTTCTAATGCTAGTGTTTTACTTGAATATCCTTGTACATGTTAAATCTTTATATATATATACATATACTTATATATACATATTTTTAAAATGGTTTATAAACCAAGTTTTTGGACATAAATATGTACTTCATTCTCACACGTGCATGGAGGGAAGATGAGATAAAAACAAAGTACTCAGAGTAAAAAATGTGTGGTGAAAACTGAAGAACTGCTGAAGTCAAAGAAGGCTTTATTACTCACTTCTATGAATTTTCACTTAAATTTTCACTCCAGAGTGTATGCGCTCTGCCAGAATTTCTTATTATAACAGGCAGATTGCACATTTTCTTACTCTGAAAACTATCTGTTCAATTTTATCTGCTGTAACTATCTCCTTAACTTTAAACATGTAAGAAATCTACTTGGGCTTTCTGTATCTCATTTTTCTTTACATCTGTGATAAGTTCAAAAGATTTCATTGTCAACCAAGTGAAGATGAAGCAAAATTAAAACTGCCATCTGCACATGGAAAGCAGACTGAAATACTAATTGTCATTGCAGCGTGTATAAGGAATCTATTTTGCTGTCTTACAATACAATCCTTTC
Source organism: Anas acuta (assembly GCF_963932015.1). Lineage (NCBI taxonomy): Eukaryota > Metazoa > Chordata > Aves > Anseriformes > Anatidae > Anas > Anas acuta. The sequence goes on from NC_088979.1 coordinate 154,292,777, forward strand.
ATGATAAAGATACAATGTCTGAGGCTAGTTGTTATAATGTGCATTGTTATCACCCTTGTAGGACATGAGTCAGAACAGATCCAAACATGCAAGGATACGCTTTATCCACAGTGCAAGGATATGCTTTAAATCCCCTCACAGTTGAAGTCTCCAAAGCAAGATGTTGGAAAGTCAGAATCCTGAGTGGCTATGTTATCACCTTATTTTACACTACCAAAATGCACTTTCTTCCTCATGGGAGAGAGAGATCCTGAATCCTTTCCTAAAGATAGTCGCCTGCGTACTTCTTTCAAAGATGGAACAGAGTTTGTTTCTTCCTCCTAAAAAGCAGCTGTAGATGTCGATAATTCAGTGGTTAGAGCACTTAAACTCACTTGCCTGAGGGTTGTACTATAACCTGCCAATCCTCCAGATGCATCCTACCCACAACTCATTAAGTTTTCCAAGAGTGTGTGGGAGGTCAAATTTCACCCCTGCCTTTGGAAGAGCAATTCTCTGAAAGAAAATAATGCCAGTTTCAGTGGACCACAACAAGCAACAGGCAACAAGTGAAAGCTTGACTGTCTCATCCAGTGACTGGGACACTCCCAAGAGCAGGAAAGCCTAGTCTGATCTTTACCCTAACAGTATATTTCATGATAAAAAGTCTTTGGAGGAGGCTCACCCTCAGATGAGTAGCTGAGCTATGGAGAATTGTTAACTTCTGCTCTAAGGCTCTATGGCCCAGGTAATCTTTGATTATGTTCACAGTAAGAAACAGATTTAATGCATGAATAGAGAATGTTCTTCCTATTTTTTCTTCACAGATAACCTGCTATTAGAGTACTGCTCTGAAGCTGAGAGCTATGGACTTGATTCCCCTGCAACAGCAACAAGATTTGAGCAACTAAGTTAGTTCAAACTGATGTTAAAGCTATAGCTAGTTTCTAAATTGGATGTTAAACCTACTTATTTACTTCCAGCTATCACTGCATCCTATTCCAGTGCTCACCACTTCTGTGTACTGAGTCACATAGGAAACTTCTGTTGTTCTCCTCACTCTTGAAGAATCACAGAATGGCTGAGGTTGGAAGGGACCTCTGGAGGTTATCTGACTTAACCCCCCTGCTCAATCAGGGTCACCTAGGACATGTTGCCTAGGACCATGTCCCAGGCGGATTTGAAGATCTTTAAGGAGGGAGATTCCACAGTCTCAGTGGGTAGCCTATGCCAATGCTTGGTCACCCTCATAGTAAAAAAGTGTTTCCTAATGTTCATGGGGAACCTCCTGTGTTTCAGTTTGTGCCCATTGCCTCTTGTCCTGTCACTGGACACCACTGGAAAGAGCCTGGCTCTCATAGTGAGAAAACACAAAACCAACTGTTTCGAGTGTTGAAAATTCTTTGGCTAGAAATGAGATAATCGTTTTTATTTTTCCCTTTCCTTATTTGAACTCTGTCAGTCTTGGCTTGCATCTACTTACTCCCTGAGTTCAATCTGAGCTTATTCATTCCTTTCCCTTTTCAGTTGCCAAAAATGATAATGCCATGGTAAAAGCAGCAGCAAAATGGAGGAAGGACAAAGTCACTTATTTGGCACTTAACATACCCATAAGCTCACTACTTTTCTCTCACCTGCTATGCAGAACTCTGCTCCTTGATCTTGTCTCCACAGCATCCAGTTTGAAAACACATGCAAATCATTCACGTGCTGGGTGAGTGTATGGCTGCACCTGCAAATTTGCTTGGCAAGAGCCCGACATTATAGGGGAGCTCTGAGGACACTGGCTGGGTTGTACCCCTCAAGGGACAAGACCTAGCTGATGAATTCTGATCAGACTTATAGGCTTGTATACAAGCAACAATCTGAGCTTTGGTTGTCTGAGCTCGCAAGACAGAGTTTAAATATAGATATATATATATAGATATATAGATATATATATAGTTAAAAATAAGGCGAGAAATTTCTAGTGATTTTTCAGACCCACAGCTTTGGTTTCCCAAAGTGTCGGCGCTTGTTTCATTTTTTTTCCTGACCTTAGCTTTACTTAAATGTAGATTTTTTTTAAGTTTGTATTATCATGCTATTTGTTAACCTGAGGGCACTCAGCTGATCCCTGGTTATTGCTTGATCTGTTTAACAACAAGACTCTTCCTGTACTTACAAGTGTTACAACTGTCAATTATGAAATGGTATGTTGAACCATTGTGAAACTATGTGTCTCATGACACATCTGTCAGTGGGCATATTATAGTACGTATTTTTTTAACAGTTTGGGGCTTTTTTTTTGCCTTTTTTTTTTTTTTCTTAATAAATTGCATTTCCTAGTGCTATTCTTTATAACTGAAACTACATTAATGATAATTAAAACTCATCAAGCTAGTACAGGCACAGATATTAAGAGACTTACACAACACTACTGATAAAAAGATAGAAAACACAGTAAGAATTCATTATGTGTGCTGTCATCCAATCTTTCAAAAACATGAATATAAGAAGCTACTGAAGTTATGATCTTCTTCTTTGAAATTCAGAAGTTAAACTCATATTTCGTTTGAACTCCTAAATCAATTGTAAATAAATTTGTGAATGAATTTAGGAAAGTATTTTCTAGAGAATATTTTCTTGATTTTGTTTTTAGTTTTAATACTCAAGATCTCAAGATTTTTTAAGCATTTTCTCCATGAGACAGCATAATTTATGATTTTTGACTTGTTTCAACTCTGTTTTAAATATTCTGCCTTACTGAGACCAAAACAGAACTCTTCCTCAGTTAAATGGTCTGTGATTCTCCCTCTCAGCTATTTATAAAATTACCTTTTACAACGTTAGGTAAGCATATTTTTTTGCCATCTTTAAATCCCCAAAGATGAGGAAGATTGTTGTTGACCCCTGATGGTGAACAAAGAGAAAAATGTCCCAGAGCTTCATTAAGATCTCCAGGTGGACAGAGAGATTTTAGGTAAGCAAACCATCCACGTATTTCTGCTGATGAAAAACAAAACAAAACAAAACAAAAACTACAGAAATGGGACAAGTATTTGACAGCTTGGTGTCACTGTTGCTGTTATTTTTAAAATCCATAAAGAATAATGAAAAATGGAAGGAAAGAAAAACGGATAGACAAAAAATTCTGTTGTGGTAGTCTTTCATTTTGGTAAGTTATCATTCTGGATTCCTGTTGTCTAAAACCAGTAGTTCAGTGGGTAGACTCCAGTGAGCCTTTCCAAGCTAGCTATGATTGATCATGTGGGCCATGTAGTAAAATGTTGTAAAATCTTCAGAGGTAACAGTTGGATCACCTCACTATCAGCATCAGCTAAACCAGGACAACTGCTGGTAGGTGGAAAAAGGAGTGCACTGGATACCTTTTTTGCCATTGCTCCCAGCACCTTTCATGAAGAAAGGACAGGGTCTAGGACTGTGGCAGAAGGATCCAGAAGACATCACTCTTTGCATACCTGATTTCAAATTTTTATAAACATGGGGTTTATTTTAGACTCTCTTGGACTCACTGAGGGAAATGCAGTTTACTATACCAGATTTCAGAGATGCTTGGGATTTGAAAATTTTCAGGAGACATCCAGAAACAACAGAAAATCATTGTTTTCATAGCTAAGCAGTTCCTGGGAAAATATCTTTATTTATAGGTGGCCAATACTTTCATCAGTGATTTCAAAATGTCAGTATCCGAAGGCCTCACTGCAAAGGTTGGAAATTACCTCCAAGATCATTTGGTCCAACCATCCCCCTACCACCAATGTCACCTACTAAACCATGTCCCCAAGAACCACGTCCAACATTTCCTTGAATATTTCCAGGGATGGTGACTCCACCACCTCCCTGGGCAACCCGTCCCAATGACTACTCTTTCTGAGAAGAAATTTCTCACAGTTTCCAACCTGAACCTCTCCCAGTTCAATGTGGGGCCATTCCCTCTAGTCCTATCACTAATTATCCACAAGAAGAGGCTGAAACCCAGCTCCCTACAACTTTCTTTCATGTAGTTGGAGAGAGCAAGAAGGTCTCCCCTGAGCCTCCTCTTCTCCAGACTAAACAACCTCAGTTCCCTCAACCATTTCTTATAGGACTTATGTTCCAGGCCCTTCACCAGGTTCTCTGGACACATTCCAGGGCTTTGATGTCCTTCTTGTAGTGAGGGGCTCAAAACTGAACACAGTACTCAAGGTGTGGCCTCACCAGAGCAGAATACAGGGGGATAATCACCTCCCTGGTCCTACTGGCTACACTATTCCTGATACAAGACAGGATGTCATTGGCCTTTTTGGCCACCTGGGCACTCTTCGGGCTCATGTTCAGGGTAGCATTGACCAACATCCCCAGTTCCTTTTCCTCTGCACAGCTTTCAAGCCACTCTCCCTCAAGCCTGTAGCGTTGCATGGGGTTGTTGTGACCAAAGTGCATTTAGCCATTGTGACCTGGCGTTTAGCCATGTTGAACCTTATCCCATTGGCATCTGCCCATCGATCAGTTCAGGTCCCTGTGCAGAGCCTTCCTACCCTCCAGCACGATGAATTTAACAGCAAAGGATCCCAAAGCACTGTGGCATGTCTGTCATGTGAAAAAGAGTTGAGTGGGAAACTTATATCTCTACATTACTTAAAGTGAAAGAAAGACAGTTTCCTGTTTAGGAAGATGACTTGAAGCAAGGGAGTAAACATATAAATGTTTGTTTGTTAAGCATGAAACCTTGTCTGAATTTGGCCTCATCTATTCCAGTGGACACGACCTTCTCATCATAGGGTTTGAGTTTGTTCCTATAACTGCTGATGCAAGAAATTCATTAGGAGGTGCTGTTAGTCAGCTGCCCTTAAGGCTAGTTTATAATTATTGAAGACAATTACAAGATATGTTAAATTATTATATGATGTTATTCGAGCAGGTTAAAACTCATTAGAAACCACATAAAACCTTCTTTTCATTAATGGCATGAAACAATCCAGCACCTTATTTTTGTATCATAGGCAATTTTCTCTGATGTTACAAACACACCCTCTCATGTATAGTACTGGACTACAATCATGGCCAAGTAGATTAAGAATAGATTCAAAATCATTAGATTTAGGTTCCAATTCCTTTCACTACTATTAATGTGTACATTGGGGAACAATCTATTAGTAGTGATAGCCTAAATCTCTTTTGCTTCTCCAACCTCTGTTCAAACCTGCTTGTTCTTGCTGTCACATTGCTTGCTGTGCTCTGCCAGCTGCAGAAACTCTTGCATAATGTGCACCCACAGTCTGAGTGTCTGCATGTGATCATACAGAAGTCATCTACACTCTCTGAACAACAGCTCATAGCCAGGAAGGAGTGCAGGGAAACTTTTCTTATAATGTCTATTTACAATTTGTCTGCAGGGTTGGTCTTAGTAGATAACTATTGAGTGCTTAGATGAACTGATCTTCCACCACCACTCAATAAACCATTCTGTTGAGTTAGCTACTGACTGATGACTTTTCTCAAATATAGAAGCTTTATTTCATACAAATTTCATGGGTATTTCCCCCCCCATTTTGCATGAAGTAAAACTTCTGGGACTACATAAATACAGCTATTCTATGAAATAACACACTTAGGTGCATTTAAATGTCAAAAGACCAACAGAAATTTACAAGGTGTAAAAATAAAAAAAATGATGTCTCTATTTCTTAAAGAGTAGAGTTTAAAAACAAACAAACAAAAAATAAAAATAAACATACAAACACAGAAACAATGACAACAACAACAACAAACAGTCATGCCATGAACTACAGTAAAAACCTGAAACTGCTGAGCTTGGAGATAAAACACAAACACATCTTTGATTTGTGAAATATTTGTCCTGCTGTTGCACAATCAAGTGAGTAAGGAAGGGAAAGAGTATGTAAGTTTATAGGCTGCCATCACTAATGCAAGTCTTTCACCTGAGATTAAGCAGGTTCTAACAGTAAAATTTCAATGGGATTATAGTTCCTATGTCTGCTAGTTACATTCTGAGTGTTTTCTTTGTTCCCACTTTGGATAAGTAAAAAACAAGAAAAATGGCTAATGATTTCTACCTCTTAACTATCAGGGCTGAGCTGCTGGCTTCCATTTCCTTCATGAAACAAGAGAATGGGAGGAAGACAGAAAAGTAAATGCTGGTGTGAGGGTTGTTCTGAGATCATGTATTTTCTAGCTGTGGATAAAAAATAATACTCTGTTCAAGAATTAAGAAAAAAAAAAAGTCTAGCAAACTTGAAAGATGGGGTAAAAGCTTTTCTGATTTGAACCAGCTGTGGCCATTATGAACGGAATCATCCTAACATGGTTAGCTGAAACATAAAAGAAGGTGCTTCCTAGTTTGTCAGTATTTTATAACCCCAAAGGAGTTCTCACGACTCAGAAGTTGTTTTGAAAAAAATCTGTAATCCTAATTAGTTGCAATGGTCTTAAAAATTTGTACTTTGGACAATTTAGCTGACCTAGTTCTCCAGCCTTTGAGGTTAACTTGTCAAGAATATTCATAATTTCTATGAAACATAACATCACAAGTCTGACTTAAGTTATGAAAATGTAAGGATTCAGATTTAACCTTGAAAAACCCTCGCTCTTGCCTGTATCAGATGTCAGAATTCATAACAAGACTATGATCATGCATCATTTGATATATTGTAGGGTAACTTTTTGAATTACAGACTATAAAAATATGCCTTGTTGATTTGGGCTTTCCTCTTGGTTATTGTTTGAGGGCTAAATTCAATAACAACCAATCTGTATCCCACCCACTGCAAGTAACTTAGTTTAACATTCAAATGATCACATCCATCAGAATCCTCTGTCAGCATGGGAATATTGCTATCAATATGTCTTAATGACAAAAATTTCTTTAAAGGCACTTCTGCATAACAAAGCAAGCAGTTTGCAATAGCAGAGATTCCTACCAGGGAGCACAAATTAATCTTAAAATTTACTCCACTGTCAGTACATATTTTAAAAGAAATTTCTTTTTTACTTTCATAAATTCCATTTTTCTGTGCCAGACACTTATGAAAATGTCTACATACATTTCCCCTAACAATACAATACTGAAATGCAGTTGTTAAAAATACCTTGGTAATATAAACAGAAATGCTATCCAAACTTGTGTCTTTTTGGACTGGATTTACTATTGATGGTATAAGCTTTGTGCAAATCTGTGGATGAAGCTGTCTGGCCCTTGTCTGGATTTAACCAGCTTCAACAAAAGAGCTGAACACCTTTCTCACTGATTGAGAGCAAAAGCACTGATTGTTGCTAATAGGAGCAGACATAGCCTGCTGATGGCTGGATTTTAAGCAGCTTCACTTGAATTTTATAAATGAGTTTATTATGATCCTAGCATGTGAATTTTGACTTTTACACTTCAAGGATCAGACTCAAGTAACCTTAATAGTAACAGTAGAACTATTTATTAGAGAGCACCCAGTGACTCTCAACAAAAACTACTAAACAAATATCCAGTTAACAAACAGGCCCTATAGCATAAAATTCAAAAAAGATTAAGTCACACAAATGAAAAATAGAAAGTGTTCTTATTCCATTTTACAAAGGGGGATTTGTAAAAATAAGAAATTAGAAGATTTCCCTACAATGACAAAATATGTCAGTGGCAGAAAAGAAAAATGAATCAAGAATTTCTGAGTCTCCATCTATTGTTCTAAGTATAACCCTCCCAAACTGATTTCAGTGCTTTACATCTAAATCAAGATCCAAATAATGGTGGTCTCAAGTACCTTTTTAGCTTTAACCTCTCCTTTCTTTCTATATTTTTAATAAACTTTACAATAGTTTATCTTACCTATACATAGCACATTCAGTATGTTAAACATTATATCAATACAAAATACAATCCAAACCAGTTCTCAACACATTTTGACAGATGAACAAATACTTGTATATTGATATGAAGACGGCAAAAGAAACACACACCTTCAATTCTTTACACATTCCTCTCTTCTCCAAAAAATCTGGGCAAAGCATTGTAATTCAGTCTGTATTCCTGATCACCACAAAACATGGTGGAGTTTGGCCCATGTGAATTGGTATGAAGTAAAGGACCAGGCATTTCTCTTGAAGAATTCCTCCTCAGCTTTTACAGCCAGACATAACACAATGAAATGTGTGCTATGCAAACAAGCCAGTTACAGTATAATATGAAAGATATATTCTTGATGTGCTTAAAATAATTTTGTCTTTGTGATGGAGGAAACTGAAAAGCCTATGAGTACATGTGCAGAAATATTTCAGCTGACCTTTTTCCCTTTGTGTTCACAGAGATTTACCAACCTTGTAAATGTGTTTACTCTTAGATTTTTTCATTTGTATTTATTACCTTTTCAAAGTATAATAAGTCTGTGTAGAAAATAAACAAACAAACAAACAAACAAATAAATAAATCACCTCCTGGAGGATGTGAGCTGGTGCTTAAAGAACCTAAGAAATCACTAAGAAATCTATGATTTTAGCAGTGGCATGACACAGGACTTTGGAAAGAGCATACCGGTGACTGTGCTATTTGCATTTAGAAATATTTTACTGTCTTTGTTATTTGTTTATTTTCTCGAAAATATAAGTACTTTCTAACATACGGGTCAGACCCATAGTTAGAGTGCATTCCCAGAGACAACTGAATGTTCTAGAGTTAGATTGAGGATTTGAAAATTATTAGTGCCCACAGCTATCTTTCATAGGTAATGAGAAAGAATGCTTTGCTTTCTAGTAAAGGGAAATATTGTTAGCATTTTGAGCTATTTGCATACAGTCATAGTCCAGTGTGGAGATCATATCATTCAGAGCTATAGGGCAACAGATTTAGGAAGTGTGCTGACAGTCTAACAGTGTAACACTTCAGCTGCATTTCTCAGGAAAAAAAAAAAAAAAAGAGAGAGAGAGAGAGAGAGAGAGAGACCCGATTGCATAGTTGTGCTATAATGGTATGTCTGTGTAAGTACACATGGCTACAAATTTGCCCGCAGGGATTTGCAAATATGCCTTGTCTGAGTGTCCATCTTTCATTCTTTCCCCATATTTTTTGCATCTGTTGGACATTCTCAACCAGATTTGCCAGAGGAAGGCTTGAAAAGTTTCAAAGTCTTCAGGTTCCTGCTGTTGTAAATAAAACAGATGACTGAGAAGAGAAGACTCTTAGAGGAAGGACTGCTACATAAACACACCCTTGATTAGAAACATAAGTTAGACATGATACAGAAAATAAATGGTCAGAATGCCTAAGCATGGGAAAAACTTCAATTGAAGCTTTACAGAGAGTAGCAAAATGCATGCAAGACTGAGTCTAACGACATTTAAATCATACTTCTTGCTTTTAGTCTGTGGTGAATGTGGGGATATTACTGAAAGAGTTTTTACTTCAGTCCTTCCTCTGTGAATGATACATAGGTAGCTGTGTCTGAATTAGCTAAGGAAGCAACACGGGTTCACAGAAACATTAGAAGTGTATCTAATCCACGTAAGCACATGAAACATTGCTCAAAATGAGACAGAAAACTTAAAATTTCCATCACACTGCTAGTGATTGATGAATGGAATAACTTATAAATAAGAGTGTGGTGGGTGTGATATGGCAACAGGAATGCCCAGGAATACTGGAGAAGAAAGTAATGAAGGGTGTAGCAGTAATGTTCATCCAATAATTCAGCACTGTGTCCTGGTTCAGACTGAAGAGGCAGTGAGAAATGCTTCATTGACATTCTGCAGCAGTATTTTGTTTCCAAAGACTATAGCTATTAAATAAAACAGTGTTTTGTCAAACTGCAGCAGACTTTCAAGAATTACAATTAGTTTCTACATAGCAATTCAAAAATATATACGTTGCTATCCACATTCAAACTAGAATAACATTCAAAATCATACACTCACTGTCAATTCATGGTGTTAGCAAGCAATCTAAGAATCTAAGTATCTAAGTATCTAAGTATCAAGTATCCAAGAATCACATGCTGTACTAGGCTTTAACACTTTAGGTTGACATTTTCAATTCATATTAAATTAGGATACATAGTAAGGTAGTAAACCTTTAGCTTCCCCTGGATTGGGTAAGTGTGGAACTATAGACACAGATCTAGGTTGGACTACATCTTGAAAGAGGAAACCATCTGCATTTATTTCATACAGTGGAGAGGTTAAGGGTTGTGTCACACAGACATATGGAATGTTATTATATTATTTACCTTACAGTCAACAAAGAGGGGAGAGGTGGGGATTGTCTGATGAACCCTGCAGTTCCCATGGGCCTCATAAATGTCTAATATTAGAAGTCTGTTCCTCCAAAGTTGTCATGACCTTTGCCCTTTCCCTGAGAGGACCTTTAAGTTCCCCTACACTTCATGAGTATTGGGCACATGGGAATGGAACTGAATTTGGATAGAAGTATATGATCTGTGTGATAATCCTACTATAGTTGTTACAGACAAAGGGGCATAATTAACCATTGATTTCTTGCAGCTTTAATTTTCATTCACTGGATTTGAACTTGCAGTTCAATAGCTGCCCTGTTGAGTGTTGTAATAATGAGATGAGTTGTTCCTGAAAAACATTTGGATGCAGATGGGCACCATAACTAACGCAAATTCAAAATAGCTAGACCAGACTCCAGGGCATGCAGTATTAACAACTCTACCCAAGCTCAGTGCCCAAAAAATATGTGATTTGATCTATCTTTACAAGCTTTTTTTTTTTTTTTTTTTCTTTTTTTTTTTTTTTTTTTTTTAATACAGTCTGTTCCTCTCTCCCACATTTGGACATTTTAAGCCTGTATGTCTTGCTGTATTTTTTTATTTTCAGATAGGATGGGTATAAGTGAATCTTTAATGAAAGTTCTCACATGAGAATCTAGAACTTTAAGACATAAATCAAGTATCACCTCATATTTGACAAACCTTAAGAATTAGCACCACTCTAGGACTATAAAAAGACTCAATCAAAATAAAACCGAAGTGCAAAATGTGTTAACAAAAAAGGCAAAACTTACCATAAGCCAATTTTACGGTTATTTTCCAATAGTTCAAGATTATGAAACTGTCAATATATGTGAAAAGTGATTTTTCACAATAGAAGTATTTGAAAAGATCATTTAATGAGCATCAAATTCCACTAATTTACAGGAGTTTTTTTTTCCCGTGCCCTTTAAAGAAGTTGAAATACTTTATACATTTGATCTGTAATAAAATATTGATTCTTTGTCTTTGAAAACTCCTTATATAGGACAATATTAAAAAATGTAAGTTAAAAAAAAAAAAAAAAAAGAAAAAAGTTTGGATATGGGAAAATATAAGCATGTATTACGTCCAAGGGAAGATGGGAATCTAGTTGGGAAGATTATATATATATATATATATATATATATAAAGAAAATATGACATATACACATCATTTAAATCATCTTATTGTCACAAGGGATAAATTACATACGTTCTGTGATCAAAGCATGGTGCAGGACTGTCTGCATGTGTATTCAGCTTATGAGGCTTAACAATGTTCTTTAAAGAAAGAAAGGTCACTTTTCATTCTGAAATATCATTGGAGAGCTGGGATCATACGTTAATGCTGCTACCTCTGTTAAAGGAAAACGAATATTATTTACTGTACTCTTTTTGAAATTCTAAACATTTTTACAAGAATGGAGAATAGGAGCTTGGTTAATGATTATTCAAAGAGCTAGAAACTGACTCACTATTAAAAAAATAGGTATTAACAACTTTTTTCATTTACTTTTTCATGCTAGGTGTTCCTATTTTGTTTGTTAATGGATGATAGTGGTCTAACAGTTAGTATTCTTCTATTAAGAAGTGGTTCTACTTTTACATTACAACAAGCTTTTCATTCTAAAGAAATTATATTTTTGATCTGTTTTGTTCTTTTGAGCTTAGATGTTCAAATTCTTGGAGGTCATACCTTAAATTTTCACATCCATTCTAGTCCTAACTGGTATTTAAATTATCTGGACCTGTTCCCCAAGACTTTTGTACTGGAGTAGTACAGGGTTTATCTACAGGGTTACAATAGCTTCCCATTCAGAACACAGACATGACATTCACGGAACTGACGCTGACTTAAATTAGCTTTGGATAAGTACCAAAAAATAATTAGAAATGTCCTGTTGGAACTGCATATTCTGTTCCCTTGGGAGCTGAGCAGTATGGTGATAAGTGGAAACAAAACAGTTTTTGTTTGTTTGTTTTCAGAATATGAAATCAGTATAACTACATGGAATTCACACCACTGTTTTTCTAGGATTGCTTAGTCATGTAGGCATATTTGTCATTCGTGCCTCCTTACCTCATCCAGAATTTTGGGGAGAGCCTAACCTCAGTCACTACACAGTTTCAAAGCTCCTGCTTCATTGGTATCCAACATCTAGCTTGTGCCTCTGTCTCTATGAAAATTCAAGTTCAAACTGAGCAATAGAGGATGTATCCAGAGCTCCCAAGAGATACCAAGAGAATCCCAGAAAAATTATTCACTTTTTGTCTATGAGTATGACTGTTACTGTTCCTATGACTAACTTTGTTTGATGTAACACTGACAGTGAATCCAGATCTTTATCTTCTATAGTGGTCTAATAACTGGATACCCATCCATAAAAACATCCATTACAGAGGGAGGAAAAACAAGTTTTCAGGTTTGTTCTCTTCAAGGAGATTGAGCCCACAAATCTCAAGACAGCATCCTAGTCATGAGGCATTGTGAGTGTGAGCACTCACTGTTTTTACTGAAGCTGAAACATTGTTCATCTAGGCACATAACATTGTGGGGCAGATACAGAGAAAGAAAGAGGGAGATTTTTTTTTTATTTTTATTTTTTTTTGCATAAGGGTTAGACCACTTAATGTAGAGACAGACAGAACTAAAATTCAAAGCCCTGAAATTTCTATGTATTTCATACTTGACTAACATTGTCCATGAATACATACATACATACTTACATAAAGAAATAATAATAGTAATAGTAATCAGCAGCAGCAGCAGCAGCAGCTAAACAGACTGCTTTTTTTTTTTTTAGGATTATTTTTACACTAGGCAGGGCTGGGAACTAATTCCCAACAAAGCTGTACTGACCAGTGCCAGTGTCAGTGCAAATGCAGGGATGGAAACAGGGCAAAGAATTTGAAGACAGCAAGATAGTCTCTTTAGTAGTAAGGAGCTTTTATGCCACATGAAAGAGCAACCACAGTATGTGTTTCCTCTATTTACTGACTTGTACAGGAAAATTATGTAGTTATGATTTTCCTCTGTGCTCTTCCACCATTTCTCCCTTAGGGACTTATTTTGGTGATACAATTTCTGAATTAGCTGAATTGCATTCACATATTACCTTTCTGAACTTTAACAGCAACAGCAGCAGTGATTCATTTGCTGTGACGCAGTCCTGTGAAGCATACTGTCTCTGAATACTTTTTCTCTAAAAGTGCAGTGTCACATGACTCTAACCTTCTGACTTATTCAATGTATTTTAAAAGTGTGGACTACGAATAAGGTATGTACATTATGGCATTATATGAATGTTGTATTTATTTTTCTATGCCCTGTATAATCCTCTAGCTTCCTGTGTCCTCTAGTGTCCACCTATCAGCATTGCACAAATTAGCAGATAAAACAAATACTCGTTTCAATTTTCTTATCTCAAAACATTTTAAAAAAGAACAAAAAACATTATATCCTATAGATTTTATCCTCTGCTCTTTCCAACATTCTCTATTAGATGATGTATTAATAATGATATTTCTATAATTATTCTTGTAAGCACTAACAGCATCTGTGGCGGTACGGCCAATTTTACGTATTATCTTCATGCACAACCATTTTATAACACAAATACATTAGGAACAATTTCAGATTCCATAGGTGACTTTATTTTGGATTTTCTGAATTGACTCTATAATATTAAAATGGCACCCAATTAATCTAGTTTATCTCTTTCAAGTTGTAAACACTATAAACTAGTGAAACGGTTCCCACTCAAACCAGAAAAAATACAGGTAAATGACATCATTCTAGAGAACTTCAACATATAATGCCTACCTAGGAAAGGTAAGATGAATTAATGGGAATGTCTTACTTTCCACATAGTCATCCAGCTTTTGCTTGGCTGAATTTACCCAGATAATCACTGGGGAGTGGGGAGGGAAGGTTTGCATGAATAACTCTTTCAAGTGTAACAAACCAGTGAAATGTGAAGAGGTGTTTATTAGATCTGGATGGAATTCACTGTACTAGTGAAGAAACATCGTATGTGGACTGAATAAAAGTATTTGTACATCTGCAGATGCCATTTCACACTTGCTGAAGTATTCTGTATTTCTGAAAATGTAGCTCTTGGAGGGAAGGAGGCACCCTGCTACCAACTTGACTTGATATCTCGGGAAGAATGCAGAGACCTTTGCCATTAAAAAGATGATTGGTAAGGATCAAAGGGCACACTAAATCAGGTGATATCATAGTAGGTATCTATCAGAGGCTTCCAGACCAAGAAGGTGAAGTCCACAAACCTTTCTGTAACTGGAGGAAGCCTCATGATTGCTGTCCTCTGCACTCAGGGGAACTCTAACCACCAGATGTCTATGTAAAGGGCAATACGGCTTGGTGCTAGTAATCCAGATTTCTGGAGTGTATTGATGATACTGTTTTTATGCAAGTCAAAGAGCCACTGCCTGTGGAGAAACCCACACAGGACCAGCTCAGGAAGGTTGGCACCCCCCAGGAGGGACCCCACACCAAAGCAGAGGAGTAACCGTGAAGGAGCAGTGGAAACAAAGCACCATGGACTGACGGCAGCCCCCACTCCCAGACCCCCCGCGCCACTCAGGGGAGGGAAGAGGTGGAAGAGTTTCTCACCACTCCAGCCCACCAGCAACAGGTAATAAATTTTATTAATCTTCCTATGCTAAGTCTGTTTTGCCCACAACTATAATTGTAGAGTGATCCCCATATGCTTATCTCTACCCCTGAGGTACACTTTTTCATTTATCAGGGGCTCTCAGTGGGACTAGCTTTCTAAGAAGCCCCAACTTGCCTATTCTGAATTTATAACAGCAATCTCTCCTCCTTCTTCTGCTCCAGATATTCCTACTTAAAGTGGCCAACCTAGCCACATTTAAAACATATTCTCAAAGCCTGTCCCTGTTTAGGTTACAACACAGGTAGCTTTCCTTGCCTGCCAATCCTTTGTCTCTCTTCCTCTCCTGGAATTTTACACTGCAAAAACACCTTCTATTGCAAAGACACAACTTTGTTTCTCACAATTATGTGTTTTGTTTTCATGTTGAACATTGGATGTATGGAAAAAATAAGTGAAAAATTGCTGTTATTATCCTACTCTGTATCACAGACTTATTCAAGGTAATGGGTCTACTTACCGATGAAAAAGCAGCTTCTGCTATTTTACCAGGTTATTGGGATTTTTAAATGCATTGTTTGTTACAATGAAGTCAGTTTATTTTTATATTTTAGATTTATACTTATGAACTAAAATTCAAATTTTTGATCCCAGTTTTCTGAAGTAATCTGTAAACTGCAAAATGATTACTGAAAAACAAAACAAAACAATTTTTATTAATTTATTGGTTATTATTTAAAATCCTCCCCAGATTGTGTTCTCAGACTGAATTGCATCAGTAATACATTTAAAAACTCTCGATCCATCACAGACTTCAAGATAACAGATAGCTGCCATTCTTAAGCTGATAAACTGAAGATTGGCATGACAGACTGAGAGACTTCATCACTCTGTTTTTTAGATTTTTACTGGTGGCAGAAAAAGAGATACAAGTTTGAAATTCAAATGCAGTTCCAAGCACATTCTTCATCTCTGAACTGACACTTTTATTTTAAGTTCTCTAAATAAGAAATTTAGGCTGTGGCAGACACTTGGCATGGAAATTTTTTAGAGTAACTTAATAAAACTTACCAAATTCATAAGCATCAGAAAATGGATTGCTAAATGGCCAACAATAATTAACCATGTTTACCATAATTACCTACACTTGCCTGCATCAGTTTTCCTCAGGATATTCCAGCACCTAACTGCTCAGATGATAAGAAGTGTTTTAGGGTTTCAAGCTTACTCCACCTAAGCCACAGAAGCCATTTGATTAAAGGAATGGTATTCAGCAAGAAGGAACAATTTCTACTACAACACTTCCTGGAAAAGAACTTATCGATATGGTTTAGTGGAGGACTTGTTAGTGTTAGGTCAGGGGTTGGACTCGATGATCTTGAGGTCTCTTCCAACCTAGACAATTCTGTGATTCTGTAACTAGTCAGGGTCAAATATATATGACTCAGTGAAATTCCCAGAAATTAAATTGTACAAGAGCCCACAACAAAATAAAGACAGATTAGAAGAAAAAGTAAAGTTCTAAAGGAACATCAGCAAGACTTATTAAGTATGTTTCTTGACTGAATTCTTCTGTTTCAAGGTGCAGTATACTATATAGTACTATTTATAATACTCTCAATGATATTCTGGAGACTCAGAAAATTAATATTCAGTTTTTCAGAAAGTTTTAACCACCACCTCGTACATGGCATGCTGCCACAGACTTTCGTAACATACTGTTATATCTATAACTATGAACAATAAGCAAACACATTATAGCCCAAATGTTAATATACTATTGATTACAATACATACAGTCCAATGGACATTTTAGTGGAAGTAATTTTGTTGATGTCACAGGCATGAATGAGATCTTCTTGCACCATAGCAATGCCCAGATATTCATCATTCATCTGATTCATCTGGCCAAATATTATTCTTTCTGATGTTTCTTAACAGCTGCATGGTTAGCTTGATCACAAATATCTAAAAAAGGAGAAATGATGAATTAAAAATAACAAAGAAAGTGTTGATGCTTGCTCATGACTGAGTCAATCTGACTGTTGACCTGGCTCCTATGAATGACAATGCAGAGGGATATAAAGGGGAATGATCAGCACGTGTGCCTGAAGACACAGGCTGGATTCTCTGCCTAGGAACAGACTTGCTATGTGACCTTGAGAAAATCACTTAGGCCCACATTACAGAACTATCTTGGAATCTATTCAAGTGGCACATAATTTAATAAATGCTTCGGTGCCCTATGAATCTTATCATTACCCTCTTGAATTGGCATAACAGTTCTTTCCAAACTGAAAAGAAAGTGTTTTAGATTGAACTGTACCTTGAAGATCATGAGATACTCATACTGTGCTAATGAGGATTAAGTGATTGTGTGTAACAAATATTTTCATCACTGATCTGGTCCACTCTATAGAATGCTTTTACTATATTCGTCTGTAGATAGTAGAGTACTCTGGGTACTACATAGAAGAGGTAAAATAGCTATACATGTATCTTTAATTCTCTGAGTAAAAATTAACTAATCTCATTTTCAACCCCATGATTTTAGAAGCTATCAAAAGCATCCTTCTACCTGCTTGATGGCATTGAGCCTTCAGGCTGTGAAGAAATTTTTGTTACCATTATTCCTTTTTATCCAATAAAATTTTCTCATAGATATGTGGGGAGAGAGGTTTCATGATTTTGTACTCTTTGTTTTAGCACATTCATGGGCTAGGCTCTGTCTAAATACAGAAAAGAAAAAAAAAAAAAGTCTTCCATTCCACAGAACTTTTATTCTCTTAACCGTTTCCTGTCCTGTCTTTGCAAAGCAGTTTGTTTTCACAAGTCAGGTTGAACATTTCATTCAACAAACTTTGGACACCTCCATCCGTGATGGTGCTTGAATATGAGAGTTGGGGGGAGTGGGGTGTCAATAAACAGTGCAAGATCTTATTTCTAATTAAAATTGATGGAAAGCTTTAAAAAAAATCAGATTTTTTTTTTTTTTGGCTTAAAAATAATCTTACCTGTGTAATTAGCAGGCTGATGTTAATTCCAGTTAAGATCAAAACATTATTTTCAAACCATGTATCTAAATATCTTTCACATCCCTAAGCAAGAACAGATTTCAAGAAAAATCACTTTGACTTTTGAATTCCCATTGCATATTTATAAGAACATGCTGTTAGAATACATGGCATAAAACTTTCTGCAGGTTGAGTTCTGATATTTACTTGCCAGAAATCAAATACAATAGTAATGTATACTACAGAGATAGCTATAAAGTTTTTTAAATGATCTAAACTAAGCAGGTTGTTCTGAAGTAAATCTGATAATTTTGTATGGAAATGTACCAGAGCTTGTGACTTAATAAAAAGGGATTTATTTTTTTTTATTTTTTTTATTTTTTGTATAGCTAAGAGATTACTTTAAAAGTAGATGAAGTAGATGAAAGTATATGTTCAAGTTTTCAGGAACCTTTTGCGTCCTGATGCAAATTTTGCAGATTACAGTCTATGCTTATTATGGTGTTTATTTTAAGAACTAATAAATTATTATACAGCATAAAATAGATATAAATATAATAAAAATTTCTTATAAATATATAATAATTATTATTAATAATAATATTAATTATTATATATTATAATAATAATATAATAATAGTTGTAGTAGTAGTAGTAGTAGTAGTAGTAGTAGTAGTAGTAGTATTGTTCCTGTAACCTATACCTTGAAATGATCTTTTAAAGACAAGGAACAGTCAAAATTACAAAATTCCAAACTGATGAGTGAAGGAAGAGAAGAGATGTCATTTGGCAACATGCTTTCTATTAATTACAGTCCTGAACTGCCCATTGAATTCGTGTTTCCATTGGACAGTCCTATTAATACTGGAGAGCTTTTGTTACAAGAGTATGCTTCTTGCTCCACATTTCTCTTATCAGGTGATAATAACCTATGCAAATTGGTCCCTTTGTAAATGCCAACATGAACTGGTCCTGGGCAACACATCGCATATTTCAATGTCTAGCTCATTTCTCTTACTGTATACTGAAGATGCTTTGGAAACAAATAATGCAAACAGGTGAAGTAATTGTTGTAATTCTATAAATAATGAATAATAATTACAAGTGGAAAAGGCGCTATATGCTTTTTATATATTGTCACTTTCCATTATCATTATTGATTTGTACAGCATTGATTTTTGAATGCCAGGATGCTTACTACTTCATAAACCGTTAGTAAATATCCCTGATACTGATTCTCTGATATTCACTTCTCTTTTCTTAAAGTATCCTTAATATAAAATTGCCTACATGACTGACACCTAATGAGTAAAAAAAAAAAAAAAAAAAGGTTTCAGTGATAAGTGACAAACTAATGAACATTACTAATATTTTCATATTTGGAAAAAGTGTTTTCAATATTTTTTCCAAAATCCATCTGGTAGCAAAATTTATATTCTTCAAGACAAGTTTTGTTTGTTTGTTTGTTTGTTTTTGTTTTGTTTTTGTTGTTTTATTTCTTACCATACTGTAAGTTGAATTCCTTGGAACATCACAAAACCATTCCTTCAGACTAGATTTGGTGCATGAACATGGGATCTGAGTACTACTTTCCTTGTTTTTATTCTTTTCCCACTGTGTGACATCATATCTTCCACAGCATTCCATCTAGAATATAAATCCTATAATTTGTAATTCCAGTACCTATAAAGTTCTTGCGTTCCTTCACATAGAGGAACTTTCACCCCAACCAGTGCCATATTTGATTTAGTTGATTAAATTAGATAGATATTTTTCCTCTATTTTAAGTAGAGAGAGGCTTCTGCAAAGGATAATTTAACCTTGTGTACATATAGTTTGCAAAGACATACACTGGAAGGTTAAGAAGGGTAGGTTCTTAAAATACAGCTTTGAAAAGAACATTCTTTTAGACACTAAAATGATTCTAGTATACATGTAAATAGAAAAAAAAAAAAAAAGAAACATTAAATTTTATCAATTACCCTTAACTTTTGCAAACACTGCAATTTACAATGTTCACAGGTATTTTCAGTGCAGAAACTGTGTAAGCAATTAAGTAAAGTAAGGGCAAGCTCACTGGTAAGTACAGCAAAAGAAGAAAGAATACTATGTTATTGGAAAAATATAATGAATGATGTTCCACAATGAATTCAATAAATACAGACATATTTTATAAAACACATTAAAAAATAATATATATATATATATATAAACAACACTGTTTTACTCTGACCTAGGAACCTAAATAAGGATTGGAATTTGAAATGCTTTTCATTATTCCTTTCTCACTTCTAAGGTCATTTTAAAAAATGAAAGGATTTGCAAAAATCATTTGTTCTTAGCAAGAGGAGATCTTTAGAAAGTCTCCCTATTCAAATCTGTATTTTTGTAGGAATTTATCTCATGTGCAAACACAGCTCAGATATTAAACACTAAACATATACTGTGTGCTGTTCAAAAGTGTCAGCTAACATTTCCCAAGAATATGACACAATATCAGTAAAACTAAACCACAGCAGATCAAAGCATAAAATAACTTGGAGAACAGAATTCTTGCCACGTAGAAAATTCCAGCAATTTTTCATTCTGAATCAGAATGAAATTTCAGAAATGTCTGTGTTGTTTGTTTGTTTGTTTTGTTGTTGTTTGTGCTTTTGTTTGTTTTGGTTTTAATGTAAAGTCTGTCATACATACAATATCCCAAGTTGGAAGGGACCCACAAGGGTCATTGAGTCCAACTCAACTCACATTCATTCTGCAACCATGAGAGGACTGACAGTGTAATTTTCAGCACAGAAGACTGCTAAACAAAAATATCTCCTTGTAGTGTTTTGAAGAATCAGTCCAGAATATTCTACTTTTAAATTTTGAATAAATAAATAAATAAATATTAAACAGATAACTTAGCTAGAACTGTCATTTTTATATAAAAGTTTCGGTTTAAAAAATCACCCTACAATTTTAGTTTCAAAAATCACCAGCTTAACCAGTACTTCATATTTTACGAAGAATAAGTTAAAACTAGTTCTTTAATAATACTCTTAAGCTTTTCTTTTTTTTTCCTCATGGTGGAAATAAATAACACATGACCTGGGGAAGGCAGTATTTCATTCAAAAGCATGATTAAAGTTCATCTTCATCTTGGCTGATTTGTTATCATTTTATTTGGCTTAGACATCAACAGTGAAATATCTACAGGACTCTGAGAACTGCCAAAACATAAACAAGCCCATCAAGTACTTCCTAGGTTATGAAGCTTTGCTGAAATCTGTGAGCCCATAACAGCTCATTGAAGCTGAGCTCAAGTATGAGCCAGAATATAATCCAACTGTACCATTGACATAATGAGGTGACCATTAATCACTATAGAAATCCTGAATCCAATGAGAAAAGACTTGGTTTTCAAAGAACAGATTTTAAATGTACATTACAAATGCATTCCATAATCTTGAGTCTAGGTGTACATGCTTTGTGAGTTATCTGGCATCATAAATTATATTCAACATTTGTCAAGAACCATGTAACTCATCTCTGCAGGAAGTCATATTAAGGGACTCACAGCTGATCTATAAAAATGTATTTAACCATGCTAAACTGTAAAGCTGTAGTGTTTGTAACTAGAAGCTCACAGTTCAGAATTAATTTGAAGACAGGTCAAAAACTTTGTTAACAATTTCTAAAATAATTGATCCCATAAAAATGCTTAAAAGGACTTCTTCTGAAAAAGGAACCAAATTACATGCTGCCAGGCCACAGAAATGATTATGATTAACAGTTAAATGTGTGTGCTGAAAGTATTGATTTGCAAGCTAATTTGAGGCTTTAAGCATTATTTCTAAAAGGCTCACTGAAAGGCAGAATCTATCTATTCAGATACCCTCGCAGTAGGAGCTCTGCTTTGACCTCGTAACATTGCTACTTGCCAATGGTTCAGGTCAACCTTCAGATATAAACAGACCATGTGTTTTATGTTATCACACACTGCTGAAGATGTTAGGAAACTCATACATTTCTTCAGCTGCTGTAAAGTTCAGTGACTAGAACTGCTTCTGCTTCTACATACACGGACAGCCTGACATATGGCTAATCTCATCCATGCCACTGTAACAGCAACGAATCTGCACACTCTCCCAACCCCCACCACATATTACCAGCAGATCCTGAAAAAGGAATCCTTTATTAATGGTGTGTATTTATTATATTTGTTAAGTCAATTCTGATTGGTGATATTTTATCTGTGAATTTTTTTCTCCTTACATTGTGCTGCACAGCATTCAGAATGTTCCACTCGAGTTCCTTCTCAGCCAGACTCTTATTTCCATATTCAGAAATAACTTCATCAATTCTCTTGTTCCATTGATGATGGACCTGTTCATAAATATTTATAGCATTTGTTACATGCATATTGATGACTGTGGATGGATAATCCTTGATCTTTTCCTGATATTCAGATTTCTTCATGGTCAATTGCAAGCAGTATCACTTCAACCAATTTGCTAAATATGATCTAAGACATGTCATAGCCATTGGACTAATAGTAAAGTTGAAAGCAGAAGGGGAAGAAAAGTGACCCAAAGCACATACACAGTGCAGGCAGACACAAGGCGACTAGCCCAAAAGGAGTCAGAAAAGCCAGGGAACATAGTTTAGATGCACATTAGCTGTACTGAAATAGTAAATATTGTCTATCATATTTGTTAATAAGCACAGTTCCACATAATAATAAGGAGGGGGAAAAAATGGATTCGATACCTAATGTGATGCAAACTTGTGTAAGCACAAGTTTTGTGCCTATTTTGCCTGGATATGTATTGCTTTGAGGTAGAGGAGTTAGCAGCTCATGTTGGCCCTAGATCAAGAATCTTTGTAGAGACTGTTAAAGTATACCTTCAACAGTCATTGAAGTAGATAAGCTGATCACAAAGAGTGTGATTATACAGAGTGTAGCAGGGAATAGATGCATGTGAGAACTCCTAGACCATCGAAAGGTTTGATTACAAAATCAAATAACAACAAAAGGCTTCTCCAATTCATTCCAATTGCTACAGCCATTTAACAGCAAAATTTAAAAGCTGGCACAGTGAATGATGATGTTTCTATCAATTATTATACTTCAGCAGCACTTTAATTATGGTAGAGATCTAGTGGCATTACAGTTGATGCAAAATAAATTTAACTGCAATCTTTCAACCAATTTTCCTAGCACAACTGACTCCAGACTGCATCATTCCTGACAGTTCAAATCTTTCAATATATAAAAATACAATATAAAACTGGGAGGACTCCATCATTATAAGTTAACATTTAATGAAGAAATCTTGATTATACATATTCACTTTGATGGAGAAAAGCTATTTGTGCTGTGCTGAACAGCAGTGGGATTTAGAGAACCTCATAAAGTTTATGAGACCAGTGTCATGGGGTTTTTCTCAAACCACAGATTGTTGAATTGCAGAAGAGGGAAAAGGCCTCCTGTACCTTACAAATTTGGTACAGATTCCATTCATTACTGTGAGGAGTGCCTAAACTACTGGTATTGCTATTTATTGAAAAATGAATGACTGAACAAAGTTTTAAGGAAGTACAGTTACTAGTGATAGCAGCTATGTTTGTATTTGTTATCGCTTTCTCTTGTGAAAAGCAAAGGTAAATATTCAATGTAATAGATCTCTATTTGGATATCAAAAAGACTCAAACAAGAAAAATCATAGTATTCATAATTCATTAGTATACTTTAAATGTCATGATACCAATAACTTCTATCAATTGCAAAATGGACTATTATTATATGATACTTGACATATTATCATATCATAATTACACTATATTATATTTGATATATGATAATATTATTATATGATAATATTATTATATGATAATAGACTATCATCTGCTAGCAGACATGGATTGGCATCTGATACTTTCTCCTAAGTCTGCTAATGTCCAGGAAAGAGGGACTTTTTTGGTCATTCCTCAAAATCATAGAAAAATGTAATAATAAAAATCTATCCCTGTATCCCTGCCACTGATGATTCTACATTCCTGAACAGGAAGAGTATGTTTTGTGGAAAATCAGAAAAGGAAGAATTGGAAATGTTATTTCCATGTATTCCCTTGTACAACTATTCAACCATGCTGAATTTCTCAAATTGTTTTCCAAGTCCTCTGCTATGCCTGGTGGACATGTAGAATGTTCATGTTCAAACTAAAAGTGATATAGAATGCAGTGCAGACTATTTATTTATTTATTTTTAAATCAACTGCAAGAAAGTATTTTGAAATTAACTGCAGTCCCATGTAGCAATTTATTTACATACCACTTCTTTCTTCAGAAATACCAGCACTGGCATTGTGATCTGGGTGACAAATACCAGGACTTGAAAACACATATACTAAAAAATAAAAATAGAAATAAATTATGGATTATGGATAAATGTAATATTGAATAAGTAAGCAGTGCATAAAGTATTCCAGAAGCTCCTTCATGACTATTACACAGTTTTACACAGTTTTTCCAACAAAAGTAAAATATTTCTTTTCTTGAAAGCCCTCAGAAAATGACATCATAGTTACTGCATTTTTGACTGAGTCAGGCTTCAAGTAAAGCACAACTCAGTGTTTTGGGGTTGATGACAAAGCCACAACTTCCATGGAAGTGAAGAACAAAATATATTGGTAAGCAGCAAGCAGCTTTGATCCAGTGAAGAAAACACTTCTTTCATTATTTCCTTTTTGAATTATCATGGTGAGACCTAATAAGAACACCTTTAAACTAGAGGGTGCAAAACAAAACAATAATTTCATGGATTTTATTCATTTTCAATGCGACCAAATTCTCATCCACATTGTTTAATTCATGGAAGTTAGAAATTAGACATTTCTGTCTCTATCATCATCTAATAGATTGTGAGGCAAACAGTAAATGTCTAGGGTAATAGCCAAAAGGAACAAGATTCCTGGGTTCCTGTCACTGCTGTGCCCATTGATACTTGTAGTGCTTAGCACATGACTTGATATAAAAGTTCTCTGAGTTCTCTGCTTCAGCATAGTCTAAAAGAGATTGTTCAAAAATTGTGATAATAAACAAAAGAGAAGGGAAAAATGTAATCAAAGTGATCATAAGAATGCATAGTTAAAATATAATTTTGCAGAAATGAAAATGTCTTTCCCTTAGAAAACATGAATAATATAGAAATATGAAGTATACCTGCAGGTCTACAGAGGTAACAGCTGTTCCTGTTTTGTTTAAATTCTGCTTTTTAATCATACTGTCCTTTTTGATATTACAGCCACACTGCAGACACTTGTACCTTCAACCTGCAATATTTTGGGGTAAGCTTTTCTTTACTTCTTCAGCACATCCCAGCATGTGAGCATATACTGAGAGATAGTTACTCTCAGTAAGTTCAATGCCAAATTAATTTTAAAGCTCCTAGTTTAATAAATACAAAAATCTTTGCTTCAACAAAATGCAATTGTTCTTCTCACTGAAAACATTCATGCAGTGATATCAGATTTGTTCTGATTTGTTTGGAGCCAGGATTTTATAAAAAAATATCTAACAGCCGATTATAGAAACACTGGAAAACATCAGTACAGGATCACACAGGTTTCACTCACATTTTCACATATTTTACTAGAAAGCTGGAGTCTGGTTTTCACTTACTGTAGCTAGTAGACATTTGGTTTCTTGAACGCTTCCAATGAATCCCATGGCTGATGTAAAAGTAATAAGAGATCCAGCTCCAAGTAACATAAAAGAAATACATAACACTGGTTGGTTCTCACCTGAAGAAACTGTAACACAGGGCATTCACATTGTCAATTCAATTTATTCAATACTCCTACTTAAAAAACTTACTCCAGAAAAAAACAATAAACCTTTGCAATTCCATTAATGAAAAGATGGAACTACCCATAATGAGAACAGAGAACAATTAAAAGTTATAGATGTTTTAGTTTTAGTTACAGTTTTTGTTCACTAAAAATTATTATGGCATACAAATCCTGTGTGGACACAGAATTCTCATTTAATTGACTCCATTCCATTGCTATCCTCCTTCTTTGTGACTGGCCACTTTTCCCTTTCCATTTTACTTCGTTTTGATGTAAAATTTTTTTTACTGATATTTTTACTGATATAGAAAGTAGCAGGTGTTCTCATTGCTCCCATCTCAAATGTTTCATCTCACAGTTTCCTCATTGGAAGGGTGCACTGGTGCTCCTTGGCATAATCAAGAAAGACAGCTCCTTAAGAGGACAGCTATTGTTATGTGGCTCAAAACTTACTTCTCTGTGAAATAATTTGATAGATGCTCTGAGAAAATGGAGAGCACAAGTGCCAACTGGTGTTTATTCCAGCCAAATACCCACTTAAATAATATTGCCAAATGCTGGCCAAATGCATTCTGAAATTATATAAAGAAAAGATAAATAGAGCTGATTTATATTTCAGTGATTCTTCTACAAGCCATACAGCAAGTGAGATAAATTGTACTCATATATAAATTATAGATGTACAAATACATACTATATTTTCTCTTATTTTAATAATCATATTATCTAATGGTGGAAAATATACACAACAGAATAAATAAACTATACATTTCAGTTCAACACTGCCACCTTGTGAAAAAAAAAAAAATCACTATGTTGATGCATCTTATAATTATTTGGAAAACAAAAACAAGAACAACAACAAAAAAAAAAACACAACTATTTATACTCACACAACACACTGAATAAATTGTTTCTGTCAAATAAAAGCCACAAGCCAAATGTCAAAAGCATAATACCCAGAGCCTGGAAAACAAACAAACAAACAAACAAACAAACAAACAAACAAAAAACCAAGGATTAATTTTTTAAATTCAAACCATTTTTAAATAATTAATTTGAAGTTGCTAAATAAGAAAAAAAACCTTTTTTTTACCAAGAAAATTCCATTGAAGACATTTAAGTAATATTTCCATGCTAATACTTTATTTCTTGTTTTCATTTTTCTGTTTTCTGTTTTGAATTGTAGCTGAAAATATAATCATATATTCAGTCAATATGAAACATATAACTAAGCCTATCAATTACTAAGGGATTTATTTCCTTCAGATACTGCTTTAGAAATTTAAACAGTCACCTGATACATTGAACAAAAAAAGATCAGCAGAAGCATCAACATGGTATCTGGTCTCAATTGCCTCTAATGTTATATTGTGCACTTTAAAAACAAACAAACAAACAAACAAAAAAAAACAACACTTTTTTATTAACTATTGAAGACATTTGGAGGCAACATGTATACAGAAAGATTTATATTGAAGAGCAAGCAAGAATTACAAAGGCTGTCATACACTTGTCCCAGAACTGCTGAATACACTATTAACTATTATATAGTTAACTATTTATTAATGATACTAAGCAAAATTAAGATGGTGAAGCAGTAAAAATACAAGCTCCCTTCATCTACACATCTTGATTCAAAGTTTGTTGAAAACAGCAGATAAAGACTAATGATTTCAGTAAGATCCAGCGCACAATTCTAGCACAGGTCTCTAGCACATGAGACCTGTCAAACGATGTAACTAGCTCTTGTGTCCTAACTCCTTAGTATGATTTTCATTTTAGAAGTGAATCTCTCAGTCATCCCCACTTACTTCTAATCACGTGGAATGTAATGGGATGTGAAAAGTTGAATTTCTTTCAAAGGAAATCAAGAGATGCACTCTGTTATCAGTCAGATACGGGCACTCAGTGGAAGGACAAGCCTAGACCGTGACCATAGCAACCTGCCTTTAAATACATATAAAATGTACATTAGGACCCATGTACCACCTGAATCACTCCACTGATCAGATTAGTATGCTGCTGTACTTGCAAACATAAACAAAACCTTAGGGAAACCACATAAGCATTGATGTTTTGAGCATACTCCAGGATAGTTGAGCAGGAAAGACCCTCAGCACTGTAAAGTCCCTGATGAAAGACTTCTATTTCTAAATATCATCATTATTATTATTATCATTATTGGATAACATATGTTAGCGTTAGGTCAGAGGTTGGACTCGATGATCTTGAGGTCTCTTCCAACCTAGACAATTTTGTGATTCTGTGATTATGGGTCTATCAAGATTCTTGCACTGAGAGTGAAACTCATACATTTGCCCCCCACCAGTTCCTTTTCACCTGTCTTGTATCTTCTGTAAACATACTCCAGCATTCTGGTCTGTCTGGCTTGGTGACAGAAGCTGAAAAGAGTCCAAGAGCAGTGTTAAGAGATGGCTTCTGCAATGGCAGCCCACTGGGACTGTCCTGCTCCTCTCACTTGTACGGTAGGCAAGCACACAAACATACACAGACTTGTGTGCATAACCAGCATGTGCATTCTCTTTGGGAATTATTTTCTAATCCAAAGGGATGTGTTTAAAATGAATTCTGCAAGGTTCTTGTCTTTTGTCTGAATTACTGCAGATTGATTACTGTTTGATTGTAAAATCAAAGAAAATGATACAGATGAAGCTTTTATGGTCAAAAACTATCTTGCATTATTACGAATATTACGTACAAAGCGTTATATACATATCAAATCCGTTGACTAGAACAAAAGATTCAGCAAACACCATCTTTTCTTTTCTTGGTAAGATTCTCATTGCCTGCATTATAAAAATATAGTTGCTGAATCACAAAACAAAGAAATCTAAAAGATTCTCAAACCAACTTCACATTGGGCTTGGGTCTATAATATACCATGTAAACTTACAAACAATATTAGACAAATTAGGTAAATGTTTTTTGCATTTTTCCTGGAGAAGATCCACTGCTTTTAATTAAATTAAATTTCCTAAGAATTTTCAAAGCTGGAAGTATTGAAACATTGTCATGGTGCACTGTTCTAATGAATAAAAAAAAAAAAGGTTACAAATTGAATGTGAAAACAGGTATCTGAAATTGTTCTCTTGTAATAATTATGTGGTTGCAATTCTTTATTTTGAGATACCTTAACAGTAATTCAATTTCTCTTAAATCATTTATCTGGAAAATATAAACATTATCTTTATAAAATGATATACACTTTAATTTCAATGGCTACAAGAAAATCTTTACCACCTCTGAATATTTCTGTCTTACCTTTGGGAGCACAATTTCATAATGATATGTTTCTTCCTTATTTATGCGCATTGTAACGACATATTTACCCTATGGATGTTTTCTTCTGTTTATCATCCATTATTTCCTGGTTGCAGAAGGCAGGCCTACAGAAACTTCTTTTTTTGTTGGTAAAGTTGTTGGCCAAATGCAGGAAACAAAGTTCTGTGGTTCAGTCACCATGATCACAACAGAACTCACATTACAAAACAAGTATCAAGTGTGCATTCAACTTACTGCTTGAAAATTCTTTTTAACATGATTATCCTGAGAAGTTTACTGGTTTACATGATTCTGCAAAGAATCAGACCAAATGGATGAGTTTTCATAGCTTTAAGATTTGAATATCATAGTGATCCGTAACACTGGTAAGAAAAAGTTTGATGCCCTTGAATCCAGTATCTTGAGTTTAACTGACATAGGTCTTTCAGAAAGGTACTCAGTCTATTTTAAAGATACTGGGAGCTGGAAGAATTTTCTGTGCAAAATCTGTCTAACTTTCAGCTCTCGTTTCCCTGTTATACATGTCTCTGCTCCTTGGCATTCCTAACCAAGCATTAGGAACAAACTGTAAATACTTCCCTGTAAATACCACTCTGAACACTAGAACTATATTGTCTGTACTCTCCCTGACCTAAATTACTTCTGCTTGATGGAATGACATGGATGTGCTGGGTCTGGCAGGCATGGAGTTAATTTTCCCTGAAGCAGCCCATACAGTGCTGTGCTCTGCACTTGCAGCTAGAACAGCCCCCCATCAGTGTTTTGTCTGTTGCTGAGCAGTGCTGGCACAGCACCAAGACTTCCTCCAAACCCCACAAAGCCAGTAGGCTGGGTGTGGGCAAGAAGTGGGGAGAGGACATCACTAGGGCAGCTGACCTAAACCAACCAAGGGGATATTCCATACCATATGGTATACCACTCAGCAATAAAAGGTGGGAAAGGGGAAAGAGCGGGATGGGCTCTTGTTATGAAGATATCTGTCGTCTCCAACAACCACTATGCGTATTGAGGTCCTGCTTCCCAGGACATGGCCGAACACCGCTTGTTGATTGGAAGTAGGGATTTCTTTTTCTCTCTGTGCTTCCGCGCAGCCTTTGCTTTTGTTTTGTTTTCCTTTTCCCTTTAATTATTAAATTATTATCTCAATCTGTAAGCCTTTTTTTTTCTTTTTCTTTTCTTTTTTTTCTTTCCAGCATACTGTCTTATGCTCTTCTGAGAGGAAATGAGAGAGCAGTTCTTGTGGAACTAAGCTGTCAAAAACCACCCCAGTGGACTCATGAATTCTGTGACTGGATGTTTTCTCCAGCTCTCAAGTAATTTGTATGCAAGCTTTTATTTTTTTTTCTTTTCTTTTTTTTTTTTTTCTATCAAATTTTTTTTTTTTTTTAACCTCAACCTCGGCCTCAACCGGTGAGCCAGGCCAGCGTCCCCAACGAAGGTGGGACCCCAGCACAACACCTCTGAAGCGCAGCTGTCTGACTGGCCTCATTTGCCGTATCGATAGAGTTCTCAAGATAAAATGGAAGGAAAAATACAAACTGAAATTCGTCTTTGCTAAACTTTTTTTTTTTTTTTTTGTCTTTGGTCTGCTTTTATTCTAATTTATTCTCAAAACCAAGTTCCTGTCCACGATTATAAAAACAACGACACGACGGAAATGGTGGTGGGGTGTTTCGTCCCTCGCAAACGACCCCGGCACAGCTGAATTCCGAGGGGGCGCCCCCACACCCCGGGCGCGAATCGCCGAATGCTGGCGAAGTTTGGGCCCTCCCGCTTGTCTTCCGAGCGTCTGTTTCCCGTTGCCGTGGTGACGCTCCCAGGGCAGCGGCGGCGTTGCGGCGCTCTCGCCTATTGCCGCAGTTCGTGGCTGCGGGACCTCCAGGTGGAGGGCCGATCGGCCTGCCTCCGCGGCGACCGGGAAGGTGTTGGCTCCGGTAGAAGGGTGGCTGCACGAGGAGTGAGTAGCCACTCGGAGCAGGTCGCGGAGACCCGCGGGCAACGAGTGCGCAGAGGGGCGGACTACAGCTCCCAGCATGTAGAGGGGTGGCTCGCTCCCCCGCCCTCCCGTGGAGCAGCGGCGGCAGTTGGCAGGTGCTCTGCCGCGCCGCCCTCTGGGAGTTGTAGTATCGGGGAGGCTGAGGCGCGCTCAGCGTGTCCCATCCGTCCCATCCCCGGCGAGCGGCGGGGATGCTCGGTGCCTGCGAAGGAGCGGGCGTGAGCTGCTTCCCCTCCCCGAGCTTAGGGTTGGACTATGCTCCAGACATTCTCTTACCACAAACTAACGTTTTTCTTACATTTTGCTTGTTTACTCAGTAGTCTGAAGTGTTCAGAACAAAGTTATGCTATTTCTTTTCATATTCTAAGTCTAATGTTCAATATCTACATCTCAATAAATTTATGCTAAATGAGCACCCTCTTTACTTTGGTTCATGCAGTTCTAGAAGTTGATATTTTCTTTGTGTAGCTTTGAAAGCAGATAACATGCTATGGAAAGCAGAACGTCAGAAGACATTGAAAGAATTGAAAAAGAAATAGAAATCGAATTAGATGGAATCAGTGTTTCTTCCTTTGAAGCGGATGATCCTAACGCAGAGGTATCAGAGAAAGCTTTGAGTGACTCTGACACAGTAAGTATTTTATGAGCTTTTATTTATGCTTGAAAGTAATACAGACAGGCTTCAGGAGGCCTAACTAGTGAATGAACTTTTTCCTGACATACCAAGCCTGAGGATTTCTCCTCAGAAGCAGTCTAAGTAGTACGGCTTTGTGAAAAATGTAACCTTCAGTGGTGACAAGAAAATAAAAGAGATGAGCATCAACATTCTGCTTAAGTGAGAAAACAGTCCATTTTCCCCACTCCTTGCAAAGACTTCTGAAATTTGAAATTTTGAAATTTTTGAAATTTGAATAGAAAGTATCTATGTAATAAAGTAATTTGAAACATCTGGTGTATATGCATACTGTAAATGTTTATATCACCAATTTTGAAATTGATTTGTTTTTTGAAAGTGTTGTAATATCTTTATGAAGAAGATTCTATGTGTCATGTGTATTGGTTAATTTTTACCTTGATGCTTTTCTTAATTTCTTGGTCCAAGCTGGTTACAAAGAAAATGTTAATTGAACAATGTTTCTGGTGATAGCAGAAGATAAGTAACTAATATGTGTTCTGATTTTATTTTAATTAAAATGTAAGTAAAAATGAAAATTATTGATTGTTGATTGGATGACAAGGCAATGGGAAGAGTGGGAATTCCCAGTACAGAAACTGGGAAAAATTTTGGTAGCAGCTACTAGTAAATTTTCATCAGTGCTTTAAAGGAGAAGTCTGTAGGAGTCGACGTTCTTGTATATTATGTATTTACATATAGTTGTGGCAGTCAGTTGAAAATGTAGAATTTATGTGAAACATCATGCTTTTCTAGATTTCAGATGACTTGCCTGAATTGATTGTCTCCTACTTAGACTTCATAAAAAACAGAAATCAAGATGCTGAAAATGTTATACTGCAAGACTTAGAAGATGATGAAACTACAGGTAAGCAGGGATCAGAGTTAAAATACGTATGCACCTCATATTGCCCATGGAAGTTATATTATCAATATACAATCATCAGTAAAACAATACAAGCTTTTAAGTAGAACAGGTAGTGAAACCTATACAAACTTTTAAGTAGAGCAAGTAGTGAAACCTATCGCATCAGCTTCTGAAAGCATACTGAATCTCTAGAAATAGAATCATGCAATGCTGTCTTCTCAGGTTAACCTTTCAGTATGAATTTATTTTTTTCCTAAAAGTTCATCTGATGCTAATCTATAGATCAAGGCAAGTTATGGGATCATTTTCTGAAACAGGACCTAGGCCAGGTTCTTCACGAGAATCTGAGATGCAGTCACTATGAGCTGAAATTAAAAGCGCAGATACAATTGAGCCCCAAAGGATGTTTAAAGTCTGTCTGTAGAGATATTCAAGCCATCACTGAATGAAAAGGCTTTGTAATTGGGACCAATCTTCCGGTGCCTGCTGTGTGACTGAAGCCAAGCTCATAGTTATATTAGACACCTGGAATTGTCTGGTCCGTTTTAGTTATTCACAGCATCATGGGTTTCCAAATTATTTAGTGTAGTGGTCTTTGTGAACAAAAGTTCAATGTTGTCTCTACGGTTTGGTATTTGGGGAATGTTTCTTTTCATCCTTTTTGTAATACGCAGTTATTCTTTTTCATTACTTTTGCATTTTTTTGTCAGTTTTTGACCTGTCTGTTTTAAGTTCTTCTGTATTTTTCTACCCAGCCTATGTTCCACCATTTTATGCTGTAGAATTTTTTTGCAGATACAGTTTGCACACATTAGGTTCGTACAGAATCATTGTGCGTGTTCCAGTTACATGTATCTGCTGCTTTTAATCTGTAAGAGTGACTCCCACATATGTTTGATCAATGCTTTGTGGTTTTGTTTTGTTTTAAAGAAAAAAAGTAAAGAAAAAAATATGCTTTATTTCTTTATAGTGTAAGCTTAGTGTAAGTACACTAAGCAGTGTAGCTAGAGCAGAACTGGGTACTGCTACGCGATTTCTCTCAGTGTACTAGATTATATATTTTTATTCTTTAGGTAACAATTATGACATAGTTCCTTGCCATGCTTCAGATCACTTGTCAGAGTTGGCTGCTGAATATAAAGAAGATCTCGAAAAAAATAAAGAAAGGGTATTCTCTATTTAATTTAATTAATATTTATAGTGAACAAAGTTCTATTCGGTAATTTAGATAATTTAAGCTCGGTTAGTTGGCCTCCTGAAGAGACATAGATGTGTTCAGTTTTATTCCTATTAGACTAACCATATGGTATTGAGTTTGTGTATGTTATTCTTCAGAATTGGGATTCAATTGTAATATACCGTATCTATAAGATTTAAAATTTGGAATCAATTTTCTTTATCAGTGCTTGAAATGCTGAGCACAAAAATCAACAAAATTAAAACAAACAAACAAACAACTAAATAATCCTTTGCTATTGATTCCCAGAATATTATCTTAATAGTATTAGAATAGTTTTAAACTTCTCTAACCTTATTATTTTTATGATGACTGGAGGATGTAATCTTGTACCTAATATGTCTCGTTATTTTATAGGAAATGTTAACATAATAAAACCTGTAACTTTCAAGGACAAATCAAGAGTTATGAACTTCATATTTTAATGGTATTAAAGCGAATACCTTGCTGAAGTTTGTAGAAAAACACAAACGTGTGTTTAATTTAATCACTTTTAATTTGTTACCTCTTTTATAATGTGAGCACTTTTTGTGAAGAAGAATTATTATTCTCAGAGGAACATTGTTTAAAACAGCAAGATTGCTGTAGTGTTTTTTTTTCTAATTACTATAACTTCAGCTGTATTACAAATATATCCCAAGTGTGTATATATATATATATATATATATTGTAATATATATATATATATATATATATATATATATATATATATTGTAATATATATATATTACAAGTATATCCCAAGCAAAAATAAGCAGGAATAGATTACTTCTTGCAAATAAAAAATAAATAAATGGAAAAAAAAAATACAGCAAACCTTGTTTCAAATAGACAACTTAAAAATTTAGTAAGTAACTAGTTCTTTGGCTATGTCTAGAACAGCATTGATGCATAAATGTAGTGCTTACTTCCACAGAAAGTAAAACAAAAAATAAAACAAATGCAAAACACATATTTTTCCAGTTCAAAATGCAAAATACATTTTAAAAAATAATAATATTTATATATAAATAATTCTGCACAAAATACTGTGATTTTGGGGAATTGCTCCAGTATTTCTTACTCTGGAAAATAATTTTTGACTGATGGGCTTGCATTACTCAGTTTTTAAGGATGCTATTCATCAGAAAGTTTGATGTTATTATACTTGTCATATGATGGGAAGATTATTCTTGTTCTGGAGGATTTTTATAATGTTCTGTTTTAAATTTCATTGCTTGTTTATTAATGACAATATTAAACCCTATTAGGTATTATTTGAAATTGAAAATGAAGATTTGCAGATTGCTACAACACCTAGGTATAACAGTCAGTCCACCAATGAAGAAGTGGTCACTGATGACCATTTTGTTGCAGGTAAGCAAATGCATTATTTGTTTGTGTTGATCTTTAGCATCATATCACTATTTTCTGCTTTTCTGTTTTCATGAGCATCATAATATTCTTTGTAAAGAATTTAATGTTACAATATGCAACAGACTTCAGGGATTGGATGTACATGACATATTCTTGTGCTTTTATCTAATTTAAGGATCACAATACAATCTTTCTTTTCAATGTCTTGATAGAAACCTGTTTCAAAAAATACTACCCCAGAATGATTGAAATAATTATTAAAAAAAAAAATAAAAATACAAGTGATAGCTGGATTGGCAGCACTAAGCATGTTGTGCTTTGGCTGCAACTTGTTTTATTTTTTATAGTCACATTGGAATGTTTCCCTTCACCATGGCCATTGTATATTTTGGGGTAGAGTGGATCAGTTATAAAAACAAAAAAACAAAAAACAACAACCAAATAAAAAAACTTCTGATAGCCACAGAAGGCATTTATCCTGAAGCCAATGTGTAATCCTGATATATGCATTGGTGGAATAGGCATGATTGTGGCAGAATCTGAGGTTGCAATAGTAAGTGTACATCATGATTATACATCATGACATCACTAATAGAAAAGACTTGTAGTTCCAATTTCCATGGGGATATACATTGCTGGCTATATCAGCACAAGATCGTTTTTGTTGTATTTTCTTGTTAATGCATAAGTACCATTTATTCTTCTCCAATGCATAAGTACCATTAATTCTCTTCTTGAATTATTAAATTAAATTAAATATTTGTTTGGTTGATTACAAATTTGTAGCTGATGTTGAAATGGGCATAAGCGTTACTTACCCTGAAATAGAAGAAAAATATAGACAAGAATTTGAGCAGTGGGAGAAAAGACAAAGTGAGCTTGAAGATGAGAAGAGGAAAAAGTGGAAAGCTGAGAGGGAAGCACAGGAAAAAGAGAATGAAGAAGAACATGCCAGAAGGGTGCAGCGTCTGGAGGAATTTGAGGCTGAAAGAATGGAGTTAGAGCTTCTGCACAAGGTAATTAATGATACTTAAGCCAATATGTTGTTGCTGCCTAGATTAATTGAATTCAAGATTTAATGCAAAAAAAGAGTATTATCACAAAGTCTATGACCATCCTAAACTATCAGCTTGTGTTCTTGTGATACCAAAGGAAGGCATAAGACATAAGTACCATCATCTGTTGGGATTCCTTTTTTTTTTTTTTTTTCCTTTCTGTTTTCTTTGATAAACAGTGAATTGATTTACTGTGTTAAATAGTAAATTATTCTTTAGGCTTTGCCTGTACTGAATTTTTACTATATGATACCAGCGAAAGTACTGGAAATGTGCTAAATTACTCACAAACAGTGGTCGCAGTGTCTTATTGGAAAATACTTTTGACCTCTAACCCTGATTTCATGTTTAGATAAAAAATCAAAATCTTAAATTGAAGTAATCTGAACAAAAATCATTCAATTTAGCTCAGGTTGTTCTTCATCTGGGTACAAGTTCCCATACTCCCTTTTCTTGTCTATGTCTGGAAGGCTGAGTCAAGGTTCATCTACTGAGTTCCATCAAAACAGAATATGACTCCCATTTTGACTTGTTTATCTCTTTGGTCAGTTTAGGTCAGCGGCCCTGGTGATGTCCCCTCCCTACTTCTTGCCTACCTCCAGCCTACTGGCTTTGGTGGAGGGGATAAGGGGGTGGGGGGTGGGGTGGAGGGAGGGGTTAGAGGAAGTCTTGTTGCTGCGCCAGCACTGCTCAGCAATAGACAAAACATTGGTGTGGTATCAGGGCAAAGTACAGTACTGTATGGGTCACTACAGGGAAAGTTAACTTCCTGCCAGCCAGACCCAGTACATTCACTGAACAAAATTCCTGTTTGAAAGATTGTAGGATTATCAGTAACATACCATCACAGAGTGATTTTTCATGCTACTTTCAGAACTTCTGTTTCTGTTCTGTTGCTGTAATGTACCTGTTCTTTGAATGTTCGTTTCATTACCATGGTTTTCATTTTCAATAATAGGGCAAAATTTGAAGTAGTACAATATAGAGGAAGGTGGCAGTTGTTTGGGCCAAATACCAAGACACTAACTCTCTGATGTTACGCATCTTTCAGTACATGACCAACTGTGCTATTATTGATCAGAGTGTTAGGTTTATTTTGAGACTCACAAACCTGAGTTTCTCATCTGAATTCAGACATTCACTGAAGTGGATGATTATAAAGTCAAGTTATGGGAGTTTGAAGAGAGGATGTTTTGTACAATAAGTTTTATACAGTGTTTATTTTAATTGATTTATTGTACAGAAACAACAAACTGTGATGGAAGATGAGTTACAGAAGGAAAAGAAAGCTTGGAGAGACAAAATAATGCAACATGAGGTAAGGTTGTACAATGAGATTTTGTCAAATACTGTGAAGCTACTGTCATATTTGAGAACAAATGTTATTCTGTAACAGTTAATAAACCAGATGCTGTTTATTAATAGTAAAACTATGCTAATACATGTCTTATTTCAAAAGTGTTTGAAGTCCTTCCCAGTTGTTTTTTTGTCATAGGAATTGATCATGAAGCTACAGTTGCAAATGGAAGAGGAGAAAAAGGCCTCTGAAGAGCAGAAAGAAAAAGAAAGAAAACGCCTGGCAGAACAAAGGAATACAGCGGCTGTGAAAATCCAAGCTAGATTCAGAACACTCTTAGTCCATAAAAAATATGGTCCTATCTTAAAAGAGTGGAAAGATAAAATACAAAAGGCAAAGAAAACACAAGAAGAAATTGAGAGAGAAGTTAAGGTAAAAGAGGAAAAAATGAAAAGGCAAATGGAAGAAAGGAGTCAAAAAAAAGAAGAGGAAAAAAGGAGACGAGGAGAACTAGAAAGAGAGAAATATTTGGAACAGGTAAGGAGGCGTGAGGAATATGAGAAAAAGAAAGCAAGTCTGAGACTTGAAAGAGAAAAACAGCTGCAAATAAGAAGAGAAGAACAGAGAAGATCAAGAGAAAAAATAGCAAAAGCCATGATGACTGAAACTGGAGAAGACAACAAACAAAGCATAAAAGAGGAACAGACAGAAAATAGGAAAGTAATAATAGAAGAGAAAAAGGAACTAAAAAAGCAAATAGAGGAACAAAAAGAAAAACAGACTGAACTGATGGATGAAACAAATAATTGGATGATTCCTACAGAAGGAAAATTGACACCAACAAATACGCTGAGCTCTGAGAAGAAGGAAGACTCTTCTCAAGTAAATAATGAAAACATATATATGAATTCAGTAATAGGCATAGAAGAAAATTACTCACAAACTAGGGAACTTGATAAAGCTTCAAGTATGAACACTTTGAAGCATGAATCTGTTAATTTTGGAGCTACTGACATGGTAGGAAATACACGCAGCAATTCATCAAATACCCAGTCAAATGCTGGTAATAGAGAAGTCAAAGATAAAATTTATCAGTCTGGAACAACAAAGAAATCTGTGTTTCTAGTGGAAGATGCTAATAAGGAAGTCAGGGAGATCTGGGACAGAATTCAAGAGGTCACTGATCATTCCAATAAACTAATTCTGCCTGATGATATTGAAAAAAAGAGAATAAATTGGATGAACACATGTAAATCATGGTCTAAAATATATGAGGAAAACAAAAGAAAGAAATCAAATATTAAAAAACGACCAAGGAAAACTTCAGTTAGCAAGATGCCTCCATTAAGTATACAGAAGATAATGAATAGTGGCCCTTGGAGTACTCTGCAGCAGGTAACTATACAGATTTAGAATGCAATGGGAAGTTAAACTTTCACTACATTTTGGTATTTTTAGTTTTTGTGTGTGTCATTGTTGTTTGTTTTGGTTTGGTTTGTTTGTTTTTTACAGCAGAATGCTGTTTTGGAAGAATAGAAAATTATTGTTGGGTAGGATGTAGTGGGAGTTGTTCCTCTGCACAAATGCAAGATAAGGGCAATGAGAATGATGTTTGAATTCCTGTGAGCACAGTGGAGCAGACTGATGTGTCTTCAGATGACTGACAGCATCTTAAGACTGTAAATGGCAGGAGCTTCCAGCTCCTATCTTCAGCTAAACTAAAATGGTTTTGCCGTTGTATAAGGCTCTGTATTTCATCTCTTGCTCATTTATCTTCAGCGTTTTGAGAAGACTATAGCCTCTTCCAGAAGCAAGACATTGCTGATCAGCTTACAGATGGTGTTTTGCTGTAAAGAACACCTGTTGCTTTCCAGCACTGAGTATCCCTGTATACTTACTTTGTGCTCTCCTTTTCACATCTAGTCTGAGATGACATACCGGACTACACACTCTTTCTGACTGAACTATTTTCATCTGTTCTTGCACACTCTCTCTTTATGTATGGTAGCGTGATGTGAAGCAATTCATACTATTATTTTTTTTTCTTAGTTTCTATCCATTCAAATTCAAAATCTTTAGTAGAACATCAGTTTTATTTGTCTTAGTGTGGATATTAAAATCAAACATTGTTTTTATAATATATTTTCCTATTTAACAGATCAGACCCATCTGTATGAAAGAGTTAACATATTTGTTGTTTGCATTTTCTAAAGTTCTAGTAAAAAGTAGTTTTCGTCTCTCTTTTTAAAGACATGTGACATTGTATAATGATATGTTCCATATAGCAACAATTAATCTTATTTATCATCAAATACATGTAGGTCACAGAACTAACACTTGAAGATTTGCCTGCTTGTAGCCTCTCAACGTTGTCTGAGTGTTCAAATCTTCAAGTTTTGACTCTGAGACGCTGTGGTCTAGTTGCGCTGGAAGGACTAAGTAGCTGCAAAGACCTGAAGTATATCAACGTGGAGGTATCAAGCATAATTGATTCTTTATTATAACTGGAGTGAAAACTGTTGATTTTACTGCTCAGGTGGTTATGCAATTACATCCAAATGAATATGGAATCATAGAAACATACAATCATCTACATTGTAAAAGACCTTCAAAATCGCCAAGTCCAAGCATCAGTCTGATCATTTCTACCTCAAAAAGGTCAAAGTCTGTGGTTTGGTCCTGCTGCAGCAAATAAAAGCTGTAAAAGCCTTTAGTGCTTTAAAAGCATAGGAGTATCAACAACTGTTCCCAAAAGTGAACAGTTACAGCAGCAGAATTGTGTTTTATATCGCAATATGCATTACTAAAAC
Source organism: Anas acuta (assembly GCF_963932015.1). Classification (NCBI taxonomy): domain Eukaryota; kingdom Metazoa; phylum Chordata; class Aves; order Anseriformes; family Anatidae; genus Anas; species Anas acuta. The sequence continues at coordinate 154,333,076 of NC_088979.1, forward strand.
AACATCCCACAAAAGAGCCAAAGTATACTAAGAAAAGTGCATGATAGTATCAGTCTAGAATTAGTATGGCTTGGTGATCTATCTTCATTATCTCATTCTGTCTGATTAATTAATGGATAGGTGCTGTTCACCATAGCACAGCTTAGGGAGGAGTACGTAGGAGAGAGTCCTTTGCAATACACACTATGGATATTAGTGAAAATTATATAGATGCTCAAGGAATGAAATGACATATTACTAGAGGCATAATCTCTGGGTACTTTTTACTGTACATTGTCTTATCAAGGCATTGTAAATTTAACTTCTAATGACTAAGGAAAACACTTTGATATATGACATACCTTGGCTCTGGAACTTTATGATTTATATGGAACAATTCTTTTTACATTTTTTCTTGTCTTTTAACACCAATTCATAAGAAAGTTAGTTATTATTAACTTAGTTATCTGTTATCTATAATAGTCTTGAATGTTTCTACTTGCCCAGCCACTGCTGTTCTTTCCACTATATTTTTGTTTATTTATCTATCTATTTATATAATATAATTCTGAGAAGAGAGCTGATAATAAATGTAATTAAAAGCAGTGTTGTCTGTCCAGTGATTAGAGCTGGGCAACAGGGTAGGTTGAAATACTTGTGTCCTTTTCCCAATTTGCTTATCTATTCAGAATGTAAAATTTGAGATCTCTTAATTTGGGATACCTCAAAACATAAAATACTAATATGAGAACATAATATGCATGTCTAAACTTTCAGTCTTTCTAATTCGGTATTTATAAGCAAAAAAAAATCTAGATAAAATATCTAGATAAAATATTGCCTCTTCCAAAACTGTTTTTTTGTTTTGTTTGTTTGTTTTTAATGTTATACTTTAAATAATAAACAGAATTACCTCCCTGAGCATTTTCAGAGCCAGAATGCAGTGCAAAATATATCTTTGTTCAATCCCAGTAGAACGCAAAATAACCACATTATTGTTTTAATGGAAAAAAATAGAAATGTTCTTGCGCCTAGCTAGAAGTTTGGGATAAAAATAAACACTGGTGATAATCTACCATATTTTTACACTTTAATTCCATTGCTTCACTTCAGATGATATTAATACTCTTATTTTCCTTTGTTTCAGGAAAACAGCATTGAGATGGTTGACTGTGAAAATCTAGAAAATCTCTGTATTCTAATTCTGAATAAGAACCATATTTCATCAGTTTGTGGCTTAGATGGCTGCATAAATCTTCAAAATCTTGAACTTTCCTACAATAGAATCACTCGAATTGGTAAGAAAATTAATGAAAAATTATTCCAATTTGTATAGCAGAATATTTGTGCTGTTTATAATCAGGATTGTGCTTCCTTTAGATTCAGGCCAGCCAGGTGCTAAGCCCAAGGAGAATGATGAAATGGATCAGAAAACTCCTGCATTTTAAATCACACTCAAATTCACATTTATTTGTAGTATGGCTTAGCTACTGCCATGCATTCCATCCCCCAGATCCAATAAGTATAGTCAAAAAAAAAAGAAAAAATATGAGAAATAAATGGTCAAAAGCTGAGAAAAGAATGAGTTTAGCATACAGTCATGCAAATCGTATAGGCATAGCAAGTATGCCAACACCTGCTATATTTACAGATGCAGTTAGATATATTTTTTAGGCTCAACAGATGGCAGGCAACAGGTATACCGTTTATCTGCAGTCAACCAGGTAGAATTCATATAACTGCAGACACCTCAACAGATGCATCAGTACATAAAAACTTTGGACTAGGAGTTACCTGTTGGTCATACAGGAATTTTTCATATAGTGAACAGCTATTTACCTTTCTACCTGTTTTATTCCCTGTCTTCCTGTGAAGTGCCTTTCGGTAGATATTGTGGGTCAGCTTCTGGCAAGCCATAAATACTGTATGGTGAGCCTTTTGTCAAGTAGATTTGGTATAAATGTAACGAGGATCCAGAACCTTTTCAACTGACAAAAGGTCAGGAAATTGCAGTGCAGTGAGAATAACTGAGATCCTTGCTGTACCTCAGTGGAGAAGTTACTTTTATTGTTATTTGAGAATCATATACATAGGGAAGGCCATTAGGGGTCCCTCAAAAGCAACATTAACAGTTGGGAAAAGCTAGTAGTAAATTACTAGATCATTACTTGAAAGGGAGCTCTCAAGAAAGACAGTAGTAAATTTTCTCCAGGAAGATAGAGCAGCAGATAGAATGGAACAAGATTTAGCAGCCTCCCTGTGGCTATAGGGACTTGGGTTTGAGTACATGATATACTGTGGAATTTGTAAAAGCCAACAAAATACAGATCACTATCATTTGAGGATTATAATATTAACAGAAGTAAATCTTCAGAGATTCATTAATTGAAATAAAATTATATTTTCTTATGATGAAGAAAATGCATGTGATGAAACAAACAATTTTGTATGAATTGCAAAATGTTTTGGGAAGACTAAAAAGGTGAATTTCTAGTTGTATTTTTGGTCTGTGCAGAGTTTGAAGATATTATTTGGAAAGAAGTCTGAGCTGGAAGTGGAAGGGAGATAAATAGACTGTAATTTTTGATTTCTTTTGTCCTGATTTAGACTGTTAATTCTCTTTAAAGTATGTGTAGTAGAGAGCTACCTGGACAGTGGGAAAACAACATAAAACAGTTTTTAAGCTAATGAATGAAACACATTCACATGAAATATTTTAATAAAGTGGTTTCCATTGCATTAAAAACCCACAAACATAAAACACAAAATTGGATCAGTGTGAAGATGAATAGTGCAATTCAGTGATAAATGGCAATGGTATAGAAAAGAGAAATAGGAAATTTTGGGGAAGAAAAAGCCAACCCATACAAACAGTCTGGAAATTTAGCAGGTTTTATATTGATATTTTGAATATTTTTTGCTAATCTGTGAAACATTCAAAACACGTGAAACATTAATACTCATGAAGAATTTATATTACCCGTGAATAAGGGTGCTGGAATATCAGTGCTTGCTACAAAAGCATATCAATATTCCAACAGGGAAAGATGAAACAAAGTGAATATAAATATTGGCTTTGTATCCTTGTGGCCAACAATGCTGGGTAAGATTCTTTCAGATGTACCATACTTGATAGAAATGTCTGCAAGATTACTCTAATAATTATTAGTAATAGTAATTAGTAGTATTGGAGGACTGTGTATTATTAGGACTGTGGCATCTGTGTGGAATGTAGTATCTTCCTGTGGAAGTCTTGTAAAAATACTTTTGTACTTTCTGTTTTGTGCAATGTGGTGCTATTTGAACTAAGTTTCTAATGATTTTAAGTGGCTAAATAAATGTTTACAAAAATCAGCTTGGAATCTACCTTTCACAGTTGCAATGGTGTACAGTGTTGTCTGTTCATTCAGCTTCCACAAAGGGCTTGCTTGTGCTGTTTGTTTGTGTGTTTTTTTTTTTGTTTATTTGTTTTTTTGTTTGGTTGTTGTTGTTGTTTTTTGAGTGTGATTTTGTTTCCCCTAAAAAAAAAATATTTGTATTTTTTGTAATACTTGTGATTTATTAACTTATTGTTGGAAACATCAAGCACATTCTGATTTTTTTTTTGATTTTTTTTTGTTCTCATTTAAAATATAGCATCAGTAGAGGGAAAAATGAGAGTTGCCAGAAAACCCTTAACATAACAGTAAAAGTATAATAAATATGTCTGTTATGATTTTCCACTTAAGGTTGCATGCTCACAAACTTAAGTGGAAAAATCATGTCAGCAATATACTTAATTTCAGTGCATTTATATTTGGAAGATGGATGCTTTGTGTATAAATTTTCTTACACAAAAACTAGCATTTTGACTTTAATTATAGAATATGCTTTCTCAGGATGTCTGTTGTAGTATGTAGGCTGAAATCCTAGTAGTGCTAAGAATAGCAGTGAGTAACTCTTAAATACTCTTAAATGCCACTTTGGAATTATTATTTTTAAGAAAGCACATCGTTATCGCACCTAGAAGTTACTTTAGAACTGCTTTCACAGAATCACAGAATTGAAGGGGTTGGAAGGGACCTCGAAAGATCAATAGCTAATAGACAGGAGCTGTGCATAGCAATTTGTAACCACTGTATGCAGCCACTGTATGTAGTCTGGGCATGTCTGTTTAGAATTACTTCTAGTCTAATTAAACAAGACAGGAGATGTAAAAAAAGGTGCTTAGTGCAGTATGCAGAATATGAAATTTCCAGATCCTCTATTAACTCTGACTCTTCTTACTCTGTGTGTAGTTTGTCCTCGGTCCCACTCCATGGCAATTCAGTGCTTTTAAAGTTACCAGTACTCCTATGCTGTTAACTTAATAGTGGAAATGTAAAGACTGCTGTTCTGAGGAAGTCTTGGAAGCTGTTAATACTGTCTGAAAGGAAATTGTTTTGAGACCACTAGATGGTGCTAGTTCCCTTTTTGTTTTTATCCAAGGGGGGGGGAGAAAGTGGACGAGAAAATACAAACACGATCTTACAATCAGGATAGTATGTCGTGTATGTTTGAAATTCTTTCAGAATAATTAAAGATTTGTATATTTATTTTCTGAAGCACCGTTTTGAAGTTAGAATATATAACATTTGTTTTAGGAATAGGATGTTATCTCTTTAATATTCAATGCTTTTTCAGGTGAATATGTTATTCAAACTATGTGCTATGGGCAGGGATGTCTCCTACTGGATCAGTTGCTCAGGGCCTCGTCCAACTTGGTCTTGAACACTACCAGGGATGGGGCATCCACAAATTCTCTGGGCAACCTGTTCCAGTGCCTCACCACTCTGAGTAAAGAATTTCCTCAGTGGCAATGTGGTCTTTAGTTTTATAATCTAATTGATTCTCAGAGGATAATCACAAAGACGTTCACTTCTGCAAAGTTTGCCCAACTTGCTTATGGGAACTTGGGAAGCTTTTGTTGACATAAAGCTGAGGTAAAGTATTACATAAAACAATCCTATGAGGAATACCTGAAAGAAGTGTAAAATCAGCAATTCCTTTTTTTTTTTTTTTTAAAATACGTTTTTTAAAGGCATACCCCCTCGCAGAAGTTTTACTACTATACTTTACTATATAGGAAAAAACTGCTTTGACCTGTAGCAAGTCAGACACATTGGTACTCCAAAAAGGTAGCCATCACAGAACATCTAGCATATAGTAAGACCATGGAATGAGTATGATTTTACCATTGTAAGAGAACGATTTGTGAGAAACTCTGAAATAAATATGGGTAAAAGAGCTTTTTCCTTTGCATCTTTTTGTAGGAGAGATCACACATTCTTGCTCTTTAGCTGGTAAGAGTAAGTTTGTTGTGAGTATAATGGCTGTAGAAGTGTAGGTTTATACTTAAAGGTACTTCATAAAGGTTCTTTATTCATTTATTTGTTAAAAAAATACTTAAACAGGAGGCATTTATATTAATAATGCTGGCCTGCCCTAGGTATTAATACAATTTATTCTCACCCTGCTGATAGCTTTCTAAAAACATTTTAAAATTAATTATTTAAAATTAACTTTTAAAGAAATACTGTTTCCATTTTGGGGGGTGATCTTAAGAGAGCTGTCAGTGTTTAATAGAGCTGATGGATTCTGGATAGGTTATAAAGTCCTCAAGCACAGTAAGCATAGTTTATAATTTAAAGAATGTTCTGTTCCAACAGAAGTACTAAAGGGGTTGTGAACTATTATTATTGCTTAGTTAATTGGATCAGAAGTTTATCACCTGTACGCGCTGCATATTTGATAGTGTCAAAATAGAGTATTTTTTTTAAAGTATAGGATTAATATTGTTACTATATATAATATGAATATGTTGAAACTTTAGAATTTTCTTAGTACTTGAAAACCAGATTTTTTTTTTATTATTTCAGGATGGTTTAACTCAGCTAATACCTTTAATTTTCAGGTGGTTTGGAGTCACTGAAAAACCTTCAGCAATTAAATGTGGATCATAATCAATTAATCAACACAAAAGGTCTTTGTGAAGCACCTACTCTCATACACCTAGACTGCTCTTTTAATCATCTCACACAAATTGAAGGCATTGAGAGTTGTGGACTACTTCAAATTCTGAAGTTACAAGGCAATAATCTACAGGAGGTAAAAGCTTTGAATTAAGTGGATGTTTATTGTACATACATCTTTGTTAACAGTAGTGTTATTCAGAATGTTCAGAATGCTCTGTTTGCCTGGGGTGTTTTTGTTTGTTTGTTTTGTGTTGTGTTTTTTTTTTTTTTTTTTGACTTGTTATGTTTTCCTTTCAGAGAGAGATTTTTCAAAGGTAAAAATGGCTAGCAGTGGTAAAGTTTTTTCTTGTTCCTAAGTCCTTGGAAAATTGACCCTTCAATTATTATATTTCCCTCCTTGTTTTATGTGTTATTCTCTGTTTAAAATGATGTGAAGTACTATTGTCATTAAAGATAAGTAGTAATTTAGGTTAATCTCATGAATGCTGATTCTCCAGACGTTGAAATTTTTGCTGCAACATATATAATAGAAAAGTAGTTTGCTAAATGGACAAATAATAATCTTTACTGCCAAGGATTCTTTTATGCATATGGGAGCTGAAAACTATTTTCAATAGTCAGCACAAATAAAGTAGTAAGATTGTGGCTTTTGACTCCCCACTTTTTTTTTTTAATTTATATTGACTATTCAGACTACGTAGAGGACATTGAAAAATATTTAACACATAATATGCATAATAAGAAGATGATACATATATACAAAATGTGTTTTTTTACTTACATTTAATAATGATTGATGAAAAGCAGATGGTAAGCATTCCATTGTTGTTTCTCTAATTTACATTAATTTTAAATAACCTTCTCTTCTCTATTTAGCTTCCAAGGCTGGAAAATCATGTTCTGCTAAGAGAACTATATTTGGATGACAATAGCATTTCTGCTATGAAAATGCTTCCTTTGTATTGGTTGCCTCTGTTGCAGATTCTTTCACTGTCTCAAAATAGGTAATCAAGAAATCTTTTCCCTTTATGAAGTTGATACAGAGGAATTTCATACACTTATCTAAAAAGTATAATTCTCAGTATGCTTAAAATATCACCATCTTTTCCATACTTTGAAAGTATGTGGTTGACAAGTAATAGCATCGGCCACCTTCAGCTAAGAAAATTTGAAACAGCAGTAACTATGAAAAGTAATTTTTTCTATTAGAGGTTATATGAAAATAATTTTTGAGCATTGCAGCATTATTAAAACCATGGTGTTTCTTCAGCAATTGTTTCTAGAGTTTGTCTGTCAAACTTCATATTTCTCATCTAGTTTATTCAAAACAGACTTTGAAGGCTATTTTAAGTATAACTGCTAGACCTAAATACTACAAGTTTGAATGTTCATTAGGCTGTTTTTTATTTCATATACATGATATATTAATGTCCCCAAAACCAAATGTCAGTACTGCATATCTGCTTTCATTCTTAACTGTTACGGTTCAGTTCGAAGATACAGAAAAATAAAGTGAGGTCAAGACAAGCAGTATAAAACCAGATCATGTGTTGAAGTACTATATAATCAGCTTTCTTTTTCATTTTATAAAATATTTTGTACATCTGTAGAATTAGAATGATGGTATTTTCAGGAGTCAAAATCTTGATTTTTATTTTATTTTGCCTACGAACCCTTTCCTACACTTACATTGAGCTAACAAAAAAAATAAATTAAAAAGGTACAATTATAGTTTACTTTGTGTTGGTAGTGAAATGAATTTTGCTAGTAAATTACTGTTTTTTTCCATATTGCAATGTGTTCACTCTGAAAGGGATTTCTCACCTAAACACACAAAATATACCATTGCACACATGCTACACTGAATATACACTCTGAACTAATCATTCAGCACTCGAGTTAATGAAGAGGAGTTGTTTTAGCATGTGATTCATCTACCATTTCTAGACATTTTCTTTGAGACAAACCACACCCTACAAGTGACTGTACATCTTCACTGACTATTGACAGAGCCTGGACCATTAGCTCACATGTTGGTTTGTCTACATATGAACAGAAGAATCCCATCCTTGGTGACAGTAGTTCAGCAGTCAACTATATCTGTGAGCCTGTGGTATAACAGATCTATAAGTCTTGAGTCCTTTTTACAAGGAATGCCCTTTATGGAAAATTAATGCTATTTAAGAAAATGCAACATATATTTTTATAACTTTTTATAAACAGGTTGTTTTCAATCATCTCTAACGAAGTAGAATGCATGTAAGTTCATACATGGAAATATAATACCTAGTTATTTATATTTACAGAATCTAGTCCTTGAGTTTTAAAGCTCTTTAGGTTTTTTAAGTTCCTCTGGAGTTTGGAGAAACTTCATGGCTGTGCCTAGCAAGGTCATTATCTGTTAAGTGTAAAACTCCAAATCACACGTATTGATTTCATTCTTTTTTTTTTTTAGTTTGTTTGTTCTTGTTGCTTTTTCTTTCGTTTTCATTGTTTGTTTTTTTTTGTCTTTTTGTTGTTTTTTTTTTTTTCCTGACCTGTTCAGCTTTTTATGGAACAGGCAGGAATGTGGAATTCCTGTATAATATGGAATGTGGCTCTTACCTTCTTGTAGTTTTCTTTTTTTTTTTTTTTTTTTTTTTTTTTTTTTTTTTTTCCTCCCACATTAAGATGTGACTGCTGGAACACCCAATGTGCCTGCTGGTGAGACAGCAAACCTAAGAGCCCAGTTTCAGCCATAGCTTGAATTCAGCCTCAAGATCTAGGTCGTGCTGGGCTGGCCATGTAGATGTACCACTTGCCCATTCTGTGATCTTAATGTTTTTTATTCTCCATTCCAATGCTTACTTTGTTTTTCCAGTGCCTGCATTGAGATGTTGAATGTCGTCTGCTGAAATAGGAGAAAGCATGTATTTATGCATGAGCAAACTGGATGTGATACAAATAACAACAACAAAAAAATCCATTTCTTTCCTTTTGGTATCTATACCTTATCTCAAATTTTGGGACAAACAGGACAAGACAGCCTTAAATGCACATTAAAGGCCTCTAGATTCCTGGGATTTCAGTAGCATGCTTTGTTGCACTGACTTTATGTACACTTCTAAGCATCTCCATATGTGTGTGCTATAACATAAGTAAATTGATGTTCTATATAGCAACAGTGAATATAATGGTGCAAGCTGTTGAAAGAAAAACTGTTTTTTTACTTTTATCCTATAGCTAGTGCAGTTTTATGGGTTTTGGATTTTTTTGTTTGTTTTTATTTTTGTTTTTAAAGTGTACATTGAGAGCCATTTCCTTTTTACTAGTTGCAGGAAGCCCATATAGTGCTAATACTGTGAATCTGTTTTTTGTTTTTTTTTTTTTTTTTTTTTAAATGTAGTACTATAAAAAGAAAATTTTTATGCTAATTTTACAATATTTTTTGTTTCTGAGATATTTTGTCTGTGTCATAAACCCTAAAATTGCTAAAGATGAAACTCCAAATTAATTGTTTTAAACCTACAATATAGCAACAAGGAATTATGGCATGTAGTGATGTTCATCAAATATAAAAATGTTCATCTACATGTTCATCAAATATAAAAATGGCAGCCATATTACCACCCCTGCTTTTATTAAGTGTTTTGCTGTGGTTTTCATGTATGAAGCTTATAGCAGGTCAATGTACAAGGTGAATACCCTCTTGACTTGATTACTGCAGAATTGGGACTATGAAGATCTGTGCTCTCTTTTGGAGCAGCTGGAGAACACAAACAATAAGTTAGTATAAATAGGATTATTTTTGATATGGTAGATAAAGGTTTTGGCGTAGGAGAGAAAAATATTTCCACTGGAACTAACATTTTTACATATTTAATATGCAGTAAGAATTCATGTGAGATTTATATTTACATGTATTTACAATTATGTAGCTTACTCATTAATTTCTTCATATAAAACTTTTACAGTGAGACACCAAATCAATCTACTGTTCAAGTAGTCCTTACAGTTTTTGTGCAACTTGAGAATGGACAAATGTATCCCTCTTAGTTTCTGTTATAATATTCCAAAGGTTTATTATTATTGTTTTGTTTTCTAACCTAAGTGTGGAAGATAAGAAGTTAATATTAAAAAAAAAAAATGCAGGCAGCTGCAAAAATTCCTTTTCTGGGAAAACTGGTTTGACCAGGATCAAATTCTTTGTGAACTTGTTGCTCACATTTTTGCAACTAAATACATGCCATTTTTAATAGGCTTATTATAGAAATGCTTAAAAGCAGCTGAATTTTGAATTCTTGATACATGTTGTTCTCACCACTTCAATATACATGGTATGTGTGTTTTTAACTTAATTTCTTACAGTGACAGTAAGCCATTCTGTTTTCAAAATTTGACAGATTTTCCAGAGCTGTCACAATACATATAAGTGTCACTGGATGTTGAATTCAGTCAATCATGAACAAACTGTCCTGTATTTATATTGTATGTATACTGTATTTATACTGTCATCATCCACATACATCCCTTATTGGTCTAGATTTGTTTATCATTTTCAGTAATTCTTCACTGGTCATGTGTTTATTTCTAAGAGTGTAGCACCATGGACAATACTGATGAAGTATACTGCCTAACAGAGTATTCAGGAAACAAGTGACTTGTAGATTTCCTGTATTATGTTTGATTCAACATCAAATATGTTACAAATATGGCAAATATTGCAACATATTTGCAATATTTGTAAATAATTTGTATTGCAAGTTGAAAAATAATAACATTTTAAAGTATGAAAGAGGAATAAACATTACTTAAAGATCTAGATTAACATAAGTTTGTTTTAATTATCTTTCCCTCCTTATTGCTCATTAACATCAGTGATAACTTTCTGGGGAAAAACTGATGCACAGCAAGATTTGGACCATCCTGAAGAGTTTGTGTTTAAAAAATTTTTTTTAAAAAAGCAATCTTTATTTTCTCTGGTGTATACTTACAACTATTCTAGGCTCTTAAATCTTGTTTTCTGACATATAGTTTCTGTGGCTATCTGTGTCCTGTCCTGCTACAGTCTTAAATGGGAGCAGAAAGAGGAAGCTATAGCTTTCTTTTTTGCAAATATCTTTTACTTTTGTGTCTTCTTTGTAATTTATATCTCTCTTATGCCCTGGGCTAATGTGACAAGGTCAAGTAGTATTAAGTTTTCAGTAATGTCCTTTGTCTTTCTGGTTTGAATTTTCTTAGGAAAAAAATTAACAAAGAATGTCAGTAAAAGGAAAGCTATAGAATGACGGGGAAATGTTTTAACTCTCATAATGCCAACGGCAGGCAAGGATAGTCCAGTAGTCAAATAGAATTTCTAATTCACCACAGTGTATACAGACAAAAATCCCCTGAACCAACTCACTTTAAAAATAAAATAAAAAATCCATTATGACTTGTAGAAAGAAAGGCTTTTTAGTGTGCAAGTCCCTCATACTTGTTATGTCATTTATTTCCCTGATATTCCTGAATATGTGAATCTTTAATATGTATTATGGATTTTAGTCTTTTAGTCAGTGTTTGCCACTGTTATCTATAATGATATTTGTTACAAATATTAAAAATATTTATGTGCTATTGACTCGTCTTAAGAACCTAAAATGCTGATACTTTTTGCAGTGTGTACAAGAGTATTTGATGCTTAATGGTTTTTAGAGTTAATGCTTCTTCACATTTATTTGATACTTTGGAAAACTGACAGGGAGGTAATTGAACTAAATAGCATTAGAACAAGGACAACTTTAAAATATGGAGTGAGAGGGAAATGAAAGTATACTGGCACATACTCAATTGACTTTATATCCATTTCTCTGAATTTACTATTAGAATGTTTTTTGTTTTTTGGCATATAGTAGGGAAAACAAACAATTTCCATCAAGAATAAAGAATCCATAACCGAATCTGGACCAGACTTGGTCCAGAATTTGTTAACCAGAATTAAATCCAACTTTGTCTTTCAGTTGTAATGTTTTCCAGCCTGTGCTGGAGAACAGATTTCAACAACAGAATAGTATTTTTGGCTCTGGTCAATTGTAAATTTGTGAAGTGAGTAAGTTTGGGATTTTTAATGGTTATATTTGCGACCATTTGAACCCTGTTCTATAGCTTTCAAAGGTAATAAATATTACCCTCAGAAAATACTGCTTTCTATGAAAATTAAGTTACAAAGTGAACACATGCATTGCCATGTGTGATGCCATTCTCCTGTTATGCTTAGGCCTTGTCCTTACAGAATTGAAATAAATTACTTAAGTTTTTCAACAGATATAGTTTGTTTATTGTATGTCTATACATAAACATTCTAGTTTTAGTTTAACACAATTTCAACATCTTGATTTTATTTTTTTTCCTCCTCCATTTATATTTAACATAAAAGTAACTTTTAAATCTGAAAGGTAATATTTGGAAACAGCTGACTGAATAGCTTAACATTTACTGGTAGTTATACCAATGCAAGTTTGTAACTAAACAAAATTTTAATAATAATGGATAATAAAGATTTTAATAGTTATGGTAATACACATCTCACAGTCCGTATCATTTGTACAGATGAATGTCATCTGTTTTCTCTCATCTATTCTTCAATACTACAAATAGGAATTTTATAGTGGCTTTAGCCCTGCTTTGCTGCTTTATTCCACAAGAAAAACTCTGATAGGCAAGAAGTGCAATTTTGTAGCTGTCTGTATAACTGACACTTCTGTGACACTGTCTTACTTCTGTACTCAGACAGAGGAAGTGCTAAAAATCTTTTACAGGACAGTGCAGCTTTGAATGGTTAAGAAATACAACTTTGGCAACAATTATGTTGGTTTTAGGGTCTAGGCAGTGGAGAGTGCTGAGTGGAGAAGAGAAACAAACTGACAAGAAGTATGATAAATGAAGAAAAAGGAAAGGGGAAAAGCAGATTTTATTTTTGTCTCCAAAATCAGGGCCTTCTGTTTTATTCTAGTCAAGTTGACTAAAGAAAAGCCAATTGAACTTGTAAATTTTACAATACTTTGGATCCTCAGAACTAAATTTAAGAGAAATAGAATGAAATATTTACCAATTGAACAAAACCAGTAACACATACAAACAAAAAGTGACCTCCTGAGAAGACTAAGAAATGCTTTGAAGATAAAGGAGGAATTTCAGTAATTAATACTAGCACCTTGGATAGCTAAATGAGTATTTTCTCATGTAAATAAATAAGTTGATATAACTGTAAAAGATTCTGGTGCCTGTTTATGAGCTGCTGCTTTTCTTTAATTAAAAATAAACTTTTCTGTTTTGTTCTTAGTCTAACTGAGCTTGTGCCTTTAAATTCGTTTGTATCTTTGGAAAAGCTGGACATCAAAAATAACTGCTTGTCAGGTGAGTTGTATAGAAAACATAAATCAAATGCCCATCCAAACTAGAAGTTCTTAAATAAATTATAAATTCATTTGAATTTGGATTGTTCCAAATATATTTATAAAATTCAAATATTATTTATGAGACATACAGAAAACATAAATATTTTTCAAATATGGATGTTATACATATTGATAATAACTGTAGTGTACATGTAATAGAATTGCTTATAATTCTACATGGTTTTGGTACTATTTGTGATTTTAAGTAAAATAATATGGTTCTACATTCAAATTGATATTTAATTTTGTTTTCTATTACAATACAGACCTTAAAAGTGTCATTGCATGGTTAAGTGGCTGCAATAATCTAAGGGAGTTGTTGCTCAGTGGAAATCCTCTTCTCCAAGAAAGGAATTGCAAGTAAGAAAATAAAGTGATTTGCTGAATAAAAATAAATAAATAAATAAAAAGCCGGTTAGAAAATATTTTTTTGTTTTGTTTTGTCAAAATAACCTAAATTTATAGTTCACTAAATAAATGTTCAGATCGCTCTTCAGTTATATGCACTATGAAAATAGTTCTAGTGTAATTTTTCCAGGCCTCTGACAATAGTGACAATGCACAATGTAGGTAGTTATATAGGTGCACTAACATTTTTTTAAATGTAAATACAATTTTAATTGAAAGGATTGATATTTTTTCATGTGAATCTCTGAGGATAAAATTGCCCTAGTATTTTTTCACATGAAAATATTTTTTTTCATATTTTCACATGAAAATATTTTTTTTCATGTGAAAAAATATTAGGGCAATTTTATCCTCAGAGATTTTTATTTGAGCTGTACTTCTGTGAATGAGGGAAAAAATATCAGTTGTAAATTTCCATCTTTTCTTCTGTCTCCTTAATAAAAGAATCATATGTAAATATGTGGCCATAAGAATGGCTAGAGACCCAGTATTGCATGCCATCTTGGAGAAATATACATTATTTTAAGTATGAACCATTCTAATAATTGATTATGAACCATTCTAGGAATTAATTTCAATCTTTAGTTATTTTCTATGTGAATAGTGACCAGAGATTCTTCCAGAACTGTGGAAAAATACGCCACCCGACTGTGGGGCTAATAATGTTGGGTCGCATTTCTGTAGTAGAAATGAACAGTGCCAGTAGTAAAGGAGTTAAGACTGTATCTTCAGTTGCAAACTGTTGTTATTCCCTTCAAACTGTTTGCCATCATCTACTTGCTTTCTTTCTCATGTTTTCAAATGCGTTTTAGGACAAGAAAATACCTGCACCATATTTAATGTCATGTATTGTTTAAAGGGCTCCCTTTGCCTTTTCTTGATCCCTCTCTTCCCTTCTTAGCATACAAATGCTTAAAGAGCAGTCTGAGTACAATTAAGATTATCCAGTTGCATACAGTGAGTGCTCTGAGAGAGCAAAAGAGGTGGATAAAAATAGTGCTTTCTGCAGCTAAAGGAAGAAAAATCATTCAGTTTGATACTCAGCCTGTAGAGATTTGTTGATCTAAAGTGCATAGTTTCATGATAAGCTCCACCATCATCCACTGGATTTTTTGCAGCATGATCAAAAGGGAGAGAAATCTGTTCTGCTGTCTGAGCAGTTGCCTGCCGTATTCTAGAACCAGTAGAGAAATTAGAAAGTCTATAGCCTATTTGGTCACAATGTAAGATAAGATGTAAATTGACCACAGCTTGTTCTGTTCACTGAAAGTGTCCATCTCTTAGCATTAGAGGGTTTGTTGTTTGGTGGTGGTGGTGTTTTTTGTTTGTTTGTTTTTCCTTTTTTTCTTGCATCAGGCATCAAATGTCAGCCACAGTCATTACTTTGATTTTACTTCATGATGGGTAACAAAGAAATGAAATTTAAATGAGAAAAGGTAGGTATTTGTTCACTGTCTGGGAGAAACTGGAGAAGAATCACAAAATGGTCCAGGTTGTTGGGATAGCTACATTTGTTTGGTATTAATTTGAGGGAATAAGTCACTACATTATATATAAATATACATTTCTTTTACAAAGTATGTACCAGCCTAATAATATTTTAATTATTATTTAAAAATAAACTCTATGTAAGCAATAGATGAACATTTCCATTTACTTTGATGTATATAAAGGATATCCTTTTTTCTTTACTGTATGCAGGGTCAAATTTACTCCATTCCATTGTGTGCAAGGATTTGGTTGAAATTTGAGCTGCTCCAGGTCTAATGTTTTTCAAAACTATTTCACCACAATTCTTCCTCCTTTCCCTAATTCCTTTTTCAGAGCTTAAATGCAAAACACACAATCATTTAAATTAAAAATGAGTCCTCATGGCAATCAAGTGTAAAAGCACAAGAAACTTCTATCATGAACAAGTTTCATGATACAGTCCTTTTATATTCAAAGATTTGTAATGCAAGAAAACAGGTTAGATTTATAAAAACAAAACAAAACAGAAAACTACTTTTGCAGTCACCATTTTTACAGATTTAAGAGTATAGATTAATATTAACACATGGAGATATAGTTTCATTCCTTCCCATTCCCATAATGTCATTCCCATAATGACAAGAAATAACTTGGAAAAAAATAATCTTCGAAGTGTCCAGCGAATGAACAACTGAATTTTTTACTCTGATGAAATAGGTCCCTGTGTCTTTAGATTCTTGGTTTTGGTCAGATATAGGTTCATCCTGGAGAAGAGAAGGCTTTGGGGTGACCTTATAGCAGTTTTCCAGTGCCTTAGGGGAGCCTACAAGAAAGCAGGAGAGGAGCTATTTGTCAGGGAGTATAGTGACAGGAGTAGGATTAGTGGTTTTAAACTGAAAAATGGTAGATTTCGATTAGATATTAGGAAGAAATTCTTTAACATGAAGATGGTGAGACACTGGAACAGGTTGCCCAGAGATGGCGTGGATGCTCCATCCCTGGAAGTGTTCAAGGCCAGTTTCAATGGGGGCTTTGAGCAACTTGGTCTAGTGGGAGGTGTCCCTACCTATGGCAGGGAAATTTGAATTAAACAATCTTTAAGGTCTTTAGAATCTTTAGAACCATTCTATGATTCTATGATTATCCATGCCAAGCAAATCTATTTTTGGAAGCTTTGTAACCAGTAAAATTTGGCACTTAAAAATAAGTGAAAATGAACAGTGAAAGTATATACAAAAGAAATGAGGTATGGACAAACACTACCACAAACTGGAAGAAAATTATATGAAAAGAAAAAATGGAATTGAATTCTGTGATCTTTTTTTTTCTTGAGAATTCTAGTTTGTAGTTTTGTTTAAAAAAAAAAAAAAAAACAAAACTTGAAATTTGGCCAAGCATTTAGAGCTTCAGTATGAAGTGGTTTGTTCCAAAACTCTGTGCTTTTTCACTGCTATCCTAAAGTATTTTTTCATATGACAATTTCTTTAGACAAATGTAGAAATTATATAAATAAATGCCTTCTTTGTGGTGCTAATTTGTAACTTCTTTGTCCATTGACTTACCCAGAATATTGTTGTTTTCAGCATGAATTCTACTTGTCATATTTATTGACAAGTTGCCTTTGGTGACTTTAACTTTCTGAATGAGCTTTTGTCTCACCTTTATTATCAATTTTTATATTTCATTAAAACATTTGCGCAGATGTGACCATCCATTCATCCTTCTTCACCTTCTCTTACATCTGCACCATTTTAAATCTTTACTATTCTATTTCTGATTACTTATACTTACACTACTTACTTGCCCTTCTCAGAAACACCAGTTCCTGACTGTCCATCACATAGCTTCTTAGAGTGTTTCTCTTCCTAATATGTAAACAATGTTTTGAAAAATAATTTTCTTATTTACTCCCTTTCACCGTTTCATAAATCCTCTGCTTAACAGACTTGCTGATGTGGTAGGTTCACACTGCACATGTGAACCTACACGTGAACAAAGGATGATGTCTTTAATTAGGAATAATCTGTATAAAGGAATCCTTGACTTAGCAACTTTAAAGGAAGAGTTTTTGGAATAAAAAATTGGGATGAATGGTTGATTTTTTTTCAGTAGTCATTGTGATCTCTTTTCCTGTTCTGAGAATTCCTTATATTTACACCAAAAGTTAATTGCTTTTATGTTATTGAAAGAGATGCAGATGTAAAGATAATGCTGTTCTTTGCCTTCTAGTGATCTATAATACATAATTGTAATTGAAGGACTGGTCTTAGAGACTTATTATATGTGTTTATGTAAGAACTGGTTGGGGTAGAAAGAAAACTTAACATGTGTAATGTGATATGGTCATTACAATCCCACAATGAGTAGTTGTGATAGGATTGCATTTGGAATCCTTACTAAGAAAATTACACATGGATAGGTTGTTAGTATGCTATGGTTGTGGTTTTTTTTTATTTTGTGTTTTGTTTTCGTTTTTTTAAAGTCTTCTGGATTCTTGGTAATCATATTGTTTGAAACCATATATGTAGACCAGTCTATGAATACTTAGTTTTCTAGAAGAACTGTTTAGCAAAAGTACAGTACCTGTTTTGTTTGAATGTAAAGTTTATCTATCTTCTCTAGAATTAATGTTTCCTAGTCCACAGATATTGGAGAGCAGTAAGAAAAGTTGCAAATGCAATTTCAGATTTTTAGGTGATAATCCAGAATTCATATATTGAAATGGTAGAATGTCTGTCTGATAGTGAACTGTTACAGTGGTTCCATTAAATGTACAAAGTTTTTAATCAATAAGAATTTAAATTATTACCAATTGTTTCAGATAAGGAAATCAAGTAATAGTATAGGAAAGTACTAACATAGTAAAATGTTTAAAGATATGAAATAGAACATAACCTTTTATTTCAGATGTAATTAAAACAGGTGACTGAGATTTTGATTAAAACTATGCTTTTTTTAAGCATTCAAAATATATTTCAGCCCATTTCTATCAAAAATGCTATCAAAGTTTGTACTCTATAAAATTATTATTATTTACCAATATGTGATCAGATCCTTTTCTTAAATTCTCAGATCTGAACAATTTCTGTTCAAACTATGGAAATGTGTCCCTAGTAGTTTTAAGGTATATGTGATAAATACCACATTCATGGTTCCATGTCATTGTGTATAGGAGTATATAAGGATCACTTTTACAAACAATTACTTTACTGTTCATTTCTGCAACAATTTTTTTTAGAATCAAAATTGGTCCTTCTTTAATTTCAAGTCAGTTAAATGTGAGGTCTTACATTGCAGTGTTACACAAGAATGTGTTTAATTTGGTACTTTAGATTACCTGAGCAGAACAGCAGTTTTTAAGGGTACATGTTTGATAGCTGTACAAATAAATTCCTCTGTTTTCTCTTTTTTCCTTTCAGTGAACAGACTTATTTGGATTCCCATTGTTCATGCACATAATTTTATGAATAAAGTTCAGTGTCTGTGACAATATCTTAAATTCCCATTTGCACTGTTTTAATTCCTCCTATTTTATACAACTAACTGGTACTTCACTTGTAACCTTAAGGGGAAAAGCTTTCTGAATTCCTATTTAACTACATGTATGGACACTTTAGCTTGCTTGACCCAATACAACTTTTATGATTAGACAAGAGATTCATTTGTCTAAAGGATTTGAAGTATGGGATACGATAAGATACGGGTTTACTGAATACAGCATTGACCGTAACTTCAGGCAATATGAAGGCAAAATTCCAGTGAACTTTACATAACCCATTGATACCAACAAAGGAATTGGTTGTAAAATTTCCCAATCGGTTTTGTGCTTTCATGTCCAGCCAGCGATAACACCAACAAAAGTGAAGTAGTAAGAAATTGCTTTTAAAAAATTAAACTCTTGGATCAGTCTGAGCACTCCTAAGGGAATGTGTTTCAATGCTGTAATGATTAATAGAGCCTCGTAAGTGACAGAATATTCACCAGGAAGTTTTCACTAAATGAAATATTGACTCAGCCCTTCACCAGGAGAAACCCAGCTGGAAAAACTAGCGTTGTGATCCCATAGCTCTAAGACACAATGCTTCCAGCATCCATCAACTTTGATATGGCACTTTTTTAATGTATCACTATTAAACATTAGCTTTGGTAATTCCTCCGTGTGTGTTGAGGGAGGAATTAATGGAATCCATCTAAACCCATCATTTCATTTGAAATGCATTACAGGCAGTGTTGTTCTTACATTAATGGGCAACAGAAAAGGAAAGTGTTCTGCTTGCAAAAAACTAACTTTCTGTTCTGTTGAACCACATTTTGGAATATTCAAATTGAGTAATAAAAACTTTCACTAATTTTAAACTTACTATATAATATATGAGCTAAGTATTAGTCCTTTACCATCACAGAGAATAGTCAGGGAGTTCTCAAATTTTGAAAACTTTTTTTTTTTTCTTAATACCAAGTGGACCTATAGCCTATAATAAGTGTTCTTTCATGTGTGTTACAAACATAATGAAAATACTGAGTATTGATATATTGATTTAAATACTTTCACAGTCTTAAAACTTTAAAGAAACTTGGACTGCTATAAGAAATATGTGAAACAAGGTTACAGTTTTAGATTATGTTTTGCAGTAACTTAAAAGAGAGCTCATTGATAACACTTTTTTAAAACAGTAGTTATGTTTTTCATGCATATTTATTCTTACATAAGTGGCCTTGAACGTCCTTGTCATAAAAAGGAAGGTTATCTCTATTGTCATCCCTTGCACAGACTCAAATTCAATAATTCAAAAGTAGATTTTTCTTCCCATCTGTCAAGCTGAATATCGTATTACTTTATGCGGTATATGCAGGTAGCGATGGTATGAAGATTGGCAATGTTTTGTATTCTATGCAGTTTTTAAATCTAGGCCTTTAAATGCGTCACCAAAACCTGTTCTGTATGATCCTAAGACTTAGTTTGCTGTGTTGCCTACTAATTAAATGCATTGCAGGTCAGATTTTCCTGTTCAAGTAGGTGAACTACTAGACGTAGTGAACTGAGAATCTGACCTCCCTTTGTCTGGTATTTCAGCAGTGGTCTGTATACCAACAATGTATTACGAAATGTTGCTACGAAAGTGACGTTTTCATACCAGTTCTGTGGTTTATTAAGAAAAAAAGTTTTCATTAGTATACTAACACATGAAGTAAGAACAAATATATGCAAATACTGTGAGAACTATCATAATATTATGTCTTGTTATAGTAAAGTTGGAGTTACAGCACTGGGATTTTTTCGTAAAACTAATGATGACTTTTTCTTTTCTAAGGCCTTACCTATGCAAGGAACTTCCTAGTTTACAATTTGTTGATGGTGAAGACTTAAACTATCATACTTTACCCACAACTGAAAGAATCAAAAGATCAGAATCAAGAACTTTTCTGGAACTTTGTCAAGTTCAAATTGAAGAAAATCTTATACTGAAAAACAAGGCTGTTGAACTTGGGTAGGTATTTTAGATGAATATAAATTGCTTTCAGAAATATGTTCTAATATACCCTTAGTGTAGTTCTTTATGTTTTTCTTATGAATTTTACTTAGCTTTTTGCCTGGAAACATTATTATGTTAAGAAAGAGATCAGAATCATTGACTTCAGTGCAAGGAATACTTCAGACAGATATTAAAATATCTGTGGGCCTTGACTTCTGTTGTTTTAAGTTTGGGAAAACAGGTGGTTCAAATCCAAAAATTCTTGAGGTAGTAGTAGTTGGATGAATTCATACATACAACATGGTACAGTGGCATGTCGAGATAATAGCTTAAATCCCCAAAGTGGTATAATCATATCATTAATTTCCAATTAATTAAGTTTCAGCTTAATTTCCAGTTTCAGCTTAATCAAACCTAGTTTGGCAAACAGTGCTCTATTTTTTTTCCTGCCTTTTTTTTTTCCATATCTATCTATATTATTCACATTCTAAATGACTGGAAAGCTGCAAAAGGTGTCCTCTCTCCTCTTAAAGACGTGGATTATATGGCTCTGTTTATAGGTCTTTGATTTTGTCATAAATGCTGCTTCATTATTATGATTAGTTGTCCAGAACTTAGATACTACAAGTGGTAATTTTTAATTTATAACTCGTATTTTTTATCACTTTGCAGTACCTATATATACCAAACCTCTCATATTTTTGCACTTGGGAATATTGCCCATTTTCTTCTTTCTTAATTCCTTTTCATTTCCTAGCAGGTTTTACAATATCCCCGTAGTCCTTTTAATATCCGATTTGTCTGCTGGTGTTTGAAAAGATAGTTTTCTTGATCCTGCCAGGTATTGAACGTTATCCCAGAACAGGTGAAGCACGTAATATTTTATGATACTTTAGTCTGAATTTCTGCTTGTGTACTTTGTTGGGTCAGAAGAAATACCCACATTGTTTCAGAATCTAGCTATTTTTTGTTTACATATTAGCCTCTATGTTTATGGGGTCTTGTTAATACCTAAAGGTATTAAAGGTTATTACTTTCATTTATTATTTGATGTTCCAATAGAATCTTCATTGCTCGCAGAACTGAGATTTATTTGAAAAGATGTTTGTTTTAAGTATTATATTGAAATTAGTTTTGGGAGAAGTTATATCATGGAGTTTTTTTCAACAGTTGTAGTATTTAGGTGGTTCCTGGAACTCATACATTTCTCCATTAAACCCTCAAGAACACTTTTTATCTACTTCTGTAATTTTTGGTTTCTGGTTTGCAGATGGAAAGCTGACACTTCTAATCTATTTGAAAATTTACCATTTGAAATAATGTTCTTTCTTAAAAGGAAAACAGGACAGGCAAAAAAAAAAAAGTCTGTCTTTTCCTTTATGGTAGAGAAATTTTTCTTACATCCAGAATTTAGGACCTGTTTCATTGAAAACCTTTGCAGAAAAAATGGTAATCTCTAATTATGATATGACCATCATAGAGCTGTAGTAGAATATCATACTTCTACGTGCACTTCTATAAGATAATAAAAAGTGGGAGAGAAAAGTAATATCCACAAAATTGAATTGTTTATGTAACTAGGGTCTGTAAGAATGTACAGCTAGGCAGGTAAAAATTTGTTGGATTGTCAGGCTCAGACCATCCATTATTAGTAGTTGATGCTACCTTCTGGACACTGAGACTTGTCCCTCTAACATCTTTATCAATGACATGGAGATGGAGTGTGCCCTTACCATGCTTGCAGGTGACATCAAATTTGGGGGAAATGATTTATATATCTGAGTGCAGGGCTACCATTCAGAAGGACCTAGACAAATTGGAGAGAGACACCAACAGGAGTCTGTGAATTCAACAAGGACAAGTGCAAAGTTGTGTTTGTTTGTTTGTTTGTTTTTAATTTTGAAGGAGTGACCTCTTTTTGCAGTACAGGTTGGGACTGGCTGGCTGGGGAGCATCACTGCTGAAAAGGACCTTTGGGTCTGGATGGATAAGAAAGTGATTGTGAGACAGCAGTCTGCCCTGATACCAAAGAAGTTTAACAACATCCTGGGCTGTATCTGGAGGAACATGGACAGTAGATTGTGGGAAGTGATTATCCCCCTGTATTTAGCCCTTGCATCTAAAATAGCCTCCAGTATCTGGTGTCATCAAAGCATAAAACCAAGCAGAGCTACAGGCTGGGAGATGAGTGGTTGGAGAGCTGCCAGGCAGAGAAGGACCTGGGAGTGATGGTGGGCAGTCGGCTGAATATGAGCCAGCCGTGTGCTCAGGTGGCCAAGAAGGCCAACAGCAACCTGGCTTGCATAAGAAACAGTGTGGCCAGCAGGGCTAGGGAGGTGATCGTCCCCCTGTACTCGGCTCTGGTGAGGCCGCACCTCGAGTACTGTGTTCAGTTTTGGGCCCCATGCTACAGGAAGGACATCGAGGCGCTCGAGCGGGTCCAGAGAAGGGCGACGAAGCTGGTGCAGGGCCTGGAGAACAAGTCCTACGAGGAGCGGCTGAAGGAGCTGGGCTTGTTCAGCCTGGAGAAGAGGAGGCTCAGGGGCGACCTTATTGCTCTTTACAGATACCTTAAAGGAGGCTGTAGCGAGGTGGGGGTTGGTCTGTTCTCCCACATGCCTGGTGACAGAACGAGGGGGAATGGGCTAAAGTTGCGCCAGGGGAGTTTTAGGTTAGATGTTAGGAAGAACTTCTTTACTGAAAGGGTTGTTAGGCACTGGAACAGGCTGCCCAGGGAGGTGGTGGAGTCACCATCCCTGGAGGTCTTTAAAAGACGTTTAGATGTAGAGCTTAGAGATATGGTTTAGTGGGGACTGTTAGCGTTAGGTCAGAGGTTGGACTCGATGATCTTGAGGTCTCTTCCAACCTAGAAATTCTGTGATTCTGTGATGAATGAACTGGAACAATTTCAGTGCATTGCCCCTGAGATGGTCAGGAGTTTTGAGCAAGTGCCTGAGAAGACAGATCCAAGCTCTTTGCAGTGGTGCATAGCAGGAGGATGGACCTGAGCTGATAAAACGGAAGTTCAGACTGGTATGGTGGGTTGATCCTAGCCAGTAACTAAGAACACAGTAACTGCTTGTTTGCTCTTTCCCACTCCCTGCAGAAAGATAGGGGAGAGAATCAAAGAAGTGAGAAAATCCCATGGACTGAGATAAAAACAGTTTAATAAGTGAAATAAAGGGGCCCAGGGCGGAGAAGAAAACAAAAACAACACCCAATTGATGGAAAAACAATCATTCAGCACCTCCCACCAAAAGGCCAATTCCTAGCCATTCTCCAAACAATGGCTGCCTTGGATAGACTACACCCCACTTTTATTGCTTAGCAAGACATCATATAGGAAGAAGTCTCATTTTGGTCATTTCAGGTCAGCTGGCCTGGCTACTTCCAGCTCATCCACTAAGGGTGACAGAGTGAGAAACAGAGAAGGCCGTGATGGTGTACAAACATTTTTCAGCAATGGTTTTGATAGCACACTATTTACAGGTGTACTATCAAAACAGTTGTAGCCACAGCACCATACAGGCTGCTATAAAGAGAATGAACTCCATTCCAACCAGACCCCATACAACTGGGCATAAGGAAAAACCTTTTCACCATTAGGAAAACCTTTTCACCATTAGGATAGGCATTGCAACAGTTTGCTCAGAAAGGTTGTGCAGTCTCCACTCATGGAGATTTTCAAGACATGACTGGAAAAAGCCCTGAGCAACCTGGTCTGATCTCAGAGCTAACATTGCTCTGAAGCAGGAGATTGGACCAGAGACCTACTGGGTTTCTTGCAGTGAGAATTTGTCTATGATTCTGTGTAAGTTTTGGTAGAAGGAGTTTGCAGATGTTTGAGAAGAGCAACAGTGGGAAGAAGAAGAGATGGTATAAATGTATTTTCTTTCCTGAGTGTATGTTTCTTTTTTGTTATTTTTTTGTTTATATTTTTTTTTGTTTTGTTATTTTTTTAAATTTGTTGTTTTGGTGTGTTGTTTGTTTTTTTGTGTTTTTTTTAGGTTTCAATAATTCGTCCACAAAAACTTCTGAATTTATAACTTTGAGATAGTTAAAGCATATTGCATCAAATTTAGTGTCAAAATGATTTTTTGTGTGTGTGTTAAAGACCTCTGTGTTTCATTTTGATTAAAAATACCTTTTCTGGATGATTTAATAACCATTGAAAACTGCAGTTTGTGAAAGCAACTAAACAATAAGTCTGTATATAAGCCTTAAAAGCACAGCTATTATATGTACATACGGCAATACTTTCTCCAAACAGACTGAATTAATGTGAAGTTCCTAAAGAACAGGCCAAAAATAGAGCAAACTTCTGTCTGTTTCACATCTTGCTAAGTTATGAGCCCCTGTAGGTGCGACCTCAAGTATGTAAGCTGCCAAAAGTAATCACTGCTTGCTTCCCTAATCCATGTTTCATACACCACTGCTGCTCAGTTCAATTGTTTGTGCTGTTTCTGCATGCAAGTTCACTGTTCTTAGCATGCTTGTCTTGTAATGAGTAATCATTTAAAAAACTAACACAATACCTTGGCTACAGTAATTTGTTTTCATTAATCAGGTGTCTGGCTACTGGAACTTTATAAATACTTGTATGTAAAATATAGTGAAAATGACAGGAATTTCATAAGCAGGTTTGCAGGAGAGAATATGTAAACAATGGTCTTTTTCCATGTGTTTGTAAAGGACTTACAAACATGATTGAATGACAATTTGTATTTTAACAAAAGTTAACTAACTGACTAATGAAAATCACAATAGAGCTGCAAAGTGACATTAAGCATAATTTTAACTAGCACACAGTTAGGGGTAGAATAATCACAGAATCGCAGAATGGCTGAGGTTGGAAGGGACCTCTGAAGATCATCTAGTCCAATCCCCTGCTGGGCAGGACACCTAGAACACATTGCACAGGATGGCATTCAGGTGGGTTTTGAGTATGTCTAGAGATGAAGACTCCACAAACTCTTTTGGCATCCTGTGCCAGTGCTCTGTCACCCTCACAGTAAGGAAGTGCTCTCTCGTATTCAGCTGGAATCTCTTGTCCTGTTGCTGAGCACAACTGAAAAGACTGGCTCGATCCTCTCTACACCCTCCCCTCAGATATTTATACACATTGATGAAGTCTCTCCTCAGTCTTCTCTTTTCCAGGCTACACAGGCCCAGTTCTCTCAGTCTGTCCTTTTATTACAGGTGCTTCAGTTTTAATCATCTTAGTAGCCCTCCTCTGCACTTGCTCCAGTAGTTCTATGTCCCTCTTGTACTGGAGAACCCAGAACTGAACAAAATACCAGGTGTGGCCTCACCAGGACAGCAGTGACCAGGAGATAACTGCCAGTGCTCGGTAGAACTGGCTTTTTTGTCAACTGACTTTTTTGCCTCCAAAAGGTTTGTTCTACTGACTTTTCCGTATCATTTTTACTGTCTCATTCTGACAAAATGATGATCTTTGAATAACATAGTGGTCATTGCAGGATGAAATTATATGTAAAATATGGTCTTCTAACAGTTCTGTAGGCAAGCTTTCAAAGCTTAAACTTCCATGTGGATTACAATCTGATTCTAGTGCTTTTATCTTTCCTTGAAGTCTCTGGAAAACCTTAACTCAAGTTGAGAGATGTCTTTTTCGTTAGAAGGCTACAGGTAGCTTTCTGTTTGTAGCATTTTTTTGTGAAAGTAGTATCTTGGTCCTGAAGTATGAGCAAGGCTGCTGTATGAGTACAGTCAAATCTTGTGATCTTGTGATGAAGATCAAATCTTGTGAATCTTATGATGAAGACCCATCTTCTTCTGTTCTAGTATTCCCTTCTCCCAGTGCAGAAGCAGTGCAGAAGCTTCGTGGCTGTTCTAAAATTTACATGGGATATAATATGCTTTCACTGGTTAAGATCTGATCAAGACTCTGGGTGACTGGCCACTTAACACAAGGCAATGTGCTCATCAAAGCTGGAAGTTGTAAAACTTGCTGCAGTTAGTCTGCTGTATTCAACATTACATGACTTAGTAAGCATCCTGAGAGTAGGGACACTGGTGCTTCTGTCAGGGTGATCACAGTTCTTGTTTTGTCTAGATGCCAACTTACACTTAAAATGTTGTTTGTATTTTAACTAAGAACCAATTCTAGAAGAGTTAGTGTGACGAGACCCCTTGATCTATAAAGCCAAAAAGGTCTCAAAGGCAAATTTACAGTAACTATAACGGAAATATTATGGTATCAAAAGTCTTAATACTTACATATTTCTTTCTTTGTTTTTTTCTCCTCCCTAGTATGTGGTTGTCTTTTCTTTTGTTGTTTTTTCTTTATTTTTTCCTGAGTAAAAAAGTAAATCATTCCTGCATATTTTCCATGATAGCTGCTTCTTTTCTGTGGTTTGAGTAAGTGGTCTTCAGGACCCAGTCTCTGGTATCAAGAATGCAGTTGAGACACTGAGAAATCTGCAGTGCTTTGATAGGATGATCCTGCCACAACCCTCCTGAACAGTGTTTTGTCTTCCCTCTTCTCCCCTCCCCTTTTTACTTTTTCTTTTATTTGTTTATAGTTGTTGTTGTCTGCCCTTTGGAGTTTAATTTTGCAGGAGAATCCCAAATACAGTTACAGTTATTTAGTAACCTCCCAAAAGCTGCTTGTGGAAAAATCAAACAAACAAACAAAAAACATATGATCCCTGGTGACCACAGTTATTTCCCACCTGAATTTCCTGTTGTCTTCAACCTCCCCTGCTGTTCCTACTTGCCATATGCATAGACACTGAAAGAGTGAAAGAGTTCAAGGTGCTGCTAGACCTGACAAGGGAGAAGATGCACAAGCATCCTGTTCTGTTAACAGTTTCCTCCCTTCCCCCTTCTCCCCCTCCCTTCTTTCCATCCTTCCTGTTTGTTTTGTTTTTTCTGTTGGTTGAGAATGAACAAGTATACTTAGGATAATAGTATAGGAGTGTACTTTTCATGATACAAAAGTTTATTTTGCCTATTATGTAAAAGATCATGTTTGTTTGGTTTTTTTCCCATGTTATTTTTTTCTTCTTCTAACCAAATTTCTGAAATATTTTACTAGTATTTCTTATTGAATAAGTTACTGTACTTACTGTGTGGGAGGAGACAGGTAGAACTTTTTAGATCCTCAAGCAAATATTTGTGATGGTTTAAATCTTTTGAGGAATTGTTACTGTATTTGTGGAATTAACAGGAAAGAAAATACTGTGTAATGGGCAATCCACTGTACAGCTAATGCATGAGTTGTATAATTACGCTGTGTGGATTTGGCTTCAAATTTAGCTGTTCATATTTTACATGACAGTAGTGAACTTGCACTAACAGAGAAAGAGTGCCTGTTTTCCTCCAGTAAGATCTATGTGTTCTAAAAAAACTACAAAATTCTTAGTTAAACTTTACTAGAGGAAATAGTTATTTAGTTAAATAGACTTTTCACATTAAAATATTATAAAAACTTTGCCTTTTAAGAATGATGAACAGGAAATTCTGTTATTCAAGCTATTATCTTAGGACCTAATTTTTCTAGACCCCCAAGAGAACTGATCTTATTTCAACTTTTTTATCTTGTGTTGCTGACCTAGAATTGACTTTTTGGTCCTCTGAAAATAGCTCCAGATTACAGATCTCTGCATCTATCTGTGGTATCAAAGGAAAACATTTTGCGGGTTCCAAAATTATCTGCTACCTATTACAATAGATAAACACTGTCCAAATACAGGCAGCCTTCTGTATCTGTAACAATTAGTTCATATTTGCCCTAGTCACTTGGATGATGTAGCACAACTAATCAGAGCCAGACTTGGTTAACATTGGTTAATGTTGCTGGGCTCATTCTGACAATCAGATGGGAAATCAGATGCTTTGTATGGCTCTATTACTCTATTATTATTATGTTACTCTGATGTTACTCTAATGTTACTCTGATGTTACTCTGATGTTACTCTAATGTCACTCTATTGTTATACTATTGTTATACTATTATTATTATTATTATATTATTACTCTATTATTAGTATTACTCTATTCCATAGGTATACTAGGCTTATACAGCTTATTATAAAATTGTAAGTCAAGTGAACAAAGATCTGCAGGAACTCCACTAGTATTTAGCCAGGGAAAAAATTGCAGAGAATTTTAACTCTTCCTGAAGTTCAGTGTGGCATCTTCCTATATATTAATAAAAGTATTGACATTTAAAAGTTTCTATTCTTGTAAATTCTCTTTAGACGTTGTGGTTTGTTGGTTTGAATCTAAGTTTGGGTTTTCGTGTTGTAGTTCTAATGTAAATTTAAAAGTTACTGTTATTTTTATACTAGATACCATAGTTCCCAAATTTTAAAAAAAAAAAAAAAAAAAAGATTACATCAAATCCTCTAAAATTTTTGGCTTTGTAACCACATAGAAAATGAACAGTGAAATGCATGCCATAATGCCTATTTCAGACTGAAGCCATTAAAAACCAAAAAGACATAAATTAAAATAAGAAAGCTAATATGTCTTAGTATATTTGAGATACTACCAAAAAAGTGTAGTTAAGATTTTTAAATGCTGAAACTAATTTTTAGAGTAATTACTGTTAACTGTAAGAATAAGAAAACAAGTAAGGATACATGAAAATATAGAGTAGTGTAGGAATCAATAGAGGAAATATATATTTTTGAAGTGTTCTTACAGCCTGAAATATGTGATAACATTTTTATCTTTCTTCAGAATTGCCTCTTCCATTGATGCTGCACAGAGACAATGCTGGTATTTTAATCAGTTAATGAAACTTAGCATTGAACATCGATGTGCGCATGAGTATGGTGAACTAAACATTACTGACAGAGATAGACCAGAAGCACTGCAAAATCATTTAAAGCAAACATCCACTGGCTGCCTACAGGAAAATAACCTCTTTATCACGGGTGCGACAGAAAATAAACAGGTCTTGTTGGATTCTTCTGAAAGATGGATTACTACTGACCATATTAAGGCCACATTCATTAACTCCTCCATACCTGTGCACCAAAAGGAAAATAAAGAAGATCATAGAGTGAAGCAGAAGAACATGGAATCTTGTATTAATTACAGTGAGGAGAGCAAAGGCAACAATAACATGTCAGCCCAGCTCACATTGCAACAGTCAGTTATATCAAGTAATGTGAGAAGAGATCTTAAGCATTTTGATAATGATACAGAAAGGTAAGACATGGGTGTTGGACTGCTTTCAGATATATTAGATGGATAGGCAATAAGTGAGAATTTCTTGTTTATCAGATCACACATCTATGTTTTAGTGTGGAAGTAATATTCTGAAGCTTATTAGACAGCAAAGTACCTTAAGGTGATGCAGACTGGACTATTAGATACTGTCTAATAAGAGAATTTTGAAACTTCCACTTGGCCTCCTAACTTTTCCTTCTTTTTTGCAATACTGTCATGACACCAACTCTTAAATGCACAAGTAATTTACAACATTAAGGATGAAAAGGCTTGGTGGTTTGTTGGAATTTTGAGGGAGTTTGAACTACAAACCAGTGTAAGTTTTTTGCTGTATTGTTCGTTAGGCACTCAAGATTCGTCTGTGTAAAATTTACAGTTGGTATCATTTAGAAAGCAAGATGGAAAAGTTGCTTAAATCTACTATCTGACTCCCTTGACCTTAGGCCAGGCTCCTGCTGTTGTGATGACTGAAGAGCTAACAGTCTGCCCTGCCCTTGGTACTCCTCCAACATGCCTCAACCCACTTCTTACAAGTAGAGGCAGGGGTGAAGGGCCAGTTCAACTTGTTCTGTGCCCCTAAATTCTCTCTTGCATAAAACAGACTGGTTTATTACCTCTTCAGAATGTATCTGTTGCTGGTATATGTTTCTGGATGTACAGTCAGGGAAAATAGAAGCTATTTTGCCCAGAAATTTTGCCCTGGAGATACAAACTTTTAGTTACAGCTTCATAAGTATTCAGTTTCAAAAGTATGCATCTTGAATACAGTGTGAGAATCAAGCATGGGAAGGTGTGCTTCTTCATGCTGGTTAGACTTATTGTAAATGGGCAGTAGTGGTTAGTTGGTTGATTTTTAAGACACTAATAATATGTCATAAAAATTATTATTCAGGAAGACCATAGAATTCATCATTGCCTCTCAGAAATTAGAAAATCAGACTACAGTAGTCTATTATGGCAGTTGAGTGCCTCAAAAAAAATCTTTTTGAAAAGTGTATTTAGAGTTCTTAGAATTTTAAATTCATTCTGTAGCCAGTTGTTGAACAGTTCTCTTCAATGCAGAATATAAACTTAAATATATTTTTTTTTTAACTCAGATTATTTTTTATGGATGCAAAGCTTATAAATAAACCATGTTTTGAGGTTGGTAAACTTAATAAACACATTTTAAGGAAAAAATACTTAGAAAAAGGAATATTTTATCTACTCCTTTCTTCTGGCTTAACCTCTGAAGTGTGCTGTGACTTGTGCTGGATTGTCTCTTTCACTGAAGAGTACTCTATTATTTAAATAAATGCACTACAGATTGTAAAGTGTAAAATGTGTGAAGTCTGGGGGAAATTTAGACACATTTTATTAAACCCACGAGAAAGCTGAAATGAGAATTTTGTGGAGAGAAGGATTCCAAGATAATAATGTCAAAATGCAAAGCTCCCATTAAACTTTTTCTCCATCAGAAAAAAATTAATTAATTAACCTTATGTTTAGGGATCTCAATCAGTTAGAAAATCTAAGTAACCTGTAATCAGTGCTTTTTAAACAATAAGTAACTTAGAAAACGTTCCTATCTTAGAAAACGTTTTCCCATCTGCTCTATTGGAATTATTCTTATCGTGCAGCTTTCAGTATTCACCTTATTTCACTTTAGTATTTTTCTATATAGACTGTGGAGATAAGTGGATCTTTCCAATCTTTCAGTCATTATTAACTACTTCTGCTCCTGATAACTACTTTGAAGAGACACTTCTTCTCTAGTTAATGTGAAGGGAACAATACCCAGTAGAGAGTAGTTCTCTTAGATAAATTGGTCTTCCAAATGTTGTAAATATCCTCCTGTGTTTCTGTACATGTGCATCACATCTGTGCTGTAATTTCTTTACAGTTTAATGTTAGAGCATTCTATTTTTCTCAGTGCATAACACTATTCTTTCAGGTTTTTTTTTTTGTTATAGTTAGGCAGCTATGATAATCTATTTTTGCTGGTGAGGTTATGTTATCCATAAAGGTACTTATTCCTTACTAGGCTGCATATGGCAGCATCAACGATCCAGTCCCTTTGGAAGAAGTACCATGCCAGGAAGAAAAATAACTGTACCAAAACAAGGAATGATCATTTTACAGAGGTTTCAAGACGGAAGAATGAAGCTGCCACACTAATCCAGGTTAGTTCGTGGCATTCTGTACTTATTTTCCAATTAAATAAGAAAGAATCTAATTTTGTGTATTTGTCATCTTCTATCTATTATTACTTAGGATAATGATATTATCAATAGTTTTGGAATTAAATTTTTTGTGTGCTTTATTTAAAAATTGTAAGATTGAAGTTTCTGAAAGCTTTCTTTACAAAAAAATGTTCTGTAGAAGCATAAAAATATTTGCCCTTTATTCAACAAATATTTTCACTGAATTAGCTTTTTTATTATTATTACTATTATTTTAATACCGTGTTTTAGAGCATATTGGGCCTGTGTTCTTACTGGTGTGTGTCTATGCTACTAAAACGACAGACACTGGCTGCATAAGTGGTAGAACGTATCTCGTATCTATACAACTAACTGCTCTTCCTTTCTCTCCCATCCAACCTACTCATGCTTTTCCTTCTCTTACCATCTCTCAGAAGATAGGACTGCCACATTCATACTGCCATTGAGAACACACCAGGGCCTATGTTTTACCATACCAGATACTGGGCTAATGGTTAAACAGAATGGATTACTGTGTGTGTGAACTCAAGACCATGCCTTGGCTCTGCTTAGTTTGCTAAACAGATATAGCATCTATATGACAAGTTGCCAGGGTTCATGGATTTTTCTACATTTTTAAGTTAATGTAGCTAGCTAGTATCACTAAGTTTGTTTCTGGAGTATAGTCTGTAGCTAGTGTATTAAATTTATTACATTAAAATATATTAGTATGTTAGTATATATTAGTATAATATATTAGCATTTTAATGAGTACATATTGCTATATTAGCATATAAATATATATAAATAAAAAAGTATATGTTTGTAAATAGAAGAAATATATAAAAATATATAAAAATAAAATGATATAATAAAACATTAATAATATTAATAATTATTAATATATTGAACATTTTATTAAAATCGATTATATTAATATACTATCAATATAATATATGTAAATATTAATATAATACGTACTATTATATTACTAGTATATTAAAATATATTTCTGAACCTATTTGGCCTCTACTTTATATTGAAGTGTTGAGTTCTACAAAATTATATACTGAATAAAATGTTTTTAGTTTTTTTTTTTTTTTTTTCCAAACCTTTTCCAAATTTGATTTCCAAAGTTTATATGGAAATAAATACACTTTCACTATTTGCGTTCTGTGCACTTTATGGATTTGTGTGTCTCTTACATCCATCACCATTATTCACACTTTCCTTAATAAAACCTCAGTCAATTTAGTCTCTTTTCACATTACTCTGTGCTTCTTATCCTTTTATCCCTATATCTTTATCTTATTCTTATATATCCTATTTTAAAGAAGTGACTAGCACTGAATTCCAGAGGTAGGTATATCATGAATTTTCATCTCATTTCTTAAAAATTGCTGTAATATAATTTGTCATTTTTTATCTCAACTGAGCACTGAGCTCGTGAATTCATAGATTTGTGTTAACAGATGGCTTACAGTTTATCCTTCTGTATGTACCATTACAACTTGTTTTCTCCTTTGCATCTGTAAAAACTAATTGTATTTATTGAATGAAATGTATTTCTCAGTTGATCGCTCTGTAATATCAGATATTCCTTCTGAATGGTTATGAAGATCTGTAGGAAAATAACACCAATGAAATGATTAGAAGGCAGATCTAATACATTTAATTGTTTGTATATAAGTCAGGAATTTTACGTGTAAAGACAGCAATGTTTTCAATAATTTATGTAATTATGAAATCATGTATTAAAAATGAATAAGCTAAATTTTAAGTCTGAATATGAGATTTACCCTTCCTGTTTTAGTGCCTTCATTGCAAAGCCTTTAAATGTCGCCAACACTACTCTGACAACACTACTCTTCAGGAGAGTGTTTTGCACAGTATTTAAATGCTTAACGGCATCTTGAATTCTAATTACATCAAACCATTTGGGGGGTAATTGAATTTAGTATTCTTAATTCCATTTATTTAATTTTGATCTCTTGGAATTTTTTCTTTTGTATGATTCTACAGCTTGTCATGTGTTTGTAACACCTTGCTTTTTTTTCTAGCATTTAATTCCTAATGTCCTTCTTTTTCATAGTTATAGTTATTCCTACCAGTAGTATTTTTAAAATAAAGATCTTAGACAGTTAAGAGAAAGTGACTGACCTAGGTCAATTGCATGAGATATCTCCCAGAATAGCTACTTGTAAACTATAAAGCATTTAGTATAAGTGTATTTTTATTCTCAGTAATTTGAAAGTTAACACTCAGCTTTTTTGTATGTAGTCATTCCTTTCAGTTTATAATAGTCCCTGAAGGAATTGTCAAATAATTAATTAGTTGACCCAGGTTTGTAGTTGAGGGAGTTGCAGGATTCCTTTCTGCTTACTTGTGGAGAGCCTCCTGAGTACTCTAAGCTTTAGACATGTGCTGGCATTTAATTTGTCTTGTAGTTTTAAATGTCACATAAAGTTCAAAAAACAGATCATTGAGCTATTAAACCAGGGCCCAAGATGTTTTATCTTCGTAATGGGATAACATAGAGAATCTGGAGTTGGGTTTGATCTATGACTTTATATAACATGCTTTAAATTTTTTGTTTAGGCATCTTGGAAGGGTTTTCTTTTGCGAAGGAAACTGGCCAGTGCTCTTGCAGCTGTTAAAAGTGATGAAGTGGAGGCCGAATATGAAGAAATAAATGTGGATGATTTCATGTTTTATGAAGTAAGCATAGTCATTAGCGTAAAAATTTACATGTGATGTAAAAAATATTATTCTCAAACAATCATGTAAGTTTGGAAAATAAAAGAAATTGAAAAGACTACCAGGACAAGAATTAACATATTGGATGTCCAGAAATAAAGAAGCATTTGGTACATATAACTCATTTAAATGTGTTTGTCATGGATTGATTGCTTCCTGCTCTTTGAGATGCTCTCATAGTTACTGTTTTATTAATGTCACAACTATAGAAATCCATATATTTCTACAGTTAAAGGACAAGCAAATGAGAATAAGGAAACAACTACTTTTGTTCTAAAATGTTTAGCTTTTTAGTATTTTAGTAACTGATTATAATGACAACAATGTATTAATACGTATTTTGTTCATTTTCATGAGAGAATGAGAACAATAATATAGCTGAAAATACGGAAAATATAGCTGAGATTCAGTGTTGTAGGATTCCAGTAAAAAGGAGGTAAAAAACAGAGGTGAAGCAGGCTTATTAGTTCTTCATTTATCTCTGAAGTGCAAGTGCTAAAACGAGCATAAGTCTGAATACAGTGGTAAAAAAAAAAAAAAAAAAAAAAAAAGCTAAATCAATAGGAAAAAAAAGGTGAAAAAAATCCAGAAATGTTTACTTTTTTTTTTTGCAAATTATATAGAGTTAATAATGTCCTTTAAATTTCAAAGCATTTAAATTGAGTCAGAAGTTTCAGTTCTAAGAAATAAAAACTAGCTTCAAATTATTAATTTTGTAGTTATTCAGTAATAATTAGGTAGAAAATAAAATTGTTCACAAGATAAATATCATTCAGTAAGCAAGGAAAAGAAAAAAGAATCTTTAGGCTAATTTTGTCCCTTGTAGCCTTAATAGATACTTTCTCCATTGGTTCTGGACTAGTTCTGCATAGTAAGGCAGCTGTTATTCACCTATTCATCTGTCTGTTTTCTAATTGTTCACATTTGTTCTTTTTTATTTGTGGTTTCTGGTAAAGCAAAGCAAACTGATACCATTTGAGACCTAAGTGGATATGACTGCGGATTTTTTTTTAATGAATCTTTGTGTGCTTATAGTTGCTCATTCAGCTGCTGCATCTTTGCAAGGGTCCAGGCTAGTGTGCAATAGAGATTGATGTGATAGCCCTCCTACTGGCAGGACTAGATCCTATTTATTATCACATGCTTCTGTGGCTCATAGACAGTTATGAAAATCAAGTATGTTTTTAGTTGAAGCAGCACAATTTAAAGTTCATCAGTCTTTGGTCATCTGAGTATCAACCTTATGTCCCATTTCCCTGTCCCCATTAGAAAATAGTTGGACATTGTACCAACTAATTTCTGGTGACTTGATAGCTTAGAATATTATTTTTTCTTCCCTCTTCCAGCATCTACATGTATTTTAAGATGGATTTTCAGAATTACTATCCTATTGTAAGATAATGCAAAATGCTGGAGAGTCCCCATTTGTAGACAGGAAATGTGTGTGTGTAAATGTAGAGATCTGGCTTAAATTTTAGGGTTGATTTGTTTTTTTAATTTTAATTTAAAATAAATATGTAGAATTCAACAATAAATAAAGTTCAACAAGGCCAAGTGCCGGGTCCTGCAGCTGGGGCGCAATAACCCCAAGCAGAGCTACAGGCTGGGAGAGGAATGGTTGGAAAGCTGCCAGGCAGAGAAGGACCTGGGGGTGATGGTTGATAGTCGGCTGAATATGAGCCAGCAGTGTGCTCAGGTGGCCAAGAAGGCCAACAGCATCCTGGCTTGTATAAGAAGCAGTGTGGCCAGCAGGGCTAGGGAAGCGATTGTCCCCCTGTACTCGGCTCTGGTGAGGCCGCACCTCAAGTACTGTGTTCAGTTTTGGGCCCCTCGCTACAAGAAGGACATCGAGGTGCTTGAGCAAGTCCAGAGAAGGGCGACGAAGCTGGTGAGGGGCCTGGAGAACAAGTCCTGCGAGGTGCGGCTGAAGGAGCTGGGCTTGTTCAGCCTGGAGAAGAGGAGGCTCAGGGACAACCTTATTGCTCTCTACAGATACCTTAAAGGAGGCTGGAGTGAGGTGGGGGTTGGTCTGTTCTCCCACGTGCCTGGTGACAGGACAAGGGGGAATGGGCTAAAGTTGCGCCAGGGGAGTTTTAGGTTAGATGTTAGGAAGAACTTTTTCACCAAAAGGGTTGTTAGACATTGGAACAGGCTGCCCAGGGAAGTGGTGGAGTCACCATCCCTGGAGGTTTTTAAAAGATGTTTAGATGTAGAGCTTAGGGATATGGTTTAGTGGAGGACTTGTTAGTGTTAGGTCAGAGGTTGGACTCGATGATCTTGAGGTCTCTTCCAACCTAGAAATTCTGTGATTCTGTGATATACAAAAAAGAAGAGTCTCATTAGCTGATGTTCTCTGATCCTTGGCTCCTTTCTAGAATAATAAAAAGCAGAAAGTGGAAGATTTTAGTTTTTCACACAGTAAAGAAATATCTGTTCTTATCTACAAAAGAAGGAAAACATCCTGTTTTGAATTATTCAGCCTGTAGTCCAGAGTCTCATATGCCATGTGTCAGTTGAGGTTGTTTCACTCTGTCCTGTCAATAATCTTGTGACTTTGTTTTTGACTTGTTTTGTTTTGTAGAACTACATGGGTAGTCTTATTCCATCTGTCTGTTGGCAAGGTAATCACATTTGGACAGGTGCTTCTGCTGAGGCCAGGGAGAAAAGGAAGAATTCAGGGAGGCATGAAAAGAGAAAGGCTAGGTCATTCCAGAGAGCCTTGCACTGTATCACCCTCTGGCGTGATTTTTTTCCAAATCGTAGTTTAGTTTACTAAGAAAGAAGTAAAACATGTTTTTAGGGAACAGTGCTTGAATAAAGTTATTTTGTTCAGATCATGATAGGAGAACCATGAACTGACATTTTAATTTGCACACCAGGCTCAAAGGCTGAACTGGAGATTCTTGTCAAATAAATTACTCAAAACCTTAGCATCTTGTGATGAAAAATATAAGAATATATCTTTTTCTACAGAGCTGTGTATGTGATAAATTTTAAATGTATAGGCCCAGAAAGGTTATCCTTTGTTCAGTGATTAAGTGTTTAGATTTTTAAGATTGGCTGTAACTGAATTCAGAAGTTTCGTATGTCCTGTGATGTTTGTCATAATTTTTCCTTTGTTTGTTTGTTTGTTTCAAGCATGTATCTTGTGTTCACTGAAGAGATTGTAAGAAATATATGGCATAACTATAAAAGACCTACTGAAAATGTATTATGAAATTGGGATGGGCGATCTTTTCTGGCCCATGTTATAACAAAAACAAGTGTTGGGCTTCAAACAAGTGTGTAGGAAGGAGTACATATTGCTGGACAAAGAGATCCCATATAATAGGATGCGAAGGAGGAGAAAAATGGATGGAAACCATTTTGTGTTGCAGATTTCACTATTGGATAGGATGAGTGAATTGGGAAAAAAATATTTTTTTATCACAAGTTAATGCATACATAGTAAATCTTGTCCCAGTGTTTTTTGAATAGTTCAGTATTTTGTCACGTTGTCATTATTTTTATACCAGCGTTATGAAAGATTTCAGTTGTAATGATTTCATTTTGTATTATCTAACAATTTACAAAGCCACTAGTGTGCAAGCTTCTGTTTAAACCATTTAAAATATCACTATGCTGATGAAGACTGGTCACTCATTAGGTACCAGTCTTCATTAAAGGACTGTTTAATATCTTTATGACAAGTTCAGTAGACATAGTGCTTTGTGGAAGTTGAGGTTACAAAACAGCATGGGGAAAACTGCAGTCTTTTCCAAAGACCTGTTTACTCCAGTTCAGTGCATTGAGCAGTGATATATTGCTACAAGTCTCTGGCACCATAACATGTGAAAAATGAATTGTGTGTGACTGAGCTGGAGGAAAGGCCTTTATCTAGCTCACAACAGCATGAATAGTAATCGTTTCACCTTTACAATTACTGGTATCTTCTTGTAGCCATATCAGCTCCCATATATTGCCAAAGGTATTCAGAGCCTATTGAAAGCAGTAATGTTTTGTCTGTTGTATTGTGCAATGTCAAACAGGCTATTCCAGATGAGATGAAAGATCTGGCCAGCAGATGTCTCTGAAAGTATGAGCCTGGTATTCAGTGATATTTTCATGTCTTTCATGTGGACTTTGCAGAATTCCAGCCTGTAATGCTCCAGAAGGCTGATCTTAAGACAACCTTTCATCAGCACTCCATCCATGTAGCAAATGTTGAACTCTACAGGCAGAGCTCTTTACCTCTGGTGGATGAAATCTGACAACACATTTTCTTGACACAGCTCTTACTTTTTGTAACCATGTACCATGTATGGTTATAAGCATTGTTACTTTTTTGATGAGAATATGATTCAAGTAAAATGCAAAATGTTGGTGTCAGTAGGTTGAACTAATTGAGTATGATCAATTTTAAGACAATTATTTGCTGAGAACAGTGTTTGTGGACATATATCTTATTCTCCTCAAGATGTCAATACTGACAGTTACATGACACAGAAATTGGGTAAAATATTTTGCAAAACCATTTTTTTGATTTTTTTTTTTTTTTGTTGTTAGGGATATCTAGTAATACTTTTTGAAAAAGAAAGTAACTTTATATGTTGCAACCAAACTAAAGAGACATCCATCACAGCTTCCTTCATCAAAAGGAATAGATCCATTGCCCTGAGACAAAGGATTGTTCTACTTTTGAGTTTGCTTAAATAGAATTTTTAAATCCCATTCCATTTGACAGCTTTTGAAATTCATGACCGGGAGTTTTCTTCACATTTTTTATATAACCACACTCAGCCACACAGCCTTTTTTTGCTTGCCTGCCAGAGCAGCTGGGTATCAATTATCTGTGTTCCTAGAGTATATAGTTGCCTCTATAATGTATTTGCATAAGGTGATGAATCCTTACTGTATTGCGATTTATTGTTCAGGCAGTCTGACTGCTCAAAGATCTTCTCAAGAGCCCAGTCAACTGGGTTTGAGGTGAGCTGAGGCGGATTTGTATAATTTCTCGAAACACGCAATATGTTTTTTTTTTTTTCTTTTCAGATAATGAATGCTTCATGATGTGGTTTGTCTCAGACCATGAGCTTGTGACTGTGTGCTTGTGTCAATGATTTCTGTTTTCTGGTTTATGCCAGAAAATAGTTATCCTATAGATTATAAGGTCCCCATAATATTTCTTGTAGCTTTTAGGAATGTGGCTTATAAATACAGATCAGAATCAAGCCTTCCTATGTTTTATGCTGCAAAGGATATGATCCCTTTTTTATATGAAATTTGTTATGAAGTTACAGTGTAGCAGAAAAGCAAAAAAGTGTCTGATGATTTGCTCAGATTCATCCTTTTCATTAAAAAACAGAGAAAAAAAGACTGTCTTGAGTAACATATTGGGAGATCAGTCTTTTCAATCAATGTATACAAAGAATCTCTTGATATGATTCTGTTTCTTCAGCTGCTACATTAATGAATGACATGTTAGTCTGTGGCATCATCAGATACGTAAGGTTTCTTTCCTACCTGTTTCAGTAATGATGCTTATATAAAACCTTGAAATGTTTTCCAGTTATCCAGTAGATATCGTTAGCCCTGGAAGTAGCTTGTTGCAGAGTCAGGTTCTGATGAATGCAAACACTGATATAAGGAGTTGTAACCATGTCTAACACCCCGCCTTCACAGCTGGTGCAAAATATGCTCTCATTGCTTTCTGGCCTTCTACCATGAGATCTCAGTTCTATAATACCACTGAAATACTTTTAATTTTTAAATAGAATCTGTCCTCATGGCTTGTCTCTATCTAATTAATGGTCAAATAGCCAGATTCAAAAAAATACTTTCCAGAGGAAAACCCACTCATGATATATGACACTAAAGATATAATTTGGAATCTGTGTTTAGCTAAATTATATAATTTTTTCTAAGTTATTTTTGGCTTCCCTTTCTTTGACAAAACTGCAAATTGAAATATAGCTTTCTCTTGTATTGTGGTTTGAGAATTCCTTCACAAAACTTGATAGAACAATTTGGGTTATCTTCTTTTGAAAATGTGTTCTTTCAGCATACATTATTTAAGGGGTGGAAATGAGGATTTCCCTGGCTTTGTAGATTTTGTTTGTGTAAATTCATTGTCTTTTTGATTTTATTTTTGTATTTTATTTTATTTCTTCAGAGGTAGGAGGATTTAGAAAAAAGCTTCTAGGGACTTTGTAGCTAAAGTCCATAGATAAGGTGGACGTTTGTGTAATGTGGCAGAATCAGGAAGGGGAAGACCTGGAGCTTGTTGTAATTTTAATAGGGGAAGAGTGTGCTTGGGGTCTGAGAGCCATTTCAGGAGTGACCTGAAGGTGCCAGGAGCCTGATATTTGTTGAGGTAGGTTGGGATATACATCTGAAAAGATTTTTGAAGCATTCATTTCTGGTCCTTACTTGAACCATGTAACCTCTGAAGCTGAGGTTACTGTGGTTATTGTTTACCCATCTGTACTTTATATTTGTGTATTCAAAAAAAAAAAAAAAAAAAGTAGGGACAACTTAAGCTTCCTTTAAAAACTGTCAGGCTTAAGGCAGAAATGCTATTCTGGAAAAAATGTGAGTCATGTAGGTCCTGAATGAGTTTGATAAACTACAATGAAATTCAGGGTTGTGGAGAGTTAAAAAAGTTATATATCTACATACATACTTACGTGAAAGAAAACTTTCTGGGACCATGAAGTTTTAATTATTAATTTATTTGTATATAGTTCCAAATCAATTATTTGTATGGCCTTACTCATACGTATTTAGAGAAATCACATCTGTGCATATATGCACATATTTTATATATAAATTATATATATACATAAGAATTTAAGAGAACAGTTAGTTATCTGACCTTCTTAAACATTTTGGAAAAAAATACACTCGGAGAAGACATTCTTCAATAAAATTGGGTTAAATGTTTTTCTTTAAAGAATATTGTGACTTTTCCAGTAATTTCTAACACATCCTTTTTATAAATGGACAACTACACAACTCTTCTTGTCCTCTAACTTTCTTTAAAGAATGTACTCTAATAATCAACCTGCTTTCTTAAGTCTTTAAAATCTCTTGGAGTTAATTCATTGTTGTGATGTTTCTTTGGAATCCATAGGATAAGCACCACTATTTTTTTGGCTTGCGGCGCTGTTTGGTTTTAGCAATCATGAGAATGCAGCAATGCCCAACTTCCCTTACCTCTTGTCCTTCATAGAGACAGAGTTGAAAAAGGAGCATTGCCAGAGGTTAAAATAACCTTTATTAGGGTACTACCCTATTTATCTTCACCATATAATATATGTGAAAAAACATGAAAGACAAACCAAGAGAAAAAGGCTATTTTTCCTACTACTTGCAGTTCAGCGATATGTTCTCTATAAAATGTATCTGTATTTAGCTGGACTGATCTGTCCAGCTAAGAAGCCTGTATACATTTCTTATGTAAAGTTCGTTAAATCAACACATTTAAATGCAGTTTTAAAGTGGCAGAATTCAGGCTGCATTTGAGTTATTTTGGAAATG
Source organism: Anas acuta (assembly GCF_963932015.1). Taxonomy (NCBI): domain Eukaryota; kingdom Metazoa; phylum Chordata; class Aves; order Anseriformes; family Anatidae; genus Anas; species Anas acuta. The sequence continues at coordinate 154,375,477 of NC_088979.1, forward strand.
GAAAAATAATTCAACAAATAGACAGTTCAGTTAAGACAGTATCAAATAAGAACATCCTTATGTTTTGTAATTTTTTAGAAAGTCACACTGTGAACTGACAACTTTCTAATGTTGAACTAAGCTTTACATATGAATTCAAGTTGCTCAGAAAAACTAGCCCATAGTGTAATCTGATTCCCAAGACTGGATGAAAGAAAAGGCTAAATGCACAAAATATTCAGATCTTCAATTTCAAAGGCAGTTTTCAATCACAGTCTATCAAGCATACATAAATAAGCAGAGAAAACTGACGTGGTCCTTCTATGTCAGCTATAAGAGCTAAAAATTTATAATTCCCTAACAGGTTTTTCTAAAATCATTTATGCTTTTAGAGGATAAAGTTTTAGCAAAGAATACGTAGGACTTTACTTCTGCCTTTACTTAGGCAGAAATTAAGTTTAGTGTGATAGAAATTAAATATGTTGTCCTAGAGTGGCATGATGTTTGAATGAAATGTACCACAGAGTGAAATGTACCACAGAGTGACAGGAATCAACAGAGACAGTTACAACTTTTGGCCAGACCGTAGTACTTGCTCTCATATGCCCTTCTATATTGACAGTATCCACAGGGTTAACATTCAGCACATGATGCCTTCTTCCTCACCACTCATCCCCCACTCCCACCACCCAAAATTCCTGAGCAATCATTTAAACTAAAAGATGTTGAACAGTAGGAAAAGTATTTCTTCTTGTGGCACACATTGCTCAAAAGGAGACTTTGTCAGCCTATTTGAAATAATCATAGAATGCTATCGAACATTCTACCTTGGATTAAAGTAGTGTTTCATTTGTCTTTTTATTTTAAGTTTCTGATTAACTTTCTTGGAGCATACAAGCCCTTAACTGCACTATACAAATATAAAAAAAATAAACCTGAAAACTAACAAAGTAGAAAGCAAAGATATCACTTGTATTCTATAAAGAAAACAAATCAAAAGATTAATTCTAAGTGTTTATTTATTTACTCTTATTGCATATTGTCTTAATCTTCAAAAACTATTTGGAATGTAGACAGCGGAGCTATTTTGTAAAATCTGTTGGAAAAGGGGCCATTTATAGAATCATAGAAACTGCTGTGTTCCTCTCATAGAATCATAGAATCATTAAGGTTGGAAGAGACCTTCAAGATCATCTGGTCCAACCATCACCCTACTACCAATGTCCCCCACTAAACCATTTACCTAAGTGCCAGGTCCAACCTTTCCTTCTTTACTGATGATGTTAAAGACCGAGAATGACATAAATTGCCTGCATCACTAAAGGTAGCAGAAGTCTGGAGAAACAAGTTAGACAAATCCAGGCAGGTGATCTGCTGGGTGAATCTTTTTTTAAATGCAAAGAATTCCACACACTATTTCTGTGAAATTGTAATGTGGAAATATTTTTGAAAATAAAATTGTTGATTTTTTTTTTTTTATCCTCCCGTTCTCCATATTCTATTGTCATTTCCAGGGGCTAGTCATGAGTCCATTGAGTTTTTTATATTAATTTTCTTTTGCTTATTTATATCCTGTTGGCTATTTTTGCTATTTTATCTTGGAATACAATATGAATAAAAGCACTATATATATACCAATAAAACAGTTATTCTGGCTAAACTGTTGGAGTCCTTCAAACAGTAAGTGAATTAATGATGAAATGAAAGAAAAAAGGAAAGAGGTATAAACAGTAAGTTTTATGTAATTCATAATTTTGTCAGGTGATTATTGATCTTGTGATTCTGAGGTCCACCATGTTTGGAAATGTGGGTTAGCTTCAACCCCCATGACAGCCAACATTTTGGCCTTTCAGAGTTAAACTAGTTCTTTGACTTAGAAATAAATATAGTAATATACCTATATGACGTCTATAATTTACATAGAACATAAAAGCAAGCATTATCATCTTATTTGTTTCGTAATTCATCTCAGATTGCTTTTTTTTTTTCTGTTATAAAAGAAGTGGATAATCTCAATAGAAATTGATCTCATTTTTAGCCTTAGTTTTTGTTAAATCTGTTACAGTCTTTGCATTATTTATAATTTAGGACTGTATTTATGGGAAAATATGGACAGAAGCTCCCTGAGTTAGTACTGTCAAAATCTCTAGGCATAAACATAGTGGAAGAGCATATGTTCAAAAATCAATTATGCATTTATTTTTGTTGGCCAAAGCAAAAGACAATGTGGTATATTTTTATAATATGCTACATACATGTATATGCATACAAGTGCCAAATGTGCTTTATATCAGCAGATATAATCTTAATGATAAATCATTGTTTTGTTTGTTTTGGTCTTGAATATTTATACCTTTGAATCATGCTTTTCTATTTTTGGTGATATTTCTTTTCACTACTTAACACACTAAAATTCATTTAATAAGTTATATAAGAAACAAAAACACAGTGGAGAATATTACATTAATAACTGGGAAATGCTGGGCTAAGAAAATATTTGTGAGAAAAGTTTCAACCTGAATTTTAAAAGCAAAGAACTTTAATTGGATTATGGTGCAAGTATAAAAGATTTGATCTATGTACTGCATTTTGATCTGTGTCTTGTTCCACAAAATTGAGTACAACTGTGGAACATTAGTTTTCATGTTTCATGATTTTATTGATTTCTTTTGCAGACATATCCACCAGAGAGGTAGAAACTCAAATAGCTAGAATTCAAGCTTGCAATTGAAATCTGACAGTCAGTCTTGGATCATATGACACGGTCTCCCACAGTATTCTCCTGGAGAAGCTGGAGGCCCATGGTTTGGACAGGCACACACTCTTTGCTGGGTTAAAAACTGGCTGGATGGCTGGGCCCAGAGAGCGTTGGTGAACAGAATGAATTCCAACTGGCAACTGGTTACCAGTCAGTGTTGGGGCCCATCCTCTTTAATATCTATATTGATGATTTGGATGAGGGAATTGAGTGCACCCTCAGTAAGTGTGCAGACAACACCAAGTTGGGGGAAACTGTCAATCTGCCAGAAGGTAGGAAGGCCCTGCAGAGGGATCTAGACAGAATGTGTCGATGATCAGAGGCCAAAGAGATGAGATTCAACATGGCTAAGTCCTGCACTCTGATCACAACAACCCCATGCAACGCTACAGGCCTGGTGCAGAGTGGTTGGAAAGCTGTACAGAGGAAAGGGATCAGGGGGTGTTAGTTGACGCTCACCTGAACATGAGCCGGCAGTGTGCCCAGGTGGCCAAGAAGGCCAATGGAATCCTGGCTTGTATCAGGAATAATGTAGCCAGCAAAATCTGCAAGGTGATCCTTGCATTCTGCTCTGGTGAGGTCCCACCTTGAGTGCTGTGTTCAGTTTTGGGCCCCTCACAGACACTGAGACTCTGGAGTGTGTCCAGAGAAGGGCTATGAAGCTGGTGAAGGGCCTGGAACACAAGTCCTGTGAGGAGTGGCTGAGGGAACTGGGGTTGTTTAGTCTGGAGAAGAGGAGGCTCAGGGGAGACCTCATTGCTCTCTCCAATTATGTGAAAGGAAGTTTTGGGGAGCTGGGGTTGGCCTCTTCTTGCAGATAATTAGCGATAGGACAAGAGGGAATGGCCTCAAGTTGAACCAGAGGAGGTTCAGGTTGGAAATTAGGCAACATTTCTTCTCAGAAAGAGTAGTCAGGCATTGGGACGTGTTGCCCAGGGAGGTGGTGGAGTCACCATCCCTGGGGGTGTTTAAGGAAAGTTTGGACCTGGTGCCTAGGGAAATGGTTTAGTGGGTGACATTGGTGGACAATTAGACCAGATGATTTTGGAGGTCTTTTCCAACCTTAATGATTCTATGATTCTATATTCACTATTAATGTAAGATATTTAAATACCCAAATCATTCTTGGACACATTGTATAACACACATTAATTTGACTAATATTTGCAAGAAGTGCTAAACTACTGCTCTTCCAGATCTATTGATTCTTTTGCAAATGGAGGAGGAGAAAAATCACAGAATCACATAGAATCACAGAATTGAAGGGATTGGAAAGGACCTCAAAAGATCATCGGGTCCAACCCCCTTACCAAAGCAGTTTCCTTAGAGCAGGCTGCCCACGTTGGCGTCCAGACAGGCCTTGAGTATCTCCAGAGAAGGAGACTCCACAACCTCCCTGGGCAGCCTGTTCCAGTGCTCCATCACCCTCACCGTGAAGAAGTTCTTTCACGTGTTGGTGTGGAACTTCCTGTGCTCTATCTTGTGACCATTACCCCTTGTCCTGTCCCTGCAAACCACTGAAAGGAGGTTGGCCAAATCCCTCTGTCTCCTAGACCTCAGGTATTTAAACACATTGATGAGATCCCCTCTCAGTCTTCTTTTCTCCAGGCTAAACAGACACAGGTCTCTCAGCCTTTCCTCATAGGAAAGTGGCTCCAGGCCCTGTATCATCTTTGTGGCCCTCCACTGGACTCTTTTCAGGAGAAAATACTTAAGAAATGTTCCATTTTCATATACCTTTATATACCAGCAAAGATGAAGACCAATCTTTCACAGACTGAGTTTACTTGCAGCTTGATTAAATGCCCATGCTTAGAAAATAAATTAAAAACTATTACATGAAAATAGAATATGATTTGTATAGTGCAAATGAAGAGTAACTTCAAAGAGAACTAGATGGAATAATGTCTAATTTCACTGATTTTCACTGGTTTGTGTCAGACTTTCTTCTTTTTTCATAGTTACTCATTTCTACCCACAGACCCCAGGCAACTGCAGAATTCTGATATTTAATAGTTTTGTCTCTGCAGAGATACAAACTTATCAGTTTTCTGTATCTGATTTGTACAAATTCACAACTTCACAATCTTAAATGGTTGCCTTTGGAATTGAAATTGCTACAGTCTACTTCTGGAAAAAACTTTACCGTGACTTTTTTTTTTTTAATCAAGTATGCAGTGGTTATCAGCATGAAAATAATCACTGCAGTGAGATATGATAGTAGTTTGTAGGCATGTATAACAGATAGTGATACATCTAATTTGTTGCATGCCTCTGAAGTTTGTTTGCATAGATAATTCCTCAACATGCGCAACTGTCTGAAAGAGGAGATGGGGTAAAAAGGATAACATATAGCTTAATCATGAAACAATAATAGAACGATTGGTAAAGAGACACCAACTTTCAATTAAAACCAAAATACTGTAAACAAAGAACAGAGAATTCTAGAAGCAAGGAATGAAACATGTAAAAATTAATCCTTTTTAAGACTTGAAAATGAAATCAAATTTTATTTGAATGCAAGAAGAATAACTCTGGTTCACAGTTCACTTATAAATAAGAAGATTGGTTTTAGAATCACCAAATGATGTGACCACTACCCAAAGTAAGATTTTCAAAATAACTGAAATACCATCCTTTTGTCTCTCAGAATTTCAAAGGTTATGGAAGGCCTTCTTGTTTGGTAGTCTAAGGCTGTGCAAAGTCCTCTTTACTCAAGCTGCACAGTAAGTTATCCAGATTTAGGATAACTGCTTTAGAATTTCAAGGTCAGAAATCAGTGCAATCTGAAATAGTCTGTGAATTGGAAAAGATAGTCTGGTTTTATAAATTTTGAAAAGAATGAACACCAGGCTCTTTGCTAATGAAGTATACAAACAGCCTAAATGACTGAGCCCTGTATAAGTGAAGCTGAATTCTTCAGAGGTATTTACTTACTGTGTGGCAGTAAAGTACTATTCTCATTTATCAGAATGTATTGAATACGTGGTCAAAGAACTCATGGATGTATAAGAAAAATAGGTTATCTGTATATTATCTGTATATTATAGGTTGTCTGTAGGTTGAGTTTGAAACATAATCTAAATTTTGTTTTCATGAGAGAAAACTGAATTCTGTCTTAAAGAATTAAGAGACATCAAGTAAAAGCTAATTCTGGCATCCTTCTTCAGTCCAAGCTATTAATTTAGTTTGTGAATAGTTCTATTATATCAAAAATAAAATTGATTAACTGAAGAATAATTTCATATAGCCTTGAGTTTTTCAACCCCAGATTTCAATGAAGAATATTTATCTATTCATCTGTTCAACTCAGCAAAAACAAGTTTGACAGAATCTGGCACCTGGACATAAAATACTCATTGACTAAAAACCAGAAAATGAGACTATTTGTGATCTTTAGGCCTTTAATCTGTATTTTTTTCAGAGTTTCACAGTCATTCTTAATAACTTGGGTTATAACAAAACAACATGCTTAATGTGATTTATTTTAAATAAAATTAGACAACATAGCATCTCCAAAGGTGTTTTGAGTGTGATTGCTCTGCAGGTGGCAGTTCTGATATACGACTTGAAAACACTTGAAACAGTATCTAAGACAGTTTAAAAGAGACTTTTTTAAAGTTATCAAAACTAAACTGATTTTATCAGTGCACTATTTGACTTTACTCATTTATACAGGCTGCATTAGAAAAGGAATGGCTAACTCTAGATTCCACCCGTTTCCCTTCAAAAACACTCCTGTTCTCAAACCAGCTGCACTGGCCAAAGGTAATGTGTCACAGCAACTTCTTACTATTCTGTCTTTATTCATTCCTTAAGGATATGCTATTCTGGGGCGATTAATAAGACAACCTATTGACTTGAAAAACACAATTGCTTTTAGAAGTCTCAGACTTCCTCCTCACCCCCAGATGCAATTTTTCTTCTAGATTTTCTTTCATTTGCTTAATTTTTTCTTTGTTTTGGACTTATTTCAACACTTTACTTCACAGTAGCAGAAAAAAAAAAGATGATGTTCTTCATATGTACATTTGGCAATGGATTAAAAATTGCTAGTTGACACACTACTTTAAAAATTACTGAGATATGACTACAGCTGAATGTTTTCAGAACAGCTAAAGATCATTGAGTTGTAATGTCTGCTAGTTACTTGATAAACTTTGAAGTTTTAGTTTTTGTTTTGGAAGTTTTTTTGTTGGTGGTGTTTTGTTTTGTTTGTTTTTGTTTTTTCCCTTAAACAGTATTTTACTTAAACAGTATTTCGTAATGTCCTAATGTTTTTATTTCCTACAATTAAAAAGAGAGAAATGCATAATTCTTGATATTTAAAGACTTTAAGTATAATTAAAGTCACCTTTTTGCCCTGTTTATATAATTGAAGGTAAGGTTTCTAATGAGCATAGCACTGTTAAGAATGCTGTTACAGGACTACAAACCCTTTTAGGTTTATCTGCATGTTTTGAAATTCTAGAGGTGCAGTATCGGTGATGCTCAAAAGTCTGTTCATATGCATAATTCATGTTTTTTTGAATAATTGTTTTCATGGTTTATTGTAGGAATTATCTTGTAGGAATTAAAAACTACTTTTTAATTTTTATTTTTATTTTTATTTTTATTTTTATTTTTATTTTTATTTTTATTTTTATTTTTATTTTTATTTTTATTTTTATTTTTATTTTTATTTTTATTTTTATTTTTATTTTTATTTTTATTTTATTTCTCTTACTGAGAAGTATTCCAGGCCCTTAAATTCCAGTGAACATTCAAACAGTTTGCAGTTGTCACCACAAGCACTTTGGCAGCATGTTGACAGACCACATTTATATTCACCAGAAAATCTCCACTTTCATGGAAGGTAAGTCAAATAATTTGGGGGAGGTGGGGAGGAAGAGGTATTTGTTTGTTTTGTGGGAGTATTTTTTTTGTGTATGTGTTTTCCCCAATTATGTTTAGTTGATTTGGATTTGACAAAAATCAAAAGGGAGATAAATGTTTTCTGCTGCTTTTGTAGCTGTTGATTAAAGTGACATTATTAGAGTTAAAATGTATTCACTGGTTAAAACCAGGTATACTAAAAACAGTTATTATTTTTCATTTATTAAGAGTATATGAATATATACATGTATTTTATGAATGTATATTTGATGATATAAAACATTTTTTTCACATACATCATAACAATGTAGATGTTGAAATAGATTTCTAAGACTAGATAAAGATTAAAAAGGATTTCTTACACAGCTGCATTCTTTTGGAGAGAAAGAACTGAAATATGCTTTGAGTAATTGAAATGTAAACATTTCAAATTAATTGCAGACTTTTATTAATCTCTGAGATAAAGTCTTCCTGGAGTATTGAAATAGATTTATATATATATATATATATATATATAATTTTCAAGCTTCAAAAGGCACAAACAACTTCCAGAATAATAAAGGCTTCAGAACAGTTTCCCAAGACCCTACCTTTCAGTACTGTTCCTATACTTTGGTTTCAGTTCAGAGAACGGAACAGTGTCACAGCTCTTTGACTTGAAAGAAAAAAATAAATTTTCATTCAGATCTGGAAAAGAAGAAAAAATTTCAGAAGAATGGTATGTTAAGCTTCAGTATTCTGCTTGTTCCAGAAATAGGTACAGTATATTTAGTTGTTGTAGCTTGCTTCTTTTTAACTTCCAATTTTCAGTAATCTCTGCTTTATACCAAAGTAAAAATTATTGTTACTTTTACAAATATCTGAGAGACCAGCTTAATATATTATAATATTGTAATTTTAAGTTTCATGTTGCAGGTCTCTGTGTAATTCAGAATGTTTCATACCTTGCAGTTAAGAAAAAAGTAAACACTTCTATTCTCTTTGAAAAGTGCATTATATGATACTATGCAGATGATCTAATACTATCTGAAATTTTTAGTGAGCTATTCTCTTGCCCTAGGGGTTTTAAAGACATTTCTACTGCACAGCTAATGCTGAAGAGGGCTCATAAAATGAAGCCCAGAAAGTACAGTAATAAAAAAGTAGGTAAGTCAACAGATAAGAAATATTCTAGTGATGTCATATAATGATGTAATTCTTAAATCTCAAAATAGACTTTCTCTTTTAAGAAGTTTGCTTGCCCAAAAGTAAACGTTTATTTAAATAAAGGTGGAGTGTGATTCAGTGAAAACAAATCGCACTTTAAGTTTCCATAAAGACCTCAATTTGTTTCAGGAATCAAAAAAAATCAGACTTTTAAAAACTCTGTGGTGGATTTTCAAATGAGCATTCGACAGCTATATTAAACAGAAACATTGTTTCTTTTTGTTCATGTATCTCATTTGCTAGTTGTGGAATATTTATTTCTGTATTCTGTGTTTCTTATGTTCTTATTTTGGTGGAATCAGATTAAAATTACTGATTTAGGTTAGTTTTAATTTTAGTTCCTAGGACTAAAATTTTGTCCTTAGAATAAAATTTGTGTAGTGTTATTCACATCTCCATAACTAGCTTGCTTTATTATGCAAGAACTACTTATGAAAATGGCAGTTTGATACATATGAAATGAAATAGTATTTTTTTTGTTTTTAAATATTCACTAGAGAAATAAATAGTACTTATGCAGCTTTTTGCAATTGTCTTTTGGTTCTTCTCAGATTCTTCTTATGTCAATGAACCTTTCTTAGAATATGCTACAAATATATATATTATGATATGCTAATACAAATGTCAATGGACTGTGTTAAGAACAATAATTAATACAATACCACTACTATAAGAAATGTTGAAATATTTAAGAGCCTGGATGACAATAGGACTGAACTCTAAATTAGTGATCATGTTAAATGTCCTTTGGAAAGTGTACTTTTATTTATGTTTATTTTTTTAAGTGTTCATTTATTTGTTAAAACTTTATCAGAAGCTACAGTTGCTTTTTCCTCTTTTGTATAACTGCAAATCTCTTCTGTGTTTGGTTTTGAAAGTGCTCAAAGACATTTCGCTCTTGGAAGGGAAAAAGTTCAGCATACAAATAAAGTTATTAAAAGTGTTTCTTTGTACATTTTTTTGCAATTTAAATATCATGCCTAAGACTAATTAGATAAAAACAAATCCAGTTAAGAAAATGCAATGAACAAGCCATGCTTTATTGCTATGGAAAGTGAAAAAAATGAATAAAAATTTAAAATGATTCTATTTCAATCTTGAGAGCTTCCCATGATGCCTTGCCACTTTAACCTGAAAAAAAAAAAAAAAGGTAGTGAATATGTTGCATGCAGATGACTTTCTGACATGTTCCACTTGGTGGCCTGTGTATAATTTTTTTAATGAAAAGAGCTTATTGGGTTAAATAATCTTTTCTCCATATGCTCTCTGGTTTATGTTAGTAGTAATTAATCCAGTCATAAATGTTTGATCGACCAGAGCAAATTTACTATCCTATTTTTGTTGTAATTTGTGTGTTTTGTTGTGTTTTGAATATGTTTACTTTCACTTTGTTCAGATTATTCAGTATGGCATGTGCTGAATTTTTTAATGTATCACTTGGAATATTCTTGAAGTATATGAATAGTGTTGGAAAAAATTAAAAAAAAAAACCTTTTTCATAATGTTCTTACAGGTTCAAATATTCTTTTCCTGACACAAACTCATAAAGAATATTTTTGTGTATTACATCTAGCACAAAAAATAACCTTTTTATATAATTTTCCTGTATAGAATTCTCTGACAGTCATTGAAATAACATTCTTTTTCTCAGATAAGCAGGAAGTGTAATTTCCAGAACCAGGAAACATGACTGAAATGTTGCACTCTCAAGCCCTTTTCAGTACAAAGAATATCAGTCCAACCATTCTATGTCATACAGCACACTAACTTGTTTGGTCAGTAAGGACCAAATAGGATATTAACAATTAAAACTAGTGGTTTTTTCTTAAAGTGATGCTAAAACTCAGCTATTACACTAGAAAATGATCCTGATGGGACAATCCCATGTGAGAAGGATCTCCACATATACAGTTTTACATCAGCGTCAACTACCTCTTCTGAAGCAGTGAGAGCAGGGAGCATCATAGTCTCATGGAGAGTCTGGGGACTTTACAAAGGTAGAGTAGATACACCTTATCCTTAAGCTAGACAGCTCTAGATCAGGAAATTTCCAATATTTCCTGATAACTGGCATCTTATCAGCTTCATCTGCTATGAAGTGAGCTTCTTCCTTATTGAAGCGTCATATTAAATCTTGTGAGTTTTCTTATTATTATTATTAATGCGGTTCTTTCTTTTGAATTTACAGTTCTTCTGTGTTATATTACAGTCATTTGCTTCTTAGCTTTTTGATTAAAAATTCTTAAAGTTATGTTTCCTGCACTCTTAAACATAGGTAACCAGAACCCACTTAAGTGTGAATTAAAAGGTAAAAAGGCAATTTTCCATGCAATATCCATTTACTGGTATATATGTTTGACTCAAAAGCAAAATTTGAGGTTCAGAGAAGCAAAAATTTATCAACTAATAACAAATAAACTTATAGCTTTTATGCTAAGATTTTAGGATCATTCCACGCATCTTTTAAGTGTGACTGAGCTCTTCTGTGGTAATGATCTTATTAATATCAGCAGATGTATCAGATGCTGATAGATTTTGTAGGAATACACGGCCTGTCAGAGTGTGTTGTCTGATTCCAAATGCTATCAAACTCCTTCGCCTGAAATTCACAAATGCAATGTATTGAATTAGTCTCCATTCGGTGTGTTTTGCCATTCCTCTTTCATATGGCCAGACATCTGCTGGTTTGAAACTTAAATCAGACAGTCATGAACAACTTGGACTCTGAAAATCCTCAGGTGTGGGTATTTATTCCTTTATCCTGGTAATTTTCCATCTTCTCTTAGTACAACAGTGCTAAACACAATGGGATTCATTTGGTTAATTATAGAAGTTCACATCTGCTTTCCTTTATGGAAACAAATAGCCACATTAAAGACTGTTAATTTCCTTCCAAATCAGCATTCAAAAATAGGCTACTTGAATCTCACTGTGAAAGAATTTATAATTCTCCACTGTCTATACGCAAAACCTAGAGTGACTGGCTGGAATACAGAGTCTAAACTGTAGAGATGTAAAAGTAACTGAGAAGTATCTTACCTCATATGTCTGGCAATGCACCTTTTCAGTAATGAAAAAATAAGAATACTAGCAAGTGCGCTGAATCCTGTGGTTTGTATTACAAGGAAGAGCTTAAAGTAGCCTAACCTTATAATAGGCAGTGATTCAGGCAATGATTATATTACAGCAGGCCCGTCCCTACAACTAATGGCTTTAAGGCCTGTTATACCCTAATCCACTACAGTTATGTATGCTTGTTTGTGTAGTTAAATCAAGTTGTGGCCTGTGTTTTAACCATACCAAATGTACACTGTGTCTACTTCAACTACTTTTACTCTACAGTAATATAATACAAAAAGTGTGGGCAAGAAACTAGGAATTTGGCAGCCAAGTAAAACTGGTATGATGTCAGAAATATTCCTGTTTATCATGGGTGCATAAAATTCCAAAGAAATTCTAATTAAAAATGTAAACACAGCAGTTTTTAATTAATGGACTTCACTGTGATTAAAAAATCTCTAATAACAATTGTAGCTTCCCAAAGGTGCATTAGCACAGCAGTACAAAATTTCTTGCTTAACTTTGAATTTCTTTGGTTATGTGGATTTTGTATTAGCATCCGAATATTAACTTCTTTTTCTTTTAAGATAGCTGGAAGTCTTGTCTGGTTTTCAACTTGTCACTACTACAGTACCGTATTCATTCTTGTTTAACCTTTCCCTCTCCAAAGGAAACTCTCTTGGGAGAGACTGACAGCATGATATGATAATTCTTGCTGTCATATAATTATTAAAAAAAAAAAAAAGGCAAAAAGCAGATGAAGTGTGCCTTGACTCCCAGAACAAGAGAAAAATTAAGATATTTTATAGAGGTTAGCAAATAATTTTTAATTTCTAGTTTAGAATTTAAGACAGCAATGCAATACCAATACAAAACAAACAAACAAAACAACAACCAACCACCACAAAAACACAAAGCCCACAGCCCCAAAACAGATTGTACAACATAATTTTTTAAATTTACAACAATCAAAATAAAAACCTACAGGATATTATTATTATTCCTTATTACACATTAAGTAAATGGCCATTGATCCATATTTTCCTAGTAGCAGAAGGAAAGCCACTTTTGTTATTGCTTTGTGTTCCATATAGTAGAATAATCTGGGAGCTCCAACCAGGGATGAGAATCCCATTGTTCTAATTGTTGTTCAATTAGGGAACAAAATGTGGTCTTTCTTCCAAGTGAATTTACAAATTGAATTATCTCATAGATGCACATCTGTCACCGTGCTACTTTAATTTATCAACTCTTTTAAAGTTGGCACAGATACGTGTTTATGTTTTTCTAATTACAGATATTGCACAACAAAAAATGAACGTCAAACATTTAACTTTTTTCAGTTTAACATATTATCATGAAGTTGTTTAGCAAATGTGATGCTAGATCAGGCAGTAACTATTCCTTCCATATTGTTTCTATAACATATCTTGGGTTTGCCCAACTTATCTTCTATATTTGGAGTCTGCCAAGCAATGTGCATTAAATTACATCCCTGGTTCTTAGATTGCCAGCACAGATCATTGTCTAATAAGTCACATTTAAATGAGTGTGCCAGAATCCAAGAAGATGTTTGTATGATTTTGAGCTATTGGACTCTTTCACAGTTCTCTGTGTGAAATCTAAAACATTTGATTGCTTGTCATCAAAGCATACATACAGTTCATTTCCCTGTCTCTCTCAAAGACTGAAAAGTACTGGTATTATAAACTAATCTTTATAATATTGCCTACATTTGGATCTAGGTAGATAAAAAGACTCATTTTTAATAACAAAAGAGCTGTAGGCAATAGTTGAGGTGATCCAGGTAGGTAGAAATTGAAGTAGTCTGGCACTGTGTTAAATCCCAGCAGATTACTTAATCATTTTGCAAAGACGTGAAGATAAATCTTGTGACAGAAATCTCCTAGTAGAATAATTTCTATTATATCCCTCTTTTCCGAGGGGGGAGAGGAGAGGAGAGATTTTTAAAACATATTGGAAAAACTTCAATAACCCACATAGGAAAATAGTGTGCTTTTGAAGAAATTATTTTGTTACTTGAAAATAGTTTGGAAATCTTCAATTATTTTGTCTTAAGAGGTTTTAATCAATTTTAACACTTTGTCTTTGGTTGTCCATTGAAGAAAGTTGTTATTGCAACTACCTTTGTAAGTCAGAAGTATTTTTGTCAACTCTGTATCTGATCGACATTGTATCATGAGTGTTAGAAAAACTGTACTAACAAAAAATATTTTGTATACTTTCATCTGTGTATAGTGCTCATACTGCCATGTATCTTGCAAGTGTAGAAAACACGATAGTAACTTATAGTTTAGTTACAATATATTTTTAACTTTTGTTATTTAAAAGTTCAGACAGAACTTTTAAAATGCGGTATATTATTATTATTTCAAGATATTTTCATCACACATCTTATTGTGATCTATTTTCCCACACATTTTCTCCCCTGAAGAACACCAGGTTACTACAATTTTATTTTTTATTTATTGTCATGCCAACATAGACATTCTTAGTCCATCTACATGAAATGAATGTATCTACAAACCTGATAATCCACTTCATAAATCATTCTAATGATCTACCTGTAAATTTAGTGGAACTATTTACTGGACCTTTAATATTTAGTGGACCTTATTTATTGTGCTTCGTTAGTTATTTCACTGAACTTATATCTGATATAGTTAGAAAAAGTAGAGGAAAATGACTTAAAATCTGGCATCCTCTGGATTGATCAGGAAGCTATAAACGTACACAAAGATGAGGGATTTTCTCCTAGACAAATGGAGATAACAAATGTAAGGTATTGCTGATTCTGCCTTGGAAAGAAGACATGGACATCCATATTTTCCATTATTCTTTGATTAGTCCAGTGTGTTGATTGATGAGAGGTTAGCATCATCAAGAGCATTCAGTCAACCAAAAGTTGCTACAATGTGGACTGACCAATACCATCATTTTTTGACATGTTTTGTCAATGCATTATCTCTAGAAGTGTCTATACCCCATTAGAGTTCTTACGCAGGATTATAAGGTAAAGATGTAGTATGTCTCCATCTTCATTATTTGTGTCAAGAGGGCAATTTTCTGAAGGAAAAAAAAAAAAAGTGGAACTCTCCACTTTTTTAAAGGATCATTTTTTAAAAAAGGATCTCTTTGTTACATTACTTTGTAACTGAAATGTGTTCTAGAAATGCAGAGATCTGTTCAAAAACAACTTTTAAAATTGTTAAATTTCATAAGAAACTGACTTAACAGAGCAATCCAATTCTTTATTTCCATAAATAAGGAAACAAAAACCAAACCAAAACAAAACACTATTGACTTTGCTGCAGTATTATGGACCATGACATATCCATATAGAGATGCTCTTATAACCTCTCTCAATAAACATAGATGATCTGCTACAAGGTCATAACAAGCTCATCAACAAGCTCATGGTAACAAGCTCAAAATGGAGCATCAGATACAATTAGTCTTGTAAATTTATTCTGTCTGAATGCTCTTTCAGTCTTCCCATCTCCTCTGGTTTCCTGCTCTCTCTTCTGGCAGCGTCTCACATATTCAGTTTTGCTACATTTGCAGTCTTAGTGAAAATTTAGATCCTTTCCTTAACACGTCTACTTCTTGCTTAATTCTGTTGCTAGGCTTTCACTTGTTATTATGTTCTAGTCTTTTTGAAAGTTTGCAGTCACCTTTGTAGACAAATTACTTCAACCTCATTGTTTCTCAGATAGTATGGAGTGTGTATTTGTCTGCTTGTGCTATCATCTTCTTTTAACCATTGGAAACATTTTTCAGTTTTCCTTTGTCTTTCTGTCACTCATGTCATCCACAGTGCCTTACCTACAAAACCCTATATGCTTTTGCTCCTTGTTATATATCTGCTTTTCTTCCCAGTCCTATTTTTTCTTACTTTTTTTTTTTTCTTAAACTGACTGATTTCTTCTGCTCAGCATAGAATTCTCACATTCTTTATAAACCACTGTTTGCCTTAAACTCTTACCTTCTCTCAAAGCAAACAATTCTTCTTTCACGTAGGAAATTCATGGAAGTTGCCTTTCCTGATACGTGTGATTTTGCATTAGTTCAGCTTTTGTTAGTTACTCTTTTTATATTTTTACAGTTTAGGAACCTGTATTATTTGAATTTATATACATTCTGTGCTCAACTTTGCAACGTTTTCAAAATAACACATGAAACTAATCAAGATTTTGTTCTGTGTCATGTAGATGAGCCTATAGACTTTTGGAGTCTTTATTTTGGTAAGGAGGGGACATGGAAGAAACTTGGTTTATTATCTGCTAGTTTAGCCTCAAAAATTAACTAATAAACTGTCTCATGGTTAGGTGCAAATAACATTTTTAGCTGCAAATAACTTGATTTGAATGCTTATGAAAAAAAAACTTATAGAAACAATCCTTGGCATATACTCTGTTAATACTTCTGATTGAGTTTCAAGCTCTAAAAACAGATTTTTTAAATATTTTATGCAAATATATGCTTTAGAAATTACTTTAGTTTGGAGATGAGCTAGCTAGCTAAATAATGGTCAATTGTGTTAAAAACTGAAGAATAGTAACTTTGCTTCTCGGTTACACATGTATTTATGTTTCTTTATTTTAGAAAATGTAATCCTTTGTGAATATAAAACCTACTTTTAAAGGTCTTTTCACTTATTAAGTGGCTAAAAGGTGAAAAACTGCTTGAAGGAATGAATGAGCCAGGTCTGACCTTTGATTTTAACTTGTTCTTGTCGTCTAGACCCAGCTGTGCGCCTGGCGTTGTTCAAAAACAATGAAAATAAACATCTCCATGTGAAACCACCAAGGAAGACATGGCCTGCAAATGCTGCTTACTTTGAAGGTATGAACAAAAATTTCATTTTGTCTGTACGCATATAAGCATATATATCTCCCAATGTCTTTTAAGCAAGCCTACTTGAAATGTACAATACGAAGAAATTGAAGCAGGCAGGAATTTAAGGTCCTTATCTGTTCCTCAGTGTCTCAAGTTACAGCAGTGAAGCTTTTCAATTTCAATTCATTTGAGGGGGTGTGCTCCTTGAGATTAATTCATAATGAACTGGTGCCTAATTATTTTTTTTATTATTATTTTTATTAATTTACTTTCAAGAACATATAAGCATATAAGCAGAAGTATAAAATAGCTAGAATAATTTTTTTTAAATGAAATATCAATTCAAATTCTTCATTTCATAGTCACTTTTTCTCAAACTACCTATTAATTCCTTATGATTGATAATGTTATTTAAAGGAATTTACTTTAATAAATATTCTCTAAAAGTCCAACATTTGACAGAATACAAAAAACATTTGACAGAATACAAAACTTCAGCAAGCAAATATAAGATTCCAGAAGTCCATAAATACTGTTTTAGTCCTTTTACTGTTGAGATTGATGGTAAAACTCTCCTTGATTTCAATATGGGTAGGATAAGGCCAAGTTTGACTATTTAAAATACCTTCTGGAGACATTTTTTTTTGACTGTTTTAGTTTCTTTTGCAACTCAATCCTGTGCTCAGAAAGCTGTCACCTCTGTCACTGTATCTTTTTCAATGACATAGCCATACAATGCCTCATTATTCCCAACCCCACAAGGTAAAAGAAAAAATGATAATACTCTATTAACATTGTCTAAACGGTGATCGAATTTAGAACTTTACTTAGGCAGGTGTGCAATTGAGCCAAGTATACCTAAACTGGAATCTTGTCAATTAACCTAGCCATATGTAAGTCCAAATTTGCCTCACATTCATGAGTCCATGCTCAGATTTGGCTGGAAGCAATTCTTGGGAAATTTTGAAAGGGAAAAATGAGTTTGCACCTGTTTGCCTTGCATTCAAGCTCACCATCTCTGGGGGTGTTCAAGGAAACATTGTACCTGGCGCTTAGGGACATGGTTTACTGGGGGACATTTGTAGGAGGGTGATGGTTAGACCAGATGATCTTGAAGGTCTCTTCCAACCTTAATGATTCTATGAATTTACATACAATATGAAGAGTCTGTGTACATGTATTTGGTACCTTATTTAGTATTTCCATTTTATCGTATCTGTTCCAGTGGCATATCCTCATATGCCACCATATGCAAAAGCCATCATATGCTGAATAAATAGAACATACAGACTGCGTGGAAACAAACAAACAAAAACATGGATGTCCAAAGCTTAGAAGCAGTAGTGTGACTGTTCAAAGCCGTATCAAAGAAAGAAACTTAATCTCAGGTTCAGTACCCTGAAGTTAGTGCAGGTTTAGCCTACTTTTCCTGCCACTATTTTATCTGTTTCTGCCTTTAGACATTTGGTTCATTGTGGAAAGCAAGTGTATGTATGCAAAATATTATTGAAATTTACATCAAAATGCAAGCACTGTAGTGCCATGCTTTGTTTTTCATGTTAAGGAAGATTGTACTCCTTTGGCCAGCTAATAAACATTATTTTTTGTCAGTAACTTTATGTTGGGAGCTTACATGCGATCTGCAGAGCCTTCAAGAAGACAAGCAATGCTATTCTGCTTGATCAGAATACAAAATTGTTCTTCTACCTGAGGTATTGATACTATAGATGACATAGCCAGAAAACACTAGGTTGTGAATTAGAATCAAGGGGGCAGCACAGGGTGTTTACTAATATGTAGATACTGTCAACCTGAGATACTGTTGACCAGAATTCAGAGCTTCTATATTTAGAATTTGGATTAACATTCTGTATGTTATCCACTGTATACCTGCATGGTGATTTCACAGTTGTGTTACCAGTCATTTCTGCCCTCATTCACAGAAAAATTCATTTCCTATTTCCCCTCTCTCACCTTTTGACCATTTCTTCCTCTCTTGCCTGGAAAAAACTGTGCTGTGTCTGTTCCAGAGTGGGAGTTATTTCTGTAACAAGAAGTTGAAGTGATTTTACTCTGTATTCATAAATTTTGTGGACAACATATTCTAAATCAACAGAGAATACAGACCAGTTCATTGCATGTCGGAAATAAACTTCCTCTATTTAAGCCCTTTACCTTTACAGACAGGTAGCTAGTACTTTGGCAGAACTCCACTCCATCTCCTTCATAAATTACTAAACAAATATATATATATTAAAAAAAAAAAGTTTAAAGTTTCCCACTTTATTTCTTTAAAGAGGGAAATGAGAGGAGAAACCTTAGCATCAATAGTAAGTACACATGTGTTATCTGTTAAATAGCAGAATCACTACTTTTGAAAGGGGATGCCCTCGGAAGTGAAACAATTAGAACAGTTTTAGGTTTTCAAACTGGAACACATCATGGTAATGAATATTTAGGACATAATCTAGTTAAAGTGTAGGATGAATGTCTTTCGTCTTTATTGTGTCTTCAGTTTGTGTTTAACTATACAAATAGAAAAAAAAAAAAGAATTAAAAAATAGAAGGTATAAATTAAAGGGTAGAAAGCAATAAGCTTAATATCTGATTTTTTTGTGCAAAGCGTCTTTATGGCTTAATTAAACAGTAGGTATCATTTATATTTTCTTATACGTTATCTTGAGGAAGTAATTAAAATATCAGCTGCAAATATAACTATTGTATTTGTACAGGTATGATTTTCTGATGTTTATTGTTTTAGACATTAATGAATGGTATACACTTATTAGACAATGGGAGTGTAGCAAATGAAAACCTAGATTTTGTCTGAATATGGATCTATTGAACATAAAAAGAAAACCTTGTAATTCAATAATGTCATCCTCTCCTGAACTTATTAAAATGAATCAATTCTGAGATAAAGGATATGTTCTATCATAATTTGCCTTTTCATCTAGCCTACAGGGTTGTATAATATACCTGCAATATCTAAACATAGTGAAGATACAGTGTTGATGTAATATGCAACATTCTTAGGTTCAAATGAAATGAATAACTGTTTAATTATCATTTTATTTTATTTTTTTTTAGTTCTTGAAAATACTCTCTAGAAATACAAATTTTCTTTCTCCAAATCTTGATACAGATAAGACAATATTAAACCTAAAATATAGTGATGCTATATGAAATATTTTAAACAGGCTTTCTGATTGTTCACAGCATGTTGATAATTTATGTATTTTCTTCTTATATTTTTTAATTAAAAATATATATTCAGGAGCTTTAGTTCTAAGTCTCTTGCTTCAAATCTAATTTTGATTTCTGAGAAAATAATAACAATAGGTGAAAGAAATAACCACATAGACTTATTTGGCTAATGTTTTACAAAATAGGCTTGAAGAATTATTTCTTTATGAAGATCATCCTGTTTCAAAAATCAGGAGGAACTGATATGCAAAATAAATGTTGACATCAAATTTTGAAAACTTGTGGAAAGCTTTGATCCCATGGGACAATTCATATCTTTAATTTGACATATGCATTGTAGGAAAACAGTATGGTTGAAGAGATATATGAAAATACATCTTTCAAAATTTGAGTGACATCATACATTTTTATTAAATTTTGCAAGTCCTCATGTTTTGCTTACAGATGTTATGATAATCCCAAAAGGGGACCATTATTTCACATTCTAGTCCAATAGCACACAAGTTAGTCAGAGACAAACTGCTTTGCATTACATGCTTCATCAGCACATAAGGAAATGTTCCTACAGACAATATACAATTTAAAAATACAAGCAACATGTGAAGGCACAGGCATTGGGATGGTATTTAAATATGTTTATATGTATGTGTGTAGATGTATGTATGCATTAATATATGTACATAAATGTGTTTATACACACATGCATATATTCTGAATATGAATAAATATGAATTGAATAGTGTAGTAAATTATTAACAATTACTCTTTAATATCATTTGCAGTGTCAACATGCATTTTGTAATGTGATTGCTTTCTCTCAAGCTACTGTTTCAGTTTCTTTAAAATTAATTTATTGTAAGTAGTCATACAGATTTGTGAAAACTTCTATTTAAATAAATAGCATTTTTGGACCATAGTTATATATTGTGATATTAGTTTTATTAGGTTATAATGTAAGTCATGGAATATGCGAGTGTGCTTACTATTTCTCTTAAGAAACTATGTCTTGATCAAAAAAAAAATAAAAAATGACTTGATATACTGAAAACCTCATTTCCGATGATTTGGTGGACATTTCCTGGGATTATATGTATTACATTGCTTCTTTTGGAGTGATGGGGTTAAGCTTCCAGACAGGTTGTTAAGTTTCAGTTAGCACTAGTTAGCTGAGTAAAAAAATACATGTCTGTTTACTATTGTGATGAACATGCTTGGGTATTTTTTTTATTTCTTATTTTTTTTTGATAATGACATTTCAAAGATCTCAAAATTTTGGAAAAGTTACGAGGAACACAGAAAATGTTCATCATTTCCTATTTCTCAGCAAAACATGTTTTTAGAGAGCTTTCTAACTGCTTCTTTTGTTATCTGGAGGCTATTTCAGTCATTGATATAATGTAAAATACAAAGTATTTTGGACAAAGTAGATTAGAAATTAAAGGAAGGATCTGTCTTTGACTGCTCTTTTCTTGGGAAGTTCCAATTAGTCCTGGCTGAATGTGTAACAGAGCATCTCTACCAGCTGTGGGTCTGTAATTATGGGGTGTGTAATTCCATTCATACAAAGGACAGATATCTACTTTTACCAACCAACAGTGTTGACTGCTTTGTCCTAGCGCAGCAGTATAAAACTAAAGAAGGAGCCCCTGGGCCTAGCACTTTTTTTTTTTTTTTTTTTTTTTTTTGCTACAAGCTTTGGAAACAGTATACATCTTTTAGAGTAATCTTTATTCCTTATACCTCAACTATTTTGGTGGGTTATCCAAATAATTCCTGTTCAGTGAAACTGGAAGGTGGATTCCAATCTTGAGAGCAAGTTGGAAGAATGCAGTTGATCGCCTGGGAGTCCAGTCAAGTTACCTAAATCGTGTATTATTTGTATATGATTCACTTACAGTTTCTCAGAATTTCATGAACTATGTTCTAATTAATTTTGTAGGTAAAGTGATTTATTAGCACATATATTTATTTTTAGTCATAGCCATATTCATATCCATCAGTGGCACATCTATACCATACAGTTCAAAGAAGTGGAAAGAATATAACTTGGTTTCACTCAGGAATGTACGCAGTGACCATTGCCAGGAACTTTAACTTTTTAAAAAATGCATTGGATTATATTATCAGGATGTGTTTACTGTAATTTGGGAGCCTGCGGTTCTAATTGTCAATAATGTATTTTCTGTCATTCTATTCTTACTGATGACTAACCATTAAAAAGTAAAAAACATAATGGATATTGTATTAAAACATATTTCACAAATATGACTTTGATAATGAACCTTTTCAGGTGACTTTTAATTATTTGTTTCTCTTCAGATTGTCAGTAGAAATAATACTTATTTTTTCATACCGTTACAAGAAGAAGAGGTAAAATGATCTTCTGGTTATGTCATATAATTGAAAGATAAATATCAAGAATCCATTTAAAATTGTCTGTTTTACAGCTTTCTGAGCTGTAATAGCTCACAATTATGAAATTCTTTGCAGTTTCATGTGAAAAAAATGTAGCAAAGGATTCTTATAGTTTGTTATTACTAGTGCTCATTGAAGAATAGAACTTGAGGCTTTGGGGTGTGGTAGTTTAAGTGGTAATTTGAGTTAATTAAATGAGCTTATTAAAATATGTCTATGTAATGATAAACACAATTTCTTAGATATTCTGTATTACCAACACTGAAGAAAAAAATTGAATTGATACTGCTTCTAATCACTGATGCTTTTAAATATATGTGTGAGAGTTAAGAGAAAGCACTGAGAGTGAAATGACAATATTAATCTTTTTGTATGTTTTAAATATTTTGTTATTTGTTATTTAAGGACATTTAAATGTACATTGAACTGTAGTTAATAGGCATTTGTTAGCTGTTTTCATCTTTTTTAAATGAGCCGTTTTCAATGGAAAAATGGCATCCGCTCCCAGGAAGCACACATTATTTGTAAACAGACATTTTTTAAGTTTAGTCATCATTAATTTAGCAGTGGTCTGAAAAGGATCAATAACCACGTTCTAAAAACAGTCTTTCTGTGGTTCTACTGACTGTATTGCCATGTTTACAGTAAAATGCACTTATTACACATCTCCCAGGCTTCAAATTTGTATGCGAGATTAGGGAAGCAGTTTCTAAGCCATGTGGCACTGACAAAAATGACAGAATAATGCACTTCCAGAGAATCTAAGGTCTATCCCAAAATGTGATGAAAAAGCATAACAGAAACCTGTACTGTGGAAGGGAATCTGTCTTTTAAAATCAAAACTCTATGGCTTTGTTTCTTATTATTTAGTGTGAGCTCACACAACAGAACTCTCACATTGAAATATTTTCTCATTTTAAGGAATTAATGGCTCTCCACCAGCCCTTTAACATGTAAAATGAGTAGGTTACTTATGTCCAGTACATCCAAAAAGAGCCAGGATAAAATAAACATAAGGAGTTGGATATCTTGGAAAAAATCTGTCATGGGTTTGGGTTAATCATCTCCAGAAGAAATTCAACTTGATGCCTGAAATGTAAGACTTCTTGGAGAAAGCAGTAAAGCCTGAGGCAGTGTTGATCTGAAGGAGTGCTCTCCATGGGTCAGAGCTGCTCTGCTGGCAGAGTGCAAACCCAGTTCACAGCAGCGGTACACTGAAAAGTTGTAAAAGACTGCCGGGGCCTTACAGTGCACGCACTCAAGCTTCAGTTACATAGTTTTAGTGGCCCAGTTTCTTATTATAAAACAAAACTAAAAAATAAAAGCTGTGCCTAATTTTCCAGCCTCCTGTCCATCAATGATAATGTAGGCTTTTTCTCTGTTCCTGGAATGAAGCAATCCTGAAGTACTGTAAGTTTAAAAATGAATAAATAAAATGTCATTTATGTGCATTCATGCAGTAAACTTCAGCATTTGGATATTTATAAATGATCTAGGCATAGAACATTTCTATTACAATTTTTGCTTTTCACATTCAATTAAAAAAAAAAATGAAGAGAGAGAAAAAGATTTTCTCTTTGCCTGAAGTTCCTAAAGAGGAAGTCAAGGAATACATTCCAATTTAGTATTATAAGATCTCAGTGTAGTTCTAGTCTTCAGGATTCCACTATTCTACTGTTAAATATTTCTGATTTTGACCACATATTTCACCTGCTCATGTATTATCTCTTTGTTCATGCCTCTACTGTTTTGCAGAGTTGCAACTTGTGGTGGTATCAGGACTTTATTAATGCATTGGAAATAAATGTGTTTGTTCCAAAAATCTTCTGAAACTTGAAATTTATACAACATGTAAGCTATGTCACCTGTGCTTTCCTAGCACAGCAGTTAAAAGGAAGTGCGCATTAGGGGAAAAAAAATATTAAAAATCTTACTGCTATTTTGCTAATGACTAACTACCTCATGATGACTTCAGTAGGAATGAGATTTTGCCCAGAATTTCATCAGAGGTTGAGAACTAGTTTATGGCATTGTTGAATAAGAAAGCACAATATTTCTTATAGTTTCATTTGCGTCTTCTGAGATCTTAGTTCTCCTTTTCTTGAAGTGTATGTGCAAAAGCTAGGTAGTGTCTGCTCAGATAAGTTATCTTATATAGATAAGTTGACTCCATTTCAGATCCACAACATTTTATAATACATAAGGCAATCATTTTGGATGAAAAGACCCCTGAGTCCTGAAGCATTTCAAATCCTTTTCCATTTGACCATTCAGTGACCTGATAACTATTTCCTGTCCCTAAGTAAGGTTGTGACCCAGGTCTTAGAGTGCAAAAGACAGATAATTTTAGAAACAAGTTAAATCCAAATGGATTTGGTTGTAGGGGGGTGAGGGAGAATAAGTTTGGCTAAACTCCTCTAAAATAAAATGTTAAAGCACTTGGATTTAGTAAGTGTAGGTAAAAGTAATTGTAGAATTTGTTGTCATTTGTTTGGATGCCTGGGGACTGCAGTCAATATTGGGATGGTTTGTTTATTCATCTTGCTTCTGATATAAATAGCCAAATGCAAAGGTGTTCATTTTACATGGAAAAAAAATACTAATGATGAGATCATTAAAAGTGCATTTTCAGAGACATTCCAAGTATTATCCAAAATGAATATTTCAAACATTACATTTATCTTGGTAAGTGAATGGTATTTGAACATAACCCATGGGAAGTGTGCTCTGCGTCCATAGAAATATCACAACTGTTGCACTACACAACGGCTCATCTTGCAGAAGTATAACCATTTTGTATGGAACTCAGAACAAGTAATAAAATGGATTCTTATAAACATTTTATAGGAACAAATACTTGTTTCAATTGAACAACATGATTCATATTAAATCATGATTAAAGAAATATTTCCCATAGTTATGTTTAATAGCAGTATCTTTGCATACTTCAAGTACTCTCAAAGGTGGACTTAAGGAAGGCCTTTATCCCAGAGCATTTAATTAATTTGAAAATGTAGTTGATTAAAGTTTCTTATAAAGGAATTATTTTTATCCTATTCTATAAGGTGAGCAATGGTGTTATGGAGAACTGGTGGCATGAATGAGGTCAGAGATCTACAGCTATCCAAAAATGCTATTTTTCATATGATAATGTATTTAATATTGAATGTACAACTTAGTCTTTCTGTTTTTTTATAGCTATTAATGTTGTGGATCACACAGATAATATATTTCAATAATGTGTAACATTTTTTTCAGGCAAAATATTGAAATCACTCAAGTCGAAATCAGGTTATTAAAAAAATTATATTGTTCAGGTCTAATAGTATAGGTAAGTCCTATACCTTTCATGTAATCTATAAAAGGAGACAGTATATATGGTTGACTTTGATGATTTTATGAGGAACTGTATGAGCACCTCAAATGTTGTAATAAAAATCTACAATCATTCAGTGATATCTGTATAAATTCTGTGATATGCTGTGTATTTCTCTCATGTACATCTTCCAAATTTATACTTTTATGGTTCAACTCTTACCATTTACAATACAGACCCATTTTAGCAGTTGTTTCACATTCTTAGGTTTGCGGTATTTTGGTGTATGCACTGCAGATATTTTACCTGGCTTATGTGTATAAAGAAAGGTGGAAATAATGTATTTTCTAGTTATTTTATGTGTGTGTGTGTGTGTGTGTATACTTGTATTCTCTCAAATTCCTAAGAAAGGATGGATGCAGAGATAATATTTTTATTTATTTATTTATTTATTTATTTTACATGACAGTCTAGAATAGTTCTTCTGTTGTAGATTTCCTGTCAGTTTAACAAATTTGATGTATGGCTATAATTTTATATTTTACTACATTTTTAGAATCTTAGAGATAACCCAGTCCAGGTAACCAAATAAACAAATTTAAGTCGCCAGACAAAAAAAAGAAATTTATTTTATTTTCACAATCATTATTAAAGAAGGAGATTTTGAATAACTAAATTTTATAAATGTATTTAAGACCATTAAGTTTAAAAGTTACTAAGAAACTGAATGTGAAACTGAAGTCAGTACCCTAAAGCACTTTCATGTTTCTGTTTTGTTTTGTTTTGTTTTTCTCATATGAAGCAAGCTCAATAATTTTCAGTTTATGATGAGAACAGGGATTTATTTTGTCAAAGCCAGATTTTTTTTTTTAATATCAAAGTTAAATTTACTGAGAATTTGCTTTAGTATCTTATGGGTGTATATTTTGTAATTGAGAAATTAGTAGTGAATGTAAAAAGAAAAGAAACTATGTGCTACTAAGGCAGAAAGTTCTGATTTAACCTACCAATGACCTGGCTTTGTTTGTTCAGATGACAGTTCTAAAAGTGTGCAGAGAATATTCCCTTTTAATACAGTTATTTGCCGCAAGCCCTGACCTCACTGCCTGTCAGGGAGCAGGTCTGAATTGGCCCTTTCTCTGATATCGTGACATTGCTTCTGTTGCCTCGATTGTGACCTCTGATTGCATGATACCCCTGAGAGTTCAATTTAATAAGCGTGACTCCTGACTCTTAGCCAGGTCTGCCTTCTTAGGTTTTGTCAGACTCTACTTGTACTCTGGTCTACATATGCTAAAACATTGCATAGGCTGTCATCATACCATGTGAGTTGTGTGCACTGTATTCAAAATTCTCTTTCAAACATCTTTCATTTATTGCAAATGGAAATATTTATAAAAACTTACCTGTAATAAATTTTAATAATTGGTTCTTCCATAGCTATGACTGTTCAGTTTTGTTTTGTTTTACTTTTGTACAAATAATTACTACTATTTCACTTTATTAACAACATGCATGTTATCATGCTAATTCCTGACTTTAAACTTTGTTTTATTTCCCCAAAGAGAGTGTTATATCTTTTTGTGATTTCCCATCAACAATGTTCATTATAGAAATGGTAGGGATGAATTCCCTTTTTTCATTGCATAGTTAATACAGTTGCACAAGGAGACAGTACTGATGTCACAGAGCACTATGAGAAGTAGTTAAGTTTTTCAGGACTAGTCAATTGAAAACTGAAGAATCTGTTTGGAATTTGGGAACAGGTAAGTAAAATTAAGACTTTTTAAGTACTAAGGAAAATTGAATATATTGGTTTTAGTGACTGTTTTGCTACCTCATTGCATTCTATTCTCCTCTTTTTATTCTCCTATTCTAACCAGAATCCTGAGGGAAAGTTTGTTCAGAGACGTGGCTGCCTTGAGGATGGTGATGCTATTCAGACATTTCTCCAGTTTTAGTATACCTTGATGTGTTCACTGAACCAGACTTTGGAGAAGTTCAAAGATTTCAGAATTTCAAGAACTGTGTTACAAGATACAGAAAAAAATTTACTCATGTATTTACTTATGTATATTTTTTGTATTCTTATTGCTAATTCATATACCATTTTCCAGTTGCTGTATCAGTACCTCTAATGTACTGCTTTTCATGTACTGTATTTAGCTTTACTGATCTGAAAAGAAGAAAAATCTTGCTACATCATACAAATGTTATATATTTTATAATTAAAAGATTTTCTGTCTATTAATATTTCTCCATTGTTTTAAAGGATTCTGTTCACCTTTTTTGGTCAAATTATTTTGTGTTACAATTTATCTATCTTGTATGAAAAAAAAAAAAGAAACTATATTAGAGTCTTTCTTACAAAACATTCTCTTATTAGAGAGAGGTAAAAAGCAGACATTGTCCTGTTACTTTAAAACTTGCTAAAAATATGATGTTCGTTCTCCATGACAGTGACTGTTACAAATCCTAACTGCTTTGTTCAGTTAATTTTTTATTTATATATTTTTTAAGAATTCCCATGCAAGGTACTATAATTTTAATAGAGTAGTTTAGTCTGTAAGATTGTAAAACTTATCTGTTTCATTATTCTGATGTAAAATGTATAAAGTTATCTACTGAAGTTCTTTAATTTCAAGTGTGAGTTCACTTATATAATTGGACTTTATGTGCTTATTGTCCTTTTTGAATCCTGTGCTAATTGCAGAAGCTTAAATAAGTGGCTACGAATAAGCAAAGTTAG
Source organism: Anas acuta (assembly GCF_963932015.1). Lineage (NCBI taxonomy): Eukaryota > Metazoa > Chordata > Aves > Anseriformes > Anatidae > Anas > Anas acuta. The sequence goes on from NC_088979.1 coordinate 154,403,902, forward strand.
GAATGGACAACTGTTTTACCTGTTGTTGAACAACAGGCAAAACAAACTATACTTTTAAGTTTATTATTTATGGCAAATATAAATAGAATGCACATGAGGCAAATTCAATGATTCAGAATCATCATGGTATTTAACTTATGTATATGTCAGCAAGGTGGAGGGTTTAGTGAAAAATTTAGCTTAGAGGTTTAGTAAGAAATAAACTAATTTAAACCCACCTACTCCAATAATAAAATATTAACAATCAAGCATGTTCATTTTCTCATTAAAAAATGATTTAAATAAAGGTCAAAACAAAATTCCCTGACAGAACAGGAGGATCCAGGGTAAAATTAGTCCTTTTTCATTATTCAGTGAAATAAATCATTCAGATCTTCTTTGCATAGAAAAAAAATATGCAGTTGTAACAATAACTGATTCAACATCAATATAATTAAGTTCAATTCCCCTAGGGCTAAATACTCTTGAATGTGTGTTGATGTGACTAAAATGATGTGCTATGTTTAAATTATTGCACTTTTCAAGTGTTTATAAGCTGAAAATTTCAATCTAGTTTGTAAAGAACTCTATAAAAGTACTAAGCTCTTTGAAGAACACCAATTAAGAATTAGTCTGGGGAAACTTGCCAGCAAATCATGTTTTTGTGTTTTTGCTTTTGTTTTCACCTGTACTTTACAAAGGGAATTCCCTTTTTTTGAATAGATCTGGAATTTAATATTGTTTATTTTCTTCTGTGATGTATAAACCAAATAAATAAATAAATAAATAAAACTTCTTAAGAAGAATTGGTGTTTTTATATCTATCTGTGTTTATTGCCTATGTAAGTCCCTGGTATTTACAGTTATTTTTAAGATGAAGATAAATACATAAGAATTGTATCTGCTTGGGGTTTGCCTCTCTTTAGATGTTGAGTCTGAGACTTTTTGTTTCCCTGTTGAATTCAATAAGCATTAAATCAAGCCATGTTTACGTTTGACATAATGGCAGACCTGATCTTCGGTGATACCTCTGCATTTGACTATGAAGTAAATTAATCAGCCACCTTGAACTTAATCTGTGTAGATTTTGTGTGTGTATTTGACAATGTAAAGTTGTTCTACTGTTATTCTTTACCTCACTGAGAAAACTATGAAGTGTTGTCACAGTACCCTCATGCCAACAGGTATTTCCAGTCTACATCAGAAAGTAAGCCAGAAATAGTTTCACCCACACTTTTAAATCCAAAATTATATGTATCCATAATAGATAGAGTACACGACCAATTCACATGTATTCAAAATTGAACTACATTAACAGAAAATTGTTTCAGTGTTACTCTGCGCTGATAAGTACCAATGAGTGAAACTCACGTTGTGTACATCACATGTGTTGATGAACATAAGATCTTAAAAATAAGTTCATACATTATTCAGATAACTATCTAGAGAAAACGTTTATTCTCAAGGGTAAACATAATTAAGACTTTTTAAAGCATACATTCCTGTGATACACAGTTACATGTTTTTTGTTTACAGTATTTAATTTACATTAATTACTTGCTCATAAAATTATGAGATAATTATTAATGTGGTTTAAATCAGCTTTACTAACTTTGTGTTGCTCCTGATTAATGATTTATGTATTTATTTTTAATACTTGACATAGGTGTCTTCTTGTTACATATCAGTCCCAAATTGTTATTTTGAACCAATCTTTCATTGGGTTTGAATTTTTCTGTCCCAATCTTCTACTTTTAAGTCCTTCAGTACAAACAAAACCTACCTTAATAGTTGTCACACTCAATAAAATTTACTGTTTTATTGTGGGTTTTTTTGCCCACCTCATAGGGAGCAACACAGTAGTTAAAACCTCCTACACTCATAGAAAATGTTCTTTTGTATTTATCTATTTTTATTTATTTTGAGAATTTCTTTGGAAAATCTGGTATCTTAAATCATATTGGTTGGTTTATTTAATGTAGGAAAGGTAATCCTCTTGTTTGCACTCCATACAAAGTGATAATCTTTTCTTGCTTGAAAATTCTGTTTCATTAATGAGCAGCTAAGCACTTCTGTTCCTGTTCTTGATTGTTTCTGTCAGTTAATTTTAAAAACTGGGAATGTATAGAATTAAAATCTATCAAAAGAATTATTAAAAAAAAAAATGTTTATACATTCCTTAATTTTCTCTTGAGCAATTTCCATTTTCTGTAGAAAGCATTCTTCATTAGTGCATTTAATAATTCCAAAAGAACACGAGAAAAACTAGAGGTGGATTCTTTACGAGTTAGATTTGGGTGAACAGATAGAAGGTGAATGTAGGCAGTAACTATAAACATAACAGGCTCAATCTACTTCTATCCTATTTAGTCATAGTTAACTGAGTGTGGAAATGCTGGACATATCATTTCAAAGTAGTTTTTACTTCTTAATTTCTTTGTTTCTTCAAGGGACTTGACTCCCGAAGATATTTTCGTAACATACTCAAAATTTACTCCTCAGCACACCTGTTGAAATTTGCTTATGCTGAGTGGCTGAAGCAGTTAGTATATAGTTTACAGAACACACTATTCATAGAAGAATATAAACAAGAATAATGTGAAGATACAGTGTAATGCTGTAAGTGTATGTATTTTCAGAACTCATAAAAACCCAAGTGGATCTTGAAGAGTGCTGTTTGCAGGAGGCAGCAGTTTACATCAGGAATTCACCTTATTGTGTTCATATGGCTAATATCATGCTTATAGTTCTCATTTTCTTTAGAATTCTTTTCTATTTTTTAGCAAGAACCAATCTAGTCTATCAAACATGAAACTGATGAAACTGTTTCATGTTACTTCCAAACCTATATATAAAAGAAATCTTTAGTGTGGCTGGGCTGAAAAATGTTGAAATGTTAATCTGTTGTTTTTTTTTTGTTTGGTTGGTTGGTTAGTTTGGTTTATTGTTGTTGTTTTAAGATGTAATGTGACTTTTTTTACCTTTTATTTTTTTGGGGGGTAACGTGATAAAGCAAGGATCATTAGTGGGTGTGGCAGTGGGTATTCAGATAGTCAGCTTTTCTTTCTGTATACTCTCCATCTTATCCGTCAGCTGTTGTTTTACACTTACTACAGAAGAAGTTCATCTTCACTATCACCACACCTTCTAAAATACAGCACTAATATGAAATTTTCTGGCTACAAAGATAATAATAATACTGTTTGTTATATTAATATCACAACTATAATTGTCCAGATCAGAAGAGTATGATGTTTGGAGAGCCTTCAGTGCCTCTTCTAGTACAAACAAAAATACCCAGAACAACTGATATATTTCAACTGAGTGGAGTCAGTAATTATACGGCATTTCATTCAAAACTTAAATGGCAAAACATAGTAACCAGAATTAAATATCAATCAATATTGATCAGAAATACACATAACCTCACAATTTTTGATTGTTGACTAACTAAAACAGTGGCCAGGTCATGTGTTGTTTTGCTTTGTTTTGTCCTGCTTTTTCTATGCTCTAAAATTCAGATGGCCTTTAACATTGACTGAAGTTAAAATAACCTTAATCGTATATTTGGTTCCAGTGTTAATTGACAGTTGTAGTATTTTGAGTTTGCTACTACCTTGATACTAATATGTAAGAACAGTAGTCTACATAACTGTAAATGCAGAGGCTTTAATGGTAGAAAATTAGTCAACTGGCAGAATTTGGTTCTGGTTTTTGAGTTAATTTTAAAGAAATAATACTTTTGTGGACAAGGGAATGTCATTAAATGTATTAGAGGGTGTAGGCCTTCATTAAACAACTGCTTTAATATTCCTTTATGTTTTCTTCCTTACTTTTCTAATTGACCCAATTAGCGTATTCCTATATTACTATATTTATTTGTCCTCCACTATTTGGTCACAATCTTTTTCCCACTGACATCTTCAGGTCACAAGATCATCACAAGATTCAGTGCCTGAATCAGATCAGAACAGTAATAAATTCTGCAAAAAATAAAATCACCAATTGCATGTGTGACATCTTCCTGTACACACCTCAGATTAAATATTTCTTTATGCTTATAAATCAACTCAGAAAGGTGTTGTATGTCTTAAGGAACGGCATGATATGAAACCAATTTTGTTACAAGGGAAATTAGAGAAGATAAATGAGAAATCATATTTAACATAAATGGTGGAGTAGAGAAAATAATGGCAGCCCATATCATTGTGAAAGTTGGATAAATTGCAAGGAACAGAGTTCATTCTACCTTGAAGTTGATGGCAGGTCAGTGAAGCATATGAAAAAAAAAAAAAAAAGAAAGAAAAAAAAAAAAAAGGAAATTAAGGGAGTGTTCCATGTCCACAAAAAAAGTGAAGGAGTTAAGCAATTTTATATAGAATGAAATTTTGTAGTTTTCAATAAATCTGTGTGATAGTGGGTTGCTGTGAGAGAGATTAAATGATCAGAAGATACCAGGAGAACCTAATCAGCAATATTGTAATACGAATAGATATAAATAACTTTAAATGAAGCATTTTAAAAGCATTTTGTTGAAGGTTAAGTAAGACTTGAATTTGTTTCAAGGTTGGGAAAGGAAGAAACTGAGAATAACCAATAAGCTGTGTATAAAGACTAATATAAATCACTACTGACAAATAGTGGTGGTGGTGTATTATGCAGAGACAGGAACAAGCAGTGAAATAGACAAGAATGTGTGGGAAGTCCTAAGTATAAAATTCTGTTTTCCTTGAATTCAGAAGCTGAAATTTGTACAATTTCAGTGGTTTAGGAATCTCAGTGAAAGTATTCAGCTTTTGCATAATCTAATATTAAGAGTTCAGAAAGATAACACGGGTGGGAGAGGCTGAAATATATTGAGTGAAACAGAATAAACTAAGGAGGTGAAGCTTTATTAGTGGTGCGAATCACCCTGAAATAGACCATAGTGTAGAACATAACAAAAAATAGAAATGAAAACATGGAGAAAAAGGGCAGTCCAAAACCAGATTATGGTCTAATTATATTCATGATTAGGAGTGTGGTAAATACCTGGATTTCAGAAAGGAAGAACGAGTGTTAGCGTGAGGTCAAGAACAGTTACGTGGTGAAAAGGAGATAATTACTATAGCAGATGAAGAGGTTAGAGAGGAGAAGGAGGTTTGCAGATTGAAGAGTGATATATTAGACCTTAATTATTGTCTGAAAGAATCTGAAATATCTGGTAAAACAGGGAAAAATATAAAAAGTTTTTTTTTTTTTAATGTATTTCTTCCTTTCTATATTTGTTTTTATGATTTTTGAAGCATGTGCTCCTGTGGCTTGATCAGCACTCCTATATTCAAAACTCTTTGTGACATAAATGATAATGCATTTGTAGCATCAAGAATTTTTTCAGGTTGTAACTTCGTGGTATTTTGAAAAAATGTCTGTTTCATCTTTTGCTCATCTGTGCACTCAGGCACTGCTATAAATATTCTCCGTTTTTCATTCATTATGCCCCCAGATATACTAATTACTTTAGTCAAAAGTTACTCAGATGGAAAGTAAAATCTAAAATTAATCTGTCTATGTCACAGACAAGATTCTTTATTTTTAAGGTAGGAAGGTGTTTGACTGTCTGAAAATTCCAGACCTGAGTTGTAGATAAAGAAACATGATGCGGTGATATTATTTTAATTCATATATTTATTTCTTTTATATATATATATATTTTATATGTTTATTTTAATTTATATATTTAATTTTAAGTGAAGCAAACTCCACATCAGTTACTGCTACATGATACTAACAACTGTCTGGAAATTTTATAAATATTACTAATGTATACACTGAATAGCTGTGTACATACTAAAGACCACTCTAACTACCATCTATTTTCTTAAAACAGTATTACAGGCATGTAGTGGTAGCTATGTAATACGTAAGTGAATGTAGTAACTTCTGACAAAGTAAACTTCAGAGAAATGCATTAAGTTTTGTGTTGGTAAAGAAATTCTCTTTACCTACATTTCTCTTATGTTCCAGTATAAATTTATGAGTGTTTATGTTTGGTTATTTGTTCTGTTGTTTGTTTGTTTTTTTTTAAGTATTTTGTGGTCTGTTTCCAAATTCTTCAGTTTCTTGCCTTAGTATCAGAGTTATTGCTTGTGTTCTAGCTTTCTGTTCTGTATGTATTATACAGATTGTGACAGAAATAATATCTTTTTTTTTAATTATTATTTTAAAGTATGGAGAGGATGAGATTAAAAGATGGATTTTAGGTCTAGGAATTTGAGATTTTTTATTATTATTTATTAAAACATTATAGAAGCTATGAGAAATAATAAAAATCCTCAGTGGGTATGCATCATTTTAATTTTCATTTGGAATAATGTATTTATAGTTAGTACATTTGCATATAGGCTCACATGCATGCACTCCCAGAATTTATATTGCTGACTGCTGCTAATCTATACCAGAATACTGACAGATAAGAAAAAAAATCAATGTATTAATAGCATTGACATTAATTTTATATCCAACTCAACTACTTAATTCCCATATTAAGAGCACCATTTCCAGAATACGTATTGAGAAAATTAAGTCTGGTCACAGATTTTTTATATTAAGGGAGGAAAACGTAGAATGCTGAAGAAATTCCAAGACCTTTTTTTCACATTATGGGTCATAGTTTCATAGTCTATAACTTTATATGTACTGTACTCTGTATGAAGCAAATTTTGAAGTGAATTAAATAACCCTCTAAACTCAAAATTTAACTGTAGATGGTTAGCTACAGTGCAGACTTCACATGCTTCTCTGTTTCAAGAAACGTATGTCGTATTAAAAGTAGAATATTTATCTTCCCATCATCAACAAATGTATTTGAACAAAAGTCAATGCTGAATTAGATGCCTCAGCACCCCTTTGCATAAAAATAACAAAGAGTTTGGGATTGAGAACAGTGAGGATCATTTTTTTCTAAAAATAGAATCTGAAAATGCAGAATCTGAAAAATTTCTCTGAGTGTAGACATTGTGTCACTATCTTTGGTATACTGGTTTGCTGTTAATAGCACACGGCCTTGCAGTGGGGAACGTGAGTATGAGGGCCTCCTTAGGCAGTGGGAAACATGGGTTTGGGCCTCATGAGATTTGAATCTCCAGCTTTTGCATCCCAAACTATTCTCTTTGGGGATGTTGCAACCCCCTTTTTAAAGCTGACTGCTACAGCTGAGGGCACAATATACATCAAACTTGAAGAAAATCCTGTGAGAAAAAAGCCTGACTTTATCTAGAACTTAGGGCACTTCACCAGCAGTAGTTCACAGATTCTTAGCCCTTCTATAACTAACTTAATAGATTATCCAGAGATAGTCTAACATAATATATGTAAACAGTATCTATATTTTAAACTGAACATGAGACGTGCTGTCTCAGAGCACGCCAAGCAAACAGAATTTGACAGACTGAGGTTGACATTTTTCTGGATCCAAAAGTTCAGTTTATTATGAGTTGAATAATATTCATGTGGATTTGGAGACCTTGGAAATAATTTGTTATTTTCCTCTAATATTTAGTTTCAAGGACATTTCAGATGCCCAGGTTCTTCTGAATAGGTTCTCTCTACTTAGGTACTCAAATTCTGCAAGAAAATGGCAGCAGGTTCCCCTGAAAACTGGTGGAGTCTGACCTAAGTGCACAGCATGTGTGTGGATTAATTGGTAACACTTAAAAGTCATTATTGCACAAATGCCAAATGTAAGACTATTCCAATTGTAAATTACTAACTTGTGTTGTTTAAAAAAAAAAGTTTGAAAGCTTAGAAATAATAATCTAATGTGTGTACACTAATTTAAATACCTCTGAGATGATTTTTTTTTCTTTATGGGGTTCTTCCTTCTTTGATGTATTCCTTTTTTCTTTGATATTCTAAGAGTTGTCTGGGTTTAACAATTAAAGATTATAGGTCTGATCCATTTCAAAGTTGCAGAATGCTTACAGCTCTTATGAACTTCTGTGTAATTTGTGTTAGTACTTCTACAAAATCATGTCCAGGTTTAAAAAAACAAAAACAAAAACAGAGCCCTAATTTAAGAAAGCTATCAAGCAAATGCCTGTTAATGATAATGATTCCCAAGATCCTCCAACACATGATGTTCATAAGTGGAACAGGAAAGTGGTAATGTTGTGTTTTAATGCATAACAGTATTTTTTCATAAGATTTATGTTGTTATTAAAATATAAGACTATGGATATGTTCCAAATAAGAAAATAGAATACTGTTTTCTACGTTTTTGGTGCACTTTTCTCTTGATCACTTTCTCATTTCAATATTTTTTTTAATTTTAGTATGAATATATATAATAAAATTTTAATTAAAAAAATTTCAAACAGAATTCCATTAGAAATTCAAACTGCAACAAAGGTGAGTTATATGCAATCATTTGAGAAAAATAACTTCCCAAGTTAAATATATATTTTAGTAAGTTTTATTGTAGATTATTTCATGTACATTCTCTTTTGGCTGCCATTGATACACAGACTTGGACTCTGGCCCCAGGAGGCCGGAGCTGCATGCAGAGCTCCTGTGCAAGGCACCTGGCGGGCCAAGTGTTGGACTCGATGATCCATGTGGGACCAATATTCTACTGGGATATATTCTATCATTCATATATATATATATATATATATATATATATATATATATATAATATTTGTATAATATTATATATTATGTATAGATTATATGTAATATCCCAATATTCTATTGGGATAATCTATGTTTCTATGATTCTAATATTGGTTTTAAATCCCTATGTAGATTTGCCTTATAATAGAGGAAAAGGGCAATGTTTTAGCAAATGCTTAGTTAGTACAGGAAGAAATAATTCTCCTGAGAAATATGGGTAATACTGAACCAAACTTTTCTGTAAATATAAATTAAGAAGGAACGTAAAGCTAATGTCTTGGGGAATTATTTCTCACTAGAAAACAAATGTGCACTACAAATGTTCAAAATTTAAAGGTCAGAAAGCTGTACTGCTGAACTAGGAACACAGGAAAAGAATATCATAAACCTAGGAAAGAAGTGGCTCTTGCTGTATTCAAGGAAGGTGATGAACTCTGTTATTATGACTCTCTATTTTAATATTTGACAGTGATCCAGCAGGTCACTGCTTGATCTTTCTTAGGCAGACCTCACAACCATATTTGGATAATTCAGTGATGCTCCATCTAAGTTTTTAATTTTCTGTCTTCCTGATAGTGTATCAGGAGGTACATGAGAGTCCTTTACAACAGCAAAGAATATATTCTTCTATCTAACTTCTAGACTGTCTTAACTACTAAGACATCTATGACTATGTATTATGGATTAGACAATTGAACAAGTTCAGCCCAAGGAATGGATTTCATTCAAATAGACATTCCCTATACTGATATAAACCAAAAGATATTTTTATTTCAAGCTTTTATAAGCAGCTATGATACTTTAACACTATTCCTTTAAAGCTAAAAGATGAAAGCAGTGAGCATACTGCAGAGCCAGGTAAAAGAGAACTGAGAAACAACAGTTTGCAGCTCGTGCAAATGAAATTATAATTTCTATGGAAGAAAAGAATAAAAATATTACAGATAATATAGCAGTCCTCTGACAAAGTCTATGAATAGCTTGTATCTGCAGTTCATATTGTCAAAACATGAACGGCAATAAAAGCTTAAAATAAAGAGTATAAGGAAACCATTCACCTTAATTGTGATACTCTATGCCATTATAGTGATTGATAGTTAAATCATTCCTAGTGAGTAAATGGGCTTTATACGAAGTGGAATAACTTACATACTTTGCTGGTTCAAGTGCAAGAGATCCACCCCTACAGTTTACTAAATAACTTCTAATCGCTGCTAAATTCACTTGTCAGGAAGAGTAAGGAAAATCTTTGAAAGGGAAAAAAGCAATAATCATCAGAAAGCAGTAAGGTAATGTCTTCCAAAGTGAGATTAAAGAGGGAAAAAAGGCAAAACCAAACATTAAATAAAAAAATAATAAAAAATAAGTGTTCTGATGTCTCATAAATTATGTCTCTTGAGTCAAAGGTACCAGGCAGAAAATAAAAAGTTGTTCATGAATGTCCACATGCAGCAATGATGCTTCCTCTGCAGGTTCTTCCAATTCTGACATACTCTTCCTTATGCTTCAAAACATGTCAGGTACCCACCAGAGTGTTCCCAAAGACTGAAGATCTTCCAGTGTTGTGCAGCTTTTTGTTGTAATGTTGATGTTTTATTCTCTTGGAATCTCTTTCATGTGCCAAAATATATGTAATAATAAGATATGCAATTGCTTTGAAATACAATATTGGAAGCTGTCATTAAAGTATCACTAAAAGATCAGAGAAATAGGATTGCCATGCATCCACTTTTACATATAATGGCAAGTTTTTACCTTATGTATTGGTAAATAGAATTGTAATTGTAAATTAATGTGTATTTTTATCCATAGAGACAGTAGAGTGAGCAGCATTCATAGATGTTTTGACAAGCAATTTATCTATATTTTTCTATATACATTTCATTAAGAAGATATTTATTTCCCAGTAAAAATAAATTTATTCAGAAGGCCTCTGTTCAATCCTAAAAAAGAAAATAAACTATGTAATGCAAAATTAATTTTAAAATATTTCTTAAATATATCTGAAGAGTAAAATATTGTGGAGTCAGTTGGACTCTGTAATAAAATGAAGTAATTGTGGCTTTTCTTTTGTAAAAAGCAGTATTCTTTGTGTTTTTCCGGGGAATCATTTACAATCTGATATTTTAAAATAACAGCAAAAGACAAGAGTATCTTTTTTCCTCCCCAGGTGAAAAAGAAGAATTTTCTCAACTGGATACTACTTTAGATGAAAAATTGCAAAGGAGAAAAGACTTTACATACCAATGGCTTCATACACAGCTTTCAGATTATGAAGCAGCCAGTTCAAAAAATACTAAGAGGTGAGGTAATTGCCTTTTAATTAGATTTATTTTTTTTTTTATTGTAAATTTATCTTGTAAAGTGAAACCTACGTTAATAGTTCTAAAACAAACATGACTTTGTAGATAGCATACAGTACACCATACTTCCGGGTCCCAAACACAGTACCTTTTAGAATTATTTTAGTCATTGAATAGATACTTCTTCTACAGTGATAGTGGTATGATAAACAGTGCAGGACTTTATGATAAAGTATAAACATAGGTTTATGCAAGCAAAGTTTTTGTATTGTAACTAGTATAGGAAAAAGTGCTTGTTCTTTATATATCTTGTAACTTTATTGGTATGTATTACAGTTTTATGTAATTACATCAACTGTAACATTACCTATGTTGTTTGATTCAATTAAGGAAGTAAAACACCCACTTTTTAACTATATGCCATGTATTAATATTTTGTCTTCAAAACCTTCTTTTACATTGTCATGGTATGTATACTTCAGTAAAATACAGTAAATATGCTCTCAATTTTATTTCGGTTATTAAACATGTAAAATATCAATACAGTTAAAGAAAAAGGTAATTTTATTCCCTAAATGAATGTTAAAAGACTGAGTATATGTTTCTCATATACTTGTCAATAAGTGCTCATAAGCTTGTCAGTACAAGTTACTGATACCTTAGTGAAACCATTAATGGGCAGAACAGACACAGGCATCTGTAATAGGACTAAAGAAGGGGTCGATAAGCAAGCAATGGATTTACTATAAGCATTTTAACTTGACTTTCATTAAAAATGTATTTAATTCATAATGAAATGGACTGCATATTGTTACATTTTACATGGGAAAATATTCCACATTTCTAAACTATATCGATGACTGAAGGAAGTCTATGCAGCAAATACTCTTCAGAAAATATGTCAGTTACGTTCCATAATAGGGAAACACTACAAGAGCTTGTTTAAGATATCTGTCATGACTTTTAATTCGAATGAAAACACTGGAGCAGAACATGTAATGATGTTTGAAAGTAAGAAGACACAGAAATTTGTAAAGGCTTTTTTTTTTAAATGTTATTTAAATATTACTTTGTTACCTCTGTGGGTGTGTGCTATGCACTAATATTTGTACTGGTATTTTTAGGATTATGATACCATTTATGCATGTGGCAAAATTCCCACTGACCTACACTGGTAGACTATTTAGAACAGCCGATACATTTATGCAACTGAAAACAGACTAGTGTGACAACTGATTTAGTCAGAATTTATGTCAGTACATGCAAACAGACATGTATTGTATTTATTGATATCTACAGTTTGAAATTAGTGTTTTATGATTAATAAATTAATATTACAATAGTAGTTGTTAATAATTTATTAATTTTAATATTATGTACTATTAATTGTAATATTAGTTACCCTGATACTTTTACATGTTTTAACCATGGAATCATTTTAAATGATGTCATTGCTACTTAGCTACATCTGAACAGGAATGTTTCCAGGATCAGATCCTCACAGGTGTTTTAATGGTATACAGCGATATTTATTAAAACTTCCATTTTACATTTTTCCCAGCTGTTCTTTTTTGCCTGAGTTGGATCCTGTGATCTGCAACGGTGGACAAGTACAACTTGTGGTAAGAACTTGTTTCCATGTGGAATTTTGCAGAATTCAGCTAAGCCTTGATAGTGTTTTCAAATGCATATTTGGTATAAAAACAACCAGGAGCTTTTTTTGATTGAATATAATTCTTTAATGTCGTCTCTATTTGGCAATCAAGTCAACCATTGATGGAGATCACAGGAAGATTCAGGCACAAGAACCCATATGTGTACATAGGGTTCTGATTTCATAACTTGATACTTTTCTTTGTTTGTTTGTTTAAGATATCAAATATAACTGTTTTTAAAGCTTCTAAATCAACCTTTAAAAAGATTTTAAAGCAATAAATATGGTTCAGCACCAATTACATTATTGACTGAAAATGTATTTTTGTCAATCAGACAAGTTTAAATGTTGTTAAATTCTATGTCATATACCTAAATCATTCTAATATGCCCACAGTGTCATTTACCAAAATCAAGTTACTTCTTTATTAATATAGTAACATTATTAAAAATAGTGTAAAGTCAGATTTATTTCTACAATGTCTTTACTATTTTTTTTCATAAAATGGTCTCTAGTCTTCTTGTGATTCATTCTTTTCTTTGCAGCATTAAAAAAAAAAAAAGTATTTTCTAAAATGGGTAATTCTGTTGGCTGGCAGGAGGGGGAATACAAATGATTTAACAATCTGAAGATTTACTAGTTGAAAAGACTTAGTGTTAGAAAGATCCAAATGTTCCTTTGGTAGTGAGCAGTGGTATGATACCAATTTATAGTGTATGACTTCATGTCTTATTATCAAGTTAGCAATATTCTTGTTGACGTAATTATGTGGGGGTGAAAAAAATAAAATAAAAAGCAATATAGAATTTAGCTTTATATGGAATATCAATTGTAATTTTAGTTATGATAGAGCTGTATTTGATTCTAATGTGTTGGTTGCAAGTATCTGTTTACACATTCCTTGTGTCCATCTGTATCTGAGGAACAATGAAAACCTGAATTTTATTGTATTTATATAGATACATTTTCATCTATTGATTTATGTTTGTACCAAGTATGAGAACACAAGTCTTGTGTATTTATTTTATGTCTATTTATAAAGTATGGCAACATGCTTTTTTGGTGTGTTTGTTTATACTGCTGGTATTGTACTGATGCTCATATTGAACTGCATTGAGCTACTTCCAAATTAATTCACATCAGGAACTGACAAGGTCTGTGTCTTCTATTCACATACAAAATATAATATATATAAATATATTATATTATTAAATATATATGTATATAACTATATTATTAAATATATATATATATATAACATATAAAACAAATTTCTTAGTTCCATGATGTGACATGTGCCTCTAAGATTACATACCTAACATACCTGTACTTGAAGCAATCTTGGCCCTCTCCAGCACCTATATTCCTTGGTTTCACCAACTATGCAATAGGTGTGTTTTGGAAATGCTTCTTTAAACCCTTCTAAAATTCGTGATTGAACAAATGCTCTTAAGAGTTAGACATTACTATTGCTATTTTCTTTAAGTCGGGTTTTTAAAGCTGAGATTTCTTTAAGTCAGGTTTTTCAAGTCTAATATTTTTCTTTGGTAACTGTGCAATTCTTAGGGTTTTTTTTGATTGTTTTGTTTTGTTTTGTTTTTTTGAATGTTCAGTGGCTGAAATCATGAACTGGGTGACTTCTGATGGGGTTTAGATGCAGCAGAACTAATAGTTATTTGTTAGATAAAGTCTAAAAAAGTAATTGCTCTGATTTGAACAAATCATAATCTAGTAATGTTATCTAAATTACACATTATATAATTATCAATAAGCATATATGTACATAGGTAGATTGTATCCTATTTACAGTAAGCAGTTCTGTCCACAAAATTCTACACCAATCCCACAACAGTATTATGTGGTGTACCCACATAACAAGCAATGTTATGGGATTGTCTCAGCCTGTGCCATGTTACACAGCTGTTACACATAAATGAAATACTGTGAAAAATGCAATAGGTCAAAAAATAGAAATAAAGGAATAAAATATATCTCTAATGTAGAAAGCAGCTTTATATAGGCAGTGAAATAATAATGTAGTTTATACACATAGATGGATGGAGAATTATGTTTTTAAAATTTATATATATTTTGTTAGCTTTTGAAGTTTGAAATGTGAAATCTGAACATAATCCTAATGCTTCTGCAAAGTAACTCAGTTAAAAGCTACAAAATCATGACAATAATTAAGTTAACATTCATCAGTAATCATTACCAAAAAAGTAGGAAAAGTGCTGGTAATTTGAAAGAAAGATGAAAATATACATTCACCAAATCAAACGCAGAGAGAGAGAGAGAGAGGGAGGGAGGGAGAGAGAGAAGAAAAGGGAGGGAGAAGCAGAGAGGGAATTAGAACAGGAAAACATTCCTGGGCATTTCCAGTCATTTATTGTCATATGCTCGTTTATAGAGTTTCTTGGTGTGTAATAGCATCCCTAACTTGTATGTGCTACATAAGTCTGGATTCTGAACATACTAGATTAATGTAGTTTTCTAACTGATATCTGTATGCATTCCAAGAGTTAAGACTTTGTTTTTAGCTGACACAAAATAGTATTTCTGTGTTTGCATATTAACAATAAAGTCATAGAAGTCTTAGCCCTTTTCATTGGAGAATAAACCCTATTTAGTAAATTTAAGATCTTGTTTTATTAATCTTGATAATTTGGTTAATACTACCACATAAGTGGTAGTAGAAGGCACGCTGGCTTACAATTTAAGAAGGGCACATTAAATTAAATATGATTTTCCTGAATTAGAAGTAGAATAGACTTCCCTATTCATCTTTGTTGCATATTTACTTGAGGTTACCTACATAATTAACCACTTCACTTCTGATCAGCCTCTCAAAATTTATGTAACTTGAAATTAGCAGCAATTTTTTACCTCAGAAGATTACAGAATACCTTGATAATTTATATGCAGAACTGTATTCAGGACAAATATTCCTCCTGATAAAAATAATTTCCAACTAACAGGAAAAAAAAATATTTTGTAATAATAAAGCTAAGGGCAAAATATCCAAAATTTTAAATGCACTACAGACTGAAGTCCAATATTGTACTCTGAAAAATTGTACCAGGATCTTAAATTTTTCTAAATTTTGGCTCTAAGCTATAGAAGTAAAAGGGAAGGTTTTAATTACTTTCAGAGGACATTTAATCAGGTTCTTTACAAACCTTAATTAATTAAGTTTGCTCCAGAGATTAATACAGTTTTAAGATTTACTTTGATTGTAATTGGCTGAAAACACTTGTCTTTATTTGAAAGAATATAACAAATATTTTATATAAGAGAGCCAGACAGCCAAATTAAAATCTAGCATATGACCCTGAATAATGTAGTCTATAAGGTAATGAAACCTCAGCTTCTATGATGGTAGGTAGATAATAATTCCATGTAAAAGTAAGTTGCTTAAAATGCTGTGGCCTTCTGTGTCTTTGCAAACTGTGACATAACTTCTGCTATGCATTGAAACACTTTAGATGGAAATAAGAATGATCAATTCCATTGTTTAGAATCTCTCTGAGAATCACATTGATTGCATTATTTCAATTCAAGAGAAACTAAAAGTTTTAATTTTAAAATTTTAAACATGCAAAGCTTGCAAGCCTAAGAGGATTGTATAAAGGTAAGGCCAAAAATATGGAGAATTGCCAAGATAAAACTATTATTCCCTTGAAAAATTCTTAATATTGTTATGGAAAAGCAAATAAAATTGATATTAACAACAATAATGAATCCCGCTACCTGTGCAAAGTAAAACTTTAAAATAATGGTCATTAAATATATAAAAGACAGAAGGAAGCAACAAATAAACTTTGTGCTGACACAAAGGGTACACAGTCACTAAGGAAGAGCATAAAATCTCTGTATCTTTGGAGTTGTTGGTTTGAAAATGGCATGAAGTTTTTAATGAATTTTACATTAAACAGTGCCTGGATAAAGACAAAGAAATGAAACAGGTCTCCATTTCATTTGAGTTCTCTGTTAGACTGGACTACAAAGCTTGTCTACATTGGAGCAATGCTTCTCTTGGTACAGTGAGCTGGTTTGAACAGGAAGTCTGGAGATTGTCTCCTCCAGAATAACCTACAACTTTACAGTCATGGCATTTTCCTGAGAAAAAGGGAGCTGCGGGCCTTAGCTGCCTGAGGAAGGAATTGAGACCCAGTCTCCCAAAGCCTGATCAAGCAGTGTAACTACTAGTATATTGTGTGAAAGTTTTGTTGCATTGCTACCAGAATTTTCTTTCTCTTTCTCTCTCTCTGGTTTTGTTTGTTTTTCTGTTTGTTTGTTTAAGTTGAAAAAATGGACTCTACTCAGACACCTAGGTTCTTACAGGATTTGTGGCTTTTCAACACAGATGGAGGAAAGGCTTAATCTGCATTCTGGAGTCCGCTTTTGAAGTGCCAGAGAATATTTAAGTGTATACCTATAGTCAGTACTTCAGCTGACTAGGTCTATACTGGGGATTTTGTAGATCGCTCTTCTCGTGTCTGATTTTTCCTGGTCATTGTTGCTGGTCCTCAATATCTAATGAATAGTATTCTTGGATAACTGCTTTAGACATTGAATAGCTTTTAATTTCAAGGAAAGAGAGTTCTTGTTGAGTAAATATGTAGTATTTGCTAGGAAAAAAAAAAAAAAAAAAAAAGCCTCTCGACAATTTACAGTGTGTGATATCTTCCAGGTCAATATTTTTAACCGTTACCATACATGGTGCCAAAACAAGGACCTCTGGCTAATCTAAAAGATGATTTTCTTTTCTATTTTGCCATATTGAGGTGCAGGTAACATGCCTCATGCCAAAATGTAGGAGTTCCTAATTAATAAAATACTCTTACCTAAACTATAATTTAAATGCTAACTGATGGATATGGTTAAGTAGCAAAAAACTAAAAGATTAAATTACTTACTGGGTCTTTGATTGATTGAAGTGATACATGTCCTGGATAAAACATAAATATTGCAGAAAATAATCCAATATGACATCTCTGACATTCAGCTATAACTTAAATTATAGACTGGTCAGTAAATGATCTTAAGCTGTTTAAGGTTTCATCAACCATCTGCAAGATTGATTTTCTTCAAAATTACTGTACTAAAATGTTTTCTTTTGTTGCTGCATTGACTCAGATCACAAACCACAATTTTAAGATCGGCTCCTATTTACAAAAATGCTTTGACATAGTGCATTTGTTCAGCCTAGGCAACAATAAAGGATTGTGGTATCATTTTGAAGAAGGTTGTTTGACAGGCCCTGTTTGTTTATTTGGGGTAATGTGAGCTGCATTCAGAAAATGTTACATTTTGTTTCATGATTGTGTACATTCTCTCCCACTGCTTCCAGGCAAGCCCTGTAAGCAGAGAAGACACGGATTTAGATCTTGTTTCCATGGCCAGTGGAAGTGCTTTGACTAAGAACAGAGAAAAAAATAAGCAGCCACACAGACACTCAGCAAGATCTTCAAGTAAGTTATGGGTTTTTTCAATACCAGTTTTAAAGGTCACTTTAAAATACTTTTGTGGAACTAAGCATGCTTGGAATCCCTAATAGCATATGCTAATTATTCTTCTGTTGCTTACCTGAAACCTTTTCATATTTTTTCTATGGTTCTGTGTAAAAAATGCATCATTAATATCAATGGACTTTCCTCTTGTAATTTTAACCCACAGGCAGTGTGACATATACTAGGTCTTCCGATGCCCAAGTTCATAAAATATTGTTTCTTTATATTACAAACAGAATATTTTATGCTAAAAATATTGTTTTATGTTCTCCTTCATTTTTTTTCCCAAAATAGATTTGGAAAATACAACTTCTGTTAACTAAATACCATAACACATATCTTAATCAAGCCATAGATTTCTGTCATACTAGTTACCAATAATGCTGTAGTATATACATCCTACAGAATTTACTGTAGCTCAGTGGCAGAGGATCCCTTTATTTTTATCAATCTTTAATATCATACAAATTAAAAGAAGAACATGTATATGAAAAAATAGAATAATGCTTGAAAATCATAAAATGATACCATTTTCAGATTCATGTTTTATTTTGCATAATGTAGCTGAAGAATGTTAGCATATTTCTAATACGATGTACTGTATTTTGTCATTTGTGTACAAACTGAATTATTCAAATAAATTTAATTCAAAGGCCCCAAATTTTCATTTTCATATAAGCATTATTAAATAACTCTGGAAAAATTATTAGAATTCATAAATCCATTTAGGCAATGCAGTTTCTTGAAATTATTTGTGTCAAAGTTTACATTCCTAAAATTAGATTAGATAAAATGTAGCATCCTAGTCTCAGTTAAGTGCAGCCATCAGGAAAGAATAAAATTCTTTGTCTGCCTACCATGTTAGAAAAACTTGAATTGCATCCTGAATTTTCCAGTTTCTCTCCGTTGGCTACTAATGAAGCCCCACCATTTAAATTAGATGAGATTGCTGACTACTAGGATCCTGAATTTAGTAGCTGAGCTGCAAATGTCAACAGCAAAATTATCATTATATTCATATGTTCAGAATAGAATGTATGCATATCTGGAATAATTGAGTTAGGTAGTATACACCACTTTCATATTAATGTATAACTGCTGTCTAGATTGTAACCTGCACTATCCTGCCATCCAGAAAAATAAATAAGAATCAGCTCTTTCTCTGAAGAAAGAACCGTTATGCAGAACTTGCCTTAGGAGCTTTAGTACAGTAAATAAAAAAGTGCCATTGTATTATGCCTTCAAAAAGAAGAGTCTAGGAAAGAAGCAGAGAACAATCCAACTGGCAGAGTCATAAGTGTCAGAGACAGACAGTCTACTGTGTCTGGTAATATATGTATTTTCGCAAAAGACTTATCTATATAAGCACATTTACATGTTCATTCTCCTTTCTGTAGTTGAGGAACTAAGGAAAAAAGGGCAGACAATTTATGTTTTTCTATATATGTTTCTGTATGTATTATTGTCTATACATTTTTTTTCATTGTGGATATGAGAAGGCTAAACAGTGATGATACATTAAACTGAAATGCATATTACTTATAAAACCAGATATTACTGTGATATTTCTACAATTAATATCAAGTAAATAAGCATGTTTATTATATTAGTTCAGTTTGCTGAATACCTGTTGCTCTTCAATAATTTACAATAAATTATTAGCTCAATGGGGACCTTAATCTTTAATCATTAAATCATAATCATAAATCATAATCTTTAATCATTAAATGTTTGCCTCTTTTTTATATGAAAAATATATTAATTATATAATACTTTCCTGCTGTATTCCCTCTTGGTTTTGCATTCTGAAATATTTAATGAAGAAGCCTGGAAAGTGTTTTAGTGATTCAGTAGGTGTATTCATTTTGAATTAACAATGAATTGATATTACTGAAGAGATTAGAAAAGGGACTGTGACTTTGGACATGTTTCCATTTTAACTAATTATTAAATCAAGTCCTTACACCACTTTTCAGGAGAATTTGACCTCAATGATCTGACAAGATTTAATCAACAAAACATAGCTACACTACCACTTTACATCCTAATTATTGGTAGGGAGTCTTCGGCAAACTGTGCTGTACAGCTGAGAGATGTTACTAAATTTAAGAGATGTTATGGATATCATATATGTTTCTTATAAATAATTTGTAATTCAGTTAATGCATCAATAAATCATTGAGGTCCTCCAGATTGAAAAAGCAGGTCTAAAAATACAGAATAAATTATTTTAGGTACATTTACTGAAAAAAAAATAATAAAAAAAAATTGTGTGATACTGAAAAAAATACCTTTCATATATTGCTGGGTCATGACTGTAGATCATGTTTTTGTAAAGACAAAACATGTAGACTGCTTCACTGCTTTAATTCAGAGGTGTTTTTAGAAAGGCTAAGTCAACATGTTCAGAAGTATTTTGGGGAACTGCCAATTTTCAATGTACTTTTTGTAGGCCGTATTTGCTGAGGATAGGTTCTTAGCATTTCTGAAGTTAAGGTTAAAGATTTTAAAGATTGTTATCACCAGAAATTACTAGGTGTTTCTGAAAAAAAAATGGATGGAATAAATTAATCCCAAACTAACTTAATTCTGTTCTTTGACACAAAAATAATCTTAATAATAAAGGAAATGCTGTGGACCTAGTACATCTTAGGTAAAGGAAAGCATTTCCGTATAGCACTTAGGATATTTGATGTGCTTCTCTGTTATATGTTCAAAGGGAAAATTGACTGATATGGGTTAAATTATATTAACAAAAAAAAAAAAAAAAGTAAGTAAAAGATATAACATCAAGAAAGGATAAAAAGTGCTCGGTCAGACTAGTTATCTATCCAATTTGGGACCTTGCCTGGATTCACGGCCAGTACATTATGTTCTCAAAAATACCACCTTGTATTCCTTCCAAAAATCATAGTTATTTCTTTCTGCTCTCTGGTTATTTTTTCTTTTCTATTTCTTGATGTTTGGGGGCTTTTATTTTTATTTTTTCATTTTTTGTCCATTCTCGTCAAACTGCTAAGGTCTTGATCTTTCTGATACTTTGTGCCAATGAGTTGCAAAAGAAAGCAAGTTTAAAAGACTTGTGCTGACTGTATTTTCTGCCTTTAAGTTTTTTACATTAACTCACCTTGCTTTCTTTAAAAAAAGGGCAGAAAAGAAAGATATTTTTATCTGATGTGTACCTTCTCTGTAACACATACCCATGGTCTGTGATGTGGTTAGTGCCTTACAGAGTTTTATTAAAATCTTTATTAGCTCTGTGAATACTGGTGTGAATTACTGGTTATAAAATTTGTTAGTGAATAATTTCCTGAGCAAAAATAGTGTAGTTAACACTAAGGTGCAAGATGGACAATGAATTTTTTTGCAAGAATTAGAAATTGAGTAATTATTTTTTGATAACAAGCTAGATGTTTGTGGTTTTTTTTATGCTAATCCAGAGTTTGTGAGTAGGTTATGACAATCATAAACTCCATTCTATCATCCCAGACTGGTTACATACAATCAATGTTGTACATTGAGATGAGATGTAAAACTACATTGTCTACCTATCATCAGTATTTTGTGTTTTTCTATACTCTACAAATCTTAAAGTTTATTCTCTTTTACTTTCTTGTTTTGTGACCTGCAATCTGCCTGGACTTCCCAGAAGCACTAGAATTTGAAAGTAGAATGTAGTGGGAGCTGGGCCACTCATTGTTACTTAAAATGCTACCTGTTATTCTCAATTCTTTTCTTCCTTAGTCTTTCAGAGAGTCTCTGATTTCCGTAAAATATAATTTTTTGTGAAATAAAATTTAAAAAAAAACAAACAAACACACAAAACAAACAAACAAACAAAAATGCTTGGAGCTCAACCTTGTAACTCCTTAATCACCCCTAGTTCTAAACATGGCCTTTAATTGCTATCTCCACTGCAGACATGTATTGGTTTCATTTCTCAGATAAATTTCAACTCTACTGTTCTCATACTCTGTGAAATTAAATTAATGAAGTTCAATAAAGCTGTTCTTACAGTGGAAAGACTTCCAACTCAGTAGAGAAAAAAAAAAATCAACCAACCAACCAACCAATAAATAAATAAATAAAAACCTCCCTTAACTTTGTTCATTTTTTTCACTTTCCTTATTACACCTTTCAATTCTTATTCTTCTTCTTGAGAGAATCCCACTTTTTTTTTTTCCTTTTTTTTTTTTATTGCCTCCCTTTCTCTTGATAAATCAGAATCCCTAACAAAATTTTCAGCTTTGTTTTAAGGAGCATGATACATCTTTACTTCTTAAAAAATGCCTGCTTTCCTGCTCCTTTCCCCTTTCCATTATAATTGTCTATATATTCCAGTTCCATAACTGCTGTCTTTCATTTAGGAATTGTAAACTCTTTGTGTGCAGTAAACATTTCATTTTTAAGATCCCTCTTCATCCTTTACTCTCATTTATGTTTTACTCAGAAACTTCAGCTGGTATTCTTCCTTCCTTCCTTCCTTCCTTCCTTCCTTCCTTCCTTCCTTCCTTCCTTCCTTCCTTCCTTCCTTCCTTCCTTCCTTCCTTCCTTCCTTCCTTCCTTCCTTCCTTCCCTTCTTCCTTCCCTCCTTCCCTCCTTCCCTCCTTCCCTCCTTCCCTCCTTCCTTCCTTCCTTCCTTCCTTCCCTCCTTCCCTCCTTCCCTCCTTCCCTCCTTCCCTCCTTCCTTCCTTCCTTCCTTCCTTCCTTCCTTCCTTCCTTCCTTCCTTCCTTCCTTCCCTCCTTCCTTCCCTCCTTCCCTCCTTCCCTCCTTCCCTCCTTCCTTCCTTCCTTCCTTCCTTCCCTCCTTCCCTCCTTCCCTCCTTCCCTCCTTCCCTCCTTCCCTCCTTCCTTCCCTCCTTCCCTCCTTCCCTCCTTCCCTCCTTCCCTCCTTCCCTCCTTCCTTCCCTCCTTCCTTCCCTCCTTCCTTCCCTCCTTCCTTCCCTCCTTCTGCTCTTTCTTTTTTCTCATGCAGTCTCCATTAGAAGTTTGCCATGTTACAGAAACTGAGGGAGGAACATTTTAGAAACATATGATCAAACATGGAAGTACTTATTTAGTAGTCCTTTCAGTTTCCTGCTATTTACCTGCTTAGTAGAATTTCTAGAAGATAACAGTAAAATTTATGCTTTCTCCTTAGAAACATGTAGAAATGCTGTAAGTGTATAAGGGATATTTACAGTACTAATTACTTGCCCCAATTAAAAAATGATGAACCCAATTTACTTGAGAAAATCACAACTGCTATCACTATATTAGGAATAAAGCTATCTCTTCTGTAAGCCACATCTGGTAGTATGACCACATGAATGTTAAGATACGCATTTTGTCCAGTAAAAGATTATGGGATAATTCCATACTATGAATATTTTTGTTCTCAGGAAATGAATGTATAGAATGGATGAAAAAAGGTTCCACAGTTCTGAAGTAGTTAAAATTTACCAGGTTTTGAAACGTACTAGAGAATTATGATTATTGCTGTGAACATCATTTCAATATATTTTTTCCACTGAGATTCCTCTGTACATCTTACCAGAATACAAAATATGAAAAGAGATTATATTCCACCACTTTTTTGCATAACATATATATATATATTGTCAGAGGAAAACAGTTAGAAATGGATTAAGCCTATGTTGTATGCTGAAAAAAAAATACAAAATAACCTGAGTCTGGAAACTCTTAGCCACATTAGGGTAGGATGGTGCTTAGGCAAGAAGCTGTAAAAAGGAAGTGAATTAAAAAAAAAAAAAAAAAAAAAAAAAAAAAGTGAATAAATCCAATATTATATTATATATTGGATTTATAAATACAATAAATATCCAATTATAATGGATTTATAATCCAATATTATAAATCCATACAATATTCTTCATTATATTTTAAGAATCCTTCAGTATACTGAACTTTACTTGATGTCCTATATGCAAAAATACACAGCACAAGGGAACTTGTTCATGCATAGACAGATATTTTAAAAAGTACTTTTATGTGGGTATGGTAAATGAATGGTTCTGATAGTATACATTTATCCACATGAGAGTAAATATTTAACAGCAGATTCAAGAATTTTGGCTTTTTTTTTTTTCCTGGTTCTGAAAGTGGTTAGTTGTTATTAGTAGTTAGTTGATATTAGGTATGTCATTTTGACTTGCCAGTTCTTCTAACTGCTGAAATGAAAATTGAGATATGTACTATACTTCTATACTTATGTAAAGTTTATATACCCACTGTTGAAAGGATCATTATATATTTGACTGTTAGGAAAGGCAAAGGGCCTCCTCCTCATTTGTGAACTGTGTAGACTATTTGGAAGCTGTCATGTCAACAAAGGAGTAATGTTACAGATGGATATACACAGGTACAACCATGCAAACCACAGATTAGTTAAAATAGACTGATAAAATCAAGGGCTGTGTCAAATGAGGAATTGATTGATTCACAAAATAAATTAATTAGTGACAGCATATGTATAGCTATCATTCTTTGAGAGTATCTTACATTCAGTTATTGTTTTATTTTTTTTTTCCTGACTGGGAAGATGTTTGATTAAGTAATACAGAAGTGCAGTACTCCTTCTAGAAAAGTTATTAAAAATGGAACAAGCAGTTTACAATTCTAAAACCAGGAAAATAAATAAGCAAAACAAAAACAATAAAAAGACGTGCCATAAATTTCTTTCCAGTATAGATTTTTAAGTCCTGAATTTGCAAGTAAAGTGAATCAGCATAAGTGTCACCATTCATTTTCAGAGAGCTATTTATCAATATTATCTGTTTGGGAGGAAGGCTTCTCTCATAAATGGACAGAATGATCATGATGTCTATGATCATGAAGGTAAAATGAATTTCTAAGGTGAAGTCCTGTCTTAATCAAACCCAGTAAGCCAGACTAGTAAACCAGATTTCAGTATGATACATGTATCTAAGACACAAAGAAAAAAATAAATCATTTTTCCTGCTTTTCCTCTATCCACAGATAAAACATCCAAGTGTTTCCCTGTTCTTGCAGTATGCCATCTTCATAACTAAATAACCCCTGCCTTTCTCTCACTTTCATTCCTGCTTCTTCTCTATTGCTCCTGTAGCTAGACTCCATCACAGAGAGCAAGTAGGCTCTTAAGCTCCCTGACCTACCATGACTTAATTTTAACATTGTTTTTAGAAACAGATATGCTTAGCTCCCTGTAACATCATGATAAAGCATGTTTCCGTGTTGCCTGATGTTTTAAGGAACATAACCAAAATCACCTCCAACCATGTAGGAACAATTTTTATATACTTGATCAAATTTGGACAGATTCAAAAAACAAAGCTGTGTTGCTTGGCAAATTTCAAGTCATTTCTGCAATGGGCAACATAAATATCTCATGTATTTTTTTCTTAGAAGAGACTTCTGAAAACTTCAGGAAAGCCAATAAGTCAGCCTGTAAAATTTCATCCTAAATGGACAAAATTTGGGAAATAGATAAGAAGCTGGAATACAAAGGAAATATTGGTCTTTAATAGATTTGCTAAAGTCCTGTTTATGGTTAGGAAAACGTTATATTTTAAAGGAACATCTTTGGAGCGTTATGTTTTTTATGTTATTTTATCTCTATGTGTAGAAAGGTGATTAATAACTTTTTATAACACATCATTATTCTTGTAAATCTGTATGAATTCCTTTATGTGTCTGAGTTTCATGTTAAGAGTTGAAGAGCTGAGATTAATCAAATATGTAGTTGCTGGTATGATCTGGTTAGAATAGCATCAATGTTTGATAAACAAATTAAATTCATTAAATTAATTACCCCCCTCCCCCTCACCCCTCCAAAAAATGTTTTAGTTTCAGATCTCTATAGGGAAAGGAAATATATCTTTACATATAAGATGCTCCTGTGGCTTCTCAATACTATTCAAATATACGTGTGAAATATAAAAACATAATGTAAATTTATAATACAATATTTTGTTTGTTTTAATGTAAACAATGCAACTTAAAAAAAAAAAAAAAGAAAAAGAGAACATTTGTGATTTGACTTCAGTATAGCCATAAATACCATAAATAACAATATTAAAAAGTAACTCTTCTGAGATTGTTGCATTCACCTTTTCATAGACCTGCTGAACCTAGCTTCTTTCTAGAGCTTAAATTGATGTAAACGCTTTGCTGCTAAGGATTCGTTCTGGTCACTTTCATTAAAATGTTGATTTTTTTTTTTCCATGCCTTCTTATGCTGTATTTGCTCTTAAGTAATACAATATGGTAAAGACTTTGAAATAAATTTTCTCTCCAGACACACAATGTTAGGTGGATTGATAAATGCCCTATGATGTCTACTATGCATCATAAAATTTTTACCATAACCTGTTTAACCAAGCTTTTCTTTTTGGACACCAAGAATTTTATTCAAAGCATTTTACATATTGCATTACTTATCAAAACAGAGGATATGTAAACCTTGACATTTGTTAAAAGACCCAGGTTTTAACCAAAAAAGACCAGAACAAATCAATAGCAGAAAACAGATTAAACAACAGAAAAGTAACTGCTTAGAAATAGAAACTTGTTAACCAAACCCAAGACAAGCTTTCAGCACGTAGTCAAAGGAAATAGTTATTTGATATATACAGGCACCTAAATATATTTCAGAATATACTCGAGCTTCATATAGTTGAAAGTTACAATTAAATGAAAGTACAGTAAATTACTTTTACAACCTGAATCTTCCAAACCTTTGCAAGATAGGAGAAATTAAATTGTTTTTCTTGGCTACCAATTTGTTCCCATATGAGGGGGTATTAGAATAACTATATATCATGTTAAATTATACTTAATACCAGGTTCTATTTCATTCTAGTGCCCATAAATGGTAAAAATGTTGTCATTGTTGCTATTGTTATTTATTGTTACAGTTGCAAAATTATCATTGCATTATAGAATAAAAACAATGTATTTCTTCTAATTTCTGTTTAGTAAAGATACGTACAAATGGGCTTGAAAGAATATGAATCTTTTTGTTATTGCCTTTTGCTTAATCCCATTACATTTATGGAATATAACATTAAAAAAATATATGCATGTTTACAACTCTTCATAAATCACAAATATACATGTGCATACCTGTGTATGTATGTACACTTACTAAATGAAAGATATGCCTTACAGATTTGTTTATAACAAACTAAGACTCTAAATTTTATCTTTTATTTTTCCAATCAAGTTCT